>NC_080793.1:53196160-54511160 GCF_028018385.1 Neofelis nebulosa
TTCAAAAGCCTACACCAAACCCACACAAAGCAAGAGTTAGCATGATAGTGTCATCCACACAGCACGAAACTACTACTGGAAAATGCACTTGGATTTTAAGTAGATGGCAGTTAAGAAATTGGTAATGTTCCATTCATTAAAAAAATATATATTGTAGTTGCTTTCTTTTTCTAAAACCTGTTTTGCTTGCAAGAGTTCATGAGGACTAAATACTTTATTGAGTTAGATTTTTTAAAGCATTGGTAATGAAGGAAAGAAAACAATTTGGTAGGCTATAAACTACTAGAAGTTTAGAGGTACATCTGCAAAAGCCAGTGCTCGGAGCCAGGGTTTTGTAGGATTTAGCTAGCGAACAGTTTTATCATGCCTTTCTAGATAGGATAAATGCATTTGAATAAGGTGTATTTTGACATATCCTGTAGAGGGACCCTGATTACTGCTGATACAGTAAGCTGGGATTTAAATGCAATCAACATAAACCCAATAAGCAACTCTTTATGAGCCATTTCCCATTCTTGCAAGTTAAAAAGTTCATTTCCTCCCAGAGATACTCCTTTTCCTTGTAGAGTGCCTTGAGAGGTATGTTTCTGAGGCACATCCCTGCCTGGGTGGCTCTCTCCGTAGTTGAAACAAGAGTATGTTTTCACTGACTTTAGGAACAAGCAACTTGTGCCGCACTTTAAAAATTAGATGTTACGTTTAGGGTTTTCCTTGAGGTAGGGGAGGTAAAGTGTTGTGTGTGTGTGTGTGTGTGTGTGTGTGTGTGTGTGTGTGTGTGTGTGGTGTGAAGGGAAGATTGGCTTAGATCTCTCTCTAGCTAGAAAAGAGTTAATAAAACCAGATAGAGATAATGATCAATTGATAAATGGCTATTGAACCACATAGATGGTGTTAGATTGCTTCTTTGGCACTAACCCATTTCCAAGTAGATTTGAATCTAAGAAGACTTTAAGTCCTGGAAAACATTTTAGCTAAAAAAACAAATAAAAGTAAATTATACAAATGACTGATCAGAATTAGGAAAATAATTTGAAATCACTGAGAGAAAGAAACTTGTACAGCTAAGCTATTATGATGTCTTTGATCCAGTTATTTTGTGGATAAATACACATCTATTTTGTTTCTACCTGTGTACATGTATATGTGTCTGAGCCTCAGTTGACTATATGAAAAGAGTAGAAATATAGGGAGGTAATTTATGCATAATGGAAGCTATATAAAACTATGTAATATACCATTTACTAAACAGAGTAGTAAAATAAAAGGAGAAAAATCAGTTTTAAAAAGTGTGATTTAACTATATATATGTGTGTGTGTGTGTGTGTATATATATGCATTTTTATTTTTTGATTTTATCGTAGTTAGTGACTCCCCTCCCCCTCTTTTTTTTTTCTGTCATGGTTACTAAATATTTACCCTCCTGTTCATTTTTGGAAAGCATGTAAAGAGTATATGAGTTTACATATTCGTTTTTTCTTCAGGATAAAAACATTTGAGTTTGAGTAAATATTATGTGAACTTAAATTCAAACTGTGTAAATCTAAAAAATATATGTGCTTTACATGTTTAATATGTTTATTTTCTGTACCTGTAGTTCGTCAGCAATGCTTATTCAGTGTGTGTGCGTGTGTGTGCACACGCGTGCTTGTGCACGCAGCAAAGACACTTTTCTTGAAATGTTATTTCTTGAAGTTAACAGTTTCAAGGAATACTAGTTTCAATATACACATTAAGCCACCTTTTGTTTTTTACTAAGGTAAAAGTTGTCCGGTGTAATCAGGTATGCAGAATTCTGAATAAAGAGGTTTTTGTATATTATGATTATTTTAATTTCTAAGAAAAAATTGACTTAACTCATGAAATGAATAGAATTGACTGGGTATACTTTTTTTTTATTTCGCAGTTTTCTGTAGTGATATAAAAACTATAAGATTCACCTGATAATTTCTTTAAACATTAGAAAAGACTGAGTGGCGGGTTTCAAAACTGAGCTACAGAGAATTAACTACCAATATTATTTAACTAGAGCAAAACTTGTAGTAGGAAATATCTCATGAATACTGAGATTCAATAATCTAGATTTGTGTCTTCTACAGTAAATTAGGAAGTAGGGCTATAAAACTCTTTGTCTTTTGTATGAGCAGAGTTGTATCTGATTATATGTAAATCTGTCAGTCTGTCCAGTACTAACAAAAAGACATCACAAACTGAAGCCAGTTTAGATTTGGTAGAATTAAGTATGTTTCCCTTAAGTTCAAGATATGATAATTTAACCACATTTTCCTGTCTTTCTACATCTTTCCCATGTTTAAGCATGATTTTTTTTAAAAAGGATAATTTTTTTTCCATACAAATATTTGATAACCTTAAAGGGCATGACTCTTGGACTTTCATAAAGGAAGTTCTTTTTTGAGTTACTTTGATCAGTGACAGGTCGAGAATGACCAGAAACCCTTTGCTCATCTTCTATGTTAATCTCCTAGAGTCTAGAATGTTATTTTGCTCATTTTAACCTCATTAAGTTTTGTTAAAAGCAGAACTAAGGCCTGCTTTTAGAAGTTGTTTTTTTAAATCAGGTTTTAAAAGGTGATTTTTCTATTTCTATAAATATTTTGTGCATTTGAGAGACTATCAAATAAAATTCTTTGTAGCTACTTCAAGGAATGCAATAGTCTAATATATTTTGAAATCTTCCCAGACATGAAACCGTAACAGGTAAATGGCTCCAGCCCATGTTTTACACATTATTAGAGACATTCACCTTTTATTATTGGTGAGGTGTATTTAACCTGTTTCAAATAAAATGTAGATCCCTTAATAAGGTCTCTTTTCAGACACAAGTGAAATACTAAGTTAGAATTATAAATGACTCTGTGCATCATTATGTAGTAATTTAGGATTCACCCAATGATGTAACAAAATTAACAACATAATTTCATTGTGAAACTGTGTCTTATTAAAGAACAACTGTCTGACATTCTCTTAGAGTTGCTTTATTTAACTTCATGCAAATATTATTAGTAGTGACATTTTTCTATTGTGCATTAGATTCTCTCATTAGCATGATGTGTTAGTTATCACCAGAGAAATCATTTCTTAGGTAGGTGAGGGGCAAACCAAGAAAGCTAAAAATTAAATCAACGATTTACATTAATACTAGAGCGTCTGCTCACCAGAGATATGACAGAGTAAAGCAAACTTTCTTTCTAATATAAAATCTAGCACATTTCAGAGAAATGATAAATAAAATATATTGTAGGAAATATATAATAACATTGCTGGAATCCATTTAAAAGCATATTTGATATGAATTTTTCTCCCAGTAGTCTTTTAGTTCTTTCTATTCATATAGGCAAACACAGTTTCAGTTTGTTGAATCTGTATTTTAAAGTGGAAATGGTGATTTTGTCTGACTTCCTACCTCCCCTCACCAAATAATTTAAATGTTTATTCACCAACAGTTTAAAAGGCACACATACAGTTTTTCTTATAAGTCAGATGCCTAATTGTATATCGTGGTTTGATTCTTCTTTATTGTTTGTGCGGTACATTTTTATTCTAAACTCTGTCCCACTCATGTAGACATCCCTTTTAACATAGGATGTATATTCTTATTTAATCAGAGCCCTGAGTAAAGCAGTTGATAGTTAATGGTCTTTGACAATGACTTTCATTGCCAGGCATCATCCATCCCTAGGTTTCTGCACTTTTCCCTCCCTTTTTACTCCCCTTCTTATAGTTGCTGTGTTTTGGTAATCGTGTCTTAAATTGACCAAACTTATGGTCTTGATAGGAAAATATTTATATTAGGAAGCATGTAATTTCAGCCTGTTGAATTACCAGGCTGCTACCTCCAATTTAGTTCCCTTCTCTAATTGGAGTGATAATATGTTTCATTTTGAAGTTTTAACTACAGACATATATTCAAATATAATCCTTAACATCCACTCTGATAGTGTGACACTAAAATACGAATATTTGCATAATTGTGAAAATACATATTGTAGCATAGACAGGTGCTTGTGTGTTGGCCTGTACTTTAAGTCTGTGTATAACCTGCAGACTTCACATAACATATATTGTCTAATTTGTAATACAGTGGAAAGGTAATAGGGTCCTATACGTGGTATTTATGTATGTGTTAATGAAAATAAAGCATGCACAAAATATTCTCAGATGTGTCTGGCGTATGTGAAAAACCTGTGCACAGATTTCAAGATTGTTTTCAACACAGTACACTAAGTGAATTTGAACATAGTAGGTGATCATTTTGAAATTGTTTTTCCCTTATTTCTGTCAACTGCAAACTGGTACTCTGTGTAATTGTTAAGTCTTGTGCTTAAGGTGAGTCGAGTAAGCACAGTTGAAAAATAAATCCCTGAAGGTGCAGATACCTTATCTATAATTGTAGGTATTTTTTATAATTATATTTATGAGTGTATCTTAACATTCAGTGATAAATCCAATTATTCATGCATGGCTTTATGGAAATGTGATTAATGTAGTGACAGTACAGATTTGGGCTACCACAGCAGCACATCCTCCCTCTCCTGTGTCAGGGTTAAGAGCCGCGGCAAATCCTCCCTAACTAATTAGATGCTGAGTAAGGCATCTCTGAGAAGTTGGGGCAAAAGTGAATGGGTCACAGCCAAAGCAGGATTGCAAGGACTCCAGTGATAGTGAAAGCATTCAAGTTTGCCAGGTCGTTGTGACACAGGGAGCTGATTCTGAAGGAACAGACTGTTACAGATAGTGAGCTGGTGTCATCTATTTCGATGAAAAACAAAAATTCTAGTGCTTCTGCCTTCCCACCTTATATGCATTACACATACTTAAAGAAAGTTACATTGGGCATCCACTTATAACAATCTACAAGGGTTTTGAGAGGATTTTCCTTGTGAACATGAATACCTAATGGCTCTGTACAGCCGAAGAGGTATTTTCTCAACTTGGACTCTTGATTAGAATAATCTATGTATCAAAAGGAATTCAAGAAGAAACTAGAGTTTGCTTTAACTTGAATCCTACTGTTTTAATCTGTATAAGAATCAACTCCCCCCCCCCCCCCCCCCCCCCCCCCCCCCCCGCCGTAGAATATTGTCAGGGAACTTTGTGGTCATAGGGAGAACAGAGTGAATCGTGGGATGACTTTTTCAGTGAGAAATTTTGTCTGGGGCTCCCTGCTTGTTACTGTCCAAAGAACATAGAGTATAATGGTTCCAAGATTTTCTTTCACATGAGATTTGGAGCCTGGTTTGTTATGTGCATAGAATGAATTCTTCACCATGTGAAAATCCTCTCGTACCTTTGTATGTTTTTGCTGTTACATACCTACCCTTCTCTAGGCCTTGGTCAGAAGATTGGGGATTGTAGGAAATGATTGATCTCACCTCTGTCTGCCAAAGCTGATGCCATTTTTATTTCCCGAAAAGCAGCTGGCTTCCACATTTTGCTTGGTGATCTTCATCTAATGAAGGACAGGGAAAAGAGGGAGAAAGGGAGTCAAAGACCCTTTCAAGGAACTTTGACATCTATTTTTGAGCGTTAGAGAAATAAAGGAAAAGAGGCATAATTCAGGAATAACAGCCTTTATATCCTGACATAAAAGCAAAACATTGTGTAAAAGAGGGGACTTTTTCTTGTAAGGTAAACTAATAAATGGGCAAGAAGAATAAATTGAAAAAACACTCTGAGCAGCTCAAGCTCTAAGAAAGTTTTAGGCTGTGCAAGATGACATCCCAAAAATGATGCCTAGGACTGTGACACCACAGTGTCTGCATCTCACTGAGCATGATCTGTCTCTCTCTCTCTCCCCCCAGGTTTAAAAAAGAAAGTTTAGAGAATAGGAAAAATAAAAGTGGTGATTCTTTCTTTAATTTCTGCATTCCCCGTAAGAAGCCTAGCAAGTTTCATGGTGGAACATTCAGACCCTAAGGTGAAAAAATTTATGACTGGAGTTCCTTTGGATGAGGGCAGTGTGCAGTGTCATTCTATTCAAACACTGTTTGTAGCATTTCATGCCCCACAGCCAGAGATGAAGAGAAGGGAGGAAGTTCTGTATCATTTCTTCATTCAGACTCTTCCTTAATGGAAATGCTTGTGGAACAACAACGTATTACTCAAACTGGCTAGCTTAGAAATCAGATTCTCAGCTTATTAATCATCATTCCAATTAAAAAAAAGAATTGATCCTTTAACAATGAAATAATATCCTTTTGTTTTTCTTTAATTAAGCCCATCAGTTTTTCATTTCTCCCTGTTAGGAAAATGAAAATAATCTTGAACAGTAGGAAGTTACTCATTGAAACACTGATTCTCTTGAGCATATCTGACATCTTATTTACTCAGTATTTTTGGACTGCAGTGTTATTTTGCTACTGTCTGTAGGGTTTGTGTGTTGTTGAGGGGGAAGGGTTGATTTAAGTCTCATTTTTGTTTGGTTGGCAGCAATTTACTTAATGACCTAAATACATGGTTAGTCTGCTCTTTTTTCCTATTTCCGTTTCCCATAGACCTAGTTTCTTTCTCACTTCATTCTTTCCTTTCACTTCATCTCTCCTTTCATGAATTTCTCCTTACTTTCACTGGCAATTTTTGCCCTAATAGAAGAATTGAAATGCACCTTAAATGTAACAGAAACTGAATATGACCTTTTTGCCAATATATCATTCCGGCAGAGGTATGGTAAAAGAGGTGGCATCCTCAGATGTGGTCCTCAGTGTGTGAGTGCTGACAGGAAGACTGTCCCGAGTTTTGCTACGTAAGGGTTCTGTAAGTAAGGGCGTGATAAAAACGTGTAACCAGGGGCCCAGGCTTATCATTCAGAGGCGCTGAAAGGCAGCTCAGTTTGATCCTTTCCCTGTGTAAGAAAGTACTTAGCTGAAGAGATTTTGCTTTTCTATTTTTTCTTCTTTTTTTAAAAAAAGTAGTTCTTGGATTTATCATTTTGTACAGTTAGACTTCTGTCTGTACAAGAGCAGGAAGAAGACACAAAAGGTTTTCCTACAGTAGGTGGAAGGTATGGCTCTTTGAGACAAACTGCAGTTAGTAAGAGTTAACTGGAACTTTTAAAAAAGGAATTAAAATGATGGCAGGGCTAATACTAATGGATGACATTATGAAATTGAAAACATGCAGTATACATAACACAATGAGGATTCACTACTGTTTTGTTTTTAATAAATTTTAACTCATTGTCTTACATGGCAGAGAGATTGTTAAAATTGACAAGATTAAAAATATTATTCTGTATGGGAAAGACATAGCTTCTAGTTTTATACCTGCTGTGCTTTTGTGTGACTGTCATGAATTTTTCAACTTTATTAAGGTGTTTTTAAGTGGCTATTTGTTCTCTAGACAGTTCTTCAGGACTCCTATTTGATGATCGGAGAACCTGAACCGGAGGTTTGAAAAGAAAAATTTTAGGATAATGAATATTTTACATGCCAAAAATAATTACTTTCAGCCGGCTTAACATAATAACAAAACCAGTATTAAAATGAGAGTCTCCATTAGCAGGATTTTAATATTTTCTTTTTCTTCTTTTAAATTTAAGCAAGAAAGATTCCATTGACTTTAAATCATTAGGATGGCTGTTTGGGGCACCTACTCAGGCATAGGTAAAGAAAGCTGCCCACTCCTGTGCTCTATGCTAGTGCTAGAGGGTAGTGGACATGACTGGGAGGCCACTTGTAAGATACGGGAAAAAATTATACACCGAGCATAATCCTGAAAGTACCCCTTGAGTGAGAATGCCTGCAAACATTTCCTTTGTTGACCTTGTGTCAAAACCTAACTCGAGTCAGCTAGGTCGTCTGCAGCTTTATTTAATATTGCTTTTCTTCTGTTCTTTGTTTTTTAGTTATAAAGTTAGAGTACCAGAAAGAACCCAAATCAAAGCCCTGCTCTAACACTTACTATATTGCTATGGAACATAGTAAAAATTCATATTGTTACATGACCATGTGTTCATATGTGTTGCATAGATATGCAGCAAGTGTGCACCTGTCCATTGGTTGGTGGTGGGAATTAAGTGGTTTATTTCTAGGTTTGTTGAGGATTTGTTAATGGCTGCCTCAAATGCAGTGAGTGTGTGCATGGCTCCCCCTCTTAGAAAGAATTTCGCATTTAGGAATCTCATTGTAATGATTCCTTACACTCTATAACATTTCTGTTCCTTGAGCATAGCTTTTTTTTTTTAACGTTTATTTATTTTTGAGACAGAGAGAGACAGAGCATGAATGGGGGGGGGGGGGCAGAGAGAGAGGGAGACACAGAATCTGAAGCAGGCTCCAGGCTCTGAGCCATCAGCCCAGAGCCCGACGCGGAGCTCGAACTCCTGGACCGCAAGATCCTTGAAGTCGGACGCTTAACTGACTGAGCCACCAAGGCGCCCTGAGCATAGCTTTTTAGTGAAGCTCCATGTCATTCATTGGGAAATAGCTTGATTGATTGTTATTTTGCAAATTGGTATTTTCAACCAGTGACAAACTATAGTTCTCATACAAGTTAAAACTAAGCTGGGATAGAGATACCAAGGTGAGAGCCTTTAATTCCAACTTCAAATATGTCCTCATTTTCTTTCCTAGACATTTTTTTTTGTTCTCTTGAGCAACTTTGGAAAGTAATTATTGGGCTGAATAAATCTTAAAATATGTTACCAATCCTATTATCTACTAAATAGAGCTCATTGTGGGAAAGAATTTTTCCAGTTTTACTATATTTTTGACATTTATCATAAATTAAGCAGGAAAGGGTAGAGTTACAAGTCCAACATCTGGGAGAGCTTGTTTCAGTAGCCAGCCTGGAAGCCCGAACCCTGGCTTCATACAGGTGAGACATGTTATGGGAATAAAGGCCTTATGCATTTAATGAACCCCGCCTGCCTGTCAGCTTGGTTTTTCATGCACCATTGTTGTTCAAATAAGAAAAAGAGAGTGTTCACAGCCTGTGGTGAGATTAGAGTAATGAAAATGAAGTGTTAATCTGTTGATAGCAAGTACATCTCATATCCTGCATCCTAGGCCACATTCATGCGTGCATAATATATTCCAGGTTTTCTCATGACCAGAGAAGCTTGGATGTTCATTATATTAAAAACACCCTTTTGGTAAAAGTGAGAAGTTGGTTATTTTAACTTGTGCAAATAGTTATTTTTAATAATTTCTTTAAAAACCCACCAGTCAAACCTGCCTTCTGAGTGTTCTGATAAAACCACTGTTCTTTAGATGCCAGTGTCCTTATACTTTTGGTCTCTTTTAAAAATTTTTTTTTGTTTTGTTTTAACAAATGCAGAATGCTGATGAGAGCCTCAACATAAAAGCCTATTTAGAGATATCCTTTTCTGAAATTCAATGATTAATAGAAAGAAGGGAGGGGTTAAGTGAGGACAGTACCTTAATCCCCATAGAACATGGGTTAAATAACATTAAACATTCATTATCACATATTTTATTTTTCATCTTAAAACAAGTGCAAACAAAAATAACAAAATCAGGAGTCTTCTAGAACTACTTTATGTATTTACAGCTGCCATGATGTGATCCTGAGGAGACCAGTTTAAAGCTTTGGTCATCACTGGTGAGAATTAACTGTGTTTTTTCATAAAATTTCTTTTCTAAAATGTTATAGTTGATCAGTCAACATGAATGTAATAAATTATATTTTACCTAGAATTTTTGTTTTAGTTTTTTGCCATTTTTTGATATGTTTTAGATTTTCTTACGATTTTATTAAGTAGGCTCTTTGCCCAATGTGGGGCTTGAACTCATGACCCTGAGATTGAGAGTCATATGCTCTAATCCACTGAACCAGCCAGGTGCCCCTATTTTTGTCATTTTGCAATTGAGAGGTCTTAATTTTTTCTAAAACTGACATGTTTAATGAAGAAACAGTAAGTTTAGTCTTAGATCATACCAAGATGTTTCAAAGAAAATAATGTGAACATTTATATGCATGCTGTCCCATAGGATCATCTCTTTAAGAAGTACCTTAAGAGATGGTTTCAAAAGAAGTACAAAAGGGGTGGGGAGCGCTATATTAATAATTGAGTTCCAGGTGTCTGCTGCTAATTACTAAAATTTCAAACATGATATTAAGGAAAAATACTTTCCATAAGGAATATATCATACTGTTGTTCAGGTATGAGGCTTAAGACTATACTTATGGAGCTCATACTTATGGTATTTTCTCTTTTGCGATTTCAACTGGGAGTTGAGGAACGCAGTATGATCATTACAGTTTTGTGAACTGTTTACCTAAAGTTGTTCAAGTTGTTAAAAATCAAGCGAATTTGGGGATTAAGGTCTGATTGTGAAGTAAATTTGGCATATATTCAAAAGTTACTTTTTTAAGGTGAAAATGGAAGAAAAATGCTTCTTAGGGAGGAAACAAGTAACCAAAAAATAATCTTTCAAGAATGTGGACCAATGATAACACATCATTTCAAAACACTATACTAAAATTGATTTAAATTTTACTTTTTAATAAGTTGTAATATGACCTGTCATAGCCTATTTAGTACATTACAGTACATCATAGATAGCCTGTTAATATAGTTGGATGAAGTGAAAAGGTACTTTCTTCCCTTTACTAAAATAGGGTACTTTTAATTTGTAAAGTCCAGTTATAAGTAGAAGTACAGTGTTGCTGTGGTTGACTGGAAATAGTGAAATAGAAAAGATTTTCTCCTTGTACTTCATTTTAGTCAAGAAAAAGAGCAAATAGAAATGCAGGGTGCCTTTGTCATAAACATCTGCTTTTAGGTAGTGATCATTTTTAAAGAAATATGCCATGATTGTGAGGGTCATTTGAACCTGCAATAATGTCTGTTTAAATATATAAATACATATTGTGACATACATGTGGTGCCTGTAAAGATGTGTATTTGCTATAATATTTATGCATCCTAAATATTGACTTTTAAAATTTACCTTGAAGATATATTCTATTTTCATATTAGGGTTAGTTTTCACTTAAGTGCATGATCATTCTAGAGAGGAAGTACAGAAGCGTTAACATGGGAAGGAACAAAATGGATGTGTAGATCTGGGCAGTAGTTTGACATGAACATCTTTTCTGGGCTGGGACACTGGTTGAAAACCAGTGTAAGTCTTTGTCAAACTATTCACTAAGATGAGATCATCAATTCTGGATTTACCTTTTAAAGCATTTTAATTATGAAAATGACTTTGCATTTATGTTTTATTGAACAACTGTATTTTGAAATTCTGCATTGTTTAAGCCCATGAAATGTGTATTTTTAAATCTCTGTTCCTAGATACCCTTTTCTTTTTCTTCCAAAAACTCTACAAACTGTCTTTGGAGTAGTGTGACATTTTAAAGATCAGGAGTTGCCTAAAAGGGCGTGTGGAGGTAAGGTAAATTAAACCAGTGGGGTGAGTCTGATGAGGTCTGTGGTGGACCAGAAAGCTCTTCAGCTCTAGCCAATTGTTACCAGGTGGGAATGCAGGCCTGGTGTTGTGAGATGATCCAACAACAACAACGACTACCTCCCTGCCCCCCCCCCCCCTTCTTAAATGAGAAGCCAGAAATCAAGATTTTTATGTGAAATCTCCTGATTTTTAAATCTTGGCAACCTTTTCAAATATTTTTTAAAGTGTGTGGTCCAAGCAAAACTCATCTGCAGGCTATATTCAGCCTACCGGTTGCCAGATAGAAACCTCTGTTTTAGATAATATTTTAATGGATGAAGATAATAGTTTCATTGCATGTGATCATTCATCTTGGGAATTCCCCGCTGGGATGAACCAAATTCTTCATTTTTTTTCTTCACAATTGAAAAAAAGGTTTAGTAAATATGTTTCTGGTGCTGATAGTTTTGATGTATAGCTTTTCTCTTTATGACCCACATAAAAAGAAAAACATGTGAGCAAAACAAAAAAAAATGGTCAAAGGATTTTAATAAAGGTAGAAAAGGTAAGAATTTTAGAATTAAAGAGAAAGAAAGGGAGATTTCTAAACTCTGAAAAGAATCCCATGATTTGTGTCAGTCATTGATGTAGATGAAAAGCTGAATTCCACTATAAAAAGCTTTTCATTTCACCTTTAAGCAGTGATTCTTGGCCCTGAATCTTTGTGGGATTGCTGTAATTTACCAGGCAATTGATTATGATGTCATGAGGAGGAGATGGACCACAAGGGGAAAACTTCCCCATACTAATTTGGGCAACACCAATATTTTATACAGGCTTCAAGAAAACATCATTTATGTTGTGTAAGATGAAGTTTTCAGTGTCTATTTAAATTTTTTGAAGGGGCTCTTTAAAAGATATAATCTATTCATAATTGAAATTCTCCAGGCAAATCAGATATCAACATTTTCAAGAGAACAGGTAATTAATTGGTTTGAAATTCAAATTGGAGGTCATCCTGTTATTGATTTTCGTGGGAACAGGAAACAAGAACATCTTGTTAAAATGATCTGCAAGTGGGGCCTAGGTGTGCCTAGGTTCTGTCTAGGGCCTTGTTGAACAGCATCACTGGACAGTATCAGACACCAATCAGAAGGGAGTCATTCCTGATGTAAACATAATAAGCTGTTGGTTTGCTTCCAAAACTGCAGAGAAGAGCTGAACTGTAGAAAAGACCAGAGATTAACAGTTTGTTTTATAATAAGTCAGGTATTTCAAATCAAGTGACTGGTGCA
The DNA here is from genome assembly GCF_028018385.1 of Neofelis nebulosa. Lineage (NCBI taxonomy): Eukaryota > Metazoa > Chordata > Mammalia > Carnivora > Felidae > Neofelis > Neofelis nebulosa. The sequence continues at coordinate 53,208,828 of NC_080793.1, forward strand.
GCTTGTTACGAAGCATCTGTAAGTGTGTCGGAATGACGTTAGTATGCCATGTTCAAGTTCAGCATTAACACAGCTGTGACTTACCACTTTCAGAAACCTTTCAACTGGGAATTTGATAAAATACCTTTAATACAAGGGGAGGGGAGCACTGAAGTAAAGAGTGCGGTGAAGAATAAAGGATAATATACTCTTTTAGATGCTCTTAATTTTTATAAAATAACCTTTGTGCTTTCTGTTTGATAGTTGTATCATTCCATATAGGAATCTATTTTAAAGCAATTGTTTCTCTTTGCTGTGTTTATACTTTTTGAAAATGGTATAATGTGAAGGTAACATGAACTAAGTGGGTGGCAAACATTATGCCTTTCTAAACTGAAATATTTTAATTTTAGCTGTGCTAAACAAGTTGGAAACTTAATGCAGCTTCTTGTGGTTCAAAGTAAAATCCCTAAAAAAAAAAAAAAAAAAAAAAAGAGCAAGCCTTCCATTCTAAATACCCTGAAGCTGTTAATTCAGTTATTTCCAGGTTGACATAGTTTTGTGTAGGCATGACAGTGGCACCAACTATCTACATTAAGCCTTAACATTCCACAGAACCATTTCAAGTTTATTATGAGCTTCAAAGACTGCTCGTCCCTAAGAGAATATCAAGTTCAAGCATGTCACTTTGCCATAGTCACAGTTAACTTTCTTAAATCAAAAAGTACCTTTCTTGAATCAAAAAGTCTGATTTTCAACAGGTGATCCTTGAATTAATTTCTCAGTTCACTACAGACTCATTTTTCTGACCGTCTCTTGCTGCCCTCTTGAATCTTGTCCATCCATCCTGGTAGCAATGGTTGGAAACTACCCCACAATAAAGCAGGGCTTATCACACACAGTGTGTTTAAAGTTCTGAGATGATGTCAATATTCTTTTTCAGCTTTATTTCAGGAGTTTGTCATTGATCCCATTTTACCAATTCACAGTAGGATTTTCATTGCAGTATTTAAACATGTAGCTGAGGAGGAAAAAGATGCTGATGTTTTCCTCACAGCTGGGAATTTTACACCATGGAAGGCTAGTGCTCCAGGAAAGGATATGGGCTGTTCAGCCTGATCCTCGTGGTACACTGCTTCTCAGGGAAAGGAATTCCCCATTTCCTGAATGTGAAATGCCTACCTTTTTGGAGGTTCCTGGTCTTTGGCTCCTAACTCACTTAATAAACCATCCCTGTCTATACCTTGCATCTCAGAGATGGAACTTGACGGACTAGTCAGCATTGCAAAGGTCACCCTAAAGCTATTGGCAGAATACACTGCCCTTTGTTGCTCAGTGATGATAATGCTACTGTAGCAGTTAACTGGGTGCATTAGATTGAGCTACTTTTCCAGAATACCGAATTACCTATTTATTTCATTTAAACACCTGATAGAATGCCCATTCACAAGCTGTCTCAAGTGTGTTTTCAAAAGGGATCTTAACGATACTTGAAATACCAGTGCTTTGGCCACAGGAGGGATAACGTGCAGAGTGTGTACCCGTTGTATGTTTTGCTTCAGTAAAAGTACTTCTAAATTATACTTATTTTGTAGTTTTCTTATTGCCCAAAGTGAAAACTTTTCCAACAAATTTGAAAGTCCAAGGTATTCCAAAAAGATCCCTTATGTTATTTTGTCTTTTGTTAGTATGTCAATACTTAAAATTATGTTATGAACTGACTTTTTTATTAACAAAAAAAAATAAAACTTCATTTCCTTTCATGTTGTTTTCCATAAATACAAAATGTGGAAATAACTTTAAACATACTGCAAAAGTGGGTTTCACCATATTTTTATGTATGTAAATTTACTTCTTAATTTACTTAAGTACAAAATTATATTCAGAATCGTAGAGGAATGATTGATAAATGATCACACTACTTATTTGATAGCAGGGGAACTATACTTGAAATACTTTGCATTTTGCATTCCATTGATTTTTTTTTTGTGGCACCAGTATATTCTTGATATAATTTCTAGTACATAGGTAACATCTTTGCCTCATTTCTCGTTTAAATAAAAATGAGTAAAGATCCAAGATGCTAAGGTGCTAGCGACTTTCACTAATTATTTTCACTTATGCATGTACTTTGGACTAACTGCTTTCCCAAATGATTTGCCACATATTCATCCCTCCCCTCAGCCCTCCTCCAGTTATGTTTGGTCCCAATCAGATTGGCCAAGCAGTGTAGGCATTTAGAATTAATTCCCTCTTTGGTTTCAAAACAGTAAGTGAAGACTCAGAAATCCCTTTAATTTACCTTTTAGTATCTGAATACAGCAGAATCTGTCCTGCCTTCCTTTCATGCATCTGTTCAGTTGTTTATTGAGTTAGGTAAGCACATCTAAGGCAGAATATATTTCCTCTGTCCAAAATAATAGAATGAAATCAGTGTTCAATTAATTCAACACTCAAGGTAACTAAATGATTTAAAATAGGATGGTTAGTCTTAAGTTCAGACTCTGACCGGTATCTGGAAACAAAGTATAGTGACAGTTTTGTGTTGTAGGCCCTTTATGACTTTGGTGAAAGGACTTTCTTTTAGAGGTATGTTTATCTTAGAATAATAATCATTTCATGCTGTTCATTTTTTTTTCTAGTTGACCCATTCTCCAGACCTTTAAAAAAACTTTTTTAAGTGGATGTAAATTCCATTTTAATTAGGCCAGTGCAATCTAATACTGCAACTAGCCAGGAATGGAAGAAACATGCTGGAAGTTAATACAACCCAAATCAACCATAGCCAGATAATTCCCCTGTTCTTAGTAACAGCCCCCTTCCCCACCTCCACAATTAAATGACCCTGTTGTTCTGGAGTTTCAACAAGACATTTAAGGTTCATTTAAAAAAATGATCATCCTTTACAGGATTCTTTGCTCTTGCATTTCTTTCTTTCTTTCCCTTGCCACACAGCTGTCACTGGTATAGGAGAAAGATTGGGGGGAGGGGAAGAGGAGGAAGCCCTGTTCAAATCGTGTCACGTAGCACTAATTCATCTGCTCTCATTAGAGGGAGCGAGGGACAGCAGTGATGGCCAAGAGCTGCACTCCACACATGACACGCGAACAGTTTGGGGAATAGAAAATTGCTTTCTCAGGAAGCCCAGCCAATTAAGGACTTGACCATATTGAATGTCAAGTGTTAATTTAGGTTTTTCTTCATTTTCCCAGTAGTAATGCGGGTCCTGTGATGAGCAAATACATGTCAAGTAAAAGTTGATTGCATGAAGGACCCGGGTATTATATGTCACTGACAAGTCACAAATGTACTGAAGTCTTTTAACCCCTTAGGTGAGTGAGGTGGAGGAGGGGGAAGGGGAGAATGGGATTAATGGTACCAATAATGATAAGGATAGATAGTTTACACAGGGATAGCTTGAATGGGACAGACAGCAATGGTAATTCATGCAAAAACCAAGGATAGGACAAATTCTACTCTCCAGGCATAGAGACCCTTGAAATGCATACAGTATGATTCTTTCCCATTGAAAACATATTGCCTAGAATATATATTCTGTCTCCTAAGATTTATGGAAAGGAAAAGTAGTGTACTCCATGGTCTTGACCTAAGAAATTCCTTATTAATTATCTCCTCTGAAGGAAACAAAACATTCATTAAATAACTATACTATTTTGGACATTTTAACCCATTTGCTCAACGCAGCTGTAAAAAAGGGCTATTTATAATTTCAGTTTTTAATCAAATACACATTTTAAAAAAAATGGCTCTGTGTAATATGTCATACAAAAGATGCAGAACATAAGATTGAAAGAATGTTTGTTTTCTGTCATAAGTATCTCTGTTGGTGAATGTTTACCCAATAGAAACTGGTAGAAGGTCCATCATTGTCTTTCATTTCCTTTTGTGCCCAGTTGTAGAAGGGAAGAGATTCCAGCTTCTGTGAGTGAGGTAACTTCGCCTTTTTTTTAAACTAAATGTTGAGCATTGCCCATCATGTATAGCATCTCATTTCCATTCATCAGCATTTATTTACATATGAATGTCTCGAAAAAGAGAATGTCTGTTTCTGTGCAATTGTGCAAGTTGCAAATAAAAATACTCCACAGTTTAAAATACTGCTGTGTGTAGTTTAAACAATCTTAAAGTGAAACTCAAAACAGTTATAGTCCAATCATTTTTGTTCTTTATATGTAGAACCACTTTCCCCTTTCGTATCTTTGAAGAAATGATCATAATTAAAACACTGTTTGGAAACTTACTCTCATCTGTTTATTCCCCAGTTTTAAGACACTTGCCTTTGTGTGTTGACAGTGCTTGCACCTTAAAAACTTAAGTCTAATAATGCTTTAATTTTGGCAGCAAAAGCACCAACAGAATCTTTTTCTCTACCTCAGGTTAGAAACACTCTAATGATGCTATCATTATATTAAAAGTGGGCTAAATTTACATTATGGGACAGTTAGGAAACAGTTCCAAGAATTTCATGTTTAATAAAATAGGTTTTTCTTAAGAAAGGAACATTAGGGTAGGATGTAATATCAGTTAACGTCTCTCCTCCCTGTCTCAAAGCTAACCAGATAGAATAAGCTTAGCCCTCTCTTCCCTTCCTATTTTGATAAGCTCTATGGAACTCTGGTGGCAAGGCGAGAGTACTGTTTAATTACAATCCAATTGTCAGCAGCTTCTCTTCCGCTGGGTGTGCTGAGAGACTTAAGTAAGTTTCCGTAAAGTAAATTCTGATGATGGCAGCTCTGGTTGCTGATTCAAGTTATTCCTTCTTTTCTGTGTCACTTTTGACGGATGGTACCTAATGCAATCAACCACAGGCCAAGAAAGCCTTTTTTTTTTTTTTTTTTTTTTTGGTTGTGTTCGTAACTGGACCAGGAATTCCCCTCCTCCCTTGATCTCTGCTTCAGATGCTTCCTCCTTCCTGCCTCCCCCCACCGCAGTACTTCAGCCCAGATAGGAAAGTGAAGAGAACTGCGGTACTACCCAGGACAGACTTTCCCTAAACCTCCTTTTCCCAGTGGTGAAGCTGAAGCTGCCTCCCTTTGCGTGCGTTTTTGATAAATTTAAGAAGTCAAATCGCTGACACAGATAGATAATCCAAGTGTATAGGGTGAAGAGTTATAAATTAACACATTATTCCCTCTTAATGTGAAATACTTGAGAATGCATTTTCTCAGTCCCCTGACATCTACCCAGTGAGGGCTCCGCATTGTACTTTTCAAGTGGCATTGATTTGTTAAAGCGCTGAATTAGCATCTCTGGCCAGCTGCTTGATCCACTGTGCTGTTGTGGGGCTCCAGTTCCTCCTCTCTCCCCCAGCCATCCCCTTTTTTCCTTCAGGCTCCCTCTTCTTTTCTCTCCCTTTCCCTGCTTCTTTCCACTTCACTCCTCCCAGCTCATTCCTCCACTCTTTTTCTCTCACCCCCTTTTTTTTTTGTTGCTTGCTTTTCTTTCAGTCGGATTTCATCCACACCATCTCCTTTTTCTTCATTCCCTCCTCGATCCACACATCTCCTTTTCTTATCTCTTGCCTCTGAGGTTTGCCTTAACTCAGGGTTAGCCTGTTAACTGCCTGGGTGTGGGGTAGTGGTAGTTGATTTAGCCAATCCATTGGCTCCAAGTGGACTCTTTTTGAAAGGAATAAATGAACTTGTGTTTGTGCTCCTTGTAATAGAAGTCAGTGAGAAAAATCTCACCTATTTTGCTTTCTAGAAATTAAAAGGTAGCTTACAAAACTTTTAAACTTGTATTTTTAAATGCCATTGCACATGGTAAGGTTTTCTTTTGGTTAAGAGGAAATGAAGATCACCAACGGTTATCACAGATTTGATCATCTCAAATGTACCCACCAAAATAAGTTAATATTTCTATAAAACTTGAATTTTTGCAACTTTTTGCATTTCAGTGAACTGATAGGACTTTATTTTCTAGCAAGTTCTATGCTGTTGATATTTCATATAAAATATTTTCATTGTGGTATTTGCTCCATGCTGTGGTTTCTGCATTATGATGCATCACTGTATCAGTGGAGCAGTGACTACATTATAAAATTGCTTGACAATTTGTTGAGAAATAGAATGAGATGGATTATCGCTTTTTTGAGTGATGTATCTCAAAATTCCAGAGGTCTTCACAGGAAATGCATCACAATCGAGAGGATTTAACATGCCTCTTGTAATATTCACAGACCTTCACTCTTTTCTTTCTCTGAATGTTTATACTAGATACTTTGGGATCACTGTATTGGTTAATTTGATACCATCAAAAAAGTGTATCTGTCTGGATTTAAAGAGAAATTATCCTTTATAATTTTAATCTCATATCTTGACTTAGTGCTGTCTTCAACTTTACTAGGTTTCCCAATAAAACATCAGAATTGGAATATGAATATATGTTGATGTCAGGTAACTTGAAAAAAATCATGTATTTATTGCTGTTTTAATACAGATTAAAATGAGTTTATTTCAGCACTTACATTTTGAAATGGAAACATTTAATATAGGTTTTGATAATCTTTGATAAGCTTCTCTGTTGGGTTGATCTCCCACTCTCCGTCCCCCAAGTCAAATATAATTCCTCTTTTTTTTGGTTTTAATCAATTGCTGTCCTCCTGTCTAGAATTAGCATGGCTTGGCTAAGGTGAAGGGATTAGAATGACTTTTCAAGGCCTGATAATGTCTGTTTAAAGGAAAGAAAAAGAAGAAAATTCTTTTAACTAGGGCTTAAGACTAATTCCAACTACTAAGGAGACAAAAATTACTCTAAAGAAGACAGTTTGGTTTTATTTTACATGTGCATGTTAACTTGCTTAGAGATGATCATTTTGTATTTTAGATTATTCTCTTCCATGAAATAATGTTCTTCAGTTGTTACTGAGGAGAGCACATGGCCTTACTCAAGGAGATTAAAGCTGGAACACCTTCTGCCTTTTGTAGGGATAATTCGCAGCTTACCTGGCTGTAGTTCAAGGTCAAGGGCAAGCAGGAGAGCTCTTTACAACTGCCTGGGACTATAGCAGAAAGTAGGAATAATAAAGCCAAAATAATAGGGCAAAGTTGAAAGTGAAAGTGCCCCATATGAAAATAGTTAATGATCAGAAAAGTAAAAAAAAAAAAAAAAAAATCTGGAAGGCATACTTTAATAGTGGAAGAAAAGTTGAGGATGAAGAAAAAGGTTTTGGGGGGCAAAATGATGGTATCTGATAACTTACAAAATTAGTAAAGATACTGTTGTGATTGGTTGTAAAGGGCCAAATTGGCATCAGAACAGAGTTAAAAAATAATGAAAACATTTAAAAACTTTTAATACTTAAATTTTTCGTCTGATTATCATCTATTTTTCTTTGATTTGTCAATTATGCTCCCTGGAAGGCAGAAATCTCTGCACCAGTAATAAATCAATGAACCTAGAGTTATTTTTTTTTTAAATCTAATTCGTTACTTGCTTTGTGTGAAATGGTTAAGTGTGGATGTTTTAGAATTCAACACCTTTGAGTTTTTCTCTAAAATTCTCAGGAGAAATCAGAATTATTTCTGTTTTTATATTTTGTAAATCTAAATTAAATGTCACTTAAATGCAAAAGAACTGGCGGCTTTGATAAGTAGTCCCAAAAGCAAACCATTTTGTCAGTAATCATAATCTAATTATGAATGCAAATGCAAAGTTTGTTTTTTAAAAAGTCCTGAGCAAACAAAGGAAACAGAAAAGCAGACCACTCTGGGACACAGAGAAAAAGCATCCCCACACTTAAACCTATGACTTTCAATAGTAGCAGTAATAATAAGAACTCTTGGCATCCTCCCAAGTCCTGTTGAGAGGGAGCAGCAAATGGCCTGCGCAGTGTGTGGCTCTGCAGAAGTTCCAGAGTGACACATGCATCACAAGCCGGTCACAATGCGAAGGGTCAAGGGTCATGTTCAAGAGCAGGGTGTTGCTGGATGAGGCTGAGGAAGCAGAGGTGGCCCCTCTGTGCTCACTGTGTGGGTCTGTGTACTCCTTTCCCGTCAAAGCTGGCTCAGCACGGCCAAAAAAGCGGTTCCTTGGCAGGGTTTAATGGCAGGATGATGTAGTCTGTTGTGACTAGTGCATTCCTTTCAGGTTAAACTAGGGAAATGGCATTGTGTTAAAATTCCAAGTCGCATGAATGTTTTATTGCCACAGTGCATTTAGCCCTCTAGGGGAGTGTGTGTGGCGGCGGGTGGGGGTGACTTAGAGACTCAGGAACTATCAGAAGAACACTTCCCTTGGAAAATTTTACCCACCAGCATGAAGCTGATTTGCTGTGATGGTCACTTAGAAGGGTTTCGCTTTTTCCTAAACTGTGGCTGTTTAAAGTCTTGCAGTCTGGACAATTAACAGCTGAAGAAAATATGACAAGACACACGCAAAGAGGTTGGGAGATAGAGAGGAGGAATGCGCCAGAAAGGAGCTGAGCTGCCTTCTTGTGTAAACTACCCGAGCAAGAGCCCCCTCCCCCGGCCTTGGTCCCTGTCTCCCCCCCTCCCCGCCCCCCCCCCCCCTTCCCCAGGCTGTGTTTTGCTGTCTGCCTGAAGGCCAAGAGTGATCTGTTAACCTTGCACCACTGACTGGGAGGCCACTGCAGCTCATGGTACTGTATGTTACCATTACTACTCCCTCATTCCTTTCACTGGCTAGTCTGGTTTCTTTTTTTTTCTTTTTTTTTTTTATTAACCATTTCTTTGTAATAATGGTTTATATTTGTTAGAGGGATACAATTTCAGAATGCAGAAGGTCCAGTTTAAACAAAACAAACTTCAGTATGGTGCTTGTTTTTTTCCCCCTTGGTGTTTAGAAGGGGTAAACTGAACCATTCTAATTCATTTGCAGCCAGAGGTTTCCAGTGTGATTTAAAATCAGGAATTCTGGAAATAGGGCAGTTTAAAAGATGCAAGTCATCTGGGCTGTGAGTCTTGTAAAGGGACTTTGTTGTGAAACCACGTGAGCATCTTCAGGGTTTTAGGACATTTTCAGGCTTTACAGTTGTATCAGATTTATCCACTTTGCAGATTTGCCCCCACCCCAGTCCCTCTCCAGGGGACACTCTAGCCTTCTCATTCGCTGTTCCAGTTGTTTTAGGCTTACAGTTAGCTGAGGGTGTGTATGATTTGACTTTGGTTGTAATTGTGCATGTACATGTAACTCTCAGGATTGCTTCACGATTTATCTGACTCCAGTTAATTTACAACAGATTAAAGTGCGGATGTATGAAACAGCCTTCTGACTTTACATTGTGACTTTATAAAATATTCATGTGCCTGATTTTTTCCCAGTGAATAGGAGAAATACGGATTTTCTTGGGCTTACCTAAGTAAAGATACTATAATAGTTTGAATTTTAATTTTGAATTGCCTTTTAGTTTCTCTTTACTTTCAAACCTTAATACTTTTTTGTTTGCATGTTCTTGTGATGTGTCATTTTTCTTCCTGTTAATAATGCATATATATATACGTATATAGAGTTGTGTATGTGTGTGCCTGTATGTCCACAGACCTTCTGATCACTGTCAGATACAAGGAAAAACTTGTAGAGTTGTTAAACTAAGATAGTTTTCTCTTGATAAATAAGTTATTTTTTAAAATGTTATGTACTAGAAATTTATATATTTTTATGTATTTCTGTGAAGTGGTTTATATACTTCTGTCAGGTGATGATTTTGTCCAGATAGACCTCCGAGTTTAATCGGATTAATGCTATCTGTATAATGGTTTGTTCTTTACAAACAGATACATTCATTGTCTATGGGAGGTCTTAAACCAATAAACAGTTAACTCTATAGTAAGAATCAAGATTTATGTATGGATGCGGCACTTCAGAATTTAGATGAATTGATTAGATACTTTACATAACATCCTAAAGAATTCTCCAAACTAAGAATTCTTTCTTTTTACTCTGTTGGATGTAAGTGATGTAAGTGATGTTGGGAGTTTTCTTCTGGTGATTTTTGTTTTTAGTTGCAGATTTTATAGTGCACTTTTCAGAAGAATATTAAACTTACTTTGTGTTGGAGTTTTTTCCCTGTTACAGCCAGTTTCAAAATTAATTCTTTATCCTAAATCGTAGAAAAACTCTTTAACAGTGCCAAACTTGGGGGAAAAAATCTATCTATCATGTACATTTAGATTGTCTAAAAATATATGTTATCTTGATCATGGAAGCAGTTTTTTACTATAAAAAGGATGTTGTGGTTATTTCAGCCTTTTCCAATTTGATTTATTAAAAATTTTCCTTCATAATCCAAGAGGAAAAAAGAATTACTCCTATATCATATCTAATAAGAAAATTAAAGTTGATTTAAGATTTTTAATATCAGTACTTGTTCTCTCAGCATTTTCCTGGCCCCATTGTATCTGACATGAGTGTTTGGTCTTGCAGAACTTGGGAGTAAGATTAAAAGATGGGATCTGACTTCAGAGTCTAATGTTGCCACTTAACTAGTCTTGTGACCTTGGATAAGTCACTGTAATTCTAGTCTTTATTTTCTTCAATTTTGAAATGGGGAAAAGAACAATTAGCTTGAGGATTTGTCAGGAAGATGAAATGAGATAACACATGGGAAACTTTGGGACCCAGTAGGTATTGAGTAAACTGTATATCCCTTTCTTTCAGCTTGCCCTTGGGAAGCTTGAATTTGGGGGAACAATGAGGTAAATTTAAATGAAATGTTTTAATATCTTCAGTTAAAGGAAGGGAGGGTAGGCATTGGCAGACACTTTTTTTCTTTTATTTTTTTCCCTTTTTCGATTTTTTTCCCTTTTTTTGTTTTTGTTTTTTGTTTTTGTTTTGTTTTCTGAGAATCCTCTTGTGTCATCCATTAGTTTTGCATTTTTGCCACTCTGCACAGTTCTCACCAGGTTGGCCTTTGTGGATGTCAGTACATTGCTGTTATTTCTGTGATACCAGTTATGGTTAGCTCTAGACTGGAGACAAAGTTGGGAAATTCTGCTTAGTTCTGTGGACATCTGTATCATCACTTCTAATCATGTGCCTGAATGGAAGCTTCCTGCCTTATTATACTCATTATCATTATCATTTGGTAGTAGAGCTTGAAGCTTGATTGCGTAGATAAGACCCCCACCTCTGTCCCTGGCTTTGTGAATATTCACTTGTGTTCATGGAATTAGGGTCATACTAAAGCTGGTAGTGTTTACACCTCTCAGAATCAAACAGAATAGTAGCAAGCAACATACATGTACATCTGCACAATATTTTATCTTCATTTATAGTCTTGCATAGGGCTTGAGAACTATTGAGCAAAATGTGCTGCTTTTAGTGCTTCTTAAGCCTGTATTATGTTTTATCAGAAGTAATTGTGTTCTCCTGTGTGGTACTTCAATATTGTTATAGATGACCTTTGATTAACATTGTTATTTTGCTTAACATCTAGTTTCTTTTAGCCAATCCTAGTTTGAACATACTGCATCTTCAGATCTAAAATAAATATTTGGCTTAGCATTTATTTTCATCTGTTACTAACAGTAAAAGAATGAGGATTAAAAACTAACAACTTCATAGCTACCTCTTAGCTCAGCTGGTGTGCTAGACATGGTACCCATGTTATCTTATTCAATTATTAAAAAGCATTCAGGGCAGGTACAGTTATTTTTTTTACAGATGAGGAAATAAAGTTCCAAAATCTGTAACCAGAAAAGTTTACCCCAAAGTCTTTGCTTTTTCCTCTGTCTTAATTTTTAATCCATCTGTAACTTAAGGCAGCTATTAAAAAAGAAAGAAGAAAAACAGTAGTTGTACAATCTTCTGGGGATTTTCTTCTTTCAAATTAAATTTTATAAGGAAGTCAATATGTAGAACTGACAAATATCAGAGGTGCTTTAAATGGAAGGGGTACAGCTACAGAGTCCTATGTTTTAGGCCTCTACCAGAGATCCATTGACTACCTGATCAGAAAACCAAAGCCTAGTACTCCCACACTTCCAAAAACGAAGGCACAGCAAAACCTTAGTTTCCCCATCTGGGAGTTAAGGGTTTTAGTTATTATGAGTTTGTAGGTGCAGTTATGGGGAATTCATAGGAAAAGCCAATATCTGCATAATTTTATTATATTTTTAAGTTTTTTGTTTTTTTTTTTTTTGAGAGAGAGAGGGAGAGAAGAGTGCATGAGCACAAGACAGGGAGGGGCAGAGAGGAGAGACAGAATCTCAAGCAGATTCAGCACCATCAGAACAGAGACAAATGTCAGGCTCAAACCCATGAACTGTGAGATCATGACCTGAGCCTAGATCAAGAGTCAGACCTTAACCAACTGAGCCACCCAGGCGCCCCTGTCTCTGCATAATTTTAAATTTTTTTAATGTTTGTTTATTTTTGTGAGAGAGAGAGACAGAGTGCGAGTGGGGAAAGGGCAGGGAGAGAGGGAGACACAGAATCCAAAACAGGCTCCAGGCTCTGAGCTGTCAACATAGAGACAGAAGCAGGGCTCGAACTCAAGAGCTGTGAGATCATGACCTGAGCTGAAGTTGGACGCTTAACTGGCTGAGCCACCCAGGCGCTCCTATGCATAATTTTATTTTTATTTTTATTTTTTTAACGTTTATTTATTTTTGAGACAGAGAGAGACAGAGCATGAACGGGGGAGGGTCAGAGAGAGAGGGAGACACAGAATCCGAAACAGGCCCCGGGCTCTGAGCTGTCAGCACAGAGCCCGACGCGGGGCTCCAACTCACAGACTGTGAGATCATGACCCGAGCTGAAGTTGGACACTCAACTGACTGAGCCACCCAGGCGCCCCTATGCATAATTTTAAAAGAGAATATATCTAAGAGAAAAATAGTATAAGTTAAATGCCAATGTAAAAAAAAAAATTAGTTATGTCATTGTACAGCTTTTCACATATTAATTTTCAGGGCATAGATTTTGTTTAATCCATAGCAATGAAATAATTTTATTGTGGGAAAAGTCATAAAAGACCAAGTCACAGTTTTCTGTCTAACTGGAGTCTGTGTCTACAAATATATCCATACTCTACTTCAGTATGAAAGCTTTTGTGCTTTATATTTGCTATCTGCAAAGGTATATACGTATATATGTGTAAGTGTAAAGATGAAGAATATTGATAGATTTAACTGAGAAAATAATGCAGAAAACACTATTTAAAATAAACTGCTTGTAAAACAAATTAATTGACATGGTAATTTTGTAATATCTTTATAAACCAGGAATTTCAAGTTTTCTAACTTGTTAAATTTATACTGGGATTTTATATAGTACTTCATTAGAAATGTAGTTTCTATTTCATTAGCTAGTGTGGTGGGAAGAGTCTAGACTTTTGAGGCAGATTTATCTGCATTTCAGTTTATCTCTTTTTTATGTGACTTTGGAAAAGTTTTGTAACCTCTCTGAACCTCAGTTACTTCACTTATAAAGTGGGACTTAGAAATCATGCCTGTAAAGTCTGGCACAGAGAGAGTGAGCTGTTTTGGTTGTTATTAGCAATTTCTCCTTCTGTTATTCTTGTGGTTAGTTTTCAAGCCTTATGCGGTGTTGACTTAGCGTCTCATTATCAGTGGTGGTACTCGGTTCTTAGTATTTGTATCATGTACATACTTGGCCTTTTCATTGCTGGTTTAAAAAATACTTTTGTTGAGGAAAATGAAGATGGAGACAGATCTCTCCTTTCTTACTCTTCACTGAGAATCAGCCACTGAGCAGCATAATTCTAAAATCTTATGTGGCTTTTGGGTACTTTATGAACCTTTTTATGGTAACCCAAGTAAGACACTGATTGAATTAATACATTTCCATTCAGAGGACTATTCTGTTAACCTCTCTTCTTCCTAACCCATGCATGCTTTTGCAGGGGACTTTTTCCATCCTAACTGAGGTTGCTATATATAGTGGGAATGCCAGTGCCTAGATATGCAGGCTATTGGTAAGCCTAAGAGCCTTTTTGTCTTTAAAACAAAGAAAAAAGAACAATTAAAACAGCAAGAACAAAACTAGAAGCCTGCCCAAACCAAAAAATACAAAAACAAAAAAACCAAAAAAACCCCCAAAAACACAACCTTTTATTTTCTGAAAAGCTTAGTGCTTTTTAAATGCAGAATCTAAACTCTGCACCTTGATTTTAATTTATAATAGTTTAAACTTTTTTTATAGTGTTTGTAGAAAGGATATACTCATTTTCTACAGATCTGATTAAGTAAACTGCAGAAAGTAAAAATAAAAACTTTCTGAAAAGCTGCCACCAAGGAACCATTTCATTAACATCTTTTTAGTCATATTTTCATTTGCAAAGGAAGGATAGGTGTCAATAGCATAAAAGGATTATGGATACATGACTTGCATTTTAAATTTTACTCAGCCCTATCATAGATACCTTTTTATGTCTGTAAATATAGATGTCCATCATAATTTTTAATGGATTCCTAGTAAATCATTGTACCATAATTTATTTAATGGACTCTTGGTTTGTGGACATTGAGATTGTTGGCAGCTCTTTTCTTTTAAAAGGAGTGTTGCTTCAATATGCACACTCTTACTTGTATTCTTACTTCCTAAAGATGAATTCTTAAAAGTGGTGTTGCTGGGGAAAGAGGTATAATTTTGCAGTTTAAAACAAAATTTGGTAAACCTTTTCTATAAAGGAATCAAGACTAAATATTTTAGGCAGCCATGTGGTTTTTCTATCAACTATTCAATTCTGTCTTTGTAGCCACAGTCATATAGGCTGTATAAAGGCATAGGTGTAACTATATTTCAATAAAACTTTACTTGCAAAAGTAGATCACAGGGTAGCAGTTGGCCCAGAGGCTGTAGTTGTCTACTCCTGGCCTGAAACAGAGGAGACACTGATGGGAGATGGAAATTTATCTCTGGTTGGCTATATGCTTCTCTCATAATATCTTAGAAATGTGTTCCTATCTCAAGGCAGTGTAATGGGTTGAGTACTTTCTTTCCAGGTATATGGCAATCAATACATGTTTTAAAGATCTTATTAAAGGAGGTTTTCATAACTGCTTCTACTTCAAAGCCTAGTAAATTTTAAACTAAGAGGCTTTATATGCCAGTATTTATTTTTATCATTCTTACGTTAGATTTCAGGATATGTTGACAACTTACGGGGCAGAGAAACATCTCTTACATTTATATTGTAGAGAAAGTGTTGTACATTTTCTCATTTCTAGAAGATTGCTTTGATGGAGTCAGGTTTTAGAGGTATCCTCAAAGTAAGCTGGACGGAGAGTCCAGCAAGAGAAGTTATTATTTCCATGGAAACATGCCACAAATCAACAGGGTGACATTGCATTAGTTACTGAATCTTTACAGGCCAAATTATACTCAGAAGAATGCTCTGTGCATAAATAGTAACCTCCTTGCATCTTGAATTTCTATAAAATAGGAATTATTGGCCCTTAACTGCCTTAAGGGTGTTTGTTGAAGATCTGGTGGAATAAAAGTACAGTTGAAATCACTGTATTTGTAGCATTGGCTTACTGGTGCCACTATGAATTTTAAGAGATTTATTTATTATTTATTTTGCATGTATTTGTTGACTATCTGCTGTGTGTGTGAAGCAGTGTGGTAGGCGCTATGGGGGAATACAAAGAGAAATAAGTTTGTTCCTGCCCTTAAGGAAAGAAAAACATATTTACAGTCCAAAGTTGTGTAGTGCTGAGATCCCTAAAGGGTGGTAGAACACTGGGGAAGGAGGTCTCTCCTGCCTGGGGGTATCAGAAAACTTCCTAGAAGGAGTGGCATTGGAAAATAGGAAGATTTCAAAAGTATAATGCAAGACAAGGTATTCTAAAAAGAGCAGCATGAAAACTATGTCACATTAGGAAAGTCCAAATCAGTATGCAAGAGACATCCAGTAGTCTAATTAGACTGTCTATTAAGTATTTGCCATGAAGGAGGAAGAAAAGATAAAGCTGGAAAGGCAGGGTAGAAAGAGCTAGGTTGCAGAGGGTCCGGAAGAAACTTTAATTGGTAATTTGTGGGGAAATCTAAACATCATCTAGGAGAATATGTTTGACAGTTGGAGTGGTGATACATGGCACTGGTTGGTGAGTGTGAAATGATAAAGGTGGTATTATCACTTTAAGGGTTATGGCAAAGGTCTTAGCATGTACTTGTTAGAAATGATCTGGAAGGAGAGAGATCTGTGTGTGCGTGGTGGGGGGAGGCAGCTGAAGAGCTTGAAAAGGAAGAATGGATAGGCTTTCAGTAAACCCATTTACTGGATTTGGGAAATAAGGCTTTTAATCATGATCTGTGGTTCTGAGTCTCTGTTGATAGGATTATGATGATAACATTGCCAAAGACAGAAGTTAGGGGAGAGCTGTAGTAGACAGCTGTAGAGACAGGATTGCAATGAACCTGTTTGCTTTGCTTGTTTGGCTCCAGGTGTTAACGGACACTTGGAAATTTCTAGTGGGAGCTTGAAAGTGCAGGACTAAAATTCACATGAGAGGTAATGAATGGGGAGGGATTTGGGAGCAATTCTCATTCAAGTGGCCCATGAAAACTGGGAAAAGCATCACATCACCAAAAGGGAAGCCTGTAAAGAGAAAATGGTGTGTTATAGCATTACTTATCATTAGGTAACTTGGTGACATAAGTAGCTCTTTGTGTGAGGCTACTAACACCAAAAACAAACAGAAAAGAAAATTATGTGTTTTATCATTTATAAAGCATTCTGTTGTCTACAAGCTGCTTCTTTTAGCCTCTAAAGCCACTAGATTTTAGCAGTAAAAAATATTTGAAAAATTACTTTGTAAGATTCCCCAAGGAAAATCTAAGAAACTCTCTTTTACTTTCTCTTCTCACCACTTGCTGAGACACCCCCCCCCCCTCCCGTAACAAAGCAATGCCCCTGATAGGAGGGATTTGTATTCACTTTTTAGCTGTCTGGTGCCGAGTATAGTACAGCATTTCATCTCCCCCAGATCTCACCCCAGTTAGGATCAGTGGACTTGGGATGGGGTGTAGGGGCTGTGGTTAGTGGGAGGGTGGACACTCTGTAGAAATCAACTTTGTACATTTTTGGGCATTTTCTCTTTTTGGGCTGAGGTCCTCAGCAGGCTTGGAGGGGTATTGTGCAATACACAGTATGACTTATGTTTGAATTGGGAAAGTTTTTACTGTATGGAACAGCAAGACTCAATCTGCTTTCCTGTTCCTTTCTTATCATTACCTGTGTTCAAACTTTGCATGCAAAGAAAACCACGTTGATTCATTGATCTTTGGCATGCTGCATTATGCACTTTGGCAGCCTGGTAAAGGCTCCCCTGGCTCTCCTGTTTACAGTAGTCGGAATTCCTCTGGTCTGTTGATACAATTTGTGGCCTCCTTCAGCCTCACTCTTCATAGTGAGTCTGACTCCTGTCAAATGGGGCAAGGGGCTAGTCCAGAGAAATCTGTATCTCTAGACAACCACTGTGCATTAAATCTAGTTTAAGTGCTTTGTATTTTGCCTCTTAAGCCATGTATGGCTACTAAAAAAAATTTTTTTTTAACCATATAGGTTTAATGGAGATGATTTACTGGGTAACTTAAGACACTGAGTTTTTTTGGGGGGTAATATTTGTTTTCTCACTGTCTGGCACATAACACAGTCTTGTATCTTATTTTCTCCCTCAGACTCCTTTTTCTGCTTTCTCACATACATTTTTTTTTCTTTAATATTGTTAAACTTAGGGAGAAAAGAAGCCCTTTTGATTTGTACCATTTTGTGCCTCTAATGAAGTAAGATCAAGTAAAACACACCTATTTTCTTCAAAAGTAAACTCCTTTCTAAAAAAAAAAAAATAATGCCCCCCACTTAAAAAATTCAGTGGCTTCCTGATCATTACGCAAAATAGCCTCTTTCCCCTCATTAGAGATAGTTACGTAGTTACATTTATCCTCCTTCTTGATCACTGTGGAAAACCAGGGAGGGAAACTGAGTGAGTAGAACAAACCCAGTGGCTGAGTTCAAGGTTAACTGGATCATTTTAAAGCGCTTTCAGTTTAAATGCTAAAGTTAATGTTTATCCCCAAATCATCCTCTTCTGATGTTTGCAGCATCTGTGGAGTCGGACAGACCACTGCGCCAATGGCTAACTCATTTTGGCTTTCTTACTTAAGAGCCCCCTTTAGAGTAAGATTATGGGACACCCTGGAACTTATGCCCTGATGCTTTCTTCTTCTTCCTTCTCTCCTCTTCCTTACTTTTTAAAAGAGGCGTATGTTTTCTTTTTTTCTAAACATTTATTAAAACAATTTTTTTTCTTCATGTTTATTTTTGAGAGAGTGAGCGTGAGTGCGTGGGGGAGGGGCAGAGAAGGGGAGACAGAGGATCCCAAGCAGGCTCCACACTGAGAGATAGCACTGAGCCCGATGTGGGGCTCAAACTCCCGAACCACGAGATCATGACCTGAGCCAAAGTCGGACACTTAACTGACTGGGCCACCCAGGTGCCCCAAGAGGCATATATTTTCTAAAACTAAGTTATCATCTAAACTGCCTTCCCAGTTATTATTTATTTTCTTGTTTATTTAGGCTAGTGATTCTCCGATGTTAATGCTCCTCAGCATCACCTGGCTGGCAGGCTTGCATAAACAAATAGCTGGGCAGCACCCTGGGTTTTGTCACAGTGGGCCTCAGGTCTTCAGTCCCAAAGGCATTTCAGACACGTTCCCAGTTGATGCTAATAATGTGGCTTGGATGAGGAATATACCTTGAACCACTTGCCTAGACTGTTGGTTTTTTCTATCCATTTGCTGGTTTGTTCAGTTTTTTTTTTCCCCCCACCAAAAGGGTAGAGATTCTTCAGATTGTATTCGCCTATGTTTCCTGGAAGCTCTGTATATTTAATTCTTAGGTCAGGCCGCTAGCATGAAAGAGTACCCAGAAATTTGCCTTATGTTTTCATTGTGAAGGGCTTGGTTGGGGCAGGAGTGTGAGATGTGCGGCTTCTTGCTCCTTCCCCCAGTGAAGAATTTAATGCCCAATCTCTTACAGTTTCGACAGATCTTTATAGACTTTCTCAACACAGCATTCTAGGAAGCCTTCTGAAAGTTGATTGACCTGGCCCTTAATTGAGACTAATTGAATAGATATTATTTTTTAGTTTCCCTAATTGCTTATATTATTCCTTTGATACTTGAGGTTTACTTCATCTCCCCCAAATCCCTCTCTTGGTCTGAAACTTCTCAGCTCTCATGAGAGTGTGTGCTGGGGGTGGGTGTGTGGGCCCTTATCATTTACTAGTACTGTGTCCCTACTGCATGCTTTATCTGTGTTATCTCCTTCAACCTAGCCAACCTTACACAGTAAAAACAATTATTCCCATTTTACGGATGCAGGAAACAAGGCTCTGGATTGGTATTTTACTGATCAGCTTTACAATTACTGCCTCTGAGGTTAAAGCAGAATTCTAACTCCCAAGCCAATGTTCTTTTCATATTACCTGCCTTTAGGATAGTTGGAGATGAGCCCTGAGTACAGAAGGAAACTTAACCAGGGCATATATAAGCATACTTGAAATTTCACTTAATGTCACTTGTCAGACTTGGCAATGTGGTGTATATGCCCATAAGCAATAGTCTGAAGTGTTAAATTTCCAAAATACTCAATTTACAAGAGTGATTGTAAACCAGTTGAAAAATAATCTGATTCTGTACTTTAAGTGTAAAGCCCGCATGGCACATTTACAAATAACTTCATTCACATTTTCTTCTTCAGTGCTAAAACCCCTGTAAATCAAGAATTGGATAAATAAGCCAACTCTCATATGGTAGTAGGCTTTTCTAGTGAAATACTAGTGTGGTAGTTGAGAGAACTTTGTTTTAATTTCAGTTTCACTCAATTTGTCAAATGTGGGGGAGGACTGTAGTGATGGACCTCAGTTTTCTTGTTTAAAAAGAGTATGATAGAAATTTTCGCCTCTCTTATTTGTCTGAGAGGGGAATAAATAAATACTATGTGTAAAGCCCTTTGAGGGCTCTGGAAGAAAGATTCTATGTAATTTCAACATTATTCATGGTCCATCAGGCTCTCCAGGGTGTCACCAGCAAAGAAAGATTTTTACATCCTATCCCACATTTACAGTATAAAACCAAGGTATTGTTGTTTGTGGCTGTGAAAATCTCCTGTAATTGTGCCTGCAGGGGTGCTCCTATCACAGAGCCTAGGGCCCTGGCTCACCCAGAGGGCCAGCTCCCAAGGCAGAGGGAGAGTGAACCTCAGTTAAACGGTACCTTGCTCCTGAGAGGATGTGCGCCCCGCCCGCCCCCCCCCCCCCCCCGCAGTAATCATCTGTGTCTGTCAACCTGTTGAGTAGCAGAATCACTTCCTTGACCCTTCTCTGCTCTCTGCCGCTTGATCCTGTAGTTCATTATTGTGAGATGACTCTAGAGGGGACTGTCCTCTGTCCTGCTCAGTTCTGTAATGTGTCTCTCATTCTTACCGTGTTCCTATTGATACAACCCTGCCTCATCTAAGGCCTCTGTAAGAACTAGCATATTTCTGGCCATTCTGTATTGGAGACTGGATCAATACTGTTTCGACTCACCAGTTCCTTTCTGATTGTTAAGCAGTATTTTCATTCTTGAGCTTTAGGTTTTGTATACCTCTCCCTTCTGAATCTTAGGCTGGGGTTCCACAGCTCAGAAAGGTTAGGCCCAGATTGTTGTCCTTTAGTTAAATGGTAGCCTGAAAAATTAGGATGTAAGTTATCTGTACATCCAGCAACTTAGTGCGTCTTCCTCTTTTTTATTTTTTGTGTTCATTTGTTTGTAGCAAATGTAGTGTTTAGTGTACATCTTTATCTTTACAGTGTTGGGTAATTAATTTATTTCTTTCTCTGCTCTTTCTCACAAGAGCTCCTGACTAGCTTATTGCCAAATCTGTTTCCCTTAATGGTCTTCCTGAATTCTTTGTGTTATCTGAGTAATTTTTCCTCTTGCTGCTTGGCATTGTCTAGCCACTGAAATTAGGCTGATTCTATCCGTGCTTCTCTCTGGCTTGGAATGTGACAGAGCTTGTACCCAGCCATGTCCCTCAGTCTTCTGATGGGACTCTTTTTGGTTTTTCTCTCTCCTTCTCTGTGTTTTTTAAAACAAATTTTGTCTGTCCACTCTTTTCCAAGTTTTTCATGGGTTCAAATAGTTTCCCTCATCCCTGCAACTGCTAGACTGAAGTCACCAAAACACACACACTTCAGAACTGATCCAGGCTTGTGGCCAGCTTAACTGAAGAGTCTTGAGCTGACATGGAAGTTAGTTTGTTTATTTAGGCTCTGATTTTTATAGTGCCTATCAGGCAAATGACTACCTGAATGTTTCATGTTTAAAAATGAAATTAAATTTCAAATGGGCTCTGACTCTGCAAGAAGCATCCCAAACTGTGTAATCCCTTTTCTTGGTAACATGTTTCGTTTCACAAGTTATCATTTCTGTGTCCCTTTGTTTCGGTACACACACCTTCTGCCTCATTCAGTTTCAGTTGTTTTGAGTAGTAACTCCTCTTGTGGGGCTTTTTCAGTCTTCTTTTCAGAAGTCTGGCCCCTAACAATTTTTATGTGTGATCTCACTAAACAAAGAACTAGTGTGTGTGTGTGTGTGTGAGAGAGAGAGAGAGAGAGAGAGTGCGTGCGCGCGCGCGCGTGTGTGTGTGTGTGTGTGTGTGTGTGTGTGTATAGGAAGCCTGCCATATTTCCTCCCTGCCCCACAGAAAATGTGTTTTCTGGAAGCCCTTTTGACACTGAAGTGAATGCCCACTGGCCCTCCCTTGCTGAATTCCCCTGAGAGGGGAGAAAGGAGGAAAGAGAGGGAGGCCTTTATGCTTGTTGTCATATCTTTTGTTTCTGCTGATTATACACAAAGTAAGTTGTAAATAGCTCTCTCACACACCATGATTCCTTTGAGGTATGTCCTGGAGAGTAGATATGCACTCAGCTTCAGCTTACCCAGGGGATTTTAGAGGGTCCCTTTCAAGGCCTCTTACTTCCTGTTACAGTTCTAGCACAATGAAATTTAGATGAGTACCAGACAATTACCATTCTCATAATTAAACCTGTGGCATACTGTTCAGAAATATTAGCCGATGAGTTTAATATTTTTTATTGTTTTTAACATAAATGTTTTTATTTAATAGCAAAAGATACAAAAATGCAAAAAAGCATAAAAAAATATGATGTCCCCTTAGTCTTACCATTTTTCAGAGATAAAAATCACTGTGAAACATTTGTGAAAATCCTTATAGAGAACACCAGCATGAAAGAAAGCAGATTTGAAGTTCTCCAAATCAATTTAAATTTTATATTCCAGGAAAACCATGGTTAGGTACACACCATATTTTATTATCTTAATTTAAACTGGAGTGATAATAAGGAGCCAGACAATTTATGTCTGCTGTATTTGTCAGTCATGTTTTTGATCGCTTATAGCTAGCTGTCTCACTACTGAGGGTTGTAAATCAAAAGGCCTAATTGTCTAGGTGTGCAGAGTTAAAACTAATTAGGTTACCAACTTTTATATTTTTTGGTTTTTCCTTGGTATATTTTGATGAATTAAGAAACAGATATAGCTTGTTTTCCCCTTAAAATTTTTTTCTTTACCTGATAATGCCACTAAATGTAATGAAGGGGGAGGGAGAGTATTATTAAATGGTGAACCCATTAGTAAAGCTGCAGCTTTGTTTTAAATCTCAATTTCCTAATCTTTAAAATATGGGAGTCCATTTTCATGGATCCTGATGGCTTTTTTTTCTGCTCAGAAACTCTAGGATTCTAAGTTTTTGAGTGCTAAGTCACGTCCCTAGTGTAGTTCTTTTCGTGATTTGGATTGTTGCAACACTCTAGTAGCCTGGCACTGTTTTCTTCTAACTTATTCACAGACCTTTTTGTTCTCTCTCAGAAACTGTGTATTTCTAAGTGTCTGACGTTGTAATTGAGTGTAATTGTAGTTGTTTAACTTTCTCCTTTCCTCTCAAGAGTGTTTATAAAATGTATTCTGTGGGGCAGAGGGTGGTAAAAAGGAACTAGAAACTTAGTATTGGTGATACAGTCAAATACCAGTAAGGTAAGTGGGAATTTGTTTTGTGTACATAAAATAAAGTATTATTTACACTTAATTTGCAATATATATATTCTGGCTCATGGAATCTGCTTTAATCAGTTAAGTCATCATATATATTGAGGTTTTATAGCAAGCTGTGTGTTGGGTTTTCTTTTCCTGTGGAATATTCTAAGATGAATTTTTCCCCCAGTTCCTCTATTGCCCCATAGGGAGAATTACTGTTGCAGAACTCATTAGTGCCCCTCCATATGTCAGCTGAGGGGTGGCATCAGCATCAGCCTGCATGTGCCACAACACACATGCACAGTGTCTCTGCTCTTCTCCATGCCCCATTTCTTTCTCATTCCTCAAGTTAGAGGCTAAATTCCTTTCACATTGCTTATGTTGTCCTAGACCACAAAGCAAGTAGTAGGTCTTGATAACACACCTTCTCCACTTCCTTTGTCTTTTTTGTAATTTCTTTCATATGAAACATCAGCAAATGCCTCTAGAATGTAAGCCACTAAATGTAACTATTGCATGTTTTTCATTAACTTCTTTGAAATATGTTCTGTCTTTTTATTTTTTAAGAGGCCTCATGCTTTTTTTTTAAAGTTTTTAACAATTTATTTATTTTGAGAGAGAGGCTGGAAGAGAGAGAGAATCCTACTTTCAGTGCAGAGCTCAGTGTGGAGTTCGAACCCATAAACCATGGGATCATAACCTGAGCTGAAATCTAGAGTGGGGTGCTCAACTGACTGATCCACCCAGGCACCCCTGTTCTCAGTCTTGTCGAGCTAGTTACCTATACTGAAGCCTTGGTTTTGTTTTGTTTTGTTGTGTTGTGTTTTGAATTGTCAAATGGAGATGCTCATATCCTGTAAGTTGCAAAGAAAAAAACAGGTTAATCTGCATGTAAGGTGCCCACAGGGTAGCATGACCGCAAGTGCTCAGTAAATGTGACTCTCTTCCTTCTCCTTTTGGGCTCCAGTGTGAAATTTGTGGGTAAAGAACAGTTAATTTCAAAGAAAGATGATAATCTGCCCATGTCACCTTAGGGACATAGGCAAGAAGAGAGAATGCAGGACTTGAAAGAAATTGGAGAGTTGGTCCTACAAATGAAGAATCGGCTCAGTGCTCTTTTTAAATATTAGTAATATTCAGTGAGGAACTTGCAAAGTGGACTTTATTGAAAGTTGTTTAGATTTAGAGAAGTGAACTGATTTGTGGGTCAAAAGAAGAGGGAAATACCTTCTAAGGCAGCATACTTGGCTGAAAACTTATCTCTGAGCAAAGAAAATTGACTGGCACAGATAATCCTAAGTGGAGTTAAAGCACAGAACAAAACAGCAGAGGTGGGCTCTGATGGGGAAAGAAGACAGGGTGAAGCTGATTGATGGACCAAGATTCTGAACTACATAGTTGTATGATTCATAAAGATAGTGTATGTTTGGAAATGCTGAGTAGTGATTCAGAGAAGTTTTTTAAAAAGCAGAAAGCAGGTTTAGGTGGAATCTAAATCCTTTTGTCTTTATCTCAGAAAAAATCTAAAATGAAGTAAGTAGGTGACAGTAGGTGACATTTTGGGATGAGATCAACTAATTAGCTAATTTAGTTTTGAAAGGGAATCTTAAGTGGCTTTCAGTGTAGAATTTTAGATATAGAGAAATGTTCCAAATTATAGTTGTTTTCTTATCATTTTTATTATGGAAACAGACATAAAATAAGCCTCTTCAATAAAATTTAGAGATAGTAAATAAATAACAAGTATTGATAATCAGAATCTGTCTGTGCTAACCTACTCCATGAATAGGAAAAATAAATTTGATCAGGTAAATGGTGAAAAGGAATATTATTCATTATAGAATGCAATGTTTTTCACTCTCACTTAAGCAAATTAAATGACAGAGGGGAAAAGAGTCACCAGTATCAAGAAGAGATTCTACATTTCTTTCTCTCTTTACTTTAACCTTCTCTGCTTTCATCCAGAGATATTTATATAATGCCTACTTTGTGCTACATGCTGTGGATACAAGGGGGAATAAAAATTTTGTATATCTTTTATTCTTGGAATTTACCTTCTGGTAGTTCATAAACTTGATTACATGGTATTTACAATATACTTGACATACTGAGTGTCAAAAACCAATGGAGTCATGATGGCCTGTTTCATACCTGCAGTTGGGATGTCCCTGCTTCTTTCTGGATCTAATGTGTTTCTGTGCAGTTCTCAGCAGCCTCCACATCCAGCATCTAACTTGGCCATGTTCCCCCAGGTTCCAGTGGCATGTGCTGGCAGAGTGCTGGGTGCAGACTTTTGCCCAAACCTGGAGGAGCCAGACCAGAGGCTGGAAGTCCAGGTTGGAGTCTTATTGCTTTATTAGTTGGGGGTGGTGTGACAGACACAGTGGTCCCTGAAGGCCATACAAGTATAGCAGGGCCATCAGGAATTGGACAACTGTTGAGACAGGTGTAAAAGAGGAGCCAAGGTAGCATGTGTGCAATGAGAGGTCCTTTTCAGGATAAATTGTCTGTAACTGGAGATAATTAATTTACTCATTCAAGAAATGATACATACTGCAGTGGATAAGAGCATGGTTTCTGCCTCACTTGACAAAGTTACAGTGAGGCCTTTGTCAAGTTACTTTATCAAACTAAGCTTTAGTTTTCCCATCTATAAAACGGAGATTCACCACCCAAAGTGGTTATAAGGAGTAAGTGTTCTAACTTCTACCTGGTAGTTAGCAAAGGGCCTGGCACATAATGGGCACTCAGTAAATATTAGCTTTTATCTTTTAAAAGTATCATGTGCTCTCAGCACTGTGCTTGGCACTGGAGACACATGGTGAGCAAGTCATGCTTCCTGCATTATTATC
Source organism: Neofelis nebulosa (assembly GCF_028018385.1). Taxonomy (NCBI): domain Eukaryota; kingdom Metazoa; phylum Chordata; class Mammalia; order Carnivora; family Felidae; genus Neofelis; species Neofelis nebulosa. Next base: position 53,234,710 of record NC_080793.1, read on the forward strand.
CCTCAGGTCAGGAGAATAGAAGCCATTCAGCTGGGCACTGTATAGAAAAATATGATTTAATGATAAGTATCTTCCCTTTTCATGTATTAGGAGATATGTCCTGTGACACAATATTAAGTTTATTAATACAGTGAAAGTATTTACTTGGAATTCAGTTCATGTTATGTGGTCTTGGGAGATTAGAAGTAGTTTGGTGTATATCAGATTAAGAATGTAAATATGACATCGTGGCCGAAGACCTAGCTCTGTTTTTATGTGCCTATTAGGATTTAAGGGATGTGTGTGCCAGTAATGCAAAGATACTGGCTGAAGTTGTAACATGGATGGCATCCCCTAGCATGAGCAAACACATAATATTTTTTTAGGGACTCCATTTGGCATCACTTTCTAAATTTTCAGACTGATGGGATGAGCATGGTAAGCTTGGTCTTAAAACATTTTTACTATTTAGACGCCCCATATGAGACAGGAGAATAGTTTTAAAAATTGACTTCTTCACAGTTGGAGTGAAGGTAGAAGTGGTGGTAGGAGGAGGTTTCAGTTTTTATGGTACTGAAGAGTATACCATCTCCTGCACACCTGCTCTTGGCCTAGGGAAGACCACCTGAGCTCTGCTGTGCCACAAGCTGGTACTGCCCGGGTGTTGTATGGCTATGGTACAACAGAAAAGCAGGTGTGACACATATGAGACATGATCATGTATTTCCCAGTTTTAGAAAGCTAACAGCTTGTGTGTGACACACAAATGCAGAGTGATGGAAGGCTTTTCATGGAGAGTGGTCTGATCCTTGACCTCCTTGGGTAGGACGAGTGATGTTCTTCAAACACATCACCTGGAATGGTCTGTCATGGGTGGTTGCTGGATAATCTGTTTGTGAACCTTGAGTTATGGAGCAAAAAGCAATGGGTTTTGCAGATGTGACTGCGTCAAATAAAACTGAAAGAGACCAATGGAGCATATTATTTTAACATACCAAGAGAGAAAATGTATATTTACTGGTTTAAGTGAAACCCTGGTTGTAGGTAGTTAAACATTTGTAGAGTTGACAATTCGGCACAGTCCTTACAAAGAAGACCAAGCCCCTGGGCAAAGAAATGAGTCTCATTTTATTGGGCTCCTCCTTTTGCAACACTATTTTGGCAGACTGAGTGGAAAGGTTGATTCTATTCAAAGATAGTCAAGTACGGTGAATTGGTGGATTAACTGGGACCCATTTGAACCATTTCCTTCTCTTTTTTCCTCTTCTTTTCTAAATATGGCTTCCATACATTTTAATAATATCTGGTACATATCCATATTATGTCAGTCATAAAAAACCTGACACTTAATAATGTTCTTCACTGACTAACAATTTTGGGAGTAGTTTTTCTCTTAGAGTCCTTTCATTCTTGCCATGGCATGTGTTCTGGTCTTCCTCCCCCCTGCCCCAGGAACGAGCCATTTCTTAGTTTTTCGTCTAATTCTGCACTCCAGGGAACTCACTATAATACATGCCAGAGGCATCTATTTTTCCTACTTGGATCTCAGGCTGTCCCCCAGGACCAGGCATTATATCCACTAGAGGATTTGCTGTTTGGCCTCTTGATTCTGAGAACAGCCTCTTGTACACCTCGATTTAGGAGCAATGGTTTATTTATATCCTTTCCTATGAAGGATTTTCATTTAGACATACAGTGCACCCATATCTGATTTACTTTTGTATTTTAACTGACATAATTTCTCATGACTGGTGGAGTTCCTTTCTGCTCTTACCTTTTTCCTTTTCACTCTTTTTTGCTATCCCTAAAATTTCAGATGGCTTAGCAACTTTATTGCTTAATAATCCCAAGATCCCTGACACTCTTTCATGAACGCATCTTTGGTTTTGAGTAACTTTTATCCTGGAAGTCTGTGTTTGACTTGACTTTTGCGAGGGTATCTGCTGGCTTTTTGTGTTAATATGCTTAACTTTGAAAAGTAGCTGGAAATCAAGACTTAGATTCACTGTCTAATTTTGTTGATTTTCCTCAGTGGTTTTTGAAGTGGGTATGAAACTGTGTACTTTGTTTAGCTTTGGAGGTTAACTGATATTAGCAAAAAATTGTGCTCTGATGTAGTTATTTTCTAGGAAGTGGTTATTCTAGTTTAGACTTCCCTTAATTGCTATTAAATATTGTATTTTCAATCAGAGAAAAGTTACTTTTTGAGTCTAACTGTGCTTCATCCTGCATTAAGTTGTTACAGCTAACCCAACAGTTTCTTTCTTGGTTGGGAATTCAAGATGTGGGATTGACTTGATATTTTTCACCACTAAAGTGCTTAGAAAATTAGAGTAAATAATGAACCAATATTTCAGTACCAGATTAGACACAATTTACTGTGATGTTTCATAAACCACAGACTCCTTTCTTCTGTGAATGCGTGAAGGATCACTTTTTTTTTTCCCAGACATACCGGGGTGCAAGTGTAAATTTCCATAAAATTTAAATGAGGTGCTTCCTGTAATTAATGAACAATTGTGGCTGCTCTCTAGTCTGCATTGTAATTAACCGTGATCAGGCTTGTTTAGTGATGACACTGTTCCTGTAATAATTTGACAAGCTACTGTGAATTTGCCAGGTTATTAAACAACCTGCAGCATTCACTTATGGAATCACAGGGATGAGCCTGGCGGCTGGCTGCTGCTAGTTAAATGCAGCGTAAGGGTGAACTGAAAGCTGCTTATTGAAGTCTATCGATCACCATGACCAGATTTAAATTCCTATGATTTTGGAGAAGTTAATTAATTTTGTGTGGGTTGTCTTGAAAACTTTTTATTGCATAATAAACCTGCTAGGGCAAAACTGGTCATTTTTATGAACTCATAATGAAGCCAGCAAATTTTCTATATTATTATGACCAACATGCACTACACAGAATCTGAGGTTTCCCCTTCCCACCCTATTAAACAGGTATAATTATTTAAAAAACAACAACAAGCAAATTCATTCACAACATTCCTCAAATACAAGTTCATTCTCTGTGTGTGTGTGTGTGTGTGTGTGTGTGTGTGTGTGTTAGAAACAGCAGATGACCTTGTGCTAAACACAGTCATGTTGCAGGTAGAGCGAGCCATCTAAGTGGACCTTATGTCCATGGTCACTAGTGCACCCGCCTTCCCCAACCCCCCTTCAGGTTAAGAACTGTTCAAAACGTTACTGTCTAGTTACTGTGGTGTCTTTCATTCAGATTCTGTTTATTGACTAAACCACAAGGATTCCTGCCCAAAGTACCAGGCGGTCTATGCTTGACTGATTTTGATTTTCTAACATCAGCCCTGGGGTTTATTTGAAAAATGTACATACACTGCAGCTTTAACAAGTCAAGTGACTGCATGTTTTTGACCACGGAGTAGAGTATATCCGAAGATCATTAAATTTAGGAGGGGAGAAGAGGGGTGGAGAATAAGTGTAGTAGTCATTGTACCATTGCAGAATGTGTGTGTGTGTATGTGTGTGTGTGTGTGTGTGTGTGACACATGGTTTTTGTCTTTTCATCTTCTCCAAGAGCCAGAAAGTTTCCTGCCGTTCTCTTTCCAGCTATTGACAAATGATTGCCAGATGTGAGATCTTTGCAGTGCTCTTTCCCTCAGCAAACCTGCAGCGATGGGATATTTGATTCTCCCTTGCCCATTTCATCTCCTTTCCACATCTGCCAGGGACACACAAGCAATACATCCCTACATGAGAGTTTAAAGTTTATTCAGCTCCTTTTTCCTCTCCGATACAGTGTTTGGAGACAACAGAATGAGGTCCATATGACTCTCTCCCAACTTCACTGTATGAAATTAGTTGTTTATTTTACTTATCTACCTCTTAGTAATTGAACTATTTCATTTTAGTTTCGGTCCATGGAAAATTTGATGCAACTCTGGGAGTGCTAAGAGTTTCCTATTGTTGTCTGCTTGCTGCAAGTATGCCATCATCTTGACTTCTCTCTGATCGCCTCAGTTCTGATACAAACTACACTGTTGGTTTCATAGAACTTCCTAGGAAAGTAATTTTAATAAACAACTGTCAAAATATTAAGTGTAGCATGTCTATAAAATTCAGTAGGCATTTAAGATTAAAAGAGCCATCTATGAGGGGGGAAATTAAACTTGTTCGGCTTGATTAGCTTATGCTGTATTTGTGTCTATTGTCAAAGTTGATATGGATGAGGTCCTAGTTTTAATCCCAAAGAGTTTATAAAAGAGAAAGTACACTGAGTTTGTGAGGCATCTGAAATTAGGCTGTACAGGCCACACACATAATCACTAACATGCACAGAAGCCTTTTGCATCTGCTTGGAATCTGTATTGATATTGATTTTTTTTTTCTCATCTCAGTTTAAAGATATTTTCCAAAATACTCTTATAGCTTATGTTCATACTATAGGGTGGGCTGACACAGGTGGCCTTTCAGTTTTCCTATTACACTTTTTGGCAAAGAAAAAGGTCCCTTATTCCCTGAATAAGATCAGCGTTTTTTTGTGTTTTTTTTTAACATTTAAAAAATAATCCATAAAATGTCTGCCACATGTTCTCTAGTTGATGGAAATGTTTTCCAAATTAGAGCTGTAGTATTGGACTCTTACTGTATCAGTGCTAGTATGTTTACTGTTTCTGCTACCCAGTTAGCTACTCTTACCTACCTGTGATTATGTGAATTTATATTTTTTGTGAACTTAAAATGATGAATATAAGATAATTATTATTTCTGAATTTCAGTATTGAACAAGAATTTTGGTTTTTGTTAAGAAGTAAATGGCTTTGCTCATTATTAGAATCAAAATAAGAAAAGTCTGAAGTCTGTTTCTCAGTATGTTCTTTGAAAAAATAACAAAACAGCAAAACTTAACAAGAAGAAAAACAAAAAGCCAACAGCCCCTGAAATGAATAAATCCTACTAAGCCCAAGACAGATAGGTAAACCAAACTCATCAAAAACATATACATGAAATGTGTGTAACTTTTTGTATATCCATTATATTATACCTCTCTGTAAAGTTTAAAAAAGGTAAAGGGGTAAAACTGCTTGCCACAAGTTGCCAGTATGTTATATGTTTCAACTAGAAGTATGTGTGGATTAGGATAGAAGAAAATTATCATTGAAAATACAGATAATGATAAACTGTCAACATGTTCTCTCTCAAAAACAAGATGATGATCACGATGAAGGTGTTAAGTTTAAACAACACTCCTCAAAACAACATTGTCAAAATCAAAAAGGATCCCTGTGGAAAAGTTTATATTTTTATTGTCCTTTGACATTCTCTGAGGACTGACGCCATGTTAGGCACTCAGTGGATGCCAGTGGCTGGGAAGGTGGAGGTGAAGAGCTCTTTCATAAAACAACAAGGTTAAGAACTCCTGTGGCAGGAGCCAAGTTCCTCTGAGTGTAGATCACTTCACGTAATTTGCCTTTGCTAATGCATTTGCTGGTTTCTCATGCCTTCCTGCTTTTTCCTCAACATGGTTACTCTGGGAGGCAGAGAGGTGCTAAGCAATGGAGGTGTCATCCGGCCCGTGTACCTAGGGAACGTCCTTCAGAGGACGACTTGTCACCAGCCGTCAAAGAAGAGAGTGGCTTTGTGGTCTCTGAACATCTGGCAGCGCTGCACAGGAAGCTGAGGGGGTGTCATTAATTGTGATGAAATAATTTAAACCATCAGGAATAAATGAGGCTGTTAAGCTAAGTTCAGATTCCATTTGCCATGCACATGTGTCTAGCAGCCTGTGTGCAGTTAAAAAAAATTGAATTATATTAGCTCATGAGTAGAAGTGAAACAGATACTGTAAATGAAACAAGTTGCTGTGTAGTGATGACATCGTGTTGAACCACTTCACAGAGTTGCAGTTTGTAGGATCAATATATTGAAAGTGGTACATTATTTAATGAATTTTCATATAAAAGCATGCTTAGGGTCTTGAGGGATAGAGTAAGGACCATTGGTTTATTGGAACACAGGATGGGTAAGTGGATGGGTAAAAAGAAGCAAGCCATTGAGTCAAGGCGGATTGAGTAGGTGGGGTTCTTAGCCTGCTAAGCCAGCTGGATTGATGCAGAGCTCACCTTTCTATGGAGTTTGGCTTGGGGTACAGTATTCAGTGCAGTTGTTCTGTACATACTCTAGGCAGGAGGACAGTTTTTCTCTGTAACCCACATTGGATGTTCCTTTGAGAGCTTCTGACTCTTTGGGCACATCTACATTGTTTTCTTGAGGATAGGGACAACTATCTATGGTAATAGATTATTCCTCAAGCAGACAGACATATTTTCAAGGCTTTCTGAAATCATGAAGACTGATTTCAAATGTGATTTTCAAGTACTGTGGAAAGAGACGGCCCTAATTTCTTTACAAAGAAAAGACTGTCAGGTTTGGAATGTTGGGGCATCTCTGAGGTTTTGAGCACTAAACTGAGCAATGGTGTGCATGTTCCAAAGTACATTTCTAAAATAAAAGTCATTCCCTTACACATAAGCAGAGTTTTCAAACATGAACTTTCATTTAAAAATCAACATAGGAATTTGAAAAATAAAGTGAGAGTTTTTTAGATACAGAAAGCCTTTTTGAAAACCACCACGGAGGTAATCCCTTCGTCACATACAGGCGATGGTGCAGAGCGCCAGCAAAACTTGGACAAGGGTCATTTTACTACAAATGTCTTCCCTTACTTTGTTCTATCGGTCCCCTCTAGCGTATTGCCTTTCTCTTTTCCTTGTTGTGTACCTCTTTTTTCTTTCCTTTCCTTCTCCATTTTTTCTTTCCATTATTTTTATTCCTTTATACTTGATTCTCTTCACAACCAACCTATTCTATCCTCCATAAAAGTGAACTGAAGTTCTGTTTTCATTTATAGTCCTAGTTTTTCTGCTAGTTAAGATTAATATTCCCAGTTACTTAAACTGTAACCTTAAAAATTTCGGGTTGCATTTTTACATAAATTTGTCTGACCAGTGGTGGATTTTTTTAAGGAACGTGAATGGACCTCGATTCGTTTTTTTTTTTTTTTTAAAGAATGTACAATACTCACTAAATTATCCCTTTTCTTGGACTTTTGAGTCGAACTGTTACTGATGAAAGCTAGAAATATGTGGCTCCCAGTTACCATTTTCCTTCTTCCCCTGACATAAGGAGGAAGACATGGAAATGAAAGTACCCTGAGTTTCCTGACATCTAATAAAACAACCAGTAGTTAGGATATTGCTTTTGTGTATTTTGATCTTGGGATTTCAGTTTAATTGATGAAATAGAACATGAAGATTTGAGTTCTTCAGATCTGTTTTTTTTTTGCATTGTTGGAAGGGTTGAAGGGTTGTGTGTATGCATAGGCATTGTGTCTAGCAAATAGCAAGTAGTAAATGCATTATTGTCATTATATAAATGTATTTTACCAATGTCGGTTATGCAGATAGAAATTAGGAAAAAAATTTTGCCTGAAAATTTCAAATACCTCAGCCATTTAAATAATATTCACTTTTGGGGCGCCTGGGTGGCTCAGGCAATTGAGCATCTGACTTCAGCTTAGGTTATGATCTCACAGTTCGTGAGTTCGAGCCCCACATGGGCTTGCTGCTGTCAAGCTTGTCAGCACAAGCCCACCTTGGATTCTCCATCCCCCTCTCTCTTTCCCTACACTGCTTGTGCTCTCCCTCAAATAAATAAATATTAAAAAATAATATTCACTTTTAAATAGTTTTAGAATTTTTTTTCCTAAGAATAAGGAATCCAACATAGTAACATAGGGAATTTTGAACAAAATACCTATGCTTTTCTTTACTTGGAAGAAATCTCTGCATTCTGTAGTGCATTTATTTGTTTCTCAAAACAAATAAGAAAATGATAGTATACTCAGTAGTTGTTTGAAGTTTTCTTTTGCAAGAATCTTAGTAAATACTTAATAGATAAAAAGCAGTTTCACACACTTAAGTTCCCTCCTCCCCTTTTCAGTTTTGGTGGAGTATGGATTGGATGTCCCTACATATATTCAGGACCTTTTTAAAAATTTTTCTGCTGCTGTTGTTACTATTACTCTCTGCTTTTAAGTGGCATTAAATTTGTGGATTCTGTATCTTGAGTTCTATAGATGAGGTACGTTATAGATTAAATGTTGGTCATATTATCTAGATTTCAGATAACCAACTTAACATAAGTTCCTGTTGGGAACTGTCAGTATGAATATAAGAAATGTTGATTAAGATGCTTATTTTACTTTATGTAAGTTCCTGAGTCATAATAGCTTCATAGATGCTTCATAGGAGGAAGAAAAGATAGAAAAACAGGAAGTATTTTAATTCTTGGCTTGAATAGAGAGAATTGTACGTTTATGTGGGAATGTGTGCATGTATGTGGGTTTTGTATATACCTACAATGTATATGTCATTACATAGTAATCCATATTTCTTATGTTTATAAGAATAGCTAGTGATATTCTGTTTGAATATTTTGAGTTAGTCATAATAAGTAACATTACATAAATGAAGATTTATACTGAAAACACATAGTTCACCTAGTTCCACCTGCAAAAGAAAGAAAAACTTCTGTTAGGATAGATAATGGAATCTCAATTTATATGTGAGATGCTTTATTTTTTTTAATGTTTGTTTATTTTGAGGGAGCGAGAGGGAGAGAGAGAACACGTATGCAGGAGGAGCAGAGAGAGAGAAAGAGAAAGAGACACCCCAAGCAGCCTCCACGCTGTCAGCACGGAGCCTCACGTGGGGCTTGAACTCACAAACCCTGAGATCATGACCTGAGCCAAAACCAAGACTTAGACACTTAACTGACTGAGCCACCCAGGCGCCTCATTTTGAAAACATGTGTGTGAAATTCTTTAGGACTCAGTATTTTTTAAAATATGGTTTCATAACTTAAACCTGGAAATTAGCTGAATTTATGTAATCTAATGTCTTCATTTTATGTATTTGGAAACCCAGGTCCAGAAATTTTAAGATTTAGCCTAAATGACATAGTTGGCAAAACATTCTCCATTTCTGATGTCAGAGCCTTTAAGATATTTTTTACTGGTTTTTAGTCCTTCAGAGTTTATAAGCATTATACAGCAGTGCTCTAAGTTTTGTTTTCTTATCATGGAATATTATTTCATCTATTGTGTCCCTTGTTCTTTATAATCTGAGTATTAAGAATGCAAGGAGGCTACATTTTTAGGTACCACAGTAATGGTGTTAGCAAGTTCCCTCATGAAAACAGCAGATCCTTCTGCCTGATGCAGGAAATATGCTAACCTGATGCTAAGAAATGGAATGTTTTGGGGCGCCTGGGTGGCGCAGTCGGTTAAGCGTCCGACTTCAGCCAGGTCACGATCTCGCGGTCCGTGAGTTCGAGCCCCGCGTCAGGCTCTGGGCTGATGGCTAGGAGCCTGGAGCCTGTTTCCGATTCTGTGTCTCCCTCTCTCTCTGCCCCTCCCCCGTTCATGCTCTGTCTCTGTCTGTCCCAAAAATAAATAAAAAACATTAAAAAAAAATTAAAAAAAAAAAATGGAATGTTTGGCTCTGGCTTTTTTGCTTTTATTTTCTAGTGTGAGTTCTAGTATATAGGTGTTTGACAAAAGCTAACTCTTGAACATTAAGAGGTGGAAATAGTTCCATCTAAATTTCTCTGTTTCAAAAGAGAAGTGCCATTACAGACCTCTGAAGAATGGAATTACCCAAGAATATAAGTGTTATTTTTTTAATGTTCAGTACCTGCCACTGGAGCTTCATGGAGCATAGATGCAGGGCAAGTACCCTTGAAATCATTGTTATGATGAAAACCATTTTTAAGTGCCTTTTTGAATATGGTACTGTGTTTGCATCCTATAAAAAGTGAGCTGAATAGACAGTGTCTCTGCCCTCTAGGAGTTTATAATCAAAAACAGAGAATGTAGCTGACATCTGTTATTGTATTAATGTCCTACAAATAAACATTGATCAAATACATAAATAAAAGTTTTATATCACAGACATGTAAAAACCTTTTTACTTGCCTGATTAAATAGGTAAATAGACATCCTTACTCCCACACTGAAACTATCCATGGACATTGTAAAATGACTATAGTGGAATAATCCTGACACCAAGACAATCCTTTATATTGTTATTTTTAAGGGTTTCCAAAGAGCGCTGGCATTACCATGATGTTACTGATAGCTTATTTAAGCGGGTCTGGATTCAGGCATGCTTTTAGCTTTCTGGTTAAATTTTCCTTCCTTTCTAGAATTTTCTCATTTCAAACCGTTGACTAGTGGTACTTGTGATTGTAAACCAGCAGCCTGGAGTGTACTTTAAAAATTTTATCCAAGCCCCTGATGTTAACAGAAATGATTTTTTAAAAAACTAGCAGCCTTTTTTTCCCCTCTTCAAATTGCTAGAAACTGCATGAAAACAAATGTTGGAGCTTAGGGTTGATGCTGTAACAAGATGAGGTTATATATCCAAAAGGCTTTGAGGGAAATATTGGTAAAAAGATTTAAGTTCACAATTTTGGAATAAACAGATCTGGTTGTAAGTTTAACTAAAGCTATACAAAACTAAAATTAAACATACAAGTGTTGGCAGGGGGAGATAGGTATTAAGTTTGATAAAATGTTTTCTTTCTGCATGCTTCAGTTTTAATGCAGGGTATTTTAGCAGTCACTTCATTTTTGAAGTGTGAACATTGGGAAGTCTAAAGGTAAACCTGTCTTAAAGTTCAAAATGTTAAAAAAATAGCCATCCCTAGCCCAGTGTAGGTGTCTGTCTGTGTAAATTAAAGCATGTGGATGCATAAATTAATTAGAAGAACAGTTGCTGATATAAATCAAACTTATTTGGTATACTGATGAAATGAGCATTGTTTATATGATTATCTTGTTATTTAATCTCTTCTATATAAACCTGGCTGGTTAGCATTATGAAGTAATAATACAATTAATGTGATGATGGTATACTTTTTCTTGGTACAGGCCTGATCCTGCAGGCCTTTCTTGACTGGGATTTGTGTATATAGAGGGCCATAAGAACTGGAAATTTTAATTAGCAAGAATGTTCCTCCCCTCCCCCTCCAGTTATGTGCTGTCCCTAGGATAGTTTATTCTTTTTGAACCACTCATCTGCTGACCCTAGAAGGAAAAACTGCCTTCAGATACTATTTTCTCAAAACTGTGCAGAGTTCATTATGAGAGTTGCTTGCTATCTTGTAGCTATATGCCACTGTGCCACTGGGTCTCAAATAAAGAGAAAATTTTACTTATAAATGAAGCCATTAGGAATTTCTTGAATAAACAAAGGGTTTTTTTTCTTTGATGTGCAAAGGAATTTTGCTCATAACTCCTAGTCATAGAAGTCCATGTCAACACATGCAAGGACCATTCGCTATCTTTCATGTGCAAGGGAAAGCATTCCTGTCAGCTAGGGAGCAGAAAACAGAAACACTTGAAAAAAAATAAACAGAATCCTAGTGCAAAAAAAAAAAATTGTTAGTGTCATTAGTTGGAACTTGATTCAGGACTTTTGCTTGGTATTTTTTGCCCTTTTTACTCTGCTTGCTTTCCTCATCCCCATCCCCCAGAGGTTGGTTTCTTTATGTCCCAAAATGAAAACTTTGTTTTGGGGAAATTAAATCAAAGGTGTGTATTTTACTGATTTTGCTCTCAGGTTGCTTAACTACTTCATGGCATTCTTTTAGTCTTTAACAGAATTTGGAGTGGTGTCTAATAATTTAACTAAGAACTTGCAGAGAAAAAAAATGTCACAGGTGATTTACTTTGATTTACTTTTATGAATGGAACCTGATGACTGATATTTGTTGTTGCTACCTAAGCTCATCTAGAGAATGGATTTAGAACAGTGTCCTTTTAGGGTTAATACACAGAGCAGTTATGAATGTGTATAATGACAGCTTTCTTTTTTGTTTTTTAATGTTTATTTTTGAAAGAGAGACAGAGTATGAGTGGGGGAGGGGCAGAGAGAGAGGGACACAATCCAAAGCAGGCTCCAGGCTCTGAGCTGTCTGCAGAGCCCAACGCAGGGCTCGAACCTACGAACCACGAGATCATGACCTGAGCTGAAGTTGGATGCTTAACCGCTTAACCGACTGAGCCACCCAGGCGCCCCTATAAAATCTTAATTGTGATTTCATTTTGCCCTGAACAATCAGGATTTTTTCCCTTCTTTACTGGTTTGTGTTGGTATTAAACATTTCCAAATTGACAAATCAGATATTTGGATATAATATTTTAAAGATTTTTGTTTCATCTTCAGAAGAGTGCCAAAGATACCTCTGTTTCAAAAGTGATTATCTGTGATGCCATAGCAACATCCCTGACTGTTAGCAGAATATGTATTATTTCTGTGGTTTTGTGAATCAGTAACCACTAAAAGATTTCAGAACAATCATCTATGAATGATTTGTTCAGAATGTGCTTAATGAGAGAAACTGTGGCGTAAGACAACCTCACAATACATGTAAGGATACTTTTTCAGTGTTACACTTGGCTCTGTTCTGGATTATGCAACTTGGATTTTCAATCACTGTTGTACTATGCAGATATATTTGATGGAGTTTGGGTCTGTTTCCTGGGAAGCTGTGCAGGACAATACTTGTCAAACCAGTATTGAAATCTGGGGATCTGCTGACTGGAGCCAAGCATATGGTGGGACAGGAAGCTTTCTGGGTTGAAGAGGTGACTAACAGTGGGCTGACTGCCCTTCTCTGCTCACTTATGAGAGCCTGCTTCTCAGATCTGTTAGGAAGTAGGTTTCAAAGATTTGAAAAGACAATATGAGGCTGTGTGTCCTATATCTAACTGGGAGTGATGCATATGACCACAGCATATGAGCAGCTCTAGGGTATAGTCTCGCTCTCTGTCAAATAGAAGCCCTAGTAATAAAAGTAGAAGGGCTACAAGTTGTGCCCTTCAGAATTTTTCTGAGTATGGTTCCTCCATGGGCTGCTACTGTTTCTGGATGGGAAGATCCAGCCTTCTGGGTCTTCTGGGTGCTTTTCTAGTTTCTCTCCTTTTATCATTTATCTATTCTTTTTTACTGTGAATTGTGTATGTCACTATCTGATATCTTCTTGTGTTTTGGTCCATTCAGATATTATTATTTTATTTATACGTTTTAGGATCTTTTGGAGAGCTGACTTAACTAGGTCCCCTTGTGAACAGATCACAAGATGATGACTTACATGACGGTACTTTGGGTAGAGTCCAGAGTAAGAATGAAGGATCAGAGGAAACCACAATGATGAATTATTAAAGTGATCAGTACTACTAATGGGTGCTCATTCCCACTGGGGCCTTTGGAGGCACCTCATGAATATGTCTCCCCGCAAAATAAAAGGGGAAAATGTTTACCCATTGACTCTCATTCTTGGTGGATCATTGTGGTCCTTTGAGCATTAAGTCCCTACACTTCCAATTTGTCAGGAAGCATGATGCATGTGAGGCAAACTCAGAGTCAGACGACACTTAGCTATAAATGGGGGAAGTGAGTTGATGTGGCTGGAGTAAGAAGTGAGACAGGAAGGGTTTTTGGTGGTGCAGAGATGGAGCCCACTGTAGGGACAGACCGGTTGTTTTTTTATATGGATCTAAAAGCGTAACAGTACTCCGCAGTATTTGCTGCCTCATTTGTTGTAGTGCTCTTCTCACATGGGTTCAGTTGTGTCTTTACCTTAACTTTGGTATTTGAAAGGATTGTTGGCATTTTCCTTAGTAATTTTAGCATACCACTTGGAATATTGGTCAGATCAGAGTGAACTGGAATGTGTAATGCATTTCCCTTTCATGGACACAGATCCACTGCTTTATCCACAGGAAGCACAAAACATTTAGAGGCATTATCTCAATTATATTCCATATCCTTGATTTTGGAATAGGGGAAAGTTGTTAACTGCTCAGCTACTGTTAATATTCTTCTAAAAAACACAGAGTTATTTAGCAGAATTCTGTCACAGGGTGATTTGGCTCTTTCACATCTTCAAAAATGAAGGCCCAAATCCTCACTGTGTTTTTACAAATGGACCGAGGAACCCCAGTAGGTCTAGTTCATGCTTCTATTGAACCGAGACATCTGATACATGAGTGAAGATTTAGGGTAGACTGTAAGGAAAAACTAAAAAATAGTCCCCAGCAGGATTAAAACATTACGCATGTCTTCGCCAGTTATATGACAGAAGAATCTGTTTCAGAGACCAACTTTTAACAAAAGCAATTGAGTTACACAATTATTATATGTGCTCTTTTTATTGTAGTTATGTATTTTTACTGGAGTCATGGTCCCAAAATTATAAGGTTAACTACTATCATGACTCATGCAGAGGGTATGAAACATCAAAGTTTCCTACCATCCATTAAATCTGCAGTTCAAGTCTCCAGCACCTTTTGCTTTTTTTTATATTAAATATAATTTATTGTCAAATTGGTTTCCTTGCAACACCCAGTGCTCATCCCAACAGGTGCCCTCCTCAACGCCCATCACCCACAGTTTGTTCTCAGTATTTAAGAGTCTCTTATGGTTTGACTCCTTTCCTCTCTGTAACTTTTTTTCCCCCTTCCCCTCCCCCATGGACTTCTGTTAAGTTTCTCAGGATCCACATATGAGTGAAAACATATGATATCTGTCTTTCTCTGCCTGACTGATTTCACTTAGCATAATACTCTCCATCCAGTTCCATTGCTTCTTAGAAGTAGATGAACTGATCTTAATTCTTTCTCTGTGGTATATGATTTCTTTCCTACCTGGGTATTTCTGTTTTTAAAGAAATATATACTGCTTATAGGAGTGATACTTTATGGGTGGCAGAGAAAAACGAGTTCTCTATTTGTACAGGTAGATAGAAGGGACACGATTGCACTGTATCTGACCCACAGTAACTCCCTCAATAAATTATTATATTTTATAGAAGTAAAAAGGACAGAAAAAACCCCAGAAAGGCAGACTCTAATATGAATTTATAACTATTATAACATCCTCAGCCAATTGGGAATTGTTATCCAGTGAGACATTTTTCTGATTTGCTCTTTTGCTCCAGTTCAAAATGGCCATTACTGTTTCAATAAAGAATTCAGTTTACTCTGCTAGAACTTTCTCTTGGTCTCAGAGAGTTGAACAGTTAGGTGATTTGAGGTTAAGATATCTTAGCACCTTTAGGGCAAAATACAATCTTAAGGAGTGATAGAATATGCCGTCTAGAGGATAAGGAGTTTTAGGTTATAAGGAAAATTATTCCTTTTGTGGGCTCTTCAGGAACAATTTTCTATCTTGTGGTTGGTCACTTTCAACGTATGGCAATTGCTTTCCATTATAATCCCAAGCTTTAATCAATAGGTACCATATTATGCAACTTATAGTTACATTCTAACCAAAATATGTCAAATGTGGTTTCTGAGTGGCTGATTTACAGTAAGTCTTCCTCAGTCCCTAAAGTGGGTATAATAACTAATTTGAACTCCCACAGAATGAGGCATTTTTCTTCAGTGTTGGGGGGTGGGGTGGGAGTGGGTTGTAGAGATAGGAGGAGCAGTAAACCACTATTTCAACTTATTCACATACAGATTGATCCATTGTCATCTCCTTTGCATCTACATGGATTGTTGTGAATTATCTGCTCACCCTGGGAGAGACGTGCTCTGAATTCTAATAATTTGGAATCTGTGAATCTATTAAAACCATATTTGTAGCTCTAAAAAAAATTGATACTCACTGGGCAGTTTGCCCAACAAGAGAAAGTCAAAGAGATT
Organism: Neofelis nebulosa; assembly: GCF_028018385.1. Lineage (NCBI taxonomy): Eukaryota > Metazoa > Chordata > Mammalia > Carnivora > Felidae > Neofelis > Neofelis nebulosa. The sequence goes on from NC_080793.1 coordinate 53,250,434, forward strand.
ATACACTTATCCTAAGTAACAGCAACCACCCTGCCAATTCTTCGTTTGAAAGAATACAGCAGACCCAAATTATACATCTAGGGGTAAGGGAAGACAAGAAAAGAACTCAGTATATCAAAATCAGAAAGTAAATTCCACAATAATGGTTACAATAATGTTTCAAGATGTGATTTCAGCATAGGCCTAGTCATTGAACTAATCATAGCTTAGATGGGTTTAAAATTGTTTAAAGCATATCCTGAGGTTGTTAAATATGTTTACCTCTCTCACTTGAAATCTGAATATTCAGTCATATACCAGTAGACCCTGAGATTACATGGGTCAGACAGCGACCTCATTGTTTGACACACTGTGAGGCCCAGAGTGTCACAGTGACCTATTGTGATCAAAACATGGTCTTTTGATTTCCAAACCAAAGATTTTTCATCTGGTACCAAATTAACACATTTAGCTCTTCCAGTATGCTAGAATAGTGATGTAAAGATGCCTAAACTGGTGTTTCCAAGGGATCTCTGCTTTATGCAGTGGATTTAGGTAAGTTAACTTGTTAGAGTTGTACTGTGATTTTCCCAAGGGATAGATTTTGTCTTTTCACTGATAGAGTCTCAACTATTATTCCTGGCACTTACAGGATAGTACTGATAATTGCTTGATGAGTGAACGAATGTGATAAATACTGATCTTTAAGCCATGAAGTCACACAGGCCAGGCAAACCAAGAAAGAATTCACATGGGATAAAGTTACAGTCAAGTTCTTGAATAGGTGGTGTTTTTCTCTGATAAAGAGAGTGGAGAATCAGCAAACAGCCGAAAAACACTCTCCTCGAGGGTAAGAACCAGGTTGTGTCCATCTTTGTGTACTCTGGTGTCTGGCACACAGTAAGTTCTAAAAAATACTCTGGCTTCCTGTCTGTATAAACTTGAAGTACACCTTTCTTTACTTTCGTATTAAGAATTTGGTAAATGTTTTGGTTTTAAAAGATTTCTTGTTTGATTATGTCTAAATGATACATGCTAGAGAAAGTGAAATGTTATCAAAAGAGTAAATCTCTCATTCGATTTAATTAAGTCAATAGGAAGTCGAAAGTCCTATTTGCTCAGATGATCCTTTCTTTTCGATAATGGAGAATTGACTTTCTTGGGCTGTTGGAGGTGACTACTTCAAATGACTACATTTGGCACTAAGTAGGGAGCCTTACTATTAATTTTCAATTAACTACGTTGTTGATTATCTTGTGCAGTAACAATACTTCAGTTGTTTGCACTGCCTATCTCAGTTGAGTAGAGCATGGAATCAGCAATAACCTGATTATGGATTCTATTCTTGTATGGGCTGGTTAGACTTGCAAAGGGAAAAATCCTTGAATAAACATAGTGCTCCAAATGTTGGTTAACTGTTGAATGAATTAATGTTATTATTACAAGAGGACTTGGCTAAAGAAGGTAGGTCATCACATCTCATTACCATTCTTAGGTAAACAACCAGTGACAGTAATTTCATAACATTGTGTGTGTGTGTGTGTGTGTGTGTGTGTGTGTGTGTGTGTGTGTGAAATATATTTCTCTCTGATACTACTATTCACCACTTTAATGCAAATAGGAAACCTACAATGTTTATTGTTGGCTTAAACATTTTTCAGAGTAAAATACTGCACTCATACTAGTTCATAAATACTTGAATTTGTATGTGAATTTTAAAACCCTATAAACTCAAGCAGAAAAAAATTATCCAAAGGAAAAACAAAAAAGTGAGTAAAGTGTCCATGTTGAATAATACTAATTACATTAAAATGAAATATATAGCACTTACTCAAAACATCAGAATTTTTTTAAAGGATATATCACTTCTAAAATATGTGTGAATGTAGGGGCGCCTGGGTGGCTCAGTCAGTTGAGCGACCGACTTCGGCTCAGGTCATGATCTCAGGGTTTGTGAGTTCGAGCCCTGCGTTGGGCTCTGTGCTGACAGCTTGGAGCCTGGAGCCTGCTTCTGATTCTGTGTCTCTCTCTCTCTGTCCTCCCCCACTCATGCTCTGTCTCTCTCTGTCTCAGAAATAAATAAACATTAAAAAAATTTAAAAAGATACGTGTGAATGTTGCTTTGAATAGATTAGTGTAGATTACATTTTATACGGTAGCAAAACAGATAAACTTGCTGTTTAGATATGGCGTCTGAACTGAGAAAACATATCACATCAGCTGCATGTGTGTTGAAGGGTTTAGATACAGAATCACCCAACAAGTCTTAGCATTGAAAGCTGACCTATGGTTTCTTGAAAGATGTTTTTACTTAATTGCCAAGATAGCTCAGATGTTGTTTACTGTGTTGTCAGTTGCTCTGTAGTATTCAGATAATTGAGAGTATTGGTCAGTAACCTTTTTGTGCCTGTGTTTTTAAGCTGTTGTTTGTTTCTTCTAATGAAGCATATTAAATATCTTTAATATGCTTGTCTATTTTATTGAAGTATTCATGCTATTGAGAAAAACAAAACATCTGTATAGGTATAGGGGAGAATATTTGCAATGGAGATGACAGAGATCAAGGGAATGTCAAAATTACCAGAGTGAAGAAAACAGAGAATTGAAGATGAGACTAAAAACAGAGAGAGAAAAGCCCTCTGGCAAAACATAGCTCTAGAGGAAAGTATGTAAGAAGGTAGAACTTCATAGAGAAATGTATTTTATGGGGGAAAAATATACTAAAAGTCACATGACTTCCTATTTATTGAAAGAAAAATTCAGATTTTATGCAAGAAATAACTGAAAGGAGTTATTAATGAAGGAATTACTGAAATTACTGCTGTTTTATAAATACAGATAATCATTGAATTATTACAAAGAAAAGAACTAATAAACTGATAAATTTTCAAGTAAAATGTTAGTTTCTTTATCATTTCTAATCCTGGAAGTCTTTATTATAAAAATGACTAAAAAACTAATTGTGGTAGTTTGTGTCTTTTTAATTAGTGATGATTTCCTAAGAAGAGTTAGACAGGTAGGAAGTATATGTTTACAGATTTTTTTTAAGCTGGTTATTTTTGTTATCAAATGTTTAATTATAAAGGAAAGAAAACTTGGACATGTCCACCTTCAACTTTTAAAAAGTTTAGAGGTCATAAAATTAGCAAAGTAGAGGATCTTTGGCCACTGTGCTTAGGAATACAAGTATGATCATATCGTGAATGATCTTCATTTGATTTGCCCAGTTTTATGATGTTTGATAGCTTGGTTTAAGAATTAGTAAATTTTGTTCTTTTTAGAAAATCATTTGGCATTATTTGGCAATTTTCATATCTCCAAATTAGTCTTAGATATAAATTCTTGATGCTAGTCAAATATTAAACACACTTTTTTGTTTGGTAACACAGGATAGTTTCAACCACTAAAATAAGATGGTAAGGATTGCTCAACGTAAAAGAAGTTACAGGTCTATCTAGTATGGGATAGTTTCTAAGATTTCTAAGGCACCGCCCTGATTTATAAAGAATTCCTTGGATTTAGAACAAGCTAGGTATCTGCAACATTAGACATAATATTTCATGGGTATAAGTGAAACATGCCAGTGCACACATTTCATGTTGACATGTTTACAGAAAAAGTCACTGAATTATAATTATTAGGTGTAAGATTTGCACGGGCTTGTGTATTAGCCAGTTGCAGGATGACACAGCCGTGTACATTTTGCTCAAGACTTAGCTCAGATGTTTCTTCTGTAAGAGTTCTCTCAACACCTTGTCCACGTGGTCTGTGTTTCTTGCTCATAGAGCTTTCTGTGTATCCCTCTATTCCTGTTCCTACTACACTGTGTTATAATTGCTTTCTTAGTTAAACTTACCCCACTTACCCCTTGATTTGTGGCCATGTCTCATTCATGTTGATGTCTCCACCACACAATACAGTGTCTAGTATATGTCTATCAGGTGCTGAGTAGGTGCTCAAGTGTATATATATTGAATGAATGGAAGGATGAAAGAACTAGGAAAAAATACTACGTGATGGCAATATCACCTTATATTTGTAGAGCATTTTTCATTATTTTCACCGCCACTTAAACAAGTAGGCATGGGGCCATGCTGTTTAATTTATAGATGAAGAAAAGGCAGATGATTTGACCAGACCCAACAGGTGGTGTCACACCCAGTCCCCAACTACCTACTTTGGGTTGATTGTTCATTCTGTGTTGCTGATTCTTTATCATAATAACACAGTTAATGTTAATGGGGCTGATTGAGGCCAGGTTTAAAGCTGAGAGTTTACCCCTAGAGCAAAACAGTAGTATATTCAGCCAAAGAAACAGCCAGCTTCCTCTTACTTGCCCCCCTATTTTTCTAAATGCTGTTACTACCCCTGCTATTACTTTTCTGTCATTTTTGTGAATCTCATTGATGTGAGCACTTAGATACCATGCCCAACACCAGACCAGACTGGGATAAGGCAATTTCCAGAAATGTTTCCCAAATAGAATTTCTGAATGTGCTGTTGTTTACTACAAAGTCCAGGTCTCTGTGGTGCCCTGAATCAGTCCCAGGCTAAAGGGAAGAGGCCCTAGGCAGAAACTTGGTGTCACTGCCTGACTCAAGATCACCATTTAATGTAGTTAGAGTGGGATGTTATTAGACACCAAAGTTTTGGCCCTGTGAAGTTATGGTTAACAGAGCTGGTAAGAATTGTGGGCATTCTGGCAAAAGGCAGCCAGTGGAGTAGAAATAGTATGCTAATGTGCAACAATACCAGCAAGTAGCAGGCGAGGACTGGAATGGGATGGTAGGCATCCTTGGGGCCGTGGAGGTATAGGAGCTCGGTGACATGGAGCACTGCCTGTTGAGTCCAGTGTTTGAAATGAAATGAGCACTGCCTTCATAAGTCTAGAGTTGGTCCTTTTCTTGTTATAGTATTTCCCTTTTCATCGAGAAACCAGGATGAAGGCCTTATCAGAGAAGTGGGATAGAGGGAATTGAGGACTATTAGAGGGTTCAATTTGTATGGCAGATCTCTAATAAGAATGGCTACCTACTTCAGTTAGATCTTTCCTTGCATGGGGATTACCTTCTCCCTTGTTTTGGACCATACACTTAATATTGCAGAACTTTATAACTAGTCTCTAGACAAGTTCCTATATGTTTAATAGTACATTTACTCAAACAGGAAATTGCTTATTAAGGCAAAGATTTTTGGAAAATCTGCTTTCATGAGTCCCCTTTCATATTTTCTTCTCACTAAGTAAGTAATATTCACACCTCACACTTTAATTTAAAATTTTATTCAGTGTATTAGATATCCCAGCAGGGATTTGCGATTTTTTTGTGTGATTTTTTTTTTTTTTGCCCCTGTATGATATGTGATTTTTTCCCTGTATGATGTCAGAGTAGAGAGGTAGAACCTGAGTGTAGTTACAGAAAGACACAATTTTAGAGCAAATGTTCTAAGAACTTGAATAAAAATATCAGGATTATCTGATATCAGATATTGTCTGGTTCAGCCCCTTCTTGTTATAGTGTGGTTCAGAGTCACATAGCTAGAGTAAATAACCCATTTGGTAAATGAGACTGAACCTGTGTATATGTTCATTCAAAATATAGTGGGTTGCCTGCAAATCCCTGGAATTGTTGGGGTGGTGGTGGTGGTGGAAGTTATTAAGATGTTGTCAGTGGAATCACCACATTTTAGAATGAAACCACTTAAATGATGAGACAGGATGTAACCAGAATAGTCTATGACCTCCTTGAGGACAGACTGGAAGATTTCCCCTTTATATCCTTCCTGTTTAGGGTACTGACTGGGAGTAATAAAGACTTACAAGTATTTTTTAAATGATTGAATAAAAACCATTGATTCGGTAGCCTTATTTAAGAATGGTATTTCTAGAGGAGAAGCTAGTGGAAAGTTCCCCCTATTTTGCCATCAAATGTTCATTGCTTTTTCTGTTTTAAAGTTGGTTAATTTTCATTTCTTTTTTTAAATTTTTTTTTTTTTAATGTTTTTTATTTATTTTTGGGACAGACAGAGACAGAGCATGAACGGGGGAGGGGCAGAGAGAGAGGGAGACACAGAATCGGAAACAGGCTCCAGGCTCCGAGCCATCAGCCCAGAGCCCGACGCGGGGCTCGAACTCACGGACCGCGAGATCGTGACCTGGCTGAAGTCGGACGCTTAACCGACTGCGCCACCCAGGCGCCCCGGTTAATTTTCATTTCTTGTGATGCGTTAAAATCTGGCCAGTTTTCTCTGGCTGTTCTCCATTGTGATCAGTGTTTCTCGTCTAGCATTTAAAGAAAATATTGGAGATGTGGTCTGATTAGTGAGTAACAGACTGGGATTTTGTCCTGTTCTATGCTTTGTAGATTTGTTGTGTTTACTTTTTTGAGCCATATGTTCTAAAATGTTTTAAATATGTAGCATCGTAACAGCTACCATTTAGAGGACCAGAATATCTATTTCAAGTACACAAAATAAACTCCTGAACTAATATGTCACTGTTTCCCCCTCTCCCCCAAAGGAGAAATGTTAGGAGTTTAATGGGTTGAATAGAAATTTCCTTTTGAATGGTTAACTAAATTGCTATCACCTTGTAAGCCCCTAAATCCCAATCTGTTTTTCTAAGGAAACATATTTGCAGCTGTTTCAAATAACTGGTGGTTTGAAGATGATTGTTAGTGTGGTTTTCTACACACCCAGAACTTAGGCCCAGCTCTGTTCCTTGTCTTTGAAGCTAAGGAGTTGAGTTAAATAAATTCAGATTAGTTTTATTCATTAAATATTTTGGTGTTTAAAAAAATCCTCTATTAATATTTAATTCTGTAGTAGTCATTTACAAGATAATTTTTATTCTTTTGTGAATTTATATAGACATGTGAAACATTTTGAGAAGTTAATTTTATTAATTTTTTTTTTAATTCAGGGATTTCCGTTACAACCAATCACTTATATATATCTAGTCTTTAAAGATAGGTAAGAAAATCAGGTGAGTAGAAGTTTACAGCTGCCTTAGTAGGAGTCTCCAAGGTAGTAGTTCTGTATGGCAGTTGTGACTTAGGGATGTCCTGGGTGGGGAGGAAATGATCACATTGAACTGTTAATGGCTTCTGAAATGATGAGGCACAGGGCTCTAGAGTCTTCTGTAATGTGGACCCACACTTGATTTTCACCTCTGGGGAGCTAACATAGAGCTATATAATTTAGTAATCACTTTCCCATGCACTACTGAAGTTGGTCTCCAAATAAACTATTTGAGATTTAGGCAGAGTAGGTGGTACCCACTGTTTTATAAATGAGGAAACTAGTTTAGAGAGGTTATGTGCTTTACCCAAGTAAGCTCACAAAGCTAGCAAGGACTAACTTTAGTAGGACTAAAACCCAGGGTTTCTCAGTTTAACATTGAGCATATTATCCATTCGCTCATGCTCCTGTGACACAGGACTCATCATCTTTTTCCTTCTCTCTAGGAATGGAAAAGGGAAGTCCTAGGTTGTAATCTCAGTTTTAGCATGTGGCCCTGGGAAGATTACTTGTTTTAAGCCTCAGTTTATCTTTAAAGTGGGATCAATGGTATTTGCATTTTATTGTATTCAGGATTAAATGAAATCATGCATCACTTTGGCACCTCCTGTGGGCACTCAGATTTTTTTTTAACTTTTTTTCTCTCCACCTTCCTTTTTTTTTTTTTGTCCAAAGAAAATTGGCTTTATTTGTGTGGGCAGATTACAGCCTATTTTAATGGGTACCTTAAGCAGCTCTTGTTCTGCTAAGTTGTGGGAAGTATGCACATAAACAACAAACTAATACAAAGTGCTGTGTAGTACAGTCTTCCTATGTATTAAGAATCAGGAGGAGTACAGAAAAGGAAATAATAATGTCTTCCTCTGGAATACGGTTAGAAAAGGAGGTGCTATTTTGAGCTGGTCCTTGATGGTTTTAGAAGCTGTGGAGTTTCCAGAAGGTGGAAGTCATCAAAGGCATGGGTAACATTATGAGCAGACTGCTAAGTATATACTATTTTTGGGGAACAGCTAAGCAAGGGGTCCCAGATGTGGGTGAAACTTCCTGGGAGAAAAGATGACAACAGATTTATAAAGTGATCTACAGGGGATAATTTGGCTGTATTCATTTAACATATTAATTGAGCATATAATTCTGTTTAAGACACTGATTTGGTTGTTGATTATACTGTGGTGAATGTGACAAAGTCCTTTCCTCCTAGAGATTATATTTCAGTGGAGAAGACAACTAATACTAATAAGCAGAATAGATACGGTGTATGTTAAGGGCTATGAAGAAAAACAGAGCAAGGGGATGAGGAGTTATGGTAGGGAGGGTCCTACTATTTTAAGGACCTGCCATGGAGTGATCAGTAAAGGCAGCTTTGAAGAGATGACATTTTTGCAGAGGCCTGAGTAAAATTAGAGAGTGAGTCCTGCACAGATCTAGAGGAAGAACATTTTAGCAGAGGGAAAGAAGTCATAAGGCCCTGATGTAAGAACAGACTTGGTGATCTTGAGAAGCTATGCCATTGTCAGTAAACTTCATCTTAAAGGATCCTGAATATTCAGAAGACCATGATGAAAAGGATAGCCTTTCTACATGGAAACACAATGGCATCTGACTGTAATACTGCCCAGGGCCCTCTGCATTATGTGTGTGTATGCAGATGCATGCTTGCCTGTGTCCCCTTTTCTATCTATCTGCCAGTTACCCATCTACCCGTCCAGTTACCCATTCATGTATCCATTCACCCAGTATTTGCTGAGTACCTTCTATGATGCAGGCACCATTCTAGGCCCTGGCTCTCAACAGAACCCATGCTTAAGTTTAATCACATTCCAAAAGGCAGACCATTGTAGAAAAACTTATGTGTTGGCCATACCTATTTTTCTGAACCTAGTTGATAATTTTAAGATAATGTAAACTGTCATCTTATCTTCTGCCAGGTCAGTGAGTCATATGTATTTCTGCTGTTGGTAACATCCTACAAGGGTGTAAAGAGTTGAAAAAAGGGGCAAAAAAAGAGTACTCACCACATGTGGGTAAAGAAAACACTGGTACTGGATATTTGATAGTTGGATTGTCCGTTCTGGCCTACTTAGTGAATCATCTGTGTGGCAAAATGCAGCCTTTCCCTAAGAGACAGACCAAGTTGTTTATTGATGCTGGGGAGGAAAAGGGTTGGGCACATACTTGCAAGACCTATGATCTTTCCCAGAATTTGGAAGGATAAGGGAATTGCTAAGAATTTGACATTGGAACTGTTCCCTCTAATTGTGGCTTTGGCCATTTGAAGGAAAAAAAAGGTTAAGGAATCCAGAAGGTGATATGCAGAACAATATGAAAGCTATTCACGGTAAAAACAAGCATTTAGCCAAGCATTTGGCTACATTAATGTGTGTTTTAGTTTGAGGCAGCGTAAACTGAGGTGGCCTTGTTTCACAGTGACATTTAGGAAAATTAACTAATATGTATCAGCTACACAAAAGTTTTGTTTTCTTTCCTCTTTTTTATTCTCCCTACCACCCTTTTATACTAGTTTGTTTTTCTTTCCATGCTTTGAAATTATTGCAAAAAGAATGGCACTCAAAATTTTTGTTAATTATAGATAGTTTAACTGCACATTTCCACTCATTTGGTAGATACTTCTAAATTGGAGAATTTCTAATTTGCCAGACGGTTGGCATTTTAATACAGAGATGCTCACCTTCCTCTCAAATTAGTGCCTCCTTTCACCTGGGGGTGATTTGGATGCCATGCCTCTCTTGTCCCAGGGATCATGGTCTATTATTATTATTTTTTAATGTTTAATTATTTTTGAGAGAGAGACAGAGCGCAAGTAGGGGAGGGGCATAGAGAGAGGGAGACACAGACTCTGAACAGTCTCCGGGCTCTCAGCTGTCGGCATAGAGCCTGATGTGGGGCTCTAACTCTTGAACCATGAGATCATGGGCTGAGCTGAAGTTGGATGCTCAACTGACTGAGCCACCCAGGTGTTCTAGATGGTCTATTATTATTTTTTTTAATTAATTAATTAATTTATTTTATTTTTGGGACAGAGAGAGACAGAGCATGAACGGGGGAGGGTCAGAGAGAGAGGGAGACACAGAATCGGAAACAGGCTCCAGGCTCCGAGCCATCAGCCCAGAGCCTGACGCGGGGCTCGAACTCACGGACCGCGAGATAGTGACCTGGCTGAAGTCGGACGCTTAACCGACTGCGCCACCCAGGCGCCCCTAGATGGTCTATTATTGAGACTCTATTTTTCCTATGTATTGAGTTAATTTTAATTATTTTTAAAATAAATTTTCATGTGTATCAAGCATGTTAATTTTAGAGACTAAGAGATCAGAAGAAGCAAAACCATGATCATCTATAACCCGAGCCACCCTAAGATAAACATACCCACATATCCAGTGTAGCACTTCAAATGAAGCTTTTGGTGATTATGTTTACAGTATGACATATAATAAATACATTGATCTATGTTTATGTATTTCTGTGTATATAATATCATGAACATCCTTCTATCATCATTAGGGACTGTACGTTATTCCATCATGTAGATTAAATGATTGTCCTTTAGCTTATTTCCAGTTCTTTCCTATTACCTATGTAATACGAGCAGCCTCTCTGTGGTGCAGGCTCATTCCCATCAGACTATAGATAGCCAGGTCACACCTCTCTTCCTATCTGGCAGGCTGTTTTCTGACCTTCCATTCAGAACTCAGCCTGTTTCCTATCTTGGTCTCCTACAGCCTAGCTTCTTACCCACAACAGCAGCTCTGGACTTGACCTTTCATCTCATACCCCTTGTAAGAGCTTTTTGTTGTTTTTTATTTCATTGTGGTATTTGCTTCTTATCACTTTTGCTCCTCCTTGAAGTCTTTTGGGTTTTCTGGCTCTCCATTCTTACAGTTCTGTCCTTACTTTTCTAATTCCTTGTTTCCTAGTTCATTTTGTGTTCTTTTAAATACAATTTTTTTCCTGGTTTTCTTCTACACACTTTAGGCAGTGGCCCTCATTCCCTTTTTATATTTTTACTGACCTGCTGATAACTACCCAACTCTTTCTTCATCCCAGACTTCTCTGTAGGGCTCCATGTTTGTAACTTCAGCTACTGTGGATGCTCTACTCAGCCAGTCAGAGCCTAAATTTTTCAGGATCTCTTCAGCCAGCCTCTGCTGTAGGTTAAATGGCATCACCACCTGTCTAAATCCTACCCAGGTGGGAAATGGGAAAGTCCTCCTAGATTCTACCTTTTCCCTAGTTCCCTCCCCAAATCCAAAAGGCAACTAACTCTTCTGTTTACCTCCTCTTTTCTCTGCAGTCCCAGTGCCTCTGATCTTATAAAGACGCACATTATTTCTTCATTTCCATCTTAATGTTTAAATTTCTCTGGGCTGTCCCTCCTGCTGTGACTAGAGTATTCTAACTTGCAGATCTGACCCTCGTTGCTTCCCTACTTCCCCAGTCCCAAATCCTGTCCTTCCCTCTATTCACCTGTCTGCTATTGTTAGGGATGAGTTGAGTTCTCCATTCCTCCACTGTGTTCTTTGTTCTTCAGGCAGTTAGGTACTGTCTTCCTCTGTGCTCCCTGAACACCCCACACCAGGATTTCTCAACCTTGGATCTGTTGACATTTCTGTTTGACTGATTATTTGCTATGGGGTGCCATGTTGTACATTGTACAATATTTAGCAGCATCTTTGACCTCTACCCATTAGATAATACATTCTCCTCTGTCCCCAACCCCAGTGATATAACCCAAAATGTCTGTAGACATTGCCAAGTGTTTCCTGAGCAGCAAAACCTCCCTTGGTTAAGAACACTACCCTTTTATGTATGTTTTCTGAAGCACTTACAATAACGTCTTGTGTTTATGTCCTTACATGTTTATCTTCTGTCCTGTTAGAGGTCAGAACCAGTGCACCTCTGCATCGTGAGCAGTGTTAAGACCGAGTGGCCCTTAGTCAGCATTTTCTGTGTGAGTATATGCCAGGATGGACCCCTCATTACTGTTCTCAGAAAAATGAGAAAGGACAGTCAGCAATGTTGAGAATTTTGCCATTCTGCAAGAGATATATGTAGATAGTTTAATTTGATAATGTATGGTGTTTTGCTTTGTGATAAGTGGATTCTAGGTATTATTCTATGGGTACGTGAAGAAGTTGTACAATATCTTTTGCCAGAGTTCTTTTAACAAGAGACCAGTTTTTTTTTAAAGGCTGATTCATTCATTTCATTAATTTGTCAATCATGTCAATCACCTGTTTTATGCCAGGGATTATGTTTATTCCTGGATGAAACAGTTCTAGGGTTCTTGAAGCTTTCCAGATAGATACTCAAGGAATAATTTTAATATAGTGAGATAAAAACAAGTCACGACATCAAGGATTTCCAAGATAGTGAGGTGAGACTGACCCTCCGGGCAGAGGGGCCGTGTGGATGTGTGGTGGGTAAAGGGGACATTTATGTGATATTCCAAGGAATCTTAATAATGTTGATGCTTTGTAGAATTTACAATAAGCAATCCTTCCCCTGCCTTTTTTTTTTTTTGCTTTTATTGGTCCTGTGATAAACATTTTATATTTCCTTTATGCTGTGTTTTAATGATTTTCCCTCCCCCATTCTTCCCTTCTTTACCTGAATTTCTGTAGTATGAAGCATAATGTGGCAAGTATTCTGATCTCATGGCCTACTCTGTCTGCAGAGGTGTGTGTGAGTGAGACCCCTTTTAATCATTCGTATAATGATTGGTGGCTCCCTGTTGTTAAACCACAGTTATTGATCCATCATCGCTGAAGTACATGGCTGAAGGAACTGGTGCTGTCAGGCATTGATTGACTAGGAAGGAAGTGTAGAGCTATTCTAACTCACTTTTATTTTCATCAGCAACAGTTACAGTAGAAGCTTGTGCAAGACCTCCATGATGGAACATCACTTTTCCTGCATTAAGAGGTGTCTGACGTGACTGAAATTGCCAGGATAACTCACATGGCTGCATTTAAAATACTTAGAACAGAAGAAACTGTCCAAAACCTTCTGATCTGACTTGGCTAATGGTTCAGACTCTGGAAAATAAATTTGGGAGGTGGGGGATGTGTGAGAAAGAACAGAAGTAGTATAAAATTATTCCTAAGCAAATTGAAGAATGCATAATACATGTGAACATTTTATTGAAGAGTTATTTCTACACAAACTGCAGTCGGACAAAACAAGCATGTTTTTGTATAAGTGAAATTGTTTAATGGCTCTTCAAATAATCAACTTCAATCCATGATAGCTGTCTCTTGGTACAGTTTTTATATTTTGGGCAGTTTCAGGAGGATTTGGGGCCTCTGCACAAATATTTTAGACAAGGATACGATTGGAATATACTGTACGTATTGAAGGTGCCTCTCGCATTTAGTTCAACTTAACATATATTTTAAAATCTGAGATGACAATTATTTATTTTAATGAATGCTTTAACAATGTTCCTGTTATGCCTCTAATTCTGATTAGAGCAAGGAACAAGAAAAACAAAATAAATGATGGGTTTGGGGTGGCAGAGGAAGGAGTAGAGGGATATATTAAAAGAGTGAAACCAAAAAAGAGAGGACAAAAGCTACCATTTCTAGTGACATGTTATCCCTGCCTCAGAGCCTGTGTGTTTGTCCCTCTCTCTGAATATTTTAGTTTTGTTATAATTACAGTATCTTGCCTGCACTTTGTCCCTCTGATCCTTTGTTAAAGCCCGGATCACTCTGTGCAGACTGTGCTTGTAGGTGTGATTTATTGAGTGACAAGTAGCTGTAGGGTAGAACCCCCGCCTCTGTACCTGACTAAAGTATTAGACATCACAGAGCTGGGGCATGCAGGAGGGGGCCTGGGAAGGGGGTGGGGGAGGCGAAAAGCAAAGAGCAGCAGTAACACAGCAGCTCCTGGATACAGATCAGACAAGAGGTTCTGCCACAAATCACCTAGAAACATGTCAGACGCTGCATGTTTGTTGTTTTACACTGAGGGCACAGCCGTAGTCCAAAAGTATTGATTCTTTTCTTTGTACAGAGACAGAGACTGTCAGCCCTAGCTGGCTGACCTTGGTATGGCTCAGACAACTATTCCCCACCCTGCCGACCAGATGAACCCCACAGGAAAAGCCTAGGCTAGATATGCCAATGTCCACTTCACAGGCACAGAGAGAAACCCATGCCTGCTGAAACAGCTCCTTCTGTTTCCCAAACAGCTCCCCTCCCCTCCCGCCTGGGCCCCCCAGAGTGCTCCTTGTGACAGAAAAATTGGAGGCAGGATTCTTGGAGTGTGCGAGTGTGTGTGTGTGTGTGTGTGTGTGTGTGTGTGTGTGGTGTATTTGTGTCAAAATGCTCAAAAGAACCCCATTTTATTTAACTGTGAAATAACCTGAAGGATGTCTGGCCGGCGATATGTATGTGTGTGCGTTTTGTGTTTGAGGACGCAAGAGGAGATAGTTTATTTTCTGTTTGTACATATCAAAGGAGAAATCTCTGTGTGTGGGCACTTAAATATGTTTTGAGTTTTGGGGGGGTTGGGGTGAGTTTTCTGCTCTTTCTCTGTTCTAAAAGCTTTGGAGACAGGTGAGATATGAGAAAAAGAAATCACCTCTCTTAATTGACCTGTGATTATTTTCAAAGTTGTTTAATAGTAAAACTACGTAGATCCAATTACTGTATGAACCCACAATTTTCTTTCTAGGCTTAAGCTTTATAGTTGTCCTTACTTTTGCAGCATTTAAAACATTTGATTTATTTTGAAAATCATGTAACTTTTAGCTGCAAAAACTTGTTTGTAATTTAGAGTTCATATTTGTTTTAGCTGAATATAAACACAGATGTATAGCCATCAACATTTGAAATAAAGAGTTTAAAACTTGAACCTGTGAACCCTTAAGAAGAAGGGATCACAGAGGGCCTTTCAGCAACCACAGCTGATCGTTTGCTGGGCTGGGCCAGTAACTCCCGTGCTCCAGGAAGGCTTGCCTCCAGTGACATGGAATGTGTTTCCAGTGACTCCTTCCCAAAGCTGAGTGTTTTATTTTGACTAACAGTAACGGGGAGGATGCCTTTCACTTCTAGGAATGTTGTTGCATGCACGATCCCTGTCCATAAGATTGAGCATCCCACAAGGAAAATTCAAGTAGCTTTCCAGTTTTGCCAAACAAGAATATGAGGCACACTGATGGAAAAGAAAAGTGGTGATGTCATGTGCACTTCGGGATATTTAAAAAAAAATCTCTTTTAAAAATAAGGTTTCTCTTTCCCAGATAAAGTAATGCAAACAGGTTCAGTGTGTGATAAGATACAAAATCTGTATAACTCACCTTAAATTTTATTAAAATGAGTTTTTTTAAAGTTGACCATTGAAGATAAAAATAGCAAGTATGTGTAAGGCATCTTAAATTCATTACTCACTTGTATTAGAAACCCTTTTATTTTCTATGTCATATTATTGATATTCATACTATTTTTTTAAATGACTATTTGGCAGCTTAAAAGAACACTCAGTGATTTAAAAAAAAATATTTGTTTTATAGTGAATTTATTTCTTGATCTTAAAGTGAGATCTTTTTTGAGGCATTGGGATCTCCGGACTCCTAACTCCAGACTCCAGGGAAAAATTTTCTAATATGCCTTTCTCTGAAAACAGTATGAGACCTAACTAAATATTTTAATATCTCATGTTGATTCTAAATAGTTCTCCATTCTTTTTTCTGGGTCTTTCTCATCCAAAACAGCCTTACATTTTAAGGTTAAGAACAACTGAGCAACTTTGCTTTTGGGTACTGAAATACAACAGCAAATTATTTAGGATATATCAGTGTCTTGACAAATGAGTAGTCTAGTCATAAAATGGAAGATGACGAGTGACTAAGCTATCTAAGAAATACCATGTAAGAAAAATAATGCAGAGAACATACGAAGAATTGTTTAAGATCTGAACACTATTTTTTTTAACATTCTACTTTTCTTTAAATATATACATGCTAATCATCTGTCTTTCTCTTTTCCCTGTATATGTTATATCCACTTGATTTACTACTGAAATTATATTGCTTTTGAAAGTGTCAGTTGAGTTATCCCTTGCCTTGTTAGTATCATGTTTGATTTCTTGGACAGAGACATAAATCACTATCTAATATGCAGGTCTTTTGAAGACGCACCCAAGGTTTATTGCCAGTAACAGACTAGTGGCCTTATGTGGACTTTCCATGAATAAAACAGATTGATGAGCCATTTTATAGCATCGCAAGCTGTATTATAAATACATCACCCTTTTCAGTAATTTAACGTGAGGAACAGCCTAATGAGCTCCCAGCCATGATCAGCCAGAGAGCTGGGAGTTCTGTTTAGCTTCTAGGACAAGTGACTGGTGGAGGATAAGAAACCCAAACCCTGTAATGTTTTCCTCAGTTCAGTGACAAAACCTTTGCAATATGAATCATTTGAAACAACAGTAAAGTCAAGTTGCATTTAGAATTGGTCAGAGTAATAAAAAGTGAAATGTATGTACGTCTGATTTTGCTTATAACTGGAAATGTAAGACAATTGGCTTTTTTGGGTTATTTGTTTTTCTTCTTTCACTGATTGAAGTCGTAAGCAAAATTGGATCAGCAAATTATCATTTTGGAAGCATGATCTAACATCTACCTAACAACTTGGAAGAGAAACAGATAGACATGGTTACAATGTCATGAAGTTCTCTTTTGAAAGTATAGCTTAAGATGACTATTGATTCTGTGATTCTGTATTCCAGCCTTGTCTTTCGCACAGCCTACAACACTTTGACTTTCATATCTAAATAACCTTTATAATACCCCTGTAGAGTAGGATGAGTGGGTGGTATCTGAGGGTAAACAATTATTATTTTCCTCTTTCTGGTGAAGAAACAGAGGCATAGAAAGATGGGTATTTCCAAAGAGTTATCTGAATAGAAAGGAAAACAAAATAAATGAATTATTAAAGTAAATGAATTATTAAAAACAAAAAATAAATGAATTATTAGGGGTGTCTGGGTGGCTCAGTCGATTAAGCATCCGACTTCAGCTCAGGTCATGATCTCAGTTTGTGGGTTCCAGTCCTGCATCGGGCTCTGTGCTGACAGCTCAGAGCCTGGAGCCTGCTTAAGATTATGTGTCTCCCTCTGTCTCTCTGCCCTGCCCATTCACACTCTATGTCTCTCTCTCTCTCTCTCTCTCAAAAATAAACAAACATTAAAAATTTTTTTAAGTATATTGTTTTTAAATACAATGGATGCCAACATTTAGAGGACTTACACAAATACCACTTTGTAGACTTCAAATTTTCTTAACAGCTTAGAAGAGAGACCATACCCAGTACTACTAAAGGCACAGTTTTGTGAATGAATTTTTGCTACTTGGAGGCTGCAGTGTATTTTGAACTGGAAGGTTCTAGAGGATAGTTCACTTTTCTGAATGTAGTTGATTATTTTGTGCTACATAATCCTACCCTTACCAAATACCCAGTTGAAACTGTAGTTTACATTTTTAGAAGTCAGGCTTTGGTCTGAGATGGCATTACTTATAAAAGGTGAGTAATTAGCCTATTGTAAAAAAATTAAAAAATTTTTTTTCAAATGTAATTTTCACTATGAAAACAGCTAGGCAGTTTGGCAGACTCCATTATTTATACTGCAGACGTAAAGTACTTTGAGTGTACAAGGGAAGAATGAAGAACTGAAAAGACTTTAATTAGTCTTTACAGAATAGGCAAAACCAGAATATTTTACCACTGAGACATAAACACATCAGTGATGGCGTAACTCCTCTGGCTCCATCATGCCTATACTCAGACACCATGCATCTCCAATTTTAAAAAATAATTTAAATGGAATGGGCCCATTTATGCCCTCAGTTCCTTATTAAAAATGGTTGACAAGTAAAATTGCATTTTAGAATATATCTGTGGACAGTCAATATTGTTTTGAATTTTAAAGAGTTCCTGTGTCTTATGAATGGCAATATGCATTTAATATTCTGTATTCAGGGCAAGGTTCTTTTGAAACCAGCTTTGCATTCATCTCCGCTTTTGCTTTCACCTCTGCTCTTTACCTTCCTCCCCTATACATCTGGGGTTGTGTGTGGACTGCAGGTCTAAACTAATCAGATTGAATGAACTACTTTGGTCCTCAGTTTCTCTATTTCGAAAACTGTGGGCTGGAATTGAATATTTCTTGAGGGAGTATTTGGATGAATATTGCAGAATATTCGAATTTATAAGGTCTTTGCATAGAAGTCAATATTGACATTCAGTTCTATTCTTTGGGGAATCCTAGAAGCATACAGCTGGGTGCATGGTCTTGGCATTTTAGGTTAGTCTGAACCAAGGCTTGTGGGCATATCATATGATTCTGTGTCATTGGCCTCTCAAATAACTGAAGTTTATGGAAGTGCATTATCTGAAAAGAAAATTTTGGCTAATTTATCATTTAAACATTAGAAATATCTTTCTCTTATAGATTTTGCCACCTGAACATAAAATCATAAAGATTTTAAGCTTAAAAGTAAGAAATAGAGGCATACAGAAGTAGCTTTTCAACATGCCGCCATTGATTTCCTACTGAAAATCCCTAAAGGAGAAGAAAACCTAGGGGCAGGCAGATTGTGTTCCTTCCTTCCTTCCTCTCTCTCTCTGTCTTTCTCTAATTTGTGCCAGTGCTCCTAGTTTTCTTCTTGAGTCAGTGATACTTTTCATAAGAAAATCATTAGGCTTATGGGGCGAAAAAAAAGAGTCACCAATGGACTCAGTTCTCTCATGTGATTTATGAGAGTTTGAGAAAGAACTCTTTCAGGCCTCTCTTCTTCCCAGGGACTCTAGAAAAGTCTTGTTCGAAACTAATGGTTCCTGAAGAATTTTCAGCTGCAGGCCACTAGCCTCTCAAAACACTGGCTGGTTCAGGGGCATAGCACATGCTGCTTTTTAGGTCTAAGACTTGATGGCTGTGTGCAGAGGACCATGAGCTCATTTAATGCTGTCAGTATTAAAACATTTTGGAAGTTGTCTGTTAGGCTCATTCTCTCTTTCACTGGAAGTGCAAACAGATTGTTATTTGTAGAGCTCATCCTTTAACATTCCAGTAGTGTGCAAAGGGTGGGGTGAATTTATATGTATATACATGCACTTATATGAAAGGTATGCCTTTGAATTTTTTGTCACAGAGTCTAAGGGAACTAAGTAGCCATATCTTTTCAGTATAAAGACATCAATGATTTTAACCCAAAGCGATTGACTTAAACTACATTTTAACGTAGGCTGAGTACCTCATGTGCGTTAACTGCCCTCTTGTACTTGGTCACCTTTGGAGGGCATAATTCTGTTGGAAAACTATTCCTAATGAATTGCAATAGAGATCAATTAAGTAAGTTGTGTTAGTTATGTCATTTGTGAGATTGCCTGATGTGGAATTGGTCAAGAGACTAGAAGCTGCTTGTCAAATGTTTCCCTTAACTAGTGTGATATTTTGTGGTTTGCAGATGACACAATTCACATAACTTACTTGATGGAACCTCATTAGCCACCCCTTAGTCCACCTTAGCAAAATTATATTATTAAACTTGTGGCCATGATAGGTTCTGTCCTTATTACTTTGCATTCAGCCCAGGGAATAGTATTTGTTTTGTGACACCTATCTTCTGTCTTTAGTCTTTGAGGAAGCCAAGGAAATCCCATATTCAGAATCATGTTTCTAATGTGCTTTCCAACATTGCACACATTGAATCTGGTCCTGGCTAATAGAACAGGTTCTATTCCCATCCAGGGATGGGTAGTCATCACTGCTATCATGTGAAGCACCTTTCACCTTGCAGTCCTTATTTGTGCTCTTTTGGCTGTTTCTGTCATCTTCTCCCTCAGAGTTTGAGGTCCTGATGTTCTAATGTCTTAAAAGGAAGACCCAAAAATCTCTGTATCAGCTAAAAAAACCCCAAGTGCTTGGCAGTGGTAATTACAACAGTCTTTGTAATAGTGGAGTGATTGTTGGCACTGTTGTCACATCTGCTCTGTCTAGGAAGTCTTTGCATTAGAAACATCATGTTTATCTCTTCGGTAAATAACTTTTGTCCCATATTGTCTGTTAGCTGTTGCTGAGATATCTAAAAACTGTGTGTCTTTAAAAAAAAAACAACATTTTTTGAGTGCATGGATGACTCTCTATAATCCTGTCTTCAGAGGGACCAGTCCATGGATGCTTTACAGCGACTGCCTTTTAGTGTTTAATTTCTGTCATTTAATTTTGTTCAGTTGTGCGAATGAATTCACTATTAGTACATAAACTCTTTCATAGAGTGGGAGATTGCTTAATAGGTTGGAATGTAGTCCATGGCTATGGAGTAGAACCAGCTGACTCACAAATGAGTTTGAGTAAAATATTGGTCTAAATGTCTAAAATACCTTTGAGCCTACCTAGGAAGATCAGATCTAAAGTTTCCTTTCCTAATGAGCGGTACTTGACTCACTAAAATGATGAGAATTCACATATTGTTGGATCTCTTATATTTTAACTGAAAAACTTTGTTAAAGGCCTCTTTATTCCTTAACCTTATGACCTCCCTTTCTCTCTCTCATTATCAAAAATCTCTTCATCGTTGCACTTGGATCAAGCCTCTTCCTAAAGTTATTGTCATCTTAGATTGTTCCCAGAAGCATCACCCCAAGGGAAAAATCGTTGTGTAATAGAACAACCTAATCTACATCCTATACATTGATTCTTCATCCTCTCCACTTTGGCTCTCCTTTGACCTTTTTTCCCTTAGCGACATAGCAGATGAGGCCTGCTTCTGTAAAAGTCTGTCTCTGAGGATGTTATTCTTCCTGTGGTCTCCCATTTTCTTCCCACCTCTACCAGCCCCCACCCATACCACACACAGTCCGCTAACTCTCTGTGTAGACTTGGCAGCAGATTCCACCCCAATCTTTGTTATGTAACCTACCACCTACCCCTTTTTGGCAAGGGACATAAGACTCAGCAAGTTGTAGCAAAGAGTGGAGTTAATTGGAACATGTGCTGAGCTCAAGTTTGCAACAAAAAAGGGCTGATAGACATCGGGAAAATACAACCATATGTAGATGTTTGCTTGAGAGTATGTGTATGCATGGGAAGTGTCGTCTACAACCAGGTTGCATTGAAATGAAATCAATTGCTTTTCTCCTCCTCTTCTTCCTACTCATCCCCAACCCCCCTCCCCACATGTAATACTTGTAACTTGCTCTCTCATGCCTGCTCATGGGTGGGCATGACCTGCTGAAACTGACAAGTGTGAAACAGAACTGTCTCATACTTCACAGGAAGAACCTTCTGTTATTTATGCCTGGTACTCAGCTATGGATAACATCCATGGACCTCCTATCTGTTCCCAGTTGTTGCACTATGGTCCATACCTTTTGTTGATCTCCGCCCTTATTTTTGTATCCACTCTAGAACTTTAGGATATTTTTTGCATAATTTTGCATACTTTTAATTTTTATTTATTTTTATTTTTTTAATGTTTATTTTTGAGAGAGAGAGAAACAGAGTATGAGTGGGGGAAGACACAGAATCTGAAAACACAGAATCTGAAGCAGGTTCCAGGCTATGAGCTGTCAGCACAGAGCCCGACACAGGGCTTGAACTCATGAGCCATGAGATCATGACCAGAGCTGAAGTTGGATGCTTAACCGATTGAGCCATCCAGGCACCCCACATAATCCTAATTTTAAAATTTAGGTACAAAAATTTACATAAAATGTATAGATTTTAACTATAGTTTAATGAGTTACACTCATGTTAAACTGTCACCCTAGTCAAAATCCTTATCATTTTCTTCACCCATAATGTTCTGTCATGTTCCTTTTCAGTCAATCCCCTTCCCCCTAGAGACAATCATTATTTTGATTTCTGTCATAAAACATTAATTTTTGCCTGTCCCAGAACTTCATATACATTGTATCATACAGTTTGTATTATGTTGTATTTGGCTTGTTGTTGTTGTCAACATACTCTTTTGAGATTTTATACATATTAATGTATGTATTAGTAGTTTACTTCTTATTACCAAGTAATATTCCATTGTAACAACATCCATTAACAAGTTTTGGACATATTTTATGAATTGTTTCTATATAATGGAAATAAACTAACATCACAGTTACTCTCGGGTTTGGCAAAGAGTTCCCTGTCATTATATGTCTGATATAATTAGAAGGACTTTCCATTGCTCTGCTATCTGTATCTAAGGCTGCTGAATTCCCCAGCATTGGGCTGACTGTCCATCTCAAAGTCTCAGGCTTCTCAGTATTCTTGGTCCATATTCCTGCTCTTCAGAGAGAATAGTGACCTCTGTGTACACTAAGGTGGTTCAAAGACAACAGAAGCAGGACTTGGGTGCTTCAGTTGTTCTCCAGTGTCTTAAAACTTTAGGCATCCTCAATTATCTTGTGAAAATCTTTATGCTGTTAGAAGGCAGAGGTAGAGGTGTTCTTTGTACACGTGGAGGTTCTGAAATACTCTGAGAGCATTTTCAGAACTCTTGGAAATGGCCTGAAAGGAACTTTGTCCTTGAGATGCTCTGAAAGTATATTTTACATTGGATGTCTGTCCTCACTTTTCCTGCTTAGGTTTTGAGGGACTGAGAACCCCAGAGCCATTGGACTTGAGTTGCCATCTGAGAGATTCATGTAGTCCCACTGACCTGGATAATTCCAGGATAAAAGTGCCAGTTGATTAGGTTAATAGTAGCTACTCTTCATTAAGCTACTTAACCGTTACAGGCAATGGGCTAAGACTTTATCTACATTATCTCAGATATAATCTCCCTAACACCCTATTCATGTAAGTACTGTTATTATTCCTACTTGATATCCAAGGAAACTAAGCCTTGAATAACTTACCCATGGTTACACAACTGATAAGTAATGGGACAAGGATGTGGTTCCAGATATGATGTCCAGTTTCTCAAACACTCTACCCTCATGTCCCACAGATCCCTTTTACACATTATCTTCTAACTAGTAAAAGGTAATGTGGTGATGTAGATATATTTAGTAATGGACGTTTTAATATTATTATTAAACTCTTCAGTACAATGGAAGCTATACAAATGAGAGCCAAATTAGAGCCTCTAATCACATCGGATTCCTTTCATTTAAGGGTCTCAGAACATGTGAAAAATAACAAAATAATAACATTTTTTTAAAGAATGGAAGTAGTAAGGACTATCGTACGAAATTTGAAGATGAAGATTTTGAGACAAGATTCCTGAACTTTCCCACAGCGCTACAGCACTAGAAGAAATCTCATGCCTCTTACTGTACTCTTTCAAATATTCTTTTCTGTTATCCAAGCTGAGGTTTGAAGAACATTGTTAATTATTATCTTTTTAATTTAAATATGACTCATAGACAGGGACTAGAGACATTTATTTTGGTATCTGTTTTAAGCGTTTACCTAAGAGAGTATTATGATAGCAGTCAGTAGTGAATTCTTTTACATAGATGAATTCAGCATTCTTGATAGGCAGTGTTTAGGATTCTTTATAAAGCACAGAATGATGCACAGAGTTAGGTGCTAGTTTACAAAGTCTGCTTCTAGAACGGATCCTACTTTTCTTCAGACTTTGAAGAGGAAGAGATGAAGCAAAATAAAATGACTAACTCAAAGGAAAAGAAAGAGGAAAGAACAAAGAAAAGAAACGTGCTAGAGGCAGCAGTCACCTGTTTGGGAAGTGTAGTCCATCCTTGACAGTCATTGGTTTTGCTGTATGATATTCGATATGTATCATTTATTTACTCTTTTTCTGTTTTTCCCTTCCATACTCTTAGGCTGACACTTTATGTTAACTGTCTATGCCACTCATTATACACTTCTTTTCATGTTTGTTATTAGTAGTTTAAAGGATAAATTGTGATTTTTCTATAAACACAAAGCACTGGCTTAAAGAAAAGAGGAATGCTTTAGAGAATTTGGGATTATTCAGAATCCCAGTGAGTATAAATGACTTAGCATATCTAGACTGCATTTGGAGTCTATTTCTTTTTTTCTATTAATAGCTATAACCATTATATAGTGAAAGGAATTTTCAGCTTTAAGTTGCCTGTGAAAGTCTATATTCAACTCTTAATGCTGTGAAAAAGAGAATCTTGCTTTAAAAATAATTTTACAAACAAAATATATTTAAGGTGCATGGGATATTAACTTTGAATAATAGAGTTCAACCCCCTCATTTCTTTGCTCATGTGATGCCTTGAAATAGCACTTACAATTATTTCAGAGATCTAGATTCTCTTCCCATTTCTGCCCCTGACTCACTCCATTGGTAAGTTAAGAATGAAATACCTCTCTAGAAAATCTTTTGATTTTATATGTATAGGAAACTTTGATGTCATTGTGGAGAGGCAGAATAGAAGTAAAAGGTATTTCAAAGACTTTTGATATAGGTTACCATTTGTTAACTATGAGTCTTTGTCATCTCTAAAGGTTGTCAGAAAGTTCTTCTTAAGGTTTTCTTGGAGTATTTTTTTCAGGTAAGGTGTACCCCCTCCCATGGATATTTCTGGAAGTTTTACAGTGTCAAGAGAACTAAGTTTTTAAAAACTGGCTAATTGTCATCATTATCCTTTAGGAAAATGTGCTAAAGAAAGCTGATGATTTCCTAAACATAAAATATTTAGTCTTATGCCATCCTGGAGGAGATGAATTTGGAACTCAGAAAAAGAACCATATGCTTGTCTCATTTACCCCAGAGGAGGCCCAAAATGGTGATTGAATACCCGCTACCCCCATAAATATCAAGAAACATAAGTAGTGATCACTGTTCTTAACATGTTTATAATATTAGATCTCCATATTTTTTCATGAAAGAAAAAATAAATGACTAATAATTCTAGAATTCAGAGATAGGAGGGAAGGTGATGTTACGAGACACTATAAGTAGTATATAATTAGAGTTGGATGTTTGGTGAAGATGGGTATGTATGGATATTTCTTTCAGTTTCCACCGATGATACGGTGTGGTTTGAAAACCACTAATGTAGTTTCTAGACCAACCTTTCTTATTTGCATATGAGATCCATATGGTTCACAGAAGGTAAAATTATTCTGTGAGATTAAGTAACTCATTATTTGACACCTAGTGTTGGAATTCAGGTCTCCCAGGTTTGGATAGACCTGAATTTTTCTCAGCACTCTATATGCGTTAATCTCATATTAATTCCAGCTTCCTGTCTTGAAAAGATAGGCCTTTATTCATTTGTGTGGTTCTCTTTCTATTATGGTAATCATGGCTCAGTTTAGTGAGCACTGACTGTGGTTCAGGTCCTGTGCCAAGAGGTTTATAGAGATTGCTTCCTTAATTAGGAAATATTAATATTCTTATTTCACAGATAAGGAAACAGGCCAAGAGAGATTCTTTTAGAGCAAGAGTAAGTGGGGGGCGCTGGGATTGGAATTTGGAAGTTTGATTCCAGATTTGTGGTTCCTAAACTACTTAGCTGTACCTTTCCCTAGAAGGGTTTGATTGTTACTTTTCATTCCAAAACAAAAAGTTTTGTGTAGAGAGTTTAAGCCATGGGGACTCTAGACCACATTCTGAAAGCCAGAATTAAAACAAAAAACATGGCCCCAGGCACTCACTATTTTCCTTCCCCGTTTCTTGAATCCCAAGAGAGCATGGGATATTAGTGATGACAGTCTTTCTGTTGCCAGACACTTTGCAACTGGCAGTAGATTTGCCTCAAAGATTTTTGTGTCTAGAGAAGTTAAAAGAAAAAAAAAATTAGTGAGTTGGGTGCTGTTGGATGGGTGGTTTTGTCATCGGTCTTATAGAGTGATTTGTGTTGTTTTATCACTGAAGAAAAAATAAGGAAAGCTCTATGGTAAAGAAGAATATGTTAAAATATACACTGTACCTTCCAAAGAAGAGTTCAGGTGTGGGTGGCAACACTTAGTAGTATCGTGTGAAAGAACCTCAGATGTTTCTTAGGCTAAAATCAGAAGCCCTTATGGCATTGCCTAAAACAGCACTTCTAAGCAGAATGCTGTTCAGACTTGTTGAATGTTGTAGGTATTCTTTTTTTTTCTCCTGTTCATTAAAAAAAAAAAAAAAAAACAAAACAACAAACCTCTTTATGCATGCACTTTAAAGTTTCAAAGTAAAAACCCAAAAGTTGTATTTAGATATAATTTCAAGTTGGGGATAGGGAAGTGCAAAGAGCATATTGGCAAGGTGATATTTTAGTAACATGTAAGATGAATATTTTAGAAGTAGGGTCACTGTTTATTTTGGCTTATGAATGTGACAGTAAGTCTTAACTATGACAAAGAGGTAGAAATCAGATGATAAATGTTGCTTAGTAACTTTCAGTGTTGGGTGTTTACTTACTGTAGAGAACAAATCTTTAACCAGTAAGTTGGTAGATATTAGTTGGTGACTTTAAAATTTTAACAGCAAACAGGAAAATGGTTGTTACATTCAGTAACACCACCTTAGGTAGTATTTCTGTTATTTCTTGGCTTCTTCCAGAAAAGGACTTAAGGTGGTTATTTGTTTATATATGCATTACTTCATTTCATCTTTATGCCTCTATTGAAGTGTGGCATTTATTTGGACTAGACTTCCTTATAATAGAAGTTTTAGAAATACCAGCTAGAGACCCACTAATTTCAGGCACTTATTTAATAGGCATCTTTAGTCCAGTAAATTATTTAACTTGCATCTTAATACTTTCTTAGTATAGAAATTTTTAGTGATGAGAAACTGTTTGGCAATTAGACTAAAAAACCAGGAAATTAAATAGGTACAACAGATTGGGACAGTAAATAGTTTCATAATAGTAATAAGGGTTCACTTTGGAATATCTGAGACAGTGCCTTAGCAAATTTATTTAGTGTGAATTTTTAAGTTTCCCAGGAATGGGAAAGGGAACACTTCTACAAGGGAGAGACTTCTCACCTATGTGACCAGTACCTTTTCCCCCCACAATTTAAGATCTCCTTGAAGATTTTATTTTAATCTTCTCACTAATTTTTTGAATGATTTGCAATCTGAAGTGTTTTGAAAAAATTCTCAAGTAACTGTGCAGAGTATACTTGCATGTATATTTGTATTATAATGGGAAAGTTTAAAAAGTGGACTTGCTTGGGAGTTTAAATTTCTGGTAAATGGATTTCTACAACATAGACCAAAGCCATCATTCTTTGTACTTTTCCAGTAGTTTACTTTATCCAGCAAAGCCTCATGTTTCTCCATGTGCATTTGTAGGTCTCATTCTGAGGTACTAATCTGCATTCACATCCTGATATGTCTGTAAATGCCCGCAATGGTAATAGCTCTTTCTAGAGCTGTGAACTTACTGCTCAAATCCTCATTGCCCCTTTCTAAAGAAACAGGATTATAGTGCTAGTTTCATTGTTAAGAATGAAGCTCCTGAAATCTAGAGTCTTGATGTCACATAACCACAAGGGACATAGCCAGGTCTTGGTTCCAGGTGTTCTAATGCTCAGTTTGGGCTCTTCATCAGCTAGAGGGTTATGCTGGAAGCTAAAATTCACATATGTGATGCCTTCTGTTAGGATGTTCTTGAAGGGCTACAGGATTGTTAAAATCTTTTAAAATACACCTGTTAGGTTCATGCTTGGTCTGCAGCAAGCTGGCCTTCACAGTTTCTTGCATAAACTTGGGTATTTTCTGCAAGTTTGCTTTTAGCCTAATAGAATCTCTTAATGGGGTTGTATAATTTGAAATGTTAAACACTTAATAAGAACAGGGGACTCTTTGCTTCCTGAGGAAACTGTTAACCTGTAAATGAAAGTTGAAAATTAGTAGTTAATAATTGCCATTTTCTAACATGAAAGGGTTCTATCCCCCATGTGTTTTGTTAAACATTGTAGAGGTATCAAAATTAGATGAACTCTTATGTATCTCTGTGTAATACAATGTATTTAGATAGTCTGGACAGAAAATGTGTTGGGAATGATGGTCATAGCTGAGGGAAGGAGGGAGGGGGAGAGAGAAACTGAGGGAGGGAGGGAGGGAGAGAGAGAGAGGAAAGAACATTCATATGTCTTTGGATATTCAGTTTCCTGATTTAATCTAACATAACCAGTACACTTATTTTACATGCAGCCCTTGCTGTTGGATTTTGTAGTCTATTGACTTAGTTTTCTTCTTTTGGTTAATTTTCTTAACCAGAAATGTGGTTTGGCAAGATTAAGGATGGAAGTATATCAAATACTTCACTGGTCTCTAGTTTTTATGAAGATCTTTGTATTGCTACATTTAATTTATAATCATTAGAAGCAGTATAGTGGAAATGAGTTCATACATCTGTAAAAAATAAAAATTGGTCTTTAAAAGCAAAACAAAACCCTTCAAACTGTCACTAGCAGGGGCAAAATGTAATCCACTTTAGAGGTTTTTTCCTCCTGCCTTTTAACTGTGATGCTGTAAGGTTTGTTTTTGTTGTTGTTGTCCTAAGGAAATAAAAAGTTTTGTTACAGAATTAAATAAGAAACACTAACAGATAAAGATAATAAAAAGAGAGTACAGTAATAGCATTCGATAGTGGTGTGTTGAAGTTGTAATTGCTTCTTACAACTTGAAATAATTATTGAAATATATGTTAGACCTATGCCTACAAAAGTTAGATAGGCCAGAGGGTGAGCTTTTGTTCTTTTCTAGATATTGGTAATTAGTAAGCCCATACCAAAATTTAATATTAAGATAAAATGGCCATGATATGCTCTCGTACTTAATAGAGGCCAATAATAGCCTTTCCATGAATGTGAATTCTCATCATTTCTGTTCCTTGAACTGAATTTTTTTTTTATGAAATGGCTTCTGAAGTGTCATCCCAGAATACTTTATTAACTTCTGTTTTTATAAAAATAGTTTTTTTATTCTTTTCATAACCTCAAAAGTTTTTAAGTCAGCACTAAGGAAAAGATTCTTTCAGGGAAAATAGCCTGTTACACATGATACTTTTTACTTTACACTTTGTACTTTTTTCTCTTTGTGAAAATTCCTTAACTCAGATTTTCTAAATGTCTTACACATTCAAATAAATAATAACTGAATCATTATCCTGAAGTTACATTGCTATCCTAGGCGTGATTAATGTCTAATTATTAGCTTTAACTTTTGAAATATGTATTATCATTGTGTTTAGATACTAAATTTCCTGCTAAGAATCCTAACTCCTAGCCAGTGGTCTTATATGAGACAATTTTTGTGGACATTTAGAAATAGACTGAATTGTACTTATTTAAATGGAGAAAAGGAAATAATAAAAAAATTATCCCATTCTCTTCAGAGCTTATTATTGTCTACTTGGCATATTTGAAAAGATGAGAAATTTAATTCTATTTATTTAAGGGCATTTTTTTCCTGGGAATATACTTTTATGCCTGGAATATGGCACAAATGTAATTAGAGACATAGGCTACTTAAGGAGTGCAGGTAAGAACCCAAATCTGAAGAATTGTGTTTTGGAAAGGTCCGTGTAGTCTTAGGACATTTGGGTACTTAGTGTGTTAGTATGTCTTACGTCTTAAATGTTCTTAATTCTGGCATGGTTATGAGAATAACATTTCTTTTTTATTTATTTTTTAAAATAGAAAGTTATTTAGTTCATTTCTTAACAAGTTTTCTTTTTTATCCAATAACCAGTACAGTTAGATCTGTCTTGAATCTTCAGAAGTACTGTTGATGAGTATCATTTGACTGGATTTAGAAACTACCTTGATGATGAAAAGTTTGCATATGTGTATATTTTTAACATTTTTGTCCACATCCATTTGGTTTCATTTGAGATAGGAAATGGAAATAACAAGACACTCTTAGAAAATCTTGTTTCTGTAGACGGCTCAACCTTGCCAGAAACCACGAGGCAGTGGAAATATCACGAGAAAGCTTGTTCCTACAAGACTCCCAGACTGATTACCAGACCAAAGACATTCCCAGAAATTTAGCTTGAAGCAACTATTTAAAATTTGGGAGGTAGATTCAGTCCTTCTCAGAGTCACCACTGCTAATTATACTTGCTTATAATGTCCCAGTGAGTTTGTTATCAGCCACACCTCAGTGTAAAAATCAAAGTAAAAAAATAATAATCAGTCTCTGATTTTTTATGTTTCCTCCAAAATATATTCTTGCCAGACACTTAAGATATGTGTGTTTTGCTGTATGTAAAATTATACCTTGATATTCTTAACATTTTGAATCTCTGTATTTTTTTCCTTGCCTGACACATGTTGTTCACCTTTGATGCACAGGATGGCTATTTCCTTTTTTCTTTTAGTCTTGTTCCATTAATATGTTAATTTAAAATTTCTAGTAGGTACTAAGCTCTCTTTACATAGTTGAAGTCTATTCCATTCTGCCAGGTGTGTTAAACACATAGTTGTGTTTATGTGTCTTTGAAATACAAGGGGTTGCTGCATCTTTCAAAGTGCTGTTTATATAAGCTACTATATATATTTTTGAGGTGACCGCAGAAATTTAGTTATGACTTTGAACACTTAGAATTAGTGTGATAAATCCCATGTTTATTATGTACTGTTGTGATTTAAACCACACCTTGGGTTATTTTGGGGGGCTGGAGCCATCTATTTGAAGTAGGCTGGTCTTCCCCTGTGGAGGCTTGCCCCAGCACGTTCTGGATAGATAGCTTTGATGTCAGGTGAACATCACAACTGGAACTGCTATGTTTACACTCTGTGAATCTCTCACAGCATCTCACATAATTCCATCTTCACTTTAAGTCTGTGAATACATGGACAGTAAGAAGAAGGAACATTTCCCTTTTAAAGTTTTCTTGTCCATTAGACACCTTAAGAAGGCCTATTCCTTTGCGTCATTTTCTGTAAAGTTCATATATGGGGCTTCGTGTTAATTTTGGACACAAAATTAATTCTATACCCTTCATGTGCCTAATGAAAGCCATAAGGATATAATAATAAAAAATGGAGAAAAAAAATTTCCCCTTCATAGACAACAAGAAGAAATAATCTGAGCAGTTGTCTTTGAACCACAGCAGGAATTATTCTTAAGGTCCCCTAACCTGTTTTTCTCATTAGCTAGGAAAGCAGTGCTTAAGCGCTTTTTTTTTTTTTAATCATGGAATAATTATAGAACAAATGATTTAAAATTGTATCCAGATTTTGCATCAACACTCTTTAGTTTACTAATTAAATAAAAGTTGTGGCTTCAAATAACATCCCACCTGTTTGGCTTGTTGTGGGGATCTGCTAAGTGAAATATAGAATTCCAGTAGCTTGGCTCAAGAAAGAAAGAAAGAAAGAAAGAAAGAAAAGGCAAAGTAACCCAGAAATTTATCACTTCCCTTCAAATATTTTTGAGGTATTCTTTGTATTTGGAGTCTGTTACTGTATTCCTCTTTCAGCTGTGCTTCATAGTGTAGAGATGTATACGTTAGACATGTGACAAAACAAGGCTTTCTCTAAAAACATTCACCTTCCTGCACAATAAACCACAGCTGGTCAGACATTCTTTTCTTTTCCTTTCTTTTCCTTTCTTTTCTTTTCTTTTCTTTTCTTTTCTTTTCTTTTCTTTTCTTTTCTTTTCTTTTCTTTGTATTAGATTTTTTTTCCTGCAGCTTTTTGATTTTTATGACCAATATGCCAATATGATTTCAAACTTTAATCTAGTGTTTGAGTGTGTTGGCTCACTTATCCTAAACATCTCCATATTCTAATGTTCTGGAGTGGTCCAAGGAACATTCCTAAGATTATTTTGCCATTTTCTTTGTGCAGAATTTGAGTATCCTTATATCTTAAGTTTAAATTGCTCCCAGTATTCCAATATTAGAAAACAAATAAACAAAAACTCTTCATAATGTATCTCCTGTTCTTACTTGCTGGGAGTCTTTATTCCTTTTATTACCTTCTTCTTGTACCCTTTACCCATGTCATATGGAGTGTATAAAGTTTTGTTAGGGATAGTTTTAAATAAGTGTTTTTTTTTTTTTAATTTTTCCTCTGTGCTGACAAAATCCACCTTAAAATGTAGATAATTGGGGCACCAATTGGGTGGTTCAGTCGGTCAAGCAGCCGACTTCAGCTCAGGTCAGGATATCATGGTTCATGAGTTCAAGCCCCACATCAGGCTCTGCGGATAGTGCAGAGCCTGGAACCTGCTCAGGTTCTGTGTTTCTGTCTCTCTTTGCCCCTCCCTTGCTCACACTTTGTCCCTCTTTCTCTCTCTCTCGCTCGCTCGCTCTCAAAAATTTAAAAAAAAAATTAAAAAATGAAAATACAATAAAATAAAAACTAGATAATGGCACTATGGCACCATATCTAAGAAAATTCGATGACTTACCTCTTCATTTTTTTATTATAAGATTTTGTCCAAAAATATATTTAGCTTATTGGAGTCTCTAATAAGAGTTGGCTAAGAAATCCATACAGTAGAATTGTCCTTCCCATTTTGAAATATATAACTTTATTTTATTTTTTTTTTTTTCAACGTTTTTTATTTATTTTTGGGACAGAGAGAGACAAAGCATGAACGGGGGAGGGGCAGAGAGAGAGGGAGACACAGAATCCGAAACAGGCTCCAGGCTCCGAGCTGTCAGCACAGAGCCCGACGCGGGGCTCGAACTCACGGACCGCGAGATCGTGACCTGGCTGAAGTCGGCCGCTTAACCGACTGCGCCACCCAGGCGCCCCTGAAATATATAACTTTAAATTATATCATGTGAGTACACACAAAAATCGGCAGTAGTAATTCAGACTGATCTAATTACCTTTTTTTTTTTACTTCTCAGTAAAATTGTATATTCTCATAACATTCTAACATAAAGACTGTGCTTACTAAAATAGAAAAATATTTGCTATTATCAAAATACTCAAAATTATTATAAGACAGTAAATGAAACTAGTTAGAGCTTGTGGCACATTGACTGATAAATTTTACATGACAGAGACCAAGGGAAATAAAGACATAAAATTATAAAGTAAAGAAAATTAATTAGTAACTTCCACAAGTAAGGATGTTTACATAAGAGCATTGTTACCTACCCATGTTCAGAATAATTTTTGGATCAAGATAGTTTATGGTGGTACCTTACAAGGCACTCAGTTATCTTGTAACTCATACAACATGGGATAACATTAAGCCCTTTTTAACCATAGTGACGATATTCAAGAGCCTTGATTTTTTTTACAAATAACTTCAAATATAGTATTTGTTATTAAACATTGATTAGTATCAAAATATGGCTTCCATATGGGATGTGCTATATGTAATTTATACCGAACAGGGGGTATGCTATATGTAATTTATACCAACCACATTAGTAATAGATTCTATCAAGTGTCATTCCACTCCACCTTCTGTAATTGAATATGAAAGGAAATTGCTGGTGTTACTGGATTGGATTAAAAGAAGAAGACCTTTATTAGGTGTTTTTTTCCCCCTTACTGTAGGGCACACCACTCCTGGAGGCAGATTCTTGTGCTCTGACTTCAGTGTTTAAGAATGAGATATTTGAAGGTCTGTTCATAAGATAAATTTTGGTAACTGAGTGGCAATAGTTTTCTGAGATTAGATTCTTAGATATACTACCCTTAACACACGGATTGTATTTAGTGTGTTTATCACTAGACAGATATTTAGATTTCATGTGACTAACTATAACAACTGTATTTGTAGAAATTGGGAAAATAATAGCAGCTAATGATACCCTTAAAGTGTTTTAAGTAGGGGGGAAGGCAAATCGAGGTCAGAAATTAATAGCAGAGAAATGAATATATTGGGGAAAACTCTACATTGACATTTGCAAAAGAAGAAGGTGCTGTTTCTGTAGTGTACTTAAGCCCATTGAGTGAGCCTGGTAGATAAATCAGAATTGGAGGATATAACTTACATAAATAGTTCTGTCAAAAGGTAAGGTGAGTAGAGCCCCGTTGTGAAACAAACTGTTTAGGGGAGAAATACTAATTAGAAATCACCTCTGTTAGCTGGTGAGCATAGAGAGAAAATTTGGGGTAGCACATTTAAGTGTAGATTGTAATACTTTATCCCTTGCTAAATAGCCTATAGAGCAGGCTCAAGGTTGGCATGTGATGAAAAGCAGTTTTAATATATTTGTTTCCCACTGAAATTTCAACTTTGGCTTGACTTTGGGGTACATTTTTGGTAATTCAGAATAGATTAAATGAAGAATCATCTTTGGAAGTTGCATTTTAGGTATTTTCTTTGTTGTATGGTTCTTCTTATCAGCATCATGCAAATATCCTTTAATTTGCGAATTGCTGTTTATGTGGATCTGTATTGGCATCGTTGTTACGATGTTGTGATACACCATATTTCAGAACACTTTAATAATTATCAGGCAGATAAAAACAATGAAGATGGAAAATATCCTAGAAAATAGCGACATCATGTAAAGTTTTTGAATGGTTTTAGCTGGGAACAAACCACAGATATATTTAAGTAAAAATAATTGTAAAGTAGAGCCATAGCGCTAATAAAACAAACAAACAAACAAACAAAAAAAAACAAAGTTATATGAGGTAGTTGGTGGCAGTGGACTGTCCAGGGTTAGAAATATTTACAAAGAAAAAGAGGCTTTTTTTGAATAGAAAACAAAGTGAGATTTTAGTTATTGTAGCACTAGGTTTAAGAGTAGCCATAATGAAGCAAGCAAGAATAATAGGGCTTTTATTTGTTATCTTTCTAGTTTAGGCTCAGTAATAATTTCATATATATATATATATGAAATATATATATTTCATATATGAATATATATATAATTCATATATATATGAATAAATATATATATAAATATATAATATATATAATTTCATATATATATATGTATGTATATGTATATGTATATATGCATATATATATGTATATTTCATATATATATATGCCTTTTTTCAGCCATGTGCTGGAACAGAAGCAGAACCCTAGTTTCCTACTTTTGTTCTTTGGTATGGGGCCATTGTGTTTCAGTAAATAGAGACTTTTGCCTTCTCTTTTTAGACATCTAAACAATGGCAATAATCTATAACTAACTGCTATTCGTTATGTTGCAGAGGCAAATTGTGCAGAAAATTATGGATAATTTTAAAAAGATGAAATACAGGTGGCTCATCTAAAACAGACTCCAATTAAAACCACATTGTATTAAATAGAGCCTGCTTTAGATAGACTCCTCTTCATGCTAAATATGAATGAAGCAACAATTTTAGATATAATAGCTAGTATCTGGATTTTAATATGATCAGTTCTCATGCTTCAGGGCCCAAATATTACCAGCTGGTATTAAGAAACCTCTCTCTTACAAAACTTGATTATATTGTTTTCCCCCAGGGTATTGCGTTAGGAATTATTGAAAAAGTGGCTTTTATAGGGTATAGACTTGTGCATAAATGTTGGTGCTAAAATTTGACTGGTGTCAAAATTTGTATCACAGTGTTTTTTATCTGTTATCTTATGAATTAAATGCATGAAATGGTGCCTTTGGATGGTGTCTCAGCCAAAGATATGGCAGCATATCCCCAAAATAATGGGTGAACAGAGGTTTGGTCTAGACCTAAGTGTACACTGTGTTGTGGCTTATATGAATTGGTTGTACCTGTTACCATATGAAGAGAATAATTTTTCCAAGATTTGATTGGTCCGATATGCTAATATCTGCAATTAGCAATATCTTGACAAATTGTTTCCTTAATTATGATTTCATCACTCTGACAGAATGTGACCGTTAAAATGATTTGGGAATATTGTGCTTTTTACATATGCATATTCTTTTTATCTTTGTCTTTCTTTGCTTTCAGGCTCCAAAAGACATAGAGAGCCATGTCAGGTTTTTTTGTTTATGCTTTTAAAGAAATTATTAGCTAACGAGGGATCCACAGAAGTGAGCTCCTTGAGGATCAAGGAGCAGGACTGTTTATTCCAGAGTTTTCAGTATCGAAAACAGTACCTGGCACATAGGTGTTCAGTCAGTGTGTTTTTTGAAATAAAAAGGAAGCTGAGGTGCCTGGGTGGCTCAATTGGGAGTCTGACTCTTGATTTTGGCTCAGGTCACGATCTCATGGTTCATGGGATCCAGCCCTGTGTTAGGCTCTGTGCTGACAGGGTGGAGCCTGCTTGGTATTCTCTCTCCCTCTTCTTCTCTCTCTGCCCCTCTCCTTTCTCTCTGACTCTCCCCCCAAAACTCTCTCTCTCTCTCTGTCTCTGTCTCTCTTTCTCTCCCTCAAAAAAAAGTAAACTTAAAAAAAATTTTTTTAAAAGGAGTTAAAAGAAAGGAACGATTTCTTTGTCGCAGTCCCCATGTCTCCACCCACCTCCCACCATCCTGATGAAGCAGGTAGCCCTGACTCTGTGGAGAATGGAGCAATGGAGCTTGAACAGTTTTCACAGTGTAATTAAATAAAGGGGACTTCAGAGGTCTTTAAAAGGATCCTCCCTAAGTAGACCCTGCCTCCTTTTCCAACTCTGGTCTTGTCTCCTTGTGCCCCAACAACACAGACCAGCTTATAGTTGTCTGCTGATTCTGTGGTATTTCACCGTAGAGTGCTCTCCCATGTTGTCTGCCTTCTTCCCTATTCCTTCTCCTGCCAGAAAGTTGTACTTCTTCCTGAAGTCTTTTCAAAGCCTCAGATGAGTTAGTGCCTTTCCTTTGTTTCCCTGGAACGTTTCTGTGCATTTCCAGACACCTAGACAGTGTGTCAAATTATTGATGGCAGAAGCTCATAATAGCCTCTCTTTATATTTGTTCAAACCTGGGCCTGGACACAATGCTAGGCCATGGTAATTGGTCAATGAATATTTGCCAACTGAGTCCATACTAGCCCTCTCAGAAATCATAGAATGAAAAACTTTGAATGTTTCTTTAAGAATAAATCCTCCCAGTTACTGGGTATGATTCTAAGTTCTATGTTACAAGAGTATGGTTGTTAATTTAGCTATTTCTGCCATATTTCAACCTGGATTATCATATTTTATAGATTTGTTCTGTGGTATTGATCCATTATGGTGTCACATACTCCCAAGGCCCCTGGATTGGATTCTGCAGGACAGCTTGCTGTGGTTAAGGATGAAGGCATGGTGTTTCACTGGTGGGCATGGGCTTTTATTTTATGGAAGTGCTCTGGCAGTAAGAGGTGCTATTTAAAGGTATTATTTTTATTAGAAAGGTGAAGATTTAGATCTATGGTTCATTAATTTTGTAAAAGGCTAGTGTGTAGCTCAAATTGTGAAAGTATACTTTTGGGAAATTGGGGCAGGAGGGACATAAGTAAATATAGTACTTTAGATTTTACAAAGAGAATACACACATAAATGATAAATGTGGTCTTAAAAAAATTATTCGAAGAAACCCATTTTTTTTAGAAAAGCTCCACAGTTTTCACAGTGCATAGTTTTGAAGTGTAACTACTAGTGAAGACCAGAAGTCTAATTACTAGATTTTTCTTTTTTTTTTTTTTTAATGTTTATTTATTGTGAGAGAGAAAGAGAGCTTGAGCGAGCATGGGGAGGAGCGGAGAGAAAGAGGAGCGGGAGGATCCCAAGCAGGCTCTGCACTGATGCGGGGCTTTATCCCATGAACCGTGAGATCATGACCTGAGCTGAAATCAAATGTCGGACACTTAACCAACTGAGCTACCCAGGCACCCTTAGTTCTAGATTTCTTAATTATCAAATTTATCACACTGGAGGAAAACCTTGGAACTTATTTTTCTTGTGTGTAATTTATATATGCTAAACAAACAATTTAGAAAATGGAGTTTAACAACAATGTCAGTAGTTCTGTTTTATCCTTTTTCTTGCATTCATTTTAAAAATAAAATTAGGGTCACACTATGTATACTGTTTCATAAGCTGCTTTTTGCTTATTAGTATATTGTAATTATATGTCTCTATCATTAAATTAATTACTATGAGTTTTAATGATTCCTTAGTAATTTTATCATGTTTGACTTAACCATATTAGTTCTTTTTTGATAGATTTCATTATGTAATATCATAATCCAGTTTTGGATTGTTTCCTTCATAGACTAGCATGCTTTAGTAGATTTAATATGAACTAAGAGTGCTACAAACTGGTTATTAAAAAAAAAGTATGTCTTATTTATTTATCAGCGTACTATTTTTCAAATTCGTATTTTAGTGAATATTTGAAAAGTCTCGTTCTTCATGCTTGAATGTATGTCTGTCATTTGCTCTTTCCCCAATACTATTGGTACTCTCGTCCCTGCCCTTATATTTGGCTTAATCCAACCATATGGATAGATATGACTTCTGGACTCAACCTGAGCACTTTACTTTGACCAACTTGGCCCTGAACTCCCCTAAACACAGACACAGCAAAATTCACTCAGAAAGCATGTAAACCCTTTTAAGGGCCAAGGATTTCTCTGTTAATGTAATGAATCGTCTGACCATTGTTTAAGTATTTCATTGATGATAGCTTCACTAAAAAAACAAATATTATTCATAGAACTGAGGTATAAACAGAAAGAAAAGATATGTTAATATAACTTTTGTATTGAGTTCTTACTGGAGGAAGCATCTTTACAGTTAAGCTCAGAAAAATGTGTTTGGCTAAATTAATTGATAAAATCAGACATCAAAAGCAAACGTTCCCTGTTAGTACTTACATGTGATTTCCCAGTATTTACAACACTTGGCAAAAAAAAGAAAAAAGATAATTTCACCTCTTTTTTTTTTTCCTCATTGAGACTTTGGAAAAGCCAAGAATGTCAACTCTGGGTTTTTTTTTTTCTTTTTTTTCCCCCTCAGAGCAAGCCTGAAATGGTCCTTGTGTGCTACATAAAAGCTACTGATCACTTGATAATGTTGGTAAAATTTTATTAGCTATTGCCTTCGCACACTATAAAGGTTAAAAAATCTTACCATTTCCACTTACATCTTACATTGCTAGACTAATGCTGCTGGATTTTCTTTCTCTTTAGCAGTAATGTTTATCCGTTTGAATGTTGTTTCACAGAAAGGAAAAGTTCATTTGTGTAAAAATATCTGGGGTTTGCCAGGGAATTTTTTCAGAATGCTCTGTGGTTACAAATGAAGCTTATTGTTGTATAAATGGCAGGTTTGAATTTTTGTAGTAGCTCGTGGCATAAGTTGATAATCTGTGAATTGCTCTGCGTGTGTGTTTGTATGTGTTCGTGTGCGTCCATCAGCCTGTCTGTAAGTAGCTGGATCTTGTGGTCCTCCTCCCGCTTCCCACCTTCCTTATTTACATACATGGATACGCACAATCTTTAGTCTAAAGGCAAGTCCCCAAAGATACACATTGGAGGATGGATGTGGGAAAGAAGTATATTTTTTTAATTGTCTCTTGCGGCATTCCACTTGACAAAGTAACAATACTTTCTAAAAACTTAAGTTTTTTGAATTTGTGGATTTTTGTCTCACCTCTGAAATTTCTGAAACTTTCTCTAAACAAGATGGCTGGCACGTTCTAGGGACAGAACAGAGACAAAGCCGCTCTGAGAAGGCAGACACACTTATATTGCTTGTGGTTTTTCAATACAGCTGCTTTCAGATGGGCCGGCTTGTTCTACGCTGGTTCTACTGCCAGAGCAAGACTGTCACACAGCTGGTAGTACTTACTGTACTTGCGGGAAAGTATGTGATTCATTAGTTGGAACCGTATGTTTTTCACCAGTTCTGGTCATGTTTTTGTTAGGATGTGGTAAAAACATAAGCAGGGGGTGAAGGGACAATGGAAACATGTGACTTGTTAGGGATTGGCCCCAACCCATTATTAGCTAAATTGTACACCATAAAATGTCCTCTGTACCTCATAAGACAAATGACTTAATTTTTTATTCCTCAGTTGAGGTCATTTAGTCGTAAGTAGTAAAAATTATCAACACTGAGCTCTTTCTCTCTTTTTCTTTTCTGTAAAGTATTATGATCCGTTTAAACCCCAAATTATAATATGAAGAGAAGTCATGCAAGTAAAAGACATTAATTTGCTGAAAAATGCCGATGACGGGTGAAGAACTTTAACTGGAGTGAACTCTTGCTACTGATAAAATACGAGTATGGTATTACAGCTAATAGGAAACACTTCTAATACTACAGGGTGTGAGAAGAACAATAAATGTGAGTTCCTTTGTCCACACACAATCAAGCAGACTGAAGTTGTATGGCTGGATGAATAAGGGACCCGTCTTTCTTGTAATTTTAGTGTTATTAATGGGCTTGCATCATAGTATCTGAAATGGTCAGTCTTGGTATTGTGTAGAACTGTTGGTGTGAGCTGCATTGAATATTGGCTTCTGATCAGGTAGATTTTTAAGCTTGTGAATATTTTACAACTGCGCAGTCCTAAACCGTCATCTGAAAGATGAATGTGTCTCTGCTCTGTTGTGTTCTCTGTACATAGGTGTTTGCTTTAACATTTGCTTTCCTCTACTTCATTTAAACACTAGTGATGCTTTTTCTTTGTCCCCACCCCTATAAACCTACCGTTGAGATATGTGACATTTTTGAAGTCTCTCTAGGTAAAATATTGGCACATTAAACTTCTACCCCCTTATTTTTAAGCTCTTTTAAGAGAGTTCTGCACCCTTCATGCCCCAGCACATAGACTTTTGTAGTTGCTGGACTCTGTAGAATTAGAACCAGGTCTGTCTCTGACAATTAGCTCAACTGGCTGCAGCATAAATAAAGGAATGCGCTCAGGGGCTGTAGTCTGTGACACGGTTTAACAGAGCGTAAAAAGGTGCATCTGTTCCGTGCCCAGATTCAGTCGCCTCACTGTCACTGGGAAGTTATCGACACGGAGACATGCCTGCGCTGTTTGGTAAACAAGCGGCAGGTATTAAATTAACCAGGCTGTGAGTGTGCAAAAGTGCTGCTTTATTAAAAGCCCTGCTATCTTGGCTCACTGCTGGGTCACAAACAGTCGCTAGAGTATCTATTAAGATGACTCATGACAGCAAATACTCCAGTACTCTGTCCCCACTTCCAGAGAGGACCATTGACCTTTGATAGCCTGAGTGCCAGTGGGGGGATGAAGGAGAGAAAGACAGAAGGAAAGGTGTATATAGGCACTTGCCTTTTATGGTTGGTAGGCTAAGCAAGAAGACAGTGAACACTGAGCAACCTCGAGCCAGGTTTTCGCTTAAATTGTGCCATGGAATCCAGTACCAAATTGTAGCCAGGTTTTTGTTTTTGTTTGTTTTTTCTGACTTTCTGCCTCACCCTCCTTGTGGCTGCTACTTGATTTGAAATCTGAAATAATGAGATAAGTGTGTGATCAAAGTTGTTCTCTGTCTACCTATGTTGAGTAGACAGCACACATCTTGTCATACACTTCCAGGTAATATTTACTTTTGTTAACTTCTTTAAGCATTTCTATACTTTTGCCTTCAATATTTCGAATGGAAAAAACACATTTTAAGGACCTTTTGCTTTCACTTAGCAATGCAGTGATTTTTAAAGTTTGTTTTTCTTCCAGCTTCACGAATGCTTTACAGAGGGTTATGTGTAGTTGCGTACATTGATATGTTGATATGTTCTTCATTTTCATGGTCTTACAATCTTTTTGGGCAATCTGCTTAGGTCTGTAGGCAAACATAACAAGATAATTTCCAGTATACACATCTGTGCAAAAGAGACGGTTATTTCTGAAATTTTCCTGTTCCCCTCCTGGTTGTGTTTCTTTTTGGAGCCCCCAACTAGCTCCTCATCCATTAGAAGATGATGTAATGCCAGTGGGATCTAGCCCCACACAGCTTGAATTAAAATGATTCCAGTTGGTGATACTTGAATGTGAATGACCAGAAGGTGTGATGCATTCAACACTGTATTTGAAGTGCTCACCTTGGAAATCTCTCCCCTGGCTGTTAAGGCCCTTTGGTCCTCATCCTGGAGATCTTATAGCCACACCTGCATTCCTGCTGTCCAGACCTGTCTTTTATTGCTTACTCTCTTTCTGTAGTGATGTCTGGGTGGAGGAGTGAGATGCAGGAGGAGTGAGAGGGTGGAGAGGAAGCATCCTTTCTTATTGTTTGCTCTGAAGGAGAGGGTTGGACAGGAAAGTATTCTACTATCTGGAGAGTGGTGATGCCTCGGAATCTGTTTATCTTTGTAACATCTTTGCTGTATGAAGTTTAATAAGCCAGCTGTGCAGTTTTTAAAAGCCAGTGGATTCCATTTTTCATTTGCTTTCCTCCCCCTTTGCTCTGAGCTTTCACTCCCTATTTCCTTATTTCGCCCCCCCCCCACCCCTTTTCTTTATCTCAGGGGAGTTCCCTGAGTAGCAAGACTGAAAAAGAGCCGAGGTTTATGTTAGAAGAAATTAAGGTTAATGATCATTGGCTCATTTTCATATTCTGTGGGTGTGGATGGAGGAGTAATCAGTGCAGGTGGCCCTGCCAGTTGGGAGTTTTTCTTTGTCATCAAGAAAATAAGGAGAGTGCAGGGATTGAATTACCACAACTATTTCAGGACTAAACATATTTCATTTCCCGATCGGGTCTGGTTTAAGGACACAAAGCTGACATTAATTTTATCCAAAGAAAGCACAGCAGTTTTTTTTCTTGTTTCATAATTTGACTGAATGCATAGGGTGGATGCATGTTCAAATTTAATTCTAGTATAATCTTACAAATAATACTCTGAAAAGCAAAGGGGTTTTGATTCAGTTTGACAGTTTATGTTTCTGTGCCCAATTACCACTTAGTTATTGAATGTTAAAGAGCTGCTTTCTAAAATGTGCACGCGGACTGCACCAATTGGCTTCCCAGCTGCCTGCTATTACATGAGAGGTGCTCCCTTCTAACTTTTTAAAGGATGTACACATTTAAAGGAGTTATGTTTAGCTAGCAAAGGAAGTGGGGGATTTGGTTAGGAAGTAAGTGCTTGCTGGCCTTGAAAAACTATCTTGTGTGTATTCTAATTTCCAGCCACACAAAGACCATTCTCCAAGTAATACTTTTTGAATGTAAAGAAAAAACTTAAATACCCAAATAAACTAGGGAAATAACCATGACTTTAAAAATGTATAACTTTTCTTTAGTACCATTCCTTAAAGTCTTTATGTGTACTTAATGCTACTAATGTAACTTTCTACGAGTGAGGGATTCTAGTTGAAGATATGGAAAAGGAAGATTTAAAAGTTGACCAGAGACAATAAAAGTCATTGAGAAAGAGTGTCAACACTAGCCATGCATGGTAGGTTTTGCTTTCTTAGCAGAATGCAGCAGGCAGCTCAAGTGACCTGATTTGTTTTTAAAGCACAAGGTTTATTTGGCTGTTACATTGTGAGTATAATATTAATGATACTAATGTAAAATTAACTTTTATGTTGTGTGAGCACTTTTTCTTGCCTCCCTTTAAAATTACAGGTATTTCTATATCTATTTTTGTTGCCATTGTGAGCATTTATATAACTCTGTATATAAGATAAGCCACAGAACAATTGGTATTGTCAGGTAGTTATGCTAGTATATGTCAGGCAAATATAGGTAAAGGTGGGTTTTGGTTTGATATCCCTGTGGTATGAGCCCACGTGCAACTGAATATTCATTGTATGCCCATTAATATGAATACTTTGTATTATTAATAACACATGAAGAGACCATTCTCAAACATTTAGAGGGCAAGAACATTTTAGTGTTTCTGGAAGCTCCTTGCTGTGAAGAAATAAGATTTTTTTTAAACACAGTTTTTAAGAGTTTTAAGTAGTATTTTAAAATATTTTTAAAAGAAATTTGGTATATCTTAAGAAATTTTCAGATAGGCTAATAAAACTTAATATTGAATAAGATGATCTTTTGAAATCATAGGATTCCCAAGTTTAACATTTAAGCAAATCATGTTATTTAAAAAACCTTCAACAAAGATGTAGTAAACCATTTTCTAAGATGATGCCCCTCCCTGTTTATTTCTTTGCTTTCTACTGAATCCTTTTCATCTTGCATGCATGATAGAGCTCAAAACTGGTTTACTTTGATTTTCTCAAAGGCTTTTGGTAAGAGCCATTCTCAGTATAGCCCACATGCATCTGGTATTAGCCAAGAAAAGAGCGACTATGAATTAATTCAGCCTCACTTTAGTATTTATCTGTTAAACATTAGGGATAATTATAAAAGCAAATAATGTTTTATTTATATATGTTTATTTGCAATTGATATTTTATTTGTATATCCTTAAAATCAGCTATACATGTAGCCTTGTAACATTGACATTTTAAAATGGTCCGCTGAAATGCTTAACAGAGTGTGATTGTTTAAGCCATTCAGTTTTCTCTGCAGACTCCTTAACTTTGGGCACACCATTCTTTTTTTTTTTTTAAGTTTATTCTGAGAGAGAGAAAGCACAAGTCAGGGAGGGGCAGAGGGGGGTGGTGGAGAGAAAGAATCCCAGGCAGGCTCTGCACTGTCAGCACAGATCCCAATGCAGGGCTCAAACCCACGAACCCTGAGATCATGACCTGAGTCCATGTCAGCCGCTTAACCACTGAGCCACCCAGGTGCCCTGAGGCCACACCGTTCTAACTTTTCACTTGCACCTATCTGCCTGAGCTCTTTACTTTGATCTTTCATTCCTGTCAAAAGTTTCTACATTTCTTGCATTCCTCCCGTTGGAAATATAGAATATAACAGAATTCACTGGTAGCTCCTTTCTGCTAACTATGTATTGGGATTTTAAACCCATCACACCAGGAAATAACTCAGTCTGGTACAATATGCTCTTTCCTCTCTCTCCCAGTTTGTAACTCCTGACACTTGTATGCTGCACTTTCAATTTCTTATGGCAGACCTGACTACTCCTTCTGTCTCGTTTACTGGAATATATCCATAAATGAGGGGTGTGTGTAGGTGTGTTTTAAACATACAGTAACATACTCCAGCAAGGCTTTCAGTGAGCCAGGATATGGGCTTCAGTTTCACCATCATTTTGGTAAAAATACATGTATTAAACAGATCCTGAATTTCTGCCCTACGTTTAATCTC
Source organism: Neofelis nebulosa (assembly GCF_028018385.1). Taxonomy (NCBI): domain Eukaryota; kingdom Metazoa; phylum Chordata; class Mammalia; order Carnivora; family Felidae; genus Neofelis; species Neofelis nebulosa. Next base: position 53,295,392 of record NC_080793.1, read on the forward strand.
CTTCTCCTGTTTTCCATCTCCTTTCTCCCACTCAGGATGCAAACTGAGTCAAACTCTCAACATAACTGTAAAATAAAATGTTTATTCCTATGAAGGAACTTAGAGAATGAAGTTGTTCATCATTCTGTAATAGTAGAGAAATAATAATGCAGAATTGCATATTTAAATTGTTACCTGAAATTGGTGTTCTTTAGATTCTTCATCCTTAGTCCTGTTTTAATCACATAACACCAACAGTTAGTATAAGTTGTAGAAGCATTAGGCTCCTAAAAATCTCTTTGCTCTGGGCCTGGCCACCCAAGAGCTATGTGAGGAGGTGTTTCGTGAATTATCACAAAGTTAGGAATAACTGATGAGATTGGTGGAGCTATTGCTTCAAAAAATGCGCCTCCAAGAGGGATCAGCCACACCTTGTAATTTAAGATATACCTCCTATGATTTAGTAGAGAAACCACTAATGCTTTTCTGAGGACTTTGTAGAGGATTTCTATAGCCTTCTTACCAGATGAATTACAATCACATGTACCTGTGATAGTAAGTTTGAATTCACAAAACAAGCAGCTCCGTTCATTGCTTTATAAATCCATATCCATCCAGGGCACAGATATTTTTTTTATTTTATGCATGATCTTGAGTTGTTAGTCACTGATGGGACTCTTGTGATTAATAAGTTTGCCTACATTAAAAAACATTATGCAAATCATTCTGAAAAACTTCAGTTAAAAAGAATCATCAAAGTGAGCTGTAGGTTCTTTAATTAAATAACGAATAAAGCCTGTTTCCTATTGTTTGTTCTTCACTGCTTCTTTAGAGCGGGCCCAAATGAAAATGGACCATGGATTTTAGGAATGAGAATCTGAAAAATAACTAAATAAAATTTTACAGTATTTGGAGCTGTAATATTTTGAATCTATATCCTTGATTTCCATCCCTCTCATTTGAAGATAATGAGGCTCAGAAAGTTAAGAAAGAAGATCATTGTCAAATAATCAACAACAGACTGAAGAAGACAAGAGTCCTAATGGTAGACCAGGACTATCCGACATTTTACATACAATTTTAAATTTTCTAGTAATGATTACCAAAGTAAAAAGAAGCAGGTTAGGTTGACTTTAATAGTCTATATTATTTAATCAAATGTATCAAAAATCACCATGTCCGTGTACATTAGATATAAAAATATATAATTAATATGAATATCGCTTAAGACATTTTACATTTCTCTTTTCATACTGACTATTCAAAATCCAGTGTCTGTTTACACTTACAGCACATCTCAGTTTGGACTAGGCCACATTTCAAGTGCTCATTGTCCACATATGGCCAGTTGCTAACATATTAGACAGCGTAAGTGTAAGACACCAATCCAATTTTCTTTCCAGCACAGGAGTATAATAGCTTAAAAGGGTTGACTTGGATTTTTAAAGTCACTATTTTGCTTAATTTTAGAATTGATGACTTTGATATAGAATCGAAAAAGTAACTGAAACTTGGGGTAATAAGTCTTTGATAGAAGCACATTTACTCAGAAACATCTTTCTGACCAGCAGTTTTGATTCCTTGGTAAATAAATGCATAGTAATACCTCAAGCAAGTAAATATTTTCAAGTTATTTGTTGACTTTCTTCCTTCTTCACTTTACCCCCTGTGAAGCCATGCTGTCTCAGTTTTCTAACCACAGACATGTTACAGGCAGTGTTGTGGGAGAAGATAATGTCTCCCTCTGTTTCTCCCTTTGGAGGTTGAAGGCAATATAGCCTGGCGCTGCCCCGAGCTGAGGCTGTCCGCCATCTGTGTAAGGAATTCACAATCCCAGACAAAAGAAATTGGCAAAGTCTTCCCTCTGTCTGTTCTCCAGATCCTCAAGATAGCCATAAAACACCTGGACAAAATCAGCAGGTGATGGCAAGGGAAAGAGAATGATCAGTCACAGGCGTTGTTGAATCCTTTGAACATTACTTATGGCCTGGACACTGCTGTCACCAGGCACAGTTTGATCTTGGGTAAGTTTTCTGGAAGAGCTTCATTCCCTGGCTCTGTGACAACAACAGAACCAGATAACACTGTGGATAGGGGAGAGAAGAGGAAGCCCAAGGCTTCCCTGCTTCAAGGTATAGCAGTTCCAGGTGGTGTTACCTCCATGTGTGTAAGAACATCCTGAAGAAATAAGTTATATCACCAGATGCATAAAGTGTGCTATTTAGGTCAGTGTTCTTACCATAAACCTGCTAGAGAAGTTAAAATGTTCTCTTATCTACTTACAATAATTGATAAAATGTTTTTAGAATCTAACTATTTGATTGGTGTCATGCATATGCTGTGTTTTTAATCCATTTTCTGCTTTAAAATTCATTTTCTGAACTTATGCTGAAAAAAAAAAGAGAGTTGGCATTATGTTACTCATAGGCTTTTAAATATTTTTTGTTGTGATGGCCACACAAAGCCACACATATATACACTTCCACAACAGTTTGTGTCCTTAGGACTTCTCTGACTGTTTTTGTTGGAGCAGGGTAAATGTAACACTAAAACTCTCAAAAAAGTCATCTAAATGCATCTGTTCAGCATACTCACTTTCTGTCACGTGGCTTACTTTCAACATCTTTTGGTTTAATGACATATCCACAAGATTTAATCGACGGTAAGACATGATCTGGGTTATCTGTTTTTTTCTGTGACAGTGTTCCATACCAGCTGAATTGCATATCATGGAATCTGGTAGAGAAAGGACATGTTTGTAATAGACCAGGAATTAGGCTATAAAGAAATGGCACTTTTGCCGATAGAGGTTTTAAGCAAACTCCTTTAGCTGTTACCTTTTCATCAGTGAGAGTTAGGATTTAATATGATGGTATTTAGCTTTGTTTGCCACTGCCTTTTTTAAGGGTCCTATTTTAGCTATGATCTTTATTTCCAGTGAGAGGGCTAAACCAGAGAAGAAGCGGTGCTGTTTAATTCAGAATTATCCTCTTTCCCTTTGGCTCTGTCTACAAATGTAACCCTTTTTCATATAAATGGCGTCAAGCTTCATTGAATTTAGCTCTGTCTTGTTAAGTACATTAATGCTGTGTTCTGTCATTCATTACATGAGAATTAGTTGTCTATTACAAAGTGGGGGTTTTTGTTTGGAGCCTGATCATGGGAAGAAGGCCACACGTGGCTTAATTTTTTAAGTGCATTGAATACTGGACTTACTTATTTGTGACTTGTATACCACTGAAAGTGTCATGCAAAATGATGATTCTATCATTGAGAAGCCCACCTTACACTGAGCAAGAAAACCTAAAAGAGAAGAACACTTATCACCTTCCTTTTTAAAAATCCCCTTTCCCCCATGTATTTTGTCACATTTTTTTAGTGATCTATACAGCGTCCTTAGAGTGTGTTACGGAAAGTGTTAATATCTTAGAGCAGCAGTAATAATAATCCTTTTACTCAGAGTAATCATGTGCTAATCCACTGGTAAGTCAAAAGTATTAGATCATTTGAAATTCATTGTGTCAGCTCAGTTGAAATAACTGGTATGGTGCTATAAACATTTAGAGAAAGGGAGTCTTTGAACCCAAATAATAATGTCAAATAGTTTGTTAGTGTTACATGCTCATGTTTAAGGGTTTCATAAGCTCAACCCATGGACAAGAGCATTTCAGTTTACATCAGTGTGTAATGTATTATTTTAACTGAAGGTTTATTTTTATTTTGTTATTTGGGGAAAGTTTCTTTTCCTCTGGCACTTATGGACTGGGTTTTTATGTTATAGTTTTCACCCAGCAATCACAGGGAATTTGGTGTGTCAGGAAGCCTTTTTTTTTTTTTTTTTTTTTTTTTTTTAAGAAAATGATTCTTGTTTTTCTAAAGTATTGTGTTGAATTTGCTCTGTGCTCCTTTATTTTCCTCTCATATTGGGAAGAACACCAATAGTATACATAGTAATTTTTCTGTGAACATTTTAGCTGAGCAGTTTGGTTTCATTTTTCTCCTCTTGTCCCCCCATGAAAGCCACCCCTTCCTTTCAACTTTTGTAATTCACTTGAAGTATTCTCTTCCCCCCCTTCTGAGGCCTCACTTGATCTACCTTTTTAAGATAGTATTTCTTGCTTTAATGATCTTTTTGCCTGACATGGTAGATGTTCAATTAAAAATTTTTTGAATTGCTTCCCTTCTAAAAAGTTGGGAATTTTGGTGATTCAATTAAATGTGCTGCCATGTCAGTAGATGAACATTTTTGCTGATAAATCGTTTCTTCTTTCCTGAAAGTCAGTTGAGTTTTGAAAGAGCACCTCTTTCTTGAAAGCTTCAAAACTAAATAAGCTTGCAACTATTGTTCTTTACCTTTGAGACTAGTCAGCTATCAACTGTAGAAGGCATTGAATTACAGCATCCTAAAGTACTAGCTGAATTGTTTTTTTTAAGAATGCATAACTTAAGTAATCGAATAGTCAAGGCTCATGTAGAAAGGCTCATCCTTTCTCCACCCCATGTTCTCACTCCTTGCTTCAACTTGACCTTTGATTTGTAGTTTTGGAAGAATTTGTGTAGGGTTTATGAAGTATTGTAATGTGAGGTTCTCCTCCTTTTTGAGATTGAAATTTACAGAACTTTCCTATTGATTGCATTCTGTAAATAAGGAGAGCCCTCTGAACATTATACTGGATGTCATGTCCCAAGTCCACTGCCATGTTCCCCTCCTGCTGGATCATCCCATGAACAGACTATGATAATGACAAAGTTCATCTCAAAGGAAGCTTTCTCTGTTACTATAGAATGAACCAAAATCTGTGTAGAATATCTCGGGTGCTTAACTTTGGCCAGAGAAAGAAGTTGTTAAATGCAATCTGAACATTTTAGGCATGCCCCAGCTCAGAGAACAAGGCCAGATGGTCTGGTTTAAATCACAGAAACAGTGTGTCTAACCAGCAGACCCTAGCCATAGAGGTCATAAGGCAGGGAAGGATTGGTCTTGATGGTCCCCAAGGCATTGGCCTCACTGATAGTGTAGTGCTACACTGAGTACGGGATTGGGGATGATTGATAAGATTCCCATAAGCAGGCCTGGCTAGAAGGGTGCCTGTCTTAAAAGTTGGTAGTCCTAAAAATTGCTTTTGGTCAGTGTAAAATGACACTTCACTTTAGAGATTAGTTCAGGAATGGTTTTATTGGCATTACTGGGAAAGGGTAGCATGTCATAATGACAAAAAGTATGGACCCCAGAGTCAGGCTGTTTAAGTTTGAATTCATTTGTACTAGCCATGAGGCATTCTATAGTTACTGAATTCTCTGTCCCCCAGGCTCCTCGTCTGTGAAATGGGCATTATAATACCTGTGTCCTACACAGTTGAAATAAATTGTGAGGATTGAATGAATTTATAATGCCTGAAACAGTACCTGAAATATGATAAGTACTATGTATGTGTGTAAGTTATAAAATAAAACTGAGTGCTGAGAACTGTTAGTGCTTCAGAGAACCATCAGTAAAACCCTGGAACCTGGCCCTTCATTAACTGAAAGGTTTTAGTAATCTTTGTGCCTGCCACAGAGACCATACATATGTGCTGTGTACTCAGAAGCTCCTATAGATAACCCCACAGTTTTGTCGTTCATCCATAGGTAAAACCTGGAGGGGATGGTTCTAAAACTCTTTGTGGGATTCCCTTGGGTGAGAGTGGGCTGGGTAAACCCCACTTTGATCTAGAAATAGGGGCTGTTTTCATAATCCTTTTTATATTGTTCTACTTTGCTTTCTTTGGGTAATGCATTCTTTCTGAAGCATAATATAATTTGTCCTAGAATGATGCTTTTTAGTTGCATTTTTTAAAGCCCAAAATGTTTTAACTTTCAGTTTGCATCTTGCAAAGAAGCTATATCTGACCATCAATTTTGGTCCAAAAATCAAGCGAGTCTTTGTTTTTTATTGTTTATGTATTTTTAGGTTTTGCTTATTAATCCTCAAAACATTTAGATGTGTTACATTTTCTTTCCATTTTGGTTATAGAATAAGTAACCTCATTTTCACTGCAGTGCCAAGGTTAAAATGAACTTGAAGATAGACCATGAAATTTACATTTATCAATGATCATCATGACCCCATATTCATTTTCATATTCTTAAATTCTTAATTTTCATATTCTTAAATATATGGTTGTCTGAATAGGTGCTACAGATGTGCCAACACTATGATTTAAGCCTTTCACAAGTACCTGTTGTCATTCACATAACTGGGCGTTATGTTATTTGTGGCAACTGTTTACTATATGGTTACTCAGAGATCTAATAATACTTGCATAAATGGCAGTGGGGACAGAATAATTCAAATCAGGAGGAAAGCATACTATGAATTGCTAGGGAGAACCACTGAAAATTCCCACATGTGCCCAAGAAGTCATGCTCAGTATAGTCGTGGAAACATTAACTGGACATGGTTGCCAGATTTGCCAACTTAATTGGAGTTATCTTGGTATAATACAGTTGGACAAATGTGACTATTGAGCTCATCAGACTTGGTTTTGAATTCCAGTTTTTTCATTGACCAGCTGTGAGGCCTTGGCCGAACCATTTAATTTCTTTGACCTTTAATTTCCTTATCTGTAAAATGGAGATGATAATAGGACCTATCTTGTTCAGTCATCATGAAAGCTAATTCATGTATGTTAAAGTATTTACATGAGTATAAAATGTTTAGCCTAGTGCTTGACCCATAGCAAGAGCTTGAGAAATAACTCTTAAGATTGCGAGTTTTAGGAATTTTGAGACCGGCTAACTTACTTGCTATATTGAAGATAGGCTGTGTATTGTCACTCTTGGTACGTGTCATTCCTGTGCCCAGCAGCAAATATTGCCTGGCTCGGGGCACCACTGTGTATCTACAGAGCTTTGTTTGAGGGTGGGAAGAATTTATTTTTTAACTCCATAAATTAGGGTAGTAAAGCCATTTACCTTGATAACGTTGAGTTCTTTGGATTGTTCCTTTAGGAAAAAATAATTTTTCCAAGTGGTTTTGTTAGCCTTTTAAAATTAAAGTTATCACAGTGAACTGAATTTGGTCCTGAAACATACATATATTGATTGCCTACTGTATGCTGGGCACTATGCTAAAGTTTGGGAAACTGAGATGAAGAAGACACTATCTTTGCCAATAAGTTCATACATTAATATTCTGGAAAGATATCCAAGTTTTGGCAAATGGCCAACAATTTCTATTACAGTTTCATTCATTGAAATCCCACGTGTGTGTGTGTGCCCCCAATATTTTTTTCTCAGAGTTTGTGACAGTCAAATTTAACATGGTTTCAATTCCAAACATATATATACTTTTATTATTGCTGTTGTTGTTGTTGTTGTTGTTGTTGTTAAGACCACTGTAATTTGGGTTTGAGCCTCATTTTGTTAGCTTTGGCTCTGGAGGCACATGAACCAGGAATCTGGATTTATTTTCATTAGTCTTTCCTTTCTTTGGGGGCATTTTTCCATAAGGTACTACCCCTCTCCCTTTTGTGGCTATTACTTTTTTGTTGTTGTTAAGCCACATGTCACATGATATCATCTAGACAATTTGAAATACACAGTCTGTCTGGAATCTGAGACAACTCAGAAAATTTTGCAATCCTTCCTGACACGTCCAATGACAAGCATACTTGTCACCTTTCCTTCTTGGAAATCCCAGGGAATTATAGTTTGCTGTCTTGGTTACCAGGAATTTCTCACATAAAATTGAATTGATGGTTGGATATTTAGGGATGTAGGGGATCTTAAACCATGGTGAGAAGCCTAGGAGCCTCCCCCTTAACACTTGTCCGTTGTCACTTAAGTAAAAGGTAGCAAGCAGTACTGCTTGAACAGAATACAGGGAGTTAAAAAACAGAGGGTATAAAAGCTCATCTCCTTTTCCAGAAGAGCTGTATGTGTTGTTTTTGTTATAAATACCTGTTCTGAGGAGTCTGAGTAGTTGTAGTGGAATGCTCCACACCCTGCTGCCACTACTGATTTTGAACAACATATGGCATCTGGGGCTGCCTTTCTCTTTGATTTCATTTTTCTTTTAAGCTTAAAGTTTGCTAAAGGAACATTTTTTCTGGGTTGCACGCATGTAATGGAACCTTCTCTTGGCCTTCGAGGCACACTGTCAACATAATGGTCAGAGAGTTTGTAGGTTTCTAATTATTTCTTTAATGTAGTATATTTTTCTTTATGGTGTGTTCTGCATTCTGAAATTATAAAAGTACATATATTCTTACTTAAACTGGAACAATAGATGTACAGTTCTACTAATTGTAGTATTCATATGCTAGGAAATTCTCAATATTCCCTGTGGTTCACAGTTTTAATATCAAGTTTGCTGGCTATCTTTTGTTTTGGTGTGAATTTGTTTTTTACACTATCTGTATAACCTTATGCTCTTAGATATTCTCTTTTCTAAAATGCCCATGGTCTGTGAGCAAGCCCATGCTGTCTTACAGCCATTAGCAGGACTCGTCCATCTTCTTGGCTGATCTTCTTTCCCCACGTTGGCTTGTTGAATTCAGTTAAATAGCTTTTTCATGGTGCTGACGGCCCAGTACTGTGCTAGGTGTGGGGGGTGATGCCAAGTCAAACAAGACATGGTCTCTGACCTTGAGGACCTTCGAGTCCAGTGCCTCTTGAAAGCCTATCCATCTTCTAAACCACCTCCTTCACTAAGCCTTTTCTCATTACCTCAGAAGAAGTAGTCTCTCTCCCCTGAACCCTAAAGCATTTTGTTTATGCCTCTCTTGTCACATTGATCACATTCTACTTTATAGTATAGTTATTTGTGGTCAGGATTATCTCCCTACTCAGTTGTAAATTCCTTGAGGACATATTTATGTTTACAGGTCAGAGTTTAGAATTCTGTTTTCCGCATAGTAGGTGTTTGATAAATATTTAGTGAATCAACGGAGCCATGAGAATAGAAGTACTTGCTAAGAATTGGTGAGTGGATTTCCTCATATTTTAATATTTGGTACTTATTCAGCACAGTTGAGGGAATTTAATTTTCAAGTCTTAGTGTGATAAAAGGAAGGTGAAGAGAAATACAAATGCCTAGTTCTGTACCTTTGATAAGAGAAAGGTGGCTGGGGAAGGGGTGGGGGTATGAGACTGTTTAATGTGTACAGTATTATATCATGAGGCAGATACTTAATTTCAGGAAACAGCCTAATGAATATGAACACTTGGAAAATTAGTTGTCCATTTCATTAATTGTTTATTTGTGAATGAACGGGGCTAGTCAGCCTGGACGATTGCTTGGTTTCTGGAAATCGGTATACTAAACTATCTCCAGATGTCGGGAGTAAGAATGACATCCACATTTTATTGCGTGTAACACTTTGCACAATTCACAATTTGAGCTTGTTTTTTTTTTTTTTTTTTTGCTTCTGTTTCTAGCACTTCATTTTATTTTAGTGTTAGATCCCTGTACTCTTTTTCACCTCCTGCAAATTAACTATTAAAATAATTAAAAGGAAACATTTGGTAATGTGCTTTCATTAGAGTTCTGTGGTCTAGTTAGAAGAAAGAGGTTAGATTATTTTTAGTATGAAGAAATTCTTTTTCTTTAACTGTTATTTCTTTGGGAGATATTTATGTGATAAATGTACATATATGAGAGTTTCAAAAACTTTCAGTTAAGTCAATAATTGTTCTTTTATTCTGCAGGTAGAATATTTAAAATTGACTTAATTGCTGTTTTGTAGATTTGAAACACGCTTGGATGACATAGCTTCACAGTGCTGCTCTTACATGTTATTCTTTATTGAGTGAATGCAAACAGACTGAAGACTTCTTGCCTTAATAAATTATGAAGTGAGACTTTATTCACCTTGAAATTTTTTTGGCTCTTTATGCAATTATTTAAACAATAACGCTGATATCATGTGCTTGTCTTATTTCCTCACCGTCCCTGCAGCAAGTGTCCTAAATCCCCTGCTTAGAAGCTGCTTGGGAACCTGGGTTTTGATGGATAACCACTCAAAAATAACATTAGATCGATGTCTAGGGTTAGATTTTTAAATGTCACTTAAAAATGGCATTAGTGCCATAGTTCACTTTACAGTTATTTTCCAGGCAATTCAGAATACTAGAAAAATCCTTCTGGTCCCAGAAGAAAAAGTGTACAGTGAGCCTTTCTCTTCATCTGCAGGTTGTAGAGGAAACTCTGGCTAGACCCTTTGGTGACTAATTTAAAGTATCTGGCAGGACGATTGATAGCGCCTTTTCTTTGTATTGTGACAAATATATTTCGGCTGCAGTTTATTAACATAATTCAGCACAACCACAGACATATTGTACATATTAGAGCATAGAATTAGAACCATTTTTTGCACATCACAGTCTTCTCTCACTTGTACTTTTTTTTTTTTTTTGACAAGGATCTGGATAATTGCTTCAACAAATGAACTGCTGTGTTCATTCTGTTTCTATAATTTCATAAATTGTTTTCAGGCTAAAACCAAGCAAGCTTTCACTGAGTTAATATAAAGAACCACAGTGTAATTACAGGAGCTGTATTATTAAAAAGTATGACAGAAATGGCAGGCTGACAGCTACTTTCTCCTTGCTTTATGACAAAAAATTAAATATCTCTTTTAAGTGTCAGTATGCAAGAGTCTGCTCTACATACATCATCTTGAAAATGGGTATGCACTTATGACTAATTATTTTAAATATGTGCATGCTGGTGTTCCCCTGAGAAAGACGCCGTGCACTTGTGGCCTCCTGAATGTTGGCATTCTTGAACTCTGAGGCAGTGTAAGGTGAAACATTTTGGATTGGAATGCAAATTAAGTTTGCCACAGAGTATCATGATTGAGATCAGATAGAAACTTTTTTCAGGTGTACATCCTGTCTTCTTCATTAATTCCATTTAAATTCTGCTGGAGAAATGGCTCAAAGATCTCTATCTCTGTTTCAGTTCACAGACCAATATAACCCTGAAAAATTATTGTCATTTAAGTGTTTTGTCAGTTTCTCATGGGACTCTTACCCCTTCACTCTCATATCTGTGGTCTACTTTTTCTTCCCATACGTAAATTGTTGGGAACCTCAGATTCCTTCTGGGGATATTTAGGAAAAATGTTACTCATTGGCCATTCTTTTCAAGTCTTAGTGAATCTAATTATAGTCGTGCATCTGGCAGGCATGAAAACCATTAGATGAGCAAAGAGGGCTCCCAAATGCCACTCCATGAGTGTAATTTAAAATGCTTCAGATTCAGCATATCCTTCTTCAGTTGCATTATTAGGTACATCCTCTTGTACTGTAATCCTTCTGGTTGTGGTTACATGGTGTATTCAGTCCTTGCCACTCTCTTTCCCTCTCCCTCACCATTGTACTATGTGATATCTATATTGTGTTGCTAGGCTTTTCCTATAGAATTGACCGGGATATTTATTATGTTTATCTATAATATGTATGGCATAGAAATAGTTTGGTATTTAGGGATAAAACAGAAGTGACTCACTTTCTTAAGAACTTGTCATTCTCAAATAAATACAACTTAAAATGAGGGGGAAGCAGGGAACAATAAAAATAAAACCAAATCTATTTGTTTTAAGTTTATTTTGATAGAGACAGAGCACAAGTGGGGGAGGGGCAGAGAGAGAGAATCCCAAGCAGGCTCTGCACTTGGGACTCCGTCTCATGAACTGGAACATGATGACCTGAGTCAAAATCAAGATTGGACACTTATTGACTGAGCCACCCAGATGCCCCAAGCCAAACCTAGTTTTTATACCTCTCCATTCAGTCAAGACTGAGGAACCACAGGAATGGTTAGACTAGCAGGAAGGCATAATAAGGGATTCAGGACTTAATGACGAGATGGAGGGATGAGGGAGGAAGAAGAACACTATGAAGAACAAATAACACTGATCTTTCTGGCAGTCCTACAGAAAAGCCCTTCCCCACACTAGGCTGAATTAAGAACCAGAATAGAAATCTGCTCAATGGCATAAATTCTGTAAGTTGCATTTCCTAGCTACAACTTTAGGTGTCTAAGCTTTGTAGCCATGCATGTACATTTACTGCCTGTGACACAAGTAAAGAAATGGGAGACTACCACATTTCTCTAAAGATACAAGATTAAAGTTCAGTCTTACTCTTTGCAAGCTGTACCTAGTTTGTGCACTGATTCTGTATCCTCATATTTAGTTTGTCTTCCAGTTGCAGAGTTTTTGCCTTGGAGTAGCTCATGTTTACATTTTACCTTTATACCTTGAAGCTCCTGCTTCATCTCTCCTCAATGAAGCTGTCTCTTTTTCTCTGAGACTGGGTTTAGATATATGTTCTCCGTGTGGTATAGCACCCTACGTGTATCCAGTGTACTTTAAATTGCTCATTTACTTACCTTACAGGCTAAGTTTCTTGAGGGCACTGTCTTACAGTATCTTTATCTGCAGTTCTGGCTCAGAGTGGGCACTTAGAAAATATTTGTTTAACTAATGATTTCACTTCTGAAACTTTTACTATAAAAGCTCTTTGAACCTATGAGTAGTAGCTGTGAAAGGCCCCCTGGGGTGCCGTCTTTTTTCCAGCCAATCAGTGATTAGAGTTAGCTGACACTGTACATCAAACAGCATCTCATTCCATAGCCTGCACTGAGCTTTTTCATTTCACAGAACAGTGTTCTAGGCACCAAAGGAGCATACAAAACTCTCAGTCCCTTTCTGTATAAAGTTAGGTTGATGATGTATGATATTTAGGAAGCATACGTGCATGATAAAAACTCGTACATTGTTACATAAACCTAGAGTTTTGAGGAGATTTGGAGTATATTCCAATTCATGCGTGTCATAGAGAAGTGGAAATAAAGTTTGAATTTTGCCTCTTTCGAGTTCATATGCTAGTGGATGACAGATTTGGAAGTAATACCTCAGTTTTTTAGGTCTTCCTGACTCCCTCCTCCTGTCGGATTCTCTTTTTACCACATCAGCTTCTATATGAAGTGGTGAGGGCATACCTAAACATAAACTCCATGTCTGGAATACATACATTGTTTAGATCACAAACATATTTTCTTTCAATGCTTATTTTGTCTAAGATAAGGATTAGTACACATAATAATAGCTTTTATTTACCATTTACTATGTGTCTGGCTTTGTGTGAGGCTCTTTAGACAAATTATCTGTAATATTAAAAAAAACCCATATAGAAAGTAGTGTCATTCTGTTGTTACAAATGAAGAATTGGTGGCTCAGAGAAGATCAACACCTTGCACAAGTCTGCATGCTTAGTGAGGATTACCCTTCAGGAAAATGGAGGATAAGGGTAGATTTAGTTAATCACAAGCTTTCTGCTCTTCTCTTGCCTGCCTTCCCATGGTATGAATTAGTTGCCTCAACTTAAAGTTTTGCTCACTATAAACAGTGCTCTGTGGTCAGTCCTGGCACTGTGGCTGCTAGTCCCACCATGCGGCTTTTGGAAACCAGGGAGTAGATAGATAATGGTAATAAGACTAAGTTGGGGGTAGCACGAACCCTGTCTTACTGATTTAAAAACTGCTTTCACACTAACCTTCCATGGGAGCCAAATTTCATTTCCTTGTTTTGTGACTTTTTAAAAAGGTATCAAGTTTTGTTAATTTACAAATTAGATCACTAGCCCTTGTGACCAGAATATTATGGGGCTTTCCATATGAAAGTCTTAACTGCCTCGAAAGGGTAGGAAAACATTCCATTTGATATGAAGAAGTCTTAAAAGGAACATCAGCTGATAGTGAAAGCATCTGTGTGTCATATATGAGTGCACTGTGCTGTGTTCAAGTAAATTTGTTAGCTTCTCTACATATTATTTTTAACAAGACTAATAAGGTAGGATAACAAAAATACTGTCTTATTATTATCTTTTGCCTTGAAAATGTATTCCATAAGGATATAATAAAATTACTGAGACGCCCATGTGGCTCAGTCAGTTAAGCACCTGACTTCAGCTCAGGTCATGATCTCGGGGTCCATGAGTTCGAGCCCCATGTTGGGCTCTGTGCTGATAGCATTTGAATTCTGTGTCTCCTTTTCTGCCCCCCATGCCTCTCATGACCTCCGCTCATGCTCAGTCTCTCTCTCTCAGAAATAAACATTAAGAAAAAATATAATAAAATTGTTTATTTACTTCTAAGTGTAACCTTTATCACAGCTCCGTGTGTTCAGACCTGAGCCATCTATCAAAGTGGAAATGGAAAAAACAAAAAAAACAAAAGTTGAAACAATTATAACCAAGTTTAGAAGTGTGGAGTGGGTCCTGTGTTGCCTTTAAATGGCATCTCACAGGAACACTGCCCCCTTTCCTCTATATTCCTTTATTGTCTCCATCCCTTGGAGCACCTGGGTGGCTCAGTTGGTTAAGTGTCAACTCTTGATTTCGGCTCAGGTGATGATCTCATGGCTGTGACGTCATGAGATTGAGCCCCACATTGGGTGTTGCAATGAGTGTGGAGCTTGCTTGAGATTCTCTCTCTCCTGCTCCCTCTGCCCCTCCCCTGCTCACATGTGCATGCTCGCTATAAATAAATAAATAAATAAATAAATAAATAAATAAATAAATATCCATCCCTCCTTATTTTCTCATTTTTTTTTTTACCTCTGAGGTTTTTACTTTTATCCATTTTAAAAACTGAATACGTATTTATTTCCCCCCAAATCCATTCTTCACAGTCTGCTAGAGTGATTTTTCTCTTTTAAATTATTATTATCTTTCAAGAGAATCCCTTTTAAAAATATTTTTCTCAGTTCTCTCAAATTTTGGTCTTTTGTACATTGCTTTATTCACTGTTCTAAATACACATGTAAACTAGTTTATAAGTAATCAGTTCTCTTACTTAGGACCCCAAACTTGCTCATCATTGAAGTTGGAAGCCCTCTCTTCCATTCTATGAATGGATCTTCTGAATGGCTCGTTTAAAAAAAGATCGTTCTTGAAAGGTTGGACTAACTCCTTATTAAATTTCACCCAAGTATATCACTGTGTACCCTGAATTGTAAAAATACTAATTTCCATGGCTCCGTTCTACTCTGGCACTTTAATATAGTCCTATATCATATTTTTTGAAATTCTCACTTAGGTTCCTTCTCTGACAGTAAGAAAAACTTTAATTCAATTCATCTTACATGTTAAATAAGGGGAAAAAAACTTATGTAGCACTTGATATTTCATGGTAGTCATGGGACAGAAATGAAGATTTCAAAATTTTGAGGCAGTAAGCCTAGTGGTTTAAGAGTCCAGATAGTAGACTAGATTTGGCAGGAGTCAGAATCCTGCATCAGCTTTGGGAAGGTTAGTTTTTGTCTCTGTGCTTTGTTTTACTTACCTATAAAATATAGCGTATGCCCTCCTAATAGAGGAACGTTTAGGATCAAATAAATTATTCTGTGTGGAGTGTTTAGAATAGTGCTTGGTATATGGTAAGTGCATGGGAAGTGTTGGCCAGTATTACTATCAAACTCTGTGGACAGGATATAAAATATGCAAAGAAAATAATATATTCTTTTTTTTTTTTTTTTTTTTAACGTTTATTTATTTTTGAGACAGGGAGAGACAGAGCATGAACAGGGGAGGGTCAGAGAGAGGGAGACACAGAATCTGAAGCAGGCTCCAGGCTCTGAGCTGTCAGCACAGAGCCCAACGTGGGGCTAGAACTCACGGACCGCAAGATCATGACCTGAGCCGAAGTCGGCCGCCCAACCGACTGAGCCACCCAGGTGCCTGAAAATAATATATTCTTAAACACACTAGTTTAAGTAGGACATTTCCTCTCTTCATTCTTATTTATTTGTAGTGAATTTGGTACTTGTATTGATGGAGCCTGTTCAGCTTGTTTTAACAAAGCAATTGAAGTCTTGAGTGTGCTGTTTTTAAAATAATGATTTGTTTTTTGACATATATGAGAGGACGTTTTATGAAGTCTGTATTGAAGGAGATATGTCCATTAAGAAAATTTATTCTCTATTTTTATAATTCCCAGGAATGAGGGGATTTGTTTGGTATAGTAACCATATTAGTTTAACTAAAACAAACACATAAAAACAGACTGACATCCAGAAATATATTTGTCTTTTGTTTTACAAGGTCTATTTGTTTATTAAGGTAAAATGCATATAATTAAAATCCACCACTTACAGTGTACAATTCAGTGGCTTTCAGAACAGACAATGTTGTGCAGTTATCGACGCTATCTTATAAGATCTTTTTACTTGAAAAGGATTTATATTTAAGGAAAGTCATGCAGCTTTTTAAAAATAAACATAGTAGTTAAGTGTTTCATAAAATTAAAGCATTAGAATACAATGAAAATTAACAGTATTGCTGCTTTTGTAAAAAAATGTTTTTAAAGAAATGTACAGGTTTGGGGAGAGAAATAAAGACTGAGAGAAGTTAAGATAGAACCTAGATAGCTACTTTTAATGTTACATTTCATTGAATAAGCAAGAAAATTATTAATGCTTTTAAAATCATGAACTAATTTGAACAAGATAAAAGAAACTATTTTGTCAACATCCAACTCAAACTTGAGACCTTTAATATTATTTATATAAGATTTTATTTAGAATGCAAACTCAAAATGTTTTTTGCTAGAATTTATATAACCTTTGTATCTTTTTACATTTGATTTGAGTAAGGAAAAATTAACAATTTGTATGAAAATTTTAAACATGTTATAGTCACAGAATAGTTCGTACAAGATGTTTTATAGGACATCTAATTTGTTGGAGCTTGAGAGAAAGGTTTTTAAGAAAACCTAAACAAAAGAATTTTAAAGAAAAAAATTACATCTTTTAATGCTTTAAGAAACTCAGCTGAGATTATGAGCGGGAACACTAATGGGAGATTTGAGGTATTGGCTATGAAGCTCACTTCAAATATTACCGAATAACCTCATGTTATTGCCAGATGTCATAGTACTTCCATCCTCGTATATTCTTTTGTCCACACTGAAGCATCTTGAACAAAAGAGGATGTTCTGGTTATTTGCTATCTCTATTATAAAAAAATGTTTGAGATCTGCTTATTGCTGATAATATTTATTTGTACTATGGATACTTAATGTTTCCAAATGATACCCTTCAACCAAGCAATTCTGTACGTGCACAACAGAGTATGACTTTTAAAGTGGACTATACAAGACAAACCTGACTGTTAAATGTTTGACAAGTATTTACATGGGTAGTATTTAATACATTTACATTTGTTTTTAAATTCACATTTTAAAGAATATGAAATTAAAAATTTTTAACAGATTGCAAGTTTTCTTCTATAATACTAGCATTCTGTCTGATGCTGAGGGAAAGTAAATTTTACTTTTAGCCCTGTCACAACCCACGCACCAGGATATAGTGCTGGATTAGAGCCTCAGTCTTGACTTTGCATTGAAAGTGGGAACATTCCTGTTTGCAATGCCTGATTTCATCCTTTCCTGGACTAAGGAGTAGGATTGCTTTTGCTTCTTGATTTAATCAAATCTAATACTAGTTTGACAATTGGAGGCATAAAGGGCAACCATCAACAGCTTTTCAAAACATAGAATGCTATTCCAAAACGATATTCCAGTAATGAAATTTATTAGTGCTTCCCAAAAGTTTTAGTGGGGGACCCATAGAATGCTCTTAATACATACAGTGAGGCAGCTCCTTCTATTTCTAAAGTTCATCATTTTGTTAGGTAATATTATATATCATAATACTATAGGGAGTGAAGGAATAAGATAGAGGAGAGAAGGAGTTGAAATGAAGATTGGGAAGCATTAAATGATAAAAATCCACCTTCCTGGATGCAGTTAATACAGAAATGTAAAAATGTTCCCATCTGTCTAAGCCATCATTTCTGATGTAGTCCCTGGAGGAAGTGGCTGAAAAGTCATTTCCACCTAATGGGTTGTTAGGTTGCTTCTGTACAGTAAGTTGGTGGTTGCAGCCCACTTCCTCTAAGACAAAGGACTGTGTCTCTAAAACCCCATCACAACTGACACTAATTGGCATTGCTGTCGGCCCCGAGCTGTGAAAGCAGGCCTGCGTGGGCATACAGTGGGGCACGCTGGTGTGTGTGTGGCACCAAGGGGAGGACTTTTTCTCAGATTTTGCTAGTGGGTACGTATATTCTGCTTTTACTTTTCTGACCCCTGTTCTGGCAGTTTATATCATCTTCAGCATTGTTATTTGACTTGGGGAAAAATTCGATGAAAGGCCCTTTGCTGAGCACTGTGTCATTGGAAGGTATCCTCACCTTTTATAGTGTTGGGGCTTCCAAATGTTATCACTTATGTGTGAAAATCTCTCTATTAAGTAATTAAAATTATCAGTAGTAAACATAGTTAATAAACAGACCACTTTTTACCTCATAT
Source organism: Neofelis nebulosa (assembly GCF_028018385.1). Lineage (NCBI taxonomy): Eukaryota > Metazoa > Chordata > Mammalia > Carnivora > Felidae > Neofelis > Neofelis nebulosa. The sequence goes on from NC_080793.1 coordinate 53,313,732, forward strand.
TTTTATGCATCTAATAAACTAACATTTTTGTTTTCTTATTTTCTTAAATGAGGAGCCAGAAGAGGGCATATCAGTCTTTCAAAAATCAGTTTGGGAGCCATTTGGCCCAATTCACTTACAATTACTGTAATAAGGAGAAGAACCTGCTTTGTATTCATAAAGGTCTGGAGCCGAAGGATTCAGTTGCTGCAAGGGGTTTGGAATGACCAAAAAGAAAAAAAAAAAAGAAAAGAAAGAAAGAAAGAAAGAAATGAAAGCAGATTAGCATGCTATCCTTAGAAATTTTTAAGTATGTCAAAACTTGATTGCTGTATGTGTTCCAGACTTTGATGATTATGTACAAGGGAGGGGCCTGGGAAGCGTAGAGAAGCATAACTGAGCAGTTATATTGGAGGGGCACTTTCCTATACATTACTTTTCAAAATGTGCAGATATGGGGGCGCCTGGGTGGCGCAGTCGGTTAAGCGTCCGACTTCAGCCAGGTCACGATCTCACGGTCCGTGAGTTCGAGCCCCGCATCAGGCTCTGGGCTGATGGCTCAGAGCCTGGAGCCTGTTTCCAATTCTGTGTCTCCCTCTCTCTCTGTCCCTCCCCCGTTCATGCTCTGTCTCTCTCTGTCCCAAAAATAAATAAACGTTGAAAAAAAAAATTAAAAAACAAAAACAAACAAAAAAAAAAAAACAAAAAAAACAAAATGTGCAGATATTACCTGACTTCCATTTATAGTGAAGTGAACTGCAGTCATTGCCAGTTGTAGGCAAACTCTCTTTCTTAAATGCATATTGAAAAATTGGTGAGTGGTGGCAGGAGGGAGGAAGGGAATTACTAAGGGAATTGATTAGTCATATGAATCATTCATGTCTCTTCCCTGCATCCGTTTAAAATGCAAACGGATAGCCATTTAGGCACCCAGACCCTGGCCCTTTTCTAGCTTTCTCTTTCCCCCTCCATCAGTTTCAGGCTCAGGGGTATGTAGTGGGATCTTGCTTAGCAGTTGGCTTGGACCACAGCTCCCTGTGAAAGGCTCTGCTTTCTAACATTGGAAAAGCTCATGAGGCCTTCCTCAGGAAACTGCTTAACTTCTCTCACAGTATCCAGAGGGATGTGAAACAAGTTTGGGGTTTCCCTTGGCCCCTGAAGTCCTTCAAGCAGAGAATCACCTTGCATTTATGTCGTTTATTTAGTTCTCAGCACGGTTCCATGCCTGTTTTGGGCACCATACCAATACAGACTGTTACAGGGCTGAAACTAGGGTGAGGCCACTGAGGTGCCAAGGGTGCAAAATTCTAAGGGTGCACAATCCTCTCAGGATTGTGCTTGGTTGAGATGCTAATTCATTAATTCTGGAGTGTGGTCCTGGCAGCCTGTACTTCTGCAGAGTGCTATGGATGATTCTTACAGTATCTGTTCTGTTTTATATCTAATAGATAAGGGCTTCGTTTTGCTTTGTTTTTTAAAGAGGTGGAAGCATTTGGCTAACAGCAAAAGAGGATGGAGATAGTGCTCAGAAACTTTTCTCAGCACATTGATAAATCTCACCTTCATTGTACAGACTCCCCTTGCTTTATCTATAGTGTCTAAATAATAAAAGAAAAGATGCACCTACACTATTTTCTGTGATTCCAAATGAAAGCAAGAAGTAGTTTCACATTGGAGGTATTATTAGCACACATTTTACAATTCTCACCCCCTGTCCACTTTATATTCTTTGTTTTCTCAAAAAGGTAACATACCTGACACCTGTGCAGAGTCTTAAGTTATTAACTCTTCCCATATAATCTAATAGCCTCATGCACAAACAAGCTTTAGTAGCTGGTACAACACTGCTACTTTATACCACTTTTGGCACCAGAGGATTTTTCCTCATCCTCATTAACTTTTTAAAATCAAGATTAGTTTGGGGGAATAAATCTCTATTTTTTAATGTTTTGTTTTATTTATTTAGAGAGTGGGTGAGTGCTCATGAGTGGGGGGCAGAGAAAGAGGGAGAGAGAATACCAAGCAGGCTTCATGCTCAGCACAGAGGCCAACATGGGGCTCGATCTCATAGCTGTGAGATCATGACCTGAGCTGAAATCAAGAGTGAGATGACCAGTCAACTGAGCCACCCAGGCACCCTGAGAAATCTCTGTTTCAGTGAATTGACAGAATCAAAAATTTTTGCATGGAAGTAAATATTGAAAATGTTTTGGCAGTTAGAATATGGCTAAATAAGCATTATGTAGTCTAACTCTAAAATTTGTTAATATCTGGGGCGCCTGGGTGGCGCAGTCGGTTAAGCGTCCGACTTCAGCCAGGTCACGATCTCGCGGTCCGTGAGTTCGAGCCCCGCGTCAGGCTCTGGGCTGATGGCTCGGAGCCTGGAGCCTGTTTCCGATTCTGTGTCTCCCTCTCTCTCTGCCCCTCCCCCGTTCATGCTCTGTCTCTCTCTGTCCCAAAAATAAATAAAAAATGTTGAAAAAAAAAAAATTTTTAAATTTGTTAATATCTAGATAAAAGGTAAAAAGTTCAATCTATCTGTAGAGTAGTAGTCTAAAGGAAAACAATACTGTGCACATACCTACCAGTTTAAAATTCTGTCACTCCTACTTTACTTATATCCAAGGCATATCATCTGGTAGCTGTGCTTTGTTGTTAACTTGAACACAGGTAATATATTTTACAATTAAAATAATAGCCTCAGATTTACTGGATATGATCAAACACAAAATATTAAAACATGTTCACTGCCAGTTCTGTGGATATTCAGATAATATTTCAGTTAAATCATATGAATTGTGCTTTCTTGATCTATTTATGGTTCACTCAAGTGGAATGGACTAATTGTCCAAATAGTGTAGGAAATAGTTACCTTATAATACTGTGAAGTACTTGGCAGAAATATAGTTTATACTCTGTTTTCTTGGGTTCTGTTTGTTTTTGTTTGGCAGTGATGTCCAGTTTCATGAACAGCAATGTCTGTGGTCTGTGGTCATCTACTTACGGTCCCTCTGGACTTATTCAAAATACATAATGTAGGCTAGGCATAGGCTTTCGATATATTAGGGTTCTGAATGTGGGTGACTGATAAATGTAGTAAAACTTTATTGGTTGCTACTGTCTTCCTTTATCATTCTTTGTAGACCACCAAAGCTAGTTTGTGTGTATTTGATCATCCAATAATGTATTCACTTGTCTAAGGGTAATCATAGTGAAGAGGTGGAGACACCACAACATATGGAAATACCTTCTGAATCATTAAAGAAAAATTGAAATGTATCAAAGTGTTAAACATGTTAATATATTACCTCTTTTTCATGTATTGCTTACCTATTAACCAGTATTCTGTAATACTCTGAGCATTTCATTCCTTTCCAGAGCAAGAGCACAGATTGAGAAGGTTTCATCTGTGCAGGGAATTCAGATTGACTCCCTCACCCTACTTTTTACCTTTACTGGAAGACAAATCGAGGGAGGTGTTCATTTGGAGATGTTAAATGGGTGTGTGTGTGTGTGTGTGTGTGTGTGTGTGTGTGTGTGTCATTGAAGGGCAGTTGTATGTAGGCTTTCGTTGACAGCTATCACTGCATCTTGCAGCAAGGGAATTAGAATTTTCAATTTATACTTCTTATTCTTCGACCCTAAGAAAGTTGTAAATTACTACAGCACAACTTATGATTTAACCCTTCAAATCATTTGAATATGGTTGATGTTAAACTCCTATCCCTGATCACTTTGCATTCAGAATTTAGTTGGGAGGGAGCAGATGATATGTTGGTGTTTCACAACTTCTGGCCTTGTCTTTGGAGTAACAGGGTTTTAGCACATGAAAGCACAAATGCTTCGTGTGGACAGATCACATACGTTTTAGAAGTGTTGCTCTTTAATGCTCAGTTGTGTTTGTATAGTGTGAATCGATTCTTCAGAGGCTGAAGTTTTACATGTAGCTGTCCTTGAGGCATACTCCTATTAATTTATTCATATTAAAGCCACAACATGATATTTTTAGTAACACTTGGATCAAGGAAGAACAGGGGCAGCTGCAAAAAACTGACTTTAAAAAAATGTATTTTGGCATTTGGCTTTTTAAAAAATGGGTAGTAAGCTATCTCATTGCCAGATAGAAGCAGTAGATATTATTGCCCAAGGATATATACATTGTCTGTGACCGAGGTAGTGCCTGGCTCCTGAACTTTGACGAGTTTGATTTTCTTTTTTTTGATGTCAGGTACTATGTATGTGTATCTGCATGTGAAGTGTGTGTGTGTCAACTTTGGCAGCAGCAGGATGGTGATGATAGAGTAGAAGAAGGTATCTCTATAATGATAGACCTAAAGTTAGAATGTTACTAATACTGCCTTGAATATTAGCTAGGTATGTATCATCAAAAGAAGATGCTTTTTTCTAGGATATCTAAAATCTGTCTTCCCTCTAATGACTAGTGGAGTCTACCACAGCCAAGCTGACGGAGAATGTTAACCTCTTGTCACTGTTGCCTGAATTTGGATGATCAGGAAATTATTCCTGTACAACAGTTTGCATATTTTGGTAGTGTATTCTATATGTTTTATGCATTATGTGAATTTTATGGTGTCTATTTTCAGGTAGGTATCCCTGGAATTAGTAGATGCTATTCATTCACAGACATTTTAGCAGATTTATTTATTTGTTTGTTTGTTTATTAAAATTCTCAAGGTATTACACATGTTATGTCTACTGAAAAGCTTTCTCTGCTTTTGTTTTTTTCCTTAGTATGCCAATACTTAGAAACATGATTTTAATGTAAATTATATATTGATAGCTTCTTAGCATTCTATCAGATTGAAATTTCTTAGAAAGTTATGCAACGAAAGATTTGACAGATAAATGTAAAGTGTCAAGCAAGTGATATGAATAGTAACTGAGATTTTACTTCATTTTTGTTGACTTTCTGTGCTATTATTAATATTAGAATATGTGGTTCCTGGTCTGTGCAGGTATGTACGAGGGTCTTTTTTGTCAAGGGGTTATGCCTGCCTATACCGAGAGACAAATTATTGCTTTGGAATCCTTAATTATTTAATAAAGAGATTCTATGAGATCTCAAAATACAGATTTAATACCTAAAACTAGAGGGGATAAAATAGGAAAACCAGACACATGAAAGAATATCATCTTTATGTAAGAGATGACTTATGATACTCAAAATCACATCTAGCTTTATAGAAAAAAAGGAGTAGATATATTCTATACACTAAGATTATAGGGAAAATGACATGAAAGCACATGCTGATAAAGCTTGTGCCTTCTGGTGTATAAAGCAAATATCTAAATATATGTCTGTTTGTGTCCATATACAGAGTTAAAGGACAGTTTTCCATGAAATAATGCATTCCTTTAGAATTGCTGTACATTTTCATAATTTTTAAAACATTCCTATTGTAACCTACATCAAAAGGGCAGCCAGGGTTTTTTGTGTCTGACTATACATATGCATTATAAAAAAGTGAGTCTACTGTAATTACCAGTTTGCAGAGCGAATTCCTGCAGGGTTTGTACTCTCCCCATTAGTAAAAGAGATAAGTTGAAATGTATTAAAATTTCACTGTACAACTGGGAGTTTTTGTTCACAGTAAATGTGTTAATGTTTCTTCATTGCTTGACTGTTTGTGTTTAAATTTAGGCAGCGTGCCCAACAGGGACAAAATTATAGGATAAAGCTATGTATAAAAGAAAATCCTTCTGAGAGCACCAATAAGGCTCTTTTTAAAAATAAGAAGTTACATATAATAGTACATGGCTGTAGCCACCGAGAAAAGTTTTATCTGTCTATTTCAGAATTATTGGAATTTTTCTTTCCCTGTGTAAAGGTTAAGAGGACTGAGTTTATGTCAATAGCTAATACACTTTGATGTAAAAACATCTATTATTTTATTCAGTGTTACTCCTGTAAAAAGAAAAAAGATTCCTTTTTGTTGTCCTTATGATGAAGAGAGGCTAATAGCATTTTGAGAGAGAAGTGATAGATCACATTTTCTTCCCTGGGAAAGGAATTCTTTCTTGTTAAGAATTCTAATTACAGCCTGTTACATTTTTTGGAGCGTTTTTCTCTACTTTTCTTCATTGCCATGAACTTAGTAAATACATTTATTCACATAGATAGACTTACATTAAAAAAAAATTAATCTGCAACCACTATCACCTAGTGTGAGTACATAATGAAATCCACAAATAGAGGATAAGGCTAGTATTTCTCTGTAGTGTAGAGTGGGCAGAAGTTGAAGTTATCTGTAAACACCGACTATATACCCTTTAGCCAGCCCGCTCCTCTCTCTCTTAAATGTGGAAAATGTATTGTAGTTCCTACTGTTTGCCTTTTATATTTTTTTGTCTGCTTTTCCATACATGAAGATGAAAGAATTTGCCAGTATCCATGTGCCATCTCCATGGCCTCATACCACAGACCCACAATACAGACTGTGTAAAGAAGCAAAAATAAAATATAATTCCTCATCTTTGAATGTTGCTATCAGTGTTTTGTAGTCTACGTACTGATAATGTATATGGGTTTGCAGAGATATACGGGGAGGGGGTGGGGATGTATGTGTATGTTTTCATTTGTTTGGATTCATACATCCAAGTACCCATAGGAAAATATGAGAAGCTCCATGAATATTTCCTGTTGTATATTAGCTTTCCATCATAAAATGTATTTTTCCCCTTAAAATACGTTGGTTCACCAGAGAGAGAGATACATTTAATTCTTCCTCCTCTACACTGTTCTTTAAAAAGTAAATTTTTAACTGATAGACCTTGAAGTCCTTTAGAGCTATTACTTTCTTTTGGCTAATTCGTACAAAGGCACCATATGAAAATTGGATTTTTGATCTGATGGAGTGATTTTTGAGTTCTTATGAACCATTTATAGTCTATCAAGTAAATCCTTCTTAGTTCACGGATTATTGACCCAATGGACCATATTAGCTGCTTCGAAGCTGTTATAGCCCATTATGTTGATTCAGCTGACACACATGTGAACCCAGTCCACATGCCCAAGATGACATTAACATTGTTCTGGAAGACTCCCTTTTTTTCCACAAGGCTTTCTATTTATTTCTTAATTTTTAAGAGTTAGCTCAGAGTTCCTGACAGCCATTGCATACGTTTCTCCATTTGCTCAGTAATGTTGAAGCATTTGTTAGCAGCTAGATGGTCTGCTTTTCGCCGTCTTTCTCTATAAGTATATGTCTCTCTTTTGTCTTTTAACCAACTAATCCTTACAAGAAAAAAGAGAATAATGTTTTTTCAATACTCTAGGGCACGTTTTACCCTCAGATGCTTATAGATTCCATAGAAATTTGTGAGGTTTCTCTGAGCATTGGAATGTAGCTCTTTGAATTTGAGAAAACTACCTTTTAGAAGAAATGATAACGTTGTATTTGTGTTTTTAAAAAATGTATTACCTGAGAGGTTTCACTTGAAAAATTCTGGTGACTCTAGCCAGTGGTAAAATCAAGATGTGCCTTTAGTGATTTATATGAAGCTCTAATGAAGCCAGTCCAGGTCTCAGCACGGACCCCTGGGGAATCTGTGACCTAACATAAATAACGTATAAGAGGGCATGTAGACTGTTCATCATCTCATTATTATTATTTGTAATGGGTATGATTCCTGAGGTGATATCTGCTCTTGGGCAAAAGAGACACATTCTTTCATAATCAGACATAATTATGATGTACAGTTATATATGCACAATGGAAAGTATTAAAATGTTTATTGAGATACACTCCTTATTTATGGGCAATCCCAAGACATGTAGAAATAAGGTGATATAAAATAAACCAAGTGTTCTTAAGGATACCTTGTGTCACTTTTTTTAGATTTTGGCCTTTCTTAGTATAACCATTTTAAAACTCTACAAAAAGCTGCTCAGACTTGCTTTCTCTGTCTAAAATGTACCATTTTGTAGAAAATCCTAGTATAAATCAACTGCTTACTTAGCAGTTTACCCCACCTTTTTAAGTTGCTTAAACCTTTACCCACACCTCTCCCTTTGAGTGTAGTTTTGTCCACATCTCTTACTTCGTTTTAAACTCCTGTTGTAACTGAAAAAAATGTATATCTGAGGAAATCTCACTGTGGAGGGAGGGTAGCAAGGGGGATTATTTCGCTTCTTGCCTTTCATACACAGGCAGAGTGGAAAGAGCCCTGGATTACTAGATGTGGCCATTTAAGGACATCTCAGAGCCTCATTTTCTGCTGTTTGAAAAATCTCTAATTTGGGGGATTTTGATGATTAAATATGAGAATGTATTTGAAATATTATGCAAGCTTCATAGCACTGTACAAACGTAGGATATTATTAGTCTCACGAAGGCTGCCTCAATTGGCCCGGGTAATCAGAGTTGTCATCTGAAATGATACACTCTAAAATGCAACAACTTGTCTCCCTTGTTGCTTCACTGGGATAAATTCTTTTCACAAACCTAGAGGAGTAAATTTAGTTAAAAGGTCACCCACCTTTTATGTTCTTGCTTGGTAAATGGATTGATTACTGTGCTTGGCATTTGAAATAAGGTGGCTAGCTCCTTTTGTAGAGGATCAAGATTTAGAGGTACTCCTTCCTTGAAGGAGTCCTTCCCACGCTGCCTGGCAAAGAGAGGCATCATCAAGTCAGGATGGTGTCTTACATTTGGGCACAACTTGGGATAAGTCTTGGGTTATTCCTGCACCTCTTTGCTTGGTCACCAAACTCTGAGATCATCATGCAAATCATCGTTCCAGGGATTGAAGCTGCTTCTGAAATACCGGAACTCAGGCTTTCTCTTGTCTTGCTTCTTGCCTAATGAGGAGGTATTTCTTTGTAAAGTGCTTAAAGGTTTATAAATCTTCTTGCATCTCATTATCAATCCCTTCCTTATTAATGTCTTCCCCATCATATTATATTAGTAATTGTTTTCATGAATGCCACCGAGAAATGTAATCATATTACCACCTTTCAAATTGCATTAGTGAAAATGAATAAAATGTATATCAATGGAATACAAAATCGCTGATTCAACATTAAGGTGAAATGAGATGAGTATTGCTTAGCATTCATATGATATCAGAGATGCTTTGGCTCCTTATATAAAGTTACGCATTCTGGTAAATGTAGACAGAGTTTAGTTAAAATGGGTTACTTTGTATGGTGAGCTAATCCCTTATTTTCAGTAGATGATAGGTATGTTCATTGAAAGAGTATTTCCTTTCTAATTATCACAGCTGCCTGTGTGAGTAGTCTGTAAAATGTGTAAGCATACAGCAGTAAATGGAATATCTTAATTGTTAACTGTTAGGTAAGAAAATAAAATGTTTCTGCCCAAATTGAAATGCCTTTTCATTTCCTGTTTCTCTAATATTACTAATTGCCTAACAAAATAGCTTGTATTACCATAGGCCTAATTTAATTGGGGGGAAAAAAACATAACACATGCACTCCAAAGCCTGCATGTGCTTTGATGCCATAGAAGCATGGATATTTTCCTTATATAATTGGCTATATCCCGCTGTTGATTTTTACTCTGAACTCCTAAATTATTTAAATGGGGTCTTCCTCATGTCGATTGATAGTAGGTTGTGGTCGTAAGGTAATGACTACAGATGCTCATTGGATCCATGTCTATGAAAATTTATGTGCCTGTGTATATGTCTCTTTCTCCCTGTTTGTGTTTATGTATTCACACAAAGTCATGGAAACATTAACACTCATGTGTAAACATTTACTCAGAAGCTTATGGTTTCCCCTCTTTGCTCCCTCCCCCTAAACCAAATTTGCTTCGTGACTTTTGCTGAAGTAACTTTTTCATCACAATAAATTGAGGAATATTTTTGCTAGTATATATGACAGAATTCATCATTATCAGTTTTTAACAAATTCTCTTAGTTGTTTTAGTATCCTGATATTAGTATGTGAACATAACTGAGAATCACCTTCCCGGCCCCCCCAGTCTGTTGAAGAATGTCCTAGATTTTCCTGATGGAAAAATAGCAGTGGACTTAGAAAATAATTGCCAGTTTTTAAATGGGTATATTAAGTTTTAATATTTTCAAAGCAGAAGGTATTTTCAAATTTAAGCAACAGTGAAATTTTTTCATTTGCTTTCTGTTTATCCACTCATTTAGCATTTGTATATTGAAGACCTACTAGGTTAAAGAAGGGTATTCCATTACATTATGTATGCTATCTCACGAGTTAAGTAACACCTTATGAGGGAATGCTATCTTATGAGTTAAATAACACCACCAGTAGAAACCAGAGGATGCAGTGAGTTTTGTCCCTCATCCCTCTTAAACAACTCTAGTGAGATAGAGTTCATATACCATACATTCTACCATTTAAAGTATACCATTAAATAGATTTTAGAATATTCACAGCTGGGCGCAACCATCATCATATTCATTCTGGCACATTTTTATTACCTCAAAAAATCCTTTAGCTACCCCTGCAAGCCCTAAGTAACCACTAACTACTTTCTGTCTTTATGGATTTTTATGTTCTGAACATTTCATATGAATGGAACCCTATATATGTGGTCTTGTGAATGGTTTCTTTTACTTAACATAATGTTTTCAAGGTTCATCTGTGTTGTACTATATATCAGTATTCCTTTTGATGGCCAAATAATATTTCATCATATGAATATGCCATATTTTTTTTTATCGATTTTGCCACTTGATGGAGGGATCATAGCTTAAAAATTTTTTTTTAATTTTTTAATGTTTATTTAGTTTTGAGAGAGAGAGAAAGCGAGCGGGAGAGGGGCAGGCAGGGAGAGAGGAAGACACAGAATCTGAAGCAGGCTCCAGGCTCTAAGCTGTCAGCACAGAACCTGACACGGGGTTTGAACTCATGGACTATGAGATCATGACCTGGGCCAAAGTCAGAAGCTTAACTGACTGAGCCACCCAGGTACCCCTTAAATTTTTTTTTAAATGTTTATTCGATTTTGAGAGAGAGTGAGACGCAGTGTGAGTGGAGACAGCAGAGAGGGAGACACAGAATCTGAAGCAGGTTCCAAGCTTGTAACTGTCAGCATAGAGCCCGATGCAGGACTCAAACTCACGAACCGTGAGGACCTGAACTGAAGTCAGGCGCTTAACCAACTGAGCCACCCAGGCGTCCTGGGATCATAGCTTTTAAGAAAAACTCAAAATAAAGTTTAAAAATTCTGGATTTTAACAGTAAATGGTGTTGAAAGGCCGCTTTTCCCCAGTGAATCTCTTTCAATTATTTTGGAAGTGTTTATTGTGAAGATGATGTATTTCCTTGATCAGTAATTTTATTCTCGTGGTCTTTTGTTGAAGTTTGACCATCTTTGAATTGTCCAGCTTTTCATCTTGACCAGGTTTACATCGTTGGCATTTGGCCCTTGTAGTGAGTCTGGCCTTACTGTGTATTTTCAAATCCTCTGATTCAACCACAAAATCTAGTTTTTGAAGACACCAAGAAGTTTCAGAGCACAAAGGTACAACAAAATGATCGTTTGATCAGGTTGCTATTTCTTCGTATGATATTAAAAACATTGAGACAAATTTGAAGGAACATTTTATTGAAGGGTTAATTTTTCAGTTTCAAATTTATCTTACCACCAAATATGATACATACATCTGCTGTAATTTTCCATTGTGAAATTTTGAATGGGTTTTGTTAAGCAGACAGCATTAGCTTCACTGCTTCTCATTTGCTGTTGTTACTGTTCTATTACAAGTAGTGGCATTTACATGCAGTTCAACACTCTGTGGATCCTTAATTTTTATAGTACACCTTATAATCACTGATAATTTCTTTTTGTGAACTCTGTGAACATTGCACATTCAAACTCGGGTTTGTATTTTTCTGGTATAAATGCTGAAAACATACCCAGCTTGTTATAAATATAGATTTATATTAATAGTCTAATAGAGTTAGATAAGACTTCTAGGTTGTTATAAAATTTCTTTGTGGGATGTTTAAAACCTTGCATCTTTTGGTCAGTGTTCAGTGTCTGTTCAGCTCATGCTGTTGTATCTTGCTTTGCAAACAAGGATTGCAAAATCCTGTAGCATAACAGGGGGATATACCTTTGCTTTAATCCTGTATGAGTTTTGTAATCAAGTAAAAGTCCATTTCTTGTGCTGTTGTCTAGTTCATATTGGCCCAGTAACTGTCCACCATGCAAAAAAATTGAGTTTTCTTTGCTCAGACTGCAGTGTGTGTTGGACAAATTTAGGATACTGAGGAGTTCTAAGAGGCAGTGTCCTATAGATTTTCTAAGTGTTAGTTGACACTCATAGTACTTTTGTTTTATTTTATTTTATTTTATTTTATTTTATTTTATTTTAGAGAGTGTGTGTACTCATGGGAAGGGGGAGAGAGAGAGAATGAATGAATGAATGAATGAATGAATGAATGAGTCCCAAGCAGGCTCCATACTTAGCAAGGAGCCTGACAGGGAGCTCGATCCCACACCCTGGGATCTTTTGACCTGAGCCAAATTCAAGAGTCAGATGCTCAACCACCTGAGCCACCCAGGCATCCCTCAAAGTACTTCTTTGGAAAGTTGTTTCTTTTCCATTAGGTTTATGTATCAGCTGTGTGAAAATGAGAGGGGAAAAAACTGACCTGAAATTTGTACAGGGAGCTATTTTCTGACCATTACTGTCATGTGAATTCTTTAGAATCTTTGTGACATTGCTATTGAAGTACTCTATTTGTCTTAGGTTTTCATATACAAGATTTATAAATGTGTGTGGAAGTCCCACTAATCTCTGTGCATCTTTTTGGCCATTCTCTTCATAATGCTTGGCAACCATTGCTTTGTAATTGCTACAGTGTAGTCTGTGACATAATACTTGGCATCCAGATTTGTGAACAGATAATTTTATTCTACATTTTTATTTATTTATTTTTAAGACCAAAGTCATTCAAGGACGATTTTCCTACTCAATAAAATGGTTCACTTGATCTCTGTCACCATGTGTATGTACCTTTTTCTTTCTTGGACTTGTGTGTTCAGAGATGAATAACATGTAGTGATGACTTAATAAGAGTTCATAGTAACACAGACAATTTTGTAGCCTCATGGAGGATTGGCCAGTTTTACATATTTATATGTATATGTGACTTCCAAAGTAGAAAATTCCGTTTATTAAGAAGTTTGTTTGTTAAAAATAAAAAAGGTAAACCTTGTCACTTACAGCCATCATAGGCAATTAATTTGTATACTTAGAATCTACCCACCTACATTTACAATAGAAACTTATAGGACAGAATGGATGCTATATTAATGATTAGCTCTTTCCATAATTCAGTTTTAATGTAGGTCACTTGAAGGGAGCTCCTGGTAAATAGTATTTCTTGTGGAAAGACAAAACCTAGAATTTAAATTTTTAATTTTTTGTTCCCTTTGTATGATTACTGCTTCAGAATATATGTCTTATGTTTCTAATTGCCCCCTTGCCTTTATTTTGCCTTTTGTTATTTTATATTAATATGTAACTTGTGTACATGTCCCCAGATAAGAAACAGCTAATAGATTTATTAATTAGACTTGTTTATAGTTCTTTTATGAGGTACACTAAATATTAGCTGAAGCAACCATCCATGTTTTCCTGAGAAATGTCATTTGGTGAGAAGATTGATGTTTAGCTCCCATATTCTTGCAGAGTTCAAGCCTGCTATGAGCATAATAAAGCTGAAGAGACTTCAGTTTTCGTGATAACAGAATCTTATTTGAATATGGCTTTGGAACTCATCCAGAATACTTTCAAATGCACTCTAATTTAATATTCAAATGTAAAAATGTTACTGCTCAAACTTTGATTAAATATTTTTATTCTAAATTGGCCTATTTTATTTTAGATATACTTTTGAATGTCAGTATTTATAATTTACTGGTTTAATTGTATGTTTTCTTCCTTTCTCTGTAGAGAATGGATATAAACTGATTAATAATTGGGAAATCACCCTGTCGTTTAAGAGCCATGTAATATCCATATAAACATTTCTGATCCCTAATATTAAAAACAAATACTAATCCCTGTCGTGCTTATCTTAGAGGACTATAGTATGAATAATATAGCATCATGTATGTCAATCTATTCATTAAGACTATGTGTTAAACATTTTATAAAGCATTGGATAAATAGCACATTGGGAAGAATCATGGGGGGAAATTCAAATATAATATATGGAAAGTTTCTTAGTGTCATAAATGGTTTCCATTTACTGAAACTTTTTACTGTTACTAGACACAGTGCCATGGGCCTTATAGTCATTATTTCATTTAAGTCCTTTGACACTTGTGATGTTATTCCTGCTGTTACAGATGAGGAAAAAGGCTCTGAGAATCATGTATTTCAAGTGCCTTTTGAGTACCTGTCATTTGCCAGTGTACGTTGTAATCTCAACAAACGTGTTGGACTGCCCTCATGGAGCTTAAATTCTAGAAGGGAAGACAGATATTAATCAAGTATTCACACAGATGAATAAATACATTTATACATAATAGATTATAGATAAGTTGCAGATAAATATTCACAACTGTCTTAAGTGCTATGACAGAAAACCCCCTTGTGAAACAGGAAACTAATGGGGAACTTGACTGGGAGATGAGGGCAGCTGCCCTCAGGAATAGAAGTAGTATTCGAGTTAAAATCTGAAAGATGAGCAAGAGTTAAGAGTGTACAGTGGGGGTTGAATGGTGGGCAGACTGAAGGGCTCTGCCCAAAGATTGCCTGACTGAATGGGATTATAACTCAAGGTTCTCGGTCATATGGAGAGTTCACACAGACCTGGGTCGGCTTCCTGTGGCTTTATTAGTTCAGTGTCTTTAGGCAGGGTACTGAATTATCTCCACCTTAGTTTCCTCATTTGTGAAATAAAGGTAATGATAGTGCTAACCTCACGGTATTTTCTGAGGATTAAGAGAGCTAATGTTTGTAAAGTATGTGACATTAGTAAGTAGAAAATGGCAAATATCCAGTAAGTCTAGCTATTATTAATGATACTAGGTAATAGGTTACTGTTAAAAAATTTTAAATCCTACCTTTGGAAGAAGAAAAGACAGAGGAATAAAAAGAGATGATTGCTTCTCTAGCCCTTTTGAGGGCTTCCTTCTCTTCTTAGGGTCTTTCCTCTACACCTACTGCCCACAAACTCTGTCAAGTCCCTGAACACAGGGACTCTGCCATCCGTTTCTTGCCACTTAACACAGTACTTGGCTCCAAAATAATGGTTTTTGCAAAATGATAGTATTTGAAGCTGGAAGAGGGGATAGAATTGCCAAAATAAAAAATGAGAGAGCCTGGCCATGGGAAACACCTGTATTTATTTACAGTGGAGAATGAGTGAGAAGTTGTTGCCAGTGAAACTAGGATCGTTGGTCTCTACAGCCCAGGAATGAAGGAAGAGTGCCGGAAGCTGCACTGAGGTCTTGGAAGACCAGGAGACTAGAAAAAGGGACCAAAATTCATGAGAACATTCCTTTTGGAGAAAGTTTCAGGAACGTGTGGGACAGAAACCAGATTGCAAAATTAAAATGTAGGTGGTTGTGCGGAAGTGGAAGCAGTAGGTGTTGGGTGCATGGATTTTTCTTTCAAGAAATCCATGGTAAAGGTAAGCAGAAAGAATAATTACTTTTAATAAGTTGCAAGCTTAAGAAAATTTATCATTGTTATTGTTCTGGGGATTTGTCAATGCTGATCATGTAAGAACTGAGAAAAGAAAAACAGAGCACTCCTGATGAGTCATGGAGGGGTTGATAACCTGAGATAGCCAGACCTGCATGAAGATCCCTGATATATAGGTGGGAACAGTCTGACAGTATATACTGTCTACTCCTTTCCTGGTGTCCCCTTTCTGCCACCTCATAGTCATCTCTGGATTTTCTATAGTTGAGAGTGCTCAGCAGTGAGTGGGAGGAACTCACATGTTGGCTGAATGAAGGAAGACGTGAATATGGTCACAAAAATGAAAGCTTATCCATTTCTACTCTTCCCAGCTGTCTCCTTGTAAAGCATGTGCATTTTTGAGGCTTAACTGCTTTTGATAATTTTATGATAATTTATTTTCTTTAAGTGTGGGTGAGTTGGCAAGTGATCACATTGGTTCTGTTTTGTTGTGAATAAATAGTATGTCAAAGTTTTATGCTGTTTCAAAAATGTTATTTAGAATAAAACTTCCTTTGAAGCCACAATAGTCTCTTACTCAAAATATTTATTTAGACCATATTGTTTAAATATATATAATTCCCTTAAGGAACAATTGTAGTCTATAAAAATCTGAATTTAAAACAAGTAGACCTTCTGGAATTCATAGAAATACAGAATGGATATTCCAGTGTTTAAGTGTTTATATACAAAAGGAGTTGAGGTGTTCCAATGTTTGTGTGTTTAGGTACAAAAAGAGTAGAATTCATAAAAAAAGGATGATGAACTTAATTCCCAAATGTGCCAGATGTATAAAGTTACTTAGGTAGAGAAAATATTTAAATCATAAACTGGTTTAGAGCAAATGAATAAATGATTTAATCAGTGAATAAATAATTATACATAAAAATAAAGCAAATCTATAGTCTCTTAATTTGTTCTGTCCTGAATGTAGCAATAATTAAAATTGACAAAAGTGTGCTTTAAACACAATATAAAATTAGGCTATTTTTGTAAAATAATTAAATATTAACAAAGTAATGATTTAAAACATGTATATCTTTTATGCTGGAGTTAACGTATAATCCTTGAGAAATCATTTTATTGGGAATTTTTAAATTTTGGTAAAGCAGAGGTGATTTTTTTTGGTATATTTTTGAAAGCTTTTATTAAAGCTGTTCAGATTACATGAATATTTTCATTTCAATGTGGTTGCCATATCTGAATTTATAATTATATAATTTGTGAAGTGCATTTTTTTTTCTTTAGTAGAAACACCTCCCTCTAAACTAAACTGTTTTGTTTGGGTTTGGGTTTTTTGACCATATTACAGTCAATTTGTGAGTTCATTAACTAATGAACATGTTATTTAAAGAAGCTCTTTCTAACCTGTTACATTCTGATATATTGCTCAGTCAGTAAACTATTGAAATTGAAATAAGAAACTTTGGGAGAAGTATTTCCTCATATAACCTACAAATATATATATTATTCTTGCTTAGTCAGCATTTCCTTTGGTGTTCCTATTTCTTATTAGTAATTCTTCAAATCACGATACATAAAGCAAAGTTTCACAACCTGGCTAATACATAATTGGACTGTTGACATTGGAAGACAAACCCTGAAATACCAGGCAGATTATACAATTGTGTGTTTCCCCAGTGGTAATGGAGCAGCAAATTAGAGGTGGAGGTGAACTAAGGAAGGAGTCTATCGTGAAGACAGACTCTTATTGCAAACCGAACAGGGAAACTATAGATTTAATGTTCATTAGTGAAAGTGAAATACTTTTCAAACTTGCCTGATAAGGGACAGTAAAACCTGTCCAGTTTTACTCTCTGTAAATGGAATTGGCCCAACAGTGTTGACAATATCTAAAATACTGTCTGTTATAAGTGAGACAGTTTATATAAAAATCCAAATGGAATATGAGCTCTAGGAGTATGAGCATCTGGAAGCTGTGTAAGTGAGCATAACTTTCAGTTGTAGAACTGCAGTTTCAGGTAGTTGCAGCCTCTCCTCCAAACACCACTCCCCCACCCCAAATCAGTAAGCATTGATTGCATCTAAAGCTGTAGAGCCATCTTTTCCTGGCAGTTCAGATAGTTACAGTAGGTTGTTAATCTGTGAATGATCGGACTAAGTCCCTTCTGTCTTCAGAATTTCCATGCAAATTAGAACTAAATATATGAGATAAATTTATTAAGTGTGGTCTAGGAGCATAAGGTCAGCTTTTGCACAAGTTTTAAGCATAGGTTTTTATCCATAAAAAGTTACACTTCATTTATGCTAATTTTCTGTGGATTCACTTTATAATATAAACTGGTAAAACGTTTTTAGAAAGTAATCATAAAGAAAGTTTTTTGAGTGTGTTTTTCAGTTTTCTAAGATCCAGTTGGATTGTTACCAATATAAGATGTTTGCATAAATGGCTTTTCCTATTCCATATATGATCTAAAAACAAATTTAAACTTCGTTTCTTACATCACCATTAAAGTAAAAGGAATGTTGTTTTGTATTTTTCAAAATAGGAATGAAAATGAAATTAATATATCAAAATGGAAAAACAAGGAATTGGAAAGTAGATAAATAATACCAGAAGTATGTTAGATTTTATTGAGCCAATAGGGATGTCTTTCAAAGTGTATCTGAAAGATTAACAAAGCATCTAAGTGAAACTCAGCAGAAGAGAAGTAACATTCTAATAATAATATTTGTATGTCATGTTTTACTTTCACCAACATTTCACTTGAGCATTATTGTAGTAGAATGTATTTTCCTGCATTATTGCCAAGTGGATAAACTTAAATGGGAATATATAGTAGCAGCAATATTTTTTTCTGTTTGGGATCCCTAGCGTTACAAATCAAGCATCTTGTAGAATACATAATCCTTTATTCTTATTCTGCTTGGTCTACGTTTCTAATTTAAAGGTTAAATATGAATGGCATGAAACATTCTATTAGTGTGTGAGCTTTGTTTTCTTACATTTTTTTTTGGTAAGAGATTTTGATGGTATCCAAATTTATTTTTAAAACACTCCAGGCCCCTACCAACATAAAGCCTTTAAAAATGGAAGTGGATGTTACTTATTAAAATGGTAAAGAAATACAATACCTTTGAACAGATGCTGATCCTTTTTTTTCCTCTATTTTTCAGGCCATCCGTTGCACACTGGTAAACTGCACGTGTGAATGTTTTCAACCAGGGAAGATTAACCTGAGGACTTGCGATCAGTGTAAACATGGCTGGGTGGCACATGGTGAGGAAAATCTGGACTTTTCTTCCTGTTCTTGTTAGGTTCATGTGAATGTGCGTATTTTTTCAGAGCAGTCACTGCCCTGGAGAAGAGAGGGGTCAGCTGTGCTCCAAGAGCTAGTTAACATGCAGGCTGCAGCTCTCAAACAGCATATTCTCGGCTCTAAGGAGTAAGTCTAGGCAAGCAGTTCTTAGCAGAAGGGTGCGATGTTTATAGGACAGTTGGGCCGTGGGGTTCTGACTGAACGTAGCAGCAGCCAGCAAGCACCAGGCCTGATGGAAACTCAAACATACCACAGTTGGCCTTTCAGGGCCTGTACCTCAGAAGGAGGCTGGTAAACCCTCTTTGCTTGAGGAGAATTCGTCGATGACTGCTCACCCTTGTCGTATGCTTTTGAGGCTGCATTTATCCTCCCAGATGTTAAATTTTGTATGGTCCAAGGTGAGTGAGAGAGTGAACGGGAACATTGTTTGGCTAGTATCTGAAAAAATAATGTGTAAATACCCCCTTTCAGTGCTCATCGGGATTGGAGGTGGCCGGTGTTGAATGGGGGCTCTGCATAGGTGTGTCACCTGAGGGTGACCCATGGCCGTGGCTGCAAGTGTTGCTGCTTTTTGCCAGATGCACAGAGCTGTTCCATCAGTGTGGAACATTGAGCATTTAGTATGTTCTTATGTATGGTTTATGTGTTTTATGTTCAGGCAAAAAGAGACTTAGAAAATAAGCAGACATTTTCTTCCTAGAATGTAGAATTTTTAAAGATAGGTGATGTTTATAAAAGAAATCTTGGCTTGAGATTTTTTTGACAGCCTGGGGTATTGGCTTCTCAGTCGACATATTCTTCATTCCCAAACTGTGCCAAATATCCAGTGGGTTGTATTTTTATAAATGTCTTGTTATTCTAGCAAGATCTGAAGTAACAACACTGGGCCATGCCTTTGAAATGCTTTTAATTTATCATGTACCTTGCTTGTTAGGGTGTGTATGTTGGCATTGTGGGGACATTTCAGCCACATTTCTGTGTGTGAGATCGAGAAGGGATAGGTAGGGTAGTAGGAGAGGAATACCCTGGAAGGGGTGTGCCTGGCAGGCAGAGCCACAGTCCTTCAGTGCCTCCAGGAATGGAACTCCTTCCTGTTTCATTAGCAGGGCCAAAATCTGAAACGTCTTTCAGTCTAGTTTTGAACAACAGATGAGCTGCTGTTAAACTTTTGTAGTCTATGCGTGTTACCGCATTCGATGATTTCTTCTCTCTTCCGTATTCATTTCCTGGGGTTGTTGTAACAAAATACCACAGACTGGGTTGCTTAAATCAGAAATTTGTTTTCCCACAGTTCCAGAGGCTAGAAGTCCAAAATCAGGGTGGTTTCATTCTGAGGACTCTTCCTGACTTGCAGATGTCCTCATGTTGTGTCCTCAAATGGTCTTTCTTCTGTGGATGCATACCCCTGGTGTCTGTTTGCATCTCAATGTCTTCTTGTTCTAAGAACACCAATCAGATTGGATCAGGGCCCACTCTATTGGTTTTATGTTAACTTAACCAACCTGTTTTTTTTTTTTTTTAATGTTTATTTTTGAGAGAAAGAGAGCAAGCATGTGCCGGGTACATGAGGGAGGAAACGGGGGAGGGACAGAGAGGGACAGTGAGAATCCCAAGTAGCCTCCATGCTGTCAGTGCAGAGCCCGACGCAGGGCTCCGATGCAAGGTTCAAACTCACAAACCAAAATCAAGAGTCGGATCTTTAACCAGTTGAGCCACCCAGGTGCCCCTAAAGCTTAATCAGCCTTTTTAAAGGCTCAGTCTCCAAATATAGTCACATTCTGAAGTACCAGGGATTAAGGCTTTCAAGGTATGCATTTTGGGGGAAACACAACTCAGCCCATAACACTTCCTAAATATCCTTCTTTCCCTGAGTAAGTGTTGGCTTTACTAGGTAGTAGGTACTAGAGCTTATGTCCCAAGCCCGTCAAGACTCACAGAGGCAGTATGAAGTCACATCCTGGCTCTGCAACTTCAGTGGCTCATAGTTGAGCATCTCTGCAGGTCCGCCTCCTTATCTGTAATATAGGATTAATACCTACTTTGAGGATTGTTGTGAGAATTAAAGATAAAGCATATGAAGACTTTCAAATAAATAATACTGTTGAAAGTAAGAACCTGAACAATGGGTAAGCAATAAAAGTAGGTCGATCAGTTAAACAAAAGACTTTTCATTCATTCAGCTCCCTTTTTTTCCAAAGCCATCTGTGTTCCCATCATCTGTCTACGGTGGTAGCCTTGTGAGTATAAAAGTTTACTGTGTCACCAGTTTGTTTTACCTATCCAACTGCCACATGCATATTACATTAGTAGTGTAATGGGGTGAGGTGGGAGAAGAAATATTTCTTCTTTCTCGAATAAAATAAATTATTCGTAGCCAATGGTTGTTACTGAGACTTTCTGAAGGATGTGATTTTTCACTAAACTTGAATAAGGCATTTCTGTTATATTGGGCTGTGCTTTTTCTACTGTGTCCTTAGAAATCCTGGGTTTCTGTGATATTAATTGTAGAGTTTCCCAAGTCTGTCTTTCTCTCACCACTGTTAATACCTTGATCTCTCTTCCCCCCTCTCCTCCTTCAACTGTGTATCCATATACAACTCCAGATATGTACGGGGTGCCTGGGTGGCTCAGTTGGTTAAACATCCGAATCCTGGTTTTGGCTCAGGTCATGATCTCATAGTTTGTGGGTTTGAGCCCCACATTGGGCTCTGTACTGACTTAGGATTCTCTCTCTCTCCCTCTCTCTCTGCCGCTCCCTCACTTGTGCTCTCTCTGTGTCTCAAAATAAACGAATAAACGTAAAAAAAAAAAAAAAAACAGCGACAACAACTCTATGAGGCACCTGAGTGGCTCAGTCTATTGAGTGTCTGACTTCAGCTCAGGTCATGATCTTGAGCCCTGCATCAGGTGCTCTGCTGTCAGCGTGGAGCCCACTTTGGATCCTCTGTCCCCATCTCTCTCTCTGCCCCATCCCCGCACTCTCTCTCTCTCTCACACACACACACTCTCAAAAATAAAATAAAACATTTAAAAAAAAAAAACCCCAGCCAATTCCAAATATGTACGTGCAGACTTACAAACCCCACTCTTCCTGTATTCATTAGGACAAATACGATAGTGAAGGATTGGCTTCCAGCTTTTGAGTTGGCAGTGGGATGAGAGCACCCACTCTTTTTGCCCCTGGCATTCCAACTAGTTGCTTCATTCTCTCCCCCTGCACAGAAAACCCTGAAACCATATCTCTAGTGATTTCTGTGCAGAGGTGAAACACAGCAGCCTTCCTGGCTGCCTTATTCAGTACGGTGTCCTATGTGTGGCACGAGGAGGAAATTACTTGTTTTTTTTAGTGTGTGATTTTTCTCTGAAAGTGGATGTAACAGGAGTGAGACTACTGAGACACATCTCATAGAATTATTGTATCGCATCGCTAAACATACTCCACCTGTTAATTGTATTAAAAAAATATTTGCTGCTAAAAGATAAAGATAACCAAATGTCAAATCTAGTGTTCTCTATAAAAAGAACACCAAGAAACTTGATGGACTCTTTTGAACAAATATGTTCCTATATCTCTTTATAGTTTCTTTGTAAGATGTTGGATTTCATGGCCCATTATATCACACATACGCATGTGCGCGCACGCGCGCACACACACACACACACACACACACACACACACTCTTCCATAGCCTTACACATTTATTCTCTAACCTGCTTCAATTGTTGACATTAGCTCCTTTACAGTAATCTTGAGAAAGATGTTTTAAAAATTAAAGGGAGTAATTCATCATACTATAACACCTGGGTTTTGAAATTATGCACTGGGCCGTGTGCTTTCTACAGATTACTTCCTTGAAATCTTTAGCACCTTTGAGTCAGAGAGGAAAAAACCCTAAACAGTTCCTTGACTACCAATAGGTATTTCCCACTGAATTAATAAAGGATTTCCTGTTCTTTCTCCCCATTAATGAATTTCAGCTCTTTCACTTAGATAATAGAAAGCAGGGCTTTATTGAATTTAACTTTTATTTCAAAACAAGCTTTCTTTGGTATACGATCTCCATACCTATAATGCGTAATAACCCAGAGTTTCTAAGTTTGTAAATTTCTGTTCAGAGTTCTTGGATAAAGGACTCCAGCATACTGCCAGCTAATTCATTTAACAACTATTTTTTCCTACCTCTATTTGCATTATCTTTTCTGTGTGTTTCCTTCATTTGCCTAAGATATAGAGTGAGTTTTGAAAAAAATTAAAATAAAATTTCCTACAAGTTTTAATTTTCCTTGGTTCAAAAGTGCCAAAATAAGATACCAGGATAAGTAAGAGCAGCAATGGGCTTCTTTACTGGTGACATAAATGTTTACATTGGTAGAAATTTAGTTTGTTGCATTTTGACCCTTTCCCACCATACTAGAGTAGTAATTCAACCATTCACAGAATTAAAGCTTCAGCCAAAGATTTTACATAGTCTTAGAAATTAGCAAGTATCGCTAGTACATACCCATACTGGGTAAGTTGTATGGGGAGGGTGGTAGGGATAGTGCTTCCTTCTAATGAGAAGTGTTACTAATAGGACTTTGTTGCCTTTGTAAAAAAAAACAAAAACAAAAACAAAAAAAAACCAAAAAAAAACTGGAGACAGGGTATAGGGGTTGAGAACTATAGTACTAAGTCACTTCTGTTATTTATCATTTGCAAATGAGTTTTAATGCCTGTATTCTAGATGAAGATTTCATTTCTAAACCATTAAGATAGAGTAGTACAAATAAAAAAAATAGTAAATTATGTTCTAAATGATTTTAGTAAATATCTAGTGATAATCCAAGACAACTGGAAATTTTTTTTCTTTTATGTTGGGTTGTATTTGATTTGTGTATTTGAGAAAAGAGGTGGGCAGATTTTAGAAAGGTAATGTATTTAGAATTTTTTCCTTTACTAGATCAGTAATTTTTACTTCCGACAAAGCCCATTTGTTAAAACTACCTTTAAAAAAAATCCACTGTCTCTTAGTGTGTCTCATAAGCATTTGGCAAGGAGATGAAGCTTGATGAATAAAAAATATATTACACAGCTTAATGAACCCCACAGCAGCTTTCTCGGTACAAATTATTTCCTTTATAGAATACTCTGATTTAAACCAAAAGCATGCACCATTCCAACAAGCTGCATGAATGATAGAATTTTCATTCACTTCCAAGTGATCTGAATTAACACTAGTGTTATTTCCTTTGGCTAAGGTCTGCCTGTGAGAACGCTTGTTGCACCAGAATTCTTGAGACCTTTCTTTTATTATGTTCTATAAATGTGATTTCTCTTTACTACTTGCAGTTCATTCAAGGAGAAGATAGTCCTATGTTATTACTTCAATTATTTGGTCATCAAGCCAGCTGCCTTCCTGCTCATATCCAAACTATTCAGATTTTTTTTTAATGTAAAACGAGCAGGCTAGGCCTGCATCATCTGGATCATCAATGAAGAGATATTTAGTAAGCATCTATCATAGATAAAGTACTGTATCAGGTGTCCTTCAGCTCCTCAGTTCTGTGCCACAGGAGATAGCAGTATAAAGTTAATTTAGTGTCCTATAGTAACCAGTTTTATGGTTTAATGTACTGTAAGACTTAATATTCATATAATCCATTAATTTCAAACCTCTTTTGTAATTCACTGGAAGTAATTTTT
Organism: Neofelis nebulosa; assembly: GCF_028018385.1. Taxonomy (NCBI): domain Eukaryota; kingdom Metazoa; phylum Chordata; class Mammalia; order Carnivora; family Felidae; genus Neofelis; species Neofelis nebulosa. The sequence continues at coordinate 53,338,344 of NC_080793.1, forward strand.
CTTTTTTTTTTTTTCTCATCATCATTGAATTTGAATTCTCAGCTTTTACTTGATATATCTTATCAGAACAGGGATATTTATAGAGACCCTGCCCCAAATAGAAATATAAGACCTCCCATTAAATTTGAATTTCAGGTAAACAATGAATAGGTTTTTTTTTTTGTTTTTTTAGGATAAGCCTATACCTGCAAATTTAGCTCAGTGGTCCTGTATTTTTATTTGCTAAAACTGGCAAGCATACATCTAAAAACATTCTAGTGAGGCTTAATTTGCGTATTTAAATCTTAAATCAGGGCCATTGGTTCTGAACATTCTGTAATCAGAAGCCTTTTGATTATGTCAGTCTTACATTTAGCACCACGAGATCTCAGCATTCTGTTTACAAATTCCTCAAATTTGTTGGCGCCCTGGTACTTTACAAGGATTTAAGCGGAGCGGATCAAAAGCAGTAGTTTTCATTTTATCCCATGAAAAGTCACATGTCTTTATTATTTGTCCCAGTCTATGCTCTTCTTATGAATTGTCTAAACATCTGTGGAAGTTGTTTATTCCCAACTGGTAACTCTGTAATATTCTCCCTGACTTGAGTCCAAAGCCCAGTATAATTAATGTAGTAATAACTTTTCCTTCTTCCTCCTTTCTTCCCTAGTTTTCTCTCTTCACACCCCAAATAGATGTCTTTTATCATAAGTAATAAAGCATGACATTTCTGTGACATCATGCTCATTCCAAATAACTCAGTTTCTGTATGATAATTCGTACATTTTTCATGATTGAGCGAGGTGGGTGATTAAAACTGAGTCTCTTCTGACAAAGGAAAGGTAATCCTCCCAGATATTAACCTACAAGAAAGCTCTGAACCTCCCTTTAATTGACCTGGAGATTGTCCCAGTAAGAGTGAATTTTGCTTTGGGAGAGACTTGTTGCAGGAGGCTGTTTTGTTTAGGATTTGATGAAAAGTGTAAGAAAGGTACTAGCTTGAGTCCTTAGCACAGGGCAGTAAAGACCAGCTTTGCAAGTGAGAACTCGATCCTTTGGGGAAGATGTAGGTGTTCATGCTTCCAGGGCTTTACCTAGAAACAACGTGGGTAGGAACACCATATTCCTCTTCCTCTGGTACGCTGCTTTGGAAAAGGTGGGAACTAATGTAGTATGTGTTTAAAAGAATCCAGGTAGACTTAGTTCTTCCAGATTAGGATACTGAAACCTGGCTTGCCTAGCTGCAAAATTCTTTTCTAGTTAGAGAAACTGGCTTTTTGGTGCCTCCTAGCTCTGGTAAGGCAGTTGGGTCCCCGATCTCTCCATGGACAAAGTCGTTGATCATCTCTCTGGTTATTTTTATTTTAAAGAGCAAAAACAAGGCCATTTTCCTGCCTGGCACAGGAGCCTTCTTTGCTTGACCTGAGGGCACCGTGCCCTCTTCTGCTTTTCTCCTTTACTCCCTGATCACAGCTGATAAGCTTTAAAGGGAGGCCATCCTCACAAATGCAAAGGTTGGGTGCCTGATTAATGGCATTAACTATATTCTTATTGTGTCCCTGAGCTGCTTATTTTGATTTGTTTCTTAGTCTGCCTACCTTTGGGATGGTGCTTTGAACTCCCTAAAATTTTTCGTTTTTAATCACAGCACAAACAGTGCCTCCCCCTCAAAGTCCTGGGCTCTCTGCCTGTTAGCTCCCCATGGTTTTTTTTTTTTTTTTTTTCCCTAGCTTCTTACTCAGATGGAACATAAGATGAGTCTGGTAAATTCTGGCCTCTAAAGTATGCAGTGCCAGTCCGCTGCTAAGGAGTTTCTAGGGAGGATCTTGAGATTGAAACATACAGGGCTGGAGCCCCAGGATATGAAGAAGTTTCAGAATCATAAATGGGAGGCATGATAGAAAAGTAGGGAAGAGTGCAGTTCTGTTTAAGTTCCTGTGCTGCTCTTACCACCTACTATCAGCAGAACTTTGGCCAAGTTACATAACCTCTATTTTCTCATCTGTGAAACGTGGATAATGATAGCACCTAGTTTGTAGGGTTCTTCCTAGGATTAAATGAGATAATCTACTTAATAGTGTTGGTTATTGTTATTTCTGAACTCTTCTAGAAGTACAACTTCAACCTCTGAGGGCGTGACAGACATGTTTTAATATCGTTTAGTGGTTAAAAGTTGGCTTTGCCAGATGGTGGTCAAATCTCATCTCCGTCCCTAGTTAGTAAGCCTCAGTTCTTTTATCTGTAAATGTAAATAATAACAGAAATATACTTAAATATCACAGCAGGGTTTTGAGGAAGATTAAAGGGAAGAGTAGACTTAATACCAGTGATAATATCCAGAGCCTCACTTTTAAGGTGCAGGTGGTGTGAGCTTCTTTCCCTTCTAGGGAAGGTTTTCTTCAGTGCCCAGTGGCAAAGTTTAGGTTACCAGTTCTTTTGACTGTGGGGCCAAGTGTTCCCTAGGTGAAGTTGTTTTCCCCAGTAAATCCAGTATAGTTCCATTCCTTCCATTTCCCCTAATGTGTCATTTGAGCCCTTATTTGAACAGAAATCAGAAACACTTTTTCCCAGAGGTCACATTTTGAGAAGTGTGGACCAGTTAAAATGAATTATAAGAGTATTTGTCTGTTCAAAGTCCAAAACCAGAAGTAGATTAATTTTAGGCAGATTTCAGGCTACTTTTGCCCATTTTCACACCTATCTTGCATGTGAAGTGTTCTGATGGGCTAACCACTTTATCATTTTATTGTACTTTATTACATCATAAATTTTTATATCTTGCTAACGATCCTACAGGAAGCTTAATTGTTTATAGGAACATCTTAATTAACTGGAGTTCACCAGGTTAAGCAGAACACAAATTGAAGGAGTTATAAATGAAACACTCAACTCCTCTCATTTTGTTCAGGATGCTCTGTTCAGATATACGAGGAGATTTCCTTGGGGCATAAGGACCCAGTATGCCTCAGCAATATCATGTTGATACTCTCAACCATCCTTCTTTCTGCTGTGTCATAGTGATGACTTTTTCTAAGCATGGGCCCTCCCCCTACCCTTTATTGAAGAGTGGATGAGGTAAATAAGGCAATTCAGAGGAATTCTCACTTGTATTCTGGGAGGCATAAAATGTTGCTTATGCATCCCATTCCTTACCAGTTTTGCCTTCTAGGAGGGTGGTAGGTGTTTGTAATTCTTCAAAAGCTTCTTGCATTTATCTGTTACTAGTTAGTGAGCGTGTAGCCAAAGCCCTGTATAGAAAGTATTTTAAGGTGTTACTGTCACAACTGGGTAGAGTCATAAGCAGTGTCTGTTAAGGGGCCCGGTAGTAAGGTCTCGCTCTCCCTGGAGTTCAGGGAGATCCTAATTTTGGCCTCTTAGGCCTCTCAGCCAGCTTGTATGGTCAGGCAGGTGACAGTACAAATGCAAGCTCAAACCCATCTAAATGAAAGGACAGTGTTGTTGGGCCTTAAATTCAATTTGCCAAGGAATGCAAAGGTAACTCTAGACCTGGCTGTCCAATCAAGAAGCCACTCTTATGGATGTGAGCACTTGACATGCAGCTAGTCCAAATTGAGACATGTTGTAAATATAACGTATACACTGGATTTTGGAAATGTCATCTTAAAAAAATGTAAAATACTACAGTAATAATGGTCCATACCTATTGGTAATACTTTTGAGATACTGGGTTAAATAAAATATATTCTTAAAAATTAGTTTCATTGTTTGTTTTTTACCTTTTAAAAGAGACTAAAAAATTAAAGTACCGGACTTGAATTCTATTTCTATTAGACATAGCTGTTCTAGGCCCTCGGTATGAGATCATGTATTTGGAGGCCTGAAGCTTAGGTTAGAGTGGTTTACTGGTAGAGCAGTTAGAATTGGTGTGAGAATCCTAAAAACCGAAACCTGAGGCTCTTGTCCTCCCTTCACTCATCACTGTCAGCTCTTTCCCAGTCCTTCGAGCTTTCACACTTGCTGCACTATTGATCATGTCCAGTCTTTCCTCTGCCCTTTTCCTCGGGGAAGAGGGATCCCCCTTGCCCCTAGGAGCAATTAAGTGTTCCCTTCTGAATGAGCTCAGCACACTTCACGGAGACGAGAGGGTCATTTCTGTGTAATACTGATCCCTCTACTAGCTTGGGAGCTCAAGGAGGGCACTTCTTCATCTCTGTGCTGATACCCACTGCGGCATTGCCCACATGGGAGCACAGGAACAAAGGTTTGCGGAAACTCCTAAGTGTATCTAAGAGTCTCTGACTCCTAATTGCCATTTCTTTTCCAGCAGCCTCTTCCATGCTAAGTGGTAAGCACAACTGCAGACAGCTTGCCTTTAGAGTCTGTATTTCTCTTTTGCAGCCTTTCTGTTCTCACCTTTTGCTGTTTTCTTCTGTCTTTAAACAACAAAACAAGTGAAAGGTAGGTGGGAGGTTTTAGCAGCCTGACTAGCCAGGAAGTAAATTTTAGAGAAGTTCAATTTGTTTGATCATTAACAGATGTTGGCATTTTGGTCTTATTCAGAAGGTACAGTTTTGAGTGAAATATCTTCCAGTTTTATTTAGTAGTTCTTCAATACTCCTTTGCCTGCAAAAATCTGATGGATAGAAATTCTCCCCTCCTCTCTTTGGTTGTCCATGTTTTCCACTATCAGTAAAAATTAAAAAACAAATCAACTTCTAGCATAAAAGAAAACACCTGTTTGGCTTGGAGAAATTGGCCAGGGAGGTCTTTTCTCTGACAGGCCAAAAGCGACCATCACAGGGCCCCTTATTAAAAAAAAAAAAAAAAAAAGACATTTTTTTTTTCTTTATTTCATGTGAGCATTGGCAGAAACTCTGACAAGCAGTTCTTCATATTTTATTATGTTCTTGTCTGCAGAATCTCTGTCAGGCAAAAACCTTGTCAGCGGAAAACCTGTCGTAGGATCAGAGGAGACAAAAACAGGTGTCACACAGGCAGTCAAAACTGAAGGAAAAAAAAGATTAGGCTAAAGAGAGAGAGGCAGACAATTACATTAATGCCATTGCTTTTATCTTATAGATGTGTGTTATTATCTCGGGGTGCTGAGTGCGCAATTGCCTCAAAGAAAAGTAGACAGGAGACAAGGGGAAACTTGATAGTTATTAACTGAAGAGGCAGTGTGTCAAAGCTGGATGGGGTTCAAAGTTTTGCAAAGGAAAAAAACTGCAGGCAGCAAGCAACGGCTGTGCGGTTCTGCTTTCGGCTACATAAACCTAGTAGCAATCTAACATTTTCTACTTGGAAACAGATCATAGAGAGAAAAATTAATGAAAGATTTCATTTGGAAGTTTTTGGGGTAACATTTATCCTATGTACATGTGACTGAATCATAATCTTTTCTCTCTTATAAAATCTTGCCACAATGTGAGGCATGGTGAGGCATGAAGACAGGCATTTGTCAGTTCAGCTGCGTTGTTTGGATATGTTTAAAACACCTATTATCAACACACTTTTAATTAAAAAAAGCTATTAAGAAGCCCTTTTACTAAGTGTGAACATCTGTACATGCAAGCTGTAAATTAGGAGATCACATATGTGTGCCTCAGTCAGAGACTAAATGAAGTTGGCAAGTGTTTTCTAGTACTGGTTTTTAAATACAGTAAAAAAATCTAAAGGAAAAGTTGCTGCGTTTTAAAATTTGGATTTATTTTTATGATTGTGCCTTTCAGTACTAATTAATAGAACTTTTCTTCTATGTAGAAGTTAGGGCCATTGTTACTAACAAATTGGTAACCAGAATTCAAAGAGCTGACCAATGTCTCCCCTCTTTCTTTGTTCACATCTTTTCAAGAGACCTGACTTCTTTTCTGAGAGTTTGGGCTCATTAAATATTGGTGGTGATACAAAATAGTTTCATTTTGCCGATGGCTCAAACTCTGAAAGATATTTAGCTTGTTGATAGCTCCTACATGTCAAACAGCTGACCAGTAACTTTTGGCTGGGATGGCAACTTTAAGTTTCCTGGTCTGCTTAATCATACAATGATCATGTTAGTGGAAAAATCAGCAAGGATTGCTCGAGCCCTTAACATTTTCTGTTCATGCATTTAACGGTTAGTTTAGATTTTTCCTAAGACTGCCTTCTTAACCCCTTTTTTATGAACAAATCTTTATATAGGGTCTTTTATCCCTCCAGTCACAGATGCAAAGCAGCTTGATACTTGATATATGCATTAAGCAAATCCAGCAATCCAGAAGAAAACACATAGGAGTGTCAAAAGTGTGTGTGATAGCCCAGAGTTTTAAGGGATTATGTTGGGGGAATAAAAAAAAAAAGATAAAGATTGATTATAGATTTGGAATGAGATTTCAGGCTGACTTACTGGGAGAGGGAAGGAAAAATACTTGTGACACAAAGGTGATGTGTATTAAAAAAAAAAAAGACCATAATCATTTCTTTCAGGTATTTCCTACCAGATGCTGACTTTTTGTATTATTTTTCTCTCTCGGTTTTGAAATAGTTCTTCACTGTATGTGATAGAGTTTAAAGCATATGTTGCATAAAAAATAAATATGCCTTGCATTTATAATGTTTCCTTAATGAAATTCTTATATACATATATGCTACTTTAAGAAAATTAAGTATTTAAAGCTAATAAATTGGGAGTAGGGTAATTACTCTCTTGCAGAAGAGTACATTTTTTGTATAATAAAACGACTTGATATCATGTTTTCAAGTAATATATTTCAATAGTTACTTTTAAAACAAGATATGTTTTGTAGTCAGTGTACATTTAATTCATTTTTCTGTAAATTAAATAAAGCAAGGTTTGTGTAGTCTGCTTTCAGCTAGCCTTGGTGACCAGAGTTCAGATAGAACAGCAAGAGTAGAAACAATCCCCCAACCTGGTTGCAGCAAGTAGATTCAGTTACCAAATCTCTTCCTAGTTTTACTGTCAAGTTTGTAGATTAAATTTTCTCTTTTCCCCTTAACCACTTCTCATGAAGTTGCTGTAAATGAGGAAAGACATGCCCCCAAAAGTGGGCCATGTAAGGAAGAAGGAGAAGAAATAAAACCAAGGAATTATTTAATCTACTAGCCAAGAGAGTGAGCTCCTGCATAACCAAGCGTTGACAGTCTACTTTTATGTGTGCCTCAGTCAGACTTTAATGATTTCCAAAGTCTGTTGTGAAGACTTTATTATGCATAAGGCCACAGGGGGGAAATGCCAATCAGTTTGAAATATTACTACATAATCTCAAGTGGAGCTCAAATTTTACCCTGGAATAATTGTAGGTGTTTGTGTGTGCATATCCACATATTCTGAAAGCTAAATGTCAACTAGGGATGATTAAAATCCATAGGATGGTGGGACCTCATTGGTACTACTCTTGTCCCCCTTTCCTTGCTACAGATTAGAATCACATTCGTAATGAACCAGAAGAGTATTCATATACTTATCCCTCGTGTAGGAAGGGACAAGAAAAAATCAAGAGCCATTCACATAAGGCATGATAAGGTATAGTAATGTAATTGGAGTTTATGGAGGCTCAGTAGGTTTTTGTTTTATTTTACTTAAAAACACTGACACACTGTTTGTTCAAGGAAAAAAATAAACCCTTCACACATAAGGGCTGACAGCTTTTATCACCAGGCTTGGGGATCAACTCTTTCAGCTATATATCATTCCTTTTCTTCTTTTTTTAAAAAAAATTCTCGAACAAGCCTTCTCCTCGGTATTAAGTATCCTAATTAATTCAACCTTGACAGTTACAGTTAGAAAGTTGTGACTTAAATGGAACATGAGTTATTTTGTACTTAAATTTTCCCCAATTATATGGTTCTTTTCCCCAAAAGTAGTGAATAAAATTGCAGATCTAAATATTACTTCAAGTCATAAGGAATTCTTTTAATAACAGTCATTGTCTGCCTTCATGATCGATTCTCTGATTCACTAAAAAGTTTTTAATATGTCATCATTGCCATTTATTAATGTTTTCCCCAAGTGCTATGGCTTTTATTAGGGTCTGGCTCACGATCTATGAGTAGGCTAAACCTTTGGCTAAGCCTTTGCCTTGCGCCCTGATGCTCTCTCGCCTAGTTAGAGAGCTGAGTCTTATAATGGGAAAGGATTGATGTTATAATGATTCCAAAGGGTCCCTTTATGATGAAATTCTAAATACGCAAAATCCCATTAAACCTGTAGAAGTTCATGGGCTAGCTACATTGAAATGACATATCATTATATTGGGTATAGCATGCATATTATAAAGTATGATATAATTGGAAATTATTGGTGATATTAGCAAGAATGAAGAGCCACCCACCCTCATAAATTCAGAGTATTTGGGTATTTGAAGTAGGGAAGGGAACAATATTCCCAGTGATCAAAACTTTAAAATCTGACCCCAGAAATTGCTCTTAGAAAATCCTGTCCCTGACAACTTCATTTCTGAACTCTTAAAGTAATTGTGGAATGAATTCCATAAAGCAATCCCTTAAAAAACACATGTTAAATGTTAATCTATTAGAAATTAAAATCATGCTCTTTGACCTGGAGCTCCTAAAAGCTGACCACTTGATGCTGTTATAATTTAGAATCCAAGGGGGAATTGAGGCAAGAGACATGGGGTTCTCGAAACAATTAGCTTTCCAGTTTAAGGCTCACTTGGCCTTTCTCCCAAAATGAAAGAATGAGTTTCTTTACTTTTTCTTTCTTACTTGTAAAATTGGTTCAAATTAGTATTTAAAATTTTAAAAATATCCAGGGCAAGACTGGAAATTAGTGATATAAAAGATTTCCTTTTAGGCCATTTTCATACAAATTTTTCATTGTTTTCCTCTGCAAAGTAGGTGGCTTTGAAAAGTTGCCTTACTTGGCTCACTCCTGATTGAATGGCTCTGAGCTTCACACTGCCATGTCTGAACAGCTGTTACATGGAGTCCACTGGACATCAGGGCCTGAAATATTCGAACATATTCCTGAGAAAACCACCTAACTCACTTGAATCTGGCTTTTAAAGAAAGTTAGGTTTAAAAAAGTTGTGGAAAACTAAGAACTATAAACTATCACTGAGAGCCAGTTTTCTAGGATCAGTGAAAAGCACTTTTATACTCCTACATTAAGAAAAAAAAACTATCTGAATATGTTCTTATTTCTGTGACCTTCACAGAAAATATTAGAAGTGAAGTCTGTAGAATTACAGGTTTACATTTATTTTAATTTATTTGAAGGTTTGGGGAGTAATTCCTGTTATTAAAAATTGAAATAAAAAATAGTTATTCACATTTCATTTGATAGATGCAAGTTCTTTTATAACCACTCTTCACCCACCCACCCCCAGCACTATTTTATACTTTTGAAAACAGAATTTTGTAAAGACCATTACTTTGTTCTTTAAGTTAGCAATATTGTTAAAAGTGTATATTCGTATTTATTACGTATTTTGCATTATGTTTTATACTTAACTTGCATTTGCTTTATACATTTACATTAATGAACCATAAAAATTCTGGCTGTTTCCTTATGTTGATTCTGTTTTTAACAGAAATGAGTTTTCTTCATCCAGACTTATGTGTCATTTTGGGGTCTAATCCTGTCAAAGTGTTTATTAAAAGTTTGATATCCAGACCTCAATTTCTCCTTTGTTTTATAGCTAGAAAATTATGAGTTTAAGCTTCGGTTTTTGCCACTTTAAGGAAATCCAGGTAAATTACGTTCACTCAGTTATTTAATTCACAGTTTAAGAAACTCTTGTATGAATTTTCTTTTTCTAACTAGTATCTATATTGTACAGTTAAGCCTTTTTCTTTTACCAGATAAAATTCCACATACTAAAAAGAGATTCATTTATCTACTGGCTTTTTTTTCTATAGACCTTTTATAAAAGAAAAATAACCTTTTCTTTGTAGATGCTGTTCTTACAGTCTTAATGTGTGACTCTTCTCTGACCTCTGTCCAAAGTCTGGACCAGCTATATATACCTTTTCCTATAGCTATGAGGCCATAAGTCTAGCACATTGATCACAGATCTAGTGATCTGTCCTATGATTTTCATAATGTCTGTACATTATGTTCTAGTCTATGCACCATGTCATCAAGCTTATTTTAACAATACTGGATTTCATCTTGCTGTTACCTAGAAATCCATTGGATGCCCCCAAATAATTCTCAAGTAGTAGGAAAGGGAATAGATTATGCAAGGCTTGGTCAGTTTCTGTTCAGCTAGCAGCCCCACCTCACTCCCTAAACTGCCACAATTACCTACCTCCACTGTTCTCTAGAGGAGTATAAAGATAAAAGGAGAGGGACATGGGTGAAATTAAGAATTTGGTGGCACAGTAGAATCACGCATTTAGCTTTTCAGTGCAAATACACTAATGGTCTTTTTCTATATTATGTTCACTTAACTGTGTTTATCCATTCAACAATATGAGGGCTGGACACCCTTGAGTCGATTATGTGTCAGATATGGTTGCTGCTTAACATCAGGCTCTTGTGATAAAATGGGCACATAAGTGACCCAGTAAATGGGCACCATATGTTTGGGATGTACATGTTTGGCATACATCATTATTGAGACAGTTGGCTCTTAGATGAAGGGACTTCTCCAGACCTCATGGAAAAAGAAAATGGAACTTGAAGCTAAAAGAAAAATTTACTCAGGAAGGTAAATAAGAGGGAGGAAAGGCAGTTAAGGAACAGCATTGAAAACAAACAAAAAAAAAATTAATGTAGTTTAGCAGATGGAACCCTGCTTGTGTCTCCAGCCTCATCCTGTATTATTCTGCTACTCTTTCTCATGTGCTAGCAGAATTGGCTTTGCCTAGAAGAGCCAATTAATTTGTTACCCATTTAAATTATGTTCTCATGTTGCATACCCAGTTTGTAATTCTGTGCATTAATGAGTATGTTTAAGATGTCTGTTTTCCTCAGTAGCCTATTAACTTCAAGGTGGCTTGAATCATACCTGTTTTGTTCTCCACTAAATCTCTAAAACTTAGCATAGTGCCTAGAAATATTCATTGAGTGACCAAATACTAAAGTGCTAGGAATGTTTGAAAGGTAATGTGTAGCTCATTGTGGTTGGAACAGAGGCCTGTGTCAGTTACTAGGATGGATAGTAATTTGATCTGGCCAAGGTTTTCTGACCCAGGTTAAGGACTTTGTGTAAAGGGGGAGTAAGGTAGAAAAGAGCGACTTGTGGGTTGTATTTAGGTTGTATTTAGGCCAGAGAGAACAGAGATAGACCAGACCATCAGGGGTTACTTGCAGTAATGGAGGTGTGAGAGTCTAAAAGTCTGTGCTAAAGTGGTAGAAGTTAGGCCAGAGAGGAGGAATTGATCCAGGAGAAACTGTGGTGAAAAAAGTTATGTGCACTAAGTAGCTTGAGATAATTTTGAATGTTTTTGCTATATATAATGTTCAGTTAGAAAAACACCACCAGCAAGATAGAAATTTGTATCCATGGTGTGGACCTCAACCATATAAAAATTACGGACTGAAAAAAGTAGATGTAACTATATCAACATGTGGACATTAGCAGTTTTTGGATGATGGGATTATAGATGATTGTTTTATTGTTGTTGTCTTTCATCTACAGCGTTTTTTTCAGTGAGTACTTTTGACATATCTAATCAGAAAATAACAACAGTAACACAAAGGTTTGTTTCAAGCCTAGTTTCCTTAGTTCTACTTTTCATAGCACTAAGGGTCAAGTACATGTTTACAGTTGAGGACATGGAGCTTGGGTAGGTTAGGATTCACATAGAGTAGAGTAAGAGTGGTTGGATTCCTAGAGGCAGCTCATCTTAGGCAGCTGCAGAGGCAGCTCCTCTAGAATCCTGATGCTTCCCGGGCATCTCTATTGATTTCCATTCTACACCCCCAAACTAGAAAATCTTAGTCATCCTGTATCTGTGTCTCATCATCTCTGTAAGCGTCTGTTTTCTTCCCCACACTTTTTAGCTTGGTCTTGGTTCTGTGTTCTTCCTTCCTTGCTTCCTTGAGTTAAGGTAGTGGTCTTCAAGCTTTTGGCTTGCTTGCCACCAAAAAGAGTTTTGAAAATGAAGAGCCATCCTAACATTTTCATATACTAAGTAACTTGCCAAGGTCATACAGCAAATAGGTAACAGAGCTCAGATTTGAACCTTTGGAGTCTGTCCTTAAGAAACTGTCCCTTATTGGGAGGACAACGATCTTTTTTTTTTTTTTTTTTTTTTTTTTTAACACTGGGAATTTTATTTTATTTTATTTTATTTTATTTTTTTTTTTAATTTTTTTTTTTTTTAACATTTTTTATTTATTTTTGGGACAGAGAGAGACAGAGCATGAACGGGGGAGGGGCAGAGAGAGAGGGAGACACAGAATCGGAAACAGGCTCCAGGCTCCGAGCCATCAGCCCAGAGCCTGACGCGGGGCTCGAACTCACGGACCGCGAGATCGTGACCTGGCTGAAGTCGGACGCTTAACCGACTGCGCCACCCAGGCGCCCCAACACTGGGAATTTTAAATCATTGTTTTAAGTCATGATTATTTTTTTATCTCCTTAACTCTTGTTTCCAGTTCACTGTCCCCAAATTACCTTACTATAAATGCAATCATATGTTCAGTGATAAGTCTTATATCATTCAACTTATACATGCCAGCCACAAGAATTAAGAAAACAATGTAAATAGAAATTTTATTGTTTAATTTGATCAAGATGATAAAATCCAAAACAATGTATATATTACAAATTTTTATAATTTATTAAGCATAAAATGGATTTTTGTTAGAAATAAAATGGATGGGGCTATAATTTTTTTCTTCCCAAATTAGTTCATATATCAGGAAATGAATAATACTTCATGTAAGAAAGAGAAAAAGGTGCACTATCTTTCCTCCATTCTGCAGATACTACTACTGAGATACTTGCTCACATTAATAGGTGGGATTAGCAACTGTATTCCATCATCATTCAGTTCTTAGAAGTCATTTCAAATTACATGCCCAAAATTACACAATGATCAGTTAGTTCTGTTAAAAGGAAAGAAATGAAAATCACATACCTTATTACCTAGATGTTGTCATAGTCATTCACCAATTCAGTTTCTTGAAATTTTAAACCTATTAATGCCTATTTATAAATTTAGCTATTAGTCTTTCATTTAGAGGCATATTATTTATTCTAGTATACACAGAAAAGATTGAGGAAATAGAAATGCTGTATTCAAATAGTTTCTGCAATTGCTTTTTTTTTTTTTTTTGAAAAGAGATATTTCTGTCATTGCAGATTTAGTTATCTTGACTGAAAATTTTCACCAGTGCTCATGGTCAAATCATGCTGCCAAATCTAATTTAATTTTCATTGGAAAAAATTGAACTCACATTTCAATTCAAATAAAGTGAATATATTAATATGCATTTTGAGAAAATTATTAAAAAATCAATATGTTGTAGACTGGATTTCATAGAGTAGATTACTAAAACAGTCTAGAATAAAATGTGGAGCTAATAAAATTATTCACTTTACAACAGAAACGCTATTTCTTATTAATTGGTTATGATGTAATATATAAACCTAAGGTTTTTATGAAGTGAAAAATATATTAGAAGTCATGAATGAAAAGTCATGGTCTTACTTTGATAATGGGGTTCCATGTGTGTATCACAATATCGTGTTGGATTCTAAGAACAAATTAGGTTAAGAGTCACGTATTATAAAAAAATTTATTAATTTGCCTAGATCTCATGGCCAAACTTTTTGTGTATTTATGAAAGAAGTTACGTACTGCTAAAAAGTAAGTGCTTTAGCATTTAGATCATAATTTATGTTAATTTTACTTTTATTAATAAGATGTGCAAAATATTCAAAATTTTATAAAAAAATAAGATGAAAATGATGAATAACCATAACTGAAATATTTTGATATTATTTGATTAAATAATACCTTATTAAGTGATCAGCATAGTTTCTGAAAGAAATCATGCAAAATTTCAAATCTCATGTTTTATCTAGTGTGCCTTACAAATTTTGTAGGTCTAGGAAATATTCAAACTGAATTTACTGAATTTACAAGTATTCATATACTCAGAGCCTTTTCTTCCAGGTGATGATTGCTGCTTTTAGGGATGAGTGTCAGGATCAATTGAAAAGAATGGTTTAACTTTTAATATGTCGGGAGGCAAAAGCCGTTTTCAGTATTGGACACTTTGGCTTTGCTCTTACAGGATATTTTCCAAAGAGTGATTCGTTATTCAAATAGGTAGGAATGCTAGAGGTGAGTGCATTACTCCTGTCCCATTTTACTTTCTATCTGAATTCTGAATATTCCAACATAGACCCGCGTATCAAGTTCTAGCTACCCTTTACCCATATAGGTATAATCAGGAGAAGAGCACCACTTCCAGGTTCTTGGTGCTTTTATTAATCATTAAAGGAGGCTTTCACAAAGCCTCATTTATTTCAGCACCAGGAGAGTTTTCCACACTGAGTCAGCACGGCCGTATAAGGCCAGTCAGAGGATACACCATTATTTTGTAAAGAAGGAAGGGTACGGTTTTTTAAAGGAGAAATGTGAATGGCTAATCTCTATGTGCATACAGGCCTGTTCTCAGGTGGATCAATTTTAGGAAAGACTAAATAGAGGATTACAGGGTCTGGAAATTGAGTCCCCATGTCTGCATATTTCTCGGAAGGCCTTAACCTCACGTGTAGGCCCGTCATAGTTTGAAGTCCACCAAGTTAAGGCATCTCCCAGTGGAGTATTGCAAACATGTTCTACTCTATACACTTGACTCTAGCCCACCCCTTCACCCAACTCTGTCTGTGATTTTTGGTGTGGCATGTGTAATGGTATATATCAGAGTCATCTGTTTTCAAACTAACCCTGACCATCTCTCTCTCGACTTCCTCAGAGGGGGTTGTGGCTCTGTGGCTGAGGTTTGCTCAGCACCTTCGTCAGTAGCTGTTTAGTTACTGCTGACCATGCGCCATATCCCTCAAGCTGACAACTATTGTTTTAGTTAAACTTCTAGGCCCTTGTCAAAATTTTGTATCTAAAATTATAAATCATTCTAATGTTATAAAATGTTTAGTATTTTCTATGTCCTGTTAACAAGAAATAAAATTATATCATACACTTTCCATAGCTTTGGCCTTTAGTACGAAGGCTCCATAGATTGCCCATCTGATTCTTTTGTACTTATCTCTAACTATTTTGCCTCAAGTATTACACATTCTTTGGGTAGTCTATTCTCTGACACATATCAGTGGTTCTCAAAGTGTGGTCCCTGGCCAGCAACATCAGCCTCCTGTAGAGACTTATTAGAAATGTAAATCCTTGGTCCCCACCACAGACCCAATCAGAAACTCTGGAGGCAGTGGTCCAGCAATCTGTGTTGTCATAAGCCCTTGAGATGATTTCTGATGCACATAATGTTTGAGAACGCCTGCCTTAGCATCTACCTAGATTGCTCTCCTCCTCTCTCACTTGCTGAATTCTTAGTTGTCATATAAGACAATGCCTTCCTGGCAGAGTTGCCCTCTCTTCTGTATCCTACAGTACTTTTATCAAATCTCTTTTCTGGCATTTATACTGATTGCATCTGTCTACTTTTGAAGGTGGAGGCCACAACATAAATTACTTTTGCATCTGCATGCAGCACCTACCTTGGTGATAAGTTATTAAGTGCTGGTGAATAAATGAATGTATGCATGAATGAAGGAGAAGAGCAATATAGGAGGAGTGGTGATCAATAAGGTCAGCTGCTGTGAAGAGATCATGGAGAATAATGAAGGAAAAAAGCTATTGGATTTCATAGTAAGGCAGGTGTTGGTGACCTTTGAAATGCTTGCTTCAGCAGAGTGATGGGCAAGAAGCCCAGATTGCTGCGAGTTAGGGACTTCCAACATGATGAAGATTTGCAAGTTTCCAGACTTATTGACTGTTTATCTGAACATGTGGTGGAAACAGAATTTTCTTGGGAGAAATAACTACGTGACCTTAGTTCAGTTACTTAACCTCATTGAGCCTGTGATCTCTGAATAGCCAATAATAGTAATACTGTGTGGTTTTTTATTTTTTAAAGGATTAAAGTAGATCATTGTAACCCCCTAGAATGCCTGACATTGACTTAGTACTTACATGGTCATTTCCCTTAGCCCCCCACCCCCACATACAATTTATTTAATAATGTTGATGGTGTCCATTACCCTTTGTAAATTTGCATAAGATATGAAATTGTTAAGGATACCTTTATTCCAGTCATTGGAGAAATTGTGAATTACAATTGGAATTGTGAATTGGAGAAATTTGGGCTGGAACTAGTTGAACCATTGATAGCTGCTTTGAAATTACATGGTATCCAGCTGGAAAAGTACCCCCAAAAGTGGAATTTTTTTGATACAAATTATGGAATACTACTTCAAGCAGACATATAAGGGGAGTGTGTGGAGAGAGTTTTTTTTGTGTTTGTTTGTTTGTTTGTTTTGGCTCATGTGGCAGAAAACTTCAGGGGATAGTGCCAGCCTCAACACTGCCATATCCATATCTTCTATATCAAACAGTATTATCAGTGGTTGGTCTTTCTCAGACCATCTTGCAGACTGCCTTCTATATGATTCTCATTCTCAAGCATATGTATCAGCTACAAATATCTAGGAAAGGGAAGACTTACCAGGAGTTCAAAGTAAAATCCTACATTCAATTTCACCTTTCAGACTTAGGTCACTTGCCCATTCTTAAACCAGTTGCTGTGGCCAGGGGCCCGGGATGTCCTGGTTTTCCTGGCCTGGCTTAAGGAACATTCTAGTTGATGGAATAATTGATACTGAGTGTAGGAGAAGAGTTGCTCCCCAAAGGGAAATCCAGTTTCTGGTACCAGAGTGAAAGGGAGTAGATGCAAAGCAGACAAAGCATTTGATAACATCTTATTGTATAGAAAAGTGCTTTTTTAAAAACTGTGCTTCCAGGAACCCTAGGGGTTCCACTGAAATGCTTAAACAAGTTGAAGGGAAGAAGAGAGGAACAAATGATTGGAAGCTCTCTAATCCACATGCACTCCAGCTTCACCAAGGGTAGCTTTCGTTTTATATATCTTTATATCCAGTTTTTGTTAAGATTTCGTTTCAGGGGTTCCTGGGTGGCTCAACCAGTTAAGCATCTGACTTTGGCTCAGGTCATGATCTCGTGGTTTGTGGGTTTGAGCCCCGTGTCAGGCTCTGTGCTGATGGCTCTGAGCTTGGAGCCTACTTCAGATTCTGTCTACCACCTCCCCCCCCCCCCCCGCCCCCGCCTCTCTCTCTCTCTCTCCCCTTCTCTCTCTGCCCCTCCCCCCATTCACTGCCTCTATCTCTGTCTCTCAAAAATAAATAAATATGAAAAAAAAAGATTTCATTTGAAATGGAATTTGGGGAATACCATTGGTACAGGATAATTTAAGATGGTTAGACCCTTCAAGTATAAAGGTAGGTGACTTTTTTCACTTATTCTCATGAATAAGTTCTTGCCTTACCTCCCGTTCATCCCCATTGGCCCACCTCATGTTCCGAAACCCACCAAGACTCAGACTTGAGTTCTCCACAGTCAGATTCAGGAAAATCATGACATTGGGCAGACATCCAGTTCTTAGTTTATTGTTATTATGACACTTAAAAAATTGTCACTTACCCATTGCCCACCTAGGAGACATCCCCAAAAGTGGTTGACAACTTGGTGACTCGGTATGATCCAAAAGCAGAAAATTTTGATACATTCAAGAAATTTGACAGATAATAAATCATCTTTGATGATCTGTTTAAGCTGAAGTTTGTAGTTGACATCTGAAAGCTGGGTAGTTTAATATTTTTCAAGCCTTCATCTGTGGCTCATCTCCTAGGTAATTTCTGCTTAAATCACACTCTCAGGTTTTTCCTCTTATCTACTGTTGACTTTCTTTAAATACCTGGCCCACCCTTTCATGCTCCATATGTTTGTGTAAATAAAGTTTTATTAGAACACCGCACGCCATTAATTTAAGGCTTGTCTGCTCTTCCTCTTTAACAGCAGAGGTGAGTACTTGTGAAACAGAACATATGACCCACAAACCTAAAATATTTACTGTCTGGACTTTTACAGAAAATGTTGTTGACCACATATTTATGTGGCTTATAGTAGTATTCTTACTTTTTGACATGTGGCGTATTTATGAAGAAGAATCAGGTAATGTCCTTATCATATTATTCTCACTTTCTGATGTTCTCAAAAGCATTTTTAGGGAAATGTTTTTGCCTTATGTTTCCAGTTGTGCTCTTTCAGTTCTTTGAACAACTTCTCAACAGTTTAGTCCTTTTCATCTTCTTAAACTGCCAGCCCTTTTTTGAAGAGTAGGAGGGAGAGAGTGACAACTTTCCACCCAGCCCTTGCACACACAGTACACACACCTGCATGTACTTAATGCATGGCTATAGGTACCAAACATAGGTACAAAAATCGAGATTTAGTGTCATCTTACTTTCCCTCTACTGAGCCCGATTGGTTTCATATTTGTGGTCATAGCAGTGTATTTGGTGAAGAAGTGTTTGATGCAGGCCAGGAGGGTTGATGAAGGGAAATGGGGAGAGGAGCAGATTTTCCCTGACCTGGCCGCTGGATTCTTTAAGCAGAGCAGCTTACTCATCAGAAGGCTGAGTAGAAAAGCTGTATTTGAAGAAGAACAGGGATAATAATACCTCATTCCTGCATTTTTGCAGTCTAAATGCCCTGTGGAGTGAGAGAAGACTTCAATCCCTAGGCTTGTGAATCCCTTATCTTTCCCAAACGTTAAATTAATTTTTAAAGCTATTTATTCAAAGTTGACTTAACCACTAGAATAGGAAAGATCAGACAAATCAGCTTCAAGAAATGAAGTATGAGGAAACCCGAACTCTTTGACAAAGTATTCCTGGGAGTAAATGTGTTGAATGAAGCCAGCGGGTAAATGATAAGGGCCTTTACACTGTGGATGTAAGAAAGCAATTTATCAAGAGTACATGAACTCTCTGGTGACCATAAGTCAGGAGGAAACGAGAGTGGAGGAGGAACCCTGGAAAAAATACATTTGAAATACTTAAAAAAAAAAAAAAAAAAACTATGTGTGTGCATGTACTTTTAAATACCTGCATTAATATGCAGAAATACTGGCATATTAAAACAGGAGTAGCTCAGTGTGCACATATACAGTTACCTATACTGTGAGGAGGTCAGGTGGTGGGAAGAGTGGTAGAGAAAGGCCAGGCATTGGTTGAGAACTTGGAGAAACCTTGGGCACTCTCAGGTGTAGTTATGATTTGAGCCTGGTTGTTGTCTGGTATCCATTTCCCTGACTTACGAGTTTAGATGACCATCTTTCAAGCTCACAAGTTTATCTTTTCTAATCTCTGGAAGGTCATATGTGTATAATTCTGACAGTTGATCTAAGGCTTTTGTGTTCTCTTAACCAGTTCAAAGCACTTCTCCTTCATTATCTCAATCTTTGCAGTGTCTCTTTGAGCCTTGTAGATGAGACAATGTTATCTTAATTGTTCACATTAGAGAAACTGAGGAAAATGTAATTACATTATCTGCAGTAGCGTTCCCAGGAACTCAGATAAGGATGGGGACTGGAAGGTATGACCTTATCTTGGCTTTTAGATCTAGATGTAACTTCCTACATATGAAGAGAAAAAGGCCTCAAGTGTTTACTGCGAGAATGGTCATCCTGTTTTCTGTACTGACATAATGCTCCTGAAATACACAGAAATTCTTCAACTTCGATTTTTCTCATTTCCCACCCCTCCCCTTTTTTCATCTGATTCTAAACCCTTATCATAACTGTTAATAAAAAGGGACTAAGTTACAATTTGTATTTTTTTGTGAACATGCCAGGGAACATTAAACTGTCTAACAGGTGAATAGCAAGAGGGAGAGTTGAAAGAACTACTTCTTGGGATAATCCTTGCACGCTAATTTCGTTTGAGTTAAATTACTAGCCCTCTACACAGATGTCACACTTTCCTTATTCCCTCAAATTAGGCCTTTTACCCCTGTAGTCTAAAGAACGTGTTTCTCTTCCTCTTTAAACCATTCAGGTATTCCTGGTCTTATTCAGAAAACTGGTATCCGTTGAGCCTGCTCTTATGGCAGGAGTTGGGAATTGTTTGTTGGTCTGTCTTTGGTGAGGGGTGGAGGACACCATGGTAACTTGGGCTGAGCCATAGTTCAATTAGCAAATTAATTAGGTTTTTAGAGCCAGCCACAGTCATTTAGAAACATTCTCAGTGGCTCTCTTTCTAAAAGTCAAATGTGTTTTGCATTTGCTGTCGTCTGCAATTTATAAACCATCAAAAAAAGAAAAAAAAGCAAAATAGGAAGGGGGTGGGGAGAGAACTATTTACATTGCAAAATTTTGCTTCAACATCTGTGCTTATGATCCATCTGTAGAAATGGAGCCCTGATAACTTCCAGTGACTTGTTTCTACTTTCTTTGTCTCTGTCCTTTCCCTTTCCGGAACTTTGGTGGGACCACCACAGCCTTGGATAAGCTCAGCACGCAGCACCTATACCACCCCACCCAGGTGGAGATTGTGCAGTCCAACGTGGTGTTCGACATCAGCAGCCTGATGCTCTACGGGACACAAGCGGTGCCTGTGCGGCTAAAGATCCTTCTAGACCGTCTCTTCAGTGTCCTGAAGCAGGAGGAGGTGTTGCACATCTTGCACGGCCTGGGCTGGACTCTGCGGGACTACGTCCGGGGGTACATCCTTCAGGTAGGGGGAGGACAATGAAGCTCGTGTCTGGGCAGCTCTAGGAGGGCTTGAGGGAGAACCCTTGCAAACCTGGTCTCTTTCCTGCCCCTTGCAGGCCTGGGCATGCGCACCCTCTTCTGATGAAACTGGTCCTTTTGGCAGGCTTGTCAGGGAACCGGGGGGAAGGCAGTGTGTCCCAGCACGCTGGCATGGGGCCTCAGTGGCAGATATTAAAAAGGAAAAAGTGGCCTGTTGCCTAGTGTTGCTTTGTTTGCATCTTTTTAAATGCAGTGCTCTCTCCCTACAACATGAGCTTCCTGCTTCTCCAACAAGTCTGACTGTAGCCCTACTAAAAGGAAGGGCTCTTTGAGGTGGGTGATGGGTATACGAAAATCTGAGATTACATTTCATCTGGGTTTATAGAGCTTTAGCTGGCACTGAATTGGTGCATTTGGTGATTTTGGGGGGGTTGTCTGTGTACCCTATTTATTGCTTCTTCATCAGAGTCAAAAGAACTGTAACCTCTGTAAACTCCCTGCTTTTATAACTAGAAAACCCTCACATTCCAAAACACACAGACATTGTTATAGATGTGGCTTTCACAACACCTCTTCTTCTAGCTTGAGCTCCTTCTTTGTGTCAGTGGCACTTCCAATCTGGTAAGGGTCTTTTTAGACTTTTCCTAGAGGCCTGCAGCCTCCACTTCCCACCCCCGCCCCCAACCTCCCTGCATTTTTTCGTCATTTTTTGCAGTATGAGTCGTTTTGCATTGTGTACTTTGCCTCTGAAATGTTTTTATGGCCATCTGTCTTCCTACGACCCTTGAAGGGTAAATGTTGAAAACAGCATGTTGGGAGACCCCAGGATCCAAAAAGACTACACTGGACGATGAAGAAGTACTCCCTCCTGCCAAAGGAGATCACAGTTGGAGAAGGTAGAATCTGAAGTGATTTTTGAAATTTCTTATGGGGATAATATCAGGAGAATTGACCCCTTCAAAAAAAAAATTGTTTTTGGCTCTGCCAGGCTCGTTTATTCCCTGAATTGCCCTGTGCTGTGTGCAAGCCCTTGGCTGCCAGCTTGGTATGTGATGAGTGGGGAGCCTCACATCTCCCCCTTGCTTTAACCTGGCATAAAAACACACACATTCCTGTCGTTCTCCTATGTGGTACCTCCAGGTGTTAGCAAGGGCAGGAGAGCAGAGAGGTATGGCAGGAAGTAGAGAGAGACAGAAGGTGGAATACCTGTCGGCTCCCGTGACTGCTTTGGTTAGCACTGAATCATTACTTAGTTTAGTGAGATGTCAACTTGGAAGGCACAGAGAATTTGGCCCTCAGAAGACAAGATGATGATGATAATAGGAATAATTATATATTACGTTTTCAGTTTATAAAAGACCTTCACAAGCATTATCTCATTTGCCTCAGGATGGGGCCATTTCAGTGGGGTGAGTGGAAAGTTAAGTGCTGGGTGGTCAGGGGACATGAGGGGGCATGAGGTCCAGGAGGAAGGGGCAAGGAAAAATAAAGCACGGAACCAGTTTCACAATCCCTGCTTATCCTGGCCTGGAGATACATATGGTACCACATCTTTCTACAGTCATTTCTACAACAGGATTATTAATATCCATTTGGGATAGCTCTTACTCTACAGAAAGGAACAAAACTCTTGCACATTTTTGAACAGAAGTGTTAGCTTGGCTAAGCACTCTTTATTCAAAACCTAAAGCAGTATGCCCCAATCTCGTACCATCTTTCCTGTAATACCATCAATGCTGTATTTCAGTTCTATGTGTATATTTTTACCTAAGACATTTGGAGCACAGTATCTTCCTGTCCAGACAGATATGTGAATGACTGATTATTTGCCCTCTTAACCCAGTTCACTATAGCATTTTGATGACAATAAATATAGGACCTGCTGGATGTTCTGTGATATGGTCCTAATGTTTTGCCTTGACCAGTACCTATTCTTTGTTTTCCTGGAAATTAGTATTTAGGTGTTAATTTTTCTCCATTTTAGCATATCTCTAAGGCACACATTGAAAATGTGCTTTGAAATATACTTCATGTTTCTTTTTGTATGGGGGCCCAGGTTTTAACAATACGAAATTACAAGAGAAATTAAGTATGAGAGGAAAATTCAGCAAAACTGTGTACTGAAATTTATAAAGTCTCTTATTTGGGAGTGAAATGTTACACTTAAAGAATTCTGTCAAAAATAAAAAAGAATTCTGTCATTTATTATGATACTTAAGTTATAATTAATTTTTATTAATTTAATACAGAGTTTGACAAAATCTTAAACTTAATAGACATTTTGAGAAAATCATAGATGATTTTTACACTAGAAGAACACTAGGTTTAGTTTCTATCTTGCTTTATTGATAGGATTGATATAATATAGATTTTATTTAAAGGATGCTTTTTGTTACTCAGTTTTTATCATCTGCTTCTTATGAAAACAGTTATTGGTTTAGGTAAAAATCAAGAGGTTGAAGGATCCAAAACTATGTAGTGAGAAATGCTCATTTTGCTTGAAAAAACACTAAAAAAAACCCCAAGAGTTAGGCTTATAGAAATAAACTGTTTTCCTCTACAGCAATGTGATTTGGTTATTGGCCAATATTTTAAAAATTATAGGTAGTAATGATCAGGTGTACACAAATGACTTTGAATATAATTATATGTGACATTTTTATGCAAGTAGACTGTAAAATGTGTGTCCAAAGTTTGTGGAATCTTATAATGCACTGTTAGTGTACAAGTCATTTTATCTGGCTAAAACTCAATTGTCTTGTAGCCCTCAAGGCATCAATTTTAGCATTATTGCTCTCAACAACAGTATATTGAATATTATGTCAGTTAAAGGAGAATAATTATCAAGGCAAGTTAGGGTGGCTGTTAGTCTTACCACATATTGACTTGGTTAGCAGTTGGGTATAGATTGTGTTACTGGGGAAATGAAGATGTACAGTAAGTTGAACTGGTGAAGCCAGGATATTAATTTAACTCTCCCTGGGCCTAAGCCTACATCCCTTATGTATATACAGCTACTGCTGGTTTCAGAGATAGTTTTGAATGTGGAAGAATAGCAGGTGTCTGATCTGATTTTGAATTTTTGGATGTGGGGGAAAAGAGGAATAGACTGTTCAAAACTATCATTTACAAGTGTATATGAAGAGATTATTAAAAGAAAAAGGGAGATGATAGTGATGCCACAGATTCACTTAGAAGACTAGCAATATCTTTCAAGAATCTTGTGCTGTTTTGATAAAAACTACTTTTAACTTATATAATTATCCATGTAATTCATAAGCAAGACAGCAAGGTGTAATATGTATAGCATAACTTGGGCCACAATGACTTAAGAATCCAGGTAAACCTTAAAGGTAGAAAACCTCAGACTCTCCTGTGTAGCAATTAGAGTGTTCATTCATAAAGTACAGAAAAAGTGAGGTAGATTTTAGGCATTTTTCCACAAAATAGCAGAAAAAGGAAATAGGCAATTAGATGCTAAAATCTAAATATGAAGGACCATAAGATGTTTTTTCTGCTGCCAAAGAATAATTCTTTTTTCAAGTCTATATCTCATGGCACATATATTGACAGTAAATAAAAGCAGTGTCCTGCTCTTTCCCCATTTTCCCTGTCTTTGACCTAGGATACAAAGAATACACGTGATCATCATCGTTGAATTTAATCATTTAAAAATCAGGTGTTCACCCAGTCATTTTTCCGTTTGAACTTGTAACTGACTTGCAGCCCATCTGTGGAAATCTCTTGCTTTGCAAATGAGTCCTGCCAGAATGCAGAGAACCATATCAGACACTTCGAATAATTAGCTAAGGTGTCAGCAGCCTTGTGAGAGGGCGAGTAGTGATGCACATTTCAAATCACCTGTGTCTTGAAACAGTCAGAACTAATAGAACCATCAATACTTTAGGAGAATATTTCCCAGAGTATTGTGGGGGCACTAGTCTTCCAGAGGTCTAACTTTAGATTTGGCAGCAACTATACTCAGGATCTTTCTGATAGAGCCTCAGGGTACACCTTAGCATAATAGAGGCTGTGAGAAGTTCTGGAATAAGTGGCTT
The DNA here is from genome assembly GCF_028018385.1 of Neofelis nebulosa. Lineage (NCBI taxonomy): Eukaryota > Metazoa > Chordata > Mammalia > Carnivora > Felidae > Neofelis > Neofelis nebulosa. The sequence goes on from NC_080793.1 coordinate 53,363,106, forward strand.
GTGAGAGTAGGTAAGTAGATTTCCACCAACCTTCTTCACTTCCGAGCCTTTTCCAATCAAGCTTATTAGAACTCTTCCTCAACTTGAGACATTCACGTATAAGGATTCTTCTGCCTGGACTCCCCTACTCCTCTCTCTACATGGGCAATTACTTGTTCTTTAGGTGTCAGCCAAAGTCCTACTTTTTCACAGAGGCCTTTTCCATCCAGGTTAAGCAGTGTAAGTCTTTTCTCGTGTGGCTCTACCTCAGGACTGTTTCCCTCAAGCTCCAGTCCAATTTAAAATCAATCAATTAAGTCAACTGTTAAAATGGTTTTTTTCTTGACTTCCTCACTAGGGAATGCCACAGAGGCAGGGCACTCAATAAATATTTGTTAAATGAATGGGTAAAAAAAATCTGCTTAACTTGGTATAGCTTGATGTTTCACCATGGAACTCATGGAATATGCAGTAACTTCAGTTGGTCCGAGGGTCCTTAGCCTTTCCTCAGGTTTCCCAGGTACCAAATGCTGTAACAACAGATGCGCTCCTGAGGGTGGATGGGAAGAGGAACAAAGGCTCCCACACCCTCTAGCTAGTGGTCGGTGTAGAATTAAGTGTTTTGTGGTATCCATGTGTTAGAAAACATCAATACTCAGCAAACACTTGTATTTAAACAGCTCTTTGCAGAGCAAGTTCACATACGTTAGCTCTTTGAATCCTCTTCTACCATTCTCTTGTAGATATTGCCAGTGCATTAACATTTGGAGTAGATGAAATTCATAGGGATTGTCTGACTTTTCCATGATCACAGAAGCTGTTAACTGGCACGGTTAATGCACTCCAAGCTTCCAGGGATAAGAACCACTTATCTCTTATTTATCACTGTAACCCAGCTCCAAGCACCCAGGCTGGCACATAATCTTCCAAAATATCAGAGGGAGAAAATTTTGAAATCTGATTTGAACTCAGGTCTCTGATTCTATGTGGAGTTACTTGTTTCTGTTGTTGTTGTTTTAAGACTATCAAGCTGTCTTTCCAGAATGTAATATGTGAGAGCCTTGTAGCATCAGAGTAGCATGGATTAGGGAACTGAGAAGGCCTGAGAATCTTGAACTAAGAGGTAGTTAAGATGACTCTTGCATTCAGTGACAGATATTATCCACCTGATCTTAGTGAAATTGGTTCCTCTTTTGTGTTCCTTTTCTTGGGCATTTCTTAATATTCCACCTGGTTTTAGGTTACTTTCCCCAGTTTTTTTTTTCCCATGACCCCAGCTTTTCTCTAAATCTGATATTTATCATTAATGCTTTATTGTAAATTCTGCTCTTTGGCTTACCTTTCCAGGAGTACATGCCTTTTGAAAGTATTAAAAAACCTAATCAATAAGATTTCAACTATATTATGTGCATGGGGTAGAGCAGAGAAGAAATAGCTCTTTTCTGGGTCCATAAAAGGATATCAAGTTGAATGGCAAAAGGGGACACTGGACATTGAGTAAGAAGATTGGGCTAAAGTCCAATATATGTATGTGAGTGTGGAAACTTTGCCATTCTCAGCCGTAGTTTCTTCATCTTTAAAACTGAGATAACCCCTTACACCCTCTTGCTCTTGAATGGCAAAAGGTGAAATGATGTAGATGAAAACATGTTGTAAAGGCCTACTCAAGTTGGTATTTTTCACTTCTATGTATGTATAAACCTAATTCTGATCAATAACAACAGGGAAATATCAGGTGTCAAACCTGTTTCCCTGCAGATACCGAATGCTTAGAAAAAGATAAATACATTTAAGGCTTTCGTTAATAGGATAAATGCTAGTTGTTTTAGTAAATAAACCCTGAAATACTAGTGGCCTTAACAACAGGAGTTTGTTTCTCTCTCTCAGCAAGACCAGTCAGCATTCCTGGTTGGTGAATGTTTTCCTCCCAGAGGTGATTTGATTTCCCCAAACTTAGGGCCTCTGCCATTTTATGCCTCTGCTATTCTCTGGGGCCTCAGACTCCTCATCCAGGTGGAGGTTCTGTGTGGGAGGTTTTCATGGACCAGGTTTGAAAGCAGAGTGGGCCACTTCTTCCACATGTCACTCATTGGAGCTTACATCTAACTGGGGCCAAGTGCCTGAGGGAGTTAGGACACATAGTCTCAGACTGAGTAGCCACTTCCTAGCTGTATGTTTGCACCACGGAGGATGAGCACAAATCAGTGCCCCACTCAGGTGTGGTAGAATAGCCATAATTCTACCTTCTTTTTATACATTGGACAAGGAAAGCTTAGGACAGCAGACTAGTGTATTAAAGCGGGTTCATGGGTTTGAATTCTAGCTCCATTTCTTACTCAATGTGTGAAAACAGGCCTGTATCTTTATCTGCCTAAGCCTTGGTTCTCTCACCTGGAAAGCAGGGATACTGTTAGTACCTCGTGGGTTTATTGTGATGATAAAATAAGATGAGGCATATAAAGCATTTAGTAGTGCCACTTGCTAAGTATCCAGTAAATGTTAACGATTAGCATAATGATAAAAAAGACGATGATATAGACTCTTGCCAACGTGGCCATTTTAGACCTTTATGTATAAAGCAGCCTTAAATCCTGGATTTTTTTTTAATTTCATTGTATCTCTTAGAACAGAATGCCTTCCCAGATAGGCAAAAGAGTAGCTACTATTCAGTTGTAAATAAGACATACACACATACGTACCTACACACACAAACCTGCATATATGTACATATATAATACATACTTGATTACAAATAAGAGCAGGGAGTATAGTGACAAAGACTTTGGAGTGGGGCAGACTTGGGTGTGAATCTTGGATTCAACTTTTGGTGGCTTTGTTACCTAAGGTAGGTCATTTAATGTATTCGAACTTAAGTTTCTTCATTTATAAAGGTTAAATGAAATGATATTTAAAAAGTGCTTAGTGCAGTAACTAGCCCACAACACTCTAATTAATATTAACTGGTACTACATTTTGAATGTGTGAATATGTATTTGTGCTTTTTCTTCTTTTAAGTTTTTAAGTAATGACTTATTCCATTAATGACTATTATTTTATTATCCTTGCATTTCTCTTATTTTATCAGCTCTTCCACTATGCTTCTAAGCACCAGGCACAGAATGAATGACTACTTAATGAATTTATTAAAATGATTAGAGTATCTGGGCTTTCACCCCACTACATAAAGCAAAACTTATTCAAAATAGACACCCTTTCTTATGGATATTACCTGACCTCACAGACTTTTAAGAAATTTCTGGAGCAGAAAGAAGAATGGATCTAGGTTTAAATTCGTTTAGGTAGTAAACGAATAGCAATAGACTCGATAGCAAGAGTCAAATAGCAAATTTTACTGATTAATTACATTTGCTGAGTACACAAGAGATCTCTCAGGAAGCTTTCACTCTAAAGGACAAAGCAGCCATAAACAAATCATGCAGGTTGCATAATCAGAATTGTGAGAATATACAGATTACCCATAGTAGTGACCCAGAGGGAGGCTTATTTGACTCCCAACTGAAGACTGGTTTATCACCACCATAATGTAAGGTGTCCTTGCATTATGTCAATAATATGTGAATCTTTTTCAGAAGAGAAAGATTACAGGTGTGAATGATCAAGATCCCCCTGTCTTTGGCAGGGATATACAAAAGGTAGATGGTTCAGGGCAATGTTCTATATTTATAGTGTCTGTTTTCTAGAGTGCTTGGACTACTCTACAGATGTTATCCCAGCAGTTCTCTTAGCCTCCCTATTAGAGAGATAGTTTCAGAGACAGTTATCCCTGGTTTTAAAGTTATCGTGGCTGAAGGCCTCATGCAGGGTCAGAGCTGGAAGTGGGATACAGGGATTTTGAATCCTTTGCCAAAGCTCTAACTATTTGAACAGCAATGAAAATAAACACCTTATATCCAAGGACGTAGCTTGATGTTTTGTGCTCAGAGTTAAAATAAAAATATTCCTCCCTTTACCCTTGCAAAGTAGAAATAGATACCTCACCAAACTCTAGGATGGAATGCAGTGACGGGTAGAATAGAATTTGTGTCTGTGGGACATGGAGAGAGGGTTTTTGTGTTCCCCAGGAGGAATAAAAAATGAGCCCACAGCTCTCTGGCCATTCACCATTTGATAAGAACCAGTTCAGATTTACTTGAAATGGATATTCTCTCTGATGGCACTGATTAAACCATATGGTCTCCAGAGCAACACTTTGACATGCTCCTTGTTGAATTTGAAGTGGAAGGCTCCTGAGCTTTGGGTTTAGACCTCAATTCTACCATCAATTAACTCTCTAGCTTTGCAAAAAATACATAATTTCCATAAGCCTCATTTTTCTGATACCTTCTTACTGGAGTTTGGAGAATAAAGGGAAGTAATTTGTTAAATTCATAGTAGAGGGGCGCGAGGTTGGCTCAATTGGTTAAGCATCCGACTCTTGATTTCAGCTGAGGTTCGTGAGTTCGAGCCCTGCATCAGACTCTTTGCTGACAGTGTGGAGTCTGCTTGAGATTCTCTCTCTGCCCGTCTTCTGCTCTCTCTCTCTCTCTCTCTCACCCTCTCTCTCAAAATAAATAAAACTTAAAAAAATTGTTTTTAAAAAATAAATTCATAGTAGAGCTTAGTAAATATTAATCCTTTAAGTAAATCCATTTTCCAGATCACCAGAAACTTTTTGATTCTTCGACTTGTCTATATAGTTTATTTGAGCTACGATGTCTTTTTCTAATATTTCCCCCAATTTGACAAAAGGGACAGGTAGAGGATGAGAGGGGCTTGCACAAGAACTGAAATCTATTATGACTGTAGCAAAGAGTCATAGGAAGGCTCTCAAGACCCAGCCCCAGTCTGTCATCTGTTTCTTTTGAGTGACCTACATTTCACATTCTCGTATGTGAAATCATAAAGGACTGTGAAAAAGTAGAAAGTGAGATGAGCATCTGCGTGGGTTTCTGGAAGCTTTCGCTAAAGCCATACAGATGGGACAAACATAAATAAAGATACACTTATTTGATTCATGTATGATAGTCTTATAAGTAATGCCAGCAGCAATTGGAAAATAGAATGTGGGCCAATACATTTGCTAGTAGAATTAAAGTGACCACTGCCAAATTGAATTACTCTAGGAAGACCTGTTGAAAGAAGAGATTCTTAAGGAAGAAGAGAGATATTGTTACATAGCAGAAAGGATGGAACAAGATTTTTCCGTACAGGAAGAATGCTGTGTTGGGAAGAGGTGTGAACAAGTTTATGGGGGAGAGTTGCATTTCAGTTAGATGAGCAGCACTGAGCTGTAGTTTAGGTGAGTGTGTTAGATCAGGCCTGAGCCTGTTGCTCAGAAGCTCTTCTGGATTCAGCTGATAATTTGCCTCACATCCCTTTCTTTTTCTTTTTTTTTAATTAGTTTATTTTTAAAATATTTTTTAAGCTTTTGTTTTTAAGTAATCTCTACATCCAACTTGGGACTTAAACTCACAACCCTGAGATCAAGAGTCACATGCTCTACTGACTGAGCCAGCTGGGCACCCTGCATCACATCCGTTGCTAAGGGGGAATGACTGGTGACTCTTTTGGTTCACAGACATGGCATTCGTTGCTAATAACCCTCAAAAAGGCCAATCACTGGCTAGTGGCTTTATGAACAGTTGTTTTAGAAACCCACCACTGAGGTCCTGTTGCTACCTAGAAAGTGTTTTCATTGATTGGTGGCACTGAGTAAGCTGTTGTGTTCTCTCTCTCTTTCAGTCAGTCACTGTAGACTTGGGGATTGGAGAGTAGAACAGTTTTGCATTTCAACAAAGGAATGTCTTACATGGCTATAGTAGACCATAATTCATAAGGTCCCCAAATAAGAGAATGGGGTTATCAGTTGGTATGCATTTTCTGTCCAGAGGTCATCTTCAGTTTATTGTGTATTTCTTGCCTATAGGCCCCAGGAAAGCATTTCTCAGAGACTTTGAGAACTGAAGGTCCTGTCTGTAAGGAAATACTTTAACCTGGTTTTCTTGTTCTCATGTAATTTTCTCTCTTTAACAAAGCCATAATAATAGTGTCAGAGGCAGCTTTCTAGTTAGTATGAGTAATGTGGTTGCTGGATTTTCTATTTTTATTTTAATATGCGTTTCCTGCTGTGGATTTTCTTTTTCTTTTTTGGTTTTAAAAATAGCAGTTGAAAAAGTGTGGTAATTTGAAGACTCTGGTGCACACTGCATCCTCTCTGGGATGCAATTCTAATGCCTGTGCACAACAGGCATTTCTTTCAGATTCCTCCATGAAATAAATAGAATGTTTGGAACACAGACGACTGAAAATACTGGCTTACGGTCATGTTAGTCCAGGCTTCAAAAAAATTGACATTTAAACAATAGAGTATCTATCTATAGGTTTTTGTCTCATATTAAGCCTATTTATTTTATGGTGTGTTGATAAAACACAAAGTGAGGTAGTCAGGGACATACCTTCAGTCCCTTCATTCATTTGCCTCTTTTTAAAAGTATGCACACATCTTGAGAAATTTTGAATTGACAACAACAAAATACACTTAAATTCCCCTTGAAAGAGTAATTAAGAGCTACTTGTTTCTGCGTCCTGTCATCTCTGCCAGAATTGGAGTTCATGCTGAGTATATTCCATTGAGTCAGCCATCATTCCATCACCAGCCGGGATTGCTTTTCCACGTATTGACATGTGAGGGAATGTCTGCCTTGCAGTAGCCATGGGCTTGTGCCAGATTTTGAGATCCATAGGGGCAGTGCTGGGAGCTTTTCAATTCTGAATCAGAGATCCAATTCATAATAGCTGAGCCAGGGAAACCGGGTTGAATCTGTGGCCAAAACCACGGTAAAAAACTTTTTTTTTTCCTTTTCCCTTTTCGCAATGCTTTATTGCTTTAAAATATGAGTGCCTCTGTCCATTGATCCTCCAGTGACTTTACGTTGGATTCAAATTGTGGTCGCTTAGGTGAAAAGGTCAGTGTTTTATTCATTCAGCCACACATCGATGGAGATTAACTGAGAGCAGTACAAGACATTTGGATCCTGCCAGACCTAGGGCACCTGAAAGAAGTTTATTTCTTTTCTCCCTAGCCTTCACTATGCCTGCTGCAGAAGAGGATGGCCCTGTCTTCTGGGAGTGGGGGAGGGTTTTGATTGGCTGTGTGTTAACTGCCTCAAATCCATGGCCATAGGGTGAGTAAGAACCCCTGAGAATCAAATATGTCATCTATGTAGCATCACCTGATTTAGTGCTTTTCCTCAAGTCTGAGATGTCTCAAGGGGCCTTTTTTCCTTTGCAGCACTGATCTTTCAATGAGGTGCTAGTGTCTGTCCTGAGCAATAACAAGGAAAAACCATGAAGTGTGAACAGCTCTTATTAGGGGGGTAAATGTCATTAACGCCTTTGTAGCCTTCCTTGCAATCTGAATGCTCTTGTCAAGAGTGACTTACTGAAGCCTCCTTTAAAATCATATAAATGGAATATAAGATGGTGAAGTTTTACATTTTAATTAAGCAAGGCCATTAGCTTCCTTTACTTAAGCATTTTTGTAGTCAATTATGCTTGTATCCAATAGGGTCGACCCTCTGAAATAAGGCTACTGAAAAACTGTCTACAAAAATTATTTTAAGGATTTGAGAAACAGTTTACTCTAAATCAAAAGTTAGATAATTTTTTGTGATTGTGGGGAACAGATGCTTCTCTCTGTTTTAATTTTATAGACTGATACACTCCTGTGCCTGACCAAAATGTGCATATTTTATAAATGGTATGGGAAAATGCTAGCATTTCAAGTTAATGAGTAGGTCAGTCTGAATTAATGAAAAGTCTGAAGCATATAATGTTTAAATAATTTTATTATTTTCATTACATAAATAGAAAATTTTCTCCATCTGTGAATTGTCTCCTGAAGCAAAATTTTTATATGCAAAAGATTTGCTTAAGTAAATCTCTTGTGCGAGTTTGAGATTTTCATTCTAGTCTCTTGTCATTCTGGGTTGTGTCTTTGAGTTAAAAAATAAAAATATGTGTGACAGTAGGGTCAGATGCAGAAAGAAAATTGTCTTTTTTACTAAGCATATTAATTTTTAATAAGGAAAAATGAATTGAGACATCTGGTTAAAACTTTGGGGAGGTAAATCTAGAAAACTTATAGGCAAGTTAGAGGTGGTGAATGGAAATTAACCATATGGTACCTGTTATTACTAATTTAAGATGTATAATTTAATGTGTTCTGTTTATTTAGTGTACAGTCTTTGTTTCAAATTTGGTCTTCCATCCATTTTTAAAAATTCCATTAGGTCACAGCTTTCCTTTACATTGTTTTTTTCCTATTCTCAGGAAAATATATTCAGGAAAATATATTCACTTAACAAAGTGCTGCTATATTTAAGTGATAAAGAGATAGACACTATCCGTTCTGTTACAGCTCTCCGTCTAGTTGAGATTGGGGCTCAAGTTAAGCTAACTGAAAACAGAGGTCATTAAGTGTACATGTTGTAATGAATATATAAGCATGATCTATAATTAGTGCAATAATGAGTTATATTTAAATAGACTCTTTGGACGTATTTCCAACTTCCCTGAAAGGTTAATGCCTTAAAGAATTTTAAGCATTCCTATCTTGATTGTACTATTAATTCAAATTCTGCAATTAAATGACTGACTAAACAAAATTAATTTTAAATCCGGCTCCCACTTTTTGAATTAAAAACATTATTTTAGTTTGAATTAATGAGATTTTGCTGTCTTGTTATGGAAAACACACCTATTTATTAAATCACAGATTGTAAGCAGCAACAAGGTGTTTCCTTCGAATTCCTTAACTCATAAATGTTTTGACAAGTTAATAAAAACTTACTTTAAAAATTCCCTTTTAGTGAGACTCCAAAGATCATTTTTAACTCCATCAGGATCAGTTTGCAAAAGCTACCCATGAAGTCACTCACTTGACAAGCAAATCTCCATGGAATTTCTACTGTCATTGCCATTTGGGGAGTAATTGGGCCAATTAAAATGTAGATGATTTATATTAAATATAGTGCCTATTAAATTGCGAACATCAAATTTGGAATGAGTCTGTATTCTCTTTGTTAGTTTCTTTCACTCAGTGCACAGAATTTTAGTTCACCTGATTGCTTATTTGACTCGTAAGTAATGTATGTATATAATTAAGGAAGGTGATAGTCTGGTACCAGTAGGTTCTTCTTAATGGAAAGTGGTCTTGGATTTGGTAGCACAATAAGAAAGGCCATCTGACAGCACTGTCTGCTTTGTTGTTTCTTTTCTCTATGTTCTGACTTACACTTGGATACAGGTTATTAATGTAAATTATGATTTCTAAGGTTCACATTTTAGGATAACTTTGCAAAAAGATGTCTGGAATATCAAGATTATCAGAAATGTACAGTAAGACTTCATGAATGTTTTTCAAGACACCAGATGGAAGGAAGCTTTACTGCATTATATTTCCCATATGGAAAAGTATCTGGGACCTGAAAGGGGCACACCCTTGGAGGGGGGAATGCTTCTTAAAAAGGAACTTTATAAAAGAATGCTCTAGTATAGAGTTTTCATGCATGATTTATTCACTTGAGCATATTGCTTTGAAGGCCCAAGTAGCATCTTGGATATATGTTGTGGTTTTCCAGACCTGAGAAGTTGTCTGATGGCTTAAATTTCACAAACTGGTTAGATTTGCCTATGCCACAGGTCATATACGTCTTGCTGAGTCTGGTTGCCATCTATTTTAGTCAAGGTTTAGCTTTTGTTAAAATTGTTGAATTGGGTTTGTTCATGAAAAATGTATCTTTCCTTTACGTGTTATTTTGTATTAACAGAAAGTCAAGATGGTAGAATTTGTTTATAATTTTTTTATTGAGATATAATTGACATATAGTATTATATTCATTTCAGGTGTACAACATAGGGATTTGACATTGTGTGCCTTGCAAAATGATCACCATGATAAGTTTTGTTACCATCTATCAGCATACAAAGTTAAAATACTATTATTGACTATATTCTCCATGGTGTACATTGTGTCCCCATGGCTTATTTAGTTTGTAACTGGAAGTTTGTACTTCCTGATCCCCTTCACCCATTTTGCCTACCTCCTAATCCCTCCTAACCCCACTTCACTATGGCAACTACCAATCTGTACTCTGTATTTCCATGTCTGGGTTTTGTTTTGCTTTGTTTTTTTAGGTTCCACATAGAAGTAAAATCATGCAGTGTTTACCTCTTACTGTGTTAGCTGTTTCACTTGGCATAATCTCCTCAAGGTCCATCTATGTTGTCAAAAATGGCAAAGTTCCATTTTTTTTTTTTTTTGATTGACTAGTATCCCATTCTGTACGTGTGTACACACACACACAGTATCTTTATCTATTATGGACACGTAGGTTGTTTCCATATCTTGGCGTATTGTAAATAATGCTGCAGTGAACATAGGGATACATATATCTTTTGAAATTAGTGTTTTTGTTTTCTTTGGATAGACACCCAATAGTGGAATTGCTGGATTTTATTTGGTAGTTCTATTTTAAATTTTTTAAGGAAACTTCATACTGTTTTCCATAGTAGCTATGCTAATTTATATTCGCATCAGCAGCATATGAGGCTTCCTTTTTTTCCACATCCTTGCTACACTTGTTGTTTCTTGTCTTTTTGATAATAGCCTTTCTGACAGGTATAGGGTGATATCTCATTGTAGTTTTGATTTGCATTTCCCTGATGATTAGTGATGTTGAATGTTTTTTCCTTTTTTTAATTTTCTTTTGATTTTTTGAACTTTTTTTCAGTGCCTGTTGGCCATCTGTATGGAAGATGTTTGGAAAATCTTTGGAAAAATGTTTATTCAGATTCTTTGTGCATTTTTTAATTAATATATTTTTTGTCATTGAGTTGTAGGGATTTTTAAAAAATATATTTTGGATATTAATCCCTTATCAGATACATGATTTGCAAATATTTTCTCCCATTCAATAGGTTGCTTTTTTATTTTGTTTATGGTTTCCTTGGCTGTGCAGAAGCTCTATAGTTTGATGTAGTCATGTTTGTTTATTTTTGCTTTTGTTTCCCTTGCCTTTGGACTTAGATCCAAAAACAAAAGCAAAAAAACAAAAACTCACTAAGAACAATGCCAAGGAAGTTACTACCTATGTTTTTATGGTTTCAGGTCTTATATTCAAATCTTCAGTCCATTTGAGTTATCTTTGGTTTATGGTATAAGCTCAGTTTCACTCTTTTGCATGTAGCTCTCCAGTTTATTGAAGAGTCTGTCCTCTCCCCATTGTATATTCTTGCCTCCTTTGTTAAAATTTAACTAACTATATGCAGTGGGTTTATTTCTGGGCTCTCTCTTCTGTTCTATTGATCTATGTGTGTGTGTGTGTTTATGCCCTAACCATACAGTTTTGAACACTGTAGCTTTGTAGTATAATTTGAAATTAGAGAGTGTGATACTGTCCGCTTTCTTCTGCTTCCCTAAGTTGCTTTGGACATTTGGGGTCTTTTATGGTTCCAAATATAAATTTTAGAATTATTTGTTCCACTTCTGCAAAAAATGCCTTCGATATTTTCGTAAGGATTGCATTGAATCTGTAGAATGCTTTGGGTAGTATGGACATTTTAACAACATTAATTCTTCTAATCCATGAGCACAGAATATCTTTCTATTTATTCGCATCTTTTTCAGTTTCTTTCATCAGTGTCTTAGGGTTTTCAGTGTGTAGATCTTTTACCACTTTAGTTAAATTTATTTCTATGTATTTTATTCTTTTTGATGTGATTGGAAATGTAATTGATTGCTTCCTCCTTCTGGTATTTGTTACTAGTGTATAGAAATGCAACAGATTTTTTATATTAATTTTTTGCCCTGCAATTTTATTGAATTCATTTATTCTAGCAAATTTTTTGGTGGTCTTATATATAGTATCATGTCATCAGAAAATAATGACAGTTTTACTACTTCTTTCTGAGTTTATATGCCTTTTATTTCTTTTTCTTGCCTGGCTAGGATAATCCAATATTATGTTAGATAAAAGTCAGGAGAGAATTGTCTAGTTCCTGATCCATGATATTTGCTGTGGGTTTGTCATAAATGGACCTTATTATGTTAAGGCACATTCTCTCTATACCCACTTCATTGAGAGTTTTTACCATAAATAGATGCTGAATTTTGTCAAATGCTTTTTCTGCATCTAGTGAGATGATCATATGATTTTTATCTTTCATTTTGTCACAGTGATATATCATGTTGATTGATTAGTGGATATTGAACCATCCTTTCATCCCTGGAATAAATCCCACTTAATCATGGTGTGTGATCCTTTTAATGTATTGTTGAATTTGGTTTGCTAATAGATTTGCATCAAGATATTCTTGTCTGGTTTTGGTATCAGGGTAATTCTGGCTTTGTAAAATGAGTTTGGAAGCATTCCCTCCTCTTCAGTTTTTAGAAGAATTTGACAAGGATGTGTATCACATATTCTCTGAATGTTTTGTGGAATTCAACCAGTGAAGCCATCTGTTCCTGGATTTTTGTTGGGAGGATTTTGATTACTGATTCAGTCTGTATACTTATAATCAGTCTATTCAGGTTTTCTATTTCTTCATGAGTCAGTCTGGGAAGATGGTGAGTCTCTAGGAGTTTATTCATTTCTTTTAGATTGTCCATTTTTATGGTGTATAATTGCTCATAACAGTGTCTTAGTTCCTTTCTACTTCTGTGGTGTCAGTTCTAACTTATTTTTCATTTGTTTTTATTTATTTGAGCCCTCTCTCTTTTTTTCTTGGTGAATCTAGCTAAAAGTTCATCTATTTTGTTTATCCTTTCAAAGAACCAGCTCTTAGTTCCATTGATCTTTTTTATTGTCTTTTTTGTCTCTATTTCATTTATTTCTGCTCTGATCTTTATTGTTTCCTTCCTTCTGCTAACTTTGGACCTTGTTCTTTTTCTAGTTCATTTAAATGTAAAGTTAAATAGTTTATTTGAGGATCTCTTGTTTCTTCAAGGCTTGTATTGCTGTGAACTTCCCTCTACTATTTTTGCTGCATCACATACATTTTGGTATGTCATATTTCTGTTTTTATTTGCCTGTAGGTATTCTTTTATTTCTCTTTTTATTTCATCTGTGATCCAGTAGTTGTTCAGTAACATATTATTTAATCTCTATGTATTCATAGTCTTTCTAGTTTTCTTCTTGTAATTGATTTCTAAAGTTTCATACAATTATGGTAAAAGAAAAATACTTGATAGGATTTCAGTCTTTTTTAGCGTATTGAGACTTGTTTTGTGGCCTAACGTGTGATCTATCCTGGAGAAAGTTTCATGTACACTTAAAATGAATGTGTGTTTTGCTACTTTTGGCTGGAATGGTCTGTATATATTTATTAAAACCATCTGGTTTAGGGTGTTGTTTAAAGCCAATGTCTCCTTACTGATTTTCTGTCTAGATAATGTATCCAGTGGTGTAAGTGAAGTGTTAATTTCCCTTGCTATTGTTGTATCACTGTCATTTTCTCCCTTTGGGTCTGTTTATTATTTGCTTATACGTATTGATACTCCTATAATAGTTGTATATAGGTTTATAAATATTGTATACTTTTTGTTGGATTAACTCTTTTGTGTAGTGCCCCTCTTTGTCTTTTATTCCAGTCTTTGTTTTGAAGTCTGTTTTGTCTGATACAAGTATAGCTATACCAACTTTCTTTTCATTTCCATTTGCATGGAATATCTTTTTACATCCCTTCACTTCTAGTTTGTGTATGTACTTACTTCTGAACTAAGTCTCTTAAAGGCAGTGTATACATGTTTTTTTTTTTTTAATCCATTCAGCCACGCTGTGTTTTTCAATTGAAGAATTTAGTCCATTTACATTTAAAGTAATTATGGATAGCTGTGTACTTACTGCCATTTTATAAATTGTTTTCTGGCTGGTTTTGCAGTTCCTCTCTATTCTTTTCAACTTCTCTCTTCCCTGTGGTTTAATTATTTTCTGTTGTGTTATGTTTAGATTCCTATCTCATTTTCTTTTGCATATTTACTATAAGTTTTTGATTGATATTTACTGTGAGGTTCACATATATAATCCTGTGTATATAATAATGTATTTTATTTGATGGCAGCTTAAAGTTGAACACATTCCAAAACTATACATTTTTACTACTACTCCCCCCATATTTTATGTTCTTTATATCCTATTTTACATCTTTCTTATTTTATGTGTCCCCTAATTATTATAGGTTTAGTTAATTTTACTATTTTTGTCTTTAAACCTTCATACAGGATGGTAGTACTTAAACACTAGTGTTATGTGGTGACAGTAGTAAGGTGTTATTTTTCTACAGGGTTCTTTCTTTCATTTTTTGAGATATATACCATATAATCAGTTTCACTTGGTAAATATTACATAAACACTGAGGAAGTCATGGAGGACATAGATCTTTTACTGCTAACCACTTATTTACAGCAATACTGTGAAAGAATAATAATGTACAATGTTAAATATAAGATAGTTTGTATAGGTTTTGTAAATACTACCACAGTGTTTTGAGTGAGATACAAGGAACCTGAATGTACTTTTGCATAGAATGATATCAGACATCTATAATATATATTGAAAAGTAGTGCTTATAGTCATTGCATATGTATTCTTTTTGAAATGACATTCATAGAATTAAAGCCTATTTCCTACAGAATAAACGTATGAATGGTATATAAAGCTTTTGCTATCTAGAGTAGTTGAAAATTCTATATAATTATGTTAAGTCTGGAACCTCTAAACATATTCAGAAGTATTTTCCTACTCGATAGAAGTTAGTGAGTTTGGTAGATGCTACTATGTTAAGAGTCATACTTTAAATATTTAGTTTTGATTAAAATAATATACTAAATAGAATGAATTCCCACTGTTTATAACTGAATTAAATTTGAGGAGCATATAGTTAAGTGCATAAAATAGATGGGTAACACAAACATGAAAATTGATTTTGTTAATAATAATTTTGTTTAGAACAGAACCCAAAATTTGGCTTAGAAAATGTTTCCAAATTTTTCTTATTTCTTCCCCAAATAGATCTTTGGGGGAAAGAAGAAAAATGTGAAGATTCATCTTTTTCATGTGAACTAGAGTATTAGCTTGAGTTAGAATTCTTTGTGATATTTATGGGATATAAACAGAGCCTTATTTAATGTTATAGTTTCTTCGGACAGGGCTTAAATATGAGACTCTAAGAGAAAAAGGAGTATTTTTTTTCTTCATATCAAATAAGCTCTGAAATTCATGCTTATGAAAAGAAAGGAAAACAGTTGAACACAAAAACAAAAGTCTGTGTTTTGTGAGTTTTAAGTTGTGAAGTTAAGAAACACATATTTAGATATTTTTAAAAATCCATACACATCAGCTTATTAGTGATTTTATTTTATTTTATTTATTTATTTTTTTTATTTATTTTTGGGACAGAGAG
Organism: Neofelis nebulosa; assembly: GCF_028018385.1. NCBI lineage: Eukaryota > Metazoa > Chordata > Mammalia > Carnivora > Felidae > Neofelis > Neofelis nebulosa. The sequence goes on from NC_080793.1 coordinate 53,378,547, forward strand.
AGACAGAGCATGAACGGGGGAGGGGCAGAGAGAGAGGGAGACACAGAATCGGAAACAGGCTCCAGGCTCCGAGCCATCAGCCCAGAGCCTGACGCGGGGCTCGAACTCACGGACTGCGAGATCGTGACCTGGCTGAAGTCGGACGCTTAACCGACTGCGCCACCCAGGCGCCCCTAGTGATTTTATTTTAAGACCTTCTGCAGAAAAGAACATAACCAGACTTCACAATAAGAAAGTTCTCACTGGGTATTTTAGATGGCCTTTATAAAATTTCATCATCACTTTGTACTTTTACACAATGTTATATGCCCTTAAGAAAATCAGAAAGACAGAAATATGGAATAATCTAGAGGAGCATTTGGAGAATTTTAAAAAGGTGGGATAGAACCAGAGGAACAAGGGCATTTATTGGCAGGTTAAAGAGGTTTTATCTTATAGGAAGTTGATTCTTTTGAAGTAAGTAATGAGTATATTGGGTATTCATTGCTGCATGACAAACCACCCCAAACTTTGTGGCTTAAAATCACCACCATTTTATTATTGTTCACAAGTCTGTGGGTCAGTTAGGAAGTTCTGCAGTAAACTGGTACATTGATGGGGTGAGGAAGGAAGGTGGGCTCTTCGATCTAGGATGGCCTAATTTACACATCTTGCTGTCTGGTTGGTACAGGCTGTTAGTTGGGGCAATGGAAGTAGGCAGGTGTTATATCTCATCATTGAGCCCGTTAGCCTGGTCTTGTTCCACATGCAGATAACTTAGGGTTCTGAAGAGTGCAGAAGAGGGAAAGTCCACATGTGCAAGCACTTTTAATGAGAATCTTACTTCATGTTTACTAGTATCCCATTGACCAGAACAAATCACATAGCAAAGCTCAGAGCCAGAGTGGGAGGAGATGAGTACTCCAGGACATGCAAGGAAACCTGAGCAATTTGGGAGTCAGTACTGAAATAATCAATCACCAGATTAGTGTCTTAAGAAGCTCCATTTGGTAGTCTTATCTGTGTGGAACCAGGAGGGAGTCCTGAGCCAGGCTGTCTAGTTTGGAAGCTGTCACAGTAGTTCAAGTAGAAATAAGCCTGGCATTAGGGTAGTGGCAGGGAGATTAAATAGCAGGGTTAGATAAAACCACTTGCTGACTAGATTCAGTAGGTGTGGGAGAGAGAAGGTGCTCATAGATTGATTCCAGGATTCAGGGTTGGGTTTGTGAGAATGTAAGGACCTGGTAGAGTTTTGGACCTATTTATGTTTGCAATGAATATAAGACGTCTGTGCAGCTTCTTAATTCCTACTCTGCTGTCCAGAAACATTAATGAAATGAGACTGCATCTTTGAAATTTCTATTTTTTTAACATATTTCTTTAAAATTCATGGCCTCATCCCAGTGCTTTCTTTACCATCAGCCTTGCAAAGATGATTAAATGACGAGAAGCACTTCCTCTCATTTTTTTAAAAAGCACATGGGCAACTTTGCTATAAACAAAAAGTCCAAAAGTTTGGATTTCCTAGTTTCCTTTCCCATAACTGAACATCTACCTAGGATTTTTGAGAACTTAATATTTACTTGTGTTTCTTTGAGATTATTTTTATATTTCAAATTATGTCAACTTTGACAAAAGTTTAAAATTTGGTGACAACAGCATTCCTTTCTTAACCATTTTATGCTGCATGTTTCAGAGTGAAAGGACAAAAGTTTTGCTTCTTTTTCAGTTATTCACTTCATAATCTGAGGTTTAACTCCTCCAAATTATGAATTTTTTGAGGAAATCATGTATAGATTATTTATGAAAATGCATAAAAGCCATCTTCCTATTAAGTGAATAGAAAATTAGTTTGGTCATGGTTTTTCTGTTCTTCTGATACATGGATGGAGTACTTTTGTTGTTGTTTTTTGTTAAGGGCATGTGACTTGCCTCTAAGAGAGATAGTTGGAGAAAAAAAAGAAGCTTCAGTACATGATTTGCTTCTGGAAGAAAAGCATGAAATTTATCATTTAAGTTAAGATGAGTGTACATAAATTGTTGTATATAAGAAGTAACTATAAAATAAATTTTAATTTTATATTACGATCAGTTAAGGAAGAGAGAGGATAAGGTAAGGAAAAATGAAAAAGGAAGAAAGACATGTTTTTAAAAATATTTTTCTCATTTTTTTTTATTAAGGTAATGTAATTTTGCAGCCATGGGTACAAATCAGATAGAATTAGATTGCATAGTTAGGTGTTCCATTCCTGAATTACTATTATGTGATTCTCTCATTCATGGCCAATCACAATTATTGTAAAACTAAAACAAGAAGGCTTCCACAGTCTTAAATCAAGGAAGAAATATTCTCCTCCTAATTCAGAGTAGTTGGCTCTGCCAGCCACCAGATGATAAATAGAGTAACAAGAACCTGTTAATTGGCTCTTGGGGTCCTTAGCACTTGAAGCTCACAAAGGGATTTCACATGTAGTGATCCATTTAATTTGGAGACCTATGGAACAGATAGAGCAAGTTTTATTAATTTTGTTTTATAGGTTATTAAGCTAAAACTTACGCTTCATAATGGTGAAAAAGCTTAGCAGCATCCCAAACTGAGTACTCAAATTTGGCTGTTCTGATACCACAACTAGACTTCTTTGCATTGTGTAATGTTTATCTTTAAATAATAATTATTTGTTTAGGTCTGTTGTAAAAAGCACTTGCATAATTATTGATTTATTTGATGGTCACAATCAAAGTCTATCTCTATTATCTAGATTTGTATCCTTAGAGAGAGAAATCAGACTTCCATTTTTTATAGTTACATTGAAATCTCCTATATTACTCATAAGAATGGCTGTCTTAAAATTTGATTTTTAGACTGTGTTTCTCTCTAATAAAATTCACTTCTATAAAATTTTGCCAGCTGCTATAGGAAGACCTATAAAACACTCATTTTAACTCTAGTAATATTTATCCTGCCTTTCTTCTTCTTGTTGGCATTTGTAGGATTTCCTAATGGTTTGCTATTTAGTTTCAATATATTTCCTTTTAGTAGATGATTTACAAATAGCAGTAATGTTGAAAAATGTAATGTTTGTTTTAAGTCTATAAACCAAAGATTGAAAGAATGTGATTGCGGATGTATGATGTAATATAAATAGGCAGATTTTTATTCCTATCCAGATTTAGTTTTGAGAATATGAGTATTTGATTCATCCTGATTTTCATCTTAACAGATATTGCTACATGTTTAAGCAAAAGTAATTTATCTCTAAATTTTTCTTACATCTCAAGACCTTATAAGCTGTCATTTTTTCATTGGCTTCAATTCAGAATTATTTGACTCTTTTGTGCTTTATTCCTTAGGTGTATTTATACCATAGATCAGTTGACACTTTTTTTAAAAAAAAACAAGAAAAGAGTTGCAATGGCTAGAATCTCATTTACTAACTTATTATGAACCCAGAATACTCCAGGCATTAAAAAAAAAAAAAAATTGTGTTCCTGCGACTTAATCTTTGTGTTTGTTTCTAGAGGCTGTGCAGGATGTTTCCTGTCTGAGGCACAAACCGTATATTTCATTTGTCATATCTAATGTTTTTCATATCCGGAAATCATGCTCCATGTTATGTTTTACAAGGCTTCATAAAAATAAGTGATCCAGATAAAATTTATAGTTATTTTTAAAAATCTGTCATACCAAAATTATCTGTCTTTTCTTTTTCTCCTTCCCAAATGAGTACAGATAGGATTATGAAGTTTAAATGAATGTGTTTTTAAATGAAATCTAAGTTTGACACTAGACAGTCATCTATTATTCAGAAGAAGCTGGATGTTGGTATGTTGGTAAATGCTTTACAACTCTCTAAATTAAGAAATAAAAAAGACTTGAATCACGGTGTTTGTTGATATCTATGGCCAAAATATCCCACCATGGCTGATTTTAGACCATCAGTACCAAGTCATCAAACATGGGTTTGAGATGAGAGGTACAGTAACACACTCTTCTACAGTATTTCCACATACTATACGTAAACAGAAGTACATTAAAGCACAGATAATAGTAAAATGTGGTCAGATAATTACAAGTGATGAGTTTTGACTGCCTTTATTTTTATTTATTTTTATTTACCATTATTTTTAATATATTTTCCTTAAGGGGCACCTGGGTGCCTCCGTCAGTTAAGCATCAGACTCTTCAGCCCCACATTGGGCTCCACACGGAGCCTGCTTGGGATTTTTTCTCTCTCCCTCTCTCTCTCTGCCCCTCCCCTGCTCGGGCTTTTTCTCTGTCTTTCTCTCTCAAAATAAATAAGGGCGCCTGGGTGGCTTAGTAGGTCAAGCTTCCAACGTCAGCGCAGGTCATGATCTCACAGTTCTGTGGGTTCAAGCCCCACATCTGGCTTTGCATGGATTTTCTCTCTCCATCTCTGTCTCTGCCCCTCCTCCACTTGCGTGCTCGCTCTCTCTCTCTCTCTCTCTCAAAAGTAAACATTAAAATAATAATAAACTTTAAAAGATATATATTTTCTTTAATTGTAAGTTTATGCAATTTAATTATTAATAATGCCTGTGTTTTGACAACCAGCTTAAAAAATTCCTGAACCTTTAACGGTGTGCCCTCATGGACCTGTGCGAGTTGGCTTCAGCACAGCACTCCATTTATTTTTTATTTATTTTTTTAATTTTTTTTTAATGTTTATTTATTTTTGAGAGAGAGACAGAGTGTGAGCAGGGGAGGAGCAGAGAGAGAGGGAGACACAGAATCGGAAGCAGGGTCCAGCCTCTGAGCTGTCAGCACAGAGCCTGACACGGGGCTCAAACTCAAAGACCGCGAGATCATGACCTGAGCCGAAGTCAGACGCTTAACCGACTGAACCACCCAGGTGCCCCCACACCACTCCATTTAAATCCTGAGAAGGATTGGTAGGCCTGAGAAGATAGGTTTGGTCTGTACCCTCTGTGGTAGAGGATGCCTTGTGTTGTCTGTGTGCCCAGGGAGGAAGGCAGCCATTTTCTCTTTTAGCTTGAATTACTAAATACCACCTGGTCCCATAAATACTGATATGTATATTAATATAAAGCTTGAATGGAAATAAAATCCTGGAATCGTTTAATAAAAGGTCTGGGAAAAGATTTAAGACTTTCAAAGCAAGCATTATTTTTAATTCTTTCTTTTTCTGTTTCTGTGTCTCTTGGCTATTACATACCTCTCAGTTAAACATTAAAAGGAAAAAGGTCTATCTTGACTTCCCATTTGGCAGATTGTATAGTTAGTACCTCCAAAAGCCATTCCAAGAGCAAGGATAAGCTATTTGCATTACTTTTTCTCAACGGGATATATTGATAATGTATAACATGAAGTAGTAGTTTGTACTTACAAAAGAAAATAAACTGGAATGCTTTTAAATTGTTAATATACATTACCAATTGAGTAATAGAATGAACAGTGTGCAATGAAAGAATCTGATGCAACTAAAGGCAGACTTTTGAGTGCACTTTGTCAAACTTTCTTGTTATTTAAAAAGAGAGAGAGGGCGAGTTTCTTCCTGTATTGCTATTGGCAGCTTATAGTATTACTCAAGTATTTTGAATAAAATAATATGTTAAAAATACAACTGATTCTTTGGGGGAATACAAAAGATCTCTAGACAAATTCATTTAGATACGTTGACAAAACTGCTGGTAAGCATGGTTCGGAAGAAGAATTGGGCATATTTTGTGTATAACCCTTTGAGTATTAATTCTGACCAGATCACACTGTAAATAATGTTAACTGTCATAAAATAAACACAGCCGGGGTTTGCACCATATGTTTTATAATTATTTTTTGCAGCTTCTTTTTTTTGTTTGTTTTCACTGAAATGGAACCCACTGATAGCTCTGTGAAGTTATGTTTATATAAAAGTAAATTACACTTGTACTTTAAAAAACTTGGCTTCACAAGCCAGTCTCTCTAGGCAGTTTTTGTTTAAAAAAAATAAATGAAAGAAAAGCTTTTCTCTTCTTTCTTTTTGCTATTTTTGCTATTTTCTCAGGAACATAGTCTCAAACAGAAATCTGCTGTAACGTCTTTGTGCCAGTTTCTTGTTTTTGCACTTGTGAAGGAGATGCCTTTGGAATGCCACCCAGAGGAGGGAATCGCTTAACCACTGAACTCACAGAGGGTGTTTGGCTTAAGTAGCCCTGGAGTGGCCTTTCAGACTGAGGCTACTGTGGTCTCCTAGTTTGTTTTTGTTTTTTACCTTCCTGCCTGTGAGTGTTTAACACTGTCAGAAGTAAAGCTCAAAGCTCCCTTGGAACATTTAGTAATTTTAAAAAGTGTTATTATTTTCATAATCACCATCTCCTCTTGATCTCAGGGGAGGCTGGGAACCCTTGATTGTCTTTAATAGAGCATATGGAACTGATAGTGCCAGTGGGAGGTGGGTGGCAAGTTTCGTAATATGCCAGCCTCCCCCGACCCCTCCCTGCTCATTGCTACATATGTCTCTTGGCAGATCTGACAGTATCCATAATTACCAGGCACTGTGAGCCCTGACCGTAGAACCCTTTCTGCATGACACCTGTCCAACTCTTGCCCTGCTCCTGCATCTTCTCGTGCCTCAGCTTGCTGGCCCACCTCACGTCAGAGCAGCAGTCTGCTGTTAGTGAACTCCTTTCTCTTCTCTTCAGATTCTCAGACACCAGAAGTTCTGCCCACACAGTTTACAACATACACCATGGTTTGTGTTACAACCTTTCACACAGTAGGCATTTTGTAGACTTGTGGGAATGAATGAGAGAAATGAATACAGGCGGTTCTCTTGTTATGGTTTCCATTTGCCCTATATTAAGTGCCTTTCCTACTCCTGACAGATTTGCTTAGCACGATGTAATCTTTTCTGTAAAAAAGCTCATCTTCGTCATCGCCTTCTCTTCGAGACAGAGAAACGGTTGCTCAATTTTTGTAGATGCCTGAGAAAGAGACCCTAGGGAACCCCAGTTGACTTTAATAGTGCTTAGCATAGTGCTTAGTGCTTAGCTTTTTCATTGGAAGGGGGAAGAAAAAAAGAGAAATGTACAAGGAGTTTTGGAACTTTTAAAAAAAATGTTTTATTTATTTTGAGAGAGAGCAGAGGAGGGACAGAGAGACAGAGAATCCAAGCAGGCTCTGCACTTTCAGCACAGAGCCTGGTGCAGGGCTCAAACTCACAAACCATGAGATCATGACCTGAGCCAAAATCAAGAGTCGGTTGCTTAACAGACTGAGTCACCCAGATGCCCCTGGAACTTTTGTTCCAGAATGTTTCAGTAAGGTGAAAATACTATTACTGAATTTTGTAGGTGGAAGAAAACTTGAAGATGAAGCTATGTTCATTCAGTCGAGAATCCATGCAAAGGGAAGAATTATGCCAAAGGAAAGATACACAACTAGCAGCACTTTAGTGGTTCATGCCTGTACATAGTCAACCTTAGAAATGCTTTAAAAATCTGCTTTTGAGGGAGAGGTCATAAAATTTGGGTTTCGGTTTTGTTTTGTTTTGTTTTGTTTTTAATGGAATAATTGTCAGGCATTTGTAGAAAGTCAGGTCAAGTATAAACCTTTCTTTCTTAGAAACTTTGGCAGTCTATTTTATAAATATTGTACTTGAAAATTATGATCTAATATCTATTTATAAAATTTTACTTCACTTAACAATTGGTAATTATCTTCTTTATAAATATTTGATGAAACCCTATTTCCTCAACAGTAACCAAAAAGACTATACAGTTAAGTAAGATAATTTGGGGAAATGTCAAAATATATCAGAGCGTCTTTTTAAATATGTGTTCCTGTTTGCTTATGAAAGGAATACAAGTTTGATTTAAAAACTCAAACATTGCTGTAATACATAATTCATAGAATGAAAGCTGTCCCTACCCCCTTCTCCCAGAGACAACCCCTATTTTAGTTATTTAGTGAATTGGCCATATATTTCCATGCAAATATAGTGCAAATTAATTCTTCTTACTAATTTTAATAAAGTGGTTAATTCTGTATATCTTATAGCTTACTGTTCAAAATTTTAATGATATAGCCTAGTCTTTGTGACAGACCAATAAACAGCCTGCCCTCTGCTATCCATCACCCAAATAATGTTACTTTGTTTGTAAAAAAGGTCCTTTGCAGATGTGATTAAGAATCTTGAGATGAGAGGGGCGCCTGGGGTAGCTCAGTCCGTTGAGTGTCCGACTTCACCTCAGGTCCTGATCTCGTGGTCTGGTCCATGAGTTCGAGCCCTGCGTAGGGCTCTGTGCTGACAGCTCAGAGTCTGGAGCCTGTTTCGGTTTCTGTGTTTCCCTCTCTCTCTGCCCTTCCTCCTCCTCTCTCTCTTTCTCTCTCAAAAATAAACATTAAGAAAATTTTTTAAAAGAATCTTGAGATGAAGAGATAATCTTGGATTATCTGAGTGGGCTGGCTATAGATACCATCATAGGTATCATTATAAGAGAGGGGCAAGAGAGATTAGAGACAGATACGCACAGGGGAGAATATACACTGAGGAGAAAGTGAGGTGAAGATGGGGACAGAGATTGGAGGGATGTGCCTGTGAGCTAAGGACTGCCAGCACCCACCAGAAGGCAAGAGAGAGGTGTGGAACAGACTCTCTCCCAGAGCCTCCGAAGAGAGTTCAGCCTTGCCAACATCTTGATTTTTTACTTCTAGCCACCAGAGATGTGAGAAAATAAATTTTTATTGTTTTAAGTCATAAGGTTGTGGTAATATTTTACAGCAGCTCTTGGAAACTAGTATGAGCCTCATATATGTTGGTATTTGTAGATCTCATCCACTCTTTTTCACCTCCCGGTATTTTTCTGTTGTATGGATGCACTGCAATTTATTTAATCTTTTATTTAAAGATATTTGGGTTGTTTTTATTGTTTTGACTTTACAAACATTGTTTTAGGAAATATCCTTATATGAGTGCTTTGCTGCATATGTTAGAGTATTTGTAGAATAACTAGGTGGAAAAAGAATTGTCAGGTCAATAAGTAGAGACTTATAAAACAATTGTAGTTTGAATAGGTAATAAAACACCTAGTTACTCCATGCCACCCATCTGCTCAGTTATCCACCTCAGGTGCACTCCCTTTTATTAGTTGCTTGTATTTGTATATCCTTACAGAGATGGTCTCTAAGTGTATACATATAAGTATTATTTTTATTTCCTTACACAAATAATAAATAGCATGCACAGCTTGCATATGGTATTCCTTTTGTTCTCTCCCTCCCCCCGCAAACCCCGCCTCTCAACAGTTATCATGGAGAAAAACAACAACAAAGACCCAGTTATGGAGAAAAGGTAGTAGGTGTATTCATTGCAGTTATTCACTTAGTATGTGCTATGCATTTTCCAAAAAATTTGTCTGAATTTATACTCCATTAACAATATATGACTTCCTTTGTTTTCTAAAATGAGACTGGTCCCTAAGTATCGCTTTTTCTCTTAATTTTTTTCTTTTCCTTCTCTTGACAGTTCTTGTTCAGTAGTGGTAGAAGAATACATATGATCGTAGGAATTTTCAGATCCTATAAAAATGAAATATAAAAATATGTTGAGGATATATATTCTCATAGATTTCCAACTCAATATATATTGAGCTTCCAGACTTTTCAGAACATTGACTTGAGAAAGAATAACTTCCACTCTTGATTTTCCTAATACATGAGAGTTTTCATAGTATCTACTTACTTTATGCTCCAGAGTCATGGTACAGTAATGTTAATAATATTAGTTCAGATCAAAGTGGCAGATGTCATCTTCATTCATATATAAAACTTTAAAATTATCTCAAGTGGGGGCACCTGGGTGGCTCAGTCGGTTAAGCGGCCGACTTCGGCTCAGGTCATGATCTCGCGGTCCGTGCGTTCGAGCCCCGCGTCAGGCTCTGTGCTGACAGGTCAGAGCCTGGAGCCTGTTTCAGATTCTGTGTCTCCCTCTCTCTGACCCTCCCCCGTTCATGTTCTCTCTCTGTCTCAAAAATAAATAAACGTTAAAAAAAATTTTAAATTATCTCAAGTAATAGTATCTCAAGTAATAGTTATTACAGTAATTTTATTTTCTAAGCTAAAATAGTTTCTTTTTCTCATTGGAAGTTTTTTTTCCCCTCATTTTGCTATTCCAGTAAAACTCTTGAGGCTCCTCTTATTCCCAACTCCGGTTTACTCTTGAAGATACAAGATGCATTTGGCATCTGTTCTGTTGTTAAGCCCGCAGGAAAAATTATAAAGCTATTCTTGCAAATTTGTCATTATTATTAAGAACAATAATTCACCACATGATATATCTCAGCCTTTCTCCACCTTTTATCTGAGTTCCAGGATGACATTGCCTTCCTAGGCAAGCCAGTATTTGCAAAGTCTCATCTCTCCCTCTTTAATTTATAGCGATGCATTGCATTTGGGTGACAGGCAGTTGTTCGTGCTTGAATAACCCAGGATTTGAATTCTACAATTTGTGGCATCTATGTAATGTTTAGCAGTAGGTACAGCTGTTAACTATTCGCTTATAAATAATCTTTTTCCCTTCTCAACCTGTCTCCCAGGTAGTGTACCTGTCACCATTAATAACTCTTTGGCAGCTCCCTGGTGATTTGACCCATCAGTTGTCTTTCACAAAAGAGTGGTGCTCTGGCCTGCTATTGAAGCTTATATAGGTTCCTTGAGCTATTCAGTCACCCCAGCAACTGTATGGTTGCGAGTCCCTTGACTGCAGGGAAGTTGTGTTTCGGGGCTTTATAGGCAAGCAACCGAACACCTCATACAATTTGAAAAAGGTAGCATTGCATTTGGAACCACAGATGATAAGACCTCCCTCTTAGACCCCACAGCAGGGCAACAGGTGTAGGTGAGGGAGTGGGAGATGAGTGGTGAAGAGGACCAACAGCAAGTACAACATTTCTGTCTCTTTGATTCCATACCTACACATAACTATTGTAGCGTCATCCTTCATCCTCTGATGTTTGCAAAGTTGGGGTTGGTGTATTTGATCTGGTTAGTGGATCCATGAGTGTGGCCCTCTGTCTATAGCTAAAGCTTAAGAATTAGAGGCTGGCGGGGCGCACCTGGATGGTGCAGTCGGTTAAGCATCCGACCTTGGCTCGGGTCATGATCTCATAGCTCGTGGGTTTGGGCCCTGCACTGGGCTCTGTGCTGACAGCTCAGAGCCTGGAGCCTGCTTCAGATTCTGTGTCTCCTTCTCTCTTTGCCCCTCCCCTGCTCACTCACTCACGTGCTCTCTCTCTCTCAAAAATAAAATTAAAAAAAAAAAAAAAAAAAAAAAAAGAGAGGCTGGAGCTATAACCCAGAGGATGGGAATTGCCCTGTAAGAAGTCCTTGGGCAGTTTTTGGTTCCTTCAATTAGGTATATATTCCTTGCCTCCCCTGCTTCTGCCTCTATTCTGTGTACAGAATGTTAAGAAATTAGTGTTAAGAAAATGAAAGAGTTTTTTAAACTCACTTTCCTTCGGCATGTCATGGTTATGTCAGGGAGGGGAGTGGGGGGAGTTCACACATACACTATTTGGGCATACACTGTGGGCATATACGGTCTACCATACATTGGGCTAGTACCATGGATACAGATAGGAAAATGTTGTGATTGCTTATTGCCTCTTAGTGAGTGACTAATGTCTTACATTTCTTTGTCTGAGAATATGTCTTGGCAGTACAGGATTTCTTCAGACACAGCTCAGGAAATGGCAGAGAGTAAGAAATCACAAGGAAAAAAAAAGCATTAAAGAAGTAATCCCAGTATTTGTGAACACAGACTATGATTTTAAAATAAATCCTCTAAGGAGTAAATCAATTAGGCATTATATTGGTTAGGTTTTCAATTGGAAATGGATTCACCCTCCAAGTGATCTTTGCTATTCTCATCTCACTGAGCATAATAAAATAGAAAATGATCAAATTTATAATACCCAGAACAATGCCATAATATATGTGCATTTATATAATTTGGGTATGGAAATGGACACACACACACATCCCATATATACTTGTTATTTTTTATTTATGTACTTATTATAATTAAATGCAGTAGCAATCTGAAAAGACCCAAAGGAGTGAGAATCTTAAATTCTCAGGGAAGCTGAGACACACAACAACCCGGAATGAAGTGTTTCAGTTTACTTTCATAAGGGCAAGGGAAACTATACCTATTATAACAACCTGTATTCTATGGCCGATAGAGTAACAGAAAATATTAAGATAAATAAAAAGGTATTTAGTTATAAATTCAAGAATGATAGACCCTGATTCTGCTATATAGAATGTATTTTTAAAGTAATAACATATTTTAAAGTGTAATAGATGCTGTTTGGTAAAAATAATAAATTATACAAAAGATATAGTTGAAAGTAAGTCTTTGATATTGGGGTATAGTGCTGGAAATAGTCTATGCATATAAAGCACACATATGCTTCTGTTTGTTTAATAAAAATGGTGAGGTAGGATACAATGAGCACATTATTCTGTTCTTTTCATTTTTCATGTAATAATATATCTTGTACACAATTTCATATCAACACATAAAGAGTCACCTCATTCTTTTCTAACAGCTACATTGTATAGATGTGTCATAATTTATTTGCTTATTGCCTCAACCACAGATAGACTAGGTGTTGAAACAAAGTTTTTGAACTTTGGCATTCTGTAGGTGAGGGGGATAAATAATAGTGCATTGTTTTAATTTGCATTTCTCTTAATGATGTAAAGCTTACTATCTTTTTATGATTATCAGTTATTTCTGTTTCTATTTTACTAAAATGTCTTTTCAAGTCCTTTATACATTTCTAATTTCATTGTAAATCCTTTTTCTTATTTTTAGCACTTTTTTACGTGCTAAAGAAATTAGCCTGTAGTCTATTTATGCTATAAATATCTGTTCTTAGTAGCTCTTTAGCTTTTTACTATTCTTTTGCTTTTGTTTTTCATTTGTTTTTGCCTTGGAGGTTTTCTGGTTTTATTTTTGTTTTAGGTTTCATGTACTTTTATTAACCTTTGATAGGCTTCTGGTTCTTAACTCTGACTTAAAAAGATCTTCCAGTTTTCAAGACAATTGAAATAGTTCCTGTTATCTGCTAGTATTTTCATGTTGTGTTTTTATTTAGTGAGTTTCCATCTTATTGAATACAGTTGTTCAGCCAGAATTTTTTATTTCTTGAGGTAGTGAAAGTATGTTGTATGTCAGTTACCTATCTTTTCATCCACTGGGATGTTATTTTAATAGCATTTGATTATTTAAAGTATATAAAACACTTGAAATGATTATCACATATTCAAACAGCAGAGTCATAATTATCAAACGTGTTATTTAATTTAAACCTTTAGTAATTTGTAGGTACAATAATGAATGCATATTTAGAATAAGAAATCAACCCGAAAAATAAAATTACTATAGTCGTGGAGGTTCGGGCCCTTTTCTTCTGATACCTCTTTAGGGAATTTACCAGAAATGCATGCATAGAAATCTTTCCTGGTTGCAACTTGGCTTCCCTTCTCCATCTAGAAAGTTCTACAACTCCCTGAAACTAAGGGCCTGGGCAGATGAGGAACCTGAGGCTTAAGCCTCATTAGCTCTCTGGTAAATCTGCTTCTGAATATCTGGCAGTCGATCATGATCAGAGTCTGCACTTCATTGTGAATTCCTGAGTCATTAGCACCCATAGTGATTAGTCCCAAGATTGACAGCCTTGAAGGGGTTATCATCAACTCTGTTCCTACTGGCTTCCTTGTCACTTTATTTCATATTATTGTCTTTATGATGATTCACTTCTTTTACTGTGCATGGTGTTCTTACGTCAAGTGCTCACAAAGTAATAAAGAGGAAAGGAAGAGGTTGAAGAAGCAGCTTAATTCATAATACAACCCCATGTGGCAGTGTTTTTTGCTTTCAGGGTTTTTGGTGTTGGTCATTAGGTGAAGCTAACATCAGAGATATAAGATAGTACAGTTGTTGAGACCTTTGGAATTTTTTTTCTATTTTGTTAAAAAGTTTATACATGTCTTATCTTTTGTCGTATTTTTGAAGTGGATCTAACAGGATTCATCCTCACAATTGTTTGCCCAAGCAGCTTTAAGACCTAACCTCAGTCTTTAAAAAAAAAATACTCCCATGTTATATACGTGAATGGAGTCAATCTCACTGTTACTGCTTTGCAAACATGCAAATAGACACTGAAAAAAAGAAAAATCAATACCCATGTTTTCTTTTACCACCTCTGCTTTCATGGTTCTTTTTTAGTTTTCTCAATCTCCTGATCAAATGAATAAGTAAAATAATCAAGTGAGGGGGAGTGAATTGTTGGAGCATCCAGCTTTGTTTATGAGGCTTACTTTAATTTCCCCTTATGGTTTTAGGATTGATAGGTGACTTTATACTTTTCTGGACAGCTGGGGGTTAAAAGCAAATTGGTGGTTTCAAGTTTTGGCTTTTTTCAGCTTGCTTCTCAGGAGAATATAAAGTGCCTGTGGAGTGGGTCCAAACCAGTGGATGTTTAAGAGAAAGGGAAAAAAAAAAAATATTTGCTGTAGAACATTCTTATGTGACTTAGTTGCCTTCTGTTGCATTAAATGGATAGAAAGAAGACTAGTGTTGTGCTTCATAGTTTTTAACATTAAAACTCTCTTAAAAAATCCCGAACCTTAAAAAACATGAAATGACCTTCAGGCCTGTTGGCTCCCACTGTTTAGTTTATCAGGTCTCTGTCACACCCTTCCCCTCCATGTAAAAAATCCAGAGGGAAGTGTGAAAAGCATCAGAAAGTCTCCTTTATGCCAGTTCAGGCTTTTAGTCGTTTGCCAGCACCTTCATCTCTTCATATGTTTCTAGCTAAGGTCTAACATGGAACAAAAACCCGACAGCAATGGAGACCAGATGCCGGTATTTCTTCTCTGTCACTTGGCTGCTGAGCAGATGGAATTTATATCAATCGGGCATGCTAGGAGGAAGAGGCCGTGGCAGCCAACATGTGGAACTGGGGCTGAGTGACATTTCTGCTAATGTTTTGTCCTTGTAGAACATTATGCTTCCTCTTTGCTTATGAGCTGTGGTTTTCCTGACTCAGATGAGGTTCCAGCTCCAGCTGGAATGGCTGTCGCTCTTCCCCTCTCCCCCTGCCCCCCTTTACAGGGAGTGCTGGGAGCTATGGAGGAGTAGTGGGGCCTGCACAATGGAGCTCTTTATTAAAATACCTGACATCTGCATGCAATGCAGCAAAATCATCTTAGCTCAAGCAGAGGAATGCGCCAGGCATTACTAGTCACTTTTTGTCTAGTGCTGTGTGCTTGTTTGATTTATATAATGAGTGAATGCCTCTGGCAAAAGAGGACGTTGAGCATGTTATTGGAGGGGAGGGAACTTTATAATTTTTTCCAAGAAGCATTGTCACAGACAGGCCTAAAATATGAGTATTTAAAAGCAGTTGTAGTCATCACATGGATTTCTTGCTATGGTTTAAAAATGTTTGCTCATTACCCCCCTTCTTCCCACTTAAGGTAAGACCAGAACATTTGAAAATCTAGTTAAACATGACATGGAGTTTTAATGTTGTTGTCTACTATTGGTAAGAAGTCTCACTTTTAAGAAATTTTGTGTTATAAAGAATCCCCAGAAGAATGACAAAAAAATACATATTTAGAAACGCAAAGGCACATACATATAATAGCTGACGAGTTGCTAATTCTTGTTCCCTCCCTCAGATAAGTGCGTTACGCTTTCATATTATAAGAAATGTGTATACATGCAGAAATCATTAGATTTTCTACTCTAATGATGTAAGCCATTTACAGTTGCCTATTTTTGGCAAGTAAATAAGAAACTGCCATGTTAATATGTTATTTCAGAAAGCACTGAAGTGGTCATGAAATTACTGCTTATACTGCAAAAATCATCAACTATTTCCCCATTCCTACAGAGTCAAATCCCTATTTCTTGGTGGAAATTTGTTGTTGTTTTTTTTTTATTTTTATTTTTTTGATTTATTTATTATTTATTTATTTATTTATTTTTTTATTTTTTAATATATGAAATTTACTGTCAAATTGGTTTCCATACAACACCCAGTGCTCATCCCAAAAGGTGCCCTCCTCAAACTTGGTGGAAATTTGATTTGCGGTTTTGATTTGGTTGCTAAGAGATTCAGGGAAGGACACCAGGCAGGTGAGTTGGTGAGAGATGGAGCCTCTATTACTTTGTTGCTTTTTTCCAAACAGCAGCTTCTAGCAGATCTCTTCTAGATACGTTGGCCATATATGTTGTATCTTGAGTCTTCTAGAAATCTCCCAGGAAGCCTGGCCACTTCAAGAAATGTAAACACTGTCCCTTTGGCATTTTGTTTTTAATGATTGTCCTAATGATTTAATGAATTCCTCCTTGTGTCTCACTGTTCGGCATGCTGATGGCCCCACAACTACACTGGGAATGAAGTAAATCCATGTAGGTTGGGTAGAGGCTGGGGTACAATACTAATATTAGTATGTTTAGAGAGAGTCCCAATTCAGTCTTTCTTGGAGAAAAATTCTTCAAAATTGCTATGGAGTTTCTGGTTTTTGGGTTTTTTTTTTTTTTTTTCTTACCTATGCTTGTACTATACTGAGCAGAGGACATTTTAGGTATAAAATTATTTAAGTAGTCTGGTATAAGGAACCCATAGTTATGTGGCATATGCCTGTAATGTATACATATACAGTAGAATCTGGAGTCACAGAATATAACTATTCCTAAGTGAATGAACTTTAGCTGTCTATACTCAAAAATGGTATCAGTTCAAATAAATTGTTCAGATTGGGCTGGTTGGTTGGAAGGAATCTCCCTTTGTACTGTCCCATGTTATATGTCTGAATTATCCCAGATAATGTTGTATCTCTTGCTTTCCAAACTCTTGCCTTCTAAACCACAATTGTCCAAACATAGGAACAAGACAGATAGTGAGAAATGCCTTTATACTCAACTACGTACGATATTCCAGAGGAATGGGAATCTCTTGCTCTGTTCAAGTTGAACTTATACCAGCTCTTTTCTTATTCAATTTTACATTTAGCCTTTTAATGGTTTTTTAATCTTCAACTTATTTTTTGTTCAGGATATTCTTTTCTTGCTTCTCTCCTTCTCCCACAAAATTATTCATATCATAGAACACAGACATAATGTGTTACCTTTCTTGTGACCCTTATGTCAGGAGCGCTTCAAGCTGGACAAACCCAAGTGTGTTGCAGAGGTGATATTTTTGGGGTGGTGATGAATGGTCCAGGATAATTATACTCTTGGCTCAAGGTCCTATTAAGATTTCAGACGTGGAAAATGCTTCCTCATGGGCCTCTTGGAACTCATATGTGTGAGAGATTTACCTGGAGAGGAAAGGAACTGACTTCATCCTATGGAAGATTATAGTAGCCAAAGTCTGTGGATGTCTGATGGATGTCTGTCCTTTAGACATCCTAAAGGAGGATTCTTGAAGATAATGTGTTCCTTGGATTTTGGTCTCAGGGTTTGTAGCACCAGCCCTACCTATCTCATGGTCATGGTCATCTACAACTCTTCCTAGATGACAGTCCTTTACGTACCTGGAAGGACTGCGCACAGTCTTTGGTATTATGTGTTAAAGTCTAATTCTGTCTCTTCCTAGATAGATGAATTTGAGTAAAATTACTTAACATCAATGAACTTCTTTTCCCTTCTGTAAAATATAGACAATACTGTCTACCTTACAGGGTTACAAAAAAAAAAAAAAAAAAAAAAAAGGAGATAATGGTAGTTGAGGGCCTGGCACAAAATAAAGACTCCATAAGTGGCAGCTACTGTTGCCATTGTTGTTAACAGCCATCACAGCCTGAGCTAGCCTTCTGATCTGTCATCTGTATGTTTGCTTAGTTAGTAGCATCCCCCCAGTCTACCTAAAATATACTATCTCATGAGTCTAGCTGCTTCCATTGGAGCTCGTTAGGCCTCCAAAGCAAGAAACTCTCCCACATGTAAGGTTGCCCATTCCTGTCCAAAGACATACTTTTCTTCTTTGAATCCCTACATCCTAAGAGGGAGTTATGTCCTAAGTCTTCTATGAAGGATGATTTACAGCAAAATCGCCAACCTACTAGCAAAGGTGAGTTCCTGTCTTTTGAGACTTTATACCCTTGCCTTTGATTGCTTCAGCTGGGGCTTTGCCTCAGAATCACCCCAGATATCTATTCTTCCCTTGTTCCTTAGCTAAGGTGCTAGGATTTATTATGCAAATGAAGGTTACACCTCTGAGAGACAAAGAGGCCCTACTCACTAGTCTGTATTGCAATTTAATGACGGTTGAGAGGGAGGTCACCAAAGGGAGCATTCAATCCTGTTTAAAAGAAATTGGGGCAGAGCTCTTGCTTGTGTCTCTTTAAGATTAATCTGACAATTGTGGCAAGCATGTCTTCTTAACATAAGGACATGCTGGTAATGCAACCAGGGGTTTTCTTGTTGGACGCATCAAACTATATGATGAGACATTTGTTTTCCAGTTTTATCAAAATATACGACTTTTACACCTTTGATCTTAAGCCTCATGCAACAGATTTTAAGAGAATAAGATGAATAGCAGCAAAGTGGGGTATTGTCTTTATGCATAAAAGGTGTGTTTTCTATTATAAAATTTAGTTTTTATTGTAATAATTTCATAAAGAATTTAAGCTACACAGAAATCTGTATAGTAGATAATGAATATACTATACTCTTCTATCACTCCTCCAACCTAAATTTCATCCTTGCAAAATAACTGGTGCGTCCTCATAATCAGTTTGTTGGTGTTCCTTCCAGACCAGTCAGCTTTTAAAAGGATTTGGTAGACATGATGGCATGAAAGACTTGTGCCAAATGCTGTTTTGGATTGGTCTACAAATCTCAGGCATGGTGGAGAATTATGCAGTTATTTGACACATTGATCAACTTAGCAAACTTAGTACTTAACTCTGTGACTCCTCCATTCCCTTTTTGAGATAAAAATTTATTTAGTTACATTAAGTCTTCGCTTGACTTTGTTTATATAAACGCCCGAGGCTGACTTTCTTTCAAAAATGAAATAAGTGACTTTTTTTTTTTTGTCTCTCTAAGTTTTGGAGGAAGGAAGTAAACTAATGAACTTTAAACTACTACAAATAAAAATAAAGTCTGCTTTCTGCCACAGGACATCAGGTCAGGTGCATACATTTACTTTGGTTTGTTTTTTTGTTGGTGGTGGGTTTTTTTTTTTTTTTTTGCTTGTTTTTGTTTTTTTGTTTTGTTTTTGGTGCCATTAAAATTAATTTGTCAGTGTAAATTTTAGCACATAGGATTTTGTTTCCCTTCTTTCTCCCTTTCTGGTAAGGAGTACAATTGAAAACACATACTTGTGATTATAATTGGACTAAAATTTCTGGCAGAGCTATACTTAATATATCACAAAACTTTAATATAGTAAGGTAAATATTGCAGTAAATGCCAGTATTTCAGTGTATATTAGCATATCCTTGCCTTTCATTGTTCTGAGATTGACTAACATTTAATTGCCTTGCCTACTTTATAAAAGGAAAGAAATTACCTTATAGGGGTATGCGAACTCCTGAGGTTTCTCAGCTGTGAGCCCAGCCAAGTTGCTCTCCTCCAAGCAGCCACTTCTCTCCTTAACACACAGATCCTTATACACAACAGTAAATAACCCTCAGTAAATTTGAATCTTATCTCAATCTAAAGACACCACCATCATTATGGGGGAATGTTGTTAGTCTGCAAAACCTCAGTCAGTTTAGAACAACAGAGCAGTATCCAAACTTTCTGGCTTTGTCTGGATATTGTTACGACATGTGTTGCCGCTGCATTCCTGGGTGCCATTTATAGAGTGATTTCTTAAACGTTGATTGTGTCACAGTGCAACTGACCAGTTTAAAGCAGTTTTGCTATATTTCCTTCCGAATCAAAAAACCCAAAAACATCTCATTATCATTTACTTTATTTAGAGTTGGAACCCCTTGATTGTTCTACTACATTTGCAATAAGTATAAAAGATGCTTTTCTCCTGACAAATTCAGCATTTTAAAACTATCCGTGGGTGGGGTGCCTGGGTGGCTCAGTTGGTTAAATGTTGGACCCTCAGGATCTCCTGGTTCATGGGATGGAGCCCCGCATCTGGCTATGTACCGACAGTTTGGAGTCTGCTTGGGATTCTCTCTCCTCTCTCTCTTTTCTCTCTCTCTCTTCTCCTCTCTCTCTCTCTCTTTCTCTCTCTCTTTCTCTCTCTTCATCTCTGCTCCTCCTCCCTCTTGCACACTTGTGTGAGCGTTCTCTCTCAAAATAAACTTTAAAATAAATAAATAATACTATCAGAGTGAATTTTTTTTTTATTTTTCACCTTTTTATTAAGGCATAATTATACAGTCTTAACATGAAAATTTTCCAATTACTTTGGATTTTAGGATTAAAAAGGAAAAAGCAGGACACTTATTGACCGACCTCGTTTTGTATGCTTCTTTGTATATTAAGACTGTGTATGCTAAAAAGAACTGGCTGTCAGATAAAAATAAAGAATTTTGAGTTCTCACCCTGTATCCTGGGGTATGTGGAGTACCCAGATATGTAATATGCACATTGATGGTAAATAAGTAATGTTTCTCTCTGTTTATGTAAGAAGATCTCCTGAGTTATCTTCAGATTTGCATAATTGTTATTCGTTGTAAACTCTTTTCTTTGAAAGACAGGATAAGTGTGTTTAGATTTTTTTAAGTTCCCCATAATCATTGAGGCATCTAAGCATTTAACTTGCAAAAGCACCTCACAGTACATGGTATCACAAGGACTCAAGGACATTGCTCACACCAGCCCCGTCTGGGTAGGATTTAAAAAAAAAATACACAAAGAAAATGCATGTTAATATGGCTGAATATTCATTAGAACCCTGTGGCCTGGGGCTGGAAGCACAGTGAGGCTGTGTGTTTACCAGGCCACCCGAAAGGCAAGAGGGCATAAGGCACTTATAAACAGTGGCGCAGCACAAGCAGTGTTGTCTTTGAAAAGTTTTCATTTTCCCTTGAATCAGCTACAGTCTCTTACTTAAGGTCACTGCAGTTTGCAATCTTTGGCAGAAGGCTTCTTCCTTTTTTGGTAGTGGCAGTCTGACTTTTTTTTTTTTCCCTTTTGGAAGTGTTTTCCTCTGAAACTGCCATTATCTTCCAAACCTGTTTCATGTTATCATTGTCAGATGTCTCTTCTCTGAGTTTCTTAGAACAAAATGTGATGAGATATATATATATATATATATATATATATATATATATATATATATATATGCGCGTGTGTGTGTGTACACACGTATATATATGAAATTTTTTAAAGCATAGAATTGAAAGTCATATGGTTATGATTTGAGAATGTCAAGCTTGATTTTTTTTCAGAGTTTAAAAAAAAGTACCTTTTTCTCTGGGCAGTGAACTCGCTGCAGAGACATCAAAGAGAATGTGTACTGGATCAAGGTGATTTTTTTTTGACCACATCATTGCCAGCTGTGGTGTTTATGATTAGAGGCAGGCGTTCCAGACACCTCCGAGTCCTCACTAAGCGTCAGATCTTTAACAGGATCCATCCCAACTGAGTGACACTAAACAGACAGCCAGAGGGGAGTTGGTGGGATAGAAGAGGGAAGGGGGTGGGGATGAGGGAGCCTTTGGTGCCTGGTGCACTCACCATCCAAGCTGTAACAAACTCGGCTAATGCCAGGCAGCAGGCTGCCCAGAGGCCCCATAGCATGCCTTTCAGTGCAGCTTTCATTAGCCAAGGGGATGACTAGAGCCCAGCAAACATAGTCATTGATCCTCTCTCATTGGGCTCAGGGATATGCACTGTCCAGGTCACAGCCCAGTCGGCTTTGAAGCAGCTCCATTTCACACCGCTGATGGCCACAGACTGCTGGCTTCCAGGAGCTGACACAGTTCCCTCTCTGATCTCCATGCTCTGCTCCACGCAGCTAACTACATTGAATTCCCTCTGGATGTTGCTTCCACTTGTAATATTAACACTTGTTTACTCGTCCTGTTGACATAAGAATTCTGTAAATAGCCAGTAGTAGTGATAGCCGTACATGAAAGTGAGTCCTCTTCCTGCCTCCTGTTCCATTCTGGGTCAGTGCAATGGGCAGTTTTGCTAGTTTTAAAAACCAGGATATGCTGCTGGGACCAGGAATAAATGCAATAGGTTTGCAGGTGAATATTTGGGAATTATTAATCTCAAGATGAAAAAGTCTATTCCACTGATCGCCCTTAAGAGTAAAGAAAGAAGTGACTTGTTTGATAATTATGGACTTCTTTTTTCAGTGCAAAAGGGTATTTTTTTTTAATTTCCAAAAGTGTCAGGAGATGCCTCATTTGCACACAGAATATCTAGAAGATGGAGAGGAAAGGAAATTTATGAATTTGATTTCAAGGAGCATATAGACAATAGATTGCTAATGCAGGCTGCTTTTAAGAACCATTCCTTGATTACCACTATTTTTTTTTTCTTTTTAAATAGTTATCTAAGCAACTAGATGTTAGGGCTGAGTGAAAACCAGATGATGAAAGTGTGTAATATTCTGTCTTTTGCTCCTCATTTTGGTCTTCCTGCTCTGCATTCCCATGTTCCCCTGGCTTTTGTCGTCCCCCCAACTGACTTCTCGCCATCCTCCTTGAATAGTGGAAGGCACGTTGGTCCTTTGCACAGAAGGAACATGAAAGTGAGTCTGAAGACTAGTAATTCTCAGGCTATATGGTCTGGGGACAATAGAGATTAGCCCATCACTTGAAAGCCAGGTGGCTCTAGAATGTTCAGGTGGACCTACATGTTGGCTGATGGCACTTCTCCGAAGGCTTGAACCAGAGTGTATCATTGGGACTCACATCTTAGTGGGACTGCCATAGTACAGATTTTTACTTGAGAACTGTGATATCCTGCTATCATCTTACAGAAGAAAGTGGCAGGACTTGCACACATGTATATGTGATTCCTGCTTACCTTGCTATTATAACAATAACCAAAACAATAATAACCAAACGATATTCTATGCCATTTATTTGAACAGGCACCTTATATTTTCATTCAGTTTGTTTTTTAAAGGTTTATCTTACATGAAGAGAGTTAATGATGATTTTTTGCTAGACAAATACACTCACTAATTAATGTTTAGGGCAACGTTTTTCTTTGATGAAAAATGTGTTTTCATATAAAATTATTCATAATAGTTTTTTATAGAAACCCTTAAAACATCAAAGTTTTATGATGTACTTAAGACTATGCAGTAGTCCATGTACTAACATTGCAAGTAAATGTATAAAGTAGAACAATAAAGTAGTTTTATTTGATGTGCCTTTGTCATCATGCAACAAGTTAGTTCAATCAGTTGTTTATTTAATTACATTGTTGCCCAGGTTCTATTTTACTGTTTTCATGACCTTTAATAGTCTTCAGATCTGCTCTGTGTCAGCGTTATCCCATTTTACAGGTTTTGCAACAGAGGCAGAAAAAGGATCTCATTATTTTGATTGTGAGTTTTTGGCTTGAGGATTATTATTACTCAGGATGTGTTAGTATTCTTAGTCACAACAACTTTTTAAATTGGTCAGAATTTTATTCGCCACATGTAGAAATAGCAGTTTTAAAAAGTGCTCAGCTCTTTTGTTTGAGAGCATGACGATTATATCAACAATTTGATGATCAAGCAACCTTTTAAGTATTTAATTTTCCCACCATTTCAGGGAAGGAAAAAATGCTTAAATACCGAGGAATATAATGTTTATCAAGTTTTCTTCAAGAAATGAGGTGTGTGTGTGTGTGTGTGTAGGTAGATCAATAGATTAATTGATTTAAATAAAGTAGGGTCCACATTAATCTTTTATTCTATTGGGAATGTTTGCATTTGTATCAGAAATATCATTAAACAATGAGATTTTACAGGGAGCACTGTTGATGGATATTAAAATGAATGTTTTAAGAAGGTTATTGGCTAGAATAGACACACAAGTACATAAATACTTAAAAGTGGTTCTTTTGTGTTATTTCAGTGAAATGTTATTTTGTGTAATAAGGAAAGAAATACCTTTGTTTGCTTTAGCAACAGAAAGACTTGATTTTTATGCTACTGGAGTTTAATGAAGAGTAAATTTAGTGATATCTGTTAGCATTTCTGAGAAAGCATTTACATTAAATAAAAGCGGAAGTGCTGTTAGGGCCTACTCTTGCCCTTCCTTCTCCCTGCCTTTGGTGGAACAAATGGGTCTTTCCTGACAGCCCCCAGGTATGGGTCTGAAAAACTTTCTTAATGAGACCTTCAAACTTGGGGTCATCTGGAAGGAAATAAGGTACTTTTTGTTCGTGTAAAAACTGCAGCCACTACCCAAATTAAGGACAAAGTGAAACTCACTAGCTCAGTGAAATTTGCAGCTCTGTCAGTTTAACACCAAATACCACCTCTGGCAGTAAATCACCTGAAGATTTCATCCGTCACCCATTGATAAAACTTGATAACATCTGTTGGCCAATTTATTCTCCTGGAATTTCCTTTCCATCTTCCCCAGCCTGTAATGTGCATAGTTTGAAGAGGAGGAAATGATTCAAAAATCTGTGAAGACTTAAACACCTATTGATTTCCAACCAAGGAAAAAAAAAAATTAGCCAAGTTTTTATATTTGAAGAGCTGGGCAAACATATACAATACATGTAGTTCAATTGGGGCACAGTGAATTTTTCTGACTTAGTGGCATGATACATCAAATTTAAGAGGAAGTGAAAGGAGAGAATACATAAAAAGAGGTCAGATACATCTGGGAAGAGTTATTCCAATATCCAATAGCTGTGTTTCCTGTCTTTTTATTTCCTAATTTCATCACAGAGTGGTGTTAAATGGGTCTCTCTGCTTTCCTTTCATAACCAAATAGGAGCCTCTCCTTTTAGTAGCTGTTGTATACCACCAAGGAAAATCACTGGCTAGGTAGAAAGGAAACCAGATGAAGGCCTAGCAGGAGGCTCTCTACCCAATGAGAAAGCTGGACATTTTCTCTTCTGTAAAGATGATTGATAACCTGTGGATAAAAAATAGTGGGCTCTGAGGCCAGCTTCTCTAAGGCAGCTTGAGCGAATGTGTGGCTAGTGCTTCCTTGATTAGCAGAGGTCTCCCTGACCTTGGCAGTGTGTTGTGACTCATAGCCTTGCAGGGATGAATTGTTCCTGAACAGTTCCTCCAACATCTGAGGTACAAACAGGTCTTTTTAGTCATTTGTCAGACACCAGAGGAAAAAAAATGGCCCAACCTCTCAAGGCCTGAAAACAGACTTGAAGATTTAAAAATACTGCATACACAAATTTACTTTATATTCAGAACCCAAAATCTGGACTGTAAGAAAAGTGTCAGCTGATCATTACAGTTTAAAAACTCAGCCAGATCACCTCTTTCTTAGAAATGTAAAAAACCTCTCTCTCTTCATATTCCTTCTTTAGTTGTTATGTGATGTCATACCTTGGAGCTTTAGAGTTCTTTTAAAATAGCCAGTAATACAGCTTTCTTTGGCCAGATAACAAATTTCTTGCTTTTCTGACAGGTTTTGAAACTTCTTTCGTGTGGAAGCTAAGAGTACCTACCTCTTTACCTAGGATAGTGTTTTTGACCAGTTCTCATTTTAAATTAAGAGTCTAATTCTGTTCTTTACTGGTTTTCGGTAACTTTGATGGATATCCACAAAGGAATCTGTTGTTCCATTTTAAAAATTTTGGAGGCAGTATGGATTCCTACTAGTGTTGTCAGTGGGATTTATTGAGTAACTTACATGTGTGCAAGGCTCTTGAAGATTAGAGATACTCATGTGTTTCCTACATTGAGAGTCTACAGAGCATCTGTCCTGGGTAAAATGGTTGTAGTGCCCTGATCAACATTTACATACCAATAAGTAGGTCTTTTTGTTTTAGAATTTGAGGACTTAAGTGTAGAATTGGCATATAAAAAAAGATTCCAGGCCAGGATGGTTCCTTGGAAAGATAGTTTCCCAGAGGCAGTGTGATTTGTGCTGGTATTAAAGATGCTAATAGGTGGTGACGTGGAAAGGTGAAGTGGGCAATCTAGGCGAGGGCATTTAAGATGTGCAAAGGTTATGGGGCGCCTAGCTGACTCAATTGATACGGCATGCGACTCTTGATCTCGGGGGGTCATGAGTTCGAGCCCCACATTGGGCATAGAGATTACTTTAAAAAAATAAAAAAATAAAATATGCATAAAGCTTATACAGTTCAAAGAAGTAGAATCTTTCATGCGCAGAAGGCAGAATATCCTAGATGGGAGAAAAGCTGATTGTTCAGCAATGATTTTGTGTGGGGGAAGCTCCTGTAAAATGTAGAGTCTGTGTTTAGCCTTGGGGCAGTAAAGAACCAATAAGAGTTTTGAGCTGTACAATGATATGATGAAAATTTCACAGCAGGAGAATTATTCTGGTAATAATGTGTCAGCTAAATTAAGGTGCGAAGAAGTTAGAGGAATACAGTAATCCAGACCAACACATACATGGCAGAAATAAAACAGAATGGATAGTGGTTTAAAAGACTTACAGTGAGAGAATCTTCACGAATCTTGTTGTTTTGTACTGAGTGTTAGTGGTGAGAGATGTAAGAACTATGTCTCTTTTTCCTTTGTGTTACTCTTTGTAAAATGTTAGTGATTTAGTTTACAGTTGTCCAAGTATGTGGCAGGAATCCTACATACTAAAACCTGTTTAAGAGTTGTCTGTTCGAAAAATGTCCATGGTGGTCAAGTCTAAGATGTCTTTCACTAGAAATGGTAAGGATGTATTGAGCAGAAAGAAAAGTAAGTCTTCTCTTAGATTTTAGAGCTGTATTTAAAAACTTTGTTAATATATTGAACCGTGGCCTAAGAAGCAATACAGTCTTTTAGTATAGTAATTAAACATTGTATTCTGGTTAGAAGACCTAAATTCTTCAGCGGCAAAGAAACCATTTCTTGCTTATGTATCTTCTGTGCCTAGTAAAATGTCTGATATGTGATCAGTACTCAGTGACTAAAAACATCCATAGAACTTGCATTCTCATTGGTAATGAAATGTTATAATAATTGAAGCATTGCTGTGCATTATTGCAGAAATGTCACTCTTCTTTGGAAAGCTCAGTAGTTAAAGTCTCTGAGTAAATAGGAAGTATCCTCAACTGCCTATGGAGTTACACTAATGCTACATAATTAAGGTCCATTTATTCCTCCAGTAAATGTTTATTGTGAGCCTACTATAAGTAAGTTGTTGAATAGGAAGCTTTCAAGAAGGAAACAAATTCTCTGCCATCAAGAAGCTTGTAGACTAGATGGAGAGATGAGATCTCTCCATAAGTAACTACAATATTAGGTAGAAAATACTCACTACAATATGGAATGTCTGGGTGTAAAATGCTGTGGAAGTTCTTAAAAGAGGAAAAGGTTATTTCTATCCCAGAAGGTCAAGAGAGCTTTATAGAGGAGTTTACTTTTTTCTAACCTAGTCTGGCAAGGGTAGGTAGGATTTCAATTTGCCAAATGGCACAGGGGGATATAATCATGCATGCATAGGAAACAGTTTGACTTGAATGTGGGATTAAGAATAGTCTCAAGAAAGAAGCCAGTTCTGTCCAGGAATTTCCCTGATAAATGATTATCCTCCTGAAGGTCTTTTGAGGTCTCATCCAGAGCCTAGTGGGTAGCCTCCAGTTACTCTCACATACATATTTCTGTGACTTTTCCAAATCCCTGTTACTCATATAAGAAGTTTTCAAAATTCGGTATGAATTTTTTTTTTTAATTTTACACTTGACCATTAAAAAGGTAAAAACTTTTCTGCAGTTTTCACTGAAGTTTTAATGGGTAAAGTTTGTGATAGGTTTTAAAAGCTTTCATGGACCAGTATCTGTGCCAGTTTATTCAACTGGCTTTTCAGAGTCTACTTCTTACTATGCCTCTGGAATAAAAGTGAAAAGAGCTACCAGAAAGCTACAATTATACTGTTTATTTGGGGAAGTATTTCTGGTTGCAGTACTCCAGAATTTTTGAAAGAAATTGTAAATGTGGTTAATGAGACTTTGTGTACCTGTGACCATCCTACAAATGTGCTAAAATGAGAGTGTGGCCTCACAGCTTGAGAGGCTGTTGTTCTGCTTGGAGTGTTAATACTGTTATGAATGCTGAAATGAAATTCAGATGACCTCATTGAAGTTCTTGGTGCTGTGATTAAGAGGTGAATTTAGAAGAGGAAGTGTGGAAGATTTTTTTTTCTATAATGTAACTGTTACTGATATGGGCTTAAACCTCTCTGATTGTCTTTTTAAAAGTTTTATCTGTGAACTTTAAAACACTTTTTTCCTTCAGAACAGCTTTAGTGTTTCAAGCTTAAAATCTTCCCTCTTTAAATCCTGGCTGCATATTCCTCTCCCCTCCCCTCCAGGCACAGTTTTCTCTAAATCTTGGTTGGCTCTGACTCCCAAGAGTTAAGACTGTGTAGCTTCTATAAATCAGGAGACAGCTTCATTATCAAAGTTATGTGTTTTCACCTTACTAGATAGCCAGTCCTGGTGTTGGTGCCAGGCCCTGCCTTATCATGTAACCATCAGCACTGAATACTGGAATGTTCTTTGTTTGGATTATTTACTCCTTCTGTAAACAAAGATTAGAGTAAAAAATGTCAGCAGTAAGGCCCAAGCAGAGCTGACTGTTACTAGAAAATTGCAGTAGCGTGATGTGGGATATGATTTGCTATTCCTAGTCAGCATAGCAGTGCCTTGCTATTTATATCTGAGTTCTGTGCTGATGGTTTTACACATGCTATCTCATTTAATCCTCCCATTAGCCCTAGAAGCCTTGGAAAGTTCTGTTCTTCCCATTTTGCAGATTAGGAAGCCAAGAGTCCAAAACACCAAGAGTATTGACCCAATGTGTGTTGTAAGTAGCAGACGACTGGGTTTCAAACCTGGACATCTGATTCTAGTGTCTTCTCTTTTACTGACTACACTAAAGAAGTTACAAAGATGTTTCTTTGTATAAAGAAGTTTCAAAAATGGTTCTTTTCTTTCTTTAATTGAAGTATGGTTGACGCTCAGTGTTACATTAGTTTCATGATACATATAATCCTAAAGCAGTTATTTCCAGAACTTCTAAGAAGTTTGTTTCTCAGTAAATTGCATAAATTACTGCTTTTCTTCTGGAACGTGATTACTTACCATTTATCTTGGTATGCATTTCCACATACAGTATAGGCAAAGATGAGGAAACTATGACTTACAGAAATGAGTGATGTTGCCAAGATAACACCTGAAAATGCAGGTGATGTGTTTTTACTTGAAAATTTTCCACACGGATTTTGACTGGATTGTAGGTGCTGAATATGCTTATATTTATTCAGGGCATCTTCATTTCTTGACAGCAGTAAATTTGTTTTCTGATACACTACAAGGTTGTTTTTCTTATTGAACTATATTTTCAGGATGGAACCCCTTAAACTTTATAACCATAAATATGGTTAATGGGCTTATTGGCATGTTAAAAATTGTATAGTGTTGGCACATGAAGAGGCCCACATAATTGCTAAATAATGGTACCTTGAATATTTATAAAGGTGCTATTGATTTGTAGTTTGTATATCCATATATATTTATAACATTATGGTGACAAATAAAAACTTGAATAAATAATGTTGTGTCTGTAGATATCAAAGATAGTAAAAAGTTGCCAGGTATAATTAGAGCTGCCTTATTTAAGTCAACTCTGCCAGATTATCATTAATCAGATTTTTTTATGAGAGGCTGCTTGACCCCCTACTTTCCTGTCTCTTAAATTTGTCATGTTACCATCTGACTGGGACAGTTCCCAGATAGCTGTATTGTGTGATGTTGACTGATACATGATTGTCCCCCCCCCCCCCCACTTCCCCACTGCCTTTGTGCCCATGTATTTTGTGTGTTTTATTTTAAAAGATCCCTTCGAAAAACAAAAAGGAGCACAAAGTGCTTAGATCTGCTAGAGCATGTTCTAGAGGCACAGAGTCATTTATTCCTTCCCTTGAGCATATTCCTGGTATAGTATCTGAAGCTAGGCCCTGGGAAAGAATATTTTGTTTCCTTTTTTTTTTTTTTTTTTTTTTTTAATATCTATTTTGAGAGAGAAAGTGTGCAGGGGATAGGGACAGAGAAAGAGAGAATCCTAAGCAGTCTCCATGCTCTTAGCACAGAGCCAGATGCCGGGCTTGATCTCATGAATCATGAGATATGACCTGAGCTAAACACAAGATTTGGATGCTTAACCAACTGAGCTACCCAGGTGCCCCCCTTTTTCTGACCCTCAAAATGTCCTCATTCCTAACATGCCAGTTCTGCTTAGAATTGGTATTTGTTAATGTTTTGGGATAAAAAATATATAGGAGATAAACCATGTATATTACATTTTAAGATTTTTTTTTGTGTGTGTTTCTTGCTGTTTCTATTTTTCTTTCATATATTCTAAGAAACTGCACAATTCCACTTCTTCATACCAGTACTATCTTGGGGCAAGAAATAATTCCTATAACTGTCGTGGTAGGAAATTTTCACCTGTGCTTTTGGAAAGTCTTATTGGTAAGGTAAAAATTCCCAATCCTATAAATCTAGAGTGAATTAAAATATGTTTGCAATAGCTCCTACTTTGGTTTGGTTCATGAGGCCAAGGAAACCACCTTCTGGTATTTATGCATTTGTTTTGCCTTCTACAGGGATTAACCCCATCCCATCATCAATGGAGAGCCTGGAATGCCAATATACAGTCTTTCTGGAGCTTACTGCTAATAGAAATCTTATAAAATGGAACAGCATTGTGTTTTTGTATAAAGTGTGGGTTTCCTGTAATTCTTAATTTTTGGTCTAGTTTTCCTACTTGATTCTGTGACCTCTTCACACCTGTAAAGGGTCTTGTTTCCAAATCTTAGAAGACACAAAGTAATTGCCAGAATGACATTCTTCAAGTGAATTCTTCAGTCCAATGAAGAATAAAAGCAGAAAAAGATAAAAAAACAAAACAGAGTGGGAAAATTTGTCTAAACCAGTATTCCCAAGGGTATTCTCACAAAGCATTTTTTTCTATGGGATGCTAATAATTGTTGGTGAAGGTTAGATGAGTTTGAGAAAGACTAGGTGAAAAAGTGTTAACCCAGGGGCGCCTGGGTGGTTCAGTTGGTTGAGCATCGGACGTCGGCTCAGGTTATGATCTCACGGTTCATGAGTTTGAGCCCCATGTCAGGCTCTGTGCTGACAGCTCAGAGCCTGGAGCCTGCTTCAGATTCTATGTCTTCCTCTCTCACTCTGCCCATTCCCTACTCACATTCTGTCTCTCTCAAAAATAAATAAACATTAAAAAAAAATTAAAAATCAATGAAGTGCACATAACATAAAATTAGCCATTAAAAAAGTGTTAACCCAAATTTAACCTTTTAATGTAAGGATAAGCATTGTGTATCTCTTTCTTTCCCTCCCCCTTAAAAAGAGCCATAGAATATGTTACATTTCCCAGGAAGACCTTTTTCCTGGGATTAACAATTTATAAAGTACATGTTAGGAAATACAAAGTCAAACAACACCCTTGCAAATAAGAAATGCATTTAAATACCCAAGAAAGGACAAAGTGTCTTGATATTCTCAAATTTACTCACTTTTTCTCTGTTCTTAGCAATTTAGCTGGTGCAGTTCAGCAGTAGTTGAATCTGTGGGTATCTACAACAGGCCTTAAGAGTTCTGATCCCCCTCCAGGTCAAACCTGGAGTCTCTTGACCTTTCTTTGAGAGTTGGTTGTATTCAGCACAGAGAAAAGGTAAGAAACTTACTTAGCCTCTACCCGACTCCTAATGGATGGGATGAAGATTTTCCATTAAACCAGTTGTGGAGAGGGGGCTTATGGGACCCCTGTTCATGCTTCTTAGATTTTGTGTGCACCCCAAGACAAGTGAACTCCAGAGAAGTACTGTCAGTTTGTATGGACATTGGTTTGGGCAGTATGAGAGCCAGTTTTTACTTGACCTTAATCCAGCCATTTAACTTCTCTGAATCTTAAGGTTTTATTCATCTTTTACTCACCATCTGTACACCCAGCCATCTATCCATCCATTTCATTGAATGGTTGTGAGGGAAAAATGTGTGAAAAGTGTTGACAGTTGGAAACTTAAAGAGCATTACATAAAAAAAGCATGATATCATATCAGTCAAAAGATGTGTTGAGGAATGGTTTTCATCACTGACTCATGAAGTAAGTTATTTCCCTTGTTCCACAAGATTTTTGGTGAAAAGAATAAGCCTGACCCATTTATGTGAATAATAAAGATTCCTTTCAGCTGATTGTTTGTAAAGCTAATTAGACTTCTCTCTTTCTCTCTTCCTCTCTCTCTCTCTCTTTCTCTCTCTCACGCACACACACACACATACACACACACGCGCTAAAGAGCATATTATAGAATGATAAAGCAAAGGAACTTACACCATTCCACCTGTATAGTTGCTCATTTTATCCTCAGAACAACTCTGTGTAGTAAGTATGATTGCTAACTTTATTCCACAGATGAGGAAACTGAGATCATGTAAGTAACTTGCCCAAGGTCACACAGCTAGTAAGTGACAGAGCTGGGATTTGAATTGAGATGGTTTAGCTCTGGAATCTATGCTGTTAACCTGTTTTCTACTGCCTGGTGATTTATACCAGGATGCTAGAAGAGATTCCACCTTGTAGAAATGGCTTCACATTCTGATGGTCAGTTAACTAATGTAAGATACTGGACAACCCCGTTAACTGCCTGTCTCATTCTTATGAAAGTATTTGGTTAGGTATAAAACTCCAAATAGATATTAAATATTAGTGTGATCTTAAAACAAAAGTGACAGGTGTCTAGATAATGCTCTTTTCAGTACCATATTTAAAATGAATAAATGAGGATAACAATTTTTCTCTCACCTGTATCCCTGCCCTACCTATTCCATAAAACTAAATCCTTTAGCCACACTTTGCAAGCTTGTGTCAAAGGTGGTTTGACATAATGCAGACCTGTATTTGTGACCAGATGGGCAAGGACAAAACAGACTCTAATTGTTCAATCACACATGAAGTATGAATTTTGAATGTAAGATTTCTCATTCTAGATATTTTTTGAATTATCTTCTTCTTTGGGTTTGAACCCTGGAAAATCACAGAAAAATAATGCTATTCTTGCCATCTGTGACCTTTCATTTGATTATAGAGACAAGTTATATATACATTTAGAAGTTTAAAAGTGTAGCTGTTGGGGCGCCTGGGTGGCGCAGTCGGTTAAGCGTCCGACTTCAGCCAGGTCACGATCTCGCGGTCCGTGAGTTCGAGCCCCGCGTCAGGCTCTGGGCTGATGGCTCGGAGCCTGGAGCCTGCTTCCGATTCTGTGTCTCCCTCTCTCTCTGCCCCTCCCCCGTTCATGCTCTGTCTCTCTCTGTCCCAAAAATAAATAAAAAACGTTGAAAAAAAAAAATTAAAAGTGTAGCTGTTAAACAAGAATGCAAGAAGTGGCAAAAATTCAGGTGTTTTGGATGCTCATTAAATGCCCTGGATTTGGAGATACATGAGGTTACTAAAGATGGGAGGAAGCTTAATGAGGCACACGAGAGTTAAGTTGAGTTTTGGTGGATGAGTGGGATTCTGAACAGCGAGGAGAGTACTCTTGGAGAGGGGCAGGAAGAGAAGGAATGTGGTGAAAAGGCAGGTACAGAGTCAGCATGAATGTAGCCAGAGATGTGCTCCAGCCAGGGGGGCTGGCCTGGAGGGTTTGTGGAGAGAAGGAATAGAGGACCTGGGGCAGCCAGCTACATGGCTCAGGTGCTGTGAATTTGTGAATACCCAGCTACAAAATGTGGTCTACAAAATATGATAGAGGATGGATTGGAAATTGAAGATATGGTAGGCAGAACAACCAGCTGGAAGGCTATTTAAGGTTTCATGGAGAAGTTACTACATTTGATGGTAGAGCAAACAGGAGAGGCATATGTTTGAGGTATGTCAGAGGAACAACTGATGGGGTTTACTGTGATATGGTTAAATGCTGGGTCATTGTATGGTAATATAATCAATAATTTATTAACTAATAATAGATTAGTAAAAATAATCCCTTAACATAGGCTCTGGAATCAGACTACCGGAATTGAACACAAACATTCACATGACTTCAGTAATTTAACCTGTCTGAGCCTTAGCTTTCTTACCTATAAAATGAGAATACTAATATTCACCTTGGAAGATTGATGTAAGAATTAAGTGAGATAGCATGTAAAGGGCTTGGCATAATGCCCAGCAGATACTTGCGTGCAGTAAATTTTAACTATAGTTATTCGTGTACCTATTTTAAAATTTGAATTTGCTTACACTGTGGTTTTTTTTAAAGAACTGAACATACTTGTGTTCCTTTTATGGCAGATAGACTAATTTTATCAACTAATAAGACTGTGATTAATAATATCTCAAATGTGTCCAGCATCTATGTTGTGTTGTGTTCACATTATTTTTTCCCATTTGCTCTCCAGTAGGCCCGGGGCAGATGGTCTGACCCCCTCTGACAGAGGAGCTCACTTCCTTCGAGGAGTAATGGGGAAGGGACCCCAGGGTTGGGCCTCCATGGTAGAGCTGTAACCAGAATCCAGGTCTGTCAGTAAAGCACTCTTTTCCAATACCAGACATCACAGTTCAAGATAGGAGACAACAGAAAACAGAAAATTCTTTAAAAGCTCTTTACCTGTTCGTAGGCATGACTGACTAACCCCCACTGCCTTCTTTCAAGGATGCACACTGTGTCCTGTACCATGTTGGGTGCTCATAGCCCAGACTCTTCTCCTGGCTAATTCATACTCGTTTCTCTGCGTAAGTATCATCCAGTCTAAATGATGTTTCCCTATTTTTCTTTTCTCATAGCTCCTATACTTTTCTTTCATGTCACTTTTCACACTTTGTAATCCTATGTTTGTTTACCTGTTTGTTTATTTAATATCCATCTCCCCCACCAGACTCTAAGCTCCTTGAGAACAGAGATCATTTCTGTTTTATTATTCGGTATATTTAGCTTCCAGTATGGTTGTGTGGCATTAATAAGCAATCAATAAATATAAATTTGAAAATGAATTAATGAATTAGAAAATATGTAATACTCCATTGTGTATCAAGGGGTATGGTCTCTGCTTTTGCCAATAAAGCTTACTAATTAACATCATTAAAATTTGCAGTCCTGGAATTTTATCTAAAGTGGACAGAATAATAACTGCCCCCATTTACTTCATAGAGCTGTTTTGGGGGGATAAATGAGATAATGAATGCTGTTCTTTCTAGTCTCGAAATGAGGCCTATCTCGAACAGGGTGCTTAGGGAGTTCCCCTCTCACAGTTAGAGATGACTCAGAAACGCCTTTCTGACACTGCAGTTCCTAAAAAGGCTGCTCGGAGCCTGGTGGAGTGGCCATCTGTGAAATGGCGTGCTAACAACCAGCAAGGCTGAACAGACTCCCGAGCACCTTACTGTAGGCAGTGCCAGACTGTGAGGAGCACCTGGGTCACACCTCATCTGTGGGACTTTATTACCGTCTTCAGAAAAAGAGCACCGTGCCCCTTATGATGGCAGCAGTACTGCTAAAAGGCTGTTGGTGTGGTGATGGGAATAGGCAGAAGATACTCGTTTCAAAAGAAAGCCCTCTCTAGCTACTAGCCCTACCATTCAAGGCAGTGCCTTGCTAGGTAACTGGGAACTATACATTACTTTGAATGCACATGTTTGAATAAAGTTTTCTCATCAGTTTCTGGGATTCTAAAGAGCTTGGTAGGAGTTAGTTTTTGATTATTGAGGCAACCCCCTCCCCAGCTTTGGAAAAGGTATGGATCTCTTATTTCTGACAAGCAGAAGGAAAAAAAAAAAACGCACCTGGCTGTGTTGTTGCCATAAATATTTAGATGATGAAAATTCTCTTAAATATTTAAAGAAACTGCTGAGCATAGCTTAATCATCTTATTGAGAGCCTTAGATTTAAAACTTGAATGTCTGTTCTTAGGAATGAAGCAAGTTAAACTGCCTTAAAAATAAAGTGCCTCACGGTTGTGTCGTAAAACCTCAACTGACATTAAGGTAATTGTGCTTAAGTGCAATTTAGGGCCCTTGTGAATGTTTGTTGTAGACACAATAATGACGCTATTTTTAATAGTCTGATGCTAGTTCTAAAGAAATAAACCTATATTCTGCATGTGTCCTAAACAGAATCATTTCAGGGGAAAATGTAGTCTTAGCAAAAAAAGGACAAATTATAGGTTGTGGCATCATTATATGTTTCAAAAAGAGAAGAAAAGAAAAGAAATGGAATCTTCTGTAGTAGGGGCTTGTATAGTCCAGAGTAGTGTAATCTTCCCAGAGTCTCAGACACTTTCTGTCGTGGTTAATCTGACTCCCATCAGTCTTCTGGGACCCCTGATTAAATGCAGATGTTCTAGCCTATGTTGAGCCTTTATGGGAATTAGAAAAAAAAATGCCCTTTCTGGACAGATGCATCCAAAATCAGAGCACATGGCTTGGTCCTGGTGGGCTAGGCCTGAGCTAAATTCAGTGCCCCTGCCACTTTGGGCACATTCATGCGATGCACACATCGAACCCTCCATCCCCTGGATTTACTAGATCTCTAGACAGAACATACCTACTGTTAACAGGTTCTCTGGGAACCACATATGTCAGATTGATATTCATATCACTATGGTGGTGCTTTTGAGTATGTGGTCTGTTTAAGTCTACAATGGTCTCTTAACCTTCAAGCCTCAAATCCTCAGAGCTAATGGCATGACTTCTAGTATAGAAATGGACCCACTCTATGGAACAGAAAAGCAATTTCACTTTATCTTGAATTTAAGCAATATTTGGGAATATTTGCTGCTGATTTCTTTTGTCGTGCTGCTCACCGTCATGTTAGACTAGGAAAGCAAATAGGTTAAACTACAGTCATCCTTTTTTAGTAGCTGTTAATAGTTTAGATAAGAGTTGATGTTCCATCACCACCCTATTCAGGCCCTAATCATTTTTCCCCCTTGGGAATCTCTGTAGCAGCCTTTAAACTGGTCTTTTTGCTGCTAATCCATTCTCTCCTCCAATTCATATAAGGTCACACTTGCTAATGATGCTTCAGTGCCTTTCTTCTGGTTGAGGCAAAGTCCAAACTCTTAAACATGGCATGCCAAATCTTGATCAAAACTCAGAGAGGGGTGCCTGGCTGGCTCAGTTGGAAGACCATACAACTCTTGATCTTGGGGTCACGAGTTCAAGCCCCACATTAGGTGCAGAGATTACTACAAAAAAATAAATAAACTTAAAAAATAAAAAAACTGAGAGCGATCCCCCTGTGTCAAAAACCAAGCCTTAGAGGACCTACCAGTCCTGTATGACCTGTTTCCCAGCCTTCCCTCTCCGACCACATCCCCTACTTCCCTCCCCCTTACTCATTTGAGTTTAGCCACACTGGTTTCCTTCCACCTGCAGTACTTTCCCCCCAGATATCAGATCTCAACTCTGAGGTCCCCTCAACAAATCTCTCTTTGGCTATAATATCTGAAATTCCAGCTTTCCCTCACCCCAGACATTTCAGATCCTCCTTCCCTACTTTGTTTTTTCCTCCTTAAGAAGTAATATCTAATGTAGTCCATATTTTGTAGCTAGCCTATTACTTTTCTCTTCCACCAGGATTTAAGCTCCATGAGGCTAAGGATTTGTGTGTTTTGTTCACTACAGTCCTCAGTGCCTAGAACAAAATCGAGCTTATAGTATGTGGCCAGTAAATGTTGGATGAACAGAGGACTGAATGAATTTGGCCCCTGCCTGCCTCTCTATCCTCCTGTCTCTTCAAACTACTTCATCTCTCTCTTGTTCACATCTTTCCAGTCTGCCAGCTTTCTCGCTAAACATGCCACACTTTCCCCACCTCCTCAGTCCCTTTTTCCTTGCTGCTGCTTCTACTTACATGGCTCATCTTCCCCTGCTCTTCCTTTCAGACTTGGCTCAGAAGGCATCTTTGCTAGAAAGCTTTCCTGGGCCCTCCTCTGTGCAGGCGGAGCACCCTCTCCCAGTATGGTGCCAGCTGCACTGCCTGCTGCCTACCCTTTTGCCTGGCTTTTCCATCAAACCATACAACCTCCTTGAAGGTCTTACTAGGTTGTGTATTCTCAGTCCCTAGCACACTGTAGACATGTCTGAAATGTTTATTAACTGAAGAAAGGACAGAGGGAGGTTACTATAGATCTGAAGAATTATCTTAGTATTTCATTCATCTTTGTGGTCTGCCTACAAAAGTTGCTGTATTTATTTTAGGTACTCAGTAAAACTCTGTATGAACCAATCATTAACTCTCCCTTCCTTCTCCCAATGCCTTATTAGAAATTTAAAATATTTCTAATAAATATGTTTTTAATATTGAACTTTGAAGAACTCTTCTGAATTTATAACTTTTAGCTTCAGGTAGTTGACCAAATCCGGATGTCATCAGACAGGGCAGAGAAAACCTCTTTCTGACAGTAAAAATCTATCAGTATAAAATCTATCAGTAAAACTCTGTATGAACCAATCATTAACTCTCCCTTCCTTCTCCCAATGCCTTATTAGAAATTTAAAATATTTCTAATAAATATGTTTTTAATATTGAACTTTGAAGAACTCTTCTGAATTTATAACTTTTAGCTTCAGGTAGTTGACCAAATCCGGATGTCATCAGACAGGGCAGAGAAAACCTCTTTCTGACAGTAAAAATCTATCAGTATAAAATCTATCAGTAAAACTCTGTATGAACCAATCATTAACTCTCCCTTCCTTCTCCCAATGCCTTATTAGAAATTTAAAATATTTCTAATAAATATGTTTTTAATATTGAACTTTGAAGAACTCTTCTGAATTTATAACTTTTAGCTTCAGGTAGTTGACCAAATCCGGATGTCATCAGACAGGGCAGAGAAAACCTCTTTCTGACAGTAAAAATCTATCAGGATATACTGGTGGGCAAATGGGTATTTCAAGGACCTCAGTTTGTATGTGTTTTCTGAGAAACACAAATAAATGTCTTTGCTTACCTGTATCAGTGTTGGCTGGTAATAAATGCTTTCTCTGTGTGCATACTTTGTTCAAAGCAGGTCTTATATAAAAAATAAGTGGCTTAATCACTCATTTACAGTTTCCTCTATGAAACTTCTGAATAAAGATGAAATAACATTAAGAGCTGGGGAATTATAAATCTGTTTAATCTCTAGTGTAGACGATCAACACAAAATATTTTCATAAAAGCTAATGTTGCGAATGTTATTTATACTAATGATAAAGAATGTTGTCTCAGTAATGCCTATAAAAAACTTACCTACATGTTAAGTTGTATTAAGGCACACCATTTTAGATAGCTCATAAAGATTTTAGCAGCAGTTTGCTGTGACTGATTTGTAATGATGCTTATTACCCGTCATTATTGGGTCAACCTTATGGATAGCTATAGAGGGAAAAATTGGGCAGGACTTTACCATCCCCAAAGGCTGTAGCTTTTGCTAGTGTTTGGATGCATGGCATGTATTCCTAAAAGATCAGAAGTATAGCGTGTGATTTCTCGATGGACCATAACATCACAGCAGGAATACCTATACAACCTGCCAAGTAAATACATATTACAGTAATTCTCAGTCTGTGCTTTTGTTGCTTTGAGGAAACCATATGTAGTAGCAAATCCCTCTTATCTTTTGCAGTTAATCAGTTGAAGTGGTGAAACTTTACCAAAACAAACCACATGTTCTAGGTATCTTAAACTTAAAATATTTAAATGTGCATTCATTCTCCAAACGTTTGAGGTATAGATGGCTGTGCCCATTGGCATTCTAAACTGGATTTTTACATATGACATTTGTAATGTATCACTAGGATTTTCTCCTTTGAGTTACTTTAAAGTGAACCTAGAATGTGGACACGAATGAGTTGCCTTGAGTGCAGAAGTCTTAACTCTTTTACAGTTGCCCACTGAGAGCAGGATTTTTTTAAGTGATCCATCCTTGTCAAGGCTTCCCAAGGCATTCAACTTTTTTTTACAATCATATTTCATTGATTTTTAAATCATATTTCATCAAATTATGAAACTGTATATATATATTTTTTTTCTTTAATTTTTAAGTTTATTTTGAAAGAGAGAGAGTGTGAGTGGAGGAGGGTCAGAGAGAGAGGGAAAGCGAGAATCCCAAAAAAGGCTCTTTGCCGTAGGCACGGAGCCCAATGTGGGGCTCAATCTCATGAACCATGAGATCATGACCTGAGCTGAAATCAAGAGTCGGATGCTTAACTGACTGAGCCACCCAGCACCACTAAACTATGTATATATATATTTGAAGGATTTTATTTGTAAGTAATCTCTACACCCAACATGGGGCTCGAACTCAAAATCCCAAGATCAAGAGTCACATTCTCCACTGACTAAGCCAGCCAGGTGCCCCATGAAACTATATTTATAGATGAAACTCATAGTCAGATCTAAGAACAAACAACTGACTCTTCATAAATCATTAAAAACAGGGTGCATAACATGCCAGAGTATGGTTTACTAGTTTTGTTCATTTAGCATGCTGTGGATATCAATATACTTACAGAGGGAATGATGATTTTGATAAATTTGGTAACATGTAGTCATTATTTTTCTTTGTTCCTATATAACTTAAAAAGAGATGAGATTTCAACTGCAGTGAAAATAGTTCTAAGACACCAATAGTAAATCCTCTGTACTTACATGTGCACACTTACACACACACACACACACACACAATTACAAGTGAACATGTGTATGTATCTTTACATCTCTTTTATTTTAATATGGCTTCATTGTCTTCTTGCTTAAGCCTTCAGACTTCTCGCTCTCCCTTAAAATTCTGTCATTTCCCCCTGCTTGCAAGGTATTCAGTATAGATAGAAAAAATATTCTTACTTTTGTTCCTCTTCTGTCTGGTCAGTTACCAGATCTTGTTCTTTCTGGAAAATGCATCTTCTCTTTATTTGAATGGCCACCCCCCTTGATCAGACCCTCACCACCTGCTGAGTATATTACTGAAATGGACTTGATTTACCACTTAGCCATGTACGTCCTTGAAGCTGTGGCCAGATCCTTCTTCCATAAATCCCACTTTCATCATTTTACTTGCTACTCAAAATTCTCAGTGG
The DNA here is from genome assembly GCF_028018385.1 of Neofelis nebulosa. Lineage (NCBI taxonomy): Eukaryota > Metazoa > Chordata > Mammalia > Carnivora > Felidae > Neofelis > Neofelis nebulosa. The sequence continues at coordinate 53,419,737 of NC_080793.1, forward strand.
CTTTTCACTAACTGCAACATAAAATAAAAAATATTTGTCTTAGCTGTCTGTGCCATTCTTAACATGGTCCCATTCTCATTTAAAATGTCAGGTTCTGCTCTTTCACACCCTGTGGGAACCTGCCATGACAGCCACATGACAGCCCATTGCTCTGTTCGCCAGACTTGTACTCCATCTCCTTGCCTCTGCTCATTTTGAACCATCTGGCCAGTAGGATCTTAGCTCTTGTATTCGACTTATTCAAATTCTTAAAGATCCCTGTCAACTCTTTCTTACAAGGAATTCAGTACCAGCAGGTTAGAAATTGCCTATTCTGACACTAAATTGGGCATACTGCATTTTATTGATAGTTGTCTAGTTGTGTTTAACTCAACTAGAGAATAAGCCCTTTCAGAGTAGGGACCCTCTCTTCTTTGTATCTTTTTCACAGAGCCCAGAGCGCTTTCTATCTAGCACACCTGTACTGACCACCTGACTAAGGAGAATAAGAGTGACTAGGCCATTGTCCCTGCCCAATAGGTGCTTAGAATGTAACAACAACAACAACAAAATGTCCTTACATACATACACACACACACACACACACACACACACACACGTAATATGAAGTACATAGACGCTAAACTTTGTTCCAATAAAGATGTGAATTCTATTTAGATGGGCTTTTAGAGGAAGATGAAATTTCACTCTGATAACAGGGAGGAGGGTTTCTGACTTGGTGATACTGGAATTAGATATTAAATTAAACATTTGAATATGGGGATCATCAGAAGAATAGAAAGATGTTTATTTTCTTACAAAATATCTTTTTCAAGGGAGAGATAAACAGTATTGTTACTCAAGTAGGCATTAGGAAACTTTTAATAATTTGATCCAGTTCACATAATTCATCAGGGCTCTTACTCCAGCACAGGCGTTTTGAGCACTAAGTTCTGTCTCTTCAAGTTCTGTTAACATTCCTTGGAGTCACCTGAACATATGGAAGGATCTGAGTTTTTAGAGGGTAAGAAACTTTTCAGCCCCCCCTCCCCTTCTGTAACACTCAAATCACTCAAGAATGTTTCCTTTTGAAAGCACTTCAAACCTGCCATGGAGTTAGCCTTTGGGGAGGAGAAAGGCGGGTAACATAAAATATCAGCCAAGAGCCTTTGAAGATGGGTGATGTGTTTTTCTCCTTAGGATGCTAAATCACACATCACCACACATGTGCATGGAAAATGAAAAATGTCAGAAACACATTTATGTAAACCATGGATCATATTTGCATATACAGCATTTCAACTCAGCCCTCCTACCCTCAGACCAGCAATGATTGATGCTTTATATTTTGCCTTTTAAAAGATTTATCTAGTTGCAGGATTTTGCTGTATGTTAAAACATAATATTTCAATGCAAGGTGAATTAAGATTATTACACTATAGGCTTATGCTGTCTAATACAGTAATCACTAACCACGTATCCATTAAACTTAAAATTTTAAAAAGATTTCTTTAGTTGCATACCCACATTTCCCGTATCCATACCAAACTGAGATATGTGGTAAAGGTAAAACACTTAACAGATTTTAAAGATTTAGTACAAAAAACAATTGTAAAATACTAAGAATTTTTATATTATATGTTGAACAGATAATATTTTGGACATGTTGGTTAAGTAAAATATATTATTAAAATTAAAGCTAATTTTACCTCTTTTCACATTTTTCTTGTTACTTGGAAATTTAAAATTACTTCTGTGGGTCAAATATTTCTATTTGACATGCTGGCTTAGAAAACTCATGTTAAAATTTTATTTTTGTATAAAGTTTTATACTGAATGGGCTTGATAAATAAACATTTTTAAAGATAGGGTAATTAGTACTGACTAAAACATAATTTAGATGGTTTTGTGATTCCTAAAATTTTTTGTTTATAATTTTGATGGGACCCACCAATCAGTATTTTCCTTTTTTTGTAAAAAATGAAGGCTTTAATCTGTGTTCAGGATATTACTTTTTTTTTTTTAGGACATTATCTTTTAAAATTGTTTTTGGTTTTGAGCTAGTTTGACTTTAATCTTTGCTCCTTGATTGGCTAGTGAGTAAGGCTCACTGAATAATAGGGATTAAGATTCAAATATTTCAGAAACGCTTCCACTACAGCATTTTTTTTTTAAATGGGAACTTAGAATCAATACAGTATCTAAGACAGCACACTAAATCTTCGTATTTGCAGGCTAAGCCCTGAATCAGATATTTCAGTGAACGAAAATATCTCCACATATAACCATTCATTTGCCAATTAAAATTTTTTTTTGTTTCCTACTAAAACATTTGACTCAATAGCTTTCATGTGGAAATACTTCCACAAAGTTGTTTAATTTATTGATGTGAGTTCAAATGAGGTTCAATGTAATTTTTCAGTTAGTTTAAGTGTTGGCATGTTAGTGCTATATAAACCCTATTTGCCTACTTATCCTGTTGTTATTCAATTATTTAAAAAGAGGTGTCTTGAGCAGGGAACAGGCTTCCTAACTTAGGCGTTGTTAGTATTTTATTTTTTATGTTATTTAGAACATCAAGATATATGTGAATTGTATAGAAATTAGAAACCTTTCAAAGAAAAAGCCACTTGTATGGTTTTGGGATAACCCCTTACTGAAATTGTTTGTAATGACACAGAAATTGAAGTAAAAAAAAGGGTGCCTTTTTGTTCCAAGTGAGATACGTAGTTTCGTAGTAGAAAGATAGCACCAAGAAAGAGCCATGAATAGTAGTATTGGAGTTTTTGCCGAATTGAATCACACTAGTGTCTGTATATTTTCCAATGTTGAATTCTCTCCTCTAAACTTGAAATTTGTCCTGTTTCTCCATCTCTGGTAAAATATCCATGGAAACAAAGTGGTTTCCTCATGGTTTGCTCATGAGTCCATGTTGATTCCTTACTGATTCTGTATTATTAAAGACCAAACAGACATACAAGGAGGAGAAAGAATATTTCATACAGCTATTTTCCCTACTAAGGAGGACCCATAGAAATGTGTATTTTTGAAAGCCACCTTCACTCTAGCTATTCGGCTTTTGGGCTTATACAGCAGTAGAAATGTTCAAGAGTGACAAGAAACTATTATTTCTGAAGATAGCTCGTCACTTTTTCCTCACAGGAGTTAGCTGGGGTTCAGTGCTCTCTTTGGTCTTATTTGAATGGTATTTTATCAGTCAGACAAAATAATATTCAACTATTAATATCGTTCTGCTAAAACAGTTTAGAATAAAGATTTAATGTTCTCTTTTCAGTGAAGGGCTTGTGCCCACCGTGCAGGACTGTAATAAAAGAGAAACAAATGAGGCAGCTCAAAGTTATGGCTCTCCATGGCTTTTAGGTCTCTCATACATTTTTATAAAACATATATCAGAACTTCTGAATTGTTAAATTGGGTTATTTTTTAATGCAATTGTATTCAAATAGGGACCTGAGAGTAACCTGTTAGGTTTCAGCATTGAGAACAGGCTCTGTCCTGGCTAACAGACTTATTGCTGTTATTATGTCCTCTGGTCTGTAGCCAGGAGAGGACAATTGACCTCAACACTGTGCTTCTAGCTGATCTTCAAGTAAACTAGTGCACTTCCAGCTCCTCTCCAGGCTCACTTCCGTGCTCTTAGGCAAACAGGTAACCGGCTTGCCCATCTCTCTCCTCATCTGTAAAGGGGGAGTCTGGAAGGTGTCACTTCTGGATTCCCCAGTGGATTTAAAAAGCAAAGATGAGATGAAAGTCGTCATGTGAATCTCTCAGATTGCTACTGTTTAATAATTTTCACTCTCCCTAGAAACCTAAAAGTGAGCTTTAAAGAACAGAAAATGAATTTTAGCTCAAATATTTGAGAGTGTGATGTATCATTAAATGTTTGTGGGAATGTACTTTTGCCAAAAAGATGATCATTAGGCTTTGATTAAGTTAGCGTTGCTCAAAATAATTTTATGAAGAGACTCTTTCACATGACACTGTTCACCTGTGGTACTGGAAGGGTAATAGCATAGGTATATATTGGTTTTAGTGTGGGGGAATTAAGTGCAGCTGGACTTCAGCAGGGATTATTCCTTTCCCAAGCTAGAAATTTTTACCCCAGCCTCAAATGAAGGAGGAACATGGAGTCCTACAAAGCCAGGGATTATATTATCATTCTTAACTCAGAAAGTATGATTGCTGTCCCAACACTTAAAAAGACTGAAATTTAACACTCAGGTCTTCATTTTTTGCACTAGTCTCCTCCTCTCAGGCTGAAATAGGAGTGGAAGAGGCCGGAATCATCCGAAGTAGATGGATCGCCATGACAGGTTGTTTTGACTTTAGTAAAGTTCTTTGCATTAAAACAAACATCCCTAAAACACATTAGCCTCCCAGCACAGGAGTGGGAACACACAGAGCAGGAAGCCTGCTGTGGTCTTTAGGGAAATCTTGAGTGCTTTGGGGTGATTTATTTTCAGAGGGTTTGAACGAGATCAGCTCCAGAGAAGACAGGAACATTCAGGATGGTGGGAAAACAAAGTAATGGACTTCTTTCTCCTCTCGGTTAATGGTCTCCCTGGAAAGCTATCACAAAGAAGTGTTTTGTTCTACTGTTTTGTGGGAGTAGGGGGTGGAGTAAAGTTATGCATCGAATGGAACCATGTTTGTTTGTTTGTTTGTTTGTCTGTTGCGGTAAGCTCCAGCCACCTGAGATGAGCCCACTGAAGTGGAGGACCAGCCCTGACAGACCCAGTATGATGCCTTGATTGGGTTAATATAAAGTTGATTTCTTATCAAATTAAGCAGAAACTGCAAAAGGCTTGTGGCTCTGAGATGAATTTAGCTTCTGAATCCAGAATGGCCCACAAACAAGGTTTTTTTTTTTTTTAATAACAGATGCGTAATGAACATTCCTGACCCAAGTTTACAAACATGCAAACTGGGCTAGAAAAGATTTACTAGATCAGGAGGAAAGCCCAAGTTCAAGGGAGATACATATAGATCTTGCCTATCCAACTGTGTGAATCAGCTTCTTTTTCTAATACAGCTCAGAGCACTTATATTACATGTTATTAAGATTGGTCATTTAGGGGCGCCTGGGTGGCGCAGTCGGTTAAGCGTCCGACTTCAGCCAGGTCACGATCTCGCGGTCCGTGAGTTCGAGCCCCGCGTCGGGCTCTGGGCTGATGGCTCGGAGCCTGGAGCCTGCTTCCGATTCTGTGTCTCCCTCTCTCTCTGCCCCTCCCCTGTTCATGCTCTGTCTCTCTCTGTCCCAAAAATAAATGAAAAACGTTGAAAAAAAATTAAAAAAAAAAAAAAAAGATTGGTCATTTAGACCAAAGCTGAGCTCCCGAGAACTCTTCTCAGTGACAACGAAATTGTTATGTAAGTTCAGAAAAAAAGGAAATCAGAAATACTGTGTGCATGTGTGTGTGTGTGTGTGTGTGTGTGTGTTTAAGGAATTTTTCAGGAAGCTCACAAGCAATGAGTTCTTCTTTGTTAAGGGACGTTATGAAACCACTGTAGTCCTCTTTTATATCGGAGTTGTAATTATAACCACAGGGATATTGTGTTCTCTAACAAATATTCAAGCTCCCTGATACCACGTTGCCTAAAGCCAAGCTTCACATACGGGTATGTGTAACATTGCCTCTTAGTAATCCCCCCATCACTTGTCATTGGCCTTTCCCTCTCTCAGTGGAAATATCTTTATAGTCTGTGACTGGCCTGTTGCTTTTGTTTGTCTTAGGTTCATCATGTCTTTTATAGAACATGAGAACATATAGATCCTTGGGACATAGTACCTGAAATATTTAAGGGCTTGATAGGAATAAGTGCCCTCTTTTGGAAATTGGCTTCATGATGCAGTTGTATGCCACTGGAACAGTTGGAAAGAGGAAAATTAGATCCACTTGCACACCAGACAGCTCTGTTTTTAACACGATTATTTTATTGGGGTGTACATTAATTAATCCTGAAATAAGATCCTGTGTGACATTCAAAGTTGTGTTGAGTAGCTCAGAGTTTAAATATTTTAGTTTTACAACTTTGTTATGCTGGCAGCCAACAATGGTGTCTCCGTGAAATCAGCATATGAGCCCTGCTTGTGATGACATCTGGAAAGCTTGTTTTATCCATAAGCACAGTTGTAGACAAATGAAAGCAGACAGATGTAAGGCTAGGGTGGCATCTTCGCCTCAAGCATTCTCTGGCTGTACATTTTCCAGTGTGTCAAAAACAGGGAGCCTTTTTTCAGGGGTGGAATAAAAACATTCTGTCACATCCATACACCAGCTACTGTGCTGCCTTTTCTGAGCTCTGAGGTGTAAAATGGCATATATTGTTCAAAGTTTAACAAGAAGAAGAGTTAGGAGTCTGTAGGAGGTGGCTAAGTGTAAAAGGTACATGATGCAAAGGCAGAAGAAAACTTGGTGTCATTTTAAGTCCAATCACAACCCCTTTCTCCCGTGAGAGCCAGGAGGGATGCAAGGATTGTCAAAAGGGGATTTGGAGTTTCAGGTGTATTTTTCTTTTTCTGTTATCTTTATCATTCACTGTGAACAGCACCCACTGTATATTAAACACCTGTGTACAGGGAAGTTGACATAGTAGTTCATGTGAATGGGTCAGAGATAAGCTTTAGGATAGAGCTGTGGTTAAAGATGGATACTTAGAAGTCTGAAAGTCAGTGGTGTTTCATGGTTAGCTTTCAAGTCATTTTGTTCAGGGACTATTCTATAAGAAATTTTATACAAGGGCAGCTTGCCTTTTATCCCACTCTTCTTTTTTTGTTGTAGAAATAAGTATACCTCAAAATATGCATACATACATACATGCATATGTATTTGCTGGAATCTGGGTTAAAGCAGACATTTTTTAAAGCTCTTGACCCTACAACAGCAATAGACTTTGCTATACCTGCTATGGATATGAAGTCTATATTTTCATCTCTGGGGATTTATGGCTCCATATTTCATTGCATATACTGTATATACCATGTAACTGTCACTAACTATTGTTAAATATGTTTTACTGTGGGGCGCCTGGGTGGCGCAGTCGGTTAAGCGTCCGACTTCAGCCAGGTCACGATCTCGTGGTCCGTGAGTTCGAGCCCCGCGTCGGGCTCTGGGCTGATGGCTTGGAGCCTGTTTCCGATTCTGTGTCTCCCTCTCTCTCTGCCCCTCCCCCATTCATGCTCTGTCTCTCTCTGTCCCAAAAATAAATAAAAAACGTTGAAAAAAAAAAATTAAAAAAAAAATATGTTTTACTGAAATTTTAGGAAGGCAGATACAGTCTCGTTAAGCATCTGGGTAGGAACTAGATTGCTGCTTGCAGCCAAAACACATAACTTTATAGTAGTGGAATCTCGTATCTGAGGAAACCACACAGATACATGTAATTTGAGAGCAGTGAAATAATGGAAATGTACGGAAGGGAATAGTATGGCCTAAGGAAGTGAAATATGTTCAGTTGCTTATGTCCAGATAAAAGTCTCTCTTGGCTTCAGCAGCATGTGTCTTTTTCAGTGGCTCAAGGTGGTTGAGAATATCCTCTTTTTTTTTTTTTTCTTTCTTTCTTTTTAGCAGGAAAATTGCATTATGCTCTTAACAGGGGAAAACACAGATGTCCCTTTCCTGTCCCATTCCCATCACGCCATCATCAGTCCTTTGAAAGTGCATGGTGTTGAGTGCCACTGAGCCCTGAAAAGTGCCTTTGTATGTACAAAATGACACTGTTTTGTTTTACATACTGTTAGGCATGGTGGAGAAAAAATATATGTGTAATTGAAAATGTACAGCAAATTGCCATTTGTACCTGCAAAGACTAAATGGCCCAGTCATTTGGATTGTTGGGATCTTAGTAACACCTGAGTGAACTGATGGGCCAGCCAAGGGAAGCCACTGGACCTTTGTGTGACTTTTCACTTAAAGCCAAGTAAGGGGTCCCATGACTCCATCACTCTTCTTTGAGACTCAGTCTAGACCCAAGTGCCCTGGGTAAAAACCCAGTAGTGCTTGACTTCTCTGAATTTGTTCATTTAAATTGGAAACACAGAGAGGAGGGAGTCTTTTCTTGATTCTTGGGATCTGGTTTTGCCTGATAACATTAGGATCAGAAAAGAAGTAACAGTTACATAAATTATCTGCAGACCATGAGTTGGAAACCAGAGGAATTTCATGTCTCATCGTCCTTCCAAAAACTGAGAGTTAGTGAAAGTTTTTACAGTCCCCTTCCTCAATGCCAACTTAAAATTTAAACTGTTAAAATGGATACCATCATTCGTTTTTGTGTCCTTCAGTTTAAGAGGAGATTTTTTTTCTCCTTTTAGTTTGAGTTTCTTTAGCTGAATATTTAATTTTTAAATTTTTTAAAAAATTTATTCATTTTTGAAAGAGAGAGAACGTGAGCAGGGGAGGGGCAGAGAGACAGGGAGACACAGAATCTGAAGCAGGCTCCAGGTTCTGAGCTGTCAGCCCAGAGCCTGATGCAGGGCCTGAACTCACAAACCACGAGATCATGACCCAGACCAAAGTTGGACGCTTAACTGACTGAGCCATCCGGGTGCCCCAAGCTGAACATTTAATTTTTAAATGTTTACCAACACTATTGGGTTGATGTAGTAGAGATTTAATAGCCACCAGGAACCTTGTGCTGATACCAATTTGATTTGTTTATAAGTTAAATGATGCTACTAAATCTATAGTGCTATTTGGTCATCTTGAATTAATCAGAAATATCCTTTATGATGCCATCTCCTGGAAGGCTGTGTTTGCCCAGATTAAAACTATGCTTGTGGCAACATTAAAACAAAATTATGGATCCCTTCATGGTACTAGTAAGTAGTAATTTGTACTGATATACATTGATCTTATATTATTATCGTTATTATTATTGACAACAGTTGGTGCCTACAGTGCACTGCATACAGTACAAAGTTTTTTCTGTTTTTACTGAGTGCTTATATTATCGTATCAAAGGCACTTTGAAACTTTGATTATCTTATATAATTCTCATAATGATCCCATGAAGTTGGTATTACTATTATATTATTACCTCCATTTTGTCCATGAGGATACAGGTTCAAAGAAGTTAACTAATATGTTGAAGATCACACACCTTTGTAAATTGAACTATGTGTACAGGCATTGATTCCATATTCATACATATTTATTTTCTGTTCTGAGTATATTATAACCATAAGGTACCTTATACATGTGTTTTTTACTTAAAAACAAATGATCTGTTGATTTTTAAAAAGATTATTAAAATTGGGCATTGGTTCAATTTCCCAAATTAGTTAATAAGTTTGCAGTAACATCAGTGATGGTAAAGATGTAACATTAGATTTCCTTCAGGCACAGAGTTCTTTTTGTTTGCTAGAGAGGCAGTACAATGTATTGGTTGGTGGAAAAGTCAGCTGTGAAGGTTGCTGAAGATTGAATCCCAACTCTGCTACTTACGACCACTGTACGATTCTTTGTGCCTCGTGGTGAGAATTTGTTTTCTAAATTTTATTTCTTTACTTTGAGAGGAGGGGGGAAGAGTGTGAGCGGGAGAGGGGCAGAGAAGGGTGGGGGGGATCAGAGAGAAACTCCCAAGCAGGCTCCACACTGTCAGCGCAGAGCCCATTGTGGTGCTCAATCCCACAAACTGTGAGATCATTACCTGAGCCGAGGTCAAGAGTTGGATGCTTAACCAACTAACTGAACCACCCAGACACCAGGTGGTAAGAATATTAATAGTACCTATTTTATGAAGATATTTTGTGTGTTGAGTGAGCTAAAATATGCAAAGCACTTAGACTGGTACATGCCATATAGTAAATACTGTATGAGAATTAGCTGCTATGATTATTTTGTGTCTGTTATTGTGATAATAATTTAAACCAGTGTATGAGGCTTGCAAGTCATTTTCAGATTTTCAGAAACATTTGGAGACTGTCAAAGGTAAGTAAGTATTCTTCCAAAGGTTAAGCTATTACAGATAACATTTTAGTATCTTTGTGCTGAGCTGTTAAAATAAACAGATAAATAACCTAGCAGATATTCTTCCCAGAATGCATAAAGAAAGAATTTAGAACTCAAATGCAAGTAAGATTATATTAGTCTAAATTAAGCACTTGAAATGTTTATATCTGTACTTTAAAAATGAGTGCTGACTTGGTGATATCAGGAATTTTTTCCCCTGAAATTGTAAATTATATGCCTGTTGTCTCATGCTGATCAATGATACATAAAAAAGACCCTTACAAGCAAATATAATAAAATGATAATTGTAGAATTTAGATGGTAGTTACATGGATGCTCACTGTAAAAGTTCTTTCAACTTTTGTGTATATTTGAAAATTTTAATAATGAAATATTGATAGGAGGAGACTTATTAACATTGCCTCCCACTCCTCTGGAGGTTGAAAACCTTTCCCAGACTTTGTGTCTCTGGCATGATAGATGGCAGTCATAGTGGTGTGGAATACACATAGAAAGACACTCTCAGAAATCCCATTTCAGTCTCACTTGTGTGTTTTCTTACCACCAACTTTGAATTTTTTGAGTCCTTTTGGTTTTTTTGTGAATTGAATTCTCATTTGCATTTTAGTAATCTTCTTAATATCACTATCATGCTTCCTTTCTTTAGTCGGAGCCGGACGATCTTTGAAAGAGAGCCGAGAAGGCAGGCAACAATAAAGTGGTTACTTCAAGTTAATGACACTCTTACACAATGACATTTCTTCATGACCTAGCAGAGTTTGCCAGGAGTTATATGGTTAACACAGAGCTCACATTTTCTGAGGCTAATAAACATCGGTACATTAGATGATCTGTAGTTATTACTTCTAAGAGTCCTTTCATCTTGTAATTTGTGTTAAAAGATGTTTTTAGGATGAATATTCTGTTATGCTAACACTGTTCATTGGAGAATAAGATTAGAAATTAGGTTGTGGATGCCACCAAGAAAAAGACAACATTTTGTAACTGTAGGGAATAAGTGTTAAGTTGAAAATGTGTATATTATGGATTTTTTTTGGCATGTGTCTTTTTAAGATAAAATGCATTTTCTTATTAATTATAGAGTGTAATGATTGTTGTAAAGCATCCCTTTCTTCTCTCTGCCACTCAGACCAATCTAGAATTTTGTTATTTAGTTCTGGGTATCATATTGTATGGAGGAGTACTGAGCAATTGGAAGTGTGACCATCAGTGACTAAGGTGGTGAAGGATCTGCAGACAAACCTTGGATGGGGGATCAGTTGGAGACACAGTGTTGGGTCTGGAGAAAAGCCTGCCGGAGTGGAATCTCCTCCCCGTTTGTAAGGGCTTCCACGTGGACCAGGAAGCGGACTGATTGTGTTAATGCCTCAGAGGACTGAAAGTTATAAGAAGGCAGGTTTCAGATCAGTGGAAGGAAGGAAGTACAGAGTTAGAGCCATGAAACAATGAAATGAGCTGCCTCATAATATAATGAGCTAGATGCAGCTGGGTTCTTTTCTGCCTGACTTCTCCTGTCATCTATTTGCAGGATATGGCAGGACACGGGGGCCCGCCCAAACCTTTTTCTAAAGAGAACGATACTTCCTGAGCACCTACAGAAAGACATGCTGAGAAGTTCAAATAGGGGGCCAGGTACCTCCCCAAAAGTAGAGTGTCCTCTTTGTTCTGGGAGTCAGTTGTAGAGTAGAAGCTAAGGGAAGTTTCTTTTCAAGTCTACTCTGGGGATATCTGTCTTTTTGGAAGCACTCAAGGGACAGTATATCTTAAATCAGGATTCTGATACAAAGAAATATATTCATTTTTTGATTTAAAAAAGTAATTCTATAATGTTAAAGCCGAAATGAAAATATAATTGTATAATATTTATCTTTTCCCCATCCATATTTTATAAAGTTCATTGTTTTAGGGTTATTAGGAAATAGTCTAGATATATTAAATATCTTCCAATGAAGGCTTTAGTTTTTCAAGCATATTTGGAACTACAAGGAAATAATGCAAAATTTTTGTTTCTTTGTGTTGAGGAGGAAAGCACAAACAACTAAAAATTTAAAGATAGGATGCTTATGTAACAGATCAAGAGAATAATATAAGAATAGCCCTCTCCTTTTGGAAAAATGTTTAAGTTTGACATTTTTAAACAAATGACTGTGGTAGTGAGATGATAGTCTTAGCTGCTGCTTACAAGTTGTAAAGTCTTGGTTTGTTAAGAAAATTAAGGAGAGTTGGTTTTTTGTTGTTATTTATTGTTTATTGTTTCCTTGTCACATTTTTATCAGGAAATGTTTGTCTTTAGGAGCAAATCCTAGAAACTAAAGGTAGTCAGAATGGTACTTTGACCATTCTTCAAGGGGTGATCTTTCTCTGTTTTGCCTCTGCCTTTTACTACTCTGTCCCTGTGGACAATATGGGGGCAACACGCTTCTATGCCACTTCCAGTGGAATATGGCAGACCCTGCTACTTTATCTTTCTTCCGCATCCTACGTTACTTCCAGTGGTTTCACTCTTTTCTTTTCCCACCGCAGACACATGTAAAACCGACAAATTGTAAAGTTTTTGTGCATTTTAAAACCTTTGCACCCTTATACTTATTTAAAATATGATTTCAGGAACAATCACCTTGTAACATGAAAGAGCTCAGAAAATGACCAAACTTAGTATGTTTAGGCAGAAAATCAGGAGACAGTGGTAGGTGAATTCAGCATTTAGCCATTTGACAAATACTTACTGAATTCCTACTTGTGCCAGGCAGAGCTGCTAGATTCTAGAAGTTAAAATGGTGAACAAGGCAGATGTGATTCCTGCCCTTATGGAACTGATTATATAAGCATATACATGTAAATTGTCATAGATTCTTTAAAAACACACACATGCACACAGAGCGCTTTAAAAAGGAATCTAGGGGACTTCTGGAATTGTTGCCTTGGTAAAGTGAATTTTGAGCAGAGATCTGAAGGATGAGGTGCACTTCTTGAGGGAAGTGGGCAATGGTAGGGGGTTACAGGCAGGAAAATGCGTGGCCTGCTAAAAGAACTAGCAGTGGACACCTAACTGGAGCATCCCTGGCGTGTAGTAGAGAGACTCCAGAGCAGCGTCGGGGCCTGCCTGGAACACACGCTTCCTTCTCTGCTCTGCTGCTTTATTTTGTGGTCCTTCCCCAGGAGAGGGAGGATATGCTGTTTTTGTTGTAATGAGTCATAATCTTCTATTATTTCAGGTATCTGATAAGGGTGTCTAGAAGCAATAGAACTAACAGTCGCGTCAGGGTCTCACCTCTTAATGGCAGACCTTTCGAGGGAAGCCCTCTGAGCTTTTCGTGGTGGATAAAGTAAAACTCCTGTTGCTCATTGTCTTCTCCTCCAGGGTGCCCCTGGTAGGGAGTTGATAGGAGATCTTTTGGACATGGGCACTGCTTCACTGTTGACAGAAAGACATGGCGAATTTGATTAAATTAAATTAGGAGCATGTGTATGCTTGACAAAGTGAGCTAATGAAGGAAAATGCATCAAAAGGATTTATGGTAAATTGATTAAAATTTTTCTTTGCAGAAAACCCTTCCGGCTTAACGCTTGGAATTATAAGTCTAACAGTGCTTCTAGGCCCTCCAGGTTCTCACTTGCCTTTGCAGTAGGCAGTTAGGGGACTTCTCTTTCCTTTGAGCAGCCACTCTGTCTGCAGCATACTCTGTTGCAGGCAAATGTATTCCCAACCTGCAATCTGAATTGCGTGGAGGAAAGAGGATAAAAGACACTATTTGATTTATTAATTTCTAGTGGATTAGAACTACAAATGTTTGCTATGTTTTTAATTTGAGAAGTAGAGAGAATCACAGCAGCTTTTAATTATGCATTTTGTGTAATGCAGCTCTGAATAGAGCAGAACAAAATTAAAATTGTGGATCAAATACTAAATCTGAGTGGATACTAAAGTGAGCTGTAGTGTAATGCTAATGGTTCTGCATCTTCCTGGCATTATGTCAATAATGGCTCTAATCACATTAAGTAGAGAGCCCATTAGCTTTTTCTTTGCAGCAGCATGCACCATAGCAACATACTGTGAGTTCTGAAATAACTTTTGACATAATTTTTAGAGCATTGCCATGTTCAGTCTGAGAGGCATGTGTAGAACGTGCGTGTGTGAACACAGATGTGTTCACAATGCTATATGTGCAGTGATGTTCTTTTGTTAGTATAGGCATGTTAACCCTACCTAACATTGTCTTTGAAGAATGTAACCCAATGCCCTTATCTTCATAAATTTAATAGATTACCTATATATACCTAGAGGGGTGTGTGTGTGTGTGTATATATATAAAATATATATACACACACACACACACCCCTCTATATAGCATATATACATTGTATAGCTATATATATATATATATAGCTATATATATATATATATATATATATATATATACATACATACACACACACCTCTATATAGCATATATATATTGTATAGCACAATATATACCTAGAGGGATAAAGCCCTTTTAATATTTCCTTTCTTTGTTCTGGTCACAAATGGCATGGCATTTTCTAACTGTCCAGCCCTGTATAGTTCTATTGCTCTGTTGAAGCTTGAACAGAGCACTCTGATTGAGGTTCATTTGCTTTAATGCCATTTCAGGTCCAGTTTCGTGGAGTGCTTTGTGCTCCCAAGATAAGCTTACCGTGTGGTTTCATCATGGGTGTTCTTAGTGACTAGGAGACTAGAATTAATATGGTATGTAAATATTTCTTCTTTGAGTAGAACAATCTTGAGTATTTTTAAACATTCAAATGATTCAAAAATTTTCACTGAAATTTTCAAGTGTAACTAAAACTCAGTTTTTCTGTTATTATACTATATGAAAATAAACATGGGAAGCTGATAAGGGGATTTTCAAAATGGTAGTATTACAGAAGTGCTTTGTTCTCAATATGTATGTGACTTGATGACTTATCTTCCTCGCCAAACCTTCACTTAACCAGTATATGTACATCTTACATGCTTTCTTCTTTCTTACCTCCTCTATCCACTTGCCATGTACTGCCCAAAAAAGTTGCTTCAGTGTTCTGAGTAAATACTGATGCTTTAGTCTTCTAAATAGCCCTTGAACCCATCCCTCCCTCTCTGTCCCCAGAACTCAGTTCAGGCCCTCATTGTCTTTTCCTGTTTTCATGTTAATGTTCCTCTTTCTGCTATATTTCAGTGGTATTTAAGTGATATGAGTGACATTTAAGAAAGCAACATATAATAATGTGTATGTGGAGTTTATTTTTTCTTAAGAGGTTCTCATAAGTTAGGATGCATAATCCTAACTTTTATTCAAAATGGGTCATCAAGGGTAAGCACCCTTAAATTTCACAGCTGATCACAGTGCACTCTGAGCAGTTACATAGTACAGTTCTCTTAGAACTTGAAAGCAAATGCTACGTGGTCGAGTGTTGGATATGTTGTCTGTTTATCTTTGGTATCAAAGACCCAGGGAATTTGGAGAAACATCACACAGCTTTTGGAATTATTCACACAAACTGTAATATCACATGACTGCTCCCCCAAATGTTAAGACATTACTCACTGGATCTTAAGACATTTTAAGTACTTAATCATCATAATACCCTAATGAGATAGTCAGGAATGAAATTTAAATCACTTTAAATTGGGGCAAGGAGAGGTAAAGTGACTGCCCAAGTTTGCTTTGACAGTGATTAAACTAGGATCAACTCTAGAAATAGTTGCCTTTTTATTTTTATACGATAAAATATACTTCCACTTAGCCTTTTAATTCAGAAGAGTTAACTTCAGCTCCTTAAAGGAATTCGTAAGTGCTACCTTACATACATATGTTGCAGTCTTACCTTTTTAGAGCACTTTCAGGTTTATGCCTAAGGGAAAAAGCTAGGGCACCCTTCTGAAAATGAAAAATATGAAGCATGTTCTTTTGTGACAATCTGAATTTTTCTGACTCATCGTCCCTGGCATTCCATCACATCATGCTGCCAGGATGGCTTCCCTCTTCTGCAGAAATACAGTGTTCTCGGTGACAAGTGCCATTCTGTCTGAATACACATTGGAAGCACTCATAGGAGAGGGTAGGAGCCATCTGCCTTGTCCATTGTAGTATTGTGCCTAGCTCCAAGGTGGTCTCCTAGATGCCTGGCCTCCCATCCCTGTCGTCTCCTTTCTGATGAGATCTGCCTTGAAAATCTTCCGTAGCTACAGCTGCCACATTTGGGTAGATGACCTATATCTGATTCCCAAGCTTCCACCTTCCTTATATAACACAATTCCACATTTTAAAATGCCCACTGACTTTTGATGCCTAATGGTATTATCAGTAAATCCATATCAACATAACTAAAACTGAATGTCTTCTATTTTATATTTTACCCCCTTTCCTAAGTTGTACCTTCTCATGATTTCCCACATTGACCTTTCACTTAATACGTAGCAGAGCCTCCAAAGGCCGGGTTGTATGGAGTGCTTCCTGGAAGTTTTAAAGCTTGATAAAACATAGTCTTTACCTTCCAGAGACTTAAGAAGAACCATAAGATGATTTCAGTCACGTGTGGAATTTAAGAAACAAAACAGACGAATATATGGGGAAAGGAGAGGAAACAAACCACAGGTGACTCATAATGAAAGAGAACAAACTATGGGTTGACTGAGAGAGATGGATGGGAGATGGGCTAGATGGGTGATGGGTACTAAGTAGGGCACTTGTGATGAACCCTGGGTATTGTATGTAAGAGATGAATCACTGAAGTCTACTCCCGAAACCAATATTGCACAGTATATTAACTAACTAAAATTTAGTTTAAATACAGTTTTAAAATTAAATAAATAAATAAATAAATAAATAAATAAATAAATAAGAAATATAAGATATGGATCATACTTGCATTGCAGAAATCTCACTATGTTTGCAGGCTGGAGACTGGTTTAGGACTGAGGGAATGGGCGACCTGGTCTGGAAGGAGGTGGAAGGTGACAGAACCAAGTGTCCTTGCCCAAATTTTTGTCCTAAAAGAGGACACAGTTGAGTGAAAGAGAATAGATATATGCAAGAATCTAGGTGAGAGTAAAGCAATCAGGACATGTTTAGAAAGCTTCCATTTCAGTTTTTCTTCGTTTCCATCATTCTCTCTCTTTGTCAAACAAATGTAGGGCAGCATCTCTCCTGAGCTGTCTCCACCTTTTCTCTCCACACACCCCTGCCTCAGCTTACCCACCTACCTCCCTACCTCTCTCCCTCTGTCCCTCTTACCTCTCTCTTTCCCACTCATCCTCTCTCCTCTCTCTGTCCTCCCTCTGTCCTCTCTCTCTGTCCCTCTCCCCTCATCTTATTCTTCTTCCCTCCTTCCCTCTTTCTGTCCAGGAAGTGGGAGGAGGAGAAGAAGAAATATAAGAAAAATCTTGAGATTATACACCCATAATGTCCTGGGCTTTTTTCCCCCTGTCAGCACAGGGCACTATAGTGTTTCTGGGGCCTTTAGAATTTATCCTTATAAAATCATCAATACAACTTGAGCATCCTATCTTTTAGAGCTTCTTGTTCCTATAAGGTGAATGCAAGATTTACAACTGGTAAGCTAAAGTTTGGTCATGTACACTACCTAGTTTCTTAGCAATATTCAAAATATAAAAAGCACACATAACGTAAATATACACACATAATGTAATATTCCATAGCACATAGGCTGAATAGCTCATAATTTTATTTTATTTTTTTTATTTATTTTTTTAAAAGTTTTTTTTTTTTAACGTTTTTATTTTATTTTTGAGACAGAGAGAGATAGAGCATGAACGGGGAGGGTCAGAGAGAGAGGGAGGCACAGAATCTGAAACAGGCTCCAGGCTCTGAGCAGTCAGCACAGAGCCCAACGCGGGGCTCGAACTCACATACCGCAAGATCGTGACCTGAGCCGAAGTCGGACGCTTAACCGACTGAGCCACCCAGGCGCCCCTGAATAGCTCATAATTTTAAAACACAAGATTTTTAGCTAGCTGTATAGACATTCAGCAAGCATTTTACATTAGCTTGCTGTGTACTAAGTGCTTTGACTTTAAAGGTAAAATATGCAAGGTTTGTTAACAAAGGTTTGTTGTCATGCAAAGCGACATTTACACATAATACTGTGTATTGGTGGTGTGGACAAATAGAGATGTAAGAGTATACACTTTGGTGCCAGACTCGGGCCTAAATACCTTCCCTACCTTCTTCACTTATGTCACTTGGCTAAGATTGTTAGCCCTTCTAAGCCTCAGCTTAGAGATAGTAATAGTACCCACTGTATGGTGATTTGGGGGGAAGTTATTCAAGATAGTGTGTGCATAGTAGATAGCAGAATACTTGGTAGAAAGTCAATGCTCAAAAATGTTAGCTGTCATTACTGCAATATTCATAGGGAAAGGAGTTTCTCATTGTGTCCTGGGCATTCAGGGAAGATTTCACAAAAGATTTAGGTAGCAGGCGAGGTGATGCCAAGAAAAACATTACAGTAGGAGTTTCTCAGGAACAGAGTACTCTGTCCAAGCGAACAAGACAGCATCCATTAACACGTAGAATTGTGAGGAGCCATGGCCTTTTCCAAAAATCTATGAGTCCGTTTTGCTGGAGCATAAAAAGACTCACAGGAGATAAACCTGGACAGACAGCCAGGGGCCAGATCTTAAAGAGCTTTGTCCAGAAAAAGACATTTTGAGTTTAAACTCTATGCCAGTCATCTTCTAATTGGGGTACTTATGGATTAGACATTGAGAAACAAGGAGATGGTGTTAAATTTCTATTTATGTTTCTTAGTTTAATTTTGCCTTATAACATTCATACCATGTATAAAAAACATTTTAAGGCATTATATATTAGTATGGTAGTACATGTAAATAGTTTGAACATGTATTCAGTCAGTACATAATAATTATTTTCATGGCTTGCATTTTTCTGATTGGTTCTGGCATTGGTTCAGAGTGATCATTGCCTAGCTGTACCAGTTATTAAAAGGTTTTGATATAATTCCTTTAAGTAAGTATACCAGTTATGGGGTCATGTACTCCTCTCGCATCACTGATCATTCATCTGTTGACCACTGCTCTGGGTGATGGGGAATCTTTGGAGGATTTGGGACAAGGGAGTGAAATGATTAGAATCATGTGTTAGAGGGGCGCCTGGGTGGCGCAGTCGGTTAAGCGTCCGACTTCAGCCAGGTCACGATCTCGCGGTCCGTGAGTTCGAGCCCCGCGTCAGGCTCTGGGCTGATGGCTCGGAGCCTGGAGCCTGTTTCCGATTCTGTGTCTCCCTCTCTCTCTGCCCCTCCCCCGTTCATGCTCTGTCTCTCTCTGTCCCAAAAATAAATAAAAAACGTTGAAAAAAAAAAAAAAAAAAAACAATTTAGAATCATGTGTTAGAATCATCATGGGGACAGTGTCCTGAGGGCTCAGTTAGAGTTGAGCAGGTTAAATAAAAGAAGAGATACCACCTTCATATTTATTTAGGTCCAAGCACATAGTTCATAGCTGAGGCATAGATATTACTCATCATGACAGAAGACTTCCAGAAAAAAGAAAACATGATTTGTTTTTTTTTTTGAAAGCCAGTATTACATCATATCATCTAATGATACAATTATTTAAAAAAAGAGAGAGAGATAAAAATTAAAGACTTCTTTCAAAAATATACATAGGAGAAAGGAAAAGTAGATATGTTGAGAATACAGGCATAATATTTAAATGATTTTAGTAACATGAGTGGCACAGACACTGTACAATAATAACAAATGCGCAGATGTTGGCCCGTATTCCTTACCAGTCTAGTATGCATCAGCTGAACATGAGCTTTGGGGGTTGGGAATAAATAAGTAAATACATATATATATATATGTGTGTGTGTGTGTGTGTGTGTATTTTTTTAAGGGTCTCAAAGATTTGTTAGGTATAATTAGCATCTACTGTATTCCCCCTTCCCACTTCTAAACCATTTATCTTTGTCTTCTTGAGCTTTGAATTCTGTACTCAGAGGAGGAATTAGGAAATAATCTCCTGTCAGTGTTGATATGTAACCATCATTTGCCACAAATGGGAATTTAATTCTCATTTTGTCCGTGCACTGAAATGGCACCAAGAACACCTTCCATTTGCGTAGATCAGTCAAGGGATTTAGAAGACACTTGTATGCTCATAATGGCAAATTTTTAGTATAGTCCTTTTTCTCTGCTTCCCAAAATGATCTCAGAACATCGTCTCATTCGCCTTCGTTTAATCTCTTGAGCATTAACTTTATTTCACATTCTATAAGGCTACCTGTGTTTTCTGTTACTCAGCACACAATCACTTCTATCATTGTGACTGCACACCTTTCATAGCAGCCTTCCTGTCTCTGAACCAAAATGGAATTCATGACAAAGGAAAAAAAAAAAGTTGCTTTCAGAAATGAAAATCGAGGGAGGCCCACAGTGTAGTATGAAGAAAGAAAGAAACACGTGAGATCTGAATTGGAGATTTTGGTCAGTTCAAGAGAAGAAGAAAACTGGGGAGTCAAACCAGGAAATCAAGCAAGAGTGGAAGGGAAGAAACTTTAGGTAGGGGCCTTTTGGTATCTGAAGCACAAGAGAAGGGTAACATCAAATAACTGGAACACCACAGATGAAAACAAAGAACAAAGGAGGTGAAGGTGAAAACCAGGAACAAGCAGTTATGGAGCTAATGGCTACCTCTTTGAATACCATCACAGATCAATGTTGTGTGTTCTCTCTCTCTTCCCTATGTCCACCATTAAAGAGGGAGGAATGATGTACCTAGAAGACAGATTGACTTTTTTTTAACAGTTTTTTTTATTTTTGAGAAACAGAAGCAGAGCATGAGCAGGGGAGGGGCAGAGAGAGAGGGAGACACATAATCTGAAGCAGGTTCCAGGCTCTGAGCTGTCAGCACAGAGCCTGACACGGGGCTTAAACTCACAAACTGTGAGATCATGAACTGAGCTGAAATCGGACGCTCAACCGACTGAGCCACCCAGGTGCCCCAGCAGACTGGCTTTTAACTGTCGTACAATTAAAGCACTTTATATGTGAGGTTGCTACTTTCTCTTGGGTGGGATTTTTTTTTTACGTTTATTCATTTATTTTGAGAGGGAGAGCGTGAGCAGGGGAGGCACAGAGAGAGAGAGGAAAAGAGAGAATCACAAGCAGTCTCCCCACTGTCATTGTAGAGCCCAGCATGGGGCTTGAACTTATGAACCAGGAGATTATGACCTGAGCCGAAATCCAGAGTCAGATGCCTAACCAACTAAGCCAAAACCACCCAGGTGCCCCTGTTGGGTGGGATTTTATCAGATGTTAGGTGAGGTTTTTTCTTTGCTTTTCTCCAAATTTAGTCTTTTGACTCATGTTAATTATCTTACCAACGTGAGGAGCAATACTTGGGTCTTGCACTTTACACCAGTTTGCTCTTAAAGGCAAAAATTTAATTCAGACTTTGAGAAGATAGAGAAGACATAGGTGTAGGTGCCTCTATCTCAATATAAAAGTTGAAAGCAGAAACCTCAGAAGATTGTTCCTGAGCCCTTTAAAATGGATAACTTTATTCTTATAATAAAGCCC
The DNA here is from genome assembly GCF_028018385.1 of Neofelis nebulosa. NCBI lineage: Eukaryota > Metazoa > Chordata > Mammalia > Carnivora > Felidae > Neofelis > Neofelis nebulosa. The sequence continues at coordinate 53,441,294 of NC_080793.1, forward strand.
AATTTAATTTATATTGGCATGTTGTTTCAACTGGCATGAAAACTTTTTTCTTTGAATGGAGATGGTTTTGAGTTATAAAAAAATAAAGAATGTGATTGAAGAAATCTTAGGTTAGCTCAGAGACAGCAGGAGGGTTTCTGAGAGAGTGGGAGTGGAAAAGCAATCCATAGACTTGCCGATGGACACTCATTAAATGTTAATAGGAACTGCATGTGATGAAAGGCAGGCTGTTCGGAATTTATCTTGTAACCGTATGTCTACAGCTGGAGGTATGCAAATGGAATCAAGGAAAGGCATTAAAGAAGTTATTTGTTAGGAAATAGAAGGACGATTCTGTTTACTTCACCTACCTTGAAGAGAACACTACCAGCATTTGTAAACTGGAAAGCACAGGAGAAGTGAGTGACCTTCCATCCCAGTGTCAGATGGAAGATGTTGTTAGAAAAGGAGTAACTCCTTTCTAAATTCCCAAGAAGGTTGAGCACCCCTGACGTAGTAGATGTAGAAAACCATGTAGCCAACATTAAGGCCTCTTGTACTTTGTAACCTTCTTGAGTCACTAAAGCAGGCTCTCCCTAGTGAGGGACCACGTCAGGGGGTTCTGTGTTTTGACAGGGAGTTGCACCTATGATACCTGAAACCTTCTTACACTCCCCTGTTTAGTGCTGGGTCATTGGAATGCAGGCATTGGATTGAAGCATTATACATAGCAGATTAATAATATAAGTATCTGTGAGGCCTCACTTAGGAGGCTCTTAGAGGATTAATAAAATATTTACAAAATAACCTATATGATTGCTTCATTTTTTGAGATAATTAGCTCTAATCACATCATAAATCTTCACTCAAGTGGCTTCTCTCATCTGTGAAAGAAATTCCATATTTCTGGAAAAGCAGGAACAGATTCCTGCCATACTTTTATTAAAAAGAAAATAAATAAATAAAAAGCCTAGTTTTTGCACACACGTGTTCTGTTGCTTACACACACATGCAGAGCCAACACCCAACAAACCAATAAAGAGTAAAATGATAATTTTTAAAAAGACTTCTCATTGAATTCAGTGAATGGTATTCACATGAAAAGCATTCCAAAAATTCATCCTTTTATTATAAGAATTTTATTTCTGCATGTTTTACACAGAACCTAAAACCTAGAAAATCTTAAGCTGATCAAAGTAATTAGACTATTGATAGAATTTTTTCTTATTTTAACCTTTGCCTTTAAAAGTCTCCTGTATCACTTACTGTTTACTATTTTATATGGAGTCTCAGTAGATCACATTGTACAATCAGATTTCTAGATGCAAGGTTAAGATTTCAGTTAGTCCTTGGATTTGCGCTAAAGCTCTAACTATTTATATGAACAACCATTTACTGAGTGCCTGCCATGTTCCTAGAAACTTAGCAAGAGATTTTTTTTGAGTATTTATACTTCATTTAATTCAATCCTAATAATAACTAATACTCCTAAGAATATCCCTAAAAGTCAAGTATTACTATCCTTGTTTCATAGCTGGGAAACTGAGGCTCAAAGTGGTCATAGAGCTAGTAAGTAAAAGACTTGGTGTTGGAGCACAAGTCTGTGACTTCACACCCCATACTGTATTTTAATTTGATTTCATTTCATTTGATTTGATTTTCTACTCCATTCTGCCTCCCTTTACTTCCACAAAGTGGGTATTTTAGGATTGTTAGAATCAGAACTTATCCTTTTTCCCCTGATCATCAATGGTCTTTTATGCTCTTTTACCGAATTCCCCTTCAATTGTATGCTATTGCTCCTATTATATTGCTGCCTTTTTAACTATGACTTCTATGATAGAACTTGGAGTTGGCCTCTTGATACATGTTATCAACATTAATAAAATATTTATTACATGATTAAAAATTTTTCCAGAAATCCATATTAAAACATTCTTTAAGGCTAGAAAATATTTGTCTGGCAACAGTCTGCTATATATATAATGGAAATAGTTTTACCCCATTTCTTTTCATTTTCCTTCTCAAAGCCATCACAGAAATGGATAATGGAACAGGCAGCTGTGGCCATAGGAAGTCTGTGTAATCTGTGGTTTATATATATATATGTATATGTATATGAAAAATATATGCCAAAATTATATGCATTTGCCATGATTTTTTCTTTTTATTTGTTGCTCATGCAAAAGCTCCAACTCCACTTGTCTTATTTGTGATTAATTGGGAAGTCTTTGTTCTCTCCATTGTAGGATCTAAAAACCAGTCTCTGTCTTCACTGAATGCCAGTGCAGCTGCTGTTTGCATGCTGTTTGCTTTGTTGCTATGTGTGTGGGTGCCTCAGGCCCAGGTCCTGAGTCCCCCTTCTCCTGCCGTGCATTGCCTGTGTTTCTGTGGAGAATGGTAATGTTCTTGGATCAGGGACTTTTACAAATAGGTGTGTTCTTCCTTGTTGGCTTGGAGTGATCAAAGACCACCATGTTTCATTTTGCCCAGAGCCTTGAATCCCGCCCCCACCCCCACCATCTTCAGTAAAACCCATTGCAGAGAGCTTTACCCTAAAGCCACAGAAAACAAATCCAACACCTGTGTCTTGAGAGCATTACTTACAAAGGCTTGGAAACTCCCAGAATGTTGTTTATGAAGCACGCTCTTAGTCAGGACTCATAGGAGTTTCTGTGTCTCTTGTTTCTTTTCTAGCTACTTGGGAGCATCAGGCCCTTTTGTAGACAGAGGGAGGAAGGTCATGTTATAGAACACGATCACGCATGTCAGGACAAATGCTAATTCACTTCACTGAATTCTGACTAATATCCTGAGGGAAGGAAGAAATACATGCATATGGGTGTATTTTGGCTTCCATTTAACTCTCTAATTTCTTTCTCTTTTTTTTTCTTACTTAAATAAGGATTTCTGTCTTCATTAGTGGTATTATTCACAGAGACTGTAGAGTTTCTGCACTTGCCTTGCCCTTGTGAAGTGGAAGGAATGTGTTTTTCTTTTGCCATATCCTTACTCAGCAGGGGTGCTTTTATTATAAAACCAGGAAGCTAACCAGAAAGACAGTGCGTGTATTTCCTAGTTCCCCTCACTCTGGACGTGAGCTACAATGGTAGCCTTTATGTGTGTACTCTGTGCTGGATTAATAAAGTGAGGTAATGCGTGTCAAGCACTTTTTTCCTTAGTGCTTGGCACATAGTGAGTGCTTAGCGAATGGTAGTTGTTACTTTTCATCGGACCCAAAGTCACATTGCATCTCTCTCTTTAATGCAGATTTAGGGTAGCCTTTTTGTTAGATCTGAAGGTCAGTTTCTACCTTGCTGTAGAGCTTTAGGAAATGTTGACTTTAAAATAGGAATTTTATTTTTTGTACATTTACATATAGTTGGTGGATTGGTTTGAAAACAAAATGCTTTATTGATTTCTTTTTCCCGAATTATTTTATGTTTCCAGCTGATTGCTGTAAATAAGTTGGATGTCATATTTGTGGACTAAGAACTGACAAGTCAGTTTCAGACAACAATGAAGACTTTCTCTCCTATTTAATTATAAAATCAAAACCAAGAGATTTATAAGCATTCCCATATTGATTTTTGTTATTGGAAGTAAATGTTGAAAAGGACCCCAAAAGTTGCTTTTCCAGGGTCTACTGGATCAGAAGCCTTTTGGGGGGAACTATTAGTTGCATCTTCTAATAAATAATATTTTATATATTAAATACTCATTTGAAATGATATTATCTAAAGAATGTAAAGCTAGCATAGTCCCTTGGCTTCTATGAGCCATAATCTCATGTATCTATTATTATGCAATTTACAAAAGTAGGTATTTTTCTCCCCTTAGGTACAGACTGAGTTTTCAGTAATGTTTTCGGACTCATTGTAACTTGACACCATAGAGGGAGTTAATAAATCACACCTTTCTATGCTCAAATAAAGACAGCCATCTCCCTCTCTCCCATTCCTGGATCAAGTATCAGAGCTGAGCTTGTGGCCATCTAGAACCACAAATTACAGGATTTGTTTTTGTATGGGATCGCAGTGGGGGTACAGATTTGAAACACTGATGGGTGAGTGTGCGGAAAGGTGTTAACACAGCAGGCCAGAATGGCCATCCTTAGAAAGGCCTGTTCATGAAGTTGGCCACTGGCTGGCATCAAGCAACTTGGATTTGGGGCATGTTCCACTATTCCACTGTTCTAAATTGTTTGTGGAAATAATACAGTTTATGGTGAACACTTGCTTTCCTTCCAGGAGTCTGAAATTTGGAGTTTATTGATAGATGCTAGGCAGAGGGTACCCATGTGACAAATCCCCAACAAAAACCATGGGCACTGATTTGCAAATGAGCTTCCCTTGTAGGCAGCACTTAACATGTACTGTCACAATTCAATGCAGGAGAAATTAAGTGCATCCTATGTGGCTCCTTGGGGAGAGAACCCTTGGAAATATGTGCTTGGTTTCTTCTGGACTTTGCCCCTTGCTCCTTTTTTCTTTGCTGATTTTGCTTTTGATTATCCTTTCACTGTAGTAAATCTTAGCTGTGAGAATGACTGCTGAGTCCTGTCTCAGTGATCTAGGGCTGGTCTTAGGGACCCGGGACCCTCAATACAATAGTTAAAACCTAACTTGTTTAGGATTCCACATAAACAGAAAAGACAGAATGTCTGAAGTGCCTGAAGATTTGCCTTCTGGATGCCCCCATTCTTTATCATTTTCTTCCTAAGCACTACTTAATTTTGATGTTTAGTAAATATGTTTAGAATATAATACAATTGGGTAGGCATTTCTGGCACATTCAGATATCAGTGTAAATTCATTCCTTATTCTCTACTCTCATTGGAACTGAGGTGTAAAAATTGGAGAGACTTAACACAATGTGTTTTCTCTCTTACGTGCATGCGCGTGCGCTCTCTCTCTCTCTCTCTCTCTCTCTCTCCATTCCCCGGTATTCTAATAATTAGAAATAAGTATCTACTAGAATTCTCCTCCTTGATAGAATACAGTGTCAATTGACTCATTTTGAAAATGTTTTATGAGTTAGAAAAATAAAATAACAAATATTGCCATACATTAGAGTTACTTTTTTTTTTTTTTTTTGGCATTGTTACCTTTTCCACTTCTTGGATGATTATATAGAATAATGCCTTTCCATACTATACAAAAGAGAATTTTCCAGAGTTTTTAATGTCTATTTCCACTTGAAAGGACTCTTCCTCACTGAGAAAAGAAAAAGAAACACTAGTGCCACTGAGAAATATCATCCAGGAGAGCATTTGGAGAGAAAGTACAAGACAGAAACTGGATTCAGGAGTGGCTACACTGGTCATTGTTGACTTGCCTGCTGCTGTTGGCCTGGTAGTGTTTTCATCTGTTTGAAAGAGCTTGCATACACTTGCCTTTTTAGTCTGGTAGGATAACCTTTACGCCTTACTTCAGAGTCACTTGAACATAGAGCAGATAGAACATGTGGATTTATAGACCATGTCTGTTTTAGACTTGATGAAAATAGACACCAAAAGAAAAGACAGGTGGGGTGACAACAATTTTTTCTTCTCATTCTATGCATTTTATTCCTTTTTTTTTTTTAATTTTTTTTTTTTTAATGTTTATTTACTTTTGAGACAGAGACAGAGCATGAACAGGGGAGGGTCAGAGACAGAGAGGGAGACACAGAATCTGAAACAGGCTCCAGGCTTTGAGCTGTCAGCACAAAGCCCGACGTGGGGCTCGAACTCACGAGCCGTGAGATCATGACCTGGCCGAAGTTGGAGGATGCTTAACTGACTGAGCCACCCAGGCGCCCCTGTATTTTATTCTTTATACACAACCAGAGCTCCATATTAAGAAGTAAATTGATATATTCAAAGTTGGCAACTCTAGTCTCTCCTTTCTTATACCTATGTGTTTATTTTGTCTCTGCCAGTTTAGTTTTACCAAATCTTCTATAAGAGGTTTTTCTACTCTTCATCCTTCTGCCCCATCTGCTGATATGCCTCCTGCTCTGGCCAGAACTCCACTACTTATTGTTTCAGTTAAATTATTTCAAATGTTCTAATACTCAGTTTTAACATAGAGTAATTCAGTGTTGACCACAAGTAGAGATTGTATATTCAGATCCCATATGTGAATTTTTGAGCTCCCTTTCTAACATTAGTTCCTTTTCACTAAATTTCTTTTTCCTCTTAGCTTGTTTTCTTCTGACAGCTTCCCTTTTTTATATACTGTCATTTACTTTTGCATTTTAGAAAGTTTAAGTTTTTGCACCTACACCTGTAAACAGTTCTGTAATAAAATGAACTCAGAAGCATAGGCCCAACCAAGATCTTAAAATATTCAGAGAAAAATGCATTTTTACTTGCATCAGAAAATATTCACATTTTTATTTCATAAGTACATAATATATAACCTTTTGATATCTTCATTTACATATGTGACTGCTGAACCAGACATTAGACAACCTGTGTTTTGGATTCCCTCACACTGGCTGTTTTCAGAAATCTAGTGAGCACCTGTCTAAAGAATATAGTTGGGTTTACAGAAATGACAGGTGGTCATTTGTCAACAGAAATGAATTAGCTGTAAGAACAGCATGATTTGTTAAAAATATGTGCAAGGCTCCATCCTAGTTGCGATCAGGGTATAAAGATGAGTGTTCTGGAGCTTCTGTACATGCATACCCCAGAGATACTGTTGGTTTGGTTCCAGACCATTGCAATAAAGCAAGACAAGTGAAATTGTTGGTTTTCTAGTGCATATAAATATTATATTCACACTGTAGTCTCATAAATGTGCAACAGCATTATATTTTAAAAAAACACTGTATATACCTTAATTTAAAAGTACTTCATTGCTGGGATGTCTGGATGGCTCAGTCAGTTAAGCATCTGACTCTTGATTTCAGCTCAGGTCATGCTCTCGCAGTTCCTGGGATCAAGTCCCACTCTGCGCTGTCAGCGTAGAGCCTGTTTGGGATTGTCTCTCTCCATCTCTTTCTCTGTCCCTCCCCTCCCCTCCTCTCCCCTCCCCTCCTCTCCCCTCCCCTCCCCTCCCCTCCCCTCCCCTCCCCTCCCCTCTCCTCTCCTCTCCTCTCCTCTCCTTCTCTTTCAAAATAAATAAATAAACTTAAAAAACATTTTATTGCTAAAAACATGCTAACCATCATCTGGGCTTTCAGTAAGGTGCAATCTTTTTGCTGGTGGAGGGTCTTGTCTCAGTGTTGATGGCTGCTGACTGATCAGGTGGTGGTTGCTGATGGTTGGGTTGGCTGTGGAAATTTCTTAAAATAAGACAACAGTGAAATTTGCAACATCTGTTGACTCTTTCCTGAAAGATTTTTCTGTAGCATGTGATGCTACTTGGTAGCACTTTCCCCATAGTAGAGTTTCTCTCAAAATTGGAGTCAGTTCTCTCAAACCCTGCTGCTGCTTTATCAACTAAGTTATGTAATATTCTGAATCTTTTGTTACCATTTCAACAGTCTTCACAGCACCTTTACCTGGAATAGATTTGCATCTGAAGAAACTATTTTTCTTTGCTCATCCATAAGAAGCAATTACTTCCTCCATTGAAGTCTTAAGCCCCTCAGAATGGTCCCATCCATGAGGATTGGAATCAACTTCTTCCAAACTACTATTATGCTGGTATTTTAACTTCTTTCCATGAATCATGAATGTTTTTTTTTTTTTTAATTTTTTTTTTCAACGTTTTTTATTTATTTTTGGGACAGAGAGAGACAGAGCATGAACAGGGGAGGGGCAGAGAGAGAGGGAGACACAGAATCGGAAACAGGCTGCAGGCTCTGAGCCATCAGCCCAGAGCCTGACGCAGGGCTCGAACTCACGGACCGCGAGATCGTGACCTGGCTGAAGTCGGACACTTAACCGACTGCGCCACCCAGGCGCCCCGAATCATGAATGTTCTTAATGGCATCTAGAGTGCCAAATCCTTTCCAAAAGTTTTCAATTTACTTCGCCTAGATTCATCAGAAGAATCACTATCCATGGCAGCTATAATCTTACAAAATATATTTCTTAAATAATAGGACTTGGTCAAATTACTCTTTGATTCATGGGCCACAGGATGGATTTTGTGTTAGCAGGCATGAAAACATTAATCTTACTGTACATCTCTATCAGAGCTCTTAGGTGACCATGTGGATTGTCAATGAGCAGTAATATTTTGAGCGGAATTTTTTCTGAGCAGTAAGTCTCAATAGTAGGCCTAAAAAAATTCAGTAAACCATGTTGTAAACAGATGTGCTGTCATCCAGACTTTGTTGTTCCATTTATAGAGTATAGGCAAAGGAGATTTAGCATAATTCTTAAAGGCATTAGGGTTTTCAGAGTGGTAAATGAATACTGGCTTCAACTTAAAGTCACCACCTGCATCAGCCCCTAACAAGAGAGTCAGTCTGTTCTTTCAACTTCTGATGCCAGGCATTGACTTCTCCTCTCAAGTTACAAAAGTCCTAATGGCATCTTCTTCCAATGCAAGGCTGTTTATCTATATTGAAAATCTGGTGTTTAGTGTAGCCACCCTCAGTAATTATTTAGCTAGATCTTCCAGATAACTTGCTGCAGCTTCTACGTTAACACTTGCTGCTTCATCTTGTGCTTTCCTGTTATGGAGATGGCTTCTTGCCTTAGACCTTATGAACCAGCCTCTGCTAGCTTCAAGCTTTCTTCCCCAGCTTCCTCACCTCTCTCAGCCTTCACAGAATTGAAGAGAGTTGGGACTTTGCCCTGGATTAGGCTTTGGCATAAGGGAATGTTGTGGTTGGTTTGCTCTTCTATCTTGACCACTTAAATTTTCCCCATATCAGCAGTAAGGCTGTTTTGCTTCCTTGTCATTCATGTGTTCACAGGAGCAGCACTTTATATTCCCTTCACGAATTTCTCCTTTGCATTCACAACTTGGCTAAATGTTCAGCACAGGAGGCCTAGCTTCCAGCCTAGCTTGGCTTTCAACATGCCTTCCTCACTAAGTTTAATCATTTCTAGTTTTTGATTTAAAGTGAGAGACATGCAACTCTTCCTTTTACTTAAACAGTTAGAGGCCATTGTAGGGTTATTATTGGCCTCCTTTCAATATTACTATGTCTTGGGGAATAGGGAGGCCAGCGGAGAGGGAGAGATGGCAAACAGCTGGTCAGTGGAGCATTCAGAACACACACATTTATCGATTAAGTTTGCCATGTTATATGGGTGTGGTTCATCGTACACCAAAACAATTACAATAGTGACATCAATGATAATTGATCACAGATCTCCGTAACAAACACAGTAATAACAAAGAAGTTTGAAATACTGTAAGAATTACCAAAATGTGAGCAAATGCTGTTGGGAAAATGGCACTGAAAGACCTGCTTGACACAGGGTTGCCACAAACCTTCAATCTATAAAAATGCAATATCTGCAAAGTGCAATAAAACGAGATCTGCCTGTACTCAAGGGTCTGATTATACTGTAAGGGGTTATCCCAGATTGCGTGTGACCTGTGTAAAATGGAATATAGTTTTAAAAAATCCCATGAAAAACAGATGGGGATTCTGAATAGATCACAGGATTTATGAACGAGGTGATATTTGAGAGGTGGTCTTGGACGACAGTGGGGCCCCAGAAAATTGATGACAGCATTCCAAGTGGAAGGGACAGTGTAAGCAAAAATACGGTGTTTTGAGAAAGTATAGTGCCTTCACCGAAAGGTAAGTTGTCACGTTCAGCTCCAAGGTGAGAGTGTGTATGAGAGAAGTAAGACTTAGAAGCCAGATCTGGGCAGTTATTGAATGCCAGCGTGAAGAATTTATGCTTAAATCATTTAGCAAAGGGGAGCTAGCTATTCAAGCTTAGTTTGGAGGTCAGGACTGTAATGTGATCAAGAGGTACACTTGAGCAAAAGCAGCCTGGCATCAGTGTGAGGGAAAGAAAGGAGTAGATAGACGAACAAGGAACAATTACATTAATCCAGTCAGGAAGGTATATTGGCTATCACTAAGCTTGTGAGGATAGGTTTGAAGAGACTGGTATGTGATTGGACAACTGAGTTAACCAGGAATCAGTCAAAGGAAAATTAACCTTCTCAGGCCTGGATTTCAGAGAGAATGGGGAGAAGAGAGAAGACAGGAGAGGTCACCCTGATGGAGGCTTGGGTGGAGGTGAGTGGATAGGAGTGCCTTCTGTGCAAGGCATATCAGTGTAGTTCTAGACTCAAGACTTCCGGTTTGAATCCTGGCTCCAAACAGTACTAGCTTTATGACTTCAGGCAAATTACTCAACTTTGATGTACCTTAATTTTCCCATCTATAAAGTGGGTTTGATAATAGTATTTCAAACCTCATTGAAGTGTAGATGAGTGTAATACATATATATTACCTAGAGTCTTTCCTGGCTCAATGCAAAGTGTAGTCACTATTATTTTGTTTAATTTTCAGAAGTCTAGTAGGTAGCTACTATTTTTATCCTATATAATATATGAGGAAACCAAGGCACAGAGGCTATATTATGTAAAGCAATCTTTTAGCCTGAAAATAGCATTTCAGTAAAAAATAGGCCTCTGTGCCTTTGTGTGTTTCATATTTTATCTGTTTTGTTTTCAGAATTCAGATAATAGTTTTTAGAGCAACTGGCTAGTTACTTTGCTTTATAGGTAGAATCCCTAAAGAAATCCTCAGAGTTGAAGTTGCCCTCATAGAAGGAGATGGAGCAAATGCAAGACAGAAATGAGAAATCACAAGATTGATGGGACGGCCAAATGAGGACTCAGGAATTGATAAGTATAAAGTTATTTGTGGAAGCTAAAATGAAGGAAGATGTATATACATACACGCATATTTATAATTGTAGTAGTTTATTATTTCTGTGTCCAATACTAAACTGACTGGTTTAATTAACGTGTTCACTCCTATACAGAACACCAACCACGAGAAAGACTCTGTTGAATTTTCCTTTCTAGTTCTTCATACAGTTAGTATTTATTTTTGATCCAGAAAGTGTCCAACATAGATAAAAGCAATGTCATTTTCCAAAACATTTTTCTAAGAACAATAGGTAATGTTTTGGTATTTGCAAAGAAAAAAAAAAAGTGGTGAAGACCAAATGTTAAAAATCTGTATTTTGCTAAAACCATCATTCTCAACTTTTTCTCACCCCCAGCATGCTAATAATGCAGCTCCCTCCCCTGCACGAGTGGTCTTAGGGAAAGACTTTATGTTTCTGTTGGACATCATCTTGATGGACAGGAGGGGAGTTCAATTCAAGGAAAAGTGTTTTCCAGTTAGGGCTGGTATAGGATTGAAGAGAGTCCCAACTGGTTGGAATCTACTCATCTACCCAGTATGTGGCAGTGGAATGGAATGGATGTTCTCTTTCCTGAGTCAAGAATCATTATGCCAGGAGAAAAGGATAACATTGAGAAAAAAGTACTAGACAGAGTCAGGGCAGCTGGGTGGCTTGTCCCAAGTCAGCCACATACTTTAGCTTCCTGACTTGGGCAAGACACTTCTTTGTGAATATTCTCATCTGTAAAATAATAAAAGTAGCACTGGATGACCTCTAAATTGCCTCCCAACGTCTGCATTCATAGTATTAATGAATTCGTTCAGCACTGATTTATCTGGGCAGTGGGGATATAAAGCACCATAATCCTGCGATAAAGAGACCTAGATGACAAAGAGGTACGAGCAAATCCCTGAAGGAGCAGGTAATTCTTGCTAGGAATGGGGAGAATAGAGAAAGAGGGTGGATAGGAAGTATTTCATGAAGTGCTTTAAGTTGGACCTTGAAAGAAGAGAATGACAGAGGCAGAACAGAGAGGGGTTCGGAATCAGGTAAGACTTTTCCATACTCAGGAACATTTATGGCAACTGGCTGGAGCATCAGAGGTCTTGGCAGGAGATGATGTTGGGAAGGTAGATTGGGTTTATATTGAGGGAACTTCAAATGCCAGGTATGGGAATTTATTATTTATTTTGTGCACAGTAGAGGAACTGGTGCAAATTTGTTAGGAAGGGAAGGGAGATATTCCTAGTCTCAGTTTTTAGAAATGTGATGAGAATGCATAAAGGGTGGGTTAAGGTGATTAGGGAAATACTCCTGTTTGTTTTCTAAATGGCTGTCTTCACCTAACTTATACCCAGGTACCTTTTGGCATTATTATTGATCCTTCCAGGATTGTCTCCTTTCTATAGCCAGCACTAAACTTCACAAACACCCAAGAGTTTATCTTCCCTAAATGCACATTGTGTCTCCCCCCATCCACAACCACATTGACGATACCGTTAGCAAGGTTTTTAAGAAAGGGCAACAAAACCAAGTATTAAAAGAAAAAGTTAATGGTTTAAATTCACTTTCCTCAGTTTGGTCTCCATAGTTAGCCTAAACAGTTAAAAAAAAAAAAAATCAGGAAAAGTTTTAACCCCTTAGTGGTTGTCACAGTGATGTCAGTCTTAACTGAGATCTCTTAACTGTGGTCTAACACACTGAAAGAAGAGAACATTGGATAGCTTTCATTTTTGCCTGCAGCACTTGTTGGTTGAAGCTGAAGTGACTGAATGCAAGACAGACACTGAAATCATTCTTTGGGGATTCAAGGGAGCCCTAGGGATTGTGCTTAGAATCCGTGAAGCCTGTCAGCTCTGGCTTTTATGTTTTCCTTTCTTTCTGCTGCAGCTTTTTCTTCCAGCCTGTTCAGCAAGTACACCAAGAGGTACTGTATGTGCACGCGTGCGTGCATGCTTCCACCAAATAGCTTTATCATCAGTGCTATGAGCCCTCCCTTACAAACTTGTGGCCGTCATAAGCGGATTTGATGCAGGCTTTCGACACGCCCAACTCATTGCGAGTTGAAGACCATCCTTCAGATCGGTGTGGCCCAGTTACTTATGCTTGCCAGCTACCAGCCACCTTGGTGTCATTTAAATGGAGACATTTTGAGTGTTTCACATTTCAAAATGTTTTAGTATACTCATTAAATGGCAGTCATCTCAGGAAGCCAGATGTTTCTACCTGTTCTCACATAAGTGTTTATTCACCTGATAATCTGCAGAATCATAGATTCCCACATTATTTGCAATTGACTCAATCTGTCTTTTTGAAAAAGATGTTCATAGTGTCCTCTTTTCCCTGGTATCAGAGCAGATATAGTCACCTGGACAGAGCAATGGACTACACTAATTTCATTGATATAAACATTGTTAAACAATTTCACATGAAACTTCAGAAACAGTGTTCTGAACTTGTTTAATAATGTTTAAAAATGCAACAATGAAATTGGCTTAGCCTGTGGTCTTTATTACTTTATCTGTTCTCAATTCTATGGATTCTGTGTTTTTTATGTGTGGACTGGTTATAAGTGACCTAAATAAATAATAAATAATCCAACTGAAGAGTGTGGTTTATCCCTAACCCAATGAATTTGATTTAGAATTGACAAATCTTCGGAATACTTCAAGAATGCCACATCAACTATTAAATAGTAGGAAATGCCTTCAGGAGGTTAAGCTGGTGTTATGATTTCAGTTTCACCTTTTTTTCTCCTCTTTCCTTCATTGCTCTTCACCCTCCACTCACCCTCAGTGATATTGTTGTGACGCCACTACTGAATTCCAAGCTATTGGATTTGATATATAACATAAGACATTAAATATGTTTTTACTAATTGTGATTTGCTAAAATCACAATTGAAGCTCTCTGTTGAAGCTTTTTTTTTTTAATTTCAGAAGCAGTATTTAAGTGATGACACGCAGTAATTTGTTCATCCTTCCGTCAGTGTAATTTACAAGGCAGTGGCAGATAAACACAGCAATACAAGATTCATTTACAGTGACACAATGGCAGATACACAGAGCAGAACCCTGCCTATGAGATAAAGTGGACTGAGTGACTTATGCAGTAATTAGGGGATAATTGTCATTAACCTCACAAACAGTAGTTTACCCATATTGTTTAAAAGGCTCCAGGATGCGTAATGACAAGGTAATCTGTCAAAGCGCTAGGGGGAAATATTAATAAGATTTGTGCAAGCCTGGATAGAAAATATGCAGAAAGCGGCCACATTAAGCTAATTGGTGGATGAATATACACTTGTAAAAGTGCTTCTAATGGCACGTTTGCTGCTCTCCAAATGACTACCGTTAATGTGGAGAAGTGGGCTGCTTAGAAAGTCAGGACTGCTGGGACAAGAGGGTATTAAGGCATGCAGACGCGGTTATTACCTTGCTCTGTAATGCATGCTTCCTCCTCTTATCCTCCTTTATTTTGAATTTCTGAGTTTTTTGTTATAGTAATGTATATTGATTATTTACTGTGATTGTTCTGTTTTTGATCTATATTTGTTCAGGCAGCCACCAACTCCAAATCACCTCAACTTTGTGGCCACATAAAATGTTTAATATCTACATTGATAGCTGCTTATAAATATACAGAAACTATTAATGCATACATGGATTTATAATTATACATACGCGTGTGGGGGGGTGCCTTTTATAGGAACACATTTAATCTGAGCAATCAAAGGAAAGTATATCCATCAACAGCCTCGTGTATGTGTTACAAGTAATAATGTGTTGTTCCCTGATGAATGCTAAAGCAGGAAATTAATCTTTGTGTTCTACTGCTATTCTTACACCCAGAGAAGAACAAAGTTAAATCTCCCAATACATCTTTCTGTTCAGTCACACACTCTGTCCTGCATGTGTTTTATAGAATACTCAGTCCTTGCTGTTTTATGGGATACTGCCTAGTGAGTGTTCAGTCCCTTTCTACCCCTGCTCCCTCACGTGCTAATGAATATGTTCAAGTTCCTTAGGGTTGTTCAGTCATGTTCAGTTATAGAGTAATTCAAAGTATAATATGTTGAAATAGAATCATCCTTTCAAGCTTTGGAAGCTCTGAAAACATACCAGTATTCGGTATCTTGGTTGCACAGATAAAATTGCAAAGATTGGAGTTTGTGGCCTTGAATTTGTTCCAAAGTTTTGGCCCTTACCCAATGTATAAAATCACTTTTCAGTGGAAAAAAAAGATTTTTTTTTTTTTTGCCATATGTTTGTGCTGTTTATCAGACATTATAGGAAGGCACATCAGGAAACACCAAGGTCTCTAGCATTTCTGTTTAGATATGTAAAGCCCCAGCACAGACCCCTAGATATATGGAGGCTTTCTACAAACTCAGTGTCAAAACTTTGGTTACAGAAAGAGAGGCAAACGAGAAAATGTCGACCTCAAAGCAAAAATGTTAGGGCTCTGGTAAGTTTTGTTTATTGCAAAGCAAGTAGATTTATAGCTGTCCTAGGACTCAGGCTTTATCTTGGTGTCTGAGGAGAGAAGAAAACAAGACCACTTTCAGGGACCATCGTTTTCCTTCCTCCTGTTTCTAGTGTTGTCTCTGAGGATTTCAAACTGCTCCTTCGCTGTCCCGAATGATAAAATGATATACCCAGTGGCATCTCAGTGCTGATCATCCTCAAGTGAATAACTCGTGTCTATTTAAAGGGTTTAATTGTGGGGAGGGTCTTATATGGAAATACTACTCTTCCTTGGAACTGCAAAGATTACTGGAAGATGACAGGTAGTTACTTATTGCTTTATGGAGGTTTAGCATTTATTTTGGAACCCTAACGGGATTTTTGAGGGATTCCCACAGCCTCTTACGGACTTCTTGAGCAGTTTCTTGAGTTTTCAAGCAAACTTTCCCCTGGAACTGGTCATTGAATTGATGTGGAATAAAAATTAATCCAGAAAAATGAGTACCTCTAATTATGTCACTGATACACAGCCCCAGACAGAAGCATCAAGGGAAGCATCCAGAATACAGGATATAATACAGTAACTCTCAGATGAGGGCATGCTTTTAGTCATAAATGCATGTGTTCTAATAATTTGTACACAGTTGGTTAAAAGGAAAAATATTAACCTAGGGTTTAAAACATTTTAATGAAAATTATTTGTTGGGGCGCCTGGGTGGCTCAGTCAGTTAAGTGCCTGTCTTCAGTTCAGCTCATGATCTCATGGCTCGAGAGTTTGAGCCCTGTGTCGTGCTCTGTGCTGACAGTTCAGACCCCGCTTCAGATCCTCTGTCTCCCTCTCTGCCCTTCCCCCGCTTGTGCATTCTCATTCTCTCTCTCTCTCTCTCTCTCTCTCTCTCTCTCTCTCTCAAAAATAAACATTAAAAAATATTCTTTAATTATTTGTGTGTCCATATTCTAGGCATAGATACTTAAGTGATGGAATTAGAGAGTCACATAATGGAATTTTGGTTTATCAAGGCATAGAAGTTTAGTAAGACTGTCCTTCTTACACAGGAGAAAGCCGAAACTGGGTATTGGTTACTTGACAGCACACAGCTAGTCACTGGCAAAACCAAGACTAGAATTTAGGTGTTATTTACTTATGTTCTTTATTTCTCTCTAAGGTTGACTACTTATAAGTTATATTAAATGAATCAAAATCTGAAACTTTAAGATAAAAATTCTGTTTCGGGCACCTGGGTGGCTCAGTCAATTAAGCGTCCAACTCTTGGTTTTGGCTCAGGTCATTATCTCCCGGTTGTGGGATCAAGCCCCGAGTCAGGCTCCATGACCACCGCATGGAACCTGCTTGGGATTCTGTCTCTCTGCCCCTCCTGCACACTCTCTCTCCATCAAATAATAAATTAAACAAAAAATTTTAAGGTACAAATGCTGTTTTATCTACAGTACAGTTAGATATTCTGTGCTTATGTTAAGGACACACAGATAATTTTATGTTGGAGTTTGGTATTCTAGGAATATCAGCTGGATTTAAGATTCTCTATTTTGAAACTTAAGTGATTCCTAAGATACTATTATTAAGCATTGAAATATGTCATGTCTTTAAAAGTTTCTCAGGTTTGATTTAATACAGAGCTAAGTAATTTGAAAAGTACTTTTTGAATCTTTGAAGTGCAACTCTAGACATTATAGAGTGTAATTTACTCCTCTGAATTTTTTTTTATATGCCAAAGCAAGGCACCTGCCTTATTTATTTGCAAACAGATGCCCATAGAGGAAATCTGTATGCCTTGTTTTAAGCCAGACCAGCTAAAATTCCTGGATACAAAGAAGAAATCCTGACAGGCCTTCAATAGAGCTAAGCTGGAGCTTCTGTGATTAAATATGTTGTAATCCTGGAGTAATCTATCATAATCACAGTTTTTAAAATAAAAATGCTGTACAGACTGTTACTAAGGGGGAAAAAAGTGAGAGTCCTCTATGAATTATATATTCTTATCTGGTCCATAATGAAGAACATAGCAAAGTGAATTTTTTATCAAAAGTCAAACAATATGTTTTAAAAAATACAAGAACTGTTTAAAACTAGTGCCCTGGCATTTTGATAATGTTATTTTGGTTAGAGAGGTGATCAGTTTGAGAGGATGTATTGTTCAATTTTTCAGTATTTTTTTTCTCCTAAAAGACATCTTTTTCACCATAAAAAACAATTTCAAATGTGGATCAGAAAAAGAAATGCTAGAGATTTATATACTGGAAAATATCAACCCCAGTACCTAAAAGTCACATAAAATCCCCACGATGCTTTTTTCTCCTGCTGCCCACTCCAGTCAAGGGCCATGTGCATCACACTTCCTGTTCCATCCATGGAGAGGCATTCCTTGACTTTGTACTTTTTATGCAAGTAATTTGATATGAATTTGATATGTATAGCCTCAGTATACCACCATTCTCCATAATCCAGCATTTTGAAGGTTACCAGACTGATTTATAGTGAGGTTCATGTACAATAAGATGAACCAAGTATCATAGTCATAGTCTCTGTATGATCAGTAACTCTTTTGGGACCAGTCCCTATATGCAACGAGTATAGAGTATATAGGGGAGTATAGAGTATAGAGGGGAAACTTCAGTGTTAGCATGTCAGCTCACAAGGACCAGTAAGGTTTATCTTTTGACAGGAAATTCTGTAATACAAAGTTTTCTGAGAGCTCTAACATTCTAACCATTGGTGGCTATTCCTGTAGTATTCATTTCTCCTTAAGGGGAAAAAGGAGGAATCAGAAAGATATTTCAAGTCCAGGTCTTTATAATCTGGACATTGAACTTATCGCCAGTTTCTGTAATCACAGCAAACCAAAATATACCTAGCTCTAATGTTTGCACACTTATTAAGTGACAATGATGATCTTGGGTTGATGAGGAAAGCACATTTGTTTTCCAAGGGGGATGTTCATGTGGATAACTGTTAACAAATAAAGTCCACTCTTGATTATTGTCATTGGGAAGTTTTTCTTTTCTGTCTGTGCCACACCCCATTGATTCTTTTTCTAAATTTTTTTTAACGTCTATTTATTTTTGAGACAGACAGAGACAGAGCATGAATGGGGGAGGGTCAGAGAGAGAGGGAGACACAGAATCTGAAACAGGTTCCAGGCTCTGAGCTGTCAGCACAGAGCCCGACGTGGGCCTCGAACCCACGGACTGTGAGATCATGACTTGAGCCGAAGTTGGACGCTTAACCGACCAAGCCACCCAGGCGCCCCCCACTGATTCGTTTTCATGGGACACCTCTGTCCTAGAGAGGAGCTGAGGAAGCAAAAATGTGACTGGTCAGCTTTATATTTTGAAGGTAAAATGATGCTCTTGAGAAATTCTGCAAAATACGAATTTCCAAATCATAGAAATTGAGTAGAGTTTTCATTTCCCAAAACAAATGTTAATTTTTTTTTATCAAGTCTAATTTGAACCATTTGGTGCAATCATGGTATAAGTGAGTATTTTTCATTCTGCCTACACATAGCACAGTTGTTTCAGCTGGCCTAGAAACATTAGCCTAAAATAGTGGAAAAGCACAATCACATAAAAGAGCTCTGTGTGAATAAAGAATGGTATAATTTTGTTTACTTACACAACCAAACTGTTCCACTGTACATTGTATATGCTAGTGGTGCATCTTTCTCAGTCAGCGCCCTCCAAGAAATATGTGTTTAAATGTAAATTTGCTAAAACAAATAAGCATGCCAAGTTCTTTTCCCACATAATTTCAAGTGTTTCTCAGAAATTATCACAACATTGCTTAAAAAATTTCCCTAAGTACTTCCCAGAATCTTTTACTTCCAATAATTTTTTTCTTTTGCCATTTCTATTCATGTCCCCTTCTTGTCTGTTACACATACACATACACACACACACACACACACACACACACACGTGCAGGCACATAGACACACAAAACTTTGGCCCATTCATGCTTAGGATTGCCAAGTCATATAAATTATAGAGATAAATAAAATTTAATCAAAAGGGGGGCGGGGAGGAATTGGCTGTGATATAAACGGAGAGCACCCAGATCAGTTAAAATTTTTGGCTAAAGAGAAAAGTTTTAATAGTGGCTTGACTTCAGAAAGACAACTTAAATGGAAATATCTGCATGTTACATATGGACCCATCTGAGTTCTAAAACAGGTCACTGTGGGAGAATGGGACAAAGGAGGACCAAAAGTTTTATGACTTCTATCTTTTTTTTTAAACTGTGCATAATATTCAAAGGCTTCCCTTCCACAGAGTGTCTTTCTCAAGCTGCTGCTACTTCTAGTCCTCAGAGCCTACCCTATCCACCCACGAGTAGCACCCATGATCTCTCCATTTGCAGATCCTGTCTATTAAGTTGGTGGATAGGGCGCCTGGGTGGCGCAGTCGGTTAAGCGTCCGACTTCAGCCAGGTCACGATCTCGCGGTCCGTGAGTTCGAGCCCCGCGTCAGGCTCGGGGCTGATGGCTCGGAGCCTGGAGCCTGTTTCCGATTCTGTGTCTCCCTCTTTCTGTGCCCCTCCCCCGTTCATGGTCTGTCTCTCTCTGTCCCAAAAATAAATAAAAAACGTTGAAAAAAAAAATTAAAAAAAAAAAGTTGGTGGAATGCCTCCGCTCATACGATCTGCAGTAATGGTCTGAGCCCATCGCTTGCTCCTGAAGTGACCCAGAAGTTAGATATATTTCCTAATTTCTGGGTCACATCCTGACACATGCCCACATAAGAGTCCAGCACAAAGTTAGGTGGAGGCAAGCTAAGGCACACTAGCTGACTGCTTCTCATCAACATCATCCAAAGTGTTTGTGAAGGTGCGTGCACTCAGTACACAGCTGCCACACGTCAGTATTAACTGTGCAGAGAAGCAGTCTCCAAGGTTTTAGGACTGCACACCCCTTGGGTAAAAATATTTGACCGTTTACCCTAATATATGTAAAGCTCTTTCTAAATAAATAACATATTACTGTAAAGCCACTAATAAAATATTAGCAAAAATAATCTTTTAGGTAGAAAAAAAGAAAGAAATTTTTACTTACTCCCCATGTCACAATGGATTGTGGGAGAGAATGGAAGAGATGTGTGTTTGTTATTCTTGTCACAAAACAATGCAGGAAATAAGCAAATGGTCTATAAATAGGATGAATTATTAATGTTGAGCTCTAAGTGTGAGATTTCATGCAGTTTGCATGATTTAATGTTTTGAGTCAACTTCATTGAGGTATACTTTGCATACAATAAAATCTACCAATTTTAAGTATATATTCATGTAAACATCAATACAGTCATGTTATAGAACATTTCCATCACCCCAAAAACTTCTCCAGTGTTCTTTGCAGTCAGCCCTTTTCCCCCACCCTCACCCCTGGTAACCACTGATCTCCCCTCTGTGTCTACAGTCTAACCTTTCCCAGAATTTCCATGCATGGAATGGTAGAATGGTAGTTTTTGGGGGGTCTGATTTCTTTGATTTTTAACATTAATGCTTCCATGTTTTACTGTGTATCACTAGTTTATTCCTTTTCAAGTGCTTAGTAGTATTCCACAGTATAGCTGTCCCATTCTTTGTTTGCCCTTAAGACTTAAACATCTAGAAAACCAGGTAAAATTTATGATTCATAGCGTTGCTTCTTCAATTTTAACCCTGCAATTACTGTTAAATTTTACCTGATAGAGTACCAAGCTAGATAGTCTTGAAATTTGGTAAGTCTACACCTTCTACCCAACCCTATTCCTCTTGCCTTGATATTTGAATTAATCCTGAAGGATAGAAAATTCCAATGGGAAATTGGTCATGAAAATAAGTTGCCAATATGGTTATGTTGGAATAATTTCTTAAGATAACACAGTTCAAATCTATACATGCAATCAAAAAGTACAGCTCATAACTTTCTGATTTTGTTCTAGGTGGTCAGCATTCTCTATAGCTCAATGTCATTTAAGTAAAAGATTTAAAATTGCACCAAAGGGGAAATAGTTTTAGTTCTTGGCTAATCATTTTTAGGATTTTTTTAAAAATATGCCTTAAACTTGACTGACAAGAAGTTCATGTAATAGAATAGAAAATTAAATTATTCTCTGCTTGTCTTTTAAACAATTTTCTTACTTCTTAATAATTTGAATAATGTGAGAGAAAATAAGTTCCAGAACTCTGCTGTGTTCAGTATTTCCTCCCTCATTTCCATGCATGGACAGAAAGAAAGGCTTTGCTTTCCCTCTGTGCTATATAGCATGGTAGTGGCCTGCCATGAACACAGATGGGTTCCTTCTTGGACTGGGGAGTCTGTGGGCTTGAAGTCACCCGACAGTCTAATTATCCCAAAGTTTCTCATCTGGTCTCTCTTCCATCTCTTTACATCCTTTCCTTCCCTACTGTCCCTTTCCCTGAAATAAGAAAAAACAGTCAACTTTACTTTACTTTTACTTTTAAAACTATAGGTTATATAAGGTGTTTTGATGTGAAGAAAAGGCTTAAATAAAACCATACCATGACAGTTGATTCTACTGCAGAAAAGATTTTAAAACATTACTCTGCAGAGCCACGTAGAACTAGGTGCCAGATTTCTACTGAGTGATAATCACCAGTTCCGGCAAAAATAAAAGGAAGTCTTTTCATCTAAAATACTTACATGTAAATATTTTAAGTGTTTTATACTTCTTCTGAACCCAGTAAAACTGGTTTATAAGTCAGGATTATTTGGTGTTGCTCATCTTTTAATTAATAGTATAGCTGGTTATTTCACAGGAAATCAATACTTACAATAATACCTTGCATTTCACTTAACAGGGTAAATCTTATTATCCTCATTTTGTAAATAAAAATTCCCAGTGTAAAGGTTTAAAGGTCACTGAACTCTAGTTACAAATGAGAACACCTTAAGGAACTGACTCACAAACTACAGAATGGACTGGGAAGGATAAGATCCAGTTATACACTCTGATGTGATTTATTATTCTTATGCAAGACCAGTGTCCCCATATGGGTTGGTCGGCAATCACAATATTCATGCTGGTCTAACATAATTTGTTTTTTAAATGCTTATTCTGTGATAATAGAATAACTCTTTTTTATGGCTCTTATTCACCCTGGTAAAGTTTTTTTGATATGTAAGGGGGCTGAGATTCTAGATCTGTACTTCTCAAATTACCTGTGAGGAAGGACCAGTTCTCCCCACCTCCATCAGTTTTGAGCCAATACTTATTAAATAAAATAAAAATAAATTAATAAAAAAAATCATGCTTTTTGTTGTTTCAGCAGTGTCAAATAACCCAGAAGTTTTCCAAATGGTTACTCTCAATTATTTGCAGACTGGTTTAAAAATTAAAAAAAAAAAAAAAAGATTCTGTTCCCTTTCAAATAGCATATAGAACATGCATGGAATTCTCTCAAGCCACTGTTTTGAGAATCACTACACCAGACCATGTTTACCTCTGTCACTGAGATCTTCAGGGAAAAAGAACCCAGGGCTTCCTTTTTCGCCTTAATGATTTCCAAGTCCCATTCAACCAGTTTACCCAAGGATGTGCTAAACCTGGTGGCTATCTGTAGCATTGAGCTTGCATACCCATTATGTTGTATAAGAAAGTCAACTTGTTTCTTTCTGCAGTTGCTCTACAATGGTAGTAGATAACTTTGATCAAATATGAATGGTGGCTTCTTTGGAAAGAACTTCTGTGGCACTTCATATTGCCTGGATTCAGAGGGTGCCCTGTCAGGAGGACCCTAGTTTGAGTATGTAATGTAGAGGTCTATCCTGTTCCCAAGCACATTTGTTTGCAAAGATGTTATGTTGTTCTTCTGTGTAGTATAAATTGCTGTTTCCATTACCACTGTAAATGAAGCGTCTCTTTTATGATTCAGGCTACGAGCAAAGTTCTAAATCTTGCTTACCTGGACCTATTCCACTAGAAGTAAGTGGTTTAACGTAACAGTTCCATTTTAGCAAAGACAGCTACTCAGGACTAAAAGAGGTCTGAAAGGCAGTGGTTTTAGAAATAGCGGCAGGCATTGTGGAGGGCCAGGAGGAAAAAGGAACCATATGGGACTGCTGTGTTCCGTTGGAGGAAAGAAGATAGGAGGGTGATGGAAAGGAGATGCCTCAGGTGGGTTTGATCAGTTGCTATGGTTTCTAAGGGCTGTTTTAATACCAGAGGCTGCCAGCTGTGTAAGTACATTATCGACATGCAGATTTAGGTGAAGGCTACCTGGGGAAGAAATGACTGTGTGCTGCTCAAGTTGCGTTTCAGCCTGAGACACAATCCATAGTAAAAGCTTCCATAAAAGAACAATTAGGAGAGTGGATTTGATGCTAAAAGAAAAACAGTGTGGAGGAGGACATTACAGTGCTTCAGAGACCAGACTTGTTCAGGAGAAGTCCTATTTCTTGTCACAGACCCACTGTGCCCACCTGGGAAATGACATTATGGATGACAGTCATTACACTCAATGAACTTAGAGTCAGAATTTCTGGATTGGAGTCCGAGACCCTAAGTTAGCATCTTGGCAACTTCAACCAGCCATCCCCCTTTCCTTCACCCCTGGTCCCTCATCTGGTAAACATTTGCTCAGCTCTGGAAGCTATTATGAGGTTCAAATGAGATAATCTATACAAAATCACAATTTATTTTTCTGTTTACCTATAGCACCAGTGTTCCCCCTTGTTTCCCACCCCCCCATTCCAAAACAGGTTTGTAAGGAGACCGTTTGCTCTGAGTGATACTTCTAAAAACTAGCTGTTGCACGACTCCAGGATCATGCAGAGTCACCATGTATACACATCATCATCTAAGTGTTCTGAGAAGATACCTGCATGAGGATATTTAACCTGAAGGCTCACGTTATCTACAAAATGAGGGAGGGCCAGTTTATGTAGAAATGGACATCCACACGCACACACCCACACATATACTTTATGTAAAATGATGCAATGCTAGAGTAAGCCTTATAAGGCATTGCACGTAACTATTAGAGCTTGTTTTTTGTAAAGCGATTTAAATAAATGATACGTATCTCCTTACAATTGAGCTAGTTGTCATGGTTCAGACCATACAGTTTTGGTCCAGAGAGAATTTTATATCACAAGGCTGAGTAGAACTATCTATAAGGCAGAATTTCCCATTGCAAAAATTGTATAATTCCCTTCATCCTGCTTCCCCTAATGAAACATTCTACATAAACACAGCACAATGGATAAAACTAAGAAATTAAGGTTGATACCATACTATTAACTGATCTAGAGATTTTATTCAGCTTTTGCCTGTTTCCCCACTGAGGGCCTTTTTCTGGCCTGGGATTTCTAGAATCTCATATTACATTTATTTGTCCTGTTTGCTTGGTTCCCTCTGATCTGTAACCATTCTTTGGTCCTTGTTTTTTTTAATCTTTACTGATTTACTCTTTACTGCACTTTGAAGAGTACTAGCCACTCTTTTGTAGGATGCCCTTCAATTTTGGCTTATCTGATGTTTTCTTGTGATTAGATTGAGGTTATACAGCTTTTAGCAAGAAAGGGATGATGTGCTTTTCTCAGTAAATATTGGAAGGTACATGATGATACTTAACATTGGTGATGTTCATTGATTACTTGGTTAAGGTGGTGTCTGCTAGATTTCCCTATTGTAAAGTTATGATTTTTCTTTTTGTAATTAATAAATATCTAGTTTTGGTTTTTTAGAAGATTTTATGCATTCTTAAATTGATAGGCAGGGTTGGGGCAAGTATTATTCACAGAGGTTGTGAAGTGTCCTGTCTTGGTTAGGAAGAAGCTGTGCTCTAGAAAATGATGGAGTCATTATTTAAGCATTTGAATACATTTCTCTCGATCTGTGCTGAAATGGATTGCCTGACATTACATTGCAGGATTTTTAAGTCCTACCTCCAGGCAAATCTCATAGTTACTAGCAAAAATGAAAGTGTGAAATGCTTTTTAATGTATATTTAACAACACATAGTCTGGTGATTACTGATGTGTATTCTCTATGGACTCCCTTTGCTATCAGAGGAGAATGTTAAGAGACACCATTTTTACACATTTATTCTATCTAAATCCATCACATGTTTACTTTCTAAATATCTATAACTGTCATTTATAAGAATATCATTAAAAAAAGTCAAATACTTAAAGTCTAACTCAAACTTTGAATCCTAGGATTACAATCAATTTTCAGGAAAAGCATAATTACTGTTTTTCCTTATTCTACCTTATGAGATTGTCTATTAGTAAATGACACTAAAATATAGCTATTAAAAAAAGAGAAAAAAGCACACGTTAGTAATTGGGGGCACAGAAGGCAAAGCTACTTTTTTTCATCTTTTTAATTCAGAAAGTTATACGGTAGCTCCTATTTAAAGGAATTTTCATCTTTAAATCCAGTACCATGTCTGCTTGTGTTGAAGAAGTAAATTCCACAAAATGTGCTTAATCCCTTCCTATGGTGTCCCTATTTAATACACATTAAGGTACCATTTTTTGCATTTATACTATGTTGCACAGCACGTGTTCATGTCTTATACTAATATGTGCTAAATAGTTGCATACTATATAGACCATTGTTAAAATAGCAGTAGT
This sequence comes from Neofelis nebulosa, assembly GCF_028018385.1. NCBI lineage: Eukaryota > Metazoa > Chordata > Mammalia > Carnivora > Felidae > Neofelis > Neofelis nebulosa. Next base: position 53,467,111 of record NC_080793.1, read on the forward strand.
GAAGGCATTTTACATAATAGAGCCCCAGTGGTCTACATTTTGTTTGCTTTGACATTAAACTCAAATCTGTTTCTCTGTGACTGTAATTACTGCGATTGCATGGCAGAAAAGTTTGCATTGTGGGTTGACTTTTATGAACAGTGCTTGTGTGTTGTTTTCTGCTGTCACTCTTGGTGTTTCATGAGCAGGCAGAGCTCCTTCAGTTGCATTGAATAATTATGCACAATCAATAAGTTTTTGTGTTTATCTTTGTTGTTTCTTTGATGTGGCCTCTAGGATGCTGCCGGCAAGGTGCTGGACCGCTGGGCCATCATGTCTCGAGAAGAGGAAATCATCACCCTTCAGCAGTTTCTGCGATTTGGAGAAACGAAATCCATTGTGGAGCTGATGGCAATTCAGGAGAAAGAAGGGCAGGCCGTAGCCGTACCGTCTTCAAAGACAGACTCAGACATAAGGACTTTCATTGAGAGCAATAATCGTACTCGGAGTCCCAGCCTTCTTGCTCACCTAGAGAACAGCAACCCTTCCAGCATTCACCATTTCGAAAACATCCCCAACAGCCTTGCATTTCTGCTTCCATTCCAGTATATAAACCCAGTCTCAGCCCCACTGCTTGGATTGCCTCCAAACGGGCTACTGTTAGAGCAACCAGGACTGAGGCTGCGGGAACCAAGCCTTTCAACCCAGAATGAATACAATGAGAGCAGTGAATCTGAAGTATCTCCCACACCTTATAAGAATGATCAGACGCCTAATAGAAATGCCCTGACCAGCATTACCAATGTGGAGCCCAAAACTGAGCCAGCCTGTGTGTCCCCCATTCAGAATTCTGCCCCAGTCAGTGATCTAACCAAAACTGAACACCCAAAAAGCTCATTCCGGATTCATCGGATGAGAAGGATGGGGTCAGCCTCTAGGAAAGGAAGAGTGTTCTGTAATGCATGTGGGAAGACATTCTATGACAAAGGTACTCTCAAAATTCATTATAATGCTGTTCACCTGAAGATCAAACACCGATGCACCATCGAGGGTTGCAACATGGTCTTTAGCTCCCTCCGAAGCCGGAATCGCCACAGTGCGAACCCTAATCCTCGCCTTCACATGCCTATGCTACGAAATAACCGAGACAAAGATTTAATTCGTGCCACATCAGGAGCTGCCACTCCTGTTATAGCAAGTACAAAATCAAATCTCACACTCACAAGCCCTGGCCGGCCCCCAATGGGTTTTACCACTCCCCCATTAGACCCTGTCTTACAGAATCCTCTGCCTAGCCAGCTGGTTTTTTCTGGGCTAAAGACTGTACAGCCAGTTCCTCCATTTTATAGAAGTTTACTCACTCCGGGGGAAATGGTGAGTCCTCCAACCTCCCTCCCAACCAGTCCCATCATTCCAGCCAGTGGTACCATAGAGCAGCACCCCCCACCACCCTCTGAGCCCATAGCACCAGTAGTGATGATGGCCACTCATGAGCCCAGTGCTGACCTGGCACCCAAGAAGAAGCCCAGGAAGTCCAGCATGCCTGTGAAGATTGAGAAGGAAATCATTGATACCGCTGATGAGTTTGACGATGAAGATGATGACCCTAATGATGGCGGAGCTGTGGTCAACGATGTGAGCCATGACAATCATTGCCACTCCCAAGAGGAGATGAGTCCAGGCATTTCTGTGAAGGACTTTTCTAAACATAGCAGGACCCGGTGCATTTCAAGGACTGAAATAAGAAGGGCTGACAGCATGACTTCTGAGGACCAAGAACCTGAGCGGGACTATGAGAATGAATCTGAGTCTTCAGAGCCCAAACTAGGTGAGGAGTCCATGGAAGGCGATGAGCACATTCACAGTGAAGTGAGCGAAAAAGTCCTGATGAGCAGTGAGAGGCCTGATGAGAACCACAGTGAGCCCTCTCACCAGGATGTCATCAAGGTGAAGGAAGAATTTACAGATCCCACTTACGACATGTTTTACATGAGCCAGTATGGTCTGTACAATGGTGGGGGGGCCAGCATGGCAGCCCTGCATGAAAGTTTCACATCGTCTCTGAATTACGGCAGCCCTCAAAAGTTCTCCCCAGAAGGTGACCTGTGTTCTAGCCCAGACCCCAAAATCTGTTACGTGTGCAAGAAGAGTTTCAAAAGCTCCTACAGTGTGAAGCTTCACTACAGGAACGTTCACTTAAAAGAGATGCATGTCTGCACAGTGGCTGGCTGCAATGCTGCCTTCCCCTCTCGCCGAAGCAGAGACAGGTCAGTAAATCTCCATTGGCTGCTCCTGCTGGGGGTGGAGGGTGCCAGTCATGTCGGACTTAACATTAAAAAATCCAACTTAGATGTTTTTGATGCACCGTAAAGATTGTCCACAGTGACCATGAGATAACCAAGCTGCGATGCTCATGGAGGATTGTTGCAGTTGATGCTTGTTATGATTAAGCATGCAGAATCATATGCCATCTTACCCAGTAATGCACGCCATTTTTCTCTGTGCTCTGTGTATGTGTGTATGTATGTTTCCCCATGCATCTAGGTGTGAATAAGTTAACTATGTACACAGTTCCCTGCTTCCTCATGAAGCTTCACTTAGAAGCCGCAGCTTCTGTTATATATATTTCTGCTTTGCCTTGTGGCTTTTTAATTAAATCAATATATTATCTTCATACACACATATTTATCCAATATAGAAACAGAAATTTACGGATGGAAAGAACCATAGGTCCAGGACATCGAGACAGCCTGCATCTCCGTAGGTATAACCAGAAATGTTATCATTCTTACATGAGTATTTAGTATGTCCTTGAATTCTTTTAAGAGTCACGAAAATATTAGAAGAAAATGGGACCAAAATAATTATTAATGTGGGGAAATGGTATGGTGGTATGGGTTTCTTTATTTTAACTTCACAGTGTCTTTGAGCACATGTCTAAAATACAGTCTGTCGTGGGAATTATGCACAGAAGGGGGGGGCATGCATATACTTTTAGGATCAGTTAGAATATATTATGTCCAGCTTTGAGATGACATCACACCTTAGCTATGTGGCTACAGCTCTGAAACAGTTGGGTTTAAACAGAAGCAGCTGGTCTTAAACCTCCAATGTTCTTTTTCAATCCTCAAGAAAATGTAATATAAATGGAATGTGTCAAGGTGGTCAGTGGTGGGGTAACACAGTTATCCTGCACTTGAAGTAAGCTCATGAGCAGATCATTTACGTAATACACCAGCCCAACCCAGAGTCACACACCAGTTAATTCTTCCCATTATGTTGAATGTGGCTTTTGGTTTACGTTGTCTTTTAAAAATAATTTTAGGCAAAATTTCATTAGATGGGAAAAAATCGGTATATGTAGAAGAAACAAGGAAGCTTCCGAATAGCCACCTCCCAAATTCTAGCACTTACCAATTGACTAGAATTCTTTAGCAAAGTAACAGATAATAAAAGTACCACTGAAAAGTAGTGACCTGCTTCTAGAATACTCTGTTTTGTCTTCACATTTAAAAGATTAATCTTTTTAAAAAATAACACTTAAAAAGTATTTTCCATAGTGCCGAAATGCAAGGGGTCCGATCCATTAAAAGCAAAATTTCTGAGAAAATAAGTGGTTTTCTTTGTACAACTCAAAATATGCTTTGAAGAGAAATCTATATTCTTAAAAGATTTCCCTTCTCCCCCAGTCCCATTTACCTTGTTCTATAAAAAGTTTAGTCACAAAGTTCTTTTCAGTTCTGAATTATCATTGACACTACAAGAATACAACAGATAAGATGGCTATAATTTGAATAATAAAATAGAGTACCGTATACAACCTCCCACCCCCCAGTTTGTGAGTAATACTCATTCTTTTATACTTGAAATAGTGCGCTTGCAATAATGAGGTTAATGCATTGGATTTTTTTTTTTAACAAAAATAAAAGACTCATGAAGACCTGCATAAAATATTTATGGAAATGGAGTGTTTGAAGACAAGCCAAAATTTAAGCTTATTTGCATGAATTCTATCACAGTTTTAGTTGGTTTGCTGAAAATACTGAAAGTTATAACACTTGCATAAATGGCTGTGGGGCCAAAAGGCTACAACACCCCAAAGCATGGTGCTTTCATTTATGTCACACCACTAGAAAGCACAAGCACTTGTGTTTTTATGTCCTAATGTAGAAGGAGGTACTGTTGAAAGGGTGGTTTGTCTAAGGAAAAACATTCATTAATAGCAGGAGAATATTTCAATCTCCATTTTTATTGTAGAGATTAGGAGCTTGGCAGATGACTAGCCGTATGGAAATTTAGAATAGTGTCTGGGATAACTGGGTTATTCTAGGGAAGCAGAGTACACATATTCTCCCGTGTGTGTTCAGTCACACAGGAGACTGCAAGCCTCAGAAGACAGGCACTGCATTTCATTTCATTTGGGTGAAATACCACATCACAGTTAATCTTTATAATTCTGGAGTTTTGTAACACGTGATAGATGAAGAAAAGCAAATTGAAAAAAATACTATACCAAGGTTTTTGATTCTCACTTGAAGTTTTGCTTTTCAGGAATACACACATTTTTTGATAACAGGTTAAAAAACATAACAAAACCTATGATACTTTAATCTGAGCATTTTTTTCCTTAAAAAAAGTATTCATCCTTGTTGAGTCTATGACTTGAATTAACATATGATGCAACCATAGCTACCACCACATAATCAGAAACAGTGATGCTATTGGGGTACCTGCCTCTTCCGGCATCTCTGCAGAGTGAACTTAAACATTACTCCCACATCAGCCTGTTACCGTCACTTCTTCCACTAATGTTGACTTGGAATTTAATCTCCTGTTTCACAGAGCCTCTTGGAGCACATCTCTGATCTACCCCCTCAAACTTACCTTTCTGTTTCTCTTCATTTTTGCTGTGTTAATCATGAGAGTCCTCAGAATTTTGTGCCCCTGCTTTTTTCTTCTTCAATTCACTATGAAGCTAAGACAAATTTCCTTACCTTTCTCTGAGCCAACAGACCTTCCCAAACAGAAACCCTTCCTTGCCTTTAATCCTGCTGTCCTCAGGCCTATTTCTTTCCTTTCCCCAGAGTCTTGATTCATCCATCCTTGATTCCACAATGTCTTCCTTGTGCAAATAAAGCATTAGAGGGGATTTTGAGTGGGGGCTGCAGTGTGCAAGGCTACAGGATGTCTACTGATGAAACTAACAGAATAACCCTCTTCCTTCTGTTTATAAAAGCAGTCTTCTTGTCTTGGGACTTAGAACACCTTACAGGTGTGATACACAGGTCTTCTTGGGCTTTTTCCAAAATGGCTATATACAAGGAGGGATTGCATTTTTGGTCTCCAAATAGGCATGTTATTAGTAAGATATAAGTAGAAAGATGTTAAACACTGTGTTTTAGATTTGGCAGTTAGAGATTTCCAGGTCTTTGCTTATGGTCATTCTAGATTTTATAAGATGAACTTGAAACCTTTTTGAAAAGCAGGAACATTCTTTGTCTAAGGTCATACAAAAGGAGAAGCAGTGGGTGGTGGGGGGTGGGGAGTGAGGAGGTATGTGTGGTTTGTTAGGGCTGACTCAAAGCACAATGTTGTGACTCAGTATGAGTATAATAAATTCAAAAGCAAAGAGGACCCTTCCACACTAATGACAGAAAGCTATATTCACGAGGTTCAGTTTATCCAGTCACTAGGTGTTATTGGAATAAATTTTTTTCTGAGTTTATAGAAGTGAAATATAAATTATTTTCTCTGTGAATAACTATGTTACTATAAGGCGATTGCTAAAGTATATAAGTATATACTGGTGATGCTGTGTAGTATTAGACGTGACACTCCGTAAACACTCTTCCTTCCTTGTTTATCCCTGGACTTTTTTGCTACTAAGATAGTGTTCCTTCAGGGATTAGGAAGCTGACCCTCCGTTTTGAAGTATGCATGCAAAAAACATCCTGGCAAGAAGAAATTATAACTAACTGGTGTAGAACCTAGTCTTCAAAAAGGAAATTTTTCTGGAGACAGTGTCATCGCCAGAATTAGCAAGGCCTAGTTTACCTTTGCTCATTTTTCATCATCTGTCTTGAATTTTGATCCCTAGGAGGGCTGAATGGCCATGGATCACCTATGTATAAGGGAAGCCCTTTATAAGTTACATTTGGTTTTTATTTTTAAATTTTTTAAATGTTTATTTATTTTTGAGAGAGAGACAGAGTGCAAGCTGGGGAGGGGCAGAGAGAGAGGGAAACATAGAATCTGAAGCAGGCTCCAGGCTCTGAGCTGTCAGCACTGAGCACAACGCAGGGCTCGAACCCATGAACTGTGAAATCATGACCTGAGCTGAAGTTGGACGCTTAGCCGACTGAGCCACCCAGGCGCCCCTACATTTGATTTTTATTAGAACACCACCACCAACAACAACAAGTAAATGCCCTTCTATCCTTTTCCCTGAAATTCCTTATCATTTGCTAATACATTAAAATCTATTTATATCTGTTTTAGTGATTGGCAATTTTAAAATTCCCTCAACTAAAATGAAGACTTTGTACACAGAAACTACATTATCTGCTTAGAAAGAACTATTTATCTCGTTTTACATCTTACATGATCTTTACCATCTTTGTTCCTCATTTCTGAGAATAGTGGCAGCTAATTGTCAAAGTTTGTCTTAAATTTTATTAGAAAGGTAAGCATATATGTTTAATCTTCAAGGTGGAGGAAAGATGATTCAGCCCCCGTGAATAAATTTAAAAACAAAATAATATTTGCTTAGGGTGATTTATAAATAAATATGAGGCAACTGTTGGTGCCAAGTGTGAACCTTCTCTTTGATTGCTAGTTAAATCAGTCCAGATTTAAACATGTAAACTTCTTGATTTGTATGGAAGAAGACATCTGTATTTGGTTTATTAAAACCTGCTGATGTCTCCAGAACTAAATTTGTTCCTCTATAGGCCTCTGGGTAGCTGTAGCTAAAAAGCAGAGATGTATAGTTTTTGCCTGCCTGATTACCTGACTTCCAGCCCTATACAGGTGTGCAGGAATAAATTAGCATGAGCTACCTCTGATGAGCCACTGCATACATTAACAACAGAGGTGAGGATGTGAAAACATGCTACCTGCCTCCTGTTATCACCTTCTCAGCAGCAACATCCATTTTTTCCATCATTCTCTATGTTTGGAAACTTATAGAGAACTTTTCTAAAGAGAGATTTTCAATAAATGCACATGATTTCCCTACCTTCAAGAAATGAGCCACTTAGCACCAGTTTGAGGTAACTATTAGTCTATTTGCCGTAATAAAATTAGCTGTCAAATACAGTGCACTAATTTTCTTCAAATACAAGAAGAGAACATTTGAAGGCATCAGCCATTTCATTTACTATACGTTTGCCAATCAAACTGAAACTCTCCTTTTCCAAAAATCTTTTCTAAAGTGAAGTTGTACAGGTCCTCTGACACTTAAATATTAAGAAAGAGATTCCCCCCCCCCCCCACCCTTTACTCTATTTGGTTTCACAGTAGAAGCCAGCAGATCAATAGGTCTTTTGTACTTATCTCCATTACTTTCCATCAAAGGCAAACAAACAAAATAAATCCCCCTTCTGAGTAATTGCTAGTTGTGCCCTCCTCAAGCGAAACTTTGGTAGTAAGATAAACTTCGGTGTCATTCCTGTCTCTGGGGTTCTTTTTATACACTGGGAGAAGAGCAATGAGCAAAACAGTCTCCTTGTATCATGGGGAGAGACTCTGACAAGCCTAAAGTGAGCCTCGGATCTTCCTAATGATCTCCTGCTGGCCCAGCTGGATGTAAGACAAGCTCATTTAAGCCTCTGCTGACCTTTCAACTCCTCCACTCCAAGAACTACACCAGTCACTTCCACCGTCTTCCAAACTGAGCACCAAATAGACAACACCACTTAATGGTGGATGAATGACTTCCTTTTCATGATACAAAGAGATTCTTACACATTCTATTGATGAGAGTTATATTAGATCTCTTATTGATACATAGCTTCCTACACACATAGCTGCAACACAGACATGCTTCCTACATACTCCTTATTTCCCTTAAAAGGAACAAGCTATTACTCTTGCCAGCATTATCTTGAAAATTCAGGCAAAAATTGCACTTAGAACAGAATGCACATACTGAGTGCACAGGCAGTATTTTTCATGATGGCAGCACTTGGAAAGGGTCATCTTCCTGATTTCTTCTCTTGGGTCTGCCACCATCTATTTGACACCCTGAGAGACTTTACTGGTCATAAATATTCTTGTACATAATTATTCGAGATACTTGTTTTGTAGATAATCTTTCCTTACAAAACATAGGCCATTCTCACTGAAAGCAGATTGTAAGACTGCACACATACATTAGCAGTTGATCGTATCAGTACTGATGAGGGTGGTTCTCTTTCAGGTGAAAGCCTTCTTACCAGCTATCTCTCACTATGAGTGATCATTTGTTGTGCTAAGAGGAAGGGAGACTTTCCTTTCTGTATTGAAATTTCTTAGTGAAGTTTTGGCTAGAAAGCATTTTTCTTCTTTTAAAAGCTTCAGAAATAATTTAAATAATTTAATGTTTTTGCTGCAAGACTCCCACAAGCTTCAAATAAACGAATGTGGCAGAATATGAAAGGAGTTTACACTTGCCAAAAAATTACAATGTCATAAAAAAGGGATTTAGTAACTTTGATTCTTGAGTGCCAAGGTGTGTGTGTGTATGTGTGTGTGTGTGTGTGTGTGTGTGTGTGTGTGTGCACGTGTGTGAGAAAGAAACAGCCTGCAGAAGAAGACAAAAGAATACTTTTTAGGAAAGGATGATTTTTCTTCAGCTACTTAACATAAAACTACACTTTTAAAAAAAATACCTGATTTTATGTCCCAATGCAAGCTGCTTGAATTAAAACAGGAGTTGTAAATTCCTGGTAAAAAGCTGTTATGCCTGAAGTGTTAGTGATCTTAACTCTAGTACTTTATGGAGTTTATTACTTCTTTTATTAACTAGGGGGAAAAATGTTACCCACTTCTAGTTTAATTCTTTTTCTTGCTTGCTCTAATTATTTTGACTTTACCTTGGGAAAAAAAAAAAGCCAAGTGTTTCTAGCTGAACATATATAAGTGATGCTTCAATTTTGCTAGAGCATATATCAATCTGAATTATTACCAGCTATTCAAAAATTATGCTAACGTTCTAATCTAAATGCATCCACATAATGTATATGTGTGTTTATACATAAACATCCACATAAATAAGAATATCAAAAGACAGATCATCCTTAATAGCCAGAATAGACATCTTCATCTTGGAAAGTAATGTATGAAGTTACTTTATCACATTGATGGGAAATAACAAGGTTTTGTAAGTAAAAGGAGACAGATTTGGACAATGAGAACAACAGACATTCAGAAGGAAGCCTCTCCGTTTTGATGGCCAGCTGAGGGGGGCCGCTCTGACCCTGCTGCCTTTTTAGTCTACTCTGTCACTGAGGGGGCACTGGTGGGTCAGTTCGCTCACTAGTAATTGTGTTTTACAGACTTCTAAAGCAATTGGCTCAGTCAGTCCCAATTCAATAAAAGTGGAGAGCAAGAGAGAGAGCACTTTTGTTCTATTTTTTACTTGAAATTATTTCATTCAGCAGTCTGTCTTTTTTATTACCAGGACTTGACATTAGCACTCCAAGCTATATTAGCATCCATTTCAGCAGTTCAGTAATGGTATTAAAAAAACACTTAACTTCAACGGTGAATGGTTGTATGACAGTACCATAAAAAATCCACATTAAGAAAAAACTCATGTATTTGTCCCAGCAAATTATTTTTCACTTGTTTAACTACTTCAAAACTATGTTCTCATGATGGGTATTCACGAGGACCTTCTTGTTCTCCAAAGCAGCCAATGGTGGTGCTCTGTTGATTAGGGAATTAGGGAAAGAGGAGAGGGAAGTCAGTAGGGAGAGGATAAGTAAAGATGCTGTTTACTGTGTAGTTAGATTACCTTCCATTCATCAGCAGAGATGGAATTGGCAACCTCAGAGCACCCAAGGTGAAATTCTTGGATCCTTGTGTATAGCTGGGATTTGATTTTGAACCCAACACTCTCTAAACTTGGGAGCAAAGCCTAACTACTTTGGCACTGCAGTGTGCTCATAAATGACTACATTAGGTTCTAAATTTTGATTAAACATTCAGTAATTAATCAATGGTAGACATGAAGCAGTTGGCAAGGTCCAGAGCTGCAAAATGTTTAAGACATAAAACATTACGAAGTAATTAGAATATGCTCCTTCAAGAGAAGGATTGCCTTCAATAAAGAGGTAAATGATAGCATCCTGTTTATTGTGGACGTAGGCAGCCAGAGCGATATGATAAACTGCTGGAGATACACATATCAGTAATCATCCACATTATTAGTGCCATTAATCATAATTCCAAAAATATGACAGCAGCAGCCAACTTTTTGACCAATTTTGCTTCTGCCTGTTGGCCATTATAACTTTGCTAATAGACTGCAGAGCTCCTGTGCGTGGCAGTTTGCGTTGAGAATAGAAGGTTAATTATATTTGAGCTGCTGATTTTTTCTCTCCTTGGAAAAGGCTTAGCACTTTGACAATCCCAGGAGCTCACTGTTGTTAAACCAGTAAAAGTACTTTATTGAAATTTTCTTTGTTGGTCAGGAATGAGGAGATGTTTCAAATGAGATACAAGCGCCAGGCTGGGATAGCTGCTAATGTTTCTTGCTCCAAAGTGATCTTGGGGCAGCAAGATGAACTCAGTGGTTTCTTTAGATCACTTTGATCTCTCATGTCTCTTTTGTAGGTGGGTAAAAATTTCAGCACTACATGGTGGTACACCAGGGAATCCCACAAGATTAGAGGTAGTCTCAGTATGTAAGACTAAGAAGTTGGGGGAGTGGTTCATAATATGGAGAGAAATAAGCACCTTTTTAATATAAAATTCTGCTTTCCCCTATGCTTGTGTAATAAAAAGTAAAAAAAATTGAATGTTTCTAAAAATTGAAATGTTTAGTGTCATAGGTGTATTGCTGGTTTAGTTAACCGAAGTTTTCGTGTTTTCGTTGGTAGTTTTAACATCATTTAACCAAAAGCATAAATTAGATTTTGTGCATTCTTTTTGTTCATGTATCTTAAGTACTTTCATTTTCAATATAGAATTCTAGATGAGGCCATACCTAAATAATAATACTGATGATCTATGAAATTCTGTCCCTTCCCTTGAGGAACTCATACATCCCTAGTGCTATCTTTTTAAAAGATCTGAAACTAACCGTTTTAATGATGTAACACATTTTGAATATTTAGTCTTAGGCAGTATCTCCTTTGGAAAAGATCTCAAGAAGAAATTGAGGTTTCATGTTGTACATGTTATTTTTTAAATGGCAGAAAGTTTTGAGTGTCAAGAGAAAAATTCATTCCTGTTATTTTACACATGTCTTCTAAGCTCTTTATAAAAGTCAGACTGTAACACAAGGGTTGGAAGACTTGAGGGTTAGTTCATCCAAGGTAAAAATATATTTATATATAAAACTCAGAATGATAGCTCAGCTTCATTTAATTCCTTAAAAGATGCCGGTGTTCATGGTCTTTTTCATACCCACCAATAGTAGTAAACTGAGCACCATATGAGCTGCCTGATTGAGGAAATTTCCAAATATTGTGAAAACATAACCCTCTTCACAATGCAGCACACTCCTGTCACATTAGAGTGCAACAGGTACCTATTGAATTCAGTCAGCACCCTGGAGAAGCCTTGATGTTGTCAGATGCAACTCACAAGTAAAATGGTTAGGGAACAGGGCTGTTGGATATCAGTTCTACACTTAACCTGAGCATCCAGCATACACATTTTCCATCTACCAATCTGCCTTCCCAAATGCCATTACTACATTAACATTTTTTATGCATTCCACAGCAATAACAAATTGTTTTCTAACTGTAGCACCAGATTTAGTATGCGAAAGACACATTTGCCTCTGCCAACAAACCAATAATTCTCACTAACATCTTCAGAGTTACAACATTTATAAAGTTGCAAAGTGGAGTAAACAAACCATCTGTTTGGCTTTTCCATATATGTCATGCTTTCTTATTAGCATATTACGATTCATTTAGTAAACAAATTTGGTGATTTCGTTCACGTCAAAGTTAGGTCGGAAGCTTGAAGATGATTAACATTGCTGGGACATGCACATTAATACATTGCTTCCTCGGCAAAGTTAAATGGCTTCTCAGGAGAATCACCCCTTGTTGACAAGATGAGACTGTCAATTTTGTTTGCCTGCCACATTAGGGGCCGTGAGGGGATGGCGGGCTCTGAGAGAGGGGAGTCATGTAGGCAGCATAATTCACTGTGAATTGAGAAAAGAAGTCTAATTCTGATAAATGGTCGACCCCAATACATCCTACCTGTTATTACAACAGACGTGCCGTATCTGTGCAGTAAATTAGCTAAACCCCTAAAGAGTTTGGTGGGAGCTTATCTTCAAGTGAATAATTTGAATGTAGAGGGAACTGTCTGCGTGACCAGTATGGATGATTTGTTTTATATTGAAAAGAGATTGAAGTGACTGAATTTCATACTTTTAATTTGCAAGAATTTGCTTAGCTTTTATTTCTTGCATTTCATATGTACTTCTTTACTTTTGGGGTTTTTTTAAGCATTCACTAAAATTTTACATTCAGTTTTTGTATGTGTTTGTGAGCTAGAGATGGTTTTCAGCTCTTCTGGAGAGAATCTTTAAATAATATCCTATAGAACAGCTACTAGTTTTGCAGAAATGTATACTATCAAAAATGTCATTTAATTCACAGAGCTGTAAGCCTCCTACCATTAAAACAAAAATTTGGGAGAGTTAAATCCAACAAACAATGTCCTAGCAATCCAGGTCAGAAAAGAATTAATGAGAGGCACAGGTTTTAATTTTTAATTACTGTGGATTTGGATAGATGATACACGTTTCTATTCAGGAGTATTGTTGATTCAATATCCCATAGTACATTCAAATCTGGCAGCTAGGTTTTTCCAGATTGGTTATAAATTTACTTCTCTACCCCCATATATGCATTCATACATAAGTATACACACACCCACACACACACACACACACACACCCCATATATATGGTATCTGTTATGTGTACGTCACTGACATTCTGGACAGTATAATTTGAGAGTGTGTGTGTGTGTGTGTGTGTGTGTGTGTCGAGTGGCAGAGGTGAGCAAGAAAATAAAGACAAAACCTAATCTGAAATGGATCCTCAATTCCATTTCACCTAAAATATTGCAGTTAATTAATTATCAAGTATTTTGTTTAAGTTTAAAATGGTTCTATTCAAAACTGATTCGATATTGCACTTCTCATGTAACCTATGGCTTAATTCACTATATTCAGTTTTGACTACTATATTCTGATTTTCTAATTTGGGCATGAACATTTTTTTTAAAGTTATCTCCCTATATATCAAAGTCAATGTTAAAACCTCAAAAACACTTTTTCTTTAAAATGTTTTTAACTTTAATTTTTATGAGTCAAACATTGCATTAAGTGGGCATTAGAACAAGAGGGACATGAGAAAGGAAATGCCCAGCAAGACTTACTTTCTCTCACTTGCATTTACTTAACTGTGTTTGATGAATTTAGTGTCTTTGGTGGTTGCATGGTAGTGTTCTTTTTTTTAATTGAAATATAATTGACATCAGTAAAATTTTTATTAAAGAAACAGAAAAGGAATGGTGTCTACTTTAGTCCAGTTACAGCACTTCCACTCAGCATGTCAAGGAGTTAATGTTGGTTTTATGACCTCCCCTACCCAAGGCTTCATTACTTTTTGCTTTTAAGAAGAATCTTAGTTTTCAAAAGGCGTTTGGTAAACTCGTAGTGTGGAGGGAATAGTAAAGAGTACAGAGATTCAGAGGAAGCTGTTGTAATTCCAAGCACACCCCAAGTTATAGGACTAGTTCATGTCTTAATTATATAGCATTTCCATGTACCACACTGTGGTATTAATAGGGTCAGAATTACCCTTTGCTGTATCACCAGTGTCTTTTCTTAAATATTCAGTTATATGCTTCCAGTCTTGGGATCATTGTGTTTTCTTTTCCTCAATGTATTTTGGGAAAAGCTTCTTTAAGACTTGTGCATATTATTGATTGAAGGCCAATAAAAGTACTTTCAAGTGTCTCCTATGTGCAGAGTATTCTCCTTTACTGCAGGAGACTGGAGATTGAATGAGATTTAATTTGTGTTCTTGTTGAAAGTGACTATCTTGGGGTTACATTTTGGACTCATCTCTTAGTGAGTGCTCCTGTACTCATTAATTAATACCAGATCCCTACCTAGTAAGACCAGATCCTTACCCTTTCTACCTAGGAACTCATCTTCTCTCTCCATCCCAGTGACTTTTTTTTTTCTGTAAGAGGAATTTGTATCTGAATATAGGCATCCCTATCTAATCAAAGCAAGTAGAAAGAAATTTCATACTCTGTATGTTCTTATATAACAAGTTCTAATACAATATATATTTTTGTTGATGATTATTTCTCTTTTCTGGAGATGAATATTCACAATAAGTCTGTTTCTAGAGAAACCATCTCTGTCTCTGGAGAGCACAAAATTGGTTCCTTCATAGATGCCTCCTTCCACTTACTACATACACCTTGGACACTGCTTTCTCTACTAGGGGTCCTTCTCCTATTTCCAGCACTTCCTGGCTTTCCTCCCATTTTAGGATCCTGTTCTCTTCATCTGACAATCGGTAGGCATGAGTTCTTTCTGTGTCTCTTCCATCTTCCCTTTCTTTTTGCCCTTTTAATTTTGCTGATCCAAATAAACTTGCAAGTTGCTGTTAACGCTAGGTCTTTGTATCTCCTCATGAGGACAGTGTTTTATGACAATTAATGGTTTGGATCGACTGATTCCAGAGTCCAACAATAGGTCTTTGTTAAGCTGCCTTTTGTCTACTCTGTAGAGACTGAACCTAACCTCTTGAGGGACAGGATCAGTACTCTCTAAAGAATATGTCTGTCTTCTTTCTCCCCTCCTCTCGCTTTTCCTCTTTCTGCCCTTGTAATACTGTGTGAGTTTGTTAGAAAATCTCCAACCCCACTATCATGAGAGTGAATGAGCAGACTTTCCAAAGCCTGTTCTTCCCTGTTCTTCCCATCCCCACTTCAAGTGTTTTGCATATGATATTTAGGACAATTATTAAACAAAAATGAAATAGATTAAGAAATGAGCATAAAAGAATCAATTCTCTTGAACTGTGGTTGCATAATGGAAATCGACTACCATGAATGAACCCATGTACTGAAGTTATGAACAGCAGAGCTAATGCACTGCCATGAGTTCATCTTTATTATTGCATTACACCTGAATCAATTGATAAAGTAGCCTTTTTTTTTTAAGCAAGGGATAGCTCTTAATTGAATAAAAGTCAATGTAATTATATTAGCAGAGGCCAACAGTACTGCTGACAGCGGAAAAGGGACACTCTTGAACGGAGTGCCAGAGCTAGTCTACACATTTCTGCACATCGTTTGGTTGACAGATATTGAGGGCTGGTACATCATCTAATTAGATTACAGATTTCTATTGCTGTAAGTGAGAAATGAAGAGAAACTTCTCTTCCTGGTAACATATCAGTAGAGATGTGTAATTCACAAGTCATCTTAGGAAAGAAGTGTCCATCTGGGTGATCAGTGTGTCCTTTTGTTAATGTTAATTTATTCTTATTCAGTGTGTCTGGATGTGACTGCTGTGTGTCTGGCTGCTGTTTTCTCAGCAGTGAATCTAGGAAGTGGTAACTGCAGATGTGTGAGAAGCAACAGAGTTCTAGATTACAATCATCGCAAAATGTGTGCTTGTGAAATTAAAGTGGGGAGGGTGTTAAAAATAATAAGCAGGGGTAGGATTTCATGGGCCACTTATGGTTGGCAGATTGTTTTATCGACAGGGTTATTTTACGTAGTGTAACTCTGTTTCCACATTCTTACAACTCTGGGGGGGTGTCACACCCGCATGTCAGGGTAGGCATTTCCTGCACTTTGTTTATTTGGCACCCTGCACTTGGAGTCATCTGCCATCTGACACCAAGGAAACGGGAGCAACAGTGTCAGAGCAGGGACTGCGGGGACAGCTTCTGTTTATCACTCACGTATTTGCACACTGCATGCATCTGAGTAGAACTCATTTATAGATGATGATGGTGCTGTGAATTTGGTTTATCTCAATTCAATTCATGGTTTTTGGATGGTACAGCTGATCTGAAAATCATCAAGACTGCATATGAGATGATCGCTTATGACAGAAATGATTTTGTGATCAGAACATTTTAAATCCCTATTTTATTGTGTAAGTTTTTTTTAAACCAGATGTCTAGAATGTGAATTTGTTTTCTCTCTCTCTCTCTTTCTCTCTCTTTTTCTCTGTCTCTCATTCTTGCTTTCTTTTGTGATCGATTTAGCAAAAGATTAGAAAGCTGATCTTATTATCACAAGGTAAGCTCAGCCTTCCTAAGTGCAGTGTGGAGAGGGCTGCTGCCCCTCTGCCCCTTAACACCCAGAGTGCTAAATATTGTCTTGTGTGGAAAGGTGGAGAAGTCTTTCCTACCTTTCTTGTCTCTGAGGCACATACCTCTCAACCATCTCTAAGAAATTAGCCATGCTTGTCACCAAATGGAGTGACTCATTTTGGTCTTTCATACATTTTAATTATAATCAGGAGGTCTGTTGAATGTTATACTGGCCATTCTAGGTCATTTCTATTATCACAATTACTTCTTCAAGATGGAGAGCTTCCGCCATTCCCGAGAAGCTTTTATGTATCTGTGTATTTACTTATTGGTTTATTTTTTTTTTTGGAAGGGTAGCCTTCAATTTAGGTACTTGTCAAACATGTGAGAATTGCAGGTGGAGAGAGGTATATGCCCAAGGGCACTTTAAAAATAAATGGGGGGTGTAAATACAAAGGCAATGTTTTCAGAGAGATAATAACATATCAGGCTTTGTAAATCATGACATCCGGATCTATGGATGCTGTGGGACAAATCCTATTTTTTCTTTTTTTTTTGCACAAGCAAAGCATTTAGTAGAGTAAAAGTTTTGCTTGTCTTAGAAGTGCAGATTCCAGTTGTTAAAGTAGAGGGACTGTATATTGTGCTTAATTTGGGGGGTATTTATTGTGTGGGTGTTTTTTTTGTCTCTTTGGGTTTTTTTCTGTTGTTAAGTGTGATGTTTTAAATGGTGGGTGGGTTTTATTTTAAAAAAAAATTTCTGTTTTTCAGGTTTTGTTTTAAAGGATTACATTTTAAAACTCAAATTACTTGATGAAAGCATGTTCAACTCTAAAAGGCAGCAGTTTCTGAAAATTAAGTCTACTTTCCTATTAGATAAGTTGAGATCCCACATTATTCTGAGGAAAGGGATTTATGATAGTCTGTAACCCTATTTCAAATTACTAATCTGTAAAACTAAATTTTTCCTGCATAAAACTTGAAGTGTAGGAAGGTGAGGGGGAAAGATTTCACTATTTTTTGAAGTTAAATCGAAATTATCTAGACCATTTACTTTTTTTAAAAAATGATCTTTTTTATACCTCTAAATAAAGCGCTACAGGACAAAAAGAGTTTGTTTTGCTTTGTGGGGTTTTTTTTTTTAGGTGTAAATTCAAATTATTCAGTTTAGACAGCAGAAAGTTTCCATTCTTTTGTCCTATTTAATATATTCTGAAATCTCTGCCATGAGATTCTCTGCAGCTGATGCTGCTACCTAGTAAAGCTAAGAGAACTGTCATTGAGAAAAAGGTGCATGGGCTTGCATTCATCCTACCATTGAAGAATTTTACTCTTATAAAAATGATGTTAATGAAAAGTTCCCCTTATTGCACTCCCCACTACCACTTACTCCAAAATCCTGACGATGTAGGGAAATGTTTGCTTTTATAATGGTGTAATTAGCAATGAATGTGCTTATTTGATGCCTGGTGGAAGCTGAATCAATTTTAAAATGTTCTCCTTTTTCTCACCCCTCCCCACTCCCTCTACACCTACTCCCCCCCCTTCCCTCTTGTTTTCCTAGACACAGTGCCAACATAAACCTGCATCGCAAACTGTTGACCAAAGAACTCGATGACATGGGCCTGGACTCAGCGCAGCCCTCTCTTAGCAAGGGCCTCCGGGATGAATTTTTGATGAAGATCTATGGTGCCCAGCACCCCTTGGGGCTCGATGTCAGGGAAGACGCCTCCTCTCCCGCAGGGACTGAAGACTCCCACCTGAACGGGTACGGGAGAGGCATGGCGGAGGACTACATGGTCCTTGACCTGAGCACCACCTCCAGCCTCCAGTCCAGCAGCAGCATCCATTCTTCCCGAGAATCCGACGCAGGCAGCGACGAGGGTATTCTTCTCGACGACATTGACGGGGCGAGTGACAGTGGGGAGTCAGCGCACAAGGCCGAGGCCCCTGCCCTCCCTGGCAGTCTAGGGGCTGAAGTTTCAGGATCTCTGATGTTCAACAGCTTGTCCGGGAGCAATGGTGGGATCATGTGCAACATTTGCCACAAAATGTACAGCAACAAGGGGACTCTGAGAGTGCACTACAAAACTGTGCATTTGCGAGAAATGCACAAGTGCAAAGTCCCTGGTTGCAATATGATGTTCTCCTCTGTGCGAAGCCGAAATCGGCACAGTCAGAACCCTAATCTCCACAAAAACATTCCCTTCACTTCAGTAGATTAGTCTCAGAATGGACACTACAAATGCCAGCTCTCACCAGATGGCCTACATGTTTGAACTGCCATAGTCAGTGTGTGCTTGTGTACCTGGGTGTGTGTGTATGTGTGTGTGTGTGTGTGTATACACATGTACGCCTCTGTGTCTACATACACACACACACACACACACACACACACACATTTTCTTTTCTTTAGATATAAAAAGATAAACACTAGGTGCTTTTGAAATTGTTTTTCTTTTTCCTTTATAGTTTTGGGAAAGGGGTGGGATCTTTAATTTGGGCGTGAAAACAAAGTACCCTTAAAACACACATACACACACACACACATAAAGTGTGCAACCGGCCCAAATTCTGACAGAATAAGAATTCTTGGTCCTCTGCAAAGGGACAGTTTCTTGTACCCATGACTGTTGCCTGCAAAAAAATAAAAGGGAAAAAAAAAAGAAAAAAGAAACAAAAAAGGAACTTCTAATAGTTGTCTTTTGTGAACTTTAAGGTTTTGAGAGAATCTTCAATTAAAGCATGGCAGATTCACCTGTAAATATTTAGCCTTGAGAGGCCAATGATGTAAAGCAATTGTATTGATGGTTGTTTAACTCTTTTGTTTAATTTTTACAGTTACATCCAGCTGTTAGATATGCAGGAAAAAAAATAGTTTGCTGGCTAGCTCTTTTCATTTATGTTAGCATTAATGCACATTTCTTTAAAAAAAAAAAACAACAAAAAAACCATGGTCTTGTTTTTACTACCTGCTAGATAGAGTGATAAGGAGGTGCTGGCATGCTTTACAGCACAGATCTGATTTTTGAAAATGTCCTGTACTAGTACATAAACCCAGTCATGCACTTTTTTTCATACACTACAAGGGGACGTGTAATATCCATGCTTCTTTTTTATCCTTAAACTATTGCCATACTTCAAGTAAGTGTCTTTTTTAAAAAAATTCACTTGTATAAAAATGGTCTGGTCAGTATAGGGCACAAATGCCAAACAAAAGTATTAGTGTTAACACAAAACTGCCAACTTTGCACAAGTTTCCAGAAAAGAAAATACAATTAGTCACTCAACATAACCACAGGCCAATTTGTCGGCCACCAGAAAACTGCTTTAAAAAAAAAAAAAAAACAACAACACTTGGTGATTCTTTCAAGTGCCGAATGTTATTAGAATCAACATTGCATCCTTCTTGCTTATATGTTAAGTTACATAAAAGGAAAACAAAATTATGTGGTGTGAAACAGCCAAGGCATTTATTCTTCAGAGGCAGGATAATATTTCAGGATACAAAAGCCCAAATTACTCACTATGGAACAAAGCTGAATGCAGTAACAGTGTTGAACACTCATTTGCAGGACCTACCCCTTCTCCTTTAAAAAGAAAGCAAAAGTCTGAACTGGGTTGGTCTGTTGTATGGCTGTGTAATTTGTTGCAAGTTCTGCAGTAGTCCTATGATTCAGGCCTGTCTGATAGACAAAATCAAAAGACGTTTCACAGCAGCAGTACTTGGAAGCTTTGAAAACATGTGCTGAACTTGAATTGAGCAACACTCCTTTCTGAAAAGCCAGACGAAGGGGGGTTTAAAATAGGATCTCTCACTGTTGAGTGTTTTGTGTTTCCCCACATGATTTGTCAGAGAGAAATGAAAGCAAGCCTGAAACCAAGCAATTGAGAGTGAGAAAGAGGGGGAGGCGATTCTCCAAACCTTTTTTGTTTTGTTTTGTTTTGTTTCCGATGTTTACACATGTTGCCTGAGCTGGTTAACCACATGGGCAGCCCTCAGCTACCACAACATACTCACTAAATGATGATATTTACTCAAGTTCAGTCTGCAGCCAAAACCATTAGGATGTGCACTGCAGACTGTGTTTTGTTGGTTTTTTTTCCTTTTTTTTTTTAAGGTGGGGGTGGGAGGGGGGGAGACAGATAAACAAGGAATATTTTGTCTAACAGTACACAATAATTTAAAAGAGAATGTATTTCTTTTCTGCATTTAGTGGCCTCAAACATTTCTCTCCTCAGTCTAAAAGTTAGAAATGCCCCCCTTTGTTTTAACTTTGCATGTTGTTTCCATTTTTCATGTTTTGTAATTATTTTTTCTATGTTCACATCAGCATTCACTTCCGTTAAATTTGCCAAAGGAAACTGTTAATATGTTTCTGTTGTTATTATTATTCCTGTAGGATTTATTGTACCTCACAGTATTTATTGTTTCCAAAAATAAGCATCATTAGTTGAGGATTCAGTATTTTTATTTGTAAAAATTTCAGAAACAATAGATTCTTAAAGATAAGCTAGACTTGTCTAGAAGCTTCATCTTCTCATCTCCTTCAGAGGATACTATGGGGTTCATTTAATTCACTTTGTTCTCCAGTGAGGAAAGACCAAAAGTATTTGCAGTACAAAAGAAACCATATCAAACACTATGTCTGTTAAATGACAAATGTTTACGGTAAAAAGCTGAGGAATTAGTAATAACCATTTTTGTTTTCTTGTACCTTTGAATTCCCCAAAGTCTTAATTGCTTTATTTTGGTGTTGTGTTAAATTGAATAGACAGAGATGTTTTCCTTTGTTTTATACCATATAAGACTATGTACAGTATGTTTGTGAAAAACTGAACTAGAATAATGAAAGTTTGTTTGCAAACATTTTGGTCCTCTTAGCGTTCTCTGTGTTGTGCTATTGCCCCATTACGAAATGATTCGATTCGAAAGGGTGGAAAAAAAATGTTTTTAGTATCCCAACAAAAGATCATGGAAACACTAGCTGTTGGACTGTGGTAGGCTGAATTACACTTAGCTTTATGAAAATAACACATTTTTATTTCAGTGATTTTTAAAAGTTACACTGTTGGTTGAGATATTAGAACTCATCTTGTACAGAATCAGTGTTTAGTCTGTTTAATGTCAACTAAAAGGTCAAATAGTCCTAGTGAGTGAATTCCATAGCTGTCAGCAGGTCACATCAGTAGATGAACCAGGCTTAGAACAAATGTTTGTTACTTGCCACAAACTGGGCTAATGCGGAGAGCCAGTTGGAACAGTCCAGAAGTAATGAGATTCTCGAACTAGAATTTCCCTTGCTTGGAAATTTGAATGTGTTCACCTGCATTTTGTCAGAGAAATGGCAGTGAGTCCTGGGCAACTGGCTCTTTTCAAGTATCTCCCCTATTTGCTACTACTTTTGTGCCTCAAGTGCCCAGATGTTATGGTGGCCTTCTAAATGGGTGAATAACACTTTCCAATATAAAGCCTATTATTGCTTAAAAGGCATGGGGGAGTGGATGGAAGCGGTACATGAAATGTAAAATTATGAACCGCACAGAGGTTCCCGTCCCAAAGCGTTGCCTGTTCTTGGGTGTGCGCCCGAGTGCAATGTTTGGCTTAACTGTAAACCTCGTTAAGATGGTGACCCCAAGGCTTACTTGCAAACAGGAAGGAGAAAGCATTTTAATCACTGGGCCCATCATCGTTGTCTGCTCCTACTTGTTTGTTTCTTCATAGGAGTTTTCTTTTGTGAAACTGTTTCTTTCGAGCTGCATCCATCCTGTGCTAGCTGAAAATTAACAGCGATGCAGATTTTCATCGAAGCAGCTTTTTCCCATTTGATTAATTTTAACCACAGTTTTGTCACAGGTAGAAAATGAGGCAGTATTATTAATGTGCATGTTCACTAGCTGATGTTGAAACTTACTGTTTTGATCATTCTAAACTATGTTTTTGTACATATCAGAAAGGCTTAGTCTGCTTTAGGGAATATCTGCATGCTTATGGAGGGGGATGACAAAGAGCAAGAGAAAGGATAGATAATAAGTAATTTGGTTTTTAAAATGCGATTAAAAAGCTTGACATTCTTTGTTCTGCTACAAATTGTATTGAGATAAGTGAACCCAGTGTAACGCATCTCAGATCTTAGTCTAGCTGTCCAATTCAGCCTGATGGCTTTTGAAGGTTTGAAGGTATTAATGTTTTCCTTCTCAACGTGACAAACATCTTTTTTGAAAACATATTTAGCACAATGGTGCCACTGTCCTTGTAGTGTGATTTCTTTGGTCATGAATTTCCAGGCCCTGCCAATAAGAGGAGAAAGACACTTAACTGGTTGATAGCCCTGTTAGTGTATACATCGCTCTTAAAAAAAAAAAAAGAGCAGTTCTAAGAAGAGGCTGTTCTGGAGGCATTCTCCCCATTTTACTCAGGAGAACCCATGCCCTAGAGGGCCACCAGATAAAAAGTGACCTTTTGTTCCCCTTCCCATGTACACACCCCAGCTGTGTACCAAGCAAATGGGAAAATGAGAATGGAGGCCACTAAAACATAAAGAAGCCAGTAATCGGATTGAGGTGGACACACTACTTACTGCTAAGTGTTGACCTGAGCAGTCCCAGCTTGTACCTGGTGTGTTGGTGTTGGATTAGATTGGCTGTTAACAGAGTAAATAAAATTCAACTGTAATAAGACACACTAATCTGCTATCATAAACCAGTCATCCGGAAGAACCTTTCTTTTATCCTATGGATACACCCTTTTTCTTAACTTTTAAGCAATTAGAACAAATGTCATTTTAAAAAAACTATTCGAATTAGAGGATGTTGCTATTTCTTCCCATTCTTTGATTTTTAATGGAAGGGGTCTAAGTGTGTAAGGAGGGCAATAAAAGGCAGGTACCAAAAAAGACTGGTGGGAATGAGTTTTTCCAAAAGCAGAGCAAGGGATACTGAGTAGGGGATAGGAACCTTCCCTGGTTGGGCGTAGCTGGGAAAGAAAATAATGAACTGGAAGTGTTTGTTCAAAACAAAAGTCTGGTACAATTTTTCCCAGCAGTGGGTGAGAGCATCTCGATGCACTGCCCCGCAGAACGCCCTGTGACAGGTGCATCACTGCACCCCAGTCTGAGGAAGAGGGGAAAGCGAAGAAAACTCGTGGAATAACTGAGGATCCTTATGGGTCAGAAGAGCCAAGGGCAGCTGTGGGGTTTTTTTGTTTGTTTGTTTGTGGTTTTGTTTTTGGGTGGGAAGTGATGCTGGAGTCCCTTAGGAGAGCAAAAGATGTGATGGGTCACCCAGGGTATAGAAAAAGCCAGTGGTCAAACTGAGCTCTTAAATGTCTTTTCTCCATCATTACTTTGCCTGCCCCTGTAGCCATGACTGTATTGCCACTTAGCTAAAGAATTCTTGATCAAAATGTGAGCTCATTTATCTTCCTATGAAGCATAAAAGTGGCTTTCCTGTTTGCATGTTTTCCCTCAAAGCTAAACCATGTACTAGTCTAGCTCATATTAATATTAAGACCATACCTTATTAAGACCATTCCCTATTGTTGGAGAGTTTCTCCCCAGAAATGGTAACTTTGGATTAGTATTACGTAAATCCAGCTGTAAAACTGACAGTGAATTAGTCTGTCGTCTGCCCGAACATCCATCCTTCCTTGTGTCCTTTCATCATCCCCATTCTGTCCACATCTTGCACAAGATGATGCTTGTGCCCATGCGGCAATAACTGGACATGAAATACCATCTTTTGGCATTTGTTGAAAACTCCAAATGCCTAATAATGGTTTTTTTAATGAGCATTTTTACAAGTACACCAAATTGGATCAGCATTACTGTTCATTATAATGCTATATATATTTTGAAGCAACATACTATAGTTGTTTTAAAACTATATTCTCTAAAGTGTTACCGTAAATTCATTTGACCTTTACTGCAAAAAAAAAAAAAATACCTTTTTTTATATAGAGTATCAAGACAAGGCTCAGTCTGTAACAAATAGTGGACCATTACAGAAGAGGAAAGGAAAAAGCTGGGACTGAGCAGTGAGAAGCTTCAGTTCAATTTCACCTCATATCTTTCTAATAACTTACTTGTCACTTTATTACCTTCCAGTAATGTGAATGCTGCTGACAAGACTGTCACACTAACAGCAGACAACACCCTCTCTGCTTCAGCCCCAGCTCTCCTGGCTACTTATTGCCCTGGCCCTGAAGGGACACAAACTAATAGTGTGCTTTCCAGTTCAGCACTTGGCCATCAAATATAAAAGGATGCGTAATTGCCTGTTTATCCCTTGTGAAGGGGAAATTGAGTACAAGGACTCCGCTTTCCCACTGAGTTCCCTGATGTACACACACGTTCACAGTTCTCCCTCTCTCTCCCTTTCTCTCTCTCTTCCTCACTCTCTCTTTCTCCACCCCTCCCTTCCTCCTTCTTTCCCTCTCCTCTTCTTACTTCTTGCTTCTCTCCCTCCCTCTCTGCCCTCCCAACACACAAGCAAACGCCTACTGAACTGCACCTTTGGTGAGCCCAAGGCTGCCTCTCGATGCCCTCTCCAGCTGTTAAGTGGACAGTAACAAGATGACTTCTTAAATAAAGGGTCAGTAGAGAGACCCTGTGACAGAATTCTTTGTGTCTTTAGAATCTTAAGTATTGCAATTCCATGCCCACTCATTGGAGGGTATAGGGTGTCGCCCTGTAACTCGAGCAACATTTCCCGCAAGGCAGTGGCATGGGAAGATTAGATCACTCCATATTCTGGAAGGAAAGCATTAAAATATTCTTCTTTCCCTTCACAAAGTGCACATGTTGGAAACAGACTGGTTGTGCCTGGTGGTAAAAGTTGTTGTTTTAGCTTTGGCAGCCAACCATTGGTCTAAATGTACACGCATATCTTGAAATGACAACAACCTCCGAATGCATAGTGTAACACAACAGATTAACCTTCGTTTTGTTACACTGGACTGACAATCTAAAAAAAAAGTGGCGGGGAGGGGGGAGCATGGGGCTTGTTATTTTAATCACGAAAACAGGGACTACCCTATGTGTAAAAGGTAAAATTCTCCACGTTAGGAGAATGTTGGTAACTACGAGTACAGTGAGCTTTACAAAATCAAGTGGGGACAAAAGGTACAAAATAGGAACACGTGAAAATGCTGCATTCCAAAATACCTTGAGCCCAAATTGTGTGTAAGTATTAGCTGCTATTTTGGTATAGTGAACTCCTTTGATCTACTAAAATGATGGTTGAGAAGTGGCTAGTTAGTGACCACATGAAGCGCAAGATCGATCCGATCCGCGCGTCCTCCTTGCGGAACCCGGGGACCCCACGCTTCCTTCCAGCCGTCTGGCGGCAGGTCTGACAGAAGGTGTTGGTGCTGCAGTCACATTGCAAATATATTTGTCAACTGAACGAGACTCATGCAGGTGTCATTTTGATGTGAACATTTGGAAAGAGAAAAGCCGCAGACTCAAAGATAGAAAGCTTAACAGGTCCTTGTTGACAAACTTGTGCGAAATAATTTCATTAACCAGTCTGAGGACTGGGAAGAAAAGCACTTTGAATAAGGATTCTTGGGGTCAGAGAAAAAGCAGTTGACTTGATGTTTTTTAAGTTCCCCCAAATGTATATAGTACAATCATTTATCAAACATCATCATAGAATCTTAAATTAGTTAAAAACTCCATTGCCAAAATTGCACAGAATCTGCTTAACTAATATTAGCTTTTCCCCTTGAAATAACAGGGATGTTTGAGGACATTTCTAATTTTCTTAATGCTTTTTTTAAGTTTCATTTTTAAAAAAGAATCTTTGAAGGGAAGGAAGAGCAGGAAAAAAAAAGGTATTTTAACAAAAATGGAGAGTAGATAGTATAAAAATATATTTGTTGAAAAGAGGATATCTAAGTGCTATACCAAGACTTTATAAGGCTTCCTGTTGCCAAATGTGGTGTTGAAATAATGCACAACAAAGATGGTGAATTGATCCATTATTAACCGGCCCTGCCCACTTCTGTTGCGGAACGCAAGGATGGAAAGGTGACTCTGGGGAGCCCCTGGATAAGTGAGAGAGGCCCTCTCACCTGGCCCTGCAAGTGTTTTCCAAAAGAGGGGGAGAAAACCCCACCCTCTTGGTAGTGCCACCTGCAAGGTGAGCTGACCTGGCGCAGTGTCAGTGGAAGCCTCGCTGCCTTCCACGCTAGGAGACAAACCATCCCCCGCCCCCCTGTGAATCAGTGCAGTAAGGCTGAGAAGCACTGATTCATGAGGTATGATGCTCCTGCACTCCCAGACAATGTGCTGAGTCAATAGGTTCACTTGAGATGTATAAACCAAGGTTGATTGTTTATTTTTTTTCATCTAGTACTCAATTTGGAGCGTTTTTGCATGTCTCTGTACAGAGTAATCCGTTCGTCTCATTGCCTATCTTAATCTCCCCTGACTTTTCCATTATCTTTCCACTCCTGCCCTTTGCTCTTCTTCTGATCTCACCCCCTCCCCTTAAAAAAAAGTCTGTTCTTAAACAAGAAGGTAGAACACTCCCCCCTTCATCCTGATTTTGATCGCTTTGGAAACATTTGTGTGTTCTACCCTGTCCAGGGTTTACATAACAAGAATTAAGTGAATGAGATGTTCTAGTATTATGTATTAACCTGATATGACTATCTAAGATTTATAATATATGGTGCACTCGCTTTCTTGTGCAAACTTTGGTTCAGCTGCCCTGCAGAGAAATCTTACCATTTTCCTACCAGTACCAGTAAAAAAACAAAAACAAAAACAATAACAAAAAAAAAAAAACAGTGCAGGAGAGCTAAATGTGGGTAGGTGGAAGTCAGAGGGTCAAGGAAATTCGAGGAACCAGGAGAAGACTTTGGTCTGACGCCACCTGGGCCTTTCCTTAGTGATGGAGGCAAGTTGGGGCTCTGGGGAAAGAAAGCTCTCTGTTCTCCTTTGTGGATCATGCAGCAGTCTTTCTAGAAGTAGCAAGATCCCTCACACAGTTGGGAGAACACGTAACTTTCTAATTCACCTCAAACCCACCGCTGTGTCTCAGTAACAAAAACATTTGACTCAACCTGCATATTTGACAGCAAGAGTGGCCAAAGGGAATTGAAATATCTTGAGGAAAAGGAATTTTCACCAAGATATGTCCTTTCCCTCCCCTGCCCTCCCAAATTTGGGGGGGTCTATGCGGTTTTTTTCTGTTGTTCTCATCTGCATCAAACCAGTCTCTTCTGCTAAGTAAAGCCTGTCGCAGAACCAAAGTCTGTACCACAAATGGTAGCTGCACCAAGGGACGGGGACAGCTTGCATCACCCTGATGTAATAATACTCGTGATGTCGGTAGCTTCATAAATACTGTATGTACCTTGAACAAGGTTTTTGTTTTGTTTTGTTTTGTTTTGCTTTTTGGTTTGTTTTGATTAGTAGTCTAAGGGAATTAAAAATTTTTTATTTACTACTTCCTTTGTTGTATTTTCTGTACTATAACTGTCTACAGTATGTCTTTTGCATAAAATGCATAAGGGTTTGGGGATGTAAATGGAATTTTATTCATATTTTGTCCAAATACCTCTTGTAATTTGTATCAGAATTCTTGTACAATTTTTATATTAAAGATTTATCAGTCACTGACCTCTTCTTACCTTCTTGATTTGGAGAAACCTCAGCAAACGCCAACAGACCTTTACAAAATACACTTAGTAACACTTCAGCTCACACCGTAATTCACCCTATTGAAGCACACTTGTTGTATAACTCAGAGTCAGTCTCCTATTTGGACCGAATCCTGGTATTATTGAACACACTTCTTAGGCAGATCAAGCTCATCTCTTGCTCAGATGGCAAAGCTGAGTCAGAGCTACGAAGATTCTAGCCAGTCCCGACAGAGCCCAGCAAACACTGCCCGGAGTCTTCCACACCAAAGCTATCCTTCGGGAGATGACTTTTCTGTCTCTCCAGAATTCCTTTTCCCCGAAGCCCTTTGCCCAAGCTCTTTTAGGGAAAGAAAGACCAAAGGAAGAACTTAGATATCTTTGCAACCTAGCTTTCTACAGATACATTTTCTTCCCTCCCCCGCCCTTTGAAATTTGTGGACAGCAGCCAACAGGATGATGACTATATATATTTTTCAGACTAAATGCTTGTGTTTCAGTTTACATTCCCTGGGCAGAGGTTTTCTGCAGATTGTGCTTGTTATAATCTAGAAATAAAACTAGCAGATGGAAAGATGTCATAATCGGTGACATTTCCTCCCCCTGTCATACTGCTTGAGGGACAATGGAAAGAAGCATAGAGAAGATGCTTTTGACTCAGCATTATTTACTATCACCCCTACCTCTTACAACAATCTTAGCTAAAAACGTGGCTAATCCAGTCTCATTTTTCCTGGAGTCTCCTTTCCCAGTTGGCATTTTCTGTTCTCCATCCCTAGAGCTGGATTTGCCCATCTCCCCAGAATGTTCCACCCACCTCACCAATTTCCTCTGGTCCATCAGCAAGTAAGTGAGCTACCCAGACCTTATAGCGCACTGCCCACCACACCCCCCCCCCCACCCCCTGGCCCCTGCCCAAGGCCTCTGGTTTGCAAGGGGCTGGATGGGCTCTTCATACCCGTCTGGTTGCTGGCTGTCATCAGGCCCATGGTGAGGAACTGTC
This sequence comes from Neofelis nebulosa, assembly GCF_028018385.1. Taxonomy (NCBI): domain Eukaryota; kingdom Metazoa; phylum Chordata; class Mammalia; order Carnivora; family Felidae; genus Neofelis; species Neofelis nebulosa. The sequence continues at coordinate 53,496,271 of NC_080793.1, forward strand.
CAGCCAGTCTTGGACACCACAGACTGAGGGGCCCATGCAAAGCAGCAGGGGTGCCAGCCACCAAGCCTTGATGGGGTCTCCCTTCTTGATTGCTTTTGAGCACCCATAGGTGGGTTTGGGGGGAAAGGGCGAAGAAACGAAAGGTTAAACAACTTTGGAGAAGTCAAACTCCATTGGTGCAGGTGGTTATTAAATGTCACGGATGTATTAATGCACTCCTGCAGGGAATCCAAGCATAATTATGATCTTTTCATCTGTCACAACATGTCTGTAATTGGCAAGAATTCTCCTTCAAACAGCAACTTCTTCTTTAAAAAAAAAAAAAAGTTGTTTTAAATGTTACTAAATGGTAGAAATCCTCCCGTTTAGCAAAGAGGCACCCATGAAGACAGTTCTTGGCACAAAGCTAATCAAACTGCCTGGGTTGTGGCCAGTTGCTCTGCTGAGCCACTGGAAGGCTTGCTGTCTGCTAGTTTGCCCTGTGTCGGTTGACAATATGACAGTAGATTAAGTGCTACTAATTTAATAAAGCTGCTCTGCGGACAGGGCTGATCTATCAATGAAGACCAGAGAGGATCGCATTGGTGGGGGCTCAGGAGGGGCGGCTGAGAATATTGAATTGCCTCAAGTAATACTGGGGGGAAAATCTATCGATCCTCAGTAAGGCACAGTTATTTTTAGTCACCTGACTCTCGGGCACCCAATCATTACCCATATTCATCAGAGACGTATAATGAACAGAGGTATTGATTAACAGGGCTAGCTGAAGAGATTTCCCAACAGTGCTAGTTCACATTGATAGGTCTCCAATGGGAATACAGTCCACGCAGCCCTGGAACATAACTTATTGTGTTCTAGGTCCTTCCATTGATTTTATTTTGTCGAGGGAGGGAGGGACAGCCTTGCACACAGTGGTGCTCCCTTGACCTTTCTCTGAAACCTTCCTTGAAAAAAAAAAGAAGAAGAAGAAAACCAACTCACTGCAACAGTCAACAAGTACACAGCCCCGCTCTGTTTTCTGCTTCTATCCAGGCTGGCTCTCCTACCTCATCTTCGATTGCTGTGTGTGTTACCCTGATTTACAGAAATGTGCTTGAAGCTGGGACATGCCAGTCAGAGCTCAGAGCCATCAGGCATACAAAGCCTGTCCTCCCCTAAAGATCAACATATGGCTTCGGGAAATTATCGTGTTCGGCTAATTGCACCGAGTTGGCATGGTAGGAACATAATGAGTCCCGGTTTCAGCATGCTGACCCCAAACCCAGTGATGCCAGCACATAGTAACTTTCCAAGCATTTTGCCTCATGGCAGGAATCCTCATTGAGCTGCTGTTTGCAAAAGGCATTTGGTTAGATTCCTAGCGTGTGCCCTGGTCCTGCGCTGCCGCGTTCCAATCCTACGAGAGAGTTTGCTGTGCTGTTCACAGGAGCACTTGGCCTTCCAGAGAACTAGTGGCAACCCAAATGCCACAACCTTCGCAAACCATGTGCTTCCTGATGGGCGGCATGCTGCTTAAATTGCTGATACATAACTAGAAACCATTAAACCCCGGGGGAGAAAAAAGTAAAGGATTAAGACAAGGACAGCTGTAAAAAATAAAGCTCAAATGCATCATTAGAAACCAGAAATTCGCAGAGTACAACTGTCTGTCATCCACACTGGATATTAGCAACACTTGACTTGTATATTAATGAAATGCTATAGGAACTCTAAGTCACCCTTAACCAGCGCAACCTCAGGGAAGTTTCTCTTTGCTCCAGTCCCTCCTTGTCTGAGCCCGGGTTTTTGATGACGTTGAATTTCATTTGCCTCCAATTATCCTCATCAACCTGCCTTAATTTGACTTACCTTGGCCAGCAGACCTTTTCCTCCTGAGGTGCAACCTCTCCTTCGACTTTGTCTTTTATACACGCCACCTTCAGCCTTTTCTTTGCCCTCCTTTATTTTCCTTATTATGATGTTCGGTTCAGTTTCTGTTTTCTTGGCTGATACCTTTTTTTTTTTAATCAGTTCAATATATTTTGATCCTCTGGGGTTGGACTGTACCTTGACTTCTTTCCAAATATGAAAGCTTATGAGGGAAAAAAAATATATCAAAGGCTTCAATAATTTTGAATCCAGAGTTCTGTACATTGTGTAGCAACTTCAGGTCCTTGGAATGCTCCAGAAAATGGTCATTAGCAATTGAAGTTGGAGGTTATCGGGGTTTTAGGTATGTGCTATGTGAGGTGATTTAAAATTATTAGTCCACTTCCAGGTTTTTAGAGAGATTCATTTTTACAAATATAAATGCTATTAACAATTCAAAGCACTCTCATAATTCCCCATCTTTGTTCTTCCTCATGATCTCAATTTCCATTTTTCTTGTTTTTTTTTTTTTCCTTAAGTGGAGAATTTCCTTCCAAAGTTTCACAAAGTCATTTGCAGGCTGAAAACAAGACACTTATTTGATTATTTTCAGATGTCCCATCAATTGGTCTTCAGCAGAAAGTAATCCTGCAAGATGTTATGCTTTCTGCTTTCTGTTCTTTCAGAAACCACAAACCTGTGTGTTTGAAAAATATGACTCTCTCCGAAGCCCTGAGCCTCACCCACAGAGCTCACATGTGAGGATGGTTTCGGGCTCACTTGCAGACTTGCTTTTTCAAGGAAGCAGCAAAGCCCACTCACTTTTCGTAGATCTGTGCGCACAGGTGTGTGTGTGTGTGTTGGGGGAAGCCAGTATATGGGTGAAATCCAGGAGGTTGTGTAGAACACGGGGGCACTGTGTTCTAAACACCTTAAAGATGAGCTGTTCCTCTAGCCTGTAGTTTGTGGTACTTAGTAGGTGATCCATACACATTGGCAGAATAAATGGGGGATAAGGGTTGGTGGATGGAGCCCTTTGCTAAATACCAAAGTCAAAGCCAGCCTTATGATTAGGTGAAGGAGGCTGCTCTCACACCTGGAGAGAATGCATGGATCAGCTATTTGTGGGCTCTGAGAAGCAAATAGTAACAGAAACTTTGAGAAGGAAGACCGGGATTCAAAGTGCCACCGAAATGGCCTTATTTTGCCATTTGTTCCCCTCCTGTATGCCCTGGTTGGCCTGCACTCATGGAAATCTGAAACCCGTGAGTGGGCATCAGACCTGGACAAATGGATCTCCAGAAGCCCTGTGGTCAAAAAGTTGGGCAGGAAACAGTGAGTGCTCAAAAAGAGTGGGAGACGTTGCCGATTTTTTCCCCTCCATTTCCGAGTGTCTGCCTCAAATCAAAGCAATGCTTGTCGGGGCGCCTGGGTGGCGCAGTCGGTTAAGCGTCCGACTTCAGCCAGGTCACGATCTCGCGGTCCGTGAGTTCGAGCCCCGCGTCAGGCTCTGGGCTGATGGCTCGGAGCCTGGAGCCTGTTTCCGATTCTGTGTCTCCCTCTCTCTCTGCCCCTCCCCTGTTCATGCTCTGTCTCTCTCTGTCCCAAAAATAAATAAAAAAAATAAAATAAAAATAAATAAATAAAAAAAAAGCAATGCTTGTCAAGAGCAGTAACCGCAGCAGCCGGATCCTGCAGGAGCCGAAGCTCTGCCCCCTGATAGAAGCTGCTGTCTCCAGGGCGGGGAAACCCCTTTTATCTCCATCTATCCTCCCACGGTTTGGTCCTGCCGGTGAGCAGAGTCCCTCCAGAGCCTCGGCTCTCTGGCCAAAGGACTGAAAAGACCAGGTTGGAAGGTTCGAGAAAGATCATGGAGAGGAAAACGTATTTGAAAATCTAATGGTTGAAAACTTCTTCAATTTGCCAAAAAGACATAAACCTACAGATTCAAGAGGCTTATTAAACCCAAAAGTGATAAAGCCAAAGAAATGAACACCTAGTGGGGCGCCTGGGCGGCTCAGTCTGTTGAGCCTCTGACTTTGGCTCAGGTCATGATCTGGTGGTCGTGTGTCCGAGCCCCATGTCGGACTCTGTGCTGACAGCTCGGAGCCTGGAGCCTGTTTCAGATTCTGTGTCTCCCTCTCTCTCTGATCCCTCCCCCGTTCAGGCTCAGTCTCTCTCTGTCAACAATAAATAAATGTTTTTTAAAAAATTAGAAATGAACACCCAGACGCAGCAAAGTCAAATTACTGGATTCTACAGATTAAGAAAAAAAGAAAAGAAAATCTCAAAAAACAAAACAAAACAAAACAAAAAAAACCCTGAGGAAAACAGTATGTTACACATAGGGGAACCATTGGAATGACTTTTTTCATCAAAAACCAAGAAAACCCGAAGAAAGTAGAATAACGTTTTGCACGTGCTGAAAGAAAAGAAATATCAACTCGAAATTCTAAATCCAGGAAAAAAAACTCTTCAGCAATAAAGGTGAATTAAAAACATTCTCTGATGGAGGAATTTGCAATTTTTTTCTCCAGCATCCACATTCCAAGAAAACTGTGAAAGGAAATTCCTTAGAAAGATGGGAAATGATCGCAAAAAGAAAACTGGAATCTCAGCAAAAAAGGAAAGAGAGAATGGAAGGGAGGAAGGAAGGAAGGAAGGAAGGAAAGAAGGGAGGGAGGGAGGAAGGAAGATGGGCAGGAGAAATGATAAAAATATGGGCAAATATAATGTTATTTTTCTCCTGTTAATTGTTTTATAATTGAAAGAAAAACCACAGCATTGTCTGATGCTGTTTTCAATGTATGTGGATGTGATACTTAGGGCACTTATGACATAAGGCTGCCCTGTGTATGATTCTATTTATAGGATATGGTCTGGAAAATAAAACTGCAGCAGCGGAGAATAGACAAGTGGTTGCTAGGGCCTAGCTGGGGGAGGTCATGGCTCCAGAGAGTAGTGGGAAGGCATTTGGGAGAGAAAAAACTGTCCTGTGTCTTGTTTGCTATGTGGGGACACAGATCTATGTATGTACTGAATTTTATAGAACTGTCCACAGAGGAAAGGTCCATTTTTCTTTATATTCATTTGTTTTAAAGAATAGGAAGTAGAGGTGGGTCCCCTGGTCATCTGATTTCAGAGGGAGTGAAATCTGCCTCTCCCACCCTCTCACCCCTGGGTTCTACAGGATTCACCCTCTGTTTGTTTTTACAGCTATGGCCTTAAAACATGGCAGCATCCTTCACATCCAAATGATGAGGTTTAAAAGAAAACCCTACAGAGGAAATGCATGCACTTAAATTCACCTTAAGGTTTAAATACTCTCTGGCTTATTTATAGCCATGTGTTTTGATAGAAGAGGGCCCAGAAAGGGAAGCCCAGGACATTTTGACAGGAGGTACCCCAGGTGAATATCGAAAGGATTGGTCTGGAATTAACTAAGAGCCTTCATGTTGAGAGACATGTCTTAGAGAACACTTCAAAAATGTGTGATGGAGAGGGGCAGGCCGGGGGTGGGGGGTGGGCATGACGACGCAGTTTTTGTCATCTTAACGGTCCGGTCTTTCTCTCTAGCATAGCAAGTAGCTCCCGATTCCTGCCCGTGGCACTGGAGTTCTTCAGCACCATGCAGTTGCTGACTGAGACTTTTAAATCCCTATCTACTTCCTCCAGCTGGTTCTCTGTGCACACACAGGCCACAGTACCACTGGGGAACAAGAGTTTAGGTATGGAGAGCATCTCAGATGTTATGTCTACACTGGCAAGTCCATGGACGAAGTGCTTCTTCAAAGTAGGCAGTGAGTGGAGAAGAGAGTCCAGCCAGGGAGATGGACAAGACAGATAAGGACAGACCCAGACTCGTGGTAAGGAGGGGAGGCAAGTTAGAAGTGCTGAAGCGTGAGTGTTTGGCCATATGGAATACTCTGGAGAAGTCAAGTAAGGTGAAAATTGGAAAGCATTCATTGGATTTGGTGACCAGGGAAGTTGTTAATCCTTTGGTGCAAACAGGGCATGTTTTCGACATATATATCACAGTGCCAACCAAGCCCAGGTTTCCTTGCTAGTTAAAACTGCTTCACCCTTGGCCCCTACACAAGGAAGCCATGTTAGGTTGACTTTTGCCAAACAGTGACCAGAGACTTGACCAGGCAAAGGCAGCCCATTCATAGGCCAGCAGGTGTGCGTATGAGGAGGTCTAGCACAAAGCAAAGATAACAATTATTTAAACCATAAAGTAGATTGAGCAGCTGGATGTGAGAGGAAAATAGAACCAAGATGAAGAGAAAAGAGAGCTAGTGAGAGCAAGAGGAAGACAGACAGACAAGAGGCTATGAGTGCCAAGAGAGAGAGATGGGTAAAGACACTGCTCCCTACAGCTTTTCTGGACCACAGAAGTGCAGGGATGAGGATGAGTGTGGACTGTATTAGGAAGTTTTGTGGCAAAGGAAAGAAAACTTGTGCTACAGTGGGAAGAAGGGTCGAGGCTGAAGTGTGTGTGTGTGTGTGTGTGCGCGCGCGCGTGCGTGCGTGCACGTGGATGCAAACACACACGTTTATTTCTTACCACAGAACACTTCTTACCATAATCACAATGTCAGGTACAACCTCAAGACATGATACAAATAGAAGCAGAGGTTCTCTGGGAGTGTCAGAGCTTCTCCGCCTTTGGCTGCCTCCATCTGCCCTTGCAGTTCTTAAAAACCAGAACCTGATCTGCAAAACCCTGATTTAAAAGTCCCCCACTTTAGGGGCGCCTGGGTGCCTCGGTCAGTTGAGTGTCCAACTCTTGATTTCAGCTCAGGTCACAATCCCAGGGTCGTAGGATCAAGCCCCATGTTGGGGTCCATGCTGAGCGTGAAACCTGCTTGGGATTCTCTCTCTCTCTCTCTCTCTCTCTCTCTCTCTCCCTCTGCCCCTCTCCCCACTTGCTCGTATGCTCTCTCTCTCTCTCCCTCTCTCTCTCTCTCTCAAATAAAAAATAAACTAAATAAATAACAACTCCCTCACTTTATAGATGAGGAAGCTAAGTTACAGAAGGTTTATTGGTTGCTCCACACATTCGTGCTAGATTGTGATTAAAATAAAGATCTTCTGACTTCTGGTCCAGGACCATTTCCATTCTGGCTGGAGTGTCCATGTAATTTATTGTCTAAGCTAGGACACATTTTAGAATAACACAGGAGGGGGGAAGGAGAGGAGAAGGGAAGGGAAGGGAAGGGAAGGGAAGGGAAGGGAAGGGAAGGGAAGGGAAGGGAAGGGAAGAAGAGGGCACTAAAAGTAGTTGATAGGCATTAATAGATCCACAAGAGTAGTAACCTGGGACTGTCCTGAGCAAACCAGAATGTGAGGTCACTCCAGTGAAACCTCACTGCATTTCCATCCACTTCCCATCTCAAGATTACCCAGCTCCCCACCTGCTAGCAAAGCCCTTCCCACATGGAATTTTTGATATCCAGCACCTCTCCATCTACTGAGTGTGCAGAACCCATGACTGAACTGGGCCCCTCTCAGGCTTTCCTATCTAAAGTCTTTTAGTGTAAGTTGCCCTCATACTTTGCCAGACTTTCATTTGTTGTGGGGGGAACAGGGCTTTGGGCAACAGTCACCCCTGGTGTAGAAACTGAATTGAAGGGGCGCCTGGGTGGCGCAGTCGGTTAAGCGTCCGACTTCAGCCAGGTCACGATCTCACGGTCCGTGAGTTCGAGCCCCGCGTCAGGCTCTGGGCTGATGGCTCAGAGCCTGGAGCCTGTTTCCGTTCTGTGTCTCCCTCTCTCTCTGCCCCTCCCCCGTTCATGCTCTGTCTCTCTCTGTCCCAAAAATAAATAAAAGTTGAAAAAAAATTTAAAAAAAAAAAAAAAAAAAAAAAAAAAAAAAAAAAAAGAAACTGAATTGAAGAAATGTTTGGGGTGGGGTGGCTAAAAACCTTACTGTATCAGTCAGGTTCTTAACCGAAAGCAACAGAGTAAGAGTCTGACTTGTTTATGTAGAAATATCTATCAGATACCACCAGGTGCCTCATAGAATTGCTAAGAAGACTGGATCATTCGGGCACCTGGGTGGCTCAGTCAGTTAAGCGTCGGACTTCACCTCAGGTCATGATCTCACGGTTCGTGGCTTTGAGCCCCGCATCAGGCTCTGTGCTGATAGCTCGGAGCCTGGAGCCTGTTTCAGATTCTGTCCCTCCTGCTCTCTCTGGCCCTCACCCACTCACACTCTGTCTCTCTGTCGCTCTGTCTCTCTGTCTCTGTCTCTCTCAAAAATGAATAAACATTAAAGGAAAATTGAAAAAAAAAAAAGAAGACTGGATCACTAAGTCTAGGAAGCAGACAGGAATGCAAGATGGTAAATAATAATAGGCAAACAACTAAACTAAAATCCTATCACAGAATTAATCCTATGAGGATCTGGTGATGTTGCCAGAACTGGGCTTTGGTTGCTACAGCTAGTGCTGCTGCCCTGTTGACCTAGAATGACCTCTGCATTGACCCTGCTCCTTTGCATGGTCAGCTCTGCATTCAGTGAGTGTAGTGAGAGAATCTGATTAGCCAGTCCTAGGTCATTCCTGTGAGTCTACTCTTGTCTTATAGTGGGAAAGAAGGTTCTCCCTAAGATAACTATATCTGTGTTTCCAAACACTTGCTGCCCCACCCTGGGGAAAGGATGACACTTCTCTGCCTCTCTGACCAAGTCACTTATTTTAGCCAATGAAATAGGAGCAGAAATGATGTGCATCACTTCCAAGTGGAGGCATTAAGAGCCAGTGTGAGCTCTGCCCTATCTTTTCCCTCTGCCTCAAGGACAGCACTGCTCTAGATTGGGGCTGCTGTGTCAGTCTAGGTACAAGAAGTGAAGATGATGTGGAGCAGAGCCAGAGCCATGGTTAACATGCAGCATTAGCATGAATTAAGGCCTTGTAGCTACTAAGATTGGGGAAGGTGTCATTTGTTACCAGGGCATTACTTAGCTTAATCTGACTGATACAATGTTGTAACCAAGATGCAAGATTCCTACGATGGAGACTTCCCAAACATAGAAAGGGACTAAAATAAGAAGAAGAAGAAGAAGAAGAAGAAGAAGAAGAAGAAGAAGAAGAAGAAGAATAAATTAGGAGCACCTGGGTGGCTCAGTCGGTTAAGTGTCCAATTCTTGATTTCAGCTCAGGTCACGATCTCACGGTTTGTAGGACTGAGCCCCAGACAGGGCTCTGTACTGACAGCACAGAGCCTGTTTGGGATTCTCTCTCTCTCTCTCTCTCTCTCTCTCTCTTTCTCTCTGCCGCTCCCTCACTTGTGCTCACTCTCTCTCTCAAAATAAATAAATAAATAAACATTTAAATAATAATAATAAATTAAAAAGATGCCACCTTTATATTTTTTTAAATTTTTTTTTTAACGTTTATTTATTTTTGAGACAGAGAGAGACAGAGCATGAATGGGTGAGGGTTAGAGAGAGAGGGAGACACAGAATCAGAAGCAGGCTCCAGGCTCTGAGCCATCAGCCCAGAGTCGGATGTGGGGCTCGAACTCAAGGATCGTGAGATCATGACCTGAGCCAAAGTCAGACGCTTAACCGACTGAGCCACTCAGGCGCCCCAAAAAGATGCCACCTTTAAAAAGTGCATCTTCATATATACAATTCATCCAAAAATATAATTTTTAAAGAATCATCTCCCTTCTCCAAGGTTTTACTTACATTGCAGCTCTTCCAAGCACTGCCCTAAGGTCCCCACAACACCATCAGAGTACAAAGTTTGCTTGGGTAGAACCCTTGGGGCCAAATCAGCAAATTCTTCACAATCTCTGTTGTGTGTATGTTAGAGAGATTATTTATATTGATCGTACCTTTAAAAAAAATCTCTGAATGTTAAAATTGATCAGGGGAGACTTCCACTGGGAGAGAATGGTTTTTGAAAAACACTCAGGCGGATTTAGACAATAAGAAGTTGTAAAGTGTGTATATGTATGTGTGTATGTATGTATGTGTGTATATGTACATATGTGTGTATGTGTGTATATGCATCAACTTTATTATATATATATTTTTTTAATGTTTATTTGTTTTTGAGAGAGAGACAGACAGAGCATGAGCAGGGGAGGAGCAGAGAGAGAGGGGGACACAGAATCCAAAGCAGGGTTCAAGATCTGAGCTGTCAGCACAGAACCCGACACAGGGCTTGAACTCATGAACTGTGAGATCCAGATTTGAGCTGAAGTTGGACGCTCAACCGACGGAGCCACCCAGGTGCCCTGCATCAACTTTGTTTTTAAGTGGGTTTATTTCTAAAAAATTAGTTACATGTTTTATTTTAACAAATTTAATGAAAATAAGAAATCTATTATTTTTCTAGTTATATAATCAAAATAATTGTGCCTGTTTGCTATAGAATTATTTTTCCTCTCCTAAGGGAATTAATTTCAACACAATATCCTGGTTTGCCCCAAAGTTTTAAGGTTCCACTATTTCATTCACATCCACTCATGACCTTCCAGTCCTTAGGACTCAGTTCACAGACTGAAAAGAATCCTTATGTCAAACAAAGGTTAACCAACAAATTCCAAAGAGAATTTACCTTTGAGGCTTTGCAGAAGAGACCAGGCAGAATTTGGGGGTAGCATTGGGTATTCACTAACCCAAGGCACAGACATTATTTGGGGATCCATCTTGGATGCCCAGCCCTCCCTCTTCTTCCTCAACATTTCATCCATTGGCTTCTCCACCTTCACTGCCTCAACCCTTGACTTACCACCTTGTCTCTCTAACAGATGGCCAGTGTCTCCCTACCACCTAATGGAGTGGTCTCTTCCTCTCCTCCCCTGGACAGCTGCGGTTTCTGGCACGGACCGCATCATCCTCAAAACTTCCTGTCTTCACTCCTTTGAGAGTTTTCTTTCCTGGCCTCCTTCCTCCATTATCTCTCAGTGGCCTTTAGGGGCATCTCCTTGTCTTTGCTTTCCCTGCCCTTTCTGCTTTAGAGATTTTTATCCACCCTCACACTTTCACCTCCTACTTTTATGAAGCAGCTCTCACACATATATTGCTAGCCCACAGGCCGTCTTTGTGTCGCGGGCGCACCTCTCCACATGCCTGCTCGATATCTCCCACGTGTGAATGTCCTCCTGGCATTTTAGGACTAGAATGCTAGTCCCGCTTCTCTTCCTCCTGCTTCTTAATTCAGTTGATTGCCCAGCACAATGCCATCTTCTCCTTGTCCCCCGAATCACATCAGTAACAGTGCTTGCCTCTATTCCTTCACTTGACATAACCTTCTCTTTCCCTTGCATTCCTCTTGACTTGCGCTTGGACCATCACTGCAGGCTCTTCACTGCTCTCCCAGACTCCCACCCGCCAGTGACGTACCCAGGTCCTCAGAACTCAGCCCCCTCACCAAGAAAGTTCACTCCCCTTAGAATGGCACTCAGGCCCTTCAGAACTTGCTCCAACCCACCTATCAAGCCTTAACTGCCACTAACTCTCCATTTGTCTCATAAGTGACTTCTTACCCATCTTTATGGACCTAAGAAAGCAAAAGCCTCTCAGAAGAATCTAGGCTCTAAAAAGAACCTCTAGAATCTGAGGGATCAAAGACTCTCTGGAGACTGGGCTTTGTCTACCTCCGGGTGTGGGACCCTCCAGAACACAGTGACTTGATTCATTCCCTTGGGGCCCCCTGCTCACACTGCTGCTTCTCCCCACAAGCCTTTCTCTTGTCAGCAGTGACCCTGAGCAAATTATTTAAATGCCCTGAGCTTCCGTGTCTTCCTCTGTAAGGCGGGAATAACACGTCACCTCACACTGCTGTGAGGACTTGCTGACTGATACCTAAAACCGCTTAGCACAATGCCGGGCACATGGTAGGTATGCAGAAAATGTAGGGTTTTTTCCTTTGTCTCCTGGCCAAGCATGTTTGTCTTCTAACCAGTGAAGCACTGTCCCTAGGTGTTACGTTTTCCACATTCGTTCATCATCGGTTCGCTCACTATTTATTGACAACTCGCACATGCCAGACACTGTTCTACCTGAGCAAGGACCCCAGCTTCATCAAGTGCCTGGTCTTACCACAGGGTTAGGGCTACGTTCTCCTCCAGCTTCATTTGAATTAGGCTTTTCTCACTGCGTGTTCCCAGCTGGCAGAGTCTCATTTCGCTTCTCTGCTTTCTTTTACTTCGATTTCTGGTGCTTTCCTCCAATACTCATAGCTTGTGGCAATGTACGATTGGGAAGAAAATAACTCAGAAAAACAGACAAAATGCTTAAAGATGCATAAAGGGTTGCGAAAGTACCCCCATGGTGTTTGAGAATTACCAACACTTGAACAGAAACAAGGCTAAGAAATATTCATGTTTAACTAAATAAAGCGCTGCTCCTGAGCACAAGTTATTCAGCTCAGAGAGCAAGACAGACCTAGAGGTGCTTGGATCAAATCACCATATTGACGAACTTGCTTTCCTCCATACTGCTCCCAGCCAACGTATAGTCATTCCAATTACTCCCAGATAAATTAGTTTTGACCAAATCTCCTGAATCCGCAAGCCCAGGCCATGTCCTTCTTTATCGCTCTGGTGTGGAGCTTAGTGCCTGGCACTGGGTAGTTGCTCAGCAAATTCTGGAGGCCCTCAGTTCTCCACAAAGGGTCCATATAGGCTGGGTCACCATCTTACTCATTTGTACACTCGTATACTAAGCACAGGGCTTGGTACACGGTAGGTGTTCAGTAAATGTCTGTTAAATAAACAAAAGAACGAACAAAGGGGTGGAAGGGTGTGAGTGGCAAGATGTCTAGAAGCTCCCTCTCAGCCCACAAGCTGTGACGGAGCTGCAGTCGGCAGGCTGTGGCTCTCAGAGGACTGAGGACCCAGAGTCTCTGCCATCATGGTGGCACAGGGTCATGTCTGTGTGGGGCCGCTCCCCCTCCCCCCCCCCCCCCATCACATAACAGGAGGCCTTCTCCGATCAGCCTGCTTTGGAAAACTGCTTGCACCTGGCCTGGAAGAACACAATTAAAAGACGCCGTAAAAATTGACAGATCCCGGTGCGGAGGGCCGAAAATACATTACAATTCCAATCGAACTATAAATAAAGCCCCTAAATTAAATAAATCTCACACAATTATGGATTAAAACATGTTTAGTGTTAATGGCCTTGCACATGGACCCTGACTCCCGAAATTGTTGCTGAGGCTGCATGGCTGGGGGATTGCATCATAATTAACACCAGGCCCTCCCAGGAGGGGCCAGCCTGAGGTTCAACCGCGGGCCTTCGGGAGGCGAGGAGGGGACCGAAGAGCCTTCCTGCTCCCAAATGCTCACCCAACCCTTTCTTGGAGACATTGACTCTTTGTTTGGAAGAACGTGACCTGGAGACTGCTGTTACTGCTTGGGGCCTGACGTTGGACACAAAGCTTATTCTAGGTTTCCTGCACTGGCTCCTCAGCCTGCCTTGTCCCACAGGTGTCCGGTGCACCGAATAAATGCCCCAATACCAAACAGGGGCTGTTGAAGAAATATCTGGATAGTTCAGTTATTTGCTTACTCCTACCGTGTTGCTCTGAAGTCCCTAAACTGTAATATAAATCATCAGCAATAATGTCATGCTTTGGAATGTCTAAAGTCTCCTCTAACAACCCTCAAACTTGAATTAATTGGACCAAGGAGGTTGGTCACATCATCAAGGACAATAAAAGCTACAAGGGCTCTAGCTACCACAAACCAAGGATGATTCCCAAATTTAGGAAATCTTTCAGGAGAAAAGCATGAAGCCTGGAGTTCTCATTCGAGGCAAATTCTTACCTCTCCCTGGGACCCAACCCTGGCCTGCAGGCATAACTGCTCCCCAGAGCAGGTAGTCCTGTGGCTAAGAGTGTGGGTGCTGGATTCGGGCAGCCTGGGTCCCGCGGTTGGCTCTGTCACTTACTAAGTGCATACTCGTCTCTGTGTTTCAGGTTCAGGTCTCCAAACTGGGGATAAGAACTTCTTAGCAGCAAGGGTCTGGCCCACACTAAGCACCCGGGAATGTCCACTGCTGTGATGATCGTCACCGAGGAGTAAGAAAGCCCATCCTCACTCGCGTGCTCCAGCTGTGATGCCGCGTGCCTGGTCCCCCTAATGACACTTCGGGAGAGAGAGTGCTGGCGTGGTTGGCATGCTTGCAGAAGTGGGGAGAACGTGGTTGAGGGCAGATGCACCACCAGCTGTCTAACTTGTCCCCTTGAACAGATTGCCTGCCCCCAGAGAGAGGGGTGATAGGGATTCACTGGTTCCTGGGAGGATGGAAGGGAAGAAAGCTATAGAAAGGGCGTAATCTGAGTACCTGGCAAACAGCATCTACCCTCAGTAAATGCTGGCTCCCTCCCCGTCTCTCTCCCAGGTATCTTTTAGTTGCCTTAGCAAAACCCAGAGAGGTTCTTGGATATCGGCCTACCCAAAGGAGGAGGGATGGCCTGGAAGGGCTGGCTGAGAGATGCAGAGCCACCCTGGGGAATGGCATTCAACAGCTCATAAGCTCCCTCCAGGTCTGTTTCCTCTGTTGCCCTAGAGGTGAGGGAGCCCTTGACCAGGGATGGCTGTGCGCTGCCTCCAATCCCTCTTTCTCTGTCCTGTCTTGGCATCTCTGACCATGCTGTTGTCAGACTGAGATTTTAAAGTATAGATCCTACCACATCACCGTCCTGCTTAGAAGTTTCAATGGGTCCCACTTAGGATAAAGTGTACACCTCTGAGCAGTCTTTGCAAAAGAGGATGATTGATCTTCTTCAATCTGTATACTTTGTACTCTGAGTTAAGTTCTCGGGCTATCTCTGGCTCCTTTTTGCTCCTATGGGCTTTGTACATATTTTTCCTTGTGTTTAGAACTTTCTTCCCACTCCCCCTTGCAAGCCTCACTTGGCTGACTCCTGGTCTTGGCTTATATATCACGTCCTGCATGAGACCTTCCCTGATCCTTCTTGCTTGACTTTGGTGCCCCTCCTGGGTGCCTCCTTAGCAGCCTGCTCAGACCCCATCAAAGTCCCTGTGTATTCAAGTGTAATCACCCAGTTACATGTCTGCAACCCTTACTAGACTACAAGCTTCGAGAGGGCCCTTCCCTTCATTCACCACTGTATTCTTGCAATAACACAGCGCTGGGCTCAGAGCAGTTACGCAGAAGATATGAGGGAGACCTGTGAATCTTGGCCTGGAAGACTTCTGGTCTTACCCGTCCTTTTACTTGCAGAAATAAATAGAGATATATAGGTATAGATAGAGATATAAATATAGATTTATTGCAAGGACTTGGCCTCTGTGACTGTGCATGGGCTGTCTAGACAAGTCTGAAGTCCATGGGGTCAGCTTTCAGGAAGGGCAACGAGAACCCCCCCGGCATGCTTTGAAGCTGCAGCCCACAGGCAGAATCTCTTCTTCAGGAAAGCCTCAGTTCTTAAGACCTTCAACTGATTGAATCAGGCCCACCCAGGTGATCTAGGATAATCTTGGTTACTTACACTGATTATAGACTTTAATCACATCTACAAAATAATCTCCTAGGGACACCCAGATTAGTGTTTGAATTACTGAGGACTACAGCCTCGCCAAGCCCACACATAAAACTGATCCGTCAAGCCTGGAGCTGCTGTGAAAATTCACATCGGTTGCCTCCTGCCCCACATGATCTCTGTGCCCTGTGCATCCTCTCCCTGTTGTGCCTTCCAACTGAGGCAGAGAAGATTAGCACGCACTGCTCTGAGGCCTTCTCCAAAGGGTATTTCTGGGTAGGATTATCTCCAGAAGGATGCCTTTTTTCTTGTAATGAACTGCAAAGAATCTGGAAATAGTGGTTTCGTAAGTGAGAAACCATATTTGACTCCCAAAAGAGAGGAGTGAGGGAAGGGCCAGAAGGTGGTGGGACGCAAGGCCTGTCTTCCAATGGGAGGCACCAGAATGGCTGTTCGGTTGTTTGGGGCTGGCCTCCATTCTGATCTGTCAGTGCTGGGCCATGTTGGACGTTAAATATTTTGCCTATCAACACTAGGCAGAGGTTAGACTCCCCTGGGCCAGTGTGGTTTAAGGAGAGTAGCCATTTAAAATATACCTGACAGCTTGGTTCGTCAAAAAAGGCCATTGATATTTGAGAGTCCCTGAGACACATTCCCTTCTGTGGATTCCAACATGGAGATGGGGAACCAGGCACACCCTGGGGAGGCAAAGATTGTGCCATCGGGTTAATGCTGTAGAAATCATTATGGAATCCGGCAATGGAGAGTCTCCTCACAGTGGTTCAGAGTTAGAGCCTGTAAAAGTACTTGCAGACCGCTGCTTGCAGGAGTTGGGACTGGAATCCAAGGCAGCGTAGAAAACTCCGCACATCAGAGCTGGATGAGAGCACACAGCTGACTCACTCCAAGCTTCTCAGGACAAGAATCAGCACAGCCCGTAGGTATTTGCTGAAACGTGTTCCCCAAACTGGTGAACCTGCTCCCCAGCCCCCTGGTCAAATGTCTGGAAATACTGAGACAAGAAACGCAATTAAGTAGGAATCTCTTCTGGGGAGCTTCTCCTTGTTAACGTACATTGCCATTGTCCAAATACAGAGTAATGTATTTGTCCACTACGGCTGAAAGCTTCTAGTTAGAGGAAATGATTTCTGATTGGCCTCATAAAATTTTCTACAGAAAAAAATATAAGTTTGGAAATAAGACAAAATAAATCCGTTTCATCATGCTCAGTTATGACAGCAGGCACGGAGGAAGCATTCTCCCACTAGGAACATGTTGCTTGGGGTGGAACATTTCTCTCCATCAGCAGCAGGGAAGCGTACCCTGAAGTTGCTTCTGCCTATTTGAAAGAGCTTTCCTGGTAGACTTTCAGAATCAGTGGCCTTACCAATGTACATTCCGTTTGATTCAGTGTCTCTAATTCTATGGGTGTATCCTAAGGCAATAATAAGAGATGGATATATCTCTTATTATTTACATTTGAAAAAAATGGAAAACAACCTAAGCAGCAAACAGGATTGGTTAAATGGCCTCAGGGATTTAAAAAAATTGTTTTAATGTTTATTCATTTTTGAGAGACAGAGAGCGACAGAGCACAAGCAAGGGAGGGGCAGAGAGAGAGAGGGAGACACAGATCCGAATCAGGTTCTGGGCTCCGAGCTGTCAGCACCGAGCCCGACATGGGGATGGAACTCACGAACCCGCGAGATCATGACCTGAGCCGAAGTCGGCCGCTTAGCCGACTGAGTCGCGCAGTCGCCCCAGGCAATTTTTAAATTAAACTTAAAACACTTGAAGTTCATTAGGAAGAAAATATATGTAAAAGTAGTCAAGGCAACTTTGAAAAAGAAGAGCAATAAGGAATGCTTTGATTTAACAAATAGCAAAGCATATTACAAAGTCATAACGATTTAAGCAGTGAAATAGTTCATGTCTTTCTCTCACACACATACACATGTGTGCATGAGCACACACACGTGCACACACGTTTACTTTATTCATTCAGTTAGATCTTCAGTAAATACTTGTTAAGTATTTACTGAGTCCATACTGCATCAGGCACCACCCTAGCCGCCAGCAATACAGCACTGACTTATTTATCATTTATACTTCCATTCCCAAACCCCAACAGGGAAATAAGCTTCATGAGGACAGTGGTTGGGTCTGTCTTGTTCCCAGGTAACGGGATCCCAAGTTTGTCCGCGATGGTCATATGCCAAGTCCCAGGTGATGAATCATGATTTTCCAAGTCAGGGTTGGCATTTTTTTTGTTGTTGTTAAAGGGCCTGATAGAAAACTTGTAGGATTTGTGGCCATACTGTATTACAATTACTCATTTCTGCCATGATAGTGCAAAGGCAGCTATAGATAATACACAAACGAATGGGCATAGCTTTGTTTAAAAAAAAAAAAAAAGAAAGAAAGAAAACACCTAAGAACTTTAGTCACACACAAAAAGGCGATGGGACAGATTTCAGGACTTCTTTACACTCTTAAAAATTATAGAGTTGGGGCGCCTGGGTGGCTCAGTCGGTTAAGTGGCCGACTTCGGCTCAGGTCATGATCTCACGGTCCGCGAGTTTGAGCCCTGCGTCAGACTCTGTGCTGACGGCTCAGAGCCTGGAGCCTGTTTCAGATTGTGTGTCTCCCTCTCTCTCTCTGCCCCTCCCCTGTTCATGCTCTGTCTCTATCTGTCTCAAAAATAAATAAATATTTAAAAAAATATATTGAGGACATTGAAGACCTTCTGTGTATGTGGATATACCTATTAATGTTTCACATATAAAGATTAAAACTGAGAATTTAAAAAATATTTATTATTTCATTTAAAAAAATAATAATCCCATTATATGTTAGTATGAAACAACTATGTTTTCCAAAACAAAAAACTGGTGAAGCATTATTTTACATTTTTGCCAACCTTTTTAACATCTGGCTTAATAAAAGACAGCTGGATTCTCGTATCTACTTCTGTATTCAGTCTGGTGTGGTATGTTGTTTTAGCTGAAAATTTAATCTCATACAGAGATGTGGTTGCAAATGGAGGGCTCACAGAACCTCTGAAAAGGAGACCCTCAAGACACCTTGAGAACTACTGGCCCGTGTTGATCACAGGGATATTCCTCCCCTTTGCTAGATACTCAATGTCCCAGTCCCCCTTACAGACATGGTGACCATGTGACCCAGTTGCAGCTGGCCTTGTGCTAGCTAGTAAGCTTGGGTAATTTGGTTAACTTCTTCGTGCTTCATTTGCAAAAGAGAGAGAGAGAGAGAAAGAGGGAAAGAGATTTAGTAAATATCACGTGTAAAGCACCTACATAATGTCTAATAGTAAGCAAATGAGTGATACAAGTATCTTTATGATGATGGTGATGTGATGATGATGATAGTCAATTAGATCTCAGGAATGTCTGCTTGGGGTAGCCCTAGGTGGTGCTTACTTTATAGTAAATGGACACACCTCAGAGTGTGGACAGAGCCCCTACTCAGTTGCCCAAGGCAGCACTTTATACCTGGCTGTGAACAATAGTGGATAACAGAGGGTCACAGCAAAGAGCAGGAAACAGGATGAATTTGGGTATCTGACATCACAGCTCTTGAAATCTGTTGGTCAAATGCAGTCCCATGGCTCTGGATGGCTACCATGGTGCTGGTGCCCACTTCATCCACCAAATCCCCTGTGATAAGCAGGATTCTAAAGATGGCCCCCAAGATGACTGTCCTCTTTTTATTTAATCAATCAAGCAGTACTAACCTACGTACTGCTGTGAAGGGGCTTTAAGGATACAATCAAGTTTACTAATCAGCTAACCTCAAAATAGAGACTGTGGCCTGGATTATCCAGTTGGCTCAGTCTTGAGCTCATGAAGGCAAAGAAATTTCTCCAGCTAGAGTCAGGGAGATGTGGTGGAAGGGGACAGCAGAGGACAGATAAGGAAGAAGAAAGATCAGAGAGATATGACACATGAGTAGAGCTTGGCCATTTCTGGCTTTGAAGATGGAGGAAGCAGGGCAGGAACCAAGAAATCCTCTCAAAGCTGACAATGACCCCTGGTTGAAAGCTACCAAGAAAATGGGGCCTTCATTCCTACAACTTCATGGACCTGAATGCTGCCAACAACCTGAATAAGCCTAGAAACAGATTTTCACCCAGAGCTTCCGGTGAGCAGTACAGCCCTGCTGACGTCTTGACTTTAGCCCAGTGGGACCCTGTCAGATGTGTGACCTGCAGAATCTCCATATAATAAATCTATGTTGTTTTTAAGCCACGAAGTTTGTGGTAATTTCTCAAGTAGCAATAGTAAACTAATATATTTTTTCTTCCCACATTGGGGTTTGGTCCATGCTGCGGCCTCACCCTACTGTTCCCTGAAGAAAAGTTTGTCCACCTAAGCAGGACAACTTTTATTATGCAGCACAGATTGGCTTCTCCCTGTGTCAGCTTAATCCTGACAGAACACATGACAGATGCAAGAAAGTGCCTCAACGTGGCCCTTCCACAAAAACCTCATTCACGATGAATTCTCTCACCCCCTTGAAGGCAGAAATGGTTGAATTAAATATATTGCATGTCTCCTGTCATATTTTTTCTTCTTCAAATCATGATGGAACTATGGATGGACGAATTCACCTTTCCTTTGTCATTTAGGTAAGTGGATCCAAAATCTCCATGAAGATGTTGGAGTTATGCCTTCTTTGGGTCAAGATCCTGTTCCTTCTGTTTATTTTGGGGGTGAGCTAGAGGTGACAGAACCTGAATCAGAGCTGAGTGGTTTCGATGCCAATGATGAGTCAAGTAGGCAGAAATATCCAAGTAATGTTCAGGATATATATATATATATATATACACACACACACACACATATATATATATATATTCTTCCCACTATAGAAAAGCAAAAATTCTGACCTCATCCATTTTAATTTAGTTGGCTTCAATCAATAATTATCAGAGATCTTTCTTGTTTTTCTCACTTGGATCACTGAATCTTGGACACAGGTGTTAGGCTTAAAAACCCAGACAAAACCAGACCAACTGGGTTTAACTTTGAAAAGCCAAACTAGAAGTGAATATATTCATTAGATCAACCCCTTGGCTTTCCAAAGTTTGGTCTCCATTTTAAGCTTGTTTCGGACAGATTCTAACAGGACTTGTGCTTCTTAATACCTGTACAGCCTTCGATTCAATTGCTTATCTAGGTAATGAGAACTTCATCCTTGTCTTCTAGTTCTATCCCAGGGCTGAGCTTCCCAGCAGGGCAGAGGTTGTGCTAGAGCCTATGGAGCGCCATGTATGGTAGGGATTTAATGGAAAGACCATGTGTTTTCTTTTTCTCTCTAGCCCCATTTCCCTCACAGAATGAAGGTAAAATCCTAGGATGGTGCAAGCAGGAAGAGAAGTGGAGCTCCTATGGATGTACGTGTGTGTGTGTGTGTGTGTGCGCACACGCGGGTTTCTGCAAATTGCCACAGGGCTCAGGAATGCTCCTTCTCTGGAATCTTGATAGAATTTATAGCCTGAGCCACATATGAGTTTAACCTGTCATTTTCTCTTTTTATGAGTACAACTTATCCCCATAGCAAAATTGAAATCTTCTTGAACACAGGGAATACATCTTTAAAAGAAACTTGTGAGGAGCTTGGGTGGCTCAGTCAGTTAAGCGTCTGACTCTTGATTTTGGCTCAGGTCATGACCTCGCAGTTCTTGGGATCAAGCCCCGAGGTGGGCTTTGGGCTGACAGCATGGAACCTGCTTGGGATTCTCTCTCTCCCTCTCTCTCTGCCCCTCCCCTATTCTCACATGCGCTCACTCTCTTTCTCAAAATAAATTTAAAAAATTAAAAATAAAAAGAAACTTGTATTCCACATGAGTGAAATCATATATTTGCTTTCTCTGATTGATTTATTTCGCTTAACATAAAATATTCTAGCTCTGTCTACTCATATGTGGAATTTAAGAAACAACAGATGAACATTTGGAAAGGGAGGAAAGAAAAGAAAGGGAAACAGACCACAGGAGACTCTTAGCTACAGAGAGCAAACTGAGGGTCGATGGAGGGAGGTGGGTGATGGATGGGCTAGATGGTTGATGGGTTTTAAGGAGGGCATCTGTTGGGATGAGCACTGGATATTGTACATAAGTGGTGAATTGCTAAATTCTACTCCTGAAACTGATATTGCACTGTATATTAATTAACTAAAATTTAAATTAAAAAAACCTTAAAAAATAAAAGTAAACTTGTAGAAAATTGTTTTACTTGTTTTCCTCAAAGATGTGCAATGCCCGTAGTGTGTCGTACCATAATATAGTTAGCCAGTCCTCTATGCAACATCTACGTCCTAGTTGCTTGCTTCTTCCTTGCTGTTAGGTAACATACTGTGATGAAGACCCTCATACAGGGGCGCCTGGGTGGCTCAGTCGGTTGAGCGTCTGACTTCGGCTCAGGTCATGATCTTGTGGTCTGTGAGTTGAGCCGCGTGTCGGGCTCTGTGCTGACAGCTCAGAGTCTGGAGCCTGTTTCGGATTCTGTGTCTCCCTCTCTCTCTGACCCTCCCCCGTTCATGCTCTGTCTCTCTCTCAAAAATAAATAAAAATGTTAAAAAAAATTAAAAAAAAAGACCCTCGTACATGAAATTTGATGTCTTTTATCTATTCCCCCTGCCTTTTTTTTTTTTTTTTTAATTTGAGAGAGAGAGCACACAAGCTGGGAGCAGGGTAAGGAGAGAGCGAATCTTGGCAGGTTCCACACTCAGTGCAGAGCCTGACGTGGTCCTCGATCTCAGGTATGGTGAGATCATGACTGGAGCTGAAATCAAGTCAGACGCTTAACCAACTAAGCCACACCAGGGCCCTGATTTCTCTTTTTAATTTTTACAAATCTGATTAGTAAAAATAAGTTTTAACTTTAATTTCTTTGTTTCTTGTAGGGTTAGTGTGTGATGTTTCCCTTGTCATGTATTAACATCCATGCACTAGGTCTGTTTAAAGATCTATCCCATTGGTCTACTCACTGTTTCTTGTATAAATTTCACACTTCAGGTGTTTTGATATCTGAAAGCAGAGCTCCGCCATTACTTTTAAAAAATTATTTACCCTTGGGACGTCTGAGTGGCTCAGTGGGTTGAGTATTCAACTTCAGCTAAGGTCATGATCTCACAGTTTGTGAGTTTGAGCCCCACGTCAGACTCTCTGCTGTCAGTGCAGAGCCCAATTCAGATATTCTGTCCCTCTTTCTCTGGACCCCTCCCCAAATCATGACCACATGTGCACGCTCTCTCTCTCAAAGATAAATAAACTTTAAAAAATCTTCTTTAATCAGCTATCTTTACACATTCATTCTTCTAGATGGGTTTGAGAGCCCTACCTGTATTTTTGTTGAAATTCCAACCAACCTATAAGCTAATTTGGAAGCATTAACTGTTCTAGAATATTTAGTCTACCTACCTTCCATCCAAAACAAGATATCTTTCTCTACTTAAATTTTTCATCATTAATTGTAATAAAGTTCTGTTGTTTTCTTCCTATGGTTTCTTCATATTTATTGCTAGAGTTTTTCTTATTTTTTGTTGAGGTCACTACTGTGAATAGAATCTTCTTTTCCCTTATACTGTATATGTTCAAATATATATTTTTGTTATACTGAAACACTTAAAAAATATGGTCATTTAGCTACGTTCCTTTCTTAATTCTAGGAGATTTTCAGTTGATCTTCTTACATTGTCTGGTTTTATAATTTTGACATCTATAGATAATAATCATTCTTTTTGTTTCTAATAATTATACTTCCTGCTCTGTTCCATACTTTTATTACTGGTCAAAATGTCTATGTTGTTAAATAATAATCATGTGAACCAAGATGAATGTTGTAGCATTACTCATACCAGGGGAAACTTGATACCTTCCAAAAGTTTTCTTCAGATTCAAAATTCACTTAAGATCATGTTCATTTTTAGGATTATTGTCAAATTGAGGAAATCTCATATTAAGTCTATTTCATATATTAGCTACAATATTTTTTTCTCTTATTCTTATTTTATTGAAGTTGCATATGACCTTTTCTCAGGAGACTAGTGGCTTTGCACATGGAGGAGGTCTGTGAATGTTTCTTGAAGGTGCCTCATATTTGTGACCCTCCTTGCTCTAACACTGAACTCCAGGCCAATGAATAGTTGCTTCAATTCAGAAAAGCAAAATTTTCAGACCAAGGGATCCAGAAAGTGCCAAGATGGAAAATCATTTGACAGTGGGGTGAAGAGCCACGAAGTCAGGGCTCATTTTCCTTAGCTGTAAGATTTGGAAAATTTTCCAAATTCTGGCTTTGGTTCTGTGCGTTAAAAAATTTGCTTCTCCTTCCTCCCACATACTTCTTATACTTGGCATTCTGGGACATTCTCATATCTTTTTTTATATACATTTTTAAAATGTTTATTTATTTTTGAGAGAGAGAGAAGGGGCAGGAGAAGGAGGGGCAGAGAGAGAGGGGGACAGAGGATCCAAAGTAGGCTCTGTCCTGACAGCAGTGAGCCCAATGCAAGGCTTGAACTCACAAACTATGAGATCATGACCTGAGCCAAAGTCTGACTGAGCCACCCAGGTTCCCCTAGGAAATGCTCGTATCTTAATATGACTTCTGGCCCTGCTTCTTTGCTTCAGGATACCAGGTGAGTGGGCACAGTGGGTACTAGGAGTATTCCTGGAAGCCATTTCCATCCCAGAACAGCCAGAAGTAACCTACTATATGTGACAGTGACTGAGAACCACATACATAATTGTGTTATTAAGCCCAACTGATGTGTCTGCAACTCAGCTCCCCATTAGCCCAATCCCCAAATGCTCATGTCTACTCCACTACTACCCAATAGGCAAGGGAGAGTGAAATAAGGGTGGACAAAGTGATTATCTTAACAGATAATAAAAATCTTGTTAAAATCCCATGCTTGCAAATTTTACCAGATTTCAAATGCTGCGCCCTACAGGAGGGTGCTCTAGGGCGTGCCATTCACATCATGGGCATCATCATGGAGGTGCATATTTATTACCACAATATTCTTCCATCCAAGTACTAACCAGGCCCAACCCTGCTTCTGAGATCAGATGAGATTGGGCCGTTCAGGGTGGCATGGCCACAGACTATTTTTTTAAGTTTATTTATTTATTTTGAGAGAGTGAGAGAGCATGAGTGGGGGAGGGGCAGAGAGAGAGAGGGAGGGAGAGAACCCTAAGCAGGTTCTGAGCTGCCAGCACTGAGCGCAGTGTAGGGCTTGATCTCTTGAACTGTGAGATCATGACCTGAGGAGAAATCAAGAGTTGGACACTCAACCCATTGAGCCACCCAGGTGCCCCTAAAGTATCTCGTTCTAACTGAATTAGAGCTGTCTGAAGATTTTCTCCTGATGGAAATAGTGGTCTTGAGGAGAGGAGAATGTGTGTTTTTATTTCACACAAAGGCTCTGTATGGGTCAGTGACAGCCCTGTTTTCGAGGTTCTGTACATTTAAAATAGACATTTAAAATGTTTTTAGTCCACTGACGTTCTGCCTTGGGCTTATTTGTAGTCTCTACTCCACACCACTGTGGCTGAGTGCTCATGGTTTCATCTCATGGTTTAAGAAGGAGCCAATGTCCAAGGCCCTCTGGCCCCAGAGATCCTTTCAAGTTGCTTGTTCCTTGCCTACATCCACATGTGCACTGACTCCAGCCAGTTCTGTGGGAAGCTGGAGGGTAAATGATTTGACTGTGGGGCTCAGAGAGATGTGCAGTAGAAACCTGTGTCACCTTCTTATGGCTGCACATCTATAGGCAAGAACTTAACCTTCTGTTCTGCTCTTGTCTAAAATGAAGGTAAATAGTATTTACCTCACAGAGTAGCTTGAGGGTTTATGTTTTTTTTCCTGTAAAGTACTTAACACAATTTCTGACCTGAATGAACAGTCAACAAATGGTTTTATCATTATTTCCATCATTCCCTCCCGCTTTTCCAGATGCTGGTTCTTCCGGTTTCCTTGCCTTTCCCATCCCCCTGGTCTGTGATCGCTCCCCACTCTAAGGTTCTTCTTTCTAGAGCACCGATTGCACCTTCTTTCACGTGCTCTCTTCCCCAATGGATGTTAAGTTCCCTGGGGATATTGTTCCATAAGCCTTTGTTTCCCCCAAGGGACCCAACAAGGTGTTTTCATGGGTCAGAACATTATTACTTTTGGCCAAAGCTATTGCACAACTGACAATCATTGGGTCTTCAAAATACCACATAAGATGAATGTACAGCAAAATTGATGTAGATATTTGAGGGAAAGAAGAAACAAAATGTGTTTGTTTCATGAGATAAAACCATCAGGCAAATGCACGGGATTTTTTTAAGAGGCTTTAACTTAGTTTTGTTGAAGGGATGTGTGCACATAGAGAAAATTGAATCATTCCATACAGTTGAAAATTTGATCTTTCCTTATGTTTTCAAGAGCTTAGACTTGCCAGAATCCCACAAATAAGCGCCATAATGGCTGTTGTTAAGTGGTGGGGATGGGGGTGGTGGGCGATATTCACCCCAGTGTTAGCTCAGGTTGCTCATGGATACTAACAAGTAGACTGGGAATATACGGCTTCTATGTTTTCTGATGGCTACTGACATAGTTTGGGCATAACTTGCCATCACTTCCCCATCACATACAGTCATTTATGTTCACTTTGGATCTGGTTCCAAAATACTATTCTGGGCTCTTCTCTTAGCTTCCCGTGCATTCCATGTTGCAGCCTAGTTGGAAATCCTGCCATTTTCCTCACAGTCTTCCTGCTGTTCTCCCTGCCCTAACTCTCCACCTTCATGTCCTGACAACCTTTCCTCCTCCCACCCCCACCCAACTGTTGCAATTGTCTCATCCTTCAAGGTTTATATTCCACTCCAACCACCTCCAGCAGAATTAATTGGCCTCATGACTGATCTCACAGCACTTTGTTCAAGCCTTCTCTACCTCATTGGCTTCAGTCCTCAGTCATCTCCGCCAGACCCACCGTACCCTTCTGTCCTCTAGACACTGGACTCCGTGGTCCCATGCTTCTCTGCTCTGTCTACACTCTCTCCTTCAGTGATCTCATCCAGACATATGACATCAAGAGCATCAATGTGCAGGTGACCTAAAATTTATCTCTGCTGTTCTTGTTGAATCCCTGGCTTGACTACACAGTCACCCTCTCTGATCTTTTCTTGGATGCTAAGAGGCACCTCACATTCAATGTGCACCCAGTGATGTCTTGATTTCACCCACTTAAACCTGCTTCTCATCAGAGGAAAAGAAACCAGCATTCAGTCAGTCGCTCAGGCTAAAATCACTGGCCTCGTCCTTGCCATATCTCTTGCACAGCCTGAATGCACTCCATAAACAAATCTTTGTCTCTACCTTCAAACATTTCCATGATCCCACTTCTTATCATTGTTTTCTGCTGCTGAGTCCAACTTGTCTCTCTGCATCCATTCTTGCTATTCTCACAAAGCAGCCAGAGGGATCCTGATAAAATGAAAATTTGTGGATGTCAATCCCCACCGCAAACCCTCTAATGGCATCCTGCCCTATGCAGAAAGAAATCCACGGTCCTTCCTGCCTACAAGACGCTACAGGCTCTGGCCTCTGGGTCCCTCCCCGAAGCCATCATCTGCCAGCCTCTTCTTGACCTGGGCCCAGTCACACTGGCCTCCTGGCTCTTCCTTGAGCACACCAAGAACACACCTGTCTCAGGACCTTTGTGCTTTGTTTTCTCTGCCTACTTTCATGTTTTTACTCAAATGTGCTTTCTCAGTGAGGCCTTCACTGACCACCCCTTTTCAAAGCAGTAGCTCCCCATCTGTATCTAACACCATCTCTGTCCCCTGCCTTATTTTGCTTTATAGCGTTTTCCTGAGATGATGTGTTCCCTTACTGAGCTGCTCATTGTTTGCTGCTCCCATAGAAATGTGAGCTCCCTGAGGGCAGGGACATTGTCTATTTTAGTCACTGCTGTGGTCCAGCACCTCAAATGGTGTCAAGCACATAGTAGGTCCTCAGTACATTTTTTTGTATATGAATGAATGAATAAGCCTATATCTCAGTTTGTCTCATATAATACCCCCGTGCCCCCCTTTTGTTTGCACTAGCCTCTGTCCTCCCTTTACTCCACCAGCAATTTGGAGAACAGAGGCCATTTGTTTCTTGTTGTTTTTCTTTCAAAATTTTTTAAATTCTCAAAAATCATTTTTGAAAAGAGCATATGAAGATGGTCATATAGAAAGTCACTACCCAATGTTTGCAATTCAGAGACATACAAACATACGTACACACAAGAGTCTAAAACATCCCCAAGATTATGCTCAGAAAGGTATTACTCGTTAATTTTAATTACTTGTTAATTACTTGTTAAAATCTGTTCATTTTGTTTGTGTCAAGTTTTTATTTAAATTCTAGTTAGTTAACATATAGTGTAATATTGGTTTCAGGAGTAGAATTTAGTGATTCATCACTTACATATAATACCCAGCACTCATCACAAGTGCCCTCCTTAATACCCATCAACCATTTAGCCCATCTTCCACCCACCTCCCTCCAGCAGCCCTCAGTTTGTTCTCTATTGTTAAGAGTCTCTTATGGTTTGCTTCCCTCTGTTTTTCCCCCTTCCCCTATGTTCATCTGTTTTGTTTCTTATTTATTTATTTATTTATTTATTTTTAATGGTTTTTACTTATTTTTGAGAGAGAGCGACAGAGTGCGAGCAGGGAGGGGCAGAGAGAGAGAGAGAGAGAGAGAGAGAGAATCTGAAGCAGGCTCCAGGCTCTGAGCTGTCCACATGGAGCCTGATGTGGGGCTGGAACTCACAAACTGTGAGATCATCACCTGAGCTGAAGTTGGACGCTTAACTGACTGAGCCACCCAGGCACTCCTATACCACACCTTCTTTATCCATTCGTCAGTCAATGAACACAGAAGCCATTTCTCATTCCCTTGAATTACCCACTCTATTCACTCAGACCTTGGTCTATGCTTGTGGACTTGAGGTGGAAAGTCTGAGCTCATGAGAGATAAGATTGACTAGGTGAGCACACTTCCCTGACTACTTGAATTCTCTCAATGGCTTTATACTGATGGGCTGCCCCTTTATGCAGAAGATGGCAAATCTGTGGAGGAACCTGGCTCTGGAAGGTTGTCTCACCAAGGGCTGAGCCTGTGAGAAGGCTCCTGCTAATGCTTTCACCTCATCCGATTGAACAGGGATTCCCTCCGATGACCAGACAAATGAGAAAAGATGAGCGTACCATTTCATAAATGTGAACTCTCTGCTGAGTCTTCCCCTCTGCTCTGGCTGAGGGTCACCCTGGGTGAGACGGGAGGCGGAGGGGGCATCAGTGAAGCCCCTCTGCGGACACGGTGGCGGTGCCCGAGGGCCAGGCAGCCCCTCGAAGAAGCTGCCACCCAGAATTCAGCAGGAGCCCTCCCCCGGGGGCAGGACACTCACGGGGAGTGCTGTCACGTGAAGACTCGCCCAGCCGCGCACCTCCCTCACCATCAGTAGAGTGTCCCGGGTCCCCAATTTATTTTGTACTTAACCCCAGTTACCATTTCATTCTTCCTGGCGAACCGTGCTCCACCCACTAAACACAAAGCCATAAATCTTCGTCAGGACATCTGGGTGCGCAGCACCGAAGCAACCCTGACGCTGATTCCTTAAGAAAACTCATTTCTTGTAATGTGAGCCCTGCTGAGGATGGCCACGTCAACTTATTAGACTTTTTACTCGGCCGTATTGATCCCGCTCTACCCCGATGCGGCCCGTGATGCTGGCTAATGTTATTGACGAGCCATCAGTCTTGCAGAGAAGTGTGGGGCTTGCAGCTCTTTCTGAACCACAAAAACCTATCGGTGGACAGTGATGGAGAGAAGGAGGAGGACGTGAGTGGGGCTCTCAGGCCAGACCGTGCAGGCCGGGGTACTTTAATGAAAGACGTGCACTCGGTGGCGAGAGACAGATGCAGCTCTCCAGAAGCCATTTATTTATGAAATAATTATGAACGCACAGTTGAATCATGGATTTTCATTACCGTGTGTGTCCAACACTCTTTCTTGATTCATATTTTGTTGTAAATGGAGTGCTGTTGGTTACAGGGCGGGGATGGTGGGAAGAGGGAGGGCAAGGAGGCACCTTGGGGCAGCAGTCCTATGATATTTCCTCTCTCTTCCACCTGGCTGTGCCTCCCTCCTACCACCGTGTGTCCAAGCTGGGCCAGCACTGTCCCCAGAGAGAGTCCACTTCTGATCTATCTCACAAGGGACCAAGTTTCCGACTCCGCAAGTCTGCAGATCAAAGCCTCACTCCAGCTCAGCTCTCAAGGGCCAGCAATGGTGGAGCCTACTGTCTCCTGTGTGCTCGTGTGGAAGGAGACCTTTGATGGGGAATCACGAACAGGCAAGAGTACAAAAGACACCCACTTTCCAAGCTCCTTGCATATCATATCCCAACTCTTATCTGGGGGAAATGTCCTGCCCTTCTGACAGGCTCTGGGTGGCAGAGCCTCCTCGTTCTATCACATACACACACACACACACACACACACACACACTCATACCACACACATAGACTGGCTGGCTTAAAAACAGACATTTATTTCTCACATTTCTGGTGGCTAGGAAGTCCAAGGTCAAGGCGCTGGCAGATTCAGTGTTTAGTGTGGGCCCTTTTCCTGGCTTGCAGGCAGTGCCCTTCCAGCTGTGCCCTCATGGTGACATGGTCCCTTTCTCTCCTTAAAGGGCAACTAACCTCATCCTGGAGCTCCACCTTAAAATTAGAAAAAAAAAAAAAAAAAGAAGGAAGAAAAAAAAAGATTCCCCACCTCACCCACCCCTGGCTCCTTTAAAGCCAAGAGACTGCCTTTGGCTCTTCAGCTAATCATCGTCCCCCACCCCTCATGGTTGCTCTGGCCAGAGGGGAGACCTCAGCATGTCTCCACATCTACAGTAATGAATCCAATACCAATTCTAGTACCATGATGGTGAACAATATAATATATGTAATATATTTAATATAATATATGTAATATATTTAATATAGTATATAATATATTATATATATATATATATATATATATATATATATATATATATATATAAAAATTGGGGGCCAATACCAAGTTTTCCCTCTTTGTATTAGGGAAACTGTAGCAAATTGGAAGAATCCCGTGAAAGCTTGAGTGGAGAACATCTAGAGTCTTAAGGTGAGTGAAGCTGGCTGTGGAACTTATTTCTAGCAGGGGCTACAGGACACACAAATGGTCAAGCCAGGTGTGTTAGTGGTTTCTGCACTGTTTAATGGGTGCAAGCCTTCCACAGCGCCTTCTCGTGGTCTTTCAGCACATTTCTTCCCAGCCTCACACCATGGCCCCCCATGTGTTTGTCTTTCTAACATGCTGCGGAGGCAGGACAGCATCCTGGCAAATTTGAGTCTTGGTACATAAAAGGCACTTCATAAATGTTTGGAAATGAATGAAGGTATCTGTTTTATTACTATGTTTAGGTTTTTCCCAGAGGCTGTAACCTCCAACTGTTTGCAGCTCAGCTCTTCTGAAAAGTCTAGTTGGTCTAAACGATCCTTAGGCACAGAATATGCAACCACTGGTGATTTTTAAAGTTTTTATAAAGAAGTAGAAGTCTTTCCTCCCCAACAAGATCTAACCCAAACTCCCAAAGTATGAAACGGCTCAAACTGGAGCTCATTGGGAGAAGAAGAAATTGGTAGCAAGAAGAGGGAATCAGGAAGAAGCCAGCTTTTCCTAAGGTTCTGGTTCACATGTCTGAAGACAGAGGGGCAGAGGCAGTGAATATGGAGACACCAAAGATGTGGAGGGGGGGGTCACCCCATCCCTGAGTCTCCTTGTTCTATCACACACACACACACACACACACACACACACACACACACACACTCATACACACACTCTCACATTGAATACCATCACATGAAGGGGAAGGAAAACACAGAAAATTTTGATTTCGGCACTTCAGAGGGTGGTCTTTGCCTGATTACCCTTTCTTTCCATAGACCGGGGAGTGTCACAGGTGTCGTTTCTCTGTCATCTCCTGAAAGCTGGTCTTCTGACTCAAACCTTTCAGAGTGGCTGTTCCACTGCGCTCGTGGCCTCGTGGATCCGTTATCAATCAGCTGGGTGACCTTGGGCAAGTTACTTACCTTTTCATTTCCCATTTCCTTCCAGTCTAAAATGGCATGATAATACTACTTGTTTCAGAGGTTTGTTGAGAGGATTAAATGATTCAGTGGATGTACATGCTTGGAATTGTGCCCGGCACAAAATAAGCACTGCGATCTTGTTCGGCATTATTTCATCTCTATCGCAGCTCTGCAAGGGAGAAGGTTTTAGATGAGGAACCCGAGACTCAGGGACAAATAATTAAACCAGAAGTCTGTCAGCTACCAAGCATCAGAGCAGGGATCACTTCCAGCCACACTGCCTCTGGTCTGCTAATACTTTGGAGTTTTCTGAATCATCTTGAGGGAATGGTACCTGCTGAGCCCTTTGCCTGGAGTCTGCAGTCACCTTTGAAGTCACTGCCACCTGTGTTTTCACCCTCTGTGAACATTTAGTCCCTACAGGCTGAGTCTCACTATTTACCACTGTGAGGCCAAGTACGAGCCTTGCATCTGGCTTTCTGGGTAGCCCATGGGTCATCACCTTGATCACTGAAGTTGGGTGGGCCACACAGTGTTTGGTGGCCTTGGGGACATGCTGCCTTCTTTAGGAAAGGGATTTCAAAAATAGATAGAGTCAATATATTCCATTAATAGGAACCGCAGAGGCTGCTGCATTCTTCAAGGTAATGACCTCCCCGAGGGCGAGGAGCGTGACTGCTTAATCACCTCCTGTGGACTCATGGGCACATTCGTCTTTAATCAGTCTTTTTTTTTTTGTTGGTTTTTTTTAGCTAATGGCAGCAAAACTAAGACCTTCCCAACTTTTGTGTTTTTTGCTTTCGAAAGCAAAAAAAAAAAAAGACAAAAGACCACTGAGAAAATATGATATTTATGATATTTTATTTACCATTGAGAACTTTGGGATAACTGGGGAAATAATCAGAGGATAGTTGTTGGGGGGCTGGCTCTGGAGATGATCACCCATGTTAACACACACTTCTCCATTCAGTGCTGGCAAAATCAATGCAGTCCGTGCTTTTAGAAAGTTTTTGCAACTAAGTAAAGGACTCTAGTCTCGGAGAAATGAGACCTGAATGTCTGAAGCCACTGAGTAATG
Source organism: Neofelis nebulosa (assembly GCF_028018385.1). NCBI lineage: Eukaryota > Metazoa > Chordata > Mammalia > Carnivora > Felidae > Neofelis > Neofelis nebulosa. The sequence goes on from NC_080793.1 coordinate 53,528,865, forward strand.
GCCAAAGGCAGAGTTTATGTCTAGCTGGGGCACATTTGGGACAGTCTGAGAGGGAAGAGGTCAGTTTGTGATCATCCAGGGATAAATGTGGAGGCCCTGGATGGGCGGCAGTGATGACTGAGGAAAAGAGAAAGAAACCCTGAGAGATGAACCCGTAAACCTTAGGGACCCAGAAACCAGAGAGGGCAGGTCACTAGTGAATCCAGACTGCAAGTCTGAGTTCCTAAAAACACCGAAGTGTCACTGAGACAACTACAGACGCTAAGAGGGAAAGTCGATTGGACTTAAGTTTGAAACTTCTTGGTTTGATTCAGTCAGATGCCAAGTAGAAAGGCCCTGGAAGCAGCTACAGATTAGAGACTTGCTGAGGTGATTGCTGAAGAAACTCCGGGGCCGCAGAATAAGCCCATGAAGAACACAAAGAACCTTTGGTGCGTTAGCAGGGTCAGAGTGGCGAGGCACCTGGGGACCAAATGGAGGACAGGTTTTGAAGGGGAGTGTGTGTTCAGTGGGGACACATACCTCTGAGAGGTCTGGGGGGTTAAGGACTGGGAAACAGTCCTTTGGTTGGAGGTTACGGTTTTTCCTCTGAGAGCATTTTCAATAGAGCCCTGAGGTGGAAATTAGAAAGGTTTAGTGAGGAAATGGAAGGGAGGGAGGTCACCTCTGAAGGAGATAGCCACTTCTAGATCCAAAGGTTTGAAACTGAAGAGGACATAATGAACCAGGAGGCAGGCCATGTAGGTTAGTGCAGCCCAGGTGAGCCTCTTCACACAGAACCGATGCTGTACATGTGCATCAGGTGGAAGTGAAGCAGAGGAACGTGAGAGGGGGGAGACCGGGAGTGGGCAAGGGTGAGCCAGGAAGGAAATTCCTTCAAGAGTCAGCATGGATGGGCTGACGGGGTAACCTCAGCCAAGAGGAAGGAGAGGTGTGGATTGTCAGGGAGCGTGAGGATGACTGGATGGGGGAGAGGTAGGACAGGAGGCCTGAGGGTGAAACTTCCTGAACCCTGTGACGATGGCTTTCTCCAAAGTAGGAGGTCAAGTAACTGCTGGCAGGAGATTCTAAAGGGGAGGGGTGACCACTGGGAATGCAAGATAAGGTGCTTTTATGGTACCCCCCCACCCAAATATCAGAAAGAGCCACCATGCCACTTGCCTGCCTGCGGAGTCCTGAACCATCTATGGGGCCACTTAACAGGAGAGGTTGGAAGCAGAAGCCAAAGTAGCATTTCTCAGCATAGCTGAGGGGATCAAAGCAGGGGTCAGCGAGGGTCTTGCAGGAGGAGAGGAGGTGCCTGCGGAAATGGAGACATTTTCAGGGAGGTAGGCCCCAGGCACCAATGCAGACTCAGCCGAGGCACAGAGCCTCATAGGAGGGGTTGCTGAAAAGGTCGGGGCAAGCAGTTGAGAGAACTGAGAGCTACTCTAGATCAATGAACTGAAGCTTTTGTTTAGTAAAGCCCTATGTCTAGCACCCAGGTGTCCCCATGCACCAACCCTGGGAGCCTGTGGCCGATGCAAGGTAGTTGATCCTAAGGGAGGCAGGTGCTGTAATAATAATAATAATAATAATTTGGGGTGCCTGGGTGGCTCAGTCGGTTAAACGTCTGACTTCGGCTCAGGTCATGATCTCACGGCTGTGAGTTTGAGCCCCGCGTCAGGCTCTGTGCTGACAGCTCAGAGCCTGAAGGTGCTTCAGAGTCTGTCTCCCTCTCTCTCTCTCTCTCTGTCTCTCAAGAATAAAAGAAACATTAAAAAAATAATAATAAATAACAACAAAAATTAGCACTTTTGGAGTGCACTGCTTTAAATCCTTTCCAAAACACTCATTGACTTTATTTTATACAAGTTTTACACGAACTTTATGTAAAATCCATTGAATGACATAGTGAGGTAAGTTTCATTGCTATCTCCACCCTTCAGATAAATAAATAGAGGCACCAAGCCATTAGAGGACTTGCCTGACAACCCCTAACCCTCCAAGGGTCTAGGATCTGGACCCAGGCAGTCTGAGATGGGGGACATTGTCAACATCATTATTCCAAAGCTGCTGAATTTCTACTGTGGACGGGAGCTATGCTCAGTGGTGGAAAGCAAAGGAGGGGGGTGACTTGGGCTCAACTCCGGGTGGCCAACAGGCTCTAGCAGGTCAGGGCTACTACTGTGAAATAGTAACCAACGACTCCCAGGATTTCCTGTTCTCCATTTATACCACGCCCCCCCACCCAGGTTTCTTGAATAAAGGAGTGAGTACACCAACAAAGAGACGGATTTAAATAAGTGGATAATTACTCTTCATTCCCTGCCTGTTAAATGTGTAGGATTCACCAGTTTCCTGAAACAAAACAAGGCGATCAAGTTTCCACCAGTAAAACTGGGTTGAATTGTGCACTTCCTGGTCCATCACCTCCTTGGAGCAGTGGCTGTTCATTCTGTCTGGGCTCACAGGCTAACCCAGATCAATGCCCATGGAGGGTGGTCCGGGGCAGGGTGGCGGGGGGGGGGGGGGGGGAAGGACTCCGAAATTCCTCTCCTCAGTCTGCCCCAACTTTAGGTCTGACACGAAGTCCTCCTGATTCTTCCTGACATAGGCTCCTGTTACACTCATTCCTTCATGTGCACCTCCATGCCTGAGTTGTGGCCTTGACATCTGTACTACTGTATGTCTGTACTTTACAGCCTACTGTACTGCTGTAATAGTCTCTGAAGACAGACATGGGGCTTTCGAGTCAGATGTATCTGAACTTGATCTCGAATCTACTCCTTGTTTGCGGTTTAATACTTGGGCAAATGTCTGGATCTCTTTGACTTCTGCTCCTTAACTGCACACTTGGGAAAAACAATATCTTGCCTCGCAAGTATATGAGAATGACCACACCAAGTGCCTACTATAGGTTCACCTTCGATGCTGTTATAATTTGTGGGTATTCTTGTTAGACCTCCTACCCCCAGGCCAGCCTACTAATGCTGCTGCCAGATTAATCTTCCTCAAATTCAATTTTGATCATGTCATTCCCTATCCTTCTGCAAAAGCTGAAGTTGCCAATAGAGAAGGTCTGTAAGGGGAGTTAGCTCATTTTTCCTTTCTGGGTGCCAGAATCTTGACTACAAGAGTCAGGTGCCTCCGACTCAGCCCACTTTCTCTATAAAAATACCTGGAGAGGTTCCTTAATTTACAAAGACAATACAAGGGTTTGTTAATCATGGTTGAACCCACCCAATGGGGTGAGACCAATGTAAGTTTCACTGTATGGTTAGGTTATGCATAGTTATTTGATGGGATAAGAATTTTTAGAAATGTCAACAGAATTTTCTCCCTGTGATAACTCCTCTGGCCCTTTGCCCCCTTCAATTAGGCTACTCATTCTGTATTCATTCCCTTGGGAAAGAATGAAGAAAGCAGAGAGAAAGGGGAACCTCTTCTTGGCTTTGAGTTCCAAAGGCTGAGCCTCTGTGGGGAAAGAAAGAACTAGTTGACAAAAGATAGAAGAGAAATTCAGGATGAAGAACAAGATTTTCTGGCCTCTACCCCAGTAGAAAAATCGCTGGGATTAGGGGAAAGAGGAAAGGATACAGAACTGCTGGGGGGGGGGGGGGGTGCTGTATCTCAGCCACTTCACACAATCAGCCTGCACACTGGTCCACATCAGCCGCACCCCCAGAGCTCTGCTGGTTCTTCTCCTTGCCATCCACAGAGGACTTTCCTTTACAGCAGCCAGAATGTTTTTGACCGACCCGTGAGAAGGATGCTCTTCTTTACTCTGAGACTCCGCTTCAGCCCATTTGCCTGACTCTGTGGGAACTGCCTTAAAGATCCACTCAGCCAACAGTGGTTTGGACAGACCCCGTTACAACCGTGTATTACAAACCAAATCACACACAGCAGGGCTCTGGCTCATATTAATGACTAAATGTGTCTCCATTCCAGTCAGACATGAATTTATCCCTTTCTAAAGAATGAAGCTGTACTAGAGAGAGAGCAGGGAGTGGGATTATTTTTGATATGGGGACCATGCTTGGGCTTGGTGCCTCTTGATATTAATGCCACATAGGTGATAATAAGATGGGAAGTTTCTGATATGATAGAAGGAGTTTCCTGCTCCTTCCCTTCTGGCTCAGGGCCTTCTCTCCAGTGCCACCTTCTGGTTTGGGACTTCTAGAGGAAGGGTGGGTACTTCTAGAGGGGTGGGTAGAAACAGAGCCAGATTTAGTTATTTGGGAGGGGCTATCAGTGGGATCAGACATCCTGGGAAGACTTCTCTGGTGGACTATTCCATCAGTGGCCCCCACTAAACCATACTTTCTTGTGTGGTCCCCTCTCTTATGGATTGTTGGCTTGGCCATGTGGCTTCCTTGGCCAATGAGACATTAGCAAGCATGATGTAAGCAGAGATTCAATAAGTGCTTACATAGTGGGGCTTGTCCCCATGGGTCCTTCCTCTGGGAAACCAATATGGTAAGGAAGCCAATGCAGACTACTGGAAGAAGAAAGGCCATAGAGGAAAATCAAGGCATAGCAGCTCTCAGCCAGCATGTGGATAACACCTTCATAGACATTTCCCCACCTGAGAGCAGCAGCCTAAGAGACCCCAGCAGATACACATGAGACAGAGTTGAGTCATCCCCTCTGAGCCCCCTGCAAGTTGTAGAATCATGAGCAAATAATGGTCATTCTCATCTTGAGCCACTAACTTTGGGGTAGTTTGTTGTACAAACAAAAGGTAACAGAAATATCTTCTTTCTGGGCAATGTTTTCTCTTCCAATTGCAGGGATTTCCCACAGGGCAGGGACCTTATCTATTTTGATCACCTATATCCTCAGTCCCTAACAGCCTATAGCAAGTGTCCAGTAAATATTTGTGGAATTCACAATGTGAAATCAAGCACACAGCATTTACACTGCATTACGATGCTCTTTATCCTCTGTCTCCCTTCTATAAACCATGAGTTTCCTGAGCCTTGAAGCTTGTATTTATTGTAAATAAATAGTGGGAAAATTTCTAAGAGATCTATATGTATAACAGTTTTTTAATGGGAATTTGACTATTATTGTCTGTGGAATTTTGGTTACTGAAAACTGAGGACAATGGATGATAAATACCACTACATTCCAAAGATCTTCCAAAGATCGGTGGTCGACACATTTGTAGCACATGCTGATGTTACTAAAATCTTTTCTAGCATCTTATTCTATTCTTTGCCTCCAACCCATAGAAGACAAAGACAGGCATTAGAAATTTGTAACTAGGGCCTAGAAGCTGGGGCCAGACAGCCTGAGTTCAAATCCCCACTTGGCCACATATCAACTGTGAGACTTGGGCCAAGTTACTTAACCTTTTGGTACTTCCATTTGCTCATCTGTAAAATGGTGGGTAATGATAGCATCTACCTCACAGGGATGCTGTGAGGATTGAATGAGTTACTGTATGGCCAGGCAGTTCTATCCATGGAACCCTGAGGACAGTGCCCAACTCTCACAGGAAGGGCCTGTGCCAGCCATCATCAGTACCATCAGAGTGAATCAAGAGCTTTTCCAAGAAATTTGGCTGTTAGGGAGGACCCAAGCTGTCAGGTGGGGGAACCCCAAGTTTGGGGTAGTTTGCCAGAGGGGAGCTGATATATCATTTACTGTCCCACTCCACCCTCCAGCTGAATCATTGTTGAACTGAAGAAACATCTTTACCCTTCTTGAGCTTCTTTGGGAGCGGACATGGTGAGAGAATTCTTTAGAAAACTTGACCTGAACTCCCTGGCAGGTAGAAGCACCAAGACTGGAAAAGTCTGAGGAAGAAAGGCTGGCAGAATAAGGACAAAGTCCTGAGGGTGTAAGTACCCCTCCAGGGTGTGAGGGGTGAGGAGGCTGAGTTTCCTATCAACTAGGGGGATAGCGTGGGCAGTCTATGTGGGAACTGCCAGCCCCAGGGAGAGGTGGGGGGGAGAGGAGGCACACCCATGGAGGTGGTGCTGAGGGCCAGTCCAAGAGTCCATGGGCCATGCTGAGGGAGAGGTCCCAGTGTGGGGTTCTGTAGGAAAATACTGAAGTGCCCAGGGAGGACAGGGTAGGGTTTGGACATCTGCCATGTATATCTTTCAACAGCAGCAGCTCATTCACTAGACCATTTGGCCCTTTCCCTTCTCTTCTCCCTCCCTGCTATAACTCTGGAGGGGTCTGGTTAGTGTGGGAGAGACTCTGAGAGTGACCCCCCCCACCCATCTCCCAGCTTCAGGATATTGAGCCTGGCTTAAGCCACAGCTGGGGAAAGAAAGGGACTTTGAATTGGATGAGAAACTGAAGTTTTAGTATTAGAGTGGACTGCACTTTATCACCTTCTGAGAGCGAGTCTTTTCTATTGCATACTGCTGATTGGCAATGCTCCCGGCTCAGCCTGAGACACCATCCAGGGGAAGGGGAGCAAAACGCGTGGGCTGAGAATAACAAGGCTGTCACTGCAATATATTCAGTTACATTAACATCACCTTATTTCATCCTCACAACAGCTCTGGGAGGTAAACTGCCATATTCCCACTTTACAGAATTTTAGCAAAGTCAGCTAAGCTGTTGGAGGTGCCACATGGGCAGATGGCAAAGCTGGAGTTCAGGCTCTGACTTTGACCACAAGGCAGAAGCTCTTAACACCCCTTGAGGCGGATGCTGTCTCTCACACCTTTGCATCCCCAGTGCTCAGCACTGGCCCGGACATCCAGAAAATGTTCTCTACTGACTTGTGAATGAATGTATTTTCTCCATCAGCAGCCCAGCTCTGCCCTCACCACACCTGAGCCCCCTATGTATTGGTGAAACAGAAGACTTTAGAGCCAAGCAAATTGGGCTCTGACACAAACCAGAGCACATTCTCCCCGGCAGACCAGGAGAGAGCCATTGTATTTGGCTGTGGCTGGTCTTGGGTTCCTCTAACACTCCTCCCAGTCCTTCCATCACAAGAATGTGCCCTGGAGGACACCTGGTAGCAGACCTTGTGCCAGACTGAGGCCTCAGGCTGCCGGAAGGGAACACAGCCTTAGCCCTCTCCCCTGAAGGTCTCACAAGAACAAAATTGTTCTGTATCAGGAAATGTCCCCAGTGGCCTAAAAGACTTAGATAGATTGGCCTGCACGCCTGCATCTCTTTCCTTTCTTTTTCCCTCCATCAGAACATTGGTGGAAGGTTGGTTCCAAGCTGTGGCTCAGGGGCTGGTGATGTGTTTGTAGTTTACAGCACAGGCAGCTGATTGCACTGGTGGAGGGAAGGTGGCCTCAGGGTGAATAACCCTGAATAGAAAGGGGCCAGGATTCCCAGCACCCTTGGCTTGGGTGTGTTCTGTACTTGCATTTGACTATGGGTGTGCCTGATGTTCTGGGAATTCATATCATTTCAAACAAAAGCTCAAAGCCACACACTGAGAAGATTGTCTCTGGAGATTTGGAAAAACTGCTCAATTTCCCTGAGCTGCCCATAGAGCAGTGACTCCTCCCTAATCTCCTTTGTTGTTTGCAAAACATTTTCACAGATATCGTTTCCTTAGCCCCTCATAACAACCCCCAGTGTTGATGGGAAAGTATCACTATCTTTATTTCTTACAGAGTTTCTGTTGCTTCAATATGATTAAAATACTTGCCTGGAGTCAGATGGCCAGAGGTGAGGGCTCCTGGCCTCCTTTTGGCCTTGCTCTCCCCTTCTCATCCGTCTTCCCCAGGCCAGCCCTGGCCACTTCTCAGACCAACCTTAGCTCTCCATCCCCAGCCTGGGCTGGGACCTGGAGTGTCATTTGCTCTAGAAGGAGAGTCAGCTACCTGTGAACACTGTGTGTGAAGTATGTTCCCACCACGCCATTATTTCATCTTCCTTTCTGGTTGAACTTAGCCGTTTCCAGGGAAAAGCAATTCTACTTCTAGGGATTTATGTTTAGATAGTATTCAAATTTTGCCACAAACACAGAGGTCTAAGGTGTTCACCATAGTGTTATTCATAAAAGGGACACATTGCAAATAGCCTGAATATTCAACAAGGATCCCAGTTACATAAATGCAGATATATTGAATCAATGAGATATTATTCAGCTCTTAAAAAACTCACCTAGGAGAAGGACATTGAATGACATGGAATGATGTTCAGGGTCCATTTTTATACAAACAAAATCTATTGGCTGCTTTTAGGCAATAGGCTTGAGCAAATGGAAACTCAATCAAGGAAAAAGGGCCCACAGTGACCACTGAGCTGAATAACAAACAGACTCATTAAGTGTCCCACCTTGAAATAGCCACAGGCCCTAACTCACCAAGGGGTTACTTACAACCAGGCACAGGTACCACAAAAGGACAATTCCATATGTTCCCATACCTTTTTATCTTCTGCCTTAAATACAGCCCCCCCTCCCCCGCCCCCCACTGCCTCCTGCATCTCTTCCTCGGTGTCCTGCCTGCTGCTCTCATGCAGTGTATTCAATAAACTTCTATCTCTGTTCTGTTTTGGGTGAATTTCTTCACCACCTGCACTTCCATCCCATTGTTATCCCACATTTCAGGGTTCCCATCCTACTGGGAGAGACACCACACAAAAAAAGGTTACATAAGAAGTGTTTCAAGATGGTCCCATTTTGCTTTGACAAATATTTATATCTCTGCAGACAAGTTGACAAGTAGCCAGAAGCCATATGCCCAAATGGTAGTGGTAGCTATTTCTGGCTGGCAAGGTTATACATGATTTTTATTTCTTCTCTTTGATGATCTAGGTCTTCTAAGTACTCTACATTCAACATGAATTAATTTTACAATATGAAAAAATGCTATTTTAAAAGCAGCAAGGAAGGATTAGCTCCAATGTTTGTCATTTAGTGATTCAGTCACCCAGCTATTTTTACTTAATGTATTGAGTGTGAGAGATTCAGAGATGAGTTCAGGATACAGTCCGCAGTCCCCGTGCTCTTGACCCTTTCCAGGCCCAAGGATCCACCCCTTTAGAAGGAAGGTGACATTTACTGAGCATTCACACCAGCCCAGGTGGACTTTCCTCACATGGTTTATTTCCCTTTATCTTCAACACCATTCTGTTAGGAATGGGAGGCTGAGGTTCAGAGAGGTTAAATAACCTGATTAAGATTGTGCAGCCAATCAGTGCTGGAGTTGGGCGTGAGAAAACAGGCTGGCCTGAATGCCCCCCCCCCATCTCAAGCCCTTGTTGCCTTTCACCATGACCTTGGCTGTTTCAAGGTCAAGATCAATTCAGGGATTGATCTTGAATCCTTGGGCTTGAATGGCTTTCAGTGCCTGCCCTGGATGGAATTTTAGCATGGTGCCCATTGGACTCAAGGAGGTGGCTGAATTCCCAGAAGACCTGATTTTCTCAGCTCTCCATCACCTAGGGGAACCCAAGCCAATGAAAAGACACCATGACCCATGCTGTACCTGCAACGTGCCCATCAACTTTCCCCACCTGCTTCCCATTGTGCGATGTATCTGGATCGTGTCCCACTAGGTGTTAGAACCAAAGATTCCAGGGAATCCTGCAGCAGTGGAGTAGAGATCTTTTGTTGGAAAAGGAATTTTCAAGTTACCATTTAACATTTTGAAATCCGAAGGAAGCATAAAGGAAACAAAAACCAAAAACAAAATAAAAATCCACCCATGGGCTGAGCTCTGAGGATCAAATATTCTCTTTGTGCAGAGAGAGACACTGTGCAGCCAGGGCTGGAGTTTTCAGTTGGCCATGCAGAAAATGCTCCTGGGCACTCCCTTGAAAAACTAAATCAACATTATTTTAATTTGTGTTCCCTGCTCCCTCCTTCACGACGGAGGGGAAAGTGTGAGGCTGAGCAAGAGCATATTTCTCTTACAAGTTAACTTAACATGCAATATGCAGGGGATTACTCTGGGCTCACTCAATACCACTGCCCAGAGCTTTATAGAATTCTATTGATCTTAGCTAAAGCTGTTTAATTTTTTTGCTTTAATTTTCTTTCCTTATTTGCTCATTAAGTTGAGGTGAGGAAGGGGCGGGGATACTGATGGCAGGTGACTCTTCTTGGATTTAAGGCTGGTGTGAGGGACCAGGAAGCCAGTCTGGCAGCATGCATTGGCAGCATTTTAACCTAGTGTCTTGGGGGTGGCGGGTGGCTGCAGGGAAAGGGAAATAGTGTGTTCAGGCGCCCCTGGATATTCTCCGCTGCCAGTATTCACAGAATCAGGACTCTGGGCACAAGACAGAGGGAAAACAGAGTGAATCTGACATAGATATGACCCACAAGGAACTTGCCTTCTAGTAGTAGAGAGGAGCACATTAATCCAAAATGGGACACAGATGTGCCAGGATAATATTCATTTTTGCTGCTAGAAGAGGTACAAAAGAATGAAAACATAATTTCTTGCACCCATCCCCCAAACCTTTGACTACGGTGTGATCCCCATATAGAGTCAAGAGGACTTTGAAGGGACTTGTATGGTGGTGGGTGTCGGGGCTGGAGTTTGTACAGAATGGCTGGAAGGTGGGGAGGGGATGACTAGGGCTGATGGTCTGTGGGCTGGAAACTGCCCACTCCCTTGCCATCTTTCCTGGGCCAGGTGGCAGGGCTTCTGCTAAGGCAGCCCATGGGTATCTGAATTGATTGTTAAGCTCCCATGCTCTGAGAGCTGGGGTGGAGAGGGGCTGTGGCTGCACTGAGCCTTGCAGGGTGTACCTCTGGAGCCTGCCCACTGCAGCAGGACTCAACTGGTGGTGAAGGACTGTTGCTCACCTGTGGCGCCCTTACAGGAGGAAGAACCATGGTGATGGTGATAGCCACCAAAGATGAAGGAGCAGGGCCAGGCACATTTCTTATTTCCTTGTCTTGGTTTTTTTTTTTTTTGTTTTTTGTTTTTTGTTTTTTTTTTTTTTTTTGAGAGAGAGAGAGAGAGAGTGCTCGTGCATGAGTGGGGGAGAGGGAGAGAGAGAATCATAAGCAGGTTCCATGCCTAGCACAGAGCCTGGCTCAGCGCTCAATTCCACAAATGTAAGATCATGACTTGAGCTGAAATCAAGAGTTGGATGCTTAACAAATGAACCATCTAGGTGCCCTTCCCTGAGTCTTTAAATTCTCATAGAACCCAACACAGAGCAGGAGGGAAGGCCAATACTAATAATAAATGACATCTGTTGAGCTTTACTAAGTGTCAAGCACTAGCTAAGTTCTCTGCATATACTATTTTAATGAAACCCCACAGAATCCCTCTGAGATAAGTCTCATTATCATCCCGTGTTTGTAGATAATACTGAGGTGGAAAGAAGTTAAGTCTCTTATCCAAGGTCTTATGGATGGTTACGTTAAGGAGCAGATCCAGGATCTCCTTCTTCTCATTTTGGCTCCTGGATTCCTTGTTCTCAACCACTGTGCCAATGCCCCTACTCTTACAGGACATACTGGTCCAGAGGCACATCCCTTAGTGGCTGTTAGCATAGCTTGCTGGGTGAGGGGGGGAGAATCAAACGTGAAGTAATTTGTGCTCTAATATTGTGGAACAAATTTATACCTAGTGCAAAAGCAATAGAAGATAGAATGCTACAGGGACGAGGTGGAATTAGAACTCAAACAGCTCACTTCTGATGGAGAAGAGTTTTTCCAGGTGGGGCTGTGAATGGGCAAGTTAACATGAAAAAGAGAAATAAAGAGTTTCTTGGGAGCAAAGTGACAGAAACTTTAGCATATTCCTGGAGCCAGGGAGAAGTTCTATTACCTATGGCATGGAATAGGAAAGTGGTAGGAGATAAAATGGGACAGGGTGTTGTGTCCAGGTCATAAAGGATTAAGGGAGTTGAATTCTATGCTGGAAGTCAAGGGTAGCAAAAGGGGTTTCATCTCATGGTCTGTATTTGATTGGCAGTGACTGGACCATTCCAAATGAAGGATACCCAGAATCAATGGAACAGAAAGCTGGATCAAGCAGCAGTGTTCAACATGAACTGAGGCTCACCAATCTCATCTCTTGTCCTGGCATTCAACAAAAGACTCTGAAAGACAACGGTGAGGTTGGGCCCTGGTGGGGGATACATGCCCCAAATTGTTATCGAATATCTGGTCATTCTGAGGTACAGAGATTGATTTCTTCATGCTATCAATCACTCCCTCCCAACCCTCCCCACCAATTTTATTAGAAATGCCTGAAAATAATGAAACCAAATATATCGGGGGATAACTAGAGAGCTCTCATTGTTTATGCTTCTCATTTGGAGCTGCTGAGTCTGATCCAAGGTGCAGAACCCTGCATGGGGCTCCTGAGCACCAAGGTCTAGGCTGAGCTCTGCCAATAACAGCTGGGGGCATGTAGGCCCACATATGGACCTTTATGAAGTCGTCCTGCATTACAGAGTTTTTGTGAGGAGAAAAGGAAATAACCTATTGGAAAATACTGTGACAAAGAAAATGTACCCTCCCGGTTAAATACCATATTTTATCAAATAAAAAATGTCATTGTTTGTAAGACCCTATCATTAAGAAAGAAAAATGCTGCCAACGATAGGACCCCATCCAGTTTCAATCACATTCTGTTATCAGGGATGTTAACATGCTGGAAAAAACAGCATTTTAGAATCAATGAAATATGGAATGTTGTGACAAAGATCCAGCTCTGAGTTACTAACCTCCATTAAACAAGTTAAAAATGTGTTTGCTTGGATTACAGACTAGGTTTTTCATACATGAATCTCCACGTTCAAATCAACTCATGTTACCTAACACAAAAATCTGGTCTCCCATTCTTCCTTTGTAATTGAAAGTTGGAGAGATATAGTTCTTTAAGGGGAGATTGTCCCAATTTACAATGACTATGAAAACACTAGTTTGACTGTTGGTTCAGATATAACTGACTGTAAATCATATAAGCTGCCAAACAGCCTTGATTAAACACTTGCTAGAAATATTTCAAGGTCAAGAAGCCTTGTGATTCTGAGTGTGACATAGTAAAGCTGTGTTAGATGTCAGCCTGGGGCTGGAAATGGTAGAATGGGAGGCTCAAGCTGATGCTTGCAAGCCTGGAATTCACCCTCTTCTCCATTTTATTATTTGTATAACCCATGAGAATAAGCTATATGCACACAAACTATCTCCTAACCAAACAGGGGAATGTGTATGAGACATTCCCAAGGGAGCACTCATCTAACAATTTCACCATCAAATGGAGCCTGAAACTCTGGGACGTTTCAAATGTCCCAGAAAAGAATTCTGATTGGCCCAGTTTGGGTCATGTGCCACTCATAGGTAAATCACTCGTGGTCACGGGGCAAGAGTACTATGATTTTAGACCCCAGCTACAAATACATGATTTGAGGAAAGAGGAGGAACAACTTCCTAAATGGGGTGGCCCAGTATCCTACAAGAAAGGAAGGGTTCTGGCAGGCAAGTAATAGTAGCATTTCACATACCACATTTATTCTTGAAAAGACATTTTATTTCATGGCATGAACAAGAAAAGTCATTAAGAGGTTTGGCTGACAACAAAGTAATCTTATCACCATTACGGGCCAACATAACCCATTAATCAATAATGGGGTATTGGGGCCTCCACGAAATCATAGCTGCCATTTTGGTGAGGGCTAACCTGCCATTCTACAGAGGACTTACCCTGGGGGCAATGTGTGTCCACACTACAGAAATTCCTGACCTTCAAAATATTATTATTGGAGAACGTAGTCCAGTTCTGTCTGTCCAACTGCCTGTATAGTTTGGAGAAGAATGTGTAATGACTATAATCCTCAGAAGGACTAGACCTGACTTCCCTACTCTAACCTACAGACAAGACCATGACTGCTTTTTTGGAAGCCCAGTTGCTTATGTGTCTTTGACCAAATTTGGCCTCCTCTTCTCATTAGAGACAGACTATGACAGTTATTGCTATGATCAAAGATGCTGCAGAAGATGGAATTTATTTCTTTACAGGGACCCTTAAGGAGAGCTCTTTGATTGGTCTCAGCATCAAGAATGGCTATGTTGCTTCCTTGCACCACTGGTTTATTTTTACTATACAAACACTAACTCTCATGAACTTTCATATTTCCCTCTTCATGGTGGCTGCTAGAAAGGTCAACTCCAAATTCGTGAACCACCTATAGTCCAGTCTTAAATCCTTAATGGTAGGCATTTTGCTTACACAGTTACTTCTTGACTGCATCTTATGTCCTTAAGCTTCTACTCCTTTCATCTCAAGTTTTAAGACTTGCATACATGTTATTTAATCTTGGAACATCTTTCACATTTTGTAAGCCATCTTATCATTATTATTTTTTAAGATTAAGGTGCGAGTGTAAGTAATTATCTTTTACCTTAGTTTCAAAGGTTTTGAAGACTTTCAGGCAGAAACCATCTTAGTGGAGAGTGCCACTCTTGGAACCCAGCTTATGTCTTAGGGGCATCTTTGATATAGCGTGCCTTTGCAGGGGTTTCTAAACTCCCTTGCCCACCTTTTAATTACATTGTGAATTTACTGATTTTTCTTCATAATATTTTTGGCCATTAAAACAGAATTATTTTGTGTTCCTTTCCAAGAGTTGGGAGGTAAATCCACTCCTTCATGGTAATGAAGTCCAAAGGAGAATTTGTTTTCATCCTCTACAATATTATTCTATGTTCAAAAAATATCTTCAAGCTTTTACAAATCTCTAATTGCTGAAAGATTTGTAGTTAACAACAAATCTCAAATATTTAGCTTTAGGGATTTAAAATCCCAACAATATTGATAACAAAGATAAAACAATTACTGTCTGCAATAAATGATCCACAGCAATGTCTTTCAGAAGAATACTTGATGAGCAACTTCCACGAATTGGGGGTAGGGCTGAGAGGGTAAAGAATTCAGCCAGATGCAAGGGTGGAAAAGCCAACAATCTAAACAAGGCACTCATTTCTCAACTCGGAAACAGGGCAAACAGTCCTCTGGGAGACTGGCTGTTCCTTCCAGTCATTTGCTGCAGGGCCCTTCATTTCTCTTCTGGGAGCATTTTTATGCTCATATACAAGGTGCACATCCACACAGGCCCTATGTTTCTCATTTCTCCAAAGGCACAGTAAGCAAGGCAAACATTTTCAGTGTGATCTGCATCATGTTCTACTTCGTACAAGTTCATATTTTGGTTGAAATGATAACCATAAATATTTAACATTCTAAAAGCTGTGGCTTTCCAGCCCCAGCCATCCATCCGATGGGAGACAATGTTGCATGCATTAATTTACAACCCACTTTCATTTCAAGCAGGTCGATAATATTTCATAAGATAGGAAACCAGAAGGCATGATTTTGGTGGAAAGAGGAAAAGGGCGCAGCTTGGCATAAAGACCTAAAGACCAAATTCTGAGAAGGAGGATAGAAATTGTGTTTGGGACTCTTTTGTTTTTTTCTTAATCTTAAATTTTTCCTTTTTTGCGAACTGAAGGAATTAACATCATTTTAAGAAGTGAAAGCTCTCTTAAGAGTGCTGATTCCCTCCAGCTCCCCACCTCATGCACGCATACATATGCATGTGCATACACACACTCACACTCACACACACACACACTCACACAGTAGAGGATGTCCAGATGAGAGTCGTTGATGCTCAAATACCAACAGAAAGAGGGAGGGTGCTGCTCACCAAGGCTGGCCACAGTGTGTCCCTGCATTTGACCCAGTTGAACAAAGGTGGTGTTTTGAAAAATGACCCCCATTTGACATTTACATGATACCAAATGATCCATTTGAATGTCATTAGGTAAGCAATTGCTTTTCCAGCTTGCAGACAGTCTAATTCTCATCAATTTCACCTTTAATTTAGAAGAGAAATGATAACCAATGGAAGGAAGAAGAAGAAAAAAACCCACAACAGAGATGTGTGTCTTATGTTTCAGAGTGGTTTATCATTCACAGTGTTTTTTGTAAACAAGATTTTGAATAAACTCCAAAAGGACAAGTAAAAGGTTGAGTAGAAATATATTCTTCCTTTTTAGCTGGGACCACAGAAAAGTGGGTGACTAATAACATTCTAATTACAAAAGCCCTACAGTAGGATCTGTTAAAATACACAGATAGAAGTTCAATCATATGAAAGTAATTACTGTATATCTATATGCTGATGTGTGAACCAATCCCTTTTACTCCAGATAATTCAGTGGTTATTGATTTTTTATTTTATATGTGTAATAACATGTTCCTAAGTTCAAAAGAATCAAAATACCAATATTCAGCTATTTTCACCTTCAAAGACCTTTACCAGTATAACTATTTAAAGCTCATGCATCACTGCCCAGTGCCCCTGGTGAGGTCCAGGTGCTAAAAGCAGAACACAAGGCTAGCAGCCCAGAGCAAACCACCTGTGGGATTGACCCCTCTCTGCTTCCTTTCCTCCCAAAACGAAAGGTTCAAACGACAATAATGGCATCAGAATACTGAAGGAACAAAGGTAAGTCATGTACCCACAGTTAGGGCACATATGGACCCTAGGCTGGGCCTTGAGTCTGGGCTGCTGTTGTTGCTGACATATATGAAGACCCCCAGATACCCCTGAATCTCCGTTTTCCCTTCAAAGAATTAATAGGATTTGTCTGACGACCAATGACTGAAAAACCTAGTTGCAAACTGAAAAAAATATCTTCTTCATGTAACTGAAGAGTCTAGTAATAGGATTGAGGCAGGGTCAGACTTGGTCCAGTGCCCAGATGATGTCATCTGGGACCTGGCTTCTCTCCTTGTCACTGGTTTGCCTTTGGTGGCATTGGCTTCATCCTCAGACTGCTCAGAGTGGCCTCTCAGAAGCTGCAGTTTTTTTTTTCCTGGTATTGAAAGTTTTCTAGTTGTTTCCAACTTCACACCTCCATGAACTCTTCTCAAGGAGAAGGGAGAGGCTCTTCTTCTAGCTCCCATAACTCATGAGATGCCCTCTCTCATGTCCTGGGGAGGTGGGATATGCTGCTTGGCTTGAGCCAGTCCTGGTCCACCCTGGAATAGGGAGTGTGGTCGCTCTCACCCACATTGAATGGGAATGAAGAGAAGGAATTTCTGAAAAGAAACTTGAAGTACCATTGAATGGGGAGCCATGGGGAGGCTGTGGATGTAAACAATAAGTGTTCACTACAATTTTGTAGCTTCTTGTTTAGTTGTGTCTTTTACCAAACATCTTGATTTTATTTTCTTTTGCCACAAAGTCACCTGAGGAAGTCAACGGGTGACGTCAGTTCTGGTTGCAGGCTGGATTAAGACTCTGATGATCCTTTGATCTCCATCTCCAAGTCCCGGCTCTGTGTCTCCAAACTAGGGGGCTGGCAGTGATGGCAGACACCTGGCACACAGGCCGCCACTTTCCCCTCTCGGTCCTACAGCAGACATCATCCATCAATCACAGGACTTTTTCCTGTGCAGTCCAGATGTGGCCCCAGAGACCTACTTAAAACAGTCCTCTGGACAGCCCCTACAAATGTATTGGTGTTGACAAGTGAGATAAAACGTATTTGCCATCCCTGGAAAGGATTGCACACCAATGACCCAAACTACCAATGCATTTCACTCATATACTAAGAGAATTCACAAACACACATGCACACGTTCATACACTTCAATGTTTCTCCAAATGTGGTTTGCAGATCTTTTGCATTAGAATCCCCTTGTGTTTTTACAAAATGTGGATTCTGGAGACCCACTCTAGAGCTATGGGATCAGAAAATTCTCAAAATAACAGTTGTAAATACTGAGTAGGTTAGTAGATATGAACGAATAATATGCTTCATTCATACTAGGTCTCTGAGATATTGGCCCATTCTTTGTGTATTCTTTCAGCAGTTTCTTAAGCTACTGTGGGTAGGAACTTGGCTAGCTTCTGTGAATTCAACAAGAATGGTGCAAATAAAGGGTGCCCAGACTTCCTCAGTGAAACCCAGTGATACTTTGTGGAAGGGGTTAACAGTCACAAGAAAAGACCAGAATTAAAAGGAGCTCAGAGATTGGCAATATCATTTATTTTCTTTTATTTTTTAGGGGGGTGAGAGGCCAAAGGGGGAGAGAGGAAGAACCTTAAGCAGTCTCCCTGCTAATCCCATGACCTGAGCCAAAATCAAGAGTCAGACACTCAACCGACTGAGCCACCAGGCATCCCAGGCAAGATCACTTCTATGTGAGGGGGCAAAAAGAAAGTGTCATGGAGAATTTGGCCCTAGAGGCTTTATTGTCTAGGATGGGGCATGGGATGAAGAGAGATGAGCGGGAAGGTAAATGGCAATGGATGGAGGTGGGCAAGATATTGTGAGCAGTCATTTAATTTAATTGGAGCTGTGAATGGATTCTGAGAAAAGAAGTTAGAAAAATAGGATTAAGTTTTCATTCTGGAGGTTTTGTGGGTCTGGCTTCAGTGTTTAGACTTTGTTTCGTAGCCAGGGAATGCTATTTTAAGAAAGGGTGTGACATGATACTAAGCCATGTCTAAGGATGTAAAATCTGGAAACAAGGTAGGGAGAAGGACTAGAGTGAGAGAGGCTAGAGCTTAGGGGTGATGGAATGTTGTAAGGTGCAGGTGGGAGGCTGGGGGTCTGAACTGGAATTCTTGGCAATAGAAATGGAGGGGAACAGATGGGAGAGCTTCTGAGGAAGCCCAACTCTCTGCCTTGTTGGTTTGACAGCTTAACCAGACCTTCAAAGGCATATTAGTCAGGATGTGCTGGGTTATGCTGCAATAACAAGTTACTCTTGAAATCTTGGTTTTTAACATAACAAATTTTACTTATGTTTTACATCCAAGACTGGGTGGCAGGGGGCTCTGTTGCACTCAGCCACTCAGGGACCCAGGTTGAAAGAGGCTCTGTTATCTTTCAGTTGCACCATATAGCATGTGGCCTCACCAATGCTAAAGATGAGGAAAAGATGAATGCAGTCAGAGCAAAGACCCTTAATTGACTTGACATCAACATCACTTCCACTCAGAGTCTGTTGGCCTGAACTAATCACATCTAACTAAATATTTATAAAAGAGTCTGGGAAGAGTAGGAGAAAACATGGAATATTTGGTGAGCCCTTACTTTTTCAGCTATAATAGGGTAATTTCAGGATTACACCTGGAGTCAGAAATTAAGAAGTCATATACCTGAGTTGCCCCTAGAACATGGAGGTAAATTGGTAAGAGGAAGAGACTGGAGAATAATTTTTATAACTCACCCAGTCACCTATAGGAGTAGTATTACGATTTCAGGCACAGGGGTGGTGGTATGCCTTGAACTTGAGTGGTTCTGCCTTGGAGTTTTAGTCTTTAAAAGTTAGTCAAAGGAGTCCCTGACTACGATTATCTGTAGTAGTGCACACATCTCACATAAGGCGAGCAGAAACCAGTTAACATGCATGTGTGTGTGTGCACACACTCTTGTGTTTTAATGAATATATATACATATATATATATTCATTCAAAATATATTTGTTAAATATATATTCATATATATGTATAATATACATATATATATTTAATGAATATATTTTGATGACTAAAATAGAATAAAAAATATATATTTTAAGATTTTATTTATTGGTTTATTTTTAATTTTTTTATGCTTTATTTTTTATTTTTAAGAGAGAGACAGTGTGTGAGTAGGGGAGGGGCAAAGAGAGAGGGAGACACAGAATGCGAAGCAGACTCCAGGCTGTGAGCCATCAGCACAGAGTCCGACGTGGGGCTCAACTCACAAACCATGAGATCATGACCTGAGCCGAAGTTGGACACCTAACTGACTGAGCCACCCAGGCGCCCCAAGGTCTTATTTTTAAGTAACTCTACACCCAACGTGGGGCTTGAACTCATAATCCCAAGACAAAGAGTTGTCTGAGCCAGCCAGATGCCCCTAATTTATAAAACAAAAATAAAATCCCCAAATCCAAATCTATTTATCCTCCTCAACAACCTCAGAGGTTTTTAGAAATACAAATATTTTTGTGGAGTGAGAAGTCTTCCGAGAACCCCCAATAACTATTTTGAAAGTCTTCTTTCTGAGTCTCAAACACCCTTCCCTCCAAAAGAATCATGGCTGTTGTCAAACAGACACACTGACACAGGCAACAGATATTTACCATGTGCCCACCAAGTCTCAAGCATTCTTCTAGGCCCTAGGGATGCCACCTTTGTGGACTTTGCATTTAGTAGGGGAGAAATCTAGCCAGTCAGTATACAACTGGAACTTTAACTAGGACTTCATACTCCAAGCTCTTTGCACTAACATGTCATGTTTGTTCTTCAAATGAAATATTCCAGATTTTTATCACTGCCACCTCCTAAAGCTCTAGCTCTTTCTCAAGGCTCCTTGAAAAACCATAAGCCCAAACTTGTTGGGTAGCATGTGGAGCTCTGGTGCTATGGGGAGATAAAGATGAATAAGGCTCTCTCTTTGCTTGCAGAGAGGCTATTGGTCTATTTCTTGGATGCCAATCTATCCTTTTCTGATGTGCTCCCCATCCCTGGTCTTTGTTTTCACAAAATTTCAGGCCAATGCAAGAGCAGCCGAGCTACCATGACTGCACTATGGGCAGGAAAGAGAAGACCTCTTTTTTCCCACCTTTATGAAGGGCAGGAAGGCATTCAGGAAAAGGATGGGGGTACTTTCCACCCCTGCACTCCAGACAGACCTGTTGCATTAATCGAAAAAAAACCTGGTTCCAGGCCAAATCTAAAGCCATCTTCTTTTTGCTCCTAGGGACAGCGGCTCCACCAGAAAATACTTGGAATCGTTGGGGCAGAAAATAGAAGGCTCTCTGGGAACAGAGTGCCTCTGATCCCACTCCTTTCATGCCCCAGGAAAAGAAAAGAGGCCCATGTGAAAACCCCTCCTGGGGCTTCCCAACCAGTTAAACATGAGGGAGAGGAGAAAAGGGGAAAAATTCTAAATAAAAGCAAAGTCTTTGAAAAACTTCAAAGAAACATTTCTCCTGCTCAGAAGTCA
The DNA here is from genome assembly GCF_028018385.1 of Neofelis nebulosa. Taxonomy (NCBI): domain Eukaryota; kingdom Metazoa; phylum Chordata; class Mammalia; order Carnivora; family Felidae; genus Neofelis; species Neofelis nebulosa. The sequence goes on from NC_080793.1 coordinate 53,549,767, forward strand.
GGAGCACATCTGGCTGGCGGTGGAAAGAGAAGTGGTGTCATCTGGGCAGAAATGTTCTTTTCAAATATGTCCTTTAAGAAAAGCAAGAAAGGAGAGTGCAAGAGATTGAGAGGAGAGAAATAATGCAAAGAGGGAAGGGAAGTTAAAGGGAAAGAGAAAAAAGGAAAAAAAAAACCCTCCTAAATCTTGTAATGTTTTAGGAGGGCTTATTAGAGTGAAAATTAAGTGTCATACAGAGCTCTGCTCCAGTATTGATGGCCTTTATTCAAAGAGCCATCACCCTGTAAACTCACTTTAACAACTCCCTTCAGATGAAATATAAAAATTAAAGACATTTACAACACAGCTTAGTAGCAGATGTAGTCGTCCTATTGGGGCTTAGATCAAATAGTGATGTAAACCCCAGCAGGATAACAGGTCTTATGAAAAAGTCCTTAACAACAGCCCCCAAAAATCTTGGAAATCTTACAAAACATGTTTCCCATTCTCTCCCAACCTCAAGGGTCCCCCTCGTTCCCCCAGCCCCTCCCCTGATCTGTTAGACTCCTTTTCCATCGTCATCTTCGTCTGGAGTTCTTATGAGTCACTCTACACTTAGCAACTGGACCAAAAAAAAAAAAAAATCTGGTTGGGCTTCTGGTTATCTTCCCCATCTAGTCATCTGCCTCCATCTTTACCTGGGGGAACACCAGGGTGAGGGATGTGCTGAGCAGTCTGGGAAAAGGACTGAAATGTACAGATGGCTCAAATGGGGATTGAGGTCTGACCTTCACCTTGGTGTGTTCTTCCCCATTTGCCTCTCCTCCTCCTCAAACTCTCATTTTCCCACCCAGAGGAGCCTGAAAAGTGGTTTCCAATTTGATTGAGAGGCTGGGTCCTCACTAGTCTAGGAGACACTTATATCTGTTATATAGTAATGACTGCAGGTGCAGGACTTGTCCCCAGTCTACCCTTTCCAAAGAAGAATTTCTCAAGGATTTATTCTGGGATCCATCTTCATCTACCCACGCACCGCACGCACCCACTCACTCACTCATTCGTAACGTTTGAAAAGTACGTTTGTGTGTCTTTGACGTGCCAGGTACCAGGCAAAGTGCTGGAGGCATGGGCATGATCACACTGTTGGTTACAGTTTTCTTTGTCCTTGAGCTGACACGTCCCTGGACTGGCTTTGGAAAGAGAAAAAGGTCATAAAATGGAAGTGGAGAGGTATAAGTAAGCTCTATCTGAGAATTTCTGGTTGTTAGGTTCAATTTTTCTATGGCCCCAACTCTTACAAATGAAGGCAATGACCTCTCTTGCCTCCACCACAGTGTATGGAAAAAGAGTCAAGTTGCCCTGTAGGCCCAGGGGCTTGTCCCCAGACTCCTTTTTTTCTGGCAGATGATCACTTAGCCAATGATTTGGGAGTGATGGTGTTAGATCTCTGGCCACAGCCTGGCCCTTGGACCAGACAGAGGCCAAGAGGCTGGAAAATAGGAAGAATCTACAGGGCCTTCATGAACAAAAGAGCAAATCCTGACCCTGTAATGAGCTCTACTCTGAGGGTAGGTCAAAGCCCTGCTTCATTGGGAGCAACCTGATAAGAAAACCAAAATAAAATGTTATCACCTCAGCTGGCTGAACCAAGGCCAGTGAGAAAATTGTCCTAGGGAGCCCTGAAAGCAGTAAATGAGAAGCTAGCTTGGATGTCACATGGAGCTTAAGAAGGTTGGAGATATTCCAGGGCTAAGTGGGGGCCTTCTAAGGTCATGCAGTCTAGAGTTTTCCAACACCCAAGCCAACATTTACAGCTTGAACTCATACCCTCCCTGCCCTCTTCTCCTTTGCTTTACCCAAGAGATCTACAATATGATTGGGTTGCAAATTTTGTCTGGTCCATCCCCATACCTCCCAACAGGCTTGGCGGGATTTTGTTTCACACATGGTCTAATCTGAAAACAAACACTGGAAATCAGCTGCTAGGGTGGGAGGCCATGTTGATAAGACCAATGATCAAGGGAGGCCCCCTCTCTGGATCCCTGCAAGGAATTACTTCAAAGGTACTTTCCTCACACTTGCATACATATCCTCCTACTGACACAAGTACTCACACATGTACACTCACACACACACACAGCTACAGACGACCACAGTCCCAGTGGATTACTTCACTATACTCTGGGCCATTTGGTCAGAGAAGAGGCAGCATTTACCTCCACTAATGCAAGGTCTAATCTGTGAAGAGAATGTGTGCTTATGTAAAGCATCAAAGAAGATAATAGTTACAGCCTATGTCACAGGCGTGGACTAATCTTCGATTAAATAATGATATTCAGATGACATTTCTTGGCAACTGGCAGACCAGCTGGAAAAATAAGTCAAAATTTCCGCAGAGAATAGACCATTTTGCCATCCAAAGCTGGCCAAGTACAAACAGCAAAGGTTCTAAACACATATAAATAAAAGGTCCCAGCGCTCTGGCTTGCAAAAGGGCTCCCTTTTCTCCTCACAGAACTGCACATACTAGTTTGCAGGTAGGCGTAAAGTGCACATGTGTGTGTAATATCTGCTGTATACACTTGTCTGTCCTCTTTCTCCTAGGTATTCTGACCTTTGAAACTTTCTGGTCCACCTCTTCATTTTTCAGATGAGGAAACTGAAATCGAGAGAGCTGGAGAGCTTGAGGGAATTAACAAAGGCCACACAGCAAACCAGGAGTCTTGACTCTCATTCCAGTGCTCTTTTGAGTACATTCTGACCTCCACGGGGCTAATTGGTGGAATCTATAAACACCCATCATGGGATGCATGCATGTGCACAGGAATCAGCGTGGCTGGGCTGCTGTGTTAAAGGTACACATGTGTAATATGACCTGATGGAAAAACTCTGGCTTAGACCTAGTCTACTATCAGAATCTAAAAAGGAGAATGATAGAGACCCTAACACAGGAACTATTTACAAAGAGGCAGGTGGAGTCAAGTGGAGCTGACAAGGGCTGGGGCAGAAACCTGTTTGCAACAGTACAGAGCTCTTCTGGTCCCTAGACCTGAAGGAGGCTAGTAGAGGGAGAAGTTTTCCAAACCCAAAAAGAGTAAGGTTGCTCTTTGTTAGGGGGGCTCAGTCAACCAGGGTAGCCTGCATGGAAGAAGCTGGGAATCAATACTGTAACCTCACCCTTCCCTGTTCTCTCAACTCCAGCTTGTGCCTCCCATTGAGTGAAGCCAACAAGAACTAAAGGTGGGCATGATGTGGGCCATCATTTGGGCCTCCCTGTGGAAGAGAGTGGTGATTAGGTCGAGAGGAGCAAATAGAATATCCTGCATGTCTGGGTTCAAATCTCAAGTGGCTTTGCTTCTTACCAGTGCTGTGACTTGGGGCAAGATATACAAGTTTCTGCCCTTGGGTTCCTCATCTGTGAGATGGTTATGACACCACCCAGCTTGAGATGTAAAGCGACTCTTAAGGCTGCTATGTGTGCAGCTCCAAGCTCGATGGCCAGCACACTCAGTGCAGTTCCTTCTCTCAGCAACACCAGAGGCCCCTGGACAATTTGATGGTAGAAACCTGAAGGAAAGAAAGCCTTACACTTTTGCAGACCTTTTGATCCAGGAATTCTGCTTCTAGGAATTAGTTTCAAGGAACTAATCTGGCAAATGCACAATATTATATTTTTTGCCACACCACTTCTTAAAATGTGAAAATTGGGAGCAGATTTACTGTCTCTATCCATAAGGACTCCTAGATGCAAACAACAGAAACTGGTTCTGGATGAGTTAAGCAGAAAAGGAACTTAGGGAAGGAATACTGGATGACTCACAAATGCCAGAAGAGGCCAGGTTGCCTTGGTGGTTGAAAACAATTGGCCTTCTCTTGCACACTTAAGTTTGTGGCAGATCATTTGTGAGCAGCAATGGATAAACCATGCCCCAGACACCCAGAGTGTTCACACCCAATTGTGTGGGCAAACCAGCTTGTCCCTACCACCCAAAGCCATGTTTCATAGGCATGTTCCAGACGCACAAATAGAATGAGGGAGATGTGCTTAGCAGTGGAACTTGTGGAAAAGGCTTGGAGGGGTTGGATTGGTCACCAGCAAACTCCACACAAAGCAGAGACTGAGGTTCTTAAAGGAGCCAGTCAGCCCACTCCAGTTCACAAAGTTAATCCTTTACGAGGTGACGGATTGACTGAAGTGATCTTGGGGGTAAGTGGACCTGATGCTGGAACTTTGACTCATGCCTGCCTGTGCCTGGAATGTTGATGTCTGGATCCCATTTACTGAGCCCACATGCCCACCCAGATGCTCTGTTGGCTGTTGGCAGCTCACAGCTGCCCACCTTCTCTGCTGAGGTGACTAAGGGAGTACCTTGTTTAGGCAAAGTTTCTTCATCCTCGGACCCCAAGGATCAGGTAAAAGCTGGACTTTTCTCCTCTTTCTCCTTCTTTAATTTTCCTTCCTCCCTCCCTTATCAGTTTTCCTTGAGGAGCACAACCCCCTTGATAAGTCAGCTGCACTCAATCCTTATCTCAAGCTCTGCTCCTAGGAAAAGGGGCCTAAGTCATTGTCTGACTTAGATTTATGCCTGGCCTTGAATTCCTTCTTGCACTTGTGCCTGGGGCCTGATTTCTGCCCTCACTTGGCTCCCAGCCTCTGCTTTCACCAAGCCCAGTGTGATAGTGAGAGAGAGGGAGAGAGACAGAGAGACAGAGAGAGAGACAGAGAGAAAGAGAGAGTGCGAGAGAGCGTGAGAGAGACAGCACGAACAGTGTTGGGGGAAGGATAGGCATTCACTCAGGGGTACTATTTTGTTTTGATCCTCTCACAGAAGGAGCCAGATCTCACTCAAGTGATCAGACTAGGGTGCCTCTTTCTCCTGTGAGCCCCCAGCACCTAGGCTTACCTCTATTGTCACATGTATCAACCACGCTATTTTACAACATTCCGCTTTCTTGTCTTTCTCCCTGATGAGACTGAGCTCTAGAACAAGGAAAGTCTTAGTGTTACACAAACTCAGAAATCGAAGTGATTGTCATTATTATCCATAGGCACACAGGTAATCTTTGTCAAACAAATGCAAGAATCTTCAGAGGACAGGTCTCTCCCTGATCAGAGGGTCAGTACCAGTCTTTGGGAATAGTGGATTTACCCAAAAGCCAGGCTTGGTTATCAAAGCAGCCCATAGATGAACTTGGGCTTAGAAAAGAGTGAGCACAGATTCTCATTACCTACAAGTTATTAAGTTGTGATTTAAAAAAAGGGAGAGAGGAAGGGATGAACATTTGTGAAGGAATACAACATCTGTATTCGTCTGTGCACAGATACCACACTGGCCCACGGGGCCACCTTTAATGAACAGCATATGTTATGGTTTCTGTGGACCATATTGTATACCTGCTTTGTGCAAAGTGTTACACAACACAAAGGCGATTTCTGTTGAGGTCCCTGCCCCCAAGGACCTCACGATTTCAAAATAAACAGGTGGTTATAGGATGGATAAGGTTTATTGAGTGTTCACTATGTACCAGGCATAGTTTGAGACACTTCACATGTACTAATTCATTTAATCCACACCGCAACTGTCTGAGATAGGTAATTTTACAAATGTAAAAACTGAGGCTCAGGGAGGTTTATTAACTTGCCCAGGATGACAGCTCCAGAGTGGAAGAGCCAGGATTTGAACCAACACCCTTTTAGTTCCAGAGCCCTCAGCACTCCACAGAATGACGAGTGAGATGCAAGGAGATATGAACTAATTGCCGCTAAGAGCCCACTCTTCTTATTTGAAACCTTTCCTAATGTCCCACTGGCTCATCAAAATCACTGTGTCCAAAATGGAAAGTTTTATCCTTTATTTTGATCATCTGCCCCATATCCTCATCCTGGCCAACCCTGTCTCTATCAATTATCTCAGTCTAGGACCTCAGAGTTGTCCTTGATCCTTCCTTCTACCATGTCACCTGTACCATCTACCTGCTTGCTAGGTCTGCTGAATTCCACATCAGACATAACTCCATAGCTCAACCCCTTCTTGCCACACTCCTGGTCCCTGCTTGCTGGGATCACTGCAGTAGTCTCCAGTGCCTTCCTGACTCTCGCTCATTCCCCATGTCAGTGCCTGTCACACTACTGCCTCCTCACTCGGTCTACCCCAGCTCCATTGCAAACCTTCAGGAAGGGACTCAGATTCTGGTCCAATCCATCCTGGAGGCCAGGGCTCTGCCTTTTTAAGAGTAATTCTGGCTAGGGCTAGGAAGTGACTCATCTCCCCAGGGGCAGGGCAAGAGAGGCCAGCTGTATGCACTAGAAATCACACTGCTTTGCAAACATTCATTCCTGTATGACTCACCTGGGAATCTTGTTAAAGTGCAGATTCTGATTCAGGAGGTCTGGAGTGGGGCCTGAGGTTCACCATCTCTGATGAGTTCCCAGGTCAGGCTCCTACTGCTGGTCCCTAGACCTTAGTTTGAACAGCAAGTACTAAAGGTCTGATTCAAGGCTGACAGCAGGGCTTTCTCCAGCCACAATCTTAGGCTAGGACAAAGAGAGCTATAGAAAAAAAATCAACCACAAAATACTTTATCGAGCATTTGCTATAGGCTAGATGCATGCCAGGTGCTGAGTTTGCATAGTCTCCCTTAAACGTCTCAATAAACCTAATACCACTAATATTCCCATTTCCTGTATGAGAAAACTGAAGCGCAGCAAGACGAAGGAAGTGACCAAAGGTTACCCACTAGGGAATGGTGGACCTGCTGCTTACACCTGAGTCTCTCCGTCCCAATATCAGTTCTCTTAACACATCTGCTACTCAGAGTGAGGGCTGAAGAACTGAGGGGCACAGGGTGAAGGCAAGTCTGAGAATCAATGCAATACGCTACCCATGGTGACTCCTGAAAACCTGGATGAGCTGGCACTTCCGGGATCCTGACATACATGTTCTCTATTTCTCATGATGTGGCTAAAAATAGGTACTATTATTAGAGATGCTCAGAGAGAAGTTTAGAGGCAGAAAGGGCTGGACTGAGATTCCATCATCATTGCCTGAATTCTCTGTTACCCATAGGTGCAGGCCTGTCAACAAACTCCAGGCCCACGCTGGGCTGCCACAGCCCACGTGGCCCTGGCCGAGACCTATCTGGAGCCTGGAGCAGCTGAGGAGATACAACACAGGGCCACAGGTGTGAGGGGGCCAGAGTCGGGAGTTCTTGCCCTGAGCAGACACTGACAGCAGAGTGACAGTGTGTGGTGAAAAACCTAGTCCCACCGTGTGGACTGGGAATTTTGTCCAGGTTCTATAATGAATGAATAGCGTGACCCTCCGTGGCCTTTTCCCTCTCTGGGCTTCTTTATTCATCTGGAAGGCCACAGACAGAATCTTCGGGGCCCAGCGCACAGTGAAAACGTGGGCCTCTTGTGAAAAAATTACTGCGAATTTCAAGATGGTAACAGCAGATCATTAAACCAAGAGCAGGACCCTTGCAAGTGTGAGGCTCGGTGTAACGGCACAGGTCACGTGCCCATGAGGCCAGCCCTGGTGGTGGGGTGGTACAAAATGATGTGTAATGCCCCCTCAAGCTCTATTGTTCAATAAAGTTGGTTTTCTCCTGTCACCCCCACTTTGCCTGCTCATAACTTATATGTCACCCAGAAAATATGTGCAGCATCTCACCACCTGGCCTTGCCTCTCCCTGCTGTCCTAGGGTCATCTCCCTCTTCCTGTCTGCTCTACCACCAGAAGGCCTTCTAAGGTTTTCAGGAAATTGCCCCAGGTCTACTGCCATCTTGGAAGAGATGAGGGGTAGAATGAGTGGGAGGAAGGAGAACATGCCTTTTTTTTCCTTCGGGGACCCCATCCTTTGGAGACAGAGCCTTCATTTCCCAGGTCTTTCCTGACTCCTCAAGAATCGGAACAGAGGCCTTGAGAAGAGTGAGTCAGCAGCACAAATCCTGTCCTTGCCTCCTCCCTCCCCCCCAGGGACTGAATACCTCAGTTCCCAAACTCTCTGAGTCAGGGAGGTCGCCCCGAGGACATCTGCCTGTTTGTCCGAGCCATGCCACGCAGGCAACAGCTGCTGAAATGAGCCCAGGAGCCTCCACTTCCTGTGGCCGGACAGTCAGACCAGGTGACTACTTGCCCTCCTCCAGGACACCTGCACCACTGCCCAGGTGGCTGAGTATAGGGAAGGTGTTGGCTGCCCGGGCCCATTCCAGAGACTCGGCCCAGGGCCCAGGACAGCCCCTGCCAGCACCTTCTCTTGGGATGCTGAGCATCCCAAGGAGGCAGCCCATGGTATAAAATGATCTCTGAGAAACACACAGAAGCACTGGCCTGAGGGTCAGACCCTCTTAGGTTTTGCCACTGACCTTGGGAAAAAAAAAAAAATCACCTTTTCACCTTGATATTCTCTCTGGGCCTCAGCTTCCTCATCCCAAAAGTGAAAAATCTTCTTATCTTCTTTGCCTCCTTCCCCCAGGCAGAATGAGTTGGTTCTTCTCTGGGCTCCCCAATCATATAGCACATGGCTTAATTGGGACCTTACCATATCATGAGATGGTTAATTATGTATCTGATACTCCTTCTAGGTGATCAGTGCCTTAAGGGCAGGAAACATATTTTAGTCTTTCCCTGCTTCCCCTTTTAGCCCTAACCCTCCACCGTTCTGTGTCTTAGATGCTTAGACTGCACTGGGGACACTAGTGTACAAGGAACAACTGTCTTTCACGTTTGTTAAGGTGAAAACACTGCACCTCCACCCCGTGCCAGGTCTGGGAAGAAATTCAAACAAAGGGAAACCCAAGATCTCTGCCCACCATGAGAACAGTAGTTGGAAAGCTCCCTGACTCCCATCTCATCTCTCTCTGTCCCAGGCCTGCCCTGGCCGCTGCTGATTTTTGTCTTCTCTCATCTGACTGTGATGGTCCAGGGTCCTGTCGACATATGATGGCCATGTGAAGCCTCGAAGGCACAGCACCACTGCCTGAGGAGAGCTCAGGGTCTGGCCAGGAATGGTGAGGTAATACTTGGTAATGGTCACGGGGCAGAGATATGAACTTCAGACCAGACCCTGGGGAGGTGTCTGAGGAGTAAAAGGAGGTGAGAAAATTCCAGAAGCAGCATCTGCTTCCCCCAGGGGTCCGAGAGGGTTGGGAAAAAGCCTGTGAGCCCCTGGGGAAGTGCAGGGCTCCACTCACAAGGTGGGCTTTTGATGCCCCTCTCCTGTTCTGTCACTCTCCCCTAGTGGGTAAGGAACACTTTGGGGAATAGCAGTCATGGGAACCAAGGCAAGGTTGGCATAATGGACTGAACTGAGCCTTCCTCTCCCCCAAATTCATACACTGAAACCTTAGTCCTCAATGTGATTCTATTTGGAGATGGGCCCCTAAGGAGGTAATTAAGGTTAAATGAGGTCACAAGGCTACGGTCTACTTCAATGGATGGTGTCCTTATAAGAAAAGATACTGGAGATCACTCTCTCCACACACGCATGGAGAAGAGGCCATGTGAGGACACACCGAGAAGGTGGCTGTCTGCCAGCCAGGAAGAGGGCTCTTAACAGAAACCAAGTCTGCTGGCCCCCTGATCTTGGACTTCCAGCCTCTATAACAGAAAATGTGTGAGGCACCCAGCCTGTGGTATCTGGTTATGGCAGCCTGAGCTGACTAGTACAGTTAGCCTATTTGTGGGCATCACCTATCATGCACAAGGGTGGGGACAGATGTCATAGTACAAGGGCTAAGGAAGAGGCTTTATGGGGAAGGGGAAATTATATGGACTCAGCGAGCAAAGGCGTGGGTCCCCATTTTCCCACTCTGCCCATGGGGTGGTGTTCTGGATGGGTGAAGTTCTTACTGCCATGTGGCAATCTTGCCTTCCTAAGGATCCTTCCTTCTTATAGAACAAGCAAGAGAGGAAGATTGTCACTTAAGTAGCAATCAGACCACTTTAGGATGAGGCAGACTGGCCTTGGGGGCCAGCGTTTGCCAGAGCCGTCTGATGACAGCAGCTCCTGGTACCTGAAGCCCTTGAGACCATGTGACCAAGGACAGCTGAGTTCAGTCACAGGCAGATTCGGAGCCCTTGGTGCCAGCAAGATCATTGCCTAAGCAACCTGGAGTGAGCCCTGGAATCATTCCAGACAACCCAGGTATTTTTGTTTAGGCTTGGACCAGAGCAATCTGAACAGCACTCCCCTGGGGTTGACATGCGGGTGGAAAAGGGAGCAAAATGAAGAGGAGGTCAAACGCAGGGACAGTGCTGATCACTTGATCAGCCGACCTTCCCTATCAGGAGACTCTCCTTCTTGGAACAGATTTAGCTCTGATTAAGGGAGTGGGCATTCCTCCTACAGGGTGTACAGAGGAGGGGACAGGGCAGGACCCTAGGGGACCCATGTGAACATGGGCCACTGAGTCTCGCCAGGCCAATGAGACCACATGACTCCAAATGCTCCAGACACGGCAGCGGCCCCCTCTGTAGGGGGCAAAGAACGCTGAGAGAGCATGAAGTTTCCATACTCATGTGCTCGAGGGAGAGGGTCGGAGGCAAGACTCAGCAGCCACCTGTGCCCAAGCTTTCTAAGGTGGTTGGGATGTGTCCACTGTACTTTCCTCCCCACCACTGGCTGTCTTTACCAAAATGGATATGTCTGGCGAATGAGGGACTAGGATACAAAACATATTTGGCTTTGCTTCTTCCCAAAGACCTTGGTAAAGGCCCCATATGTAGTGTTCGTGCACACATGATGAAGCACATGCCTGTGTGTACGTGTGTCTGTCCATGTGCTGGCTCTGGAGCCAGGGAGAATGGAGACAGAAGAGACCTGGCAGGGCAGACATCCTCCTCCTGTGCAGACCGCCTGGCCTGCTCCTTCGGCTGACGTCACCCACAGGGGTTAGTCTCCTGTGGTGTTTTCTCTGCAGTCCATGCATGAGTAGCCAGGCTTTGACAGCCCCCTCTGGCTGCCTTAGAAGGTCTGACTCAATGGGAAGCTAGCAGAAAGAGCAGAAGACCAAACACGACTCTGGAGTTTACCCTTGCTTGTCCCGCCTGTACTCTGGGCAGTATCTCACCTCTCGTGGATTTCATGGTCACTTTCCAGTATTACCAAAAACTTCAAAATGTATCTTAAAAAGTCCAGTCCAGTCTAATCCCAGAGTTTCATTCTGTCACCCAATTTGAGACCTCTCCCTGTCCTAGCTGAGCCTGGACTCAGGGGAACAGGCTGTGTTTAGCTTCTGCTGTGTAGCTCCTGGTGCCCTGGTGGGAGCAAAGGAGAGGGGTGACAGAGGGGAGAGAAGGTCTTTCTCTCCTGGTCTGTTGTAATCTGGCATTGGGGAATCCTCTCACACATACAGATCCTGGCTCATTTTCTTGTAATGAGAATTTGTGGGTCCTCCCAGGGTCACCTACTGTGCCTTTACTTGGCATGCCATCTCTAGCTAACAGCTCATGACCAGCCCCCCTCAACCTCCATTCTGTGGTGCAGTCCACAGGCCACCTCCAACTTCTTTCTGCTGGAGTTGCCCTGGCTCTGCCAGGAAGATGGCTTGGCTCGAGACCTTTTCAAGACAGAAATCCAACCAGCTGCCTTCCGTGGGTCCACTTAGCCCACAGACCATTGCCTGTGTCCTTTCTTTGCCTTGGGTGGAATGTCACCTGTTCCCACTGTCACTTTCTCAGTCTCCTGTGTCAGGTTGTGGTTACCCAGCCGCCCAGCCTCAGACTTCTCCAGAAAAGCTTCACGCAACAACCCAGTATCTCCCCATCCAGTGGTTCAGGTCAGGCTCTCTCAAGGACTCTCTTCCTGAGGGGCCCCAGTTATTGGTATCACCATGACTCAGATTTCTGGAGCTCAGTGAGCATCTGGCCAGAGGGGTGAGGTCACTCTCTTCTCATGGGAAACACGCCTCTTCGGTATGCGTGGTCCTCCCAAAGTCCCCCTCATCTGTCTGGAGGTAGGGCCCCTCTCTCCCTCCCCAAGAGTGAGGGGATCTGCAGACTTTCTGACAAGGCCGGTTCTATGGATGTTCTCTGCTTCAGTCCCTGCTGATTGGTCTGCCTCCATGCCCTGGAGAAGGGGGATTTTTCAAACCGGATTTTGTTTGACTACTTCCTAAAAGGATTTTGGAAAACTATGGAGAGTTAGCATTTTGAAGCATTTTAAATGCTTTTCCACATTTAAGATCGACATCTGAAAATTTTCATCCCTAGTTTAAATAGCTCCAAAGGACAAGACTTCTGGTATGTTAAACAAGATATATGCACTTTATTATTTATTTATTTTTTTTAATTAAAAAAAATTTTTTTTACTGTTTTTATTTATTATTGAGAGACAGAGAGAGACAGAGCATGAGCAGGGGAGAGGCAGAGAGAGGAAGAAACACAGAATCCGAAGCAGGCTCCAGGCTCCGAGCTGTCAGCACAGAGCCCGATGTGGGACTCGAACTTACAAACCATGAGATCATGACCTGAGCCGAAGTCGGACGCTTAACCGACTGAGCCATCCAGGGGCCCCAAGATATATGCACTTTAAATATTTTTCATCAAGACCTTGAAGTTGCAGGTGTGGGTCATCTAATGTATGCAGCACGGCCACTGCATAACTTCACTTGACAAAACCAAAGGGTGAAGCCAGGAGTTTACATAAAAAAGAAAAATTCTGGTTTCACTTTTCACTGGAGAAGGCAAAAACATGATATTAAACTGAAGAAGTGAAAATGTTATATTAACGTAATATATAAGTTAATATGTGCCAGAAACCCCTGTATTCTTATCCCAAGATAGACAAGTAGGTAGGCTGGGAAGGTGCAGGATTTTGTGGTGGCTTGTCACCTGTTATGCTTATTTATTTATTTATTTTTGAGACAGAGAGAGACAGAGAGAAAGTTGGGGTGGGGCAGAGAGAGAGGGAGAGAGAAATCCCAAGCAGGCTCCTTGCTGTCAGAATAGAGCTCCATGTGGGGCTCGAACTCATGAAGTGTGAGATTATTACCTGAGCCAAAATCAAGAGTGGGACGCTTAACTGACTGAGCTACCCAGGTATCCCTGGTGGCTTGTCACTTGTATGAAATATCCCTGGTTTGGATGTTTTACTGGGCTCTTCCTTGTAGTCCTGCGTTTGGTGCCCTGAGGATTTTATGGCCCAGAGAGATGCCCCACAGCCAGGTTCGGGATGGGCAAGGCCCATCTGTTTTGTGGAAAACTGAAAACCACCAGTGTGCGCTCAGACGCTTTGGTTTTAGGAAAAAATGCCCAGACAGAGGGGATGCAAAGATATCTTCAAAGCTGTCTGTGCCTGTGTCTTCTTGGGAATGTCTCCCTGTGTCCCCAGGGCACTCAGCTGGAAGATCGCTGGCCTAACGGTTGCTGCATCTTCTGTGGTGGCCGCTTGTGGGTCCTACATAGATGGTCCGACACCCTCGTTCCCATTCACACCCTCTGTGTCAGACTTGAGGCCTCACCTGAGGTAGGAATGACTGGCAAGTCCCAGGTGAACACTCTGCTCGGCTCGTGCGGGGCTTGGCCCACTGGGGGTGCCCGGGGAGGGTCTGTGATCCATGTCTGATGTCAATGCCGAGTCAGCCCCCATAGTCCCTGCTGCCAATGTCCCTGCCTCCTGCCCCTCCTTGTGTGGGAAGGGGTGTGACGGGGAATTCTGGGCTGAGTAGCCACTTCCGTGTGGTTAGGGCTTTGGTGTGGGCGGCGGTGGGAGACACAGCTGGCCGGCAGGGGCTGGGGGACGCCTCTGGGGGATGAGGCCTGGGCTAGGCCAGAGCGTGTCAGCCAAGTGGAATCCCCGTGGTCCCATTTTCAAAGCCATTTGCAAGGCTGAGCTATTCTTTTGTCTGTGTCCGAGGACCCCCCACTTGCGGCCACAGCCTGGGAAAATGTATGCTGTCAGGGCCGCGGTGGCTTCGAGGAGCAGCAGAAGTGGGCAGACAGCTGTTCTGCATTGAGCCTCCACAGAATCAGCCTGTCTGGACCAGCACCAACCTTACGCTGGAGTTGGCCCCTGCTTGAGTGTGAGACTGCATGACACAAAGATGTGCTTGATCCAAAGATCTCCCACACCAGCCTGTCATGGTGCCTGGTGGCCAGGCCCACTATTGGAGAGAGGTGGAGACCGAGATGGAGAGATGGAGAGAGACACGTGCACAGAGACAGGAGAGGCTGGGGCAGCCTCAGGGCTGGCAGATATCACTCCCTCCTTCATTTCTTCAAGTACTCGCTACGTGACCCTGGGTAAGCCTCCTAACCTCTCCAAGCCTCAATTTGCTCTATGTGAAATGAGGACAGGATTCAGGGCTGAGGCCATCAGACAGGATCAGGGACGTGGGCATAGCTGGCACCCAGCATGTGCCCAGCGAAGTCTTGTTTCTGAGGCAGAGGCGTGTGCGATGTCCTCCCTGAATGCTGACCCACAGCATGTTGTGTCTGCAGCTTCCCCTGTCCCCAGAGGGGCTCATCCATAGGCTGCCCGGAAAGAACCGGAAGATTCGCTTTCTTGGGATTCTGGATGAAGAGAACAGGGATGCTGAGTGGTAGGCACAGTGGAGAACTGCAGGGATGGCCCCGGCCCCGGCTGCCCCCTTCCAGCTGCCCCACACACGGCCCTGCACAGTCTCTGTTATGCTCCAGCGGAAGGCCCGTCACTCTTGGACTCCTGGGCCCTGCCCTCAAGGGCAGACTCAGGCGGACTGGCTCTGTGGTCCCTTTGAAGCAGATCCCTGTCTCAGGCCCCTCCCCACATGGCTCTCCTCCATCTGATCCTGGGCAGGTTAAACACCGCCAAGACTGTCTTCCAGAAACCCCACTCCCCCTGATGAGAGCATCTACAGCAGACCGTACCCCTGTAGGGGGACCAGAGTCCTGGGGAAGCAAGACCGTGACAAGAGTGAGTGAAGAAGAACTATGGGTTACATGCTGGGGGAGGAAAAGAGAAGTGGGGTCAGGACCATTCCCATCATCACAGGAATATTCAGGGCTCACCTGAGCTCAGGCTCAAGATCCAAGTCTCCCTCCTAGAAGGTGGTGAACAGGTTCTTCTCTTCTGGGTGAGAGTGAGATCCCTGTTGGTGGCACCAGCCCAGACCCAGCTTTTGGCCACACAGAGCTCCTGGTGGGGGAGCAGGTACCTGAAAGACTATTGTGCCTCAGCCTCATGGACTCACCTGTGCTTAGGGGCAGCCTCTGAGGACCAGAGCACTGGGCCAAGAGCAGTTGGGAATGAGCATCAGCATAGCCGATAGCCCCACTTCTCGTCTTCTCTTCTTCCAGGGTGAGATCAAATACCTCCTCCAGGAAGCCTTCCTTAATGTCTCCTTCTTTTAATGCCCCCTTGTGCCTCAGTTTACCGATCAGTTTGTTGTGCCTTGTGTCATGGTTCCGTCTCGCTGAGGGCACCCCTGCATCTCCAGGGACCCCAGGCTCCCTGTCCTGGGCTGGGAGGTCCTGGGAGGCCAGATCATGATGTGACAGTTAAGAGCTTGACTTTCAGATCTGAGAGACCTAGATTCCAATCTACTTCTGCTGATGTGTAATTCTGCTCACTGAGCCTCTATTTCCCCATCTGTACAGGTGGAGGCAATGATAGTTCTTACCACATATGGTTTGTTGTGAGGATTAAAAGAAATAAAGAGATGATACCTGTCATATATCAGGCCTCTGCACTTAGAATATACCTGGAGCTCAATAAATTTGAGCTATTATTACCATTGTTGTTATTATTATTATTATTAATGCTTTACTCTAACCCTTCCTCCGAGGTTCCCTGTCAGCCCTCTGTCAGGTGCTGAGCCAGGTGCTGGGGACAGCAGTGTGAGGAAGAGATAGATCTATTTGTCATAGGACAACTAATGGGACATAGGCTTCTGTTGTGAGGGGTGATAGAAGACAGAGACTCTGGACAGGATGCACAGCTTTCTGCCATGCCAAGGAAGAGGGAGAAGGGTATTTTTGGGCAGAGAGGAGAAGACCTCTCTGGGGAAGGAGTTGCCAATCGCTCTACGGATGGAAGGGTAATGAGGTGGGGGCTGAAAAGTAGTTCAGGAGAACCCTTCCTTGTGTCCCTATTTGGAGCATGAAAATCCAATCCCTCAAATGTTAATTAGAAGCGTGGCTGGCTCAGGAAGGCTTGCACGAAGTAAGGCTCAGGCAGACTACAGAAGAACCTACAGAGGGTGAGCATGCCTCAGTTGACAGGTGCATCCCTCAAGGGCCCCCACATGCAAGGAACCAGTTCTCAACACTATGGCCCTGACTGTGGACCTCTCGACAATTAGACAGAAAGGCAAAAGACCATCTATGGATCTTAGAAGAACGGCAGAGACGGGACAAGTGGAGGCTCAGGTCACACTTGGGGAATTGGGTTTTGCCCCTGCTTTATACCTCCGGTCCTACAGGCTGAGATGGGCTTTGCAAGGAGCCGGCTGCAGCCACAGACATGCCAGGCAGCGGGAGGAGCCGGTGCCCTCACCATCCCCAAAGTGTGTCTGATTATTAAAACTCATACATCACGCTCTGAAGCAAATACCTGGCGTGGGGGAATTGGAATCCTTCAGCGTGGACTAGATCCATCACCTTCTAAATCAGGTACATCAGCCCGTGAATCAAACACATCACCTCTGGATTCGATGGGCTCCCAGTCGGATTAGATGCATCACCTATTGAATCAAATGCAACTCTGATTGAATCAGAAACTGCACCTCACCTAGTAAATCATCTAAATATTACCCACATTACAAGTTTGGAATGGCTGCCTCACCAATACGTTTTAACAGACGACATGTTAAAGCTGCTATAACATTTAAACAATTACCTGCAGAAACGAACTCAATACATCACTCGGGCTGGCCCATCAACGTTTTGAGCAGGAGAAATCGCCATCCAGATGCATGGGCTTTCCATTTTCCCTCTGTCCCAACCACCCCCTTCCCCACGTGGAGTCCTTTCTCCTCCAGACACAGGCTCAGGTGGGGCAGGCAGGAGCAGTGGGGGCTCCTGATCACAGCCCAGGGGAGGCTGGTGTGAAACCCAAGGCGGCAGACCAGACGTGGGTCCATCCGGTGGCGGACATATTTTGTTTAACCTGCACAGTACATAAAACATAGCAAATATTTCAAAAATCAGAAAATTCACATTAAAATCCTAGAGTTTTGGCTTCTCTTAACAAAGTGAGATTTGGCAATAATAGGCCTGCCTACGCGGCTAAAGCTGTTAATAGTAACTCTTGCCAGGTGTGGCTCCAAGCACTCCACTGTATTATGTCATTTGATGCTCACAACAACCTGAAAATAGTGTGCAATAATACTCTTATCATTTCCAGTTGAGGAAACCCACGGCACAGAGACAGCAAGCAACTTGTCTGAATCACACAGCTGAGCAACGGTGGACCAGGAGTCCAACTAACACGAACGGTGTGGGGGGGTTTCTGAGGGGGTAGGAGATGAGGTAGATGACCTTGCCAGGTGTCCTTCTGATCTCATTAAATCCACATGCCATCCTGTCCCAACTCCCTCTCCATCAGCCAGCATCCTGTCCCCACTGTAGGGCCCATCTGAGAGGCCCTCACCTGGAGATATGAGTATTACCTACAAAATTGTGTAAGCAACCATATACAGTCTGGTGGAACTGGAAGAAATGCTCATTATACTGTCTTAGAGCTGCAGCCCCTTGACTATATTATGCTGAATATAGTGCCCTATCCATTGATAAGCAGTTTTTAAAATAAATCCTGTAGGGGCGCCTGGGTGACTCAGTCGGTTAAGCGCCCAACTCCTGATTTCAGCTCAGGTCATGATCTCTCTGTTTTGCGTGTTAGAGCCCTGCATCGGGCTTTGTGCTAGCTGCACAGAGCCTGCGTGGGATTCTCTCTCTCTCTCTCTCTCTCTCTCTCTCCCTCTCCCCCACTCGCACTGTCTCTGTCTCTCTCAAAAGAAATAAATACACTTAAAAAATAGTAAAATAAATCCTGTAATTGCATTGCAAATTTCACAGTTATGCTGCATTGTATTTGTATGCCATGTGTCAGAGGTGTTTTCTCACAAGTAAACACTAAAATATGACAGTTTTTGAAACTCTGCTTTGGTCTTTCCTATTTTTTAATATGCCGGAAGCTAAAGAAGGGAAGTGGCCCAGGCCCTCTCTTTCCTGAGCAGCCTTGCCCTGGGCAGCATGGCCATCAAGGCTATCACCCAAGGCTCTGAGACCATGTCCCCTCTGCATCTAACCAGGCCTGCTCCTTCTGTCAGGAGCTGCCTGTGCCCCCACCCCTCCATCCTTCCTTAGCCTTTGGACTATAAACAAACCAAGTAAAATAAAGGAGACAGCTCTGTGCTGCATGATCTTTGCATGTCACCTGGCTCATAGAGAAGCTTAGTAAAGATGACAGGTGTGTTTTCAAAGGAAGGTCTGGGAAAGGCCAGCTCAGGGTCTATGTAAGCTTAGCAGCATCCCAAGGCTCTGTGGGCACTGCCCTGCAAATACGTGGCGCTTCAACCCCCAGAGCTATCAAATGGGAAGCCACAAGTCAGAATGGGCCAAGGGGTAGCACCTATATAGTGAACCTAGCCCGAGGCCTCCTCTGACCCACCAGAAAGCAAAGGAAAGTACTCAGGAGTCGTCTGGAGGGCGGCCCAGAGCATCCTCACTGGGTACCTCACAGCACCTGGCACACAGCCCACGGCTTTCGGCACTGTGGAGTTCTGGCTGACCCCATGGGATGTCTTGAGAGGTGGCCCAGCTCCCACCGGGTGGCTGCTCGAACTTGATGTTGGGTTTGGATTGGGTTCTGGCCCTCAGCCTAGCCCTGTTCCAACCCCAGCATCCCCAAGGAGGCCTTTGGAGAAGGCTGCTCCAGAACATCTACAAATGCAGTACAACATCCCAGCCTGGCCACTGGTGGGTGACAGGGCAGAAGGGAGAGAGAAGAAGGAAGAATAAGGAATTAGGATAGACAACTTTGCAGACTTTCAGCACTGGACTGAACGCTGGGGGCCAACAGAAGCAGAAAGTGACAGACTGCTGGCCAACATTGGTGAAGAAGAAAGACTCAGGGAGCAGCCAGATCAGCAGACTAATAATTTGACTGGTTGGAATCAGGCATGTCCTGAGTGTTTGCTTTCCATGTATCACCTGATTACAAACAAGGATATCGGTATTGTTTTTATTGCTACTCTCATACTTGAGGAAACAAAAGTACAGACAGTTTACATAACCTATCCTCATTTTACAGGGTAGAACACCTGAGGATCAAAGTGGTACACTTGCCTAACAAAGCTTTCAGGGTTAGCAGACTGGCAGGGGCTTTCAATCCAAGCATGTCTGATTCTCTAGTCTATGGCCTTCAAGACCCAGGAAACGTGTGGTTGGTCCCAGGTGCGCCACAGACACAGCCAGGAGCGTGCGGGAAGGCTGTGACTCATGCCCAGGAGGTGGAACATGGGATCCCCCTTCCAGGAAGAGGTTGAGCTTCTGCCCACATCCCTCGCTCCATCCCGAACACACCCATTTGTACCTGGAACAAGGGATGCGCACCTGTGAGCGCCTGGAAATGGCTCCTTTGGGTTCTGTACAAAGGGGGTGGCTCTGGTGTCTTTCCAGGTCCCCTTCTGACCAGCCCCTGTGAGGTTGCAGCTGATGCTTCTGGAAGTTACAGAGGACTCTGACCAGAGTCCTCTCAGCACCACCTAGCCCCTGCCCTTCCTTCCGATTGCCCTGCTCGCTCTCTGTAATTACAGCCTCACCAGCCCGGACACTCTGCTGACAGCCTGAACTTTTCTGCCTGGCACAGCCTTCGATGCTTGAGGTCCCTGGGGATTCTCAAAGGTCACAAGGAAAGAGAAGCTTCTGCCGGCTCCTTCTTATTGGACTGAAAGACGCCTGACTTAACATGCTTGTATTCAGGGAGGCCTCACTCTCTGAGGCCGCAAGTGTGATCGCAAGGATGTTGGTTCTACCCCAAACGCCCCCAGTTGGTGCTGACACAGGGTAGTAGTTTTTTCAGTTTTCACGAGCTGCAAGATCTTTTGTTCAAGGGATCTGATACATGGAAGTAGAACTTCTCCGATTGAAGGATCTCTGTCAGTGGACCAGGGCTCCTCGTCTGGGCTCCCCAGGGTTTGAAAACCACCAGGGCTCCTCGTCTGGGCTCCCCAGGGTAGTTTGAAAACCACGGATCCTGTTCAAATCCTTTGATCTACCAAAAAGAAACCGAAGTCCAGAGAGGTTACGTGACTTGTCCGCTATTTCAACAGAAAACTGAGAGCTGGCTAGATTCTCTCAGGTTTGTATACCCCCGTTTGTTTTGCCAAGTATGAGAGTCCGGTTGGAATCCATTATACTCTTCCTTCCTGTGTGCCAATTGTCAGCCATTAACATCACTAGAATCAGATCATACAGTGGATTTATGCTTGATAAAATTTCTAACTGCTTGGTGGCCATGTACTAAAGTGCCATATACCCCACACATTGGATGCAGTGAGAGGAAAGCCCAGTGGTCACCCTCAGGAACAGGGAAGAGACCCACAAGCAGATCATGTCAGTCCCTGTAGGGTGCTGGGACAGTACCACAAAGGGCCGGCTGGAGGGTTTGGGAGGGTTTGGGAGGGTTTGGGAGGGTGCCCCAGCTGGCGTGGAGCCATGGGGACAGGTAGTGCTTAGCAGGTGAGGGCAGAAGACCAGGGGCCCTCCGGACCAGAATCAGGACTGGAGGCCAAGCATGGCGTGTGTTGTGAGTGGAACATCACCAGCAAAGTGGTGATGAGGTGGGGAGAGGAAAGGGCACTGGGCCTTGGATGCTACACCAAGGAGCCCAGGCTTCATCCCAGGCACGAAGGATGAAAGGTTTTAAGAAGGGGAGTAAGAAATTTAGGATGAGGCATTCTGATTGCTGCGTGATAACAGACTTGAGGAGAGAGGGTGTAACTGGAAGCCCAGCTGGGACACTATTACATCGGTTTACGTCAGCCTGGGGTGGAGCTGTCCACGTAGAGGTTTCAGAAATATTTGTGAGATATTTCAGGGGGTGGGTGACTGGATTTAGGGAAGGGGTGCCGAGGGAGAGAGATTTAGCAGAGAATACGGCCGGTGACCCAGAAGGGCCTGGAAAAGCAAGGACATGGGCCAGTGCTCTTGGGAGAGAGAAGGTCTAGAACATGGAAAAGTCAGGGAGGAGTACGGTTGGGGCGAAAGAGCAGCCCTGTGTGGCCAGGCCGATCATCAGGCGACGGAAGGCTCCCCCTGGCCACCGCTTCCCACCTGCTCACTGCACACCTGTGGGAGCCTTTCAAAGTCAGTGGCTGCCCCGTACTGGGGGAGCCCATGGGCGGGTCATGGAGCCGCAGGGGGGCTGGGGTGAGACCCGGTGCTGTGTGTTCCCATCTCAGTGTCTCCTGCAAGATGCTCTTTGTGGTTTCCAGACAGTGCCAGCATAGGTGTCTCCTGGAGCGGACAGACAGAAGGCAAACCCACACCCCTAAAGCCAGCTGTGGTGTGGGAGGCAGCACCAGCCGCCCAGCGAAGAAAATGCTAACTCAGGTCGTGTTGCCCCCCATCGACCTCTCTAAGCAAGGGGTTAAACATTTCCTTAAAAACCCTACAGTGCCTTGGAAATCAGCTGAATGGCCTTTCTGTACAGCTCCAAAAGTCCCGCGTGCACTCCCTGGCTTTCTGACGAGATATAAACGGCGGATTTTATGGGCAGCGGCATGGGCCAGTGGGCTAAGGACAGGCCGGGGAGCCAGCAAGGACGTGGGCTCGGTGCCTTGTGACCGCTTGACTCAAGGTGTGACCTTGGGCTGGTTGCTTAACCTGTTTACACCTTAGTTTCCTCGGCTGAAAAATGGGAGTCCTGATACCACTGGGCCTCACAGGGGGGCCGTGAGCGGGAGCTAATTGATGGCTGAAGTGCACCCTGGGTGTCTCCGACGCTAGTAAACTGCTAAGTAATTACGCGGCGCCTCAGAGCTCTGGCAGCCGGCACGCAGGGCACTCTTCCCAGGCCGAGGGGGTCCGGGTAGCGAGGCCGAGAATGCCTGGCTCAGCTAAACTCCAGCCATTCACCTCACCGAGCACCTCCCCGGTGAGCCCCTCCACAAGGTCGTCCTTCATCTCCTGGAGATCTTTCTCCTCAGGGCTCTCACACCTTGCTTTCAACCCTCATTTCTGCGAGGTGTGGCTTTTTCTTTAATCGACAGTCCGGTGAACGGTAAGTTTGTTGAGTGGCCACTCTGTCTCCGCAGGACACTCTGCGAGGTGCTTTCTGCGTCCCCTCTCATGGACGCCTCCCCACAAGCTCAATTTAGAGGGACTCTACTGCTCCCATTCCACAGATGTGGACACTGAGGCTCAGAGGATTTAGGCCCTCCTAAATTCTTTTGATGCATCCTTTTGACGGAGCCTGTCCATCACTGTGCCTATTTAAAGGATGAGCCTGCACAGTCCTGATGAGTCAAAAGCATTCACACCCAGAATCCTCTGGCTTCAGTGCTCAGGCACTTCCATCACTCTGTGCTGCCTTCCCTGTTAGCTCTTCAACTCACGTGGGACCGTGGGGTGTAGGCTGGGGCAGAAGCATCGCTGGGCTGGGGTGCAGGGAACCTGTATAATTGTTTTCTGTTTATACCATATGAGGCTTTGGGCAAATGACTCAACCTTCCTGAATCTATTCTTTTCCACCGATACCCTTTTTGTCCCTACTATGCTATGACTGTATATGGTGGTGATAGATACCTAACTTGCGTGTGTTCTAATATAGGACAGGTATTAGTATATCTGCCATACTAGATGCAATGGGCTGAATATATTCCCCCCAAATTCATATGTTGGAGTCCTGGCCCCCAATGTGATGGCATTAGGAGCTGGGGTCTTAGGGAGGTGATCAGGTCATGAGGGTTGAGCCCTCATGAATGGAATTAGTGCCCTTATAAAAAGACTCCCCAGAGAGCTCTCTCATTCTTCCTGTCATGGGAGGACACAGTGGGAGGATGGCTGTCCATAGACCAGGAAGTGGGACTTCACCAGACACTGAATTGATCTTGGACTTCCCAGTCTCCAAAACGGTGAGAAATAGGTTTCTGTTATGAGTCGCCCAGTCCACGGTATTTTGTTATAGCAGCCTGAACAGACTCAGATACCCAGCGAGGCTAAATGATCCTGTGGCCAGGGATTTTTACATATCCAATTCTCTGTAACAAAATGCACACACACACAGTGTGCCAGGCCCCGTGTGAGAAACAAGCCTGTGTCCCTGCCCCCAAGGGGACAAGCAGACATAGGAGATGCCAGTATAATGTTCACAGCCCATGCCCTGACAGAAGTGGCCCTCCTTTCTCTCTTCGGTCTATTCGGCTGAATTTGCCAGTGGGTAAGAGCAGCTGAGATGGGCCCCAGGGGGCTGCTCCTTGAGAAACCAAGTGGGCAGGGGACTGTGGGTGGAGAGCACAGGATCCTAGAGCGGATCAGTGGTCCTCCCCTCCTTGGACCGGAAATGGCACCAAATCTCCGAGGTGCCCCAGAGAGGCCTTGATGTGTCACGGGGAACAATGAAGAACACCATCGACCACCTGAGCCGGCAAATGGTGGTGACACTGTTTAATCCTGTGCTCCCAAAGTTGTTGATGAGCTGCGGGACATTTCAGTGGCCCAGGCATGACACTTCCAAAACCCAGGACTGGCCAAACATCCCTGTCCTTGTTGGGGTGTCCCCAGAGAAACAGCAGAGAGACTGCGCCTGCCCTCCCCCATCTCTGCCCCTCTGTGAAGGCTATGTCAGCCAGAGAGCGCCTTCCACTCTTCCCAAATATTCCCCGTTCGTTCTGAATAAAAGGTAGACAAAAATAGCATAATCCTTGGTGACTGGCAGGAACCGCACAGGGCCCCCACCCCCGCCTCCGTGCTTCCCCAAATCACAAGGCCCTGCCGTATTACAGTCCAAGTTTCTCACCCCTGAGCCGGAGTTCCCAGGAGAAGGGCTACAGGAATGTGAGCCTCCTTTAAATCCTGCCTTCCTGGACGTTTCCTGCTAAATGGGATCAACCATCACTTCCTATTAGCGCAGCTTGGCCTTTCCAGCGGTGACAGGCGGCCACGGGCTGCTCCGTGGATCACTTAGAGTCATAAAAAGTGCTCTGTGGCTATCCTTGCATCGCTGAGGGCTCCGGGGAGCAGCTGGGGGAGGGCAGGAGACAGGAACACAGGAAGCTCAGAATCTTTGGCTGAATGCCCTCTCGTCCATTCTGTCCTACCTCATCCACTGGCATCATGAACTCTTCAGGGACAAGGACATGTAGGCCACAGCAGGTAAGATGAGTGGCCGCCACCTTAGGGGTCTGTGCCAGGACCAGTTCTCAGATCTCATTCAATCCTGCTGTAAATTCAAAACACATTTAAACATGGGGCTCAGAGAAATTAAGTGACTTGCTCAAGGTCAGGGACAGGACAGAACTGGACTCCACGGGTCATGCTCTTTTCTACTTCTGCTAGCTGCCTTGGAGAAGCTGCCTCCACTCCGTCTGCTGGGAAAGACCCCACAGGTCAGAGCCAGCTTTGCCTGGTTGGGGAGACAGGTGCCTTCCAGAAAGGCCACATCAACTTGTGTCAGCTCTCTAGGAGTCACACAGACCCTGTCTTCAGGGCCCATCCAGGCATTCAACGGTTAAAAGTGTACATGTAAGATTTTTTCCTTCGGCCTCCAGATGTGTGGGGACAATCAGGGTTGAAATTCTAGCCTCGGGAAGCTCATGTGACCCTCTTCCCACCCCCTGCACAGTGCATGCAGTGTGGAAGGCAGGGCTGAAGCTTTATAAAAGGAAGCAAAACTATACAATAATCCTGATGCAGAGCTGCCGTGAACCTGGCATGAAAGCAAGCACGTGAGAAATGGATGTGCAGACCAGTCCCCACGCCGGGCCCTGAAACTCCCCCGTCATTAATGTTTCACAGGGTGGCCAGTGGCTGGGCCCTTTCAGCAGAAGTACATTCCCAGCTTGGCCTGCCTCCTGTCCTTCCCAGAATGACCCTTCACTCCTTCATTCTTTTGGTACAAGTTTCTGCCAAAGGAACACAGATGGAGAGAGCAAAATCAGGGCTGGGTTTAGATAGGGGGAAAAATTCACAGAATGTCAATCTGTTCATCCTGGAAAAAAGTGAAAACAATATCAAATCATTTTAGGGTTTTAGTGGGATCACACACATGGGCAGAAGAGCTCCTTGGCTGTCCTCTCCACCTGTGAGCTCTTAGCACTCGAGAGGATCGCAGAGGTGTCCTGCTAACCTTTAGGCTCTTCATCCTTTCCCGTCCCGGGATGGCCTCTCTTGGACCTCTTCTTTCCTGCGTTCTTCTTTTCTCCCACAAACACGGCCTCCCTCTTTCTTCTCTGTCTCTCCATGGCATCCAGCTCTCCCTTTCCAGCCCAACAGAACCATAGTTCTACAGGAAGATCTGAAGGTGTTCAGATGAGAGGAAAAATGATTGATAGAACTTAATGTGTTCTGTTCCTGGAGTTTTTGTGTCTCTAGGGACCAACGGCCATGAAGGTGTGGTGTCTCTTGGCTTAGGGAGTGGATGACAGGCACTGGGAAGAGCAAGCGTCATCCTTGGAACCCTCAGAAGCACCCTACGTGCAGGACTGCCCACTGTCCTTCGCCAAAGGCTTGCTCTGAATATGAAGTCTTATCAGATTACTCTTCGAACCACCACTGACACTGTATCAGTGCTTGGTGGGTGGGAAGTCATTAACACTAGTGCTTTCTTGGGGCGCCTGGGTGGCTCAGTCAGTTAAGCGTCCCACTTCGGCTCAGGTCATGATCTCACAGTTGGTGAGTTCCAGCCCCGCGTTGGGCTCTGTGCTGACAGCTCGGAGCCTGGAGCCTGCTTTGGATTCTGTGTCTCCCTCTCTCTCTACCCCTCCCCTGCTCATACTCTGTCTCTCTTTCTCAAAAATAAACATTAAAAAAACAACAACACTGGTTCCTTCTTCATGTTCCAAATAACACCTTCCCTCCCTCCTCCCACTTCCCCCGCCCCCTGCCCGAAAAAGGCACATTGAGAAGAGGCATGGACTGGCTGTGGTTACCTGTGTGTGGGGAGCGTTTGGAGCTGACAGAGGGGCCTTTGCCCTTTCCTCTCCTGGTGACTGTTGTGTGGAATTTAAAAGCCCCTGAATGTGGCATGGCCTGACCTTTGGCATCTGGGTTATGGCCACCAGTGGACTGACAGGAGAGACCATTCAGGCTGAGATAAGTGGTAACATGCACAGAGCAGTCCTCACACAATGTCATTAGGTCCTCAAGGATGATGTGGGCAGAATCACTCAGCTCTCGGAGCATCAAACTTTCCCTCTAGGAACTGAGGGTGAGTGTCATCATCACGGTCACGAAGTGTGTAATTGGTAGGACCAGGGCTAGAACCTGGGTCTTGTAACTCTCAAAGTCTCTTCCCATGGATTTTTCCAGAAGTATAGCAAGTAATCCCCGAGTTCAGAACAAAGTTCAACAACAAATAGCATGCGGGCCCAAGGTATATAGGCATCTACTCAACTGCTTCCACTTAACCAATCTGCTGGATAAAAACTGCTCTTCAGCCCCTTCCTAAATCACATTGAGTGATGCCCACGACACAGTGAATGCTCCTGGCTAGTAGTATTCTCTAGCACTTCTAGTAGGTTCTTCCCCAGGGCCCCAGCCTGCCCTTCCCCCATCCACCTTCTCCAGTACACACTTCCGCCCCGGCCAGGTGGCCAGGCGGGCGCACGCTTGCTGAGCGCCCCTGTGTCTTTGTTCCTAAACCTGTGTCATGCTTGCTTTGCTGGTCTTTGTCAATGCCTTATTGCACTTAAGTCATTTAATGAGAGGTTCTGCAAACAGATGATATAATGACAAAGAGTCGTCATTCCTATGCGAACTGAATGAAGTACTTTCAGAAGATCAAATGGTGATGGGTTACTAGGAAATAGTGCTGATGTTCGGTATGGGTTAGTTAACACCGACGATAGCGGGGGGAAATGCACGCGTCTAGAATGATCCTTCACTCAGCACTTGGCACATGCAAGCGCTCACACCACTTTAAAGAAACGGAAACTGGAAAGGGTAGATGATGCGGTACTGGGTGTGGTTTACTCAGGAAAGACGGCTGGACACGCCCATCCATGGACCTGCACTCAAAGGAGAGGCGTTGGACCTACATCAAAGAATGGTGAATGGATGTACATTTATATGTTTTAAGTTAAAATAAAATGTTGAAGGTGCGTAGTATAATTTTCTCTGATTTCTCTTTTCAACCAACTTTTTCCATTAACTGACCAACACCAGTCCATAATGTGTCAGATAAAAGGGATCCTGATCTAATAGCTAACAGTTATTGAGCAATTATTTGGTGCCAGACACCATACTAAGTGCCTTTTATGTAGCATCTCTTTTAATCCTCACAATCTACCCACGAGTGAGATGCTGACATTATCCTGCTGTGGCACGTGGGCCAGTTTTTACAGGTCCTGGTGGCTCTGCCTCCCACCCACCTTCCTTTCTTTTGCCAGCCACAGCCCGTTCCTGAAAGGCATCTCTATAAACCAGCGCCCTGCCTCCTCCCGGCCTCACGTTAGAAGGGGCCTGAGTTCCCTGCTTCCTTGGGAAGACGCTGACCCGGCCCCCGATGGCTCTGTGGGGAAGGGAGGATGGTGGCTTCAAAACGACCCAACTCAGACTCCAGGTTCTATGCATGGATATGAAGAAGTGAGCAGGTAAACACACCTGGATCCACACCAGGTGGGAGCTGTGAACACAGGAAACTGTTGGAAAGTGCTCAAGAAGACGAAGCCCAGCACGAGGCCCCGCCGATGAGGTGTTGGGGTGACGGGGTGGGATTTGTGGAGTCCAGAGCTGATGGCCAAGAAAGAATTATTGAGATGTCTTTGGTGCAAAAATGATGATTTTATTAAAGCACAGGAATGGGACCTGGGGGCAGGAAGAGCTGCCTCGGGACCCTGAGGAGAGACTGGTGATGTACTTGGGAGTTGGGGGGAGGTAAAGTCAAGGGGAAGTGTCTAGTGAGATTCTCACAAGCTAAAGAAGGCTCACAGCATACTGGAGGCCTAGCTACTGTCAAGCTAAGGTTGTTTTTCCCTGTAGCAAAGCATTAGCATTAAGACAGTAAGGAGTTCCTGAAGAAACTTCTACTCTGCCTGCCTCAAGCATTTGTCAATGGGCTGCAGGTTATAAGGAAATTCACTTCGATCTGCCATTTCCTTCTGCCTTTGTTTCCCACATCACTGTGACTGTGGGATGTAGGTAAGGGTGGCACTTTTAGGAGCAAAACACTGGAAAAGGGCACCTGAGGCCTTCAGGTGGAAAGGGGTGAAAGCAAGAAAGAGGGGAAGGCTGGAATGTGTTAGAAGCAGGAACAGGCCGGGAGCCAGAGCTTCCTAATTGAAACTGGAGTCTATAAATGGGCAACCACAATAACAGTAGCAGCAAAAACCATCATAGGAAGGAAGAGGGAGGAGTGCTTCTCTCAGTTAGTGGAGTTGTGGAGACTTTCGCAACTCTCATATTTACAATAGGAATGTACGTGGGAGACTGTTGATGTCGAGGCAGAAACCTGATATCCATGTAGGTCAGTAAGATAAAGATTAGCGGAAAGGAAAGAGTAAGGAGCCACACATTGGGAGAAACTACTCGCTATACACGTACCTGACAAAGGACTTCTATCCAGGATACATACGGAGCTCCCATAGCATAAGAATAAGAAGACAACTCAATTTAAAATAAGCAAACAATTCAATGGACATCTCACAAAAGAAGGTATATGAACGGCCAGTAAGTTCAACTTCATCGGCCATCAGGGAAAGGCAAATTCAAATCGCAGTAGGATGCCGCTACCCAGGCACTAAGGCAGCCAAGATTTAAGAGACTGACTACACCAACTGTTGGCCAATGGTGGTGTGCCAGGGGCGGAGCAGAGCAAGCAGTCTGTCCAGGTCAGGGAACAATAACAAAACCACTACAAGTCGATCTGCTTTTTATTATCACCATGTATCATCAGCAGTCCTAAACAATGGCAGCGATCAGATATTCTGCCCCAGCTAGGGCAAACCCCTCCTGCAGCCCTCTCTCTTGACACCCCACACTTGGCCAGGGTGTGCAGCCACATCGAGAGCCGGGATGTCATGTGGTACAAACACCTTGGAGAACTGCTTGGCAGTTTCTTTTAAAATTAAAAAATTTCACTTGTACATATTTACCCAGGGAGAAATGAAAACACTAGAGGTGAATGTTTTTATTTATTTTTTATTTTTTTATTTAAAAAAAAATTTTTTTTTCAACGTTTTTTAAATTTATTTTTGGGACAGAGAGAGACATAGCATGATCGGGGGAGGGGCAGAGGGAGAGGGAGACACAGAATCGGAAACAGGCTCCAGGCTCCGAGCCATCAGCCCAGAGCCTGGCGCGGGGCTGGAACTCACGGACCGCGAGATCCTGACCTGGCTGACGTCGGACGCTTAACCGACTGCGCCACCCAGGCGCCCCTAGAGGTGAATGTTTATAGCACCTTCCTTTATACTAACCCCAACGTGGAAACAATCCAAACATTCATCAATAGGTTGACTGGATAAACAACGTGTGGTACATCCATACACTGCAGCGCTCTTCAGCCTTCGTGACTGAAGAAAGTACCAATACGTGCAACAAAACAAAGAATCTTAAAAACATTATGCCGGGGGCGCCTGGGTGGCTCAGTCGGTTAAGCGGCCGACTTCGGCTCAGGTCATGATCTCGGGGTCCGTGAGTTCGAGCCCCGCGTCGGGCTCTGTGCTGACAGCTCAGAGCCTGGAGCCTGTTTCAGAGTCTGTGTCTTCCTCTCTCTGACCCTCCCCCGTTCATGCTCTGTCTCTCTCTGTCTCAAAAATAAATAAACGTTACAAAAAAAAAAAATTAAAAAAAAAACAAAACATTATGCCGAACAAGAGAAGCCAGACACAAAAGAATACATACTCTTTGCTTTTATTTATTTGAAGACCAAGAACTAGCAAATCTAATCTATCCTGACAGAAAGTAGAACAGTGGTTGCCTGGGGCCAGGGGCAGGGGTAGGCAATGACTAGGAAGGAGTATCAGGGAACTTTCTGGTATGAGGGTATTGTTCGTCACCTTGGTCGTCAGGGTAGCAACGTGAGTGAACATATTTGCCCAAACCCATCAAAGCTGTGGACTTAAAATGTATGCATTTTCTTGTATGTCAACTGTGCTCTCGTAAGGTTGACATAAAACTAAAGTTTGAAACAAAGGGGGAAAAAAAGCTGGAGTCAGAACCAGGACAGATACTGATTAATCTGAGAAATGTCCCAGGCTCTTTGTGGTCATTCCTGAGTAAGACTCCTTCACTATTCCAGAGACATTCCTGTAGACCACACTTGGAAGGACCAAGCCGTATGCGTATTGACATTAACCATATGGAAAGCTGCGCATAGTTTGATCTATAGAAGTTTTTATTTCTTCCCTCTGAAGTGTTTTTACAGTTCTCTCAAGTCCCAGTATTTTCGATTCCTTCAGGTGTAGGCAAAAACTATTTGAATTACAATGATAGTAATAGTAATAGTAACAGCTAACATGTATTAAACATGTGCTGGGGCCAGATACCTTGCTAAGCGATTCGTCTGCATTGTTGTGTGTAATCTGCACGTAAGCCTGACCCTCTGGGGCATTACTCCCATTTTTCAGATTAGGACTGAGGCGAAGGCCCTTATCAAGGGCACACCGCTAGTTATACCAAGAGTGGCTGTTCAGGTCTGTCTGATTTGGACTCTGTCCTTGTCATTGCGCTCCAGGAACACTGACCCGGCTGACCCAATACTGCCTGATATCACCATCTGGTAAACCAGACCACGCGGTCCTCCCGAAGGAGGCACCAAACATGCCGAGCGCTCACTCTCCATAGCTGCCAACATCTTCAAGGAAGTTTACCCTCCCCGTGAGCCTTCTTAAACTCCGCCTGGCCAGAAGTCACGATGGTGACTGGCGGACAGGTGCAGGCTGCGTGATGAGTTCTCGAGAGCTTCGCTTATGGACTGCAAGCAACCTCGGAGTTGATCTGCCGGGTCCTCGAGGGCCGGGGCGGGGTGGGGGGGGTGGGGCTGGTTAGAAGATTCCTCCTTGACCTTCCACTCCTGCCTTCAGCTTTGCTCTCCCCCTCTCTTCCCTCCCCTAGGATTCTGTGAAGTTTACTCTTTTGAACTGTGACCGTGACCATATGTATCTCTGGCTGTATTCTAACGGGAACCCGCGTTCCTTCCACTGTGGGGCGGGGTCTGGAAGTTACGTGGGGCTCAGGGGGACCCTGGAGGAATCTGCTCAAGTCTGCTGAGGGCTGCATCCAGACACTCGGGTGCCTCAGTGTGGCCGGGTCTGCATGACAATCAAACCCAGGCATGAACAAAAGGGGAGGGGAGATAGGGGCCAGTGGGGACCCCAAGCTGGGCCAGCCTCTTGTTGGAGGAGGCCTGTCTGGAGGACTGGGAGGAGGGGGTGCGTCTGCAGAAGAAGAGAGGAGGAGATAATGGAATCCAATAGAGCTCCCGAAAACGTGTCATCTTGCTGCCGCCGAAACCCTTTGAATACGTTAAGTCCTTAAGCAGAGTAGCCTAAGACTGCAATGACTACATGGAGACATGTTAGTCCAGATAAATCCTCGCAGGTTTCCAAGATCTGAAGGGCCCGGCACTTCCCTCCGCAGCGGCTGCCCTCTGCCCTCTTCTCCATGATGTCACTATTGAAGTTCCGCTCTCACCGTGCATGGTGTAAGTTGACATTGACAGTTGCAGCGCTCACACACCGACTCTGGAGGATTATTAGCTTTGAAGCTATTTGGCCTTGAGCAGTGAATTCTTTTTTGAGCTCACACTGGCTTATAATATCTGAGAAGGCTTGCTCCACTCTGGCCCCGGCTTGAATTAGGAGAGGAGGCCGCTTTCCAACTTGGAACTGATACCAGCAGGAACAGAATGGGGAATATTATCCATTTCTGACGGGCAACGGAGTTAGTGTTCTGGAATCCCCCCGAGGCCTTCACACCGAGTTTCCATTTTAACATCAGAGTTGGAGCCGCAGCCCAGGCTGGCCTCCGCCTATAATCGCTGAGCAGCCTCACAGCTGGACGCAGAGGAGGACTCGAGGAATACATGCTCCTCTGGCCCCTAATCTGTTTGTTATTAGGCCGTTGGAAACCCCTCAGTGGGGCTGGAAGCTGATGTCAGAAGAGTATAATTCAAGTGTATGTTGAAAAAAATAGAAGGAAAGAAAAAAAAAAAAGCTCCCTTCTGTGATAATTTGCATGTGGTGAATACAAGTGTCTGGGAGGATTAATTAGCTGAACAAAGCTGGGCAAGGGACCGCCGGTGAATGGGCAAAAATAGTGACCTGAAGAACTTCTGACCCACTCTTAATTCCCTACCAGGATTTAAGCAAATGCATTGCAAAATGTATTCCAGGGAAAAGGGAAAACCCTGCCCCCCATGCCCAGCCTCAACCTCTAGCTTATTTATAACGAGAAAAAGCGTGCCCATCACCCTCCACAAACCACACCACTGTTCACAAAAAGCTTAGGAAATGGGACCTGGTGGTCTTTGTTTTGCAGGACCATCGCATGGGATAAATGATGAGTCCGTGGAAGAATTCTGGAGAGCCTTCTTATGAAAGAAACAATAACTCCCAGGTTTTCACATTGCTGATTTAGGGAGAAGAAAAGTTTTCTTGAGATTATCACTTATTCATCTATGTGTTCTTATTTGTCTCTCTGTTATCACTTATTTATCTGTCTGTGTGAAGGTCAATCTTCCCCAATCCCGTTTATGTCCGTAATTCATGGCCTGCTTCTCTCCCGATGCAACTGGTTTTGGAGGATGTACCAGCCTTGGAGCTTAAAGAAACCCAAATGAGACGCTTTCAATTGAGAGCTGGCCTCAGAGTTTTGGTTGACTGGGATCAACTCAGCACCCCTGCCAGACATCAAAGTTGAAGAAGTAAATGTACCCAGGAGAAGACGTTAACAGAGGTGAAGGCACAACGTTCATGGGAACAGTGCAGCTGGGAGAGCAGCCTGAGGGAATGGAGGGAGTTCTAGAACTCAAACAACGCCGAACAAACCCAACCTCGTTCCTCTGCGGTGGTTCAGTTGAAAAACTTCCTTGCTTTTTATGTCTCTGATACTCAGAAAAGTAAACAGTGCGTTTCCTTCACTCTGACAAATGCTCCCTCACCATCTCTGAAATTGGGGCATCTTACAGCTGACATGTCCGTTAACTATGTCAGTGCCCACCAAAGGGTGATATTAACACGATGGCATGTCTTACAGTCAGTAAGATAACAGGGAAATATAGTCAGAAGGAAGGTATTTAATCTTTTAAACATGCCAATGAGACCTATAACCATTTGTTCCGCAGGATAACTCTTGAAGAGGAATGCCTGCCCTTAGCTAGAAGCATGCACACAGATAAATTTGGGTATACGCTGAGGTGAGAGTGTATGAACTGGCTGTGTCCACCATATCCAGTAGTGCCCATGTTGACATTCCCATTATTAACTTAAGCATTTGATGGGTGCCCACCTCATCAAGGCTTACTTATTTTGGCAAAATGATAAATTGCACTCATATTTTTTCTGCCCTAAGGCAAATTGGTGAGCTTACACACACACACACACACACACACACACACACACAACTCTTTTGGGTCTGTTAATAATTTCCAAAGAAAAGAGCAGCCAATGGTTGAATAAATAAACCATTCTTGATGACAATTTAAGTACTGGAGTAATGATATGTGTGCATATGTGTGCTTGTTTGAGTATGAACAAACACATAGTGCAATTGACTCCTAATTAATCCTTTAATTTGGGAAGTACTATACTAGCCAATTCTGTGTTTGAGTGTGTGCATTTGTGTATACACATATAATATTTTGCAGAGAATGGTAAAAAAAAAAATTAGCTCATGTCTAGTATTAGAGGAGTTAGCTAATGGCAGATAGCTAACAAAAACACAGCACAAGAAATTCCCAGGAGTAATTTAGTAATTTATAATAACCATAATTTCAAAGGTAGAGTGGGTTGTTTTAAGAGGTAGTGAGTTCCCGGTCACTAAAAGAGTTTGAACAGCAAGTGTTGAAGGACGATTTGATAGGAACATTTTGGTTGGAGTCCTTTAGAAAATGTGCGGAATTGGATGTGGTGAATTTTTTAGCTCTTTCCAATTGAAGAATCTATGATTCTGTGACATAAATATGCAATATCATCTTGTATGAGAGAACATTGAGGGCAAGATTTCATCCTATTTTAACACAGTTCATAGGACATATAATCAATTATGTATAGAGATATGAATGGGTTAGATTAGATGATTTCTGATACCCTTTCCAGCACAAAATGGGAGTTTGAGAATTAATTGTATTAGGGTTCTGCAGAGAAACAGAAGGAGTAGGATATGTCTATCTATATCTATATCTATATCTATATCTATATCTATGCCTATGCCTATGTCTATATGTCTATGTCTATGTCTATGTCTATATCTATATCATCTATATAAAGATGTATCTATAAATATTGGAGATATACATGTACATGTACTTATACATATAGATATAGAGATTTATTATGAGGAATTATTTCACACGATTATTGAGGCTAAGTCCTGTGATCTATTGGCTTACTGGGGACCCAGGAAAACAGTGGTGTAACTCAGTCTGAGTTGGAAGAGCTGAGAACAGGGGGAGCTAATGATATAAATCCCAGTTCAATGGCAAGAGAAGATCTATGTCTCAGCTTAAGCAGGTAGACAGGAAGAAGAAGAAGGGGCAAATCCCCCCTTTCTACACCTTTTGTTGTATTCAGGCCCTCAAGGGTTTGGATGGTTCCCACCCAATACTGGAGAGGCAACTTTGTTGAGTCTGCCTCTTCAAATGCCAATCTCATCCAGAAACTCCCTCACAGACATACTCCAAAAAAAATGTTTCTTCTGGGCACCCTGTGACAGAGTTAAGTTGACACATGTGACACATAAACTAACCATCACATTCATGTAAGTCAGCCTGTGACAATAATGTTTATGGAATGCATGACTTCCTTCCTCAAGAATGTATTTTACTAAGCCAGTGGATCTTTCCCCTTTTGTACTCTGTGCTCTTTTAATCTATGAATTTTTGGTGGTACTCCTGATGGGATTGTTATATCATACTTATTTCACTGTTTACTTGATTGTCCTCAGCACTGAGCTGTCCTTAAACAGAATCGTTGACCACTTCTGTCACACACTGTTATACATTCTTGAGAAAGTTCTCCCATGTTCCAGTAAACACCACTCTACCCGAGCGCTGGCTTCTTGTTATGCCTCACCTCTTACACTCTCTCCCAGGCAGGTGGACGCCACTCCACACTCTTGCAGGCTGGCTTGGCTCACGTCCATCTGACAGACATCACCTGAACAAAATGCACCCCTGTTTTAATAGAAATGAATTTCACACACTGATTGGAATTTGGTGGCATGCTGGTGAAAGGTGGGAGAGCCATTATTCTAAATGCTTCTGTACTGTTTGTTGAACATCTGATGTTCAGCGGTAAAACAGACCAGGTCATACTTTAATCTTCAGTGCTCAAGTTGGCGGATTACCTTGGGTCAAACCTTTCTGATGCTTGATGTGTTTGCAAGAAGTCAGGCTTCTCCAGGTACTGGGTATAATTTTCAGAAACTTTACTGAAAATCGCTGGCAGAGGCAGGCGAGAGCAGCTTCTCGGTATGGGCACCTTAATAATATAGCCCATGAAAATCAAGTGGGCATTCAGTAACAGTTAAGCACCTTGGTCATGACCCAACATCTGTAAGTGATGAAGGACCATAAGGCAAACTGAGGGCCAAGCACAAGCTAGCACAACCCCTCCTCTCCCCAGGTGGGATATGTGTGATATTCCTCAGGCACTCCTGGCTTCCCAAGAACAAAGGAAAGAACAGAAAACAAATAGCTGATTGATAGAGATCACAGTCCTGCAGGACACGAGTCTCCATCAGTTTATAAATATCTTAATACATTACAAGAAACAGGCAATCTTGACAATAGCCTAATCTCCAAAAACCTATAGACTCAGTTTCCTAGAGTCCTAATCTCGCCCTTCCCTCCATAGTGATTTGGGGAACAAAGTCAAGAAGGAAATGGCAGGTAAAATTAAATTTCCTTATAACCTTCAGCCCATTGACAGATACTTGAAGCAAATACAGAGTAAAGCATTTCTCCAGGAACCCCTTACTGTCATAATGTCAATGCCTTACTAGAAGGAAAACAACCTCAGCTTGACAATAGCAAATCCTCAGGTATCTTTGGAGTCCTCTTTAGCACATCAAAGTCCTTCTGGAGGCCTCCCTTTTGACTTTACCTCCCCCAACTCCATAGTATATAACCAGTCGCTCTTCACTACCCCAGTGCAGCTCTTTCTGCCTCCCTGGGTCCTGTCACCATGCTTTAATAAAATCAACTTTTTGTAACAAAGATGTCTTTAGGAATTCTTTCTTGCCATCAGCTCTGAAGCCCCGCCTCCCCCAAACCTCATCATGACCGTTTTCCTGACTGTCCCCACCTCCCCCATTTGGCTTTGCTTTTGAACTTTTGCTTTTAGATGTCCTTAGATGGGTCCTTGGGCTCTGCCTGGGCCACGTTTATATGTGCACACAGCCACATCAGTGATGCCCTGCACAGATCTGGAGCTGGAGGGCACAGGTGTCCACAAGAACAGAGCCCTGAGCACTAACTTTTGTTAGTCACCCCTCATCAGAGAGTGCCATCTTCCTTTCCTGTGCCAGCCTGAGTCAGTCTAGTTTGTTTCAACCATCGTGGGTTCAACAGAGACTTTTTAAGGGAGTTGGACTCTTGTGATTTTTCATTCCACGTCTACCAGTGCCCCCCTCCCCCAGCCTGCCAGGAGGTGGGCAACACTTTCCTCCCCGCCAAAGAACGCTGACCTCCACTTTCACACCGAGCACCGTGGGGCTCAGCTAGTCTTTCCCGCAGCTTTGATTTTAATTCAAGTGATGTGAGCATTGAGGACCTCTCGAGAGGATATCTTGCAAACTTCAAATTGCTATTGCCTTTTTGGGACATTAAAGAAAGTTTCTTGTGCCCCTAGGCTTCCCGGAGGACACTTCCAAACACCAAATCTGCTTTGACTTGAAGGAAGATGATGTGTATACACTCAATAGAATGGTAAGGAGCGGCGAGGAATAAAGATGTAATGGGGTCACAAAGTCACTCACACCCCACTCAGATGTGCAATGTGAGGCTGGTATGAGCTTCCTTAGACACCCCTTACTTGCCAGCTAACAATATCTGAGTCTCTTCCAATTTGTTCTCATTTTAATTTAAATACTTTGGTTATTAGAAATTCAATTCCTTTCTAGGGCTGCTTTAAATTTTCTCCCTTAAACATCTTGTCCTCCATAGGTAAAAGCTCATTCTCCATCCCAGAGTGGTTAAAGAGGCTTCATGTTATTTGGCAGGAGAGGGGAAAGGGGACCATGGGGGATCCTTTGGATCCCTGCTGGTCTTTGCACCAAAGTGGCAGGACTGACCTGGTCTTCATATGGGATCGTTGTCCACCTGGCCTTTTGGGGTGATGTAATGCCCCCCACTTCTGGTCATTTCTCCTGCTCTCAGGACCTGTTATGGCCTCTTCATCCTGAGCATGGTTTCATCAACCCACCTTCACACCCCTATGCCTTAGAATGCTCTATGTGTTGTCTGGGGGCATGAGGGACCTAGAGCATTGCTGATTACCTTCTTCCACTGTTGTCCCACTGCCTTGCATCATGTTGACAGTGACTACACATGGGATTTTTCGAGGCTTGTAGCCTCCCTGAGATTCCCCACAGAAGGGAGACAAGGAGTGAGTCTCTTGTCTCCAGATATTCTCAGCCTTCGCTCAGTCTATCTGCTGTGCCCCCTGTTCCGGGGCTTAGGATCTGAGAGGAGAGCTCAGGACCAACCTGCCTTCCTGATCTTCCTGCCCCCTTTGCCTTCTTTACCCAACCCTTTAGGCTGAATGTAGCCCCTTTTCCACACCTCCACATCCCATCCTGATGGCACAGAGTAAATCTCTGGGATCTATTCCACCAGGTATGGCTCTTGATATACTAATGGGAGCTAAAGGAATTTAGAAAATCCCCTTCCTTTTCAACAATGCCTGGCTTTGAAGATGATTTTCTTGCTTAAGAGGTCAAGAAAGTCAGCTTTGAGATTCAAACTGATCAATGGTCTCTTTGTTCTAGGCAGTGTCCCTAGGGCCAGAAGCCTTGTGCCTCAGCCTTGGAGGTGGAAGACTGCAGGGGAAGGTGATTTAAGAGGAAACCCGAAAGTTGGAAGTGTAATATTTGCAAAATATTATCCCTGTTACAGAAATATGATTCTGAGCTTTCAAGAAGCACAAACACTCCCGTTTTAGGAAATGTCCATTTATACAATTTTCCTGTTTGAAACATCCATAATTTTCGACTTCCTTCCTAAAACACTTTCCCCCTGAGTCGTATGTACTTTGAAAGACTGTCTTTGAAGGATTTTATTCCACATTCTTTCTCTATTTTTCCCAATAACAAACAACACTGAATCAGCAAAGTGTTATCTTTATCTATTTGCTCTTTCTCTACCCTAGATTCTCTTCTCACGTAACACTCCCTTCCCTCTTGGGAACTCCTAAATCACAAGGTCACTGTGCAGAAGAGAATTGCAATCCTCATGACTGGAGGAAGTAGGATGGTTTGGTAGCAACATGCTGGGTGGTTGTTGTGATCATTACTAAGAAGGAACAGCCAACTTGGTTTTCATCGGGGAAATAAAATTTAGCTTTTCTTGGCATGTTATCCCCGCAGTAATGGCCATGACCTCAAAGAAGATGGACATGGAACAGAGGGGAGTAAGTTTTCCTTGTGCCTGTCAATGCATGTCACTGGTCTCCCATGGAGTGTGGTACAATTCTCCTAATGCAATTAAGCAGCACCTTCTTTTACTGTGGGAATGCACTTACTGATGCAGTCACCAGGCTGGGAAGAATTTTGTTATGGAACAAACTTGGCCTGATTACGTGTTTTGCAACAAAACCCCAAAGTTCACATGAACTTTTCAACTGGTGAGTTTGGCTGGGGATTCATCCCAGGGTCACTTGGGTTTTGGACAGAAGATTCTGACACAGAGGTGCTCAGTGTCTGGT
Source organism: Neofelis nebulosa (assembly GCF_028018385.1). Lineage (NCBI taxonomy): Eukaryota > Metazoa > Chordata > Mammalia > Carnivora > Felidae > Neofelis > Neofelis nebulosa. Next base: position 53,588,978 of record NC_080793.1, read on the forward strand.
GTCTTCTTGATCTTCTCAACCCTGATGGATGACACTCTCTACCTCATTCTTTGGATGTGACAGGAAGCCACGGTTTCTCCACAAAACTCTGTGGATAGGATGCAATCTCCATGACTGGTATAGCCGGTCTCTGCTGCTCAATAAACCACTCACCCTGTCAGTTGGCCTCTCCATGACGGGTCCAACCTGGGCTATAATGACACTCTGGCCCTCCACTGGTAGTGTGTGTGTGATAAAAATCACAACTCCCTCCATGAGTGTAGGTATATAACAAGTAAGCATTCATTCTCATATACTTCATTCTCATAGATACCTGGAAAGAGAGGTTGCATTGTTAACCACACTGCTTCAGAGGAAATTGAGGCTAGAAATTGAAACTCCAGTGTCATGGCCAGAAGGGTATGTGACACAGACAGGATACAGCATAATGGTGATCAACACAGCCCTTGTTATCAATGGTTCTGAGAATGGGACTTGTCTTGGGGTAAGCAGAACAAATTAGCATCTAATTGTGCCACCTCTAGAACTTCCCTTCCAAAGCCAGCTACATTTGTGGGGCCTAGTGCAACATGAAAATGCAGGGTCTCTTGTTCAAAAAGGAGGAAAAATGCCATTAAATGTACTAAAAAAATAAAGCTTTTTCCTTTTCTTTATGGTCTCTCTCTTGATTTATCATTGTGGTTTTTTTTAATTTGCTATTCAATGTCATTCTACATGAAGAGAAAATAAAATTTTAAATTACTAGCATACCTTGTACCGTTCAATTTTATGTTGCAGAATGCCAATTTTAAGTGTAAACATAAGAGCATTTAAGTCATGCAGAATGATTATAATGACACAGCTCTTATTTCATAGCTCACACATGTGTTTCATTGTTACTAGAAAAATGGAGACATTGCACAAAACTAACTTAACTTTTTTATTTTGCTTCTTGATATGCATACATTCTACCAACATCTGTATCATTGGCTAGCCAGTGAGTGAGGGAAAACTGAATGGGAACAAGCTGTGGGCTTTCACATCTCTCTCTTTCCTTCCATGTTATAATTCTCCATGTAAGGGGTTGGCTAATAAAGGGAAGCAACAAGAGTAAGAAAGGATAGGACAGGGTTCATTGATCGTTTGTGTTTCTTAGAAGGCTATTGCGCTCTTTCTGTGTTAGAAGCAAGCTCTGGTTCAAATGAAAACGATGTAGCCTCTCAGGGCTGTCAGCACCCCGTTTACTTACTTGTAGACATAACACACTTACCTTGTACTCACATTGAGTCTCACTGAACAAGCATGCATCACAATCTGCTGAAACTCTGTGCCATCGGGCATTGGGCATCCCAAATGCTATATGTGAATGGGGAGGCAAGGAATGGCAGAGGTTCACATTGTGTGCATCTCCTCTGCTCAGGCACATGCTCTGTTGTCCCATTGGACTCCATTTACAAACCCAAGTTCAAAGACAAGTAGAACATTAAGCCGAGTCCTCCTGAATGTGGGGACCTGTGTCACTGCCCAGGTTACATTCCGTGGACCTGTTCCATGTCTGTCCTCACCTAGGTTCAAATCATGGTCTTACCATGTTTTGAATGTGTAAGCTTGAGGAGGTTTGTTAATCTCCTGGAGCCTCAGTTTTCTTGTTGGCAAAGCAGGAATATAAATAGTGCTTATTTTCAGCATTATTATAAATAGCATTTGTTCAGTGCCTATAATAGTACTCTCCAATAGAAACATACTGTGAGTCAAAATGCAAGTCTCACATACACTTTTAAATTTTCTCTTAGTTCCATTAAAAACAGTAAAAGAAACAGGTGAGAAAATTAAATATACTTTATTTAACTCAAACTACCCAAAATATTATCATGTCAAGATGTAATCAGTGTAAGAAGTCATTAACCATATGTTTTACATTCATTTTGTATATTAAGTATTCAAAATCTGGTGTGTATTTTACACTTACAGCACACATTTCAAGTGCTCAGTAGCCACAAGTGGTTGGAGAACATCATATTGAACGTCACAAGTCTAGTGTATAGGAAAGGCTCAATAAACGTTAGCTAGCCAAATGCTGAGATGGGATGTTCCCATTCAAGTAGTTTCTTAGAGATGCTCAGGAACAAGGCTTGTAAGTGGTGAGGGAAATGGGGATGGTGAGAGGGAAGAGCTGATTTACAATGTAGTTGCCAAAGAGGCCTCTGTTAGTTTCTCAGGGTGCTCTGAAGCTGGAGTGACCTTTCAGAGATGTCCCAAACTGAAGCAAGAAGGAAGGGCCAGGTCCTGGATATGAGGCATCCCCGGAGAGGGGTGTAATTTTGGGCAAGTCAGCTCCTTTTGGCCAAGCATACTTCCTGGAGAGGGACCCCATGGACTGTCATCAGGAGTCATTCCTGGCAGCTGTCAGACAAGAGTCTTAGCTCTGACAGGGTGATCTGGGTGGCACTTCACAGAATTCACTACAGCCTATGCCCTTGTGTTATATGAATCTACCTGCCCTGTGAAACAAGTTCACTATGTCTGGGAGCAGCTCCTGAGGACTCTGGCTGCTATCTTTCCCTGGGGAAGCTTTGGAGAGGAAGATTAGAGGAACAGGCAACATTGCCCTCACTGCTGCAGCTGGTCTTTGGGCCTGCCGTTACCATCATCTTCCTCCTCTACTACTCTTCATCCTCTGCTGGTACCCCTGCTGAGCCTCCTGTGAGGTCTGAGCTCCTGGTCATTCCCTTCTTAGGCTGGGGTTGCCAAGATTGCCCATTTGCCGTTGCAACTGGGGGAATACCAAGAGATGCCCCAGTGGATCACCTGGTGCAAGCATTTCCTTTCCTGCCCTATTATGTGACAGTAGCTCTATGTCCCCATGACCGGGAACATTTACTCCTGATGGGATGGGGACTTCTTTTCTTGTTTGTAGATTTCTTGTTTCTGGAAGCCTAAGGTGAATAAAAGGTGTTCACAGCATCAAGTTTAACAGGACTTTTGCTGGGAAGCGATGTGTCAGTAGCTCTTAGCAGTAACCATATGATTCTATTCCCTTGATCTTCTTCAAAACCTCTTAAATGTCCAAGATAATGTACATGCTGAAGTATTCCTTTCCATCAATATCCCATCCCAGTTGACATTGACCACTGGTGAGAGTGTTAACAATTGCACTGGCTATAAACTCTTTAAAGACAATGATTGTGTTTTGGAAACCACCATATTCCCAACGCCTTGCACAGGCCTGGCAAATAGTAGGTGCTGAGTAGTGGGGGCCGGGTGGCTTCATCTGACTCTCTACATGAAGTGCTTGTGACATGGTCGTGAGCGAAACTGATATTCTCTCTGTCCCCACAAAATTTACAGGGTAGGAGGGGACACAGACCCTAATCTAAGAAATAATTATGAATTTTGACCATGAAGGCTCATTGTAGGGTATCCTGAGAGCAAGAAGTCTGACCTAGTCTGGGACAAGGCAGGTGTCCGCTGGGGATCTGGTCTCAGAATGCTGAGATCCTGAGGGAGCAGTAGGAACTATCTAGACAATAAATACAGGGTCCTTTTCTGTTCTCATGTTCTGTAAGACCTATAAGGCTAGTGAGGAGAAATAAACACTTTATGTCAAGAATTAGGAACTATTAGAATAGGACAGGAGTGAGAGAGAGGGTATTCTTGATTCTTCAACCCCAGTTGTTTCCTAGACTGTGTCAGTACGTGAGCTGACACATGTTTGGAAGTGTCCCAGCCTTGCCTGCCGTGTCCTGGGGTGACCGGGAGACTAGAGCTCCTTCCCACCACCTGGATAAGAGAGTCACTTACTTCTGATTTCAGTCAGGTGGTAGCTAGAAACGCTGCTAGCCTGGTGGGCAGTGGAAGCCAAAGCCATTCCACTTAGCAGCTTTCCAGTGACAGTCACTGCAGCTGTCTCACTCAGGCTGTTTTAACTGGGTGCCAAAGGCATTGCAGCATTATCCTCTGGCTAACTGAGCATAAAGGAGACAGCTTTTACATCACTCTATAACAAGAACTGAAAAACCCTTTCTGCCCTATTCCTCTGCTTTGTGGAAGCAAGAAATCTCACATTTTCTTATGCCCTACTGTGTTCCAGGGGTTCCCATCCTGCAAGTTGGATATTACTAATCCCATTTATTTTTTCAGACGAGGAAACTGGGGTTCATGGAGGTCGAATTACTTAACCAAGCTCTCACAGCTAGCCAGTGGCAAATGTGTGCATCATGTAACTGTATTCTAATCTCTGGCATATTGGAAAAGCTGACATTGAAGCATCTGCCAGTCTTCTCCCACTCCCCCATCCCCCTGTTCTCCTAGCTACTCTGCCCAAAGTCCTTGAAAAGGTTCTCGAGTTCTCTTTTCCCCTCAAATTCCACATCCAATTCATCATCGATAAATATAACAGCCATCATTGATATATACATAAATGACATTTACATGTCAATTAGTATGTGCCCCAGATTATTTTATTGAATGCTCACAAAGCCCCATGAGGTTAAGTCCCATTTTTCAGATGGAGACACTAAAATGCAGAGAAATTAAGTAATTTTCCCAAGCTCCCATGGTTAGTGTTTGGCAAAGCAAGGATTCGAACCCAGCAAATTTGGATCCAGAGTGTATGCTTTTATTTATTTATTTATTTTTCAGAGTGTATGCTTTTAAATCATTACATTTTAAGTGCATCTAATTTACTCTGCCTCTAAAATCCAGTGTGAATTTGTTGTCTCCAACTCAATGCCTGCCACCCTGGTTCAGACTACCTGTAGCTTATGCCTAGACTTCAGCCATAGTCTCTCTGCTTCCATTCTACAATTCCTTCTTCACAAAGAAGTCAGCAAGGGCAATTAAAATATGAACTGGGATCATATCACTCTCTGCTCAGAGTTATCCATACTCCTAACCATGACCGACAAGGTTCTTCATGATCTGTGGCTTGTCTCCCTCTCTGATGTCACCTCATACCATGTTTCCCCTTATTCATTGTCCTCCAACTCCACTGACTTTCTTGTATTCCTTGAATATACCAATTCCTGCCATAGGGCCTTTGCATATGCTGGTATGCTTTTGTCCCAGATCTTTATATAGCTCAGTCTCTGATTTTTTTTCCTCAGGTCTTTGTTCAAAGGTAAACTCCATGGAAAGTCATTCCCTGACCACTCTGTCTATAGCAGGCAGAATTCCAAGATGGCCCCCATGATCTCTCTTCCCTGGTGTAATGTCTTTGTGCAGGTAGGATCTGTGATCTAATGGGGTAGAACTTCCATAATTAAGTTACTAAACACTTGACTTGGAGTTAATCAAATGAAGACTATCCTGGGTGAAGTTGACCTCATCAGATGAGCCCTTAGAAGAGAAATAAGCAGGAACAGATATTCTCCTTCTGCTTCCCTGAGTTCTACAGCTGTAAAGAACCGAATTCTGCCAACAAACACATGATCTTGGAAGAGGACCCCACGCCTCGGATGCGACCCAGCCCTGGCTGACCCTCTGACTACAACACTGTGAGACTTACAGAGAAACCAGGCCTCAATTCCTGACCATGGAAAATGTGAGATAATGCATTTGTGTTGCTTTAAGCCACTAAGTTTGTGGTAATTTGTTAGACAGCAATAGAAAGTGAATACAATGTCTAAAATACATTCTCCACCTGGATTCTTTATCTCCTTTTCCTGCATTATTTATCTTCATAGCATTTTTTTACCTCCTGAAATTATATTATGCAATTATTTATTTGTCTAGTCTGTCCCACTGGAGTATAATATAGAGCAGTGTCTGGCACACAGTAGGTACTCAGTAAATATTGGTTGAATGAATGCATAAATAAATGTATGTGTATTCAGTCTTTACTTAATTTTAAAAATGACTCTTAGGTATACCTCAGTTTAGGCAAACTTGGCATGAAGCATCTCAATTTATATATAAAAGAATTTAGTATTGATTGTTTTATTTTCTAAAAGAAGAAAAAATATGAGACAATTTACAAAATGCCACTTAGACGCAACATTTTAGGAGTAAATTTTTTGCATAAGGTGAGGTAAACCTGGCTGTCCAATGCCATCATTACTGTTACTTTAAACCAATGTTAGTGTATTTTAACAAATAGAAGCAGGACAGAAGACAGACCACCTTGACAATATGCACTTGTTGAAAAACATCTCAGAAAAGTGTATTGAATGAATGGAATATAGGTGATCAAAGTGCTATCAACACAATTTAATGGCAGCCGATAATAAATTTACTCAAAAAAGAGTACTCCAATGATGGCATTGCCCAGAACAATTTAATGGATTGTTTGAAATTGTCATAATGGTGAATTGCTTTATGAATTAAACATTCATAACCAAATAAAAATGGATGAAATAAACTTGCTAATACCCAGCCCTATGCCCTTTTTGTTCATTTGTGATGATCGATTTTCACTCATTTTCTGAGGGGGTGGGGGGTGTTAACATTTAAAATTACAAACAACAGAAAGAAGAAACATTTGCTGCTCTGAAAACAAGATGTTTCCCTTGGTGGAACAGAAGCACACTCTTCCCTGGGGCTGCTTGCTAGGTAGCTCTCTTGTCCTCGCTGTTGGTTGGGGTGGGGGACTCACAGGGAGTGCCTTCAAATTGGCCACCCAGCCAAATGCCCTTTGTCTTCTGCAACGTACTAATAGCAAAGCTGTGAAAGCACACATTGGGCTCGAAATCATGAGCCATTTCTCACACTAGAAGAGGAATTTACAAAAGCGTGGATTCTGAGATCTCATGTCTGACTTCAAGTTCTACGTTGCCTTCCCTGCCTCCACAAGGTGTTTTTCACACCTCCAGTAGCGGGAGCCTGGGGTCTGACTGTGGGAGGCAGCCTTAAGGTGGGAGAGCATCTGTGGGAGCCCTGACTGTGAACACTTTGTGTCCCACAAAGTGACTACTGGGATAGAGAGCGTTGTTCTGAGCACAACTTTTCACCTATGGAAAGGCAGGCTCCTGTAGCTCTCATTTGCACGCCTCTGGAACTCTGAGAAATCAGGGCTGGCCTCCTTGTGTGACTTGCAACCCCAACATACTGTCAAGGTTACCTTTTCAACAGTCCCCCTGGCCAGCCTTCCTTGGCCCTCCTCAACTGGTCTGTATCGGTTGGGGCCCTCCCTCATTGGTCTCCCCTGGATTACTATAAAGTTTGCTAACCAGCTTTCTTACTTTGATCTTGTTACTCACACCTTCCACCTCCACCCCTTTCACCCTCCTCTAGGGCCCCTCCCTGTGGGTCAGCCACACTGAACTTGGACTTCTCAGAGTGTTCCAGCCTGTTTCATGCTGTTTTCATTGAAAACAAAGAAAAAACATTTTTAAAAAACTTTTGTGTTGACAATAATCCAAATGACAATTTTAATTGCTGGCAAGGGTGTGGACAATCAGGCACTCTAGTACAGTACTGATGAACATGTAAATGGATACAATCTGTGAAAAAAAATTTTTTTTAAGTGCTCGGGGTGTCTGGGTGGCTCAGTTGGTTGAGTATCTGACTCTTGATTTCAGCTCAGGTCTTGATCTCAGGGTGGTGAGTTCAAGCCCTGTACTGGCCTCCACTCTGGGTATGGAGCCTACTTAAAAAAATAAAAAGTGCTCACCCTAGGCAGCTATCTTTTAGAAATAACAACATGCAATGTTCAAAATGCATGTACAAGGTTGTTTGGTCAAAGCCATGTTGATAATACAAATTAGGAATGACCTAAAAGTCCATCAATAGCTGAGTGGTTATTTAAAGATGAGTATAGCTCTCAATGAATGCTATATGCTTATGGGAAAAACATGAATTAAATCTGTATGTTCTAGCATGGAAAGAACATCATTTAATAAAAAATGCCAGATTTCTTTCAATAAAAAAGTAGCAACATATATACATATTTTTTAGCATAATAAAACATTTGGGGACATAATTAACAAACTAATACTAGGAATAACTAGTGGTTGGCTGTGTGTATGTATATGTGTGTTAGTGTGTGTGTTTGACAGTTATTATTGATTGCCTATCCAGGGCCCAGTCAGGGCCTCCTCCCTTTCTAACAGAATCCCAACTTTATCCAGATATCCACCCCTCAGGGAAAAAAAAAGAAAACAACAACACAAAAACCAAAAAACATTCCCAGCTGTGGGATGGATGCTAACCAGTCAACACCAATCCTGGTAGTTCCATTCCTCTTCTGGTGATTGGTTAGGAGCCAGTATGTGACTTGGTTTTGGCCAATGAGAGGTGATAGGGGATCTACTGATGGAATTCTGGAAAACGTTTCTTTGTTCTTAAAAGATAGAGTTGGGTATTCTGCCTATATTGTTTCTTCTGAGTGGGATGGTGGGATTTCTGGGGCCATTTTGGAACCATGAGGTACCCAAATCCAAGGACCAGGTGCACACCCAGAGGATAGCAGAGAGGAAAGATGGAAAGAACCTGGGTTTTTACTGTCATGAGTTGCTGAGTTAACCAATTTTGGATCCATGTTGTCTTGGCACTTCATATTCCATAAGATAATCCATGGCCCACATCAACAGGAGCCACGTGTGGCTTCCTAGCAGCCCAAGGCTTCCCAACTGATAATGAGAGGTTGGAATTACAGGAACACGAGGACTTTTACATCCTCCTTTATTTGTTTTTTTAAAAACTGGTGAGATTGTATATGGATTTTACCTACCCTTTTGTCATTTCCCACATTTTACAAATAAAAAGCAGAATAAAAAACCAAAGCAGGCTACAGGTAAGTCTCCCTGTCGTCACCCAACACAAGACAGCACTGGGGTTGGCCCTGATCCTGGGTCAGACAAACCTGGCCTCTCCTTTCTGGCTATGTGACTTGGGCTAAAAATCTGAGTGTCATCCTTCTCAGCCATAAGAATAAGAATAATTATAACTGCTGTCTCCTAGGATTGCTATGAACATTCAATGTGGACGCAAGGATAAAAACAGGCCCCTCAGTAAATGCTACTCTTTTGATTCCCTGAACCTGAACTCTAATTTTTCTCAGAACTTCTATGGGCCAGAAAATCAAGAGATGAAGACTGGGAGTAAAGCAATTGTCTTTGGTAAAGAATGGGCCTCAGTCTGAACAACATGGCCCCGGGAATGAGTGGAAACATACATCCAATTTGCAACAACCGTAATCCTAAGGGCACCTGATAATGTCCTATGGGACCAAACCTGCCCTAAGATTCCCAGCTGTTGCCTATAGTTTCGTTGCATTTTCCTGGCTGTTGAGGGTGCCACAGATGAGGACACAGGCCACACCTGGATATCACTGCCCTGTCTTTGGGCGGCAGCATGGGATCATAGGAGTTGCTTGTCTGCTTTTCGCAACCTTCGCTTAGGGCAGCTTCAGCCAAGCATGTGGCCTCCACCCCCTTTGCAGTTGGTGCCTCGTACAAGTTCAGAGGCAGCAGATCCCCCACAGCTCCTGGGGCCCTCTGCTCAGTGGGCTATAAAACACTATTGCTCTCAGCAAGCCCTGGTCATCAGTAATAATGAGACGGCTTTGAAACTGCCACTCTGAAACCCTAAACCAGGCCCAGACCTGCGTGTTGGGCCAAGTGCTTGGGAAAGGTTGGCCAAGGTTCGTAAACTCTAGACCGGGTTTGGAGGGAGCTTTCTCAGCCTGGGTTTCTTTAGGGCCTGAGACTGTTTCAGCAGATGCTGGGCTGGGTGGTATGTGAACAGGCTGATTTACTGGGCTTGGGCAGAAAACAGGCAAAGCCTGGGGCTTTGAGGACTTCTCACTTTGAGGTTTTTGGGAAAATGATTGAAGCCTGAATCTCACCTCCTGGAGGGAATTCTGGCCCTTTCTCCCTGACCTCATTCCCATAAGACTCATATATTTCGTTCACCCACCACCCCCACCTTCCAAGATGCAGTGAGTGAGCGAAAAGAGCTACCTTGAACAGATTGACTTTTCAATAATCTGGACATGGAAACCTCAGAAGGGAATGGGTTTTGTTTTAATATGGTTTTAAAGTTAGGCTTGTGATGGTACAGATCAATACTCCAAAAGATAGTATTAGGATCTTCCTTCTTACTTTGAACAAAATATGACAAATCCTATCTGGGCTGCTACCGCCAGTTGAAGCCCAGGAAGACCTTGCTAACTATTAGCCTCTGGGTCCAAGCAGTACGATAAAGGACTTAGTATGGTTCCATAAGCAAACTCCCTAGAAAGGAGCCCATAGTGGCCCCCGTTATACCACATCCTATATGTGTGCGTGTGCATGTGTGTGTGTGTGTGTATGTGTGTAACCTAACTTCACAGATGAAGTGCCAGTCAGGGTCCCAGCAGGAAGCAGATAGCACATTTAAGTGGGATATTGAAAAGAGGTTGGTGAAGGACTATTTTCGGCCATGTGAGAAGGCCTAAGGGGAATCTAGAAAGGGTGCTGAGGGGGCACCAGGCTAAAAACAGCCGAGAAGCGGAAGGGCTGCAGGGGTGAGGGAAGGAGCCATGATGGAGCCTGCGGGGAGAGCTGCGGCTGACAAGAGGGCTGACTGATGAGTTGTGGCCTTCGGTAGAGGAAGCGGCCGTGGTCCCTAGGGCCTTGATCAGAAGGGAGCTGGGACATTAATACTCCACTTCACTTCCTCCCACATCCTGACCTCCTGCTGGTGCCTCCTCATGGCTGGACCCAATCAGCAGCCAGAGGGCAGGAACACATATGCATGTGGTCTGTAAAGTTCTCCTTCCTTGGGCACAAAGCAGGGGTGAAGGAGTCTCCAATCAGTTCTACATGATGATATTTATTTTTGAAAGAGAGAGCGAGAGCAAGAGCGAGAGCGAGAGAGCGGGAGGGAGGGGCAGAGAGAGGGAGAGACAGAATCCCAAGCAGTCTCTGTGCTGTCAGCACAGAGCCCGACTCGGGGCTCCAACTCACAAACCGTGAGATCATGACCGGAGCCAAAATCAAGAGTTCGGACGCTCAACTGACTGAGGCATCCAGGCACCCAAGTCAGTGATACGAGTAAATGTTATCACCTGGATCTCAGTTCAAGTTGTCCACTGAACCCCGACATCATGTGCAAAGCTGGCAATGAGGTTTATTTATCCAGAAACATTTGCTGCACACCTACCATATGCCAGGTACTTTGCTAGGTGCTGGGGGTCCGGTGGGGGAATAAAACCATTGCCCCTTCCCTGAATAGGCTTCTTGGTTTCTCTTGCATCAGGGAGACATTCTATATCTTTCTGTGGCAAGATGGGATCATTTGGGGGAGATCACCCGGTATTACCATAAAGAGGCTTTGAGCCTGTTGGTTAATCTGTCTGTGCTTTAATTTCTTTGTTTGGGGTACAGACAAGATAATGATGCTTTCTCCCAGGAGTATTATGAGGACTGAATGAAATAGTATGTGTAAACCTTAGTGCAGAGCCTTGTATATCACAAACATCTAATACCATTGTGATCATTACTAATCTTACTATTGTTACTTCTTAGTAGGTCTTTGTCAACCATCTCCCTCATCTCTGACTCCAAAACAACAAATGAGTGGGAAAATGCCAGCTCTAGACTCTTGCTTTGGAACGCTCCTTCTGAGGAAGTCCAGGCTACATCTACGACATGATGGAGTTTTATCCTTCATGGCTGTCCTAGTCGTATGTTTACTTGATACATTTTTATACAATTTTTAAGATAGGAAGGCAGTTTGTAGGGATGCCGGGAATCTGGAAATGGTAGCGATTTTGAGTTAGAAAACAGGACTAATGGGGAAAGATGGAAGGAACGGCAATTATTAACTTGAAGGAGAAATGGCTGAGGGGATAGGGAAGCCATCCTCTGGGACAGAAAGATTATTAAAGACAGAATGGCAACCAATGCTTCTTCAGGAAAGACAGAACAAATGGAAGGCAGACAGCATGGCAAGAGGGATTTCAGTTCTGCCTGAGGTTCTTTCCCGGCAGAGATGGTTATGAGGTCCAGAACAGGCTGTGAAACCCTTCACTGGTTCAAAAATATGAAGAATTTTCATGATGCTCTCTGCAAGTCCTCCCCTGATGGGGTCATAATCGAATAGACAAAGGTCAATGTCGGGGGTGGAAAGGTAGGAGTGGGCCCTGCCCTCAACCCAGACACTAAAACCCCATATGACGTCCTGTGGCCTCGGAGGCTTCCAGTCTCCTCTTCTGCAAGGGAAGGTTTAGGACCCTGCCTGATACTCCAGTTGCTCTGTGCGAGTTCTGGGGCCCACCTGAAGTTTGCAATCACGGTGGACACCCCATGTGGTGAACACCTTGCTGGCTGGCTCACCTTCTGAAATGCTGAATTCCGCTTTGAAGATGAAGAGTCTTTGTTGACTGGTCAGTTGAAAATTCATCATACCCACATATGGAAATTGTGTATGACTCTAGACACTTTTTTGGCTCAAAAACGATTTCACTTTGCGGTATTTTGCAGAGTTTCCTACCTCCAGATAAGTAAAGAAATACAACAAAATGCCTCATGTGAGGCAGACCCACTAGGTATCATCACCGGAGTGTCTTTCACTTAGGTTCACTTATGTTGCAGGATGGTTTTTCCTCGTTTTCCCTTTCTGTCTCCTGGAAGTCGGTACACAGAAGTCTGGGATAACAGAAGGTAGTAGACGCTCTTTTAGCAAAATACCAGGAAAGAGGAAGCGCTGTGAGCCTGGGCAAGGTGGACGGCCTACTGATCTTGCAGTTCTGCGTGGAGAGACAGGCCTGTCCTCCACCTCTTGCCTGGCGCAGGGTTTTACCTCCCCAAAACATCCAGGGGGAGACATGAGCAAAGCAGGAAAGGAAGAGGAAGAGTCCTGGGGAAGGAATGAAAAAGGGAGTGAAGGCCTGGGAGGCTGAGAGAGAGGCGAACAGGACATGGGGTGTCCAAATGGAAGAGGCTCCCCTGTCAATGTCGGGGATGTGGTTTTGTGAGCTCTCAAGGGTTGGGAAGTGAGAACGCCACGTAACAAAGAAGGTGGGAGAGGTGAAATTGGTAGGTGTATGCGGGGAAATTTCCCCGAACGCTTATTCCCTTTGTGGAGACTATAGCACTCAGAAGGTCCAACTGGAACCTATACTAAAGTATTTTCTTAAAGCATTCTTTTTTTTTTTTCATTTTATTTTTAACGTTTATTTATTTTTGAGACAGAGAGAGACAGAGCATGAACGGGGGAGGGTCAGAGAGAGAGGGAGACACAGAATCGGAAGCAGGCTCCAGGCTCTGAGCAGTCAGCACAGAGCCCGATGCGGGGCTCGAACTCACGGACCGCGAGATCGTGACCTGAGCCGAAGTCGGACGCTTAATCGACTGAGCCACCCAGGCGCCCCATAAAGCATTCTTCTAGACCAGGAGTCAGCACACTTTCTCTAGAGTCAGATAGGTTTTGAGGGTCTGTCCAGCTACTTAACTCTGCCATTGTAAGTGAAGACGGCCTTAGACAACACATACGCAAATGGGCGTGGCTGTGTTCCCATAAAACTTCATTTACAAAAACAGACAGCTGGCTGGATTTGGCAGGCAGGCCGTGGATTGCCACGCGCATCCCAGACCGGGGCTTCTCAAACCTTCATAGGCATGTGGATCACTTGGGGATCGTGACTTTGGAGGTCTGAGCTGGGGCCTGGGGTTCTGCATCTCGAACACACTCCCAGGTGCTGCCGGTCCACAGGCCACACTTTGAGAAGTAAGTTCAAACTGCAGTAGTTGCAGGAGCCAGAACCAAATGTGCACGAGTGAGGTGGCTGGTGTGGCTACGTGAGGTCTGAGAGCTGGGGACCGTGGGACGTGCAGTGAGCTTGCCTGTCTGGAGGAAGCACCGTTCACGGCGCCTGCTGACTGGGCATACCATCCGTGTGCCCAGGCATTCTGATTCTTCAAGAAGAACTACAAGTACAGTTCTTATGGGAGAAATCTTCTGATTTTTAAAGTTTTTTAACCTCCTGATTTTTACAGTCCTTAAAAGTTTGCCTCGGAAGTTTTTAAAACCCTGCGTGAGCCAAATAAAAATACATACGTGGAATGCTTCCTGCCCATAGGCTGCCATTTTGCCAGCCTGGTTCTAGACCCTTGGCCGGCTCCGGTGACTGCCCTGGGCCTCCTTCCCTTGACGGGAGTATGGGACTGGGCTTATACATGCTGCATTCCTCAAGTACAGGGCCTGAAAAAGAAGGTATGCCCTTGATGTTATGGAAGAGGCTAAGGAGCCTTGAAGAAGACGGAAGACAGGGCTGCAATTCATGCTTATGGCGGTGTACGTATTTAAATTCAGGCAGATGAATTACAAAAATGCAGCTGCTCTATGCAGACTAATTGCACAAAGCCCTTTTTTGCAGGGCAGAAACTCCACACCTGTAGGGACTGACCTCCCAAGCAACTTTCTCAACGTTCCTGGGCTGGTTTCAAATGAAGAAGCTAGTATTTGAGCCCAGCCTTGTGGACCCCAAATTCTGTGTTCCTTCCACCACCACCAACCGACTCTGATTTTGACGAGTATTTTTAAGTGACAACGTTCAACTTATCACCTCCCCGAAATCCAGATAGAAGCCACATTTGTAAGGCACAGGCACGGCCAATGTGATATTTTTATCTGAAATATTTACAGGTGGAAAGAATTAAAGCAAGTGATGGAGTATTGAAGGTTAATGCCATCTTTTAATATGGAAAAACTACTCTCTCCACAAGAAATATACTTGTGGGATAATCTTGAGATATGTGTGTGCGTGCTCAAAATGTCAGCCAGGGTTTCATTAATTTCAGCCTCCCCCTAGAACACTACGTTACGGTTCTGAGGCTGCGTGTGAGCGTGCTGACACAGGCGGGACCATGGCGCCTGGCCCTCGGGGGGGAATTTATGGTATGATGTGTGAGGAATCCATCATACAGTTTGGCTGGTGCCCCCAGCTTCTTAATCAGAGATGGGAGACGCAAGACAAATGTTGCCTCCTTAGCTTTGGGTGCTATGTCCCGGCTCAAGCTTTGATCCATCAGGACAAACACTTCCACGAGGCAGGCCAATTAATAAGATAGCTTAACACCCAGCAACTCAGGACACAGAGGAGTGCTCTGCCCTCCGTTTCTCCTGGGCTGTTATTTAACAATTCTCTAGGCTAAAGGATCATGTCGTAGAGTTTTTAGGCTAGCAAACGGCCTTGTGAAGGTGTCTAAGACATAGCCTCATTTATTCTGGACTAGTTGTTAAGATCATACTCACAATAGAACCACAGCCAGTGTATAGATTATGGACCCAGCCATTCTGTCATAGGAGTCTGCTTCAGGAGCCCATTTGAAGGGCTCGTCCTCCTGTCAGCGAAGCACACAGATTAAGGGGTGGCCTCTAGAGGCAGCTGGTCTCGCCTTCAGCTCCCAGCAACTCCATGTTCAAGCGGAGTAACTTGGGAGAGTTACACGAACATTACTTCCCGCATCTGTAACCTGGGATCAATATCACTTCCTGTTTTGCAACGCTGGTGGGAAGATGACAGATACTGGGTTGCCAGTGTCCTCAGCACAGTACTTGGCACTCAGTAAATCACCGCTGGGTTGTAGTCTGTGTTTGCAGGGTTTTTTTTTTTTTTTTTTTTTCCTGTGGTTTTTCCTCTGTGTGGTGTCCTGGACCAAGCCCTAGCTTTGGGGTGGCCTGATTAAGGTTTGAATTTCTGTTCTGCCCCTTACCATCTGTGCAATTTTGGGGAAAGCCTTTAATCTTGCAAAGATCTTCCTCATCAGTGAAATGGACATAATGATAGTGCCTGCCTTGGAGAGCTGTAGTTAAGATTGAGCAGTGGTTGTATATAAAATGCTTATATTACAACGCCTGGCATATACTAAGCACTCAATAAATGTTTATTATAAATATTAAGTAGGACATGCACTTGGGAATCTGTGAAGGCTTTGACTACATGTGGAAAGGGATATTTCTAGTCCTCCTCTAAAACATATCAAAGAGCTCCAGAGAGTCTAATTGACCTCAGGAACTTTTATCTATAAACTGAGACCATGCCCAATGCAGACTCATTTGCACTTTTTTTGGGAAAATAACTTTCTAGGGTGCAAAAGGTATCAAAACCCACAAACTGCAGTCCAATTCTTCCTGAAATAAATCCGTGGATCCATTGTTGGGGAAGTGCATAAACCCAAACCAGAGTTACTATTTATTGGGCAATGCGAACGTGTAGAGCACAGGGCTGGATGCAGGGCGGTGAAGCCTAAGTCCGATAACCCTGTGAGGCCACTTGTATTGTCCGTGTGTAAAGCAGGAGAAGCCTGAAGCACAGAGAGGATGAGCACTGAGGGTCTCAGAACTTGGGAGAGACGGAGCTAGAACTTGAACTGTCCTGCTGCCAAGCTCCATGTTCGTCACAAGGGGCGGCCCTTGCACACACGTTCTGTCCTTTGCACTTCTCAGCTGTCCTGATGCATTGGGCCGGGCAGGGATTCCTGTCTGTTTTGTAGAAGAGGCAACCGAGGCTCAGACAGGCCATGGAACTGGCACGTGCCCACCCGGCTCGGGGCGGAGCTGAGACTCACCCCTCTCCGCCACACCGGTGCCGCTCCCGCTCCCGCTCAGAACCTGGATGGTTTCCCCAGTAGGCAGAATGTGCTCACGGACGTGGCTGGGTGGGGGAGGAGAGCAAAGTTTATCCACGAGTCCCTGAAAGAAGTTACATTTTCCCATTATTGCTGTCTCGCCGGCAACGCCTGTCATCTTGAGAAGAGACCCAGAGACCGATGTGCAGGCTGGCGTTGTTGCCCCAAATAAACCACGGAGGGCAGATTTTCCTGCAATGCAGAGACAGCTAGCCTGGGTCTGCGAGTACATATTTCTCACTATAAAGCAAACAAGCCGACTGGCAGAGCACTGTAGGGAAAATGACATCACTGCAGAATTTTAGGGCTAATCATTTAGCTGGATTAGCCCCAAAGTGCTGTGTCTAAAATCAGCATCCCTGCCTCTTTATGTACTCCAGATGAAACACATTAGCAGAAATATGGCAAGGGACACTCACAATACTCGGTTCTACACTCTCAGCAGTTTTTGCAAATCTGCAATTAGTCTAAAGGGCCTGGGTAAATTAGGCCTCTTGATAAATGAAGCACCTAGACAGGCCTCAGATTTATTGGATCCCGCTGTCCCGCTGTCCAGAGCCCTTGTCAGCTCCTTGCAGGGCAGGGACCGTGCAGGGGGAAAGGAAAAGGAGCCCATTCAGGCCTGGAATTAGCCCCCCAAATCTTTGAAAAGACCACGCTTGAAGCTGCCACCTCTTTGGCCGTAGAAGTTTCTGCCAGGAACATAGTAGGTGAAGTAGGAAGCCTTTGCCAGGAAGTTTGTGGGGGGTGGTGGCGGGGGGGGGGGAGGGTGGAGGAGGCCCATCCCACATTCAAACAGAAGAGATGGGGAAGACAGGGTTATCTCCCATTCTGGGCCACCCAACTGTGCCCTGAGCCCTTGAATTGGCCCTGAGTGCTGATGGGCACCACGGGCCTCCTGCCCAAGGGCTCTCTCACTCTCTCGGTTGTGGTTCTTAACCCATTATTTCCCCAGATGCAGTTTTCCACATGCTTCATGCAATAGACAGCCAGGGCGTTTTGACTACATGGAGAGGTAGTCAAACAGTGTCCGGAAAAGTACCCCCAGAGTGGGGGAAGTGTTGGCCATGCCTTACAGCAAACTCCAGAGGCCAGGAGGCAGTCTGTGGCTATGGCTCCGCTAAAGGGGACATCTGGGGAGGGGACGGCCGGGCCTATTATCCTGATTTATGCCCGCGGATCATGGGAAGCAGTTCATAACCATATTGGGGTGACACCTGCTAACTTTGTGCTGGTGCTGCTGAGGCTGTGGTGCTGAAGTCAGCTGAACTGGGCCAGCGGAGGGTTCTAAGCAGATGAGTACAGGTTTTTGGGCGTGGTGAGACTCAGTGTTTGTTAAGTCTGTTAGTTGTTTTTGCCACGGTTTCTTTCCTGAGTACAGAAGGTAATGCATGTTTTGGGATGGTAGGTACACCGCCTGAATGTTTTAAATTTACAAAGTTGTAAACTAATAGAGGCTTATGTAGACAATCTAAAATTGAGGTCCGTGCACGTATACATGTGTGTCTGTCTGCCTGTTGGTCTCTCTCTATCTCTTTGTGTCTCTATCTTACAGTCTTAGGACTGCCGTCTCTCTCTCTCTCTCCCCTCTCAAGAACCCAGCAGGGCGTGCTGTGGCCCTCCGGTCCCTTTGTCTCATCCCCCAGGCTGAGTACTTTGTCACTCAATTCCTAGCAGCTGGGCGTCAGGTGGGCAGGCTGGGGAAGAGTCAGGAGCACCCCAGGGCGGGAGTTTTCCACAACCCCATTCTCCCAGAGGCAGCAGGAAGCACCTTTGCCAAAGCGCCTCCTGCAGCCTGCTGTGATTCAGCGTCTCTGGTCTGCAGATCAGTTGGGCGATTCTGCTGTCAGCCCACATTGATTTTCCTGTAGATTACATTACCTCCAATCACAAAAGAAATTGTACTCCTCTCCTGGAGTGTCAGGGCAAAATGAATAGCAAACATTTTCCTGCAGGCAGCTCAGCTCTCCCGTCAAAGTTGCTTGAGCAGGCAGGGTGCTGTCCTTGTCCCGCACCCCCACCCCCAGCCCGCGCCCCCACTGCCTCAAACTTTTCCTGTCTGACTCAGTGAAAAAGTTTCCAGGCTGAGGTGGGGCATTAAATCCAACCTGGAGTACACAGGATACCCAATTATGCCGCAGTGAGATCCTTCTGTGTCTTAAGGCCTCCTAAATTATGGAATTAAGAGGGTTTAGTGGGGGGGGGAAAGAGCTGATGACACCAGATGTGTTTAGAATTTAGAATGTGCTTTCTCATATGTTAAAAAAGATCCTTTGAATATCATCAAAGAGATTGAGCAATTTTTATTCCTTTTAAGAGTTGCTTTGAGGCCTGATTGGGGTCTCTGGTCTCGCCTCATGTGCGTGCCTGTGTGTGTGTGTGCATGTATGTGTGTTGTATCACAAGGGCCTCTCTGACTATGGTGGGTGCCAACCCCACCTTCTGAAACCCTGGCATGCAGGGAAAGCCTCGCTCATGTGGGCAGCTTTGGCACGGAGTCCTGGCACCGTGGATGAAGAGAGGCGTCAGCACTTTTCAAACAATGAACTAGCAGCAGAAGGCAGGCGCCAAATCTCCAAAGTGGGCTTTGTGGGAGAGGTGAGGTCTGTGTCTGGCTTATAACCTGCCTACAAAGGCTGGACGAGGAAAAGGCACAAGACATTTGAAAAGTAAGACAGTATATTTCCTCTAGGCGCACCATGGTGGCCACATAAGCATAAATCTTCACCCAGTTAAGCATGGATTTCTGTGTTTCCATGTGAAATAATAATAACACAAATTTTAGTGGATAACTTAACCAGTACACATTGGAGCCCTGACCCCCGGTACCTGTGAATGTGAACTTATATGGAAACAGGGTCTTTGCCGATGATCAAGTTAAGAGGAAGTCATTATGGTAGGCCCTAATCCAAAATGACCGGTGTCCTTATAAAAAAGGGGAAATTTAGGCCAGAGGGAAGGCCATGTAAAAACACAGAGAGAAGATGGTCATTTATTTACAAGGAATGCCAGTGATTGCCAGTAAACCACCAGAAGCTAAGAGGGAGGTCTGGACAGATTCTTCCCTCACAACTCTCAGAATCAACCCTACCAGCAGCTTGGTCTTTGGACTTTTTGCTTTTAGGACTGGGAGACAATAAATTAAGGTTGTTTACAGCACCCAGTTTGGGCAACTTTGCTATGGCAGTCCCAGAAAATGCATGTACACAAGTTCATGCAGTCTGTCGATAGTACAGGTGGGTGTGTATCCAGGCCTGTCCCACAGCACAAGCCGCACACTACCTTTCTCCACGAAGAAGTACACAGCACCCAGGCTCGTTCAAGTGGGCCTCGAATCTTCTGTAGTTATTGTATTGGGGTGGTTGTGGCCGGAGACGGAAGAAAGAATTTATTATGAATTAGTATTGTATATATTTTAGCTTAGGAAAGTTAAAAGCCTGCTAATTTGATAATTTATAGGAAGGACCTTAAAATGTTTCTATCCTTTGACCTACTTCTAGAAATGTATTCAAATAAAGTAGTAATGGAATATAGTTCCATATTTATGTAGAACTATTTATCACCGTGCCATTTATGTAACAAGAATGCCCCGCATCCCCAAGTGGTACAAACTGCCCTATTTCTTCATTTTTCAAAGTTAAATTAAATCTGGGTGAAGCCAATCCTAGCTAAGGGTAGTGAGAAGAGTTGTCTGTTCCTCAGCTTCAGGCTGGGTTTGAGGACCCTGGCAGAGCATCCCCAGCCATGGTGGGCACTGACCCATGGACAGTGACACGGCAGGCCCTCCCTGAGGTCCCCCAGGGCACCAGGCTCACGTGGGGACATAGCTCCATCATAGGTCAAAGACCAACCCTTATTTCTTTCCTGGCCTTGGGAGGAACCAGCCTCTTTTCAACACCTACAGCGCACAACTTTCATCCCTCTCCTTGGACGGTGGAGCCTGTGACTGTTAAGGGCCTTCACTTTTGAAACACAAAGGGTCATACACTCTCCCAGAGTTTTCACTTTCTATCTGGGAGCAAAGTGAAGCCTTTAGAAACACCTTGTTTTTCTTTCTCTCAGAGGGGGTGTAGCTCAGCAGATACTACTTTCGGTCAGGTGATGCTCTCATCTGGGGCTGGGATCTTCTTTCAAGCTCATTCAAGTTGTCAGTAGCATTCGGTTCCTTGCAGTGGTAGGACCAAGGTCCCTGTTTCCTTACTGAATGTCATTGGGAACTGCTCTTAATTCCTATAAGCTTCTAGCCTTCTTTGCCATGTGGTCCTCTCTCTAAAGCCACCAAGGGAGGGTCTCCTTTGCTTCAGACCCTTTCATGCCTCAAGTCTATCTCCAGACAAGCCCCATCTCTTGTAAGGTTCATTTGATTAGGTCGGGTGACCAGGATAACTAATCTCCTTAAACTGTGCCATGCGACATGACCTAATCATGGGGATCCCAGACCATCATATTCCCAGGTTCCTCCTACCCACATTCACTAGGAGGAGATTAACCAAGGGCAGAGGGCACTGGGGGTCATCTTAGAATTCTGTCGAACACAGATAGAGTAAGCAGTGTAGACAGCAAGATCTCAGCCATGGAACATTTATATGCTCAGAAAACAGTGATGTGACATAGACATCCATATTAATAAGGTCCTTCTGTAGGGTAGGATTATGGATGCTTTTGTTTTCTTCTTTGT
This sequence comes from Neofelis nebulosa, assembly GCF_028018385.1. Taxonomy (NCBI): domain Eukaryota; kingdom Metazoa; phylum Chordata; class Mammalia; order Carnivora; family Felidae; genus Neofelis; species Neofelis nebulosa. Next base: position 53,610,188 of record NC_080793.1, read on the forward strand.
ACTTTTCTGTATTTCCCAAGTATTTTATAATTTGCATATGTTCATTTTATAATCAGAGAAAAGCCCACATTATTTGGATAAAGAAACAATGGGGCCTCAGACGAGGATAGTAATGCTTGGCTAACAGGCATTTATTTGATCTGTAGCATTACTTGTGTAAGGCTAAGCAGTTTATTCATTCATTGACTCATTCATTCACTAGCCGGAGCATAGAGGTTAAGACAGATTTCATTTTCCTATAAGAGTGTTTGGTGATAGAGACTCTCTGTGCAGACTTTTCCTGGAATAGCTTCATACTTTTCAGCAAAAGATCCCGAAAGGCAAGTGGCACTTCTGTTTGTAATTACTCATGGGAAAAAATATTGAAGGCAAGTTACTCAAACTGGTTGAGAAATACTTTGCCCCTTCTATTTTCCCACCACTGCAGCTTGATAATTTTCAGGTTTTGAAATTTCCCGTTGTCTTTGTTAGCAGAAAATACCAGCTTCTCATAAATAACCAAAATGAAGAAACAGAACTCTTGGCTCAACTTCACTTTTTCAGCCTGACATGTCAGAAGGATCCCGATGCCAAAACTCTTTCTCGAAACAGAAGTGTGGCCCTGGGAGACCCAGCAACACAAATGAACCAGAAACCCCCTCTACTAACATTAGAAAGAGGGATTGCTCAAGGAGGATAATCTCAGCATGTGGCAACATCACCAGGGGGCACATTGGCCATCTTGGGGCATTCTGTGCGGGTAACATGTCGAGGACTCGAATAAAAAAAAAAAAAATGAAGAGAATCTGAAATCAGTGGGGTTGTGCAAAACACTCGGCAAGGCTGCCCGGGGCCAAATGTGATGCTGTCTGACTTGGTTTTGGGGCTGCCTCACCTCCTTCTCTGCCATGCCCCTTCCCTGCTTGGGTACCCCAGCCTCCAACCCCAGATCCTGTTCTCAGTTAGTGATGACCATGAGGGTATTGATTCTGGGGTGGATACTTTCAGGGGTATTTGGATTTTAATAAGGGAATGTAAAAGGTGGAAAAGCTTTGAAGTTGGAAGAGTTTGCTAATTGTGGAAGGACCAGTAAAGGCTTAATTTTGCTCAAGAGCCCTACCCAATATCCCCAAATTCATTCTCTTCCATTGTGAACAATTACTGGTGTTGACTTGGCCCAAGGACAGATCCCAAGGACTCTTGTCTCTCGGCCTTCAGTGGGTGTGGCTAGCTGAAGGAAGCTTCTGGGGGCACTCCTGAAGAAGGGGGAAGCTCTTCTTCCCTGAGGTTGGGTATGTTCAGGCAAAGCTGAAATTAAAGTCTGCTTTAATTAAAAAAAAAATTGATGGCGTTTTTAAATACACAAAAACATACAAATTATGAAGCAGAAAAAATAATTGGAGAATCATGAAACTGCTACCCAACTGAAAATAAAGAACAGTATCACCCTCCATCCACCCCTTATGTTGGCGCCTTTCCTTCCCACCCCCCACCCCCACACTTGGCAAGTAACCGCTATCTGAATGTTGCTTTTGTTTTTTTGTTTTTTGTTTTTTAAATCTTCCTTATTCCTACTTGTTTCATTATAGTTTTACCACATATCCACTATGTTGGTTATGTGTTGCTTATGTGTTCCACTCTGTATAAGGGCCATCACGACGTGTGCATTCTTTTGTGACTTGCTGCTTTTGTTCAACATTACGTGCTTGGAATTCAACACGGTTTTTGTGTCTGTAGCCTTGGTCCATGCATTCTCAATTCTCATTCTGTTTCGTATCCTGTTTTATGAAAACACCCGGATTCAACCATCTATTCTCTTATTGACGGAGCAGCTTTAGTTTTCAAATCGGCTTTAAACATGCTTTCACCATAAGGTTTAGGCTGGTATCTATTCCAATAGTGGTAAAGACCAGATGTGGTTGGATAGGCCTCGGTGACTCTCCGGAAGCACGTGTGGGATGATGATGCAGAGTTCTGGACGGGCTACCTGAGACAGAATGCTCAGGAGGGTTTCCTGGAGGATGGATATCTAGGCTTCAGAAGAACCAGCCACACATAATCAGGAGGAAAAGAATTCCAGACTAAAGGAACCGCATGTGTGAGAACCCCGGTTAGAGCGAGAACTTCACGTGTTCCAGAATCTGTGAGAACGGGGTGAGAGGGAAGCGTGGCTCTAGGTGAGCCGCAGGCACATCTGGGAGGGGTTCGGGGGGCCACGGGGAGGGTTTTGGGTTTTACCCTGTGTGCAAACGGAAGGTGTTAAAGAGTTTTTAAGCAGGGGTGGGTGGCATGACCAGAGGTGTGTTTTTAGAGAATGGGGGGAGGCAGCGGGAGTGGAGGTGGCTCTGGTGGGAAGGGGCAGGGGCCCAGACCACGGCAGCAGTTGGAGAGGTGAGGGAGACGAAACAACTGGGGTTCCATGATGGTTTGGAGCCAAGCAAGGGGCATCGTTACAACTTGTTTCTAAGGAGACACATAATCAGCATTAGGGATAGAAGGGGAAATCATGGGACCCAGCTCACTTCATGGGAGAAGAGATAGTTCAGAAATGGCTGAGCCGGGCCGATGACAAAAGCTGTGGCCCCCCAGTATCGAGACGGTACATGTGTTTGCACCTCCCTCCTTACCTGCTTCCGTTTCCTAATTGTTTTATCTGCAGAGCATCTTTAAAAACATCAAAGATGTCCTTTTCTACCGGAATGCAGCAGACAACCACCACCTTTCCCAGTCTTCCAGAGGCCAGGGGACAGCCTTGCCCCCCACCCCCCACCGCCCCCCATCTAGACCCATGACAGTGACCCTCCCAACCCTTCCTGGCTAGGACCGCCCGATGACTGTTTTGTCAGTTCCCTACCTTGGCACCGGCTTTCTATCTCCCTAACAACATACCGCCCATTTAAAGTACCGTAAAACATGACCAAATGGGGAATATCGGTGGCTGTTTAGTATGCTTTAAAATTCTTTAATTTGCTGTACCACAATAACTTGCACTTTAATAAAAGCAATCTCTCGTCTTAATAGCCACACAATAAAGAGTTATTTATATGAGGCAGTGTGCAGGCCCGAGCCTTCCAGGTGTGCCCCAGATTTGAAGCACTCGCAGCGATCTGCGGGGATGGGGCTGCCTGACGCAGCCCAGACAAGCCTCCTAAATGCTGCCATTTTGCGGTGTCACAGCCCCGGGGCTGCAGCCGGCCCCAGGCTCCTGGCCCTGCACAGCACGTTCGGCGCGCTGATTTATTTCGGTATTACGTTTAATTGTTTCCTTCTTGTTGAAGCCTTAACATGCGATGCTTGTAAATCTGACCCGAATCCTCCATATGGCGCTCTGGTTTTCCATTTTCAAATGCATTCGCCCTGGAATAATGAGTGTGGTATAACTCAATTTGAGTTCTGCTGCTGGGGACTTTATTACATAATGCTTTCTAATTGACCCTCATAGTTTAATAAGACAGAACATTTCACCAGAACATTGACAAAAGTTATTAATTTTCACTTCAGCAGAGACCCATGTCCCAATTAAATCCCCTGGGAATGCCTGACTGACTGACTGACCTCATTATGGCTAATGCTTATTAGTCCTGTGGAGAGGATAGCATCACACACTGTTAAAATGCCTAAATGAGCACATACAACCATCCAACGTGATTACAATTTACATACATGACTAATTTTACTCCCCTAATCCTTGTCTGGTGCAATGAATGTGGTATGCTGCTGTCATACCACGGGATCAGCCATCGAGGATTTGGAAGGTGTCGTAAAAATGCCCTGCCAGTGCGCTCAGCTACACCCAGTTAAATTATATCTGCCTTTCTAGGAAACTATTTCAAGTGTGTGGGCGTCTTTCAATGGGGAGGTTGACTTGCACCCGCTCCTTCTTTAATACAGAACACTAGTACTCATTTGGTCCCCTGGTTTTTGTTTGTTTGTTTGTTTAATTTTTTTCAGCCAACTTAAAAAAAAAAAAAAAAAGAGAAGTGCAAGAAAAAAAAAACCCCACCAGCAGCAGCAGCAAACAATGATTCCGGCCTTCCTACTTGGGTAGCTTATACTCCCTGAAGAGGATTTTTCTTCCCAGCATCTAGTGGCATTTGCACATCTTCTTTGAGCTTCCATTTCACGGGAGACAGCGGGTAGGGGCTTGTAGGCTCACCATGCCTGCTTTTTTGGTCCGCTTTAATGTGAGGGCTTCACAGACGCCACCCTGCTTCACCAGTGATGGGACCATGACTCAAACCAGTCCCCTATCGCGGGAGAATCCGCTGGAAGGCCTGTTGGATAAAAAAGTGTATTTGCCCACACTGGTAAAATTGAAGGCTCAGAGTGGCAAGAAAATGAAAGTAAAGAGGGCTTACAGTATCTGAAGCTTCAGATTGTTTTTTGACCTTTCTTTTCCTGGTCTACACGACAGTGTTTATCTTACAGGCAGTCTGACCGCGGCTCAGTGTCTGCTTTTCTTGTGCATCGTACGCATTCCTCCTGGGCTGTATGATTTGACACATGACAACAATCTAACAGTGGAGATCAAACTTCTCAGACTCTTTGCAATGTGACAAGTAATGTGTATTGACACAGCAAAGTGCGCTCTGGAAATATGAGTGTTTGGGCGGGCACCCGACCTCCTTGCTCTGCTAGAGATAGCTTAAATCATAGGCTTCAGTTGCCCACAATGATAAAGCCAAAATTTAAATAATGATAACCAGCTGGAAGCTGCGATTCATTGAAATCTTTCCTCCCCCCCCCCTTTTTTTTTTCTTTTGTACTGTCATCCTGAAAGCAGGAATTTGGTGAGAAAAATAATAGTAGTGATAGCAAGATAAAAAGACAAAGGCGAAAGAAGTTAAACTAAACCTCCCCAGGGAACATTTGAAAGCATTACACATTCTTCTTAACCACCTATTCTGCAACTGTTTACTGAGTACCTTTTTGCAGGAGTACTATGGACAACACCCCTGCCCTCATGAAGTTCACAGTCCAGTAGGCAATACTGTCAGCACTGAAATGTGGGTAGGCAGGATGATTGATTCTATAGATGGCAAAGGTTTATGGGAGCCTGAGAAGAGGCATCCAACCCACATTCGGTGGGGGCTAGGTGGTCCAAGAAGGGCTTCTTAGAGAAGGAGACATTTAAATTAAACCCAGAAAGGTAAGTAGGAGATAGCCAGGCAAATCGGGGAGGAGGGGTTGGGGTCAAGGTAAGAAAGCATCATTTCTTTCTGCCCTTCATTCATTAGACAGGAGGGCATTTAGCCCTAATATGTGCTCTTCAAGCTCCTTGTCTCTGGCTGATGCTGGAGAGTGACTCCTGGTGGCGACCCTAAGTATAGCAGCCTTTTCAATGGGAAAAGGATTCACCAGGGGGTGGCGGAACAGAAGGCCCTGGGTTCCCGTTTGTGGAGTAAATGGTAGAGGCAATGCACACTGCAGGAAAGGGCACTCATTCAACCAAAAGAAGACTTTCAAAAACACTGTCGTGGGGGAAGAATCATCAAAGAGCAGTGTGAACCGGGAGAAGAGACAGCCCTGTTTTGATGGAAGGGAATGTTGGTTCAGAGATGTTGCTGAGGAGTCGGCTGCTAAGCTTTTGTGTGTGATTCTGGTGCTTAGACCTGATCATGCATCCTTCCTCTCTGCTGGCTCCTTGTGCCAGAGCCAACTGTGCCTCCTTCCAACTTCAGGTTCAGTTGCATCCCGTCGGGAGCTTCAATTTGGTTATGATGAGAGTATTTACACCACAGGATTTGGTAAGGCCTACACACCAGAGCTTCCCTTCCCCAGCCACTCCCACCTCAGAGAGCCAGTTGTTAAAGATTGATCAGCACATCACTGTCAGTACACAAGGGTTCCCTAGCTGTATGGAAAACATACCATTGCTCTTATCAGAAGCCTGACAGGTGCCCAATCCCACAACGCAAAGCTCTGGTAAAATTCAGCATATGTACCCTGCCTTCCATACTACAGAGCGGTCTTGGGACCCTTACACTCGGGCTGTCTGCAGAGAACAACAGAGAGAATTCTGAGTCTCTGAGAAGATTCTGAGTCAGCTTCCTGAAGTAGCTGCATGGATGAATTGTAGAAATGGAGTGAGCCAGGATCATGGCCCAGCTGCTGCTTGAGGTGTCCTACTCAAGATTAATTTTTTCAAGGGAAGAAGAAATGAAATAATTGTAAGGGAGAAGGTCCTGGGCCTCACTGAGAGAGTGGCAAGTGGCAAAGAATGTGCTCCAAGATTTGTGTTTTCTTTCAACTTAGTAATCCCATCCTCCAGGAAACACGGCCCACCTAATACAGGGCTCTGCCCTTTCAGTATGAATGTCTTGTCCTATGGGGTAGAGCCTGTGGGGGACAGGGAGGACTCATAGGTGTAAGGAATGTCTGTCTTTCAGGAGTCGAGGAAGATAGTTGAGGTAAGGGGCAGATACATGCCTGTTCCCTCCTTGGCAATGAAGTATGAAGAAATGTCCAGAGATGAGAAAGACAGCAGGGCAATGAGAATAACACGTGCAAAGGCATGGCATCACAGGTTTAGGAAGCCACGAAAAGTTCTGTGAGCTCGGGGTATGTTCTACAGGGGGAGGTGATGGCAAGAGAGGAGCATAGAAAGAAAGATGGCCCCAGACTGTGGGCCAAGGTGTTTGTACTTTATTCTGTAGCCAATGAGGATTCACCAGAGACATTTAAAACAGGTGAACAATATAATCACATTTTTTTTCAGGGATATAGAGAGTAGAGTAGTGACTGGAGATTCTGATGACCAAGATCAGGCTGTGGCAAACACAGTTATTTACTTCTGAAGTATCAATTCTCCTTTTCTTTCTTTCTAATAGAATCCCAATTTTAATAAGGGAAGCAGCATGCCCTGCTTGAAACAAACAACCTTCCCAATTCCCATTCCCAGTCTTCATGCAGAGGGTGGTCACATGACACAGTTCTGCCCAGTGGAATGTAAATGCAGCTCAGTGGGTGGAGCTTCCAGGAGAGCTCTTTGAAAGAAAACAGACTCAGGAGGCAATTTGCCTTTTGCCCTTTTGTCCTTTTCCCTTCCCCTCTCTTCTTGCCCTGAATGTGAATGTGGAAGAGAAGCAACTATTCTGTGAGCTTAGGTGACAAGCCCATGATAGCCACATGTCAAGGAGGGCTGACTGGAAAGATAGAAGAAGCTGGGGTCCCTGGAAGTATTGTGGGTCTGTCATATTGGTTCTGGATCTTCTATACCTGAATTTCTTACTGTGTGAGAAAAAAAAAAAATCAAGCTCTGTTTGGTCAAGCCAAGGCAAGCTCCACTTTCTTGTTATATCAGCCCAAACCGTTCTTGACTATTTTGGGTCCTATCTCAAAGATCCAGATGACAGACCCTGAGGACCTGAAGTTCAGCAGTGCTGGTGGAATGAAGATGTAGGAACACCTCTCAGATAGACTTGTAGCAACACTGTGCTAGGGAGAACAAAGCATGAAAGACCATTTAGCTTCGAGAGCAAGGGAAATACAGAAGGCAGAATGGGTGCAAGGATTCAGGGTGCAAGGTTTCAGGGGATAGGTGGCATATATGCAAGAAGATGATGAGCTGAGTCTGGGGCAGGCTGAGTGTGAGGGGCTTGCTGTGCAAGTAGATGGGTCGTCCTGTGGCCAGACACAGGGGCAGGATGGCATTCAGAGGAGAGGCCGAGAGAGTTCTGAAGTACAGGTATGGTGGTTACCAGCAAAGAGATGGGGGCTCCAGAAGAGTGGATGGAATCACTTAGGAAATGAATGTGTGATGACAACAGGAGTCAGGAGGGAAATTCTGGGGAATACCATCGGGCAACAGGGAACGGAGTGGGAGGGGCGTTCAGGAAGAGAGAAGAAGGCTGCGAGAGAAGTGGAAGAAGGATTCACAGAGGCAGGGTCCCAGGAGCCAAGAGCAGAGACGTTTTGAGAAGGAAAGAGCAGTCAGAGTGCCACGTGCAATGGAGTTGTCAAGTGGGATGAGGAATGAAAATCAGTCTATGGATTTGGCAATTAGGATGTCAGATTTTCTACTAAAACTGCTCCCACTGAGGTCACTAATGAAGCCAGAGAAATAGAATGATTTGCCCAAAGTGACATCATTAGTAACGAGCCAAGCACTAGAAATAGAGGGCCCTGACTCCCAGTGAAGTGCTCTTTCTCTCCTATTGCCCATACTTTTAGCCCCCCACCCCCAAATCACTTAGACAGGTTTTCATTTTAGAAGAACAGCTTTGGGGATCCTTTATGGTCAGATGCAAACAACTTCTAGCTGTCTGATTGGTGAGTAGGTTTAAAGAGGTATCATTTTGTCTCCAGATTAAATTATCTCCTTAACTAATATTTTGATGTGCTGAGACCTCCGAATGAAGAAGGAAGCAAGACAAAGAGAGGAACAGAGTCAAAACTAGAAGCATCTGCTCCTGCTCTGATCACTCATGGCTCTCGGCCTGGCTGGAGACTGCCCTTGGTCTCTTGTTCCATACCTACCCTGCAGCAAGAGGACCAAGGGACCGTCTGCTACTCCAGGCAACTGGAGAAGGGCTGCTTCTCTTACCTCAACTAAGGAAGAGCCCTTTCAGAGACAGGTCCGTCCCCAGTGGGTTTCCCGTGTCCATCATGGAGACCAGAAACAGCCTAGGCACACGACCTCAGCAGGTGCTATTTGAAGCCAAAAATTCTGGCTCCATTTCCAGACCAAGATACAGAAAACTCATAGAATCTATAAAAGCCATATCTATCAGCACGAGAGGCATGGTTCAGAGGGAGACAGGGAAGTCCATTCTGAAATTCACGGTGCTGAGTTGAGCCTGAGTCGTTGTTGTTGTTGCTGTTGTTGTCGTCCTTGTTGTTGTTTTTTGCTTTGTGCCTGAGAGCAGAGGTCAGAAAGTAACACTTGGAGGGGCAAAGGTGTCATAGCCCCGTGTGCTTAAACCACCTGACCCCCCCCCCAGGCAATCCCACATCTATCAGTACTATAAGTACGGAGGTTAGAGCATCAGGTTGTACCAACAGGAACCCCTCTTGCAAAACACTCTGTGAGAGAGAACAGAGAGGAGTAAAACGAGTAAATCCCCCAAAGTTGTGAAACTCTCCTGCTGCCATCCCCTGCCCCAGGCTGACAGGGGGTGAACCAGCGGCGTGGATATATGGCTTGGCAGCAAAACCTGGTGGGTTTGCTGGGGGGCACTGCAATCCATAAGGGAAAAAAGGTCTACACAGGGTAACAGTTTTTGTTGTTGTCCTTGCTTTTCTTGAGCAAACGGGCACTGGTGTTCTTTCTCTCCCACGTAAAGAAAGCTGCTGCGGATCTGGAGACAAATTTTCTCCGATGGACAAGGCAGCAAGGGCTTCTGGCTGACTAGAAGTAGCTGCTATTCGCCGTCTCTCCGAAGAGGGACATAAAGAAGGCGATGCAGCCAAAATAAACAGATGGTGGGATCGGGTGGGGGGATTCTGTCAGGAGCAGACACACAGGTAGCATGGGCCCCAGGCAACCACACAAAGCCATGAAGAGGAGCCAAAACTCAGCAAAGAGTTCTAGAACCCTGGGAAACAAACAGCGTGTGCTCTGCCCCACGGGGTTCGCCTTGGAACTGTCACCGAGCCAAGGGTAGTGAAGTCTGCACAAAGCAGGAGAGACCCAACAAGCCAGCAATCCCAGATGCCAGGGAGGACTGAGAGAAGACAGGGTTGGGAATGAAATGGTAAGTTAGCAAAGTCAGCATAAACCCAGAACCCCCCGAGTGCCAGGAAGATTGAGTGGCAGATAGCGTGGTGTGCCAACTGGAAGGCTGCTTCCAGAACCAACTGCGAGCCACTGAGGCAATTCTGCAAACGTTGACTGAACACCTTCTGGGTAACAGGCCCTAAGACACGGCTCTTCTTCTGAGGACCTCATGGTCGGGGAGGCAGCATGTTTTTAGGTGGATCAATTACACCACAACATAATGGTTATGAGCAGCATCCTGAAGGATCACGAGGGAGGGATCTGTCAGGGAAGGCTTCAGAGAGGAGGCAACATTTAAGCCAGGTAACGAAGAGGGCACTTGCCGAGTCTAGAAGGAAGTCTTGCCTCAGAAGGCTACAGGTGCGCAAATATGAGGTTATATTAATTCAGGCTCTGGTTGCAAAGCAAAAAAAAAAAAAAAAAATCCAGTCAAACTAGCTGAAGGTAAGAGGAGTATTACCATAGAATTACAACAGATAATCTTACAGAAAAATGAGAGGAAAGACACGCTTTGAATTCCATGAGGTCCGGAACCAGGATATCACGAGCTCATGTGAACTCACGGTGCGGACACAGGACTCTGAACGGCCCCACTCTGCATCTGCTCTCTGCATCATGTGCCCCATTCCCGGTTTTTCTGAGGTCCACCTCTCTCTGCTTACCCATGCCCTTGGAATCCCATGACTTTGCCTCATGGGTGGCCCCGGGTTGCTCGGGCATCAGCTTCAGGATCAACTCTCTATGACCTTTCAGGTCAAGTGCCCATGATCCTGTGGGTACACCTGACTCATACTCTGTGTTCTCATTCCAAATTGCTGCGACAGAGAGCGCCATGGGCCCAGATTCGGTCATTGATATCTGATTGGAGAGTTGACATGGGAGTCAATTCTCCCATTGGCATGGGAGTCAAAGTGGGTAACAGACGTGGCTTAAATACCTTTCAAGACGTGAGGGGTGCAGACGGGGAGTGCGAGTGGCATATTTACTGTGGTGAACCTGCTCGTGTGAACACTCGGAAAACACAGGAAATCTGCCATAAGGAAGGACTGTCAGCAACCCCTCTGTGCTCCCATGGCTCGCAGTGGAAACCTTTATCTCACCACCAAAAATATTGTGATTAAATTTTATCTTCATGTGGATCTTTCCTTCGCTAGAACTTAAATTCTAAAATAAAGTTGTAAATTGTAACCATATTTATCATTGTGATTCTAGAAGATAGCATTGCATCTAGTACATGTAAGTCTGAATGAACCTGGATTGTACTGATTGCTGTATCTGCCATCACCTTCGTTCTTCATTTTCCATCCATTACCATTGTCTGCTACCTGCAGCTTTCCATGGTGGGAGACAGGCATCCTCGGGATGCTGTTGAAGTCGACACCTGAGAACAGAGATTCCACTGGACTCTGGCAGATGTCAGAATGGGGCTGCACTTGTGTCCAAAGTCCGACGTGTGCAGTGGGCCCTAAATTGTGACCATGATGGGATAGATGTAGTTAGGTGTGTTCACCCAAAGTCCTTCTGCATGCAAAACTAAGGAGCCGCTTGCAGGGGACCTCATTCTTTTTTTTATTTTTTTTATTTTTTAAATGTTTATTTGTTTTTGAGACAGAGGGAGGCACAGCACGAGTGGGGGAGGCGCAGAGAGAGAGGGAGACACAGAATCCGAAGCAGGCTCCGGGCTCCGAGCTGTCAGCACAGAGCCCGAGGCGGGGCTCGAACCCACGAACCATGAGATCATGACCTGAGCCGAAGTCGGACGCTCAACCCACTGAGCCACCCAGGCGCCCCGCAGGGCCCCTCATTCTAATGGAAGATGAGATGGACAGACGTATGTTGCCTCGGTGTCAAAGGGGCAAACGGTATCTGCGTGTACTTGAACCAAGCTGCAGGGACTCCTGTCTGAAGAGCAATAAAGAAGAGCTGGAAGGAGATGACACTCACTCTGCTTCCTTGAAAGCTCTACAGGACCAGAGCAGTGCCAGGTTGACACATTGGAGAGAAGATGTCTTTTACCCATCTGTGTGGCTTTGTGGTATTGAGAGCTACAGCCTCAGTCATGGCAGTGCAGGTGTGTGGCAGCAGTTTGGTGGCACCCGTCAATGTGACAATCCCCCACAGAGGTGGCAGCAGTGCCCAGGATCAGCAGCAGTGCCTGGTGACCGGAAAGCCATCCAGAAGGCGGACATTGGCCGAGGAACCCGGCAGGATATCATTCACACCTAACTGGTCTTAGTAGTGAGCACACAGGATTCAGCCAACCACCTGCCGCTGTGCATGGAACACCACTGTAAAGTGACTCCACTTGCACCCGCGGGCGGTTTGACTCGGGGAGACTTGAGTGACGTGTAAATCGAGGCACCTCGCTTTCTCTCGGCTGCAGCCCAATGTATGGGAAACTGCTCTTTCCCTGCAAGGCCCAGCAGGAATTAGGACCCTCCCTGCACATGCAGGGAGTCCGGACGGAACAAAAGTGTTCAGCTCCTACCGAGGAAATCCAAGGGTACTAAGAGCAGCTGCCAACGGGAGAGTGTAACCCGAGAGAAATGACTAGAAACTGCCCAAAGAAAATACATGCTCCCTAGCAACATGAAGTGTAGTAAAGAGGCCAAACAAATAGCTCTAAAAAGGATGTGGTAGTGGTAGGGGAAGTAATCAAAACTAGGAAAGCGAGCAAGCATGAAAAAAAGAAATCAAACAGCAACTCAGCTAGAGAAATTATGGCACAAAGTTAAGAAAGTGCAAAAACACGATAAGGAAAGCAAAGGTGAGGAATGAAGAGAAGATTGCAAGAGAGGCTAAGATAAATAATAAGACATTTTTCAAGTACAGAAGGAACTAGAGGTCAGTACAAGAGCCAGTAGGGCTTCTAAAAGCTGGCGGAGGTAATTTATTGACAGAACACGAAGACAATGCTAAGAAATATTAAAAGGCATTTTTTCTCTCCCCTCCTTGCCTCTCTTTTCACAAAGGAAGATGGGGACATATGCCAGAGCAGACATAAATTTCCCAGGAGTGGAAAAAAGACATATTGAAGGAAATCAGGATCGTGTCAGCACAGGTGATCAAGAAATTAGGATGTCAGAAAAATTGCACAAAGTCTAGAGCCAGGCCAGAGTCTCCTGTAATGAGGGACCCAGAGGCCAGTGAGGTCCAAGGTCAGCGAAGGGAGGGATGGGAGAGGGTCTGCGGTGTGCGAGAACGGAGGGACAGCAACCCACCCATGAGTTGCCGTTGGGAACAGTCCCGCACTGTGCCATTAAGCTCATCTGGCAGGTGTTTTTTCATCTCTGATATGAGGAATAGCCTCAGGGTTTTATCAGGACTTTTATACTCCAGACTGTTGACATTTAATGATCCCTGATGGGCAACTTGCTTTTAAGAGTACGCAGCATGACCCAATTTTGGGTAAAAGTTCACTTTCCTTCCGAACAGAAGATTCCAGACCAGAGGCAGAAGATCTGGGTTCAAGTTATGATTCTGCTGCAGACTGGTTGTGTGACTCCAGGCGAATGGCTTAATCTCAAAGAGATACGGGTCCTGCATCTCTAAAATGAAGATAAGAACTACCAGGCAGGACCACAATGCTCAAATGAAGTTGTTCACCAATACAATGAAAAATACTGAGTGTTTTTAATGTGCCAGGCACTGTTTTGGTCTCCAGGGAGGCAGGAATAATAAGACAAATCCTGGTCCTTGTGAGACCAATATTCTAGTGTGAGGAGGAAGGTATCCAGCAAGGAAACAAAAAGACTAGATTTCAGAGAGTGTTGATGGCTTTAGAAAAATACACAGCTATATAAAGTCCCACTCACTAGGGTGGTCAGGTAAGATGATACTGAGTTGACATCTGAACTAAGGTGGAAGAAGATCTGGGATAGAACATTCCAGAAAGAGGGCAGAAAGCCTCAGGCCCAAAGTGAGTGTATAAAAGCAGTGTATAAACTGCACGGAGTTGTCAAAACGCTGGCTCTGAGTGGTATTATTGGAGTTTGTTTGTCCAAGCCTGAGAAGTTGATTTTCTCCTTTGACTCTTCAATCTCAGTAGCCCATAAGGAGTTATCAAGCCTGGTGACAAAGATACACAAACAGGCCTGGCGACAAAATCAAGACAAGCCTGGTGACAAAGACATACAAAGCATGAGGCATTTATGGAAATATAAAACGGATTCCAAGAGGAACAGGAAGAGCATGTTCTTGCTTTATGGATTCTGAGGCTGCTGTCACTCCCTATGGCTTGCCTCGAGGTCCCAGACAAAGAATCAGCTTCAGATGTGTTGTTTACCTTGGGCTGTCCAGGCTCTGTCTAGAGATGGAGTAAAAAATGAAAGCACATGGATTTGCTTCCCTGTTCAAGAGCATCGGCCCTATTTGAAATCTATTCCATTCCATTCCCAAACTACAATAATTGTGATTGGGTCATGCAGCAATTAAAGAGAAAAACTTGGAGCACCTGGGTGGCTCGGTCGGTTAAGCTTCTGACTCCTGATTTCAGCTCAGGTCATGATCCTGGGGTCATGGGATCAAGCCCCATGTTGGGCTCTTGCCAACAGCGAGAAGCCTGCTTGGGATTCTCTCTCTCCCTCTCTACCCCTCCCCCACTCATGTGCATGCACTCTCATTCTCTGTCTCTCTCTCTCTCTCCCTCTCTCTCAATAAATAAATAAATAATTTTTTTTAAATAAAGAGAAAAACTTCATTTTTATGCTTTCAAAAACAGTATTTCATTTTCATAGAGTAAGTCAAACTCTTGGTCTGGAAAACAAACTGAATGCTGACAGAGGTTGATAAGTAGAACCAGAAACTTCTCATACTTCATCTTCACGCAATAGGCCAGCAAGAGAGAAGTCAAATTCTATTTCACAAGGGCTTATAGAGAATGTACTAGTTTCTAGTCATCACCAAAATAAATAATACCTGGTCCTTGCCTCTCACAAAGGCTCTGCTTTGAATCACGCTCTTTCAAAGTATGGTATCTGCTGGATCAGAAGTAAAGCCTTTCTGGTGATTTTCATGAAGAAATAAACCAGAAACAATCATACTTTGTGTACCAATATGAGACATTCACAGGCTAATGTTTTTTTCAACAAATGAAATTTCAGAAAACGGTTGGGATGTGCAGATGGAAAGGGGTGGGGCACGAAGATGGTCTTGGCTCTCGGGCAAGCGCCCTTGGCCCTGAGAGCCTCACCCATCTGCTCCCTCACCTCATGATCTCAGGTAAGATATTTAGCTCCTCAGTCTCCTCTTCTGTAAAACGGGGCAAGCAATACCTCGCGGAGTTGCCATGAGGATTCGTGAAGACACGCGTTGAAGCCGTGAGCTTGGCTATTGTAGGCATACACCATGGCTTCTTTTCCCTTTTGATTGGAGAACTCTTTTTAAAAGGCAGTTAGATGATTGAATGTTGACAATGTGTTTGTATCTTCCTTTTTAGGAAGGGGATAATTCCAGCTTGACATTTGGGAACTGAAGTCTACAATCTGTCTCGTGCCTCCCTCTCCTAAGGGAGACTAGTTCCTTATTTCATGGCATAATCCTCTGATTTCTCAGGTCACACGTGCCTGAGGCAGAGCCGTCGCAGGAAGATCACGGTAAGGTCCCAGGGACAGAACAGACACTGCCCCTGCTTGTACTGAGGGAAACACTTAGGCTCCTAAACTCCTCCAGTCTTGGTTATGGACTTTCTAAGTTGCTAACCAAGTTCCTTGAGTATCTGCCGGGTGTTACGGAAGACAGAGTTGTGAAACCTGGGACTGGGCTTGGTAGCCGCGTCACATGATCACACAGATGCGTGTTTGTGATCTCTTGACTGCAACATCTTGCAGCTGTGGCCGGTGTCAAGGAGAGATACCGGGGTGTTGCAGGATCCTGGAATAGGAAATCTGAGATCAGATTGGGTAACCTTGACACAGTGATGCTTGAGCTGAGTGGAAGGCCTGGGCATAACATATGAGGTGCAGAGGAGAAGGAAGAAAAGTCTGGGTGGAAGAACCGAAAGAGGCAGATGTCTGCAGGCTGGAGTGAAAAGAGAGGTAGGCTTGCACCATGAAGGGTCTGGTGGCCAAGGGAAGGAGTTTTGTACTTAGCAGCAACAGAGACCTGTGGAAGAGTTTTGTGTAGGGAAGTGATGTGATTCGATTAGTGGTTTGGAGCACTGAAGCTGGAAGCCACAAGGAAGATGTGTAAATCTATCAGAGGGGATTGTGGGTATCTGGAAAAGAGTCAATGGTGGCCTAGACAGGATGGTGATGGAAGCTGATGGGGAGAGTTTTGTAGATTTTAGCTACATGAAGGACCTAAAATCCGCAGGAGTTTAAGATGGCCTGTACGGAATGGGACATGGAGGGGAAGGTGGGTTCTAAGGAGAGTCCTGGGATTCTACATTGTGAAGTGGCTGGGGGGTAGTGGTGAAAGGGGTAGGGCTCATTGAGTTGGGGAACCCTGGAAGGCATCTGGGCTTGGGGATGTGGGAAGACCATGAGTTCTGTTTTGAGTATGTTGGCCTTGAGGGTGCCATTGAGAAATTCAAGGGGAGTTAAGGACATATTTAGATATGTGAGTCTGGAGTTGAGTGAAGTCTGGCTGGAGATACATTACCGGAGGAGGTCCCTAGAAACAGACCCCGTGCTGAGTACTCGTGTGTAAGCTGCTGGTTAACTGCTCCTGCAGTTAAAGGAACCAGGTAAAGGAAGGAGAGGGTAAGGTAAGAGCAGGGAAGAAGACGCTAGGCAAGAGTGTGGTCTAGGGCAAAACACTGCAGAGGGCAGCAGTCAGCCTGATCTCTGAGGGGAACTCTGGCACAGTAAGTTATGCCTCAGCCCGCAGAGAAGGAACCTCACTGGTGGGGGCGCGCGGGACACAAGCCCCAGCTCTTTCCCTCTTTGACCTGCAGGTACAACCCTCTGAAGAGCTGCAGGTGCACTGAGAGCACACCTCATGTGGGCACAGAAACCCTAAAATGAGAACCATGGCCTACTGGGCGCAGTGCTGACAGCGTAGGTACTGGGGTGGATAAGCTCACCGGGGGAGAGTGAGTGAGAGCAGAGGATGGTCAACGTCCCTGTGCCGACGAACTCCAACGCTGTTGACCGATTAGAAGAGAAGCTTAATGAAGGAGACCAGGAAGGATTGTTGCTTCCCAGCCATCCTGCAAAGGGAGGGGGCAGTACAGGTACTACTATCTTCACTTTAAAGATGAGCCAATCGAGGCTTGGGGAGTTTAAGTACCAGTCAAGTTAGTAGGAGAGTTAGGACTTGAACACGGGTCTCCAGACCCGAAGCTTAGAGCTCTTTGGAATGCAACAAAAGAAAGTTTTCCAGTGCTCAAGGGCCCTAGGAGTTGAGGGAGCTGGACCTCTTTTGAAAGTGTTTATAGATGCTCATGTTCATGGTTGAACACATGCCTTTTTGGACTCAGAACCAGGGAAGTGAGAAGAGGTGGGGAAGTTACTTTTTCAGTGAACCTAAGAATCCCCTGTTTGGGAGATTATGACTTCAAAGGCTCTAGGATTATGATTTTATAGGTGTGGTGGAGGGGTTTGAACCCTCAGCCCAAGATCATGACTTTAAACAGCTAGCAGCCTGATGGGGGGTGGGGGGAGTGAGGTCTGGGGCCCCCACCACAACCACGCCCCAGGAAGGACAAAGCAGGTGTGAGGGAGAAGTCTCAGCTACCCAGAGCACAGGCCCGGCCATGCTCAGTGTACCAAGGCTCTGAGTTTATTTTCCGACTCTGGGGAAGCTGCTGTTGACTTTGTCCATTAAGCAGGCTTGCCGGATGTCTGCTGACCCCAGGTTCTTTCTCCCGTAAGGAAGCCCCACCGCCTCAGAGATCAGCAGGGGTGTGCTGGTTCCCAGGGCTTTCCCCGTCTGGAGAGAGGTTGTCTGGGGTGGAGTGGGCTCTGGGCTGGGACTCGGGGGCCTGCCTGTGGGACACAGAGCATGACCCTCTGTTTGCTGAGTCTCCGGCATGAGGAGCAGTGAGGAAAATTGGAAGTAATAATACCTGCCCCCTGAATTGCCTGGGATTAATTAGGAGACTGATAATACACAGTGTGTGCCTAGGATGAAAATGAGTTATAGCCTCGTTATTAACGTAGCTGGATGGATGATTAGTTTATACAAAACAAGGCCACTTCTCAATAAGCCAGAGGTCTTTAGGTGTCCTCACAGGGTGACTTAAGGGGGTAGCCTCTGGGTGTATTTGTGAGGGATTTCCGCTCATTTACTGAACGGGGAGAGCCCGCAGAAAAACCAACGCTGTTTTGGCCAGGTTAGTAAATAAATGTGAAGAGCGAGCATGATGCTCGTGTTTATCTGTTTCCTTAAGGAAAATATTTTCCATAGAACTGGACACTAACATTCAAAGTAAAAAGGGAGTGGGGAAGAAGAAACCTAAAACCGATATAAATTAGAAGCAAACTAGTGTTCATTTCCTGTGGAGGAATTTTATATTTTTTAATGGAGTTACTGTGGCTTTTTATTTCAGGATAAGGTGAAGAGTCAAAGCATGAGGATTTAAGGCTTCCAAGTGTGTGTTGTTATATGAACAGACCCTTAAATTTGCCAGCACGCCCCAGGCACTGCTCCTGCATAACTAATGTCTCCCTGCCAGGGCCAGGGCTGAGGGCCCTTTGACTCCCCTAGAAGTTATGCAGGGATAAGGGGAGTGTCAGGAATGCAGGATTAGGCCCCATAATTGAAGCTGTCATTAGCTGAAGAGGCAGGCGGGTTTGTGAGCCTTTCCAAGTTTGCATTTATTATGGCATGAAGATATGGCTCCTTTGGTATAAAGAGGGTGTGGGGGATTTCTGCAAGTTGGCAATATTTTCTCCTCTCTCTCTCTCTCTCTCCTTAAGTTGGCTGGTTCTGTAACATTCATTATGCTCTTCTTAATAGATCCCAGAAATGCTGAAAGTGTCCTTCAGAGGAAGCATTCACTTGAAACAACAAAAGATTAGAGAAACCTGAAGAATGTTGGATTTTCTTTACCTTTTGAAGAAGGCCAGCTGGAACCTTCTGAAATTATTCCTATTACAGTGTGCAGCCACAAACAGGACGGATGGTGAGGATAAGATATTATTTTTGTAAATCACATGTGGATACAGCAATGCCACTTAATCAGACACTCCTTAGTGGATGGTGGGAAAGGAGACCACGGCCAAGACTGAGGATCCCGCTATGGCATAAACAGGCCAGGGATTACGATTCAGAAAAGAACAGATGGCCTGCAATCATCCTTGCACATACATGCATGCCAGTGACATCCTAAGAACACCCATTTCTTTATTTAATTTTTTTTTACCCTAGCAAAATATAAGTAACATAAAATGCATCATTTTTATCATTTTTGAGGGCACAATTCGATGACGTCAAGTACATTCACGTTGTTGTGCGACCATTACCACCGTCCGCCTCCTGAACTGTTTTGTCTTCCCCAGCTAAAATTCTGGACCCGTGAAATAGTAACTCCCACCTCCCCCCAGCCCCTGGTGACCACTATTCTACTTTGTCTGTATGAATTTGACTATTCCGGGTACCTCGTGTAAGTGGACTCGTACAGTATTTCTCCTTTTGCTTCTGGCTTATTTCACTTAGCATACTGTCCTCCAGGTTCACCCAGGTTGTGACATGCATCCGGATTTCATTCCTTTTTAAGGCTGCATAATGTTCCATTGTGTGTGTATATACCACCTTTTGTTTATCCGGTCATTCATTGATACACATTTGGATTGCTTCCACTTTTTGGCTATAATGTTGCTATGAACATGGGTTTACAATTATCTCTTTGAGACCCTAATTTCTATCATTTTGGGTATATACCCAGAAGTATAGTTTCTGGATCCTATGGCAACTCTGTCTCTTATTTTTTGAGGAACTGCCATTATGTTTTCAATAGTCATTGCACAATTTTGCATTCTCACCAACTGTGTACAAGGGTTGCAATTTCTCTACATCTTCACCAACACATGATTTTCCGTTGTTTTTTTTTTAATAGTGGCTGTAAGATGATACCTCATTGTGGTTTTGACTTTGCTTTTCCCTAATGATTAGGGACATTGAGCATCTTTTCATGTGCTTGTGTACAAATATCTATTAGAGTCCTTTTTCCGGTTATTTGGAGGTATGTACCTAGAGGTAAAGGTGCACACTGCTCATACATTGAAGCAGGCCCCGTAAGGACTTGCTAGGCAATAATACTGTGTCTGTCCTCTGAGCCATTGGCATCTCAGGTTGAGTGGTTACTACAAATCCTCAAGAGTACAATAAAACTTTGATTAACCAAGATTCCTAGAGGTACAGGATATTCTGGTTAATGGAGGGTTAATTAGACTTCTCCATTTCGGTTCCAATCACTCTTGGTGAAATTCTCCCCAAAATATTTCAGTGTATTTTCCAGATGAGTTACATAGCTTCTCCTAGGGGGTTTTTATCTTCGAGGAATACTGTCGGATGACCCCTTGGGAACTGGGCTCTTAGTGAACTGTCCTGGAGATTTAGATTAGAGGGTATCAGAATTGTACAGTTACATTATAAACCAAAAGGTAACTGCTGTATGGGACGGTGAACTCTGAGTGAGTTAAATGTTCGGAGATGTGGTTTCGGAAAAGATGTCCTGTAGTTCTTCTTTTTTGGCAGTCATTGAAGAGCAAGGCCTGTTGTCTATTAAGGCCACTCCTAGTTCATGAAAATAAAACCATGTCAACTGCAAATAAAAGAATGTTTATCTTTCTATTCCCTATGGAGGGAGTTGGAGGGTCCAGGCTGGGAATGTGTCTTGTCCAAAAGTGATAGCATATCATAGATGTTTCAATGGAAAAAAGAAGAAAAAAAAAGGGCTCAGATTCATCCTTGTTTCACTTCATTGGAAATTGTGATTTAGGCTAGATTCTGTGTTTATTCATCATGGTACCCCAAGCAGTAGCCCAATGCCAAGCACCTAGTAAGTGATCAATACTCATGTATTGAAGGGATCAGTGTGGCCTGATCCTTTAAAAGCCTGCCCGACTACCTCTCACTGTCATGAAGTGTTAAGGTGACAGTTCTCTGACAGCACTGGGCTAGAGCATTCTGCTGGCCAGGCTAGGTCCCAGCTGCTGCTGGTGCAGACAGGCCCACTCTTCATCCCCTACTCACGTCCATTCCTTTAATTACATGGGAAACTTTTTTTTTTTTTTTTTTTGGCAACTAATGGGAAAAGGAGGCAAAAGGGAAAGGAAGAGTTGGCTAGAATGGCAGGAATGACTATTTTGAGTCTGGTCTGGTGGACAGCGTCTGAATCCATCGCTATAGGAATGAGAGCCAGAGCATGAGAGAACTGTTCTCCTGAGAACATCTATGAGAGTCTGGGCACAGACCCAGTGCTTGGGGCTCAGGGGATGGTGTGGCTGGGGAGGTCTCTGTTCCCCTCTCTTCTGCATGGGTCTGCTGTGCTACTCTGGGCACATTGCAGCCAGCAGCTGGCTGGGAAGTGGCACCATCAGCAACCCTCTGTATCCCGGGAGCAGCAGGGACCGTTTAGGGCAGCTCCAGGGAAGCCAGGGCAGGAGAGGAAGGGAGTGTGAGCATCTGGTACCCATAGAGGTTGACTGACAGACTGTAGGTTTATGCAAGCTCCTTGGTCTCCCAGAAGAAAAAGGAGAGACACTTTAAAGTTTCCTGTGATTCACAATCATAGCTGTGTGTGTGTGTGTGTGTGTGTGTGTGTGTGTGTAATCCCTAGCTGGTCAGACATGGGGAATATTTATTTGTGCTCCAGATTTCTACCTGTGTATCTACAGGCAACCAAGCCCATGACAGATACCGATTAAGTCGTATATGAATGAAGAAAGGCCAACAAAATTCATATAAAAAAACCCATCTATTATTCAAACAGATTCATCCACAACCTGATACAAATAATGGTTCTTGTGTCAAATAAGAAACTCAGGTTTGAATAATAATAATAATAATAATAATAATAAATAATGCCCTTCCATAGTGTTCCTTATGTGTAAGGCATTATTCTAAGCATTTTAAATATTTCAATTAATTTCATCCTCGCAATAGCCCTATGAGGCAGGAGTCTTATTCTGTCCTTTACAGATGAGGAAACTGAGGCGCAGAGAAGTTAAGTAATTTGGCCAAAATCACACAGCCAACTTGTGTCAGAGATGGGATTTCAAACGTAAGAAGTTGGGCTCCAGAGTCTGACATTTCATTAGATCATTCTTCGTGTAAAGAAGAAAAATTTTCATCTTGAATCTAGTTAGGAATACATTTAGCTGCAAGTAACAGACAATCTAACAATCACTTAAACAAAACTGGATTTAACAAGAAGTCTGAGGTTTGCTTTGGTGGCTTAGTGATGTCAGGTAATCAGTGACGTGTCTGTTTTTATCCTGACTTTTTCTTTCATGTTTCCAAGAAGACTGCCCAACCTGAGATGCCATATCTATATTCAAGACCGAAATGGGGGGTTGGGTGGGGGTGGTGTCAGTAAAGCAGAAGCATTCCCAGAAGCCGTTAGCAGACTTTCACGTTCATCACATCAGCCAGAGGAAGCAAATGACCACCCTTCCTCACAAGGCAGCTGGGAAAAGCTGTAGTCAGCCTTTCCAGCTGCTACAGTGGAGGGATGTGAAAGAAAAAGAGTTGGAAATAGATGTTGAGTTATAAAAAATTAGCCACACTTCTTAGCAAGAGAAGGTTAGGAAATCTAGACAGACAGGAGGAGGAGGCAGTAGCTCTGATGGAAGAGGCTGGCACATCCCCATCTCTTTTCCAGTTGGTGTGTCCACGGAAATTCTTCATTTGCCTTTTCCACTCTCAGACTTGCGATTGTACTGGAACCACTCATCTCCCCACAGACACTGGTTTGGCTGCATGATGGCTGAACACATGTCTGGATGTTTTAGTGATGTGGCCATAGTGCGTTGTGACATGATGTGGTCTTGAGACGCTGTGACCAGAACCAATCTGGCTGGCTGAGCCATGTCTAAATCCCACAGAATTTGTCCAGGATTCTACTGCCAGCTTGGAGTGTCAGAAGGGTTCTGTAAAGAGCTTTCTGAATCTATTTCTCCTCATTACAATTAAGATGCTCAAGGACAGGGCCTGGGTATCACTATTCTATTATGTCTTCTTTTTTCCTTCTCCCTTCCCCCGGGTACTGGAACCGTCCTGAGCATGTCGGTGGGTCTCAATACCTGATGGGTAAACTCACATTCCTGGTGACTGGTCAAAGATGTGTCACTTGTTATGAAGTGTGCCAAGAAAGTCACTCACTCATTTGTCCAGTAAGCAGTTTTGCGATTTAATCTGTGAACTAATTACTTCAATACAGCTTCCAGAAATAGAGTTCTCCATCCTTTGAAGCAAGTTAATTGTCAACCGATATTTTATCTGTGTTCATTCATCTGACAGACAATTAGTGAGGGCTTCCAAAGTGTCAGGCACAGTGTTAGGCACAGAGGGACACAGAGAAAGATGTAATGCTGCCCCCCTGGATTCTCTCTCTCTCTCTTTTTTTTTTTTTTGACTCTAGGCAGCAAAGGCCTTCTCTTTCCACACCAACCTGGCTACACATAGCACCCACAAGAAGCCCCCCAGAGAGGTTCTTCAGGACCCATAGCTGGGCCACGGAGAAGATCAGTAGAGTGGATCCAAGATATCTGTGACACAGTCTCCGAGGATGACCTTCTTAACGCATGTTGTTTTTGCACTTCTTGACGTAGGCCCAGGACTTCTTCAAGCTCTGTTCATTCCATTGTATGAGGAAGGCCAAGATGGCTGCACAACTGTGGCCGATGCCCAGGGTGGAAAGGATCATCTTGACAGAGCCAAGCTGGAGGTGAATTTTGAGAAAGTGACAGAGGTGACTTAAAAAGGGTAGGCTGGACAGGCATGTCAGCGACTTGACTGGTGCTCTGAGAAGGGCTGCATCAAAGCTCTGTGGGTTCATAGAGGGAGGGTGACTCACGATGCAGAGGGGTTGTGGGGTTGTGCAATTAGGTTGGCTACTGGAGTCTTCCTCCTTAGACATTCCAAGCTGACTGCCAGCTTGGTTCCACTAAGGGGCCTGGGGGAGGGGCTGACCCTGTCTGGCTTCCTCCCTCGTTGGGTTCACTAGTGAGCACACGCTACTCCCTGGAGACCAGCTTCACACATGCTTTGCATGGGCTCTTTTAAGAAACAGGACAAAGAAAAACATTAAGGAGAGTAAGGATGAGGTTCAGGAAACCAGAAAGCCAGGTGCCTTCTCTGAGTGAAGGTGGCAGCTTGAATCTTTTCATTCCTCAAAGACTAGAAGATGTACTTTTGTTTTTTCAAAGAGGACGGAGTGAAGTATGGGAGGATGTTTGGGAAGGGCTGTATCTGCAAGATGGTTCACTGGATGAGACAATCTGAGGGCAGGCCAAATACGACACAACTTTCTTCACAAAAAGGTCAGTTAAGGAAACAAAAACTACCAAAAAATTTCTAAAGGCATCTTACTCCCCTGTATAGTGTTGCAACTTAGATGACCCACTAATATGAATATTGGAACAACAGTGGGAAAAAAATGACACTATTTTGTAGCCTCGAAAGGGTTAATATCAGGGAATATTTTAAGACTTAGCAGCAAAAATGCAGCTTTGTGAGGTTTTATTATGAAATAAGATTGAAGGCCATAGAACAAACTGGGAGAGGAGGGGTGCGGTGTGGCATGGGTGACCCTAAGACTGCAGGGCCCGGGACGTCTGTCACGCACAGTTAGTGCCCGAGTTAGAAAAGCAGGCTAGAATGAAGCCGGAAGCTCAGAGGGACATTTCCAAAACCTGCTATGTCTGAAGCACTTTCTGCAAAATAAAATTTGGGCCTCTTGCTAGCCTTCAATTTTTAGTGTGCATTAACAGAACAGATTTGTTAAATCTGGAAGTAGGAAAGCAAGTATGTAATCCTCGGTAATTCTCTATCCAAGAATCTCACCGAATATTTCATACGCCACCTCATTAATGCCTGTTGCTGCCTATGAATCTCTGGCCGTTCTAGATGCCAGTCACTCCTATTTTACAGATGCAGAAGTTGAGGGAGAGAAAACAAAGCACCTTCATGGAGAATCAGTCATGCAACAGAACCAAGAGCTCCGAACGTCCTGGCTTCCAGTTCTCGGCTCTGGCAGAGACACTGGGCTCCCTTTTCTCCTCATGGGAACAACTGCTGACACTTGGGCTTTAGACTTTCACTTACAGGGCTGATGAAAAAAATTACCATTTGCTGCGAAGGCAGTGAAATGCTGACTTCTCACCCTTTGGTCAAGGCAACTTCCTTGAAAGCGCTTTAAAGCAGATTGATGGAGTCCAGATCCAGCCATTTTGTCTCCATTGCAATGGTGGCTCATCCACAAATAACCGCCCCCCCTTCGCCCCCACGAAAAGGGCAAAACCAATGGCAATCCTGAATTCTCTGTTTCTTCGATTGAATTGATCCTTCTTTAAAATGCTTATTGAATTTTTGGCCAATTTAATTAAAAGAGGTAAAAGAGTAAACTTCTCCTGTGGAAGAATTGTACCCATGCCTGTCTCATGATTGCTCTTAAGTGACGTATAATGCATAGCGCTGGGTTGGGGGCCAAGCAAGTCAAAAGAATTCTTGCCTAAGGCATACGCTTGTCCCCCAAGGTGTTCCCCTAGGTACCTCAAAGCCCTCTGACAGTGTGTATGCCAATAGGGAGCAAAGAGGTGAATTTCGAGATCTCCAGACAAAGCCGGGAGGCTGCCTGACTTATGATGAACTGTTCAGACCCAAAAGGTGCATCAGATGCAACAACCAGACATTCGCCTACGAAACAAAGGGAACGACTTTTAGAAATAAGCGGAGATTTAAAAAAAGAAAAGAATCAGAACTTAAGCTGTAAGAAGCTACCATATTATCCCATGGAGTTGGTTCCTTGTCTGTCGAACACCATTGAATAACTACTCATGTTTTTGAAGAATATTTTATACCAGACTTGCGGCTAAACTTTCACACACATTATTCATAACTTCATTCTTACAGCAAACACAAGAGATAGGTACTGTTATGATAAGTTATCTTTTACAGAAGGAGAAATGAGGAGCTTGTAAGGCATCTGGGCGGGACTTGAACCTTCATCTGCCTCACTCCAGAAACCACGCTCCTATTTCTGCACTGTGTGGATATTTATTTAAATTTTTTTAATGTTTATTTATTTGAGAGAGGGAGTATGGGAGGGTCAGAGAGAGGAAGACACAGAATCCAAAGCAGGCTCCAGGCTCTGAGCTGTCAGCACAGAGCTTGAGGCAGGGCTGGAACTCACCGACCGCAAGATTGTGACCTGAGCCAAAGTCGGACGCCCAGATGACTGAGCCACCCAGACTCCCCTTATCAATAACTGTATCGATATTTATTAAATGTCTGCAATAATAAAGCACTTCTAGTGCGATTATAACTATGTAAGCCCTCCAAGATTGCTCCAAAGGTGACTGTCTCCGTCTTGGGCTGCGTCACAAAAAGTCAAGAATTTCATTAGCCAAAGTGTAAGAGTCATGGACCCTGAATTAACACATTTCTGGATGGAGTGGAAGAATGAGTTCTGGAGATCCTTTGGAAGAAAGGAGAGGGTCTCTCTATGAGAAACCACCTGAGGACTGCAGGCTTGGAGATTAGGACTGGGAATAAGAGAGGAAACACCCTCGGGCAAAGACAATAAAACTTGATTTTAGTCTGACGGTAGTGGCAACTTGCCTTAGAAGAGAAAGGAAGGGCTGGGAGAGAGGTGGTAGTGAATAGAGTGAAGAGAGTGTGTTCAGGTGGGCTTTTTTTGTTTTGTTTTGTTTTGTTTTTAAAGGCATTCCCTCAAGTCCGCTACAGTTAAAAGTGAAGGGATAGGGGAGGTCAGATAGAAACAAAGTGCAAAGGGAGAACTGAAGAGGGCTCAGAGAACAGAAGGTAAAAGATCACAGGAGAGGTAAGAAGAAAGCCAGAGGTAACACAAAACCCCAGGGAAGAAGCGTGGCAGTAGAGGAGGCGAGTTTAATCAGCTTCGCCTAAGGCAGCCACAGCTAAATAAAGAATGTGGGACTCAAGAGAGCAGCCATTCTGGAAAGGCAAGGTTCAACAGTGGTTTCAGCGACAGCAACGACAGCAAGGGGACAAAGGTGAAGAGATCACTGGAGGAGACCCGGTTCTCAGAGTGAAGAAATAGAGACCAGCCAGGAAAATGATAAGGGGACGGAGGCGGGAGAGCTACTGTGTTCCAAAGGTGGGCGGGGGGGGGGGGGGGGGGGTCGGGGCCCGAAGTTGCTGGCAGGAGGGGACAGTTAAGACATAAGAAGCAGAGGAAGGTTTGGGACAATCATAAAGTGGATATTTAGATGCCTCTCTGACAACTGAAGTTCGCTGCGGCTATAAACTGTGAACAAATTTGCCCCAGGCATGTGCAGCTTCCTTCCATCTGGCCAGCTTAGTGCTGACCACAAAGACACCTGATTTGGTCATTAAAGTGGCTGAAACACCAGTCCAGATCTGCCACAGTCTGCTTGTGAGTTTGCTTTCTGATGGAGGAGGCAGGGGCTGGGATGAGGCACCCGATGGACATGTGTGGATGAAAGAAAAAAGTAAGTACTAGAAGAAATGGCTCTCTTTAAAAAAAAAAAAAAAAAACTCATTTTTCTTTTTTTTTTTTAAATTTTTTTTTAATGTTTATTAATTTTTGAGAGAGACAGAGACAGAATGCGAGTGGGTTGGGGCAGAGAGAGAGGGAGGCACAGGATCCGAAGCAGGCTCCAGGCTCCGAGCTGTCAGCACAGAGCCTGATGCGGGGCTCGAACTCACAAGCTGTGAGGTCATGACCTGAGCCAAGTCGGAGGCTCAACCGACTGAGCCACCCAGGTGCCCCAAAAGAGTCATTTTTCAAACGAGAGAGCCCAGTGGACTTATTTTGGAGCACAGTGAAATCAGGAGGAGTGTGTGGGTTCCCCGTCAGGCAGACCTGGGGTGGAAACCCAGGTCCTACCACTTTCCTGGGCCTCATCTGCAAAAAAGCAACCCCTCACAGGTTACCATGGATGGACGTTGTGCAAAGAAAAGTAAGCATCCAGACAGGGTCTGGCAAGTTGCCGGGCTGTTGTCTTAGCTGCGGGAATGACAGGGAGACACGAGGGCAGAACAGTCCAGTGGGACCCAGAAAGCGAGCTTCTTAGAGACAGATTTTGATTATGTTGTTGAGTAATGAAAACTCTAATTCCACAGCCTCCATTCTTTTGCTACAACCATCTCTTGTTTCAAAATAACACATGCCAAATTTTAGGAGTCTGAGAGTAGGGGATTATGTGATAATACATGAGGATCAACCTTGGAAAAAATAAGCTTTTCATGGTACATTTATTAAATATTGCAATCATTCCTACCTACCTACCTACCTACCTGTATAACTACCTATCTGGCCATGCCTGGAGACACTTGGCAAACTGAGAAATCCCTATCGCTGCCTTTTTAAATATGCAAGCGTGAGCTTATGCAGCGCAAGGAAAGTCAATTTTATAACTGCCTTTTAGTGCCACATCCAGACCGAGAAAGCAGCCGTTTAAAAAACCTTTAGGTAAATATTTGAAATATTCTAAAACTGACATTCTGAATGATATTCTGATACCACTTCAATAATGTTTTATAAAATTCAGGGGGAAAATAGAATTAAGTAAATTTGAACTTTCCCTTTTCCGCGGCAGTTAAAGGCCGTACTATTTGCATATTCTAATGTGGGATCACTGTAGCTCAAGCTTCAGAAGACACTGTCCCTAGCAGGCCAACAGCGAAGGAGCCATTAACCTTTGGCCTTTCATCTGCATAAGACCAAAATCAAAGTCTCTGCTTTTCAAAGTGGCTTCTGTGTAACCACCGCGCACAGCCCATGCTTTCCAGAACTGTCTTTGGAAGCACAATTAGAAGGTTTAAAAAGCAGAAACAAAAGCTCCATCCTATTTACACATTTAAAGTAAAGGTCATTCTCAGAAACTGGGCTTCCCAGATTTCTCCCCTTGAAATCCCTTAAGATATGTAATACCAACATAAAGGGAATCACAAATCCAGTTTTCAGAAAATGGCATTAAATATAGATTTAAACTTTGACCTTTAGTCCCAAGTGAGAGGACAAAAAATTCTCTTTACAGTGAAGGGCATGTTGCTACTAAGCTTCAATGAGTAGGAGAGAACCTGCCTGGTAGTAGCCAGGATTAAGAAGCACCAATCGATTTACCTCCAATGCAGGTGTGCTGCAAATCCGCTGGGTCCAGATGTAGCGCGTGATTGGGCCAGGCTCATCTATATTCTAGAGTTTGTGGAGGTAGCTTCTGGGAAACGGGGGTCTTCTTGGCTTGGGGAATTGACGTTTCCACGGCAATATCTGAAATGCATTCGGAGCGAGCAGGAATAAGAGATGGAATACACAGGGTCTCCCACCCCACATTAGGGTCATGAGCAAGAGTGGGAAATCCATGGGTAGCAGAGTGACGGATTGGGCAAACAGGGAAATCATGAAGACCCAGAGCATTCATATTTTTACATCCCTTATTACCCTGATTGCTCTGCAGGTGCTGACCAGGGCCCCAGGCTGATGACCCGCTCCGCAGCTCATCTCCCTGCTACATCATTGACAAGTTGCTATTGGGGCCCAGGTGGGGGAAGGGATAGATGACGGACAACGGGAAATGGAGCTTATTGGAGAGAGAGACTATCGGTTATGTACACACCCAGAGGCAAAAGAAGAGAATTTCCCTGACTGTGAACTTTGCTAGAACGATTGGGGAAGTAACGAGATAAACAGGAAGGAGCACTGGACTGGGAGTCTGTTTGTTTTGCTCTTAACGTGCTAAGTGAGCTCATGGTTACTACGTAGCACAATTATTCATTTATTTGTCTCTGTCACTAGGCAGTAATCTTTTGCACAAACCCGATCTTGCCGATTTTACATCGGTGTCTGGCTCCTCCTGGGTGCTCAGCAAACGTTTGCTGATTGGATAAATGAGGGAAAGAAGAAAATTATTCCCCGGGAAGGACCCAGTGCTCATCTGTTTCAACTCTTTCACTTTGAAGATAAAGAAATTGAAACGTGGCAAAGTGAAATGACTTGAGGTCCCACTACTTATTGATTGCAGAACTAATTAACAAGGATGGTGGTGATGATGATGATGATGATGATGATGAAGATGATGAAATTTTACATAATCCTGTTCGTGAACTGTGCTAACTGCTTGTATTAGTGATTTCTTAGTTGGTTCTTAGCTCCATATTCACTCTGCCAGTTTCTCCTCTGTATCCAGGGTTCAGAAGCCTGAAAACTACATTTCCCAGAACTCCTTGCCAGCTTTGGTTAGGTTCTATCAATGAAAAGTAGAATCTTGGGAAATGGGAACAAGGGAGAAGTCATTATGTTAATATTTTCGCTAATTGATCAAGTGTCCGTGGCAGCAGGTGGTGGCAGCTGCAGGCAACGGAAGGTGACACTGCAGGCCGCTGTGACACGGTTGTGAGTGGCAGCACCCGTGGGCTTGTTGGGCTCCTGCAGCGGCCCCAGCGAGGGCACGGTCTCCCAGCTTCCTCATCATGGCGGCGGCGGTGGCTCCAGTGGCAGGGGCCACAGTGGCACTCCAGCCTCATGAGACAGCGTTTGCGAGCTGTGGGTAACCCCACGTCCCCGTTGGCACCTCCTGTCCAGGGGGTAGTGTCTTCCGGCAGTTACTGATCTCTCTCTGGGTAACACTGCCTTCCTGGTTTGGCTGCAACAGCCCTCCCAAAACATCGGTACCAGTTTCTGGAATTAAACCTCCCTTGCTGAAACACCCACAGTGCGTTATGTGGATTCTCTCATTGTATTCTCATAGAAAATGTATGAGCTGTGAGCCCATAGGACTATATGCCTATTTCACAGATGAGGAAACTGAGGCTAAGGGACACTAAGTGACTTGCCCAAGATCACAGAGTGAGATGGTGCTATGGCAGAGACCTAAACTGGGTCTGACTGATGCCTAAATCCGTGTATTTAACTCTGCCCTCAAGGGCTAGCTTGCCACCCCCATTGGGTTATTTTACTGAGGTGATTTGGGTGCTTGGACAATGGGGTCTTCCTCCCCCATGCTGTGTAAGGTTGATTCTACTGGGCCCTCTTCTTTAGAACACTCTTTCTCCAGGACCCTTGTTTCCTCGCCTCTTGATTGAGCCTCATCACGAAGTCATTTCCTTTATTAAAAACTTTACAGGGACTGGTGTATCTTTCAACAGCAAAAGTAGCTAAGGGCGTGGTGCTGTTGGCAGAAGAAGCCAGGAGGTAACCCGGAGTGAGGGTTTCAGGGAAGAGAAGAGGGTGGTGTGAATGCACCCAGCATCATTCCATAGCAGATAGGGCCCTATTCTGTCAGGACAATATTGAGGCCCCTGGCTTGGGTAAAGATGAACCTCAGATGACTGAGGATCCAAGGAGTTGGTTCTCATAAATGGCTTTGGATGGTGCCTGGTTTATCGTAAGCACTCAACTAAGGTTTGTTTAAAAGTAGGCCAAGGGGGCACCCCGGTGGCTCAGTCCGTTAAACTTCCGATTTCAGCTCAAGTCATGATCTCCCAGTTTGTGAGTTCAAGTCCTGCGTTGGGCTCTCTGCTGGAAGCACAGAGCCCGCTTTGGATCATCTCTGTCCCTCTCTGTCCCTCCCCCACTCATGCTCTCTCTCTCTCAAGACATGTTTTTAAACATAAAAAAATAATAAAAGTAGGCCATGGGACATGAGGTACTACAGGAGACACCACAGCAAATCAGAGCCAGATCAGCCCCGGGGGACATTCAACCAGAAGGGGCTGAGGTGGGTGCACACCAAAACTGGGGAGGAAGAAATGGAAGCCAGATCAGGCATGCGGAGGGGGTCCTGGGGAACCAAAGGGGTCAATTCAGGCTCTGGGCTTTGAGCAGGCTCTTAAAGCGGGGCGAGATAGAAAGAAGTGGCAGCCGGGAGGGAAGCACATTTTCCAGGCAAAGAAACTTTAAGCAGAGGTATCTTTGAATTAAAGTCTGAACTCCTGGGTGATTTTTATGAAGCTCTCCCACCTTCCTTCTAAATGTCTGTGAGCAGTTGTTGGGAACCCCCAGGGCCTTCAGGTGCTCAGAGTTGAAGTGTCCTCCACAAGGGATGAGTCCAAGGACCAATTTGGCCTTTTCCACATCCTTTCCAACTATTCTCTATCTTTTGCTCAAGCACTGCTCGCCTCTCCCAGCCCCTAGGCCCCAGGACTCACAGGATGCTTCACTGCACCCTCCCTCACAAGGCTGCACCCCGCCCTCCCTCACCGTTGTCCCCTGGCCTACTCCTTTAGGCCCCTTGCTGGTGGACCAGACAGCTATCTTGATGAACCTACTTGAAGTAAGAAGTCAATGGCTTGTTGTAACTTAAAACATTCCCTCTCAAAGAGGGTTTGTACTTTAACACTGACCTTCAGCACTTCATTCAAAAGAGTAATGTGGAATTTCAAATGACATGACATAGACCTTATATCAGTTAAAAATACGTTTGGCTGTAACAGAAAGCCATATGCCATGGCTTAAACAGTAAATGTCTTTATTTGTTCCAGGAGTACACACACACACACACACACACACACACACACACATCCACACGCACACACAGACAGTGTTGATTTGTCTGTTCAGGGTGAAGGAGAGCAAATATGCCATCCCAAAATATGCCACTTTGGCACATGGATTATTTTGAGCTGAAGGCGATCAAGACCTAGCAGATACAGGAAAAACTTTTACCTCTCCTTTAACTACCTAAAAAAATTTAGATAGGGGGTCTGGCCCAGGAAGAGAGCAATCGCCAGAGAACTTTTTATCTGAAAGACCTATCTGTATGGCAGGACAGACATCTACTTACTAAACATCTGTTCTTATCCTCCCGTGAATCATCCTCCTCCCCTTTGAAGACCCAGGCCCTCATCCCATTCATTCCTCAGCCCAGGATGGCATATAAGCCTCAACTGCCCTTGAGTCTCCTATCTTTGTAGCTTCCGTATGAAAAAATTAAATTTGGTTTTCTCTGTTCATCTGTCTTATGTCAGTTTCATTAGAAGACCAGCTAACAAACCTAGAAGAGAAGAAGGGAGACTTTCCCACTGCTACAAGGCCCAGCCCCACCCCCAGGGTTGCAAGATGGCTGCTGCTCCCTGAAGCATCGCAAACACCAAAGAGCACAAGGAAGAAGGCAGAAGGGGAAGGGGAAGAGGCAAAGGGGCTACCTCCCCAGGGGCTCTGCCTCTATCTCATTGGTCAGAACCGAGTCATGTGGCCAGCGCCCCGCTGCCAGAGAGGCAGGGACATGGGCCTAGAATTCTTATTTATTTTTTACTAATTGGGCAGCGTGACGCTCAAACCCCAAATCCAGGTTCTGTCAATGGATAGGAAAGGAGGATTGATGGGGAGTTAGCGACGGTATTGTCTGCCACACAAAGAGCACTTGCTAGGGCTGGGGCGGCCTTTGAGGGCATTCTGTCCCCACCTTCTTTGTCTCTGGAGAAGGTGTAGAGTGAAATGCAGAGAAGTGCAGGCATGACGCTGCGCCAAACCACGCCAAACACCCATGTCTCTGACTCCTTGCCCCCTGTCAGCTTCATGGTCCAGTTTTCACTCCTAGAGGTAGGACGCGCACCCTAAAGCGGGCTGGAAGATGGCACCCTTTCGAGCACTGCCAGCCACTCTTCCCAGTGCGTAAAGTATCCCCTGCTTCCTTCTGGAACGGTTAGAGAAGCTTCATTTTTTAACTTTTTTTTTTTTTTTTAATCTATTTCAACCATTTTGAAGTGTACGTTTCAGTGCCGTTAAGTGCGCTGACAGTGCTGTGCAACCATCGCCCCAAACCCATTGTTTATTTTTCATTGCTAACCTGATGCTGCTTTTCTCAGGTGTGGGGTTCCAAAGTGGGGATTTGAAAGAAGGGTAATGAAATTGCAATTCATTCAAAAATACACATTATTGTTACTTTTCAAAGTGCTAACAGCTTAAAAACACATGTATTTTCTGCCCGGTTTCTTATCTGGATTATTTGTCCCCATCCGGTAAACGTTGCTCCATGTAACGCGGGCGCACAGAGAGCCAGCATCAGGGCTATGAGCTTCCTCCATCTTTTATTCAAGGGCATCAGTATCAATCCCCTTAGTTTGTACTCAGATTCTACAAATGGATTATTTCCTTTGAATGTTCCCGGGGCCATTTTGTGATTTTGGACACATGAACATTCCTCTGGATTTTTAATCCCTATGAATTGGGCCAAAAGCAGAAACAAAGAGGAGACATTTTGGGGGTCGAAAGGCAGCCCCCAACCCACAAACAACCTTCCACTCTTGGAAGAATTCCCACCGAGTTTCACAGGCAAAATATCGAGTCCCGTAACATCAGTAGACTGTGGAACTCTGGAGGGAGGCGCTTGGTGCAATTTCCATCTCTTGAAACATTTAAAATGTATCTGATCAAAGGAGGAGAAAATTAACCACAGTGTAGGAAGCTGGCAGGGGGACGGACAAGATGACCTAATTTGCCTTTCCCATTACTAATTTCAGTAGGAGTCTTCTCTGGGACTTCCACACTGAAATTCCAAGGCAAGAGCACCTCAATGGGATTCTCATGGCTGCGAGAATGACAGTCAGGACTTGTGATTTCTGAAGCGTCTGCTGTTGTATCCTTGGGGCTTTAGCCTGGAACTAAATTCTCCTCAGGTACATACATTGGGCCCCATTCTTATCTACATAATAACTATGGAGAAATTTTCCCTTTGGGTTTCAAAGGACGGGAGTTTGGTCTATCGAAGTTGGGGCAATGCAATGAATTCATTACTTGCTGAAATAAAAATCAACACAAATATGTCTTTGCCTTAAGAAAAAAAAAAAAAAACCACCACTTGGTTTCTTTACCAACCTCTGGATTCAATTAATTTTTAACATGGAAGTAAAGTTCCCTTTTATTTTTTTTTTCCTTTCAAGCCAGACATTTATTTTTAACAAGGGATGAAATCATCTGAGAACAAAACGGGACATCTGTTACTTTATATCTGTTTATTTTAAGTACTTAAATCTGAGTTTGATTTCACACAATTTTGACATTGTTGCTTCATTAATAATCCTTACGTAATTGCGACCTCAGAGGGTGCCCCGTGATTGTAGCATTCACTTCTCATTAGTGCAGAGTCTGATAGGAAAGCCAGAGTCACCCTGGGATGGGAGAGGCTTCCATGTTCAAAGCTGGTCTGAAGGCCAACCTTGGCAACAGCAGGAAACCACCTCAAAAAGTGCAAGGAGAAGGCCTCGGATGGGGCCCCGCTTCAGTAAGGGATGGCCTATAGTCTGCTGTTAACATTTGCACTGTCCCATTTTTCAGAAGGTGCGGGATGGGCAACCTGTCTGGAGGCAGCAGTTGTTGCGAGAGAAATAAAAGATTGCGTACACTTGCACCCATTTAATACATACACGTGTGCTCACCAGTGTGTTGGAGCAAAGAAACCACTTCATCTTTGAAGGGCAGTACAGTAGTGGTGGGACAACTAAGAGGCGGGTGCAGAGTAATGGGCAGAGATAGGAAGTGTGAGGGCTTCACAGAGAGGGGCCTCTGTGTGGCCACAGGGGGGCTGGCCCAAGGGGTGACCCAGGAGCCAGGTGGCTGAGGAGCAAAGTGTGGGGCTCAGAGATGGCGATTTGCAATGAGGGCAGTGGAATTTGTAATTGGCTCATTCATTTATAGACCAAATATTTAATGAGCTCTATGTGAGGCATTAGATACACAGTGGTAAGTAGACTATCTTTCCCCTTCTGAAGGCTACTAGATCAGTGTGCCACGAGAAAGTATGACTGAGGGACCTATTTGAGATTAAGGGGGTCATAGAAGGATACTCAACAAGGTAAAATGTAGGTTGAGACCTAAAGGAAGAAAAGAAGCTGGAGAAGAGGGAGGGAGAGAGAATTCAAGATGGCAGAAGGAAAAGAGATTGGCTTGTTGAGGGAATGGAAAGGAGGCCAGTGTGGCTGGAGTGTAGTGAGAAAGAGAGAGAGCGTGGCAAGGGGGAGGAGAGGGAAGGTGGAAAAGAAGATGGGAATCATGCCTGATCTCGCAGGCCGAGGGGAGGTGCTTGGATTTAACTGTCTGCATAAGGGAAGTCATGCATGCATCATTTTAAGTGGGCTAGTGATATGATTTGGTTTCTGTGAGCGGAAGGGGAGAGATTAATTTCATAGACTATTGTCATGGCCCAGAAAGGTGGCAGTGGAGGTGGTGGAAAGGGGGTGGATTAGGGAAAACTTTAGGGAATGCTGATACACTGGATGTGGGGGATGAAGGAGGAGTCAGAGTCAGGACTCTCTTGAAGGTTCCTGGCTCAAGTATCTGGGTGCGTGGCGGTGCTATTTCCTGTGATGGGAAGGGTGGGGTGAAGCTGGGGCAGGGAACAAGTAGTTTGGGTTGGGTTGGAATGGGGAATCAACCACTCCATTTGGGACATCTAGCTTTGAGATGTCAAGTCGGCAGTTGAGTATCGGAGTCTGAAGTTTTCCTAGGAGAGGTCTGGCTCGGAGGTATAAATATAGAGTTGTTGGCAAGTAGATGGTCTTTAAACCAAGACAATGACTGATGTTAACAAGATTTTGAATAGAAGTGGGTAAGTGTTGTGCTGGCTGGAGGCTCTCCATGGAGGAGGGAAAGGTGCTTATATTTACTTATATTTAATATTTAATATTTTAATATTTAATATTTTGAGGAATATTTTAAAGTAAATTATAGACATGATATTTTACCCTTAAGATCTTTGGTCTTCAAAAAAATCAGGACATCTTCCTACTTAAGCATAATCCCAGGAAATGACATTTATGGTCATCAACTCGATGTCGGGCTCTTGCCTCATGCCCAGCACTATTTATATTTTTCTTTTAATCCTCCACAACAACTTTTTGAATAGGATGTGATTAGTCCATCCTACCAACGAAGACACTGCAGCTCATAGAGGGTTGGTAAATCACCCCAAATTAGATAGCTAGAAATTTGTGAAGCCAGGACCCAAACCCAAGTATGACCAACTCTGAAGTTTTCCCCCATCCCTTCTTAGCTGTATGCAGGTGCCTAGAAACCCATCTTTATGGAAGGCATATGATTCTTGTCCCCCTCTGAATCCTACCCTTGACTTGGCCTCTACTTCTTACATAGCTGTCCTTTCTTCTGAGCATTTGGCCCCTTGATTCCCATTCTTTGCTGAGGTTAGAGGACTATGTTGTCCTTTGACCAGGCTGCAGTGAACCATTCCCTGAATACATTAGGGTCCAGGAGGACTCTAGCTGCAGCCTGTCAACCCAATTATCATAGATTTGACAAGCTAACATTCATTCTGTCCTTGGTTCCCACAGCATGCGTGGGCAAAGGGCTATAGCTATCCCCTAGAATTTGGCAAACCTTTGGTGGTAGAGGGAGGAGCTGTGATGGTGGTGACCATTTTGCTTTCTATGGTCACATCAGGTCTTCATGCACCCAGGGCTGACCTCCAGGGGGAAAGCATGGGGTCATGCTCCTGGGGACCCTGCCCCAGTTTCCTGCAAGCCATGATGAGGGAAGCTATGGGGTGGGGGCAGCTGACTCAGATACATGCCAGTTCTACTTTCCCCAGGAAAGGTGTGTTCGTAGCTCACTCCCACCATCATCCTTATTGTAGATGATGTAGAATTTAGATGTAGAGGGGCCCCTATCATTCAAAGGTGTAGGTATACCAGAGCACTCATGGTGGCCTTCCCATTACTCTCTAACCCCTTACCCTACTTTATGGCAGGTAACAATAAATGGTATAAAGAGAAATAAATGCATTTGCTAATTCTCTCTCTCTCTCTCTCTCTCTGTTAGAATTTAAGCTTCATAAAAGCAGAACCGTTACCAGTCAGCCTCACGATTCATCCCTGGCACCTGCAAGAGTGCCTGGCACATAGTAGGCACTTAATACACATTTGTTGAATTAATGATTGAATCAATCATAAAGTCCCAAACATCTAAATATTAAGCAAGTGACTTCAGAATAGTCCATAACAGACTTCTGTCCACTCTCCTCAACAGAGCTCTGAAACACTTTCTGGTCCCACAAATCTCAATGAACAAAAAGAAGAGAATGATGAAAAGGAAAAAAAAAAAGAAGGAAGAAAGAAAGGAAAGGAGGAAGGCGGGAAGAGGAGAGTGAATACAGAGAACATGGGAGCACACCGGAGGGAGCCCCATTCCGAGCAAAATGGAGACCCCAGGCTGGTCTCTAAGACCTCCAGGTGGGGCCCAGGAAGGTTGCATTCCTCTAAAGCCAGAAACATCAAGGAACCATAGCTTTCCATCATCAAGTTATTCCAGGCTGGCTTAGAGGCCTGGGGAGGACATTCAGGCGCTCTGAAATACAGCGATAATCAAGAGAAAGAGGGAGTCTTAAATTGAGGATGGAGAGCAATATACTCAGGTTAATGGAAGCACTAGCAATATTAAATGAAATTGCTCTACCTCTTCTTCATAAGACGACACTGGGGAGCCTGCTCTTTGCATAAGCAGGGAGGGTCCTGGGATTTAGTGGGAGGGCGGAGGAGCTGGGGAATCAGTCATGCAGCAACCATTACAGTTCATGGGAGCCCAGCTCACAACCCTTCGGCGCACCTGCTGCATATTTACTCAGGCCCACGCAGGAGCCAGGCAAATTTGGGCAGGATTTCAAGGGAGTCTTGAGCCAGGGGAGGCTGCTTTAGTCCAATTAAATGAAGCAGTATCAGGTGGAAAGTAATTCTGAGTATTCACCATTATGGGGAGTTTTGTGTTTAAGCCCCTCTGTGGACCTTCTTTTAATGAAGAACTAAACTGTGGGGTCTGGAGTGGGCAGGAGGAGTTGCTCCCATCCACAGAGCTGAATCTGGCCCCAAGGAAGGCAGACAAGGGCCTGCAAAGTCTCCTAAGGGCAGTGTCTTTCGACTCCCCTGGCATTCCTACCTGGGCCCTGGGACACCTCTGTGGCTATGTCACTTCTGCTTTCTAAAGATGACTGGGGGAGGCCTCACCAGGCCCAGGGGTGCAAAGAACCTATATCTGAATGATCACAGGTGGATCCAGCACACTGAAATCTTTGGGGGTCTTCTTTCTGCTTCCTGCCTTTCTGTCTTCCTTTCCCTGTGTTGGTCTTCAGAGGCAGCAGAAGCTGAGGGAGTGAAGACGAGCTAATAGGGTTGCAGAAAATCAAGCCTTATGTAACAGTGTTAGGGAAAAATGAGCCCACTAGGGTAGGTAATAAACGGAAGAGGAGGAGGGTATGATTCATGAGTTCAAACAGCACAGAGAAGCTGTTGCTTTTAAACTGTTGAAGCTACCGATTGGAGAAATCCCTCTATCTGTAGATATTTAGGTAGGACTTGAAGGGAACCAAGCATCGTGCTACATAGAGGGGGCCAGGCCAAGGATGGGGGCAGTACAGAAAGGCACAAAGCAGGGTTGGGGCCCTCAGATGACTCTCGATCGCGGTGCCCTGAAGGTATTTGTAGAGTCAAAGAGATAAAGCATGAATATGGGAAGTGAAATAACCAGGTATAATTTGACACCACAAACGACATAGACCCTTATTTCAAGCCCTAATTCCTCCTTGCCCGCAATGGTCCTCTAGACATATTTGAGCATGCTGTCCTGCTTACCACCCTCATGACTGTCCAACAGTGGCCACCAAGTATAGTGAGGGCAGGACCCCCTAGGTGCAGGTGCAATACTGATCACCCTTTTATTTTCACCATGCACCAGTGATTCTAAAAAATGCCAATGATAAAATAGGTCTTCTCCCATCCCCACCCCCACCCCCAAAATCTTTTGCCGGTCTAAGTCAAAGAATTGCTGCAGTTACTGTTGGCTTTTGATTATATGCTTAGATTGTATGTACAATATGTAAACACACGCACACACACACTAGCACATTTTCATTGCTTATGACTTAATATCGTATTCTACCTGGAAAGTGATACAGAAATTCTCAGCCATACAGTCTCCCATACAGGCAGACACACATTCATGTTCTTTTTGGGAGTAATTCTTGCGAGTAAGGCTCTTTGAGTTCACGCTGGGTACGGATTAGGTCTTCCACTCCTGTGATGGAACGTGTGCGGGCACTTAAGCAATAGGCGAAAAACACCAGTCGTGGTACGAGATTTTAAGGATGAAACAATGAGAGATGGGTTACATAGATTGTTATTTTATAAGCCTTCTTAGAATTGTTTTAAACATCTGAGACAGTGAGACAGAGTGCAAACTGCAAGATGTCATATTTTTGTTTAATATGTATAAATTTTAGTGCATGCATGAAATATTTTGCTGACTTTGAAGATCTTGAAAACTGAGATTTCCTCCTTTTAAATTGCTAATTTTTAGTTTTAAAACTATATAAAAAATAGAAATAACCGTTACTGAATCCCTGACAGCTGATTCCAAAAAGCTGATGTTGTGGCACAGAGGAGGGATTACTAACAACGCCCCTGCTCTGCATGTCAGATACACAGGGTGGGGGGTAAGGGGTGGGGTGTGGAGACAGCACTGCTTTCCAGAGATTCCAGAACTTGTCCTAAGGATTAGGGTCTCAACTCATGACCTGGATGTTGCCTGGGTTAGTAGCATTATCGTGTTTTTATACCAAAGCAATTCGGGTCCTCCCCTAATCCTACTCTACCTTTCTTCTCTTCCTGTTCCCAGACACGTTTCTCTCTGAACCTCTCTCTAGTTCCCGATTCTATATTTTCACAAAAAGAATTTGGGAAAACAGTGTTGACTGTTTGTCTTCCTTTTCAGCCTGCTACTTGTTTTACCCTATTTCTGTTTACAGATTTCTTTCTGGCTCTCCTGAAGTTCTTTAACATCTACCAAGGAAGCCAACCCAGAAGAGGGTGCCCTTGGAAAGAGTACAGATCGGTAGATTTGAAGGAACCACTCTCCCCATGCCCCAATTAGAAAACTGATCAGAACAATTGCTTAAGAAGTCCACTTATTAAAGGGCTGAAAAATATGAATCATGATCAGGGGATTTATCAGAAGTATTATAAGAAGACACGTGGGACCGATTTCCAAAATAGGAAAGCATTATTTCCCTGGAAATGATCCAGGGAAAAATACAACTGGGAATTTCAACATTTTGCAAGAAAATGGTACAAATCGTAGGAGAGAAAGGCCCCATGAGCAAGGCAACAGCACTTTGAGAAGTTAATGTAGCATGTTTGTGAAAAACCAAACTTGCCAAATATATCTTCTAACATTTCAGCTTCAGGATTAGCAAACGAGGTAGCTTCTGAGCATTTCACTTTTATCTTCATTTTTGGGATGGATTTCATTTGATGAATAGAAAAGGATTTACAGTAATGGGGATTTGGGAATTGGAAAGTGACTGCCACAAATGGGTGGCACTGCCTCAGACCTGGACAGGAAGCTTCCAGTGAAGTGCCAAAGGGATCTCTCTCTGCCCAGGCTTGTTTCATTGATGTTTTGGAAAAAGGGAATCACGTAGCATATTACCGGATGGAGGGGTCTGGGTTTCAGAGCGCTCTGTGTGATAGAGACTGGGGAAGTTTAGCAGAGTCTGCCATCAACACGAGCCAAGCTCTGCACACCTAGGCAGCCGAGAGTGTGAACTCGACCAGTGCTGACATGGAGAAGTAGTCGTGGGGCTGAGGGAGCAACTTCTCAAGAGCCCAGCTGGCAGGATGCCACCCTTTCAGGCACTGACAGAGAGAAGAGCCTGATCAGAAGAGACTCCCAGGAGAGAAGAGGCTGGCAACAAGCTGGAGGTTGTTAAAGCAGAAAAAAGAGAAGCCTCTGCCTTCACCTTTGGCCTACAGGGCTCATCCGCAGAAGAGGACTGTTTTGGGTTGAATTGTGTCCCTCCTCCCATTCATATGTTGAAGCCCTAACCCTCCATTACCTCAGAATATGACTTTATTTGGAAACAGGGTTGTTGAGATGTAATTAGCTAAGATGAGGTCATACTGGAGTCGGGTCGGTCCCTAATCCAATAGGACCGGTGTCCTTATAACAAGAGGAATTTTGGAGGAGCCTGGGTGGCTCACTTGGTTAAGCATCTGACTCTTGACCTTGGCTCGGGTCACGATCTCACAGTTCATGAGTTTGAGCCCTGCGTCAGGCTCTGCGCTGACAACGCAGAAC
This sequence comes from Neofelis nebulosa, assembly GCF_028018385.1. Classification (NCBI taxonomy): domain Eukaryota; kingdom Metazoa; phylum Chordata; class Mammalia; order Carnivora; family Felidae; genus Neofelis; species Neofelis nebulosa. The sequence continues at coordinate 53,652,073 of NC_080793.1, forward strand.
CTCCTTGGGATTCTGTCTCTGCCCCTCCTCCACGTGCGCGCACACACTCTCTCTTAGTATATAAACATTTTTTTTTTCTTAAAAAAGAGGCATTTTGGAGACAGGTGTGCACACAGATGGAACACCAGGTGAACATGAAGGCAAAGATCTATAAGCCAAGGAATGCTAGTGATTGCCGGTGAATCACCAAAATGCCTGTGTTTTCCAGTGAATGACCAAAAGCTAAGAGAAAGAGATGGAAGGAATCTTCTCTCACAGCGTCAGAAGGAACCCACATTGCTGATACTTTGATTTCGGACTTCTAGGCTCCAGAGCTGTGAGATACGAATTCCTATTGTTTACACCACCCCGTTTGTGGCAACCCCAGGAAACTAACACAGGGGCTGAAGTCATTCGGCGACACATGTGACTCTTGCTGGTGACTGGCTCATGGGTCAGGCGGGCAGAGTCCACACAAGGCCGTGAAGGGAAGAGTGACAACTGAGATGGCCCAGGAGCAGTTGAACTGGGTAGTGTGCTTTCTAGCATCCAGGATGTCTTAAGTGGAGATTGGATGACTGCTTGCTTGGCATATCGTAGGGCCAATTCTTCGGGGCATCTCCAAGGTCTCCTCGCATTGTAAAATTCCATGGTTCTAACTCTAAAAGTCTTCAGTGACAGAAAATTAACCTACAGTTTAAAAGTGGGAATTGTTCTGTTCTTAGAAAGGACAGATTCTAAAGAATCACAAAAATAAGACCGGTAAAATATAATTCCACACAAGGAAAATGCAGGTATTAACAAGGGAGATATTTCAAGAACCCAGTGGGCAGGATGTACATGAATAATAATGATGCTGAAAATAAAGGGGCATTGAGTCATATTAAAGATGTGTTTATAGGAAGTGACTACCCACCAAAGTGGTTTCATCTAAGCGTCATCTGTAGGGGTTAGAAGCATGGAGTTTCAAGTCAGGAGGTTCCTGTCCCACCACTCAAGAGCACTGTAGCCTTGGACTATCTGTTTAACTTCTCTGAGTAGAAGTTTCCTCATCTGCAGAGTGGGACAGTATCATCTGGCTCCCAGTGTCAGAAAGATGACGTGAGACGTGAGACAATTAATGAAAGGTAAGAATGCAATAAGAGATTATTATTCTTATTGTGAGATTATTGTCCCCAGTGCCAAAACATAAAGCTGATTACACACATATAGACACACGCGCGCGCACACACACACACACACACACACAGACAATGATGGAAATCAAAGTTTTAAAGGAAAACTTTTGGTTACATTTCGTGACTTCAATATTGATATTCCATGTGAAATGTGAAAGTTTCCCTTACCAATCGTAAATCTAAGTTAAATTACTGAGAATCGTGGCACACTACCTCATTCCACATACACTCACGTGGAATGGTGGACGAGTTTTTATGGGTGACCAGCTCATTTGAAAGCACTGAGGTGGGGGGCGTGGCGACTGAGTGGCTCAGTCAGTTGGGTCCGACTCTTGAGTTCAGCTCGGGTCATGATCTCACAGGACAGCACAGAGCCTGCTTGGGATTCTCTCCCTCTCTCTCTGCTCCTCGCCCCCTCAAAATAAATAAACCTAAAGAAAAAAAAAAAAAGAAAGAATACACTGAGGGCCAGCCAGTGTTTGAGACCTTGGTCTGACGTGTAGCCTTGGATGTGTCCAACGGAGCTTAGCCTCGCCTACCTCATCACTTTGGGGGGATGGCCAGAGGGGGCCAGGCTCGGGAAAAGTGTCGGGTGGAGGGCAGTGTCAGTGTGAAGCCTGTCAGCATCACGTCCTCGGCGGTGGGAAAGTGACTGTAGACGCTTACTCTGCCCCCACGTGTAAGTGCCTGAATGCCAGGGGACGCGAGGGTCTATTGGTCCTGATAGAACCAGTCAAAATGAGGAGTAATGCATGAAATTAAGGTAGATGAGGCTTTAAGGGAAGGAAAAACTTCTGTTCAGCAGGATCCTTTAGATAATGAAGTAGTCTCTGAGGGGACTCCAAGAAGCAGGCCTCCTCCGGAGCTAACACGGAAACAGGCGGCAGCCTTGCCTGCCGGGGCGGGAGCAATTCAGATCTCCAACCCCTCTTGTCTTCACAGCTTCTCCTTCCCCTCTTAACCTGACGCTTTTTCCCCAGGAACGTTCCTTGATCTGAATTGCTCCTTCACCGAGGCTCCGATCCGTGGCTGGTGTTAGACTCGGCCGAGGTTTGGAGTCTGGTGATAGGCTAGCCTTAAACAGCGCCCACTGTCTCTCTCCTCGGCCCGCCCCCACCGCCTTCCTGTCACCCCACGTTTGCGGCAGGCCCTCGCAGCCCGGCTGACTCTTGCGCCTCGGTGTCAGCCTCCTCATTAGGCATGCTCTGGAGCTGTCTCGTGTCAGAGCTGGCCGGTGCATCAGAATGCAGGGCATGCCTGGGGCTCCCGGGAAGCTGCACATTCCGCATGAAATATGAAGGCAACAGCCAGCCCCGGGGAGACCCAGGGTGAATTCAGTGGAACAGCAGCAAAGGTGGCTAGCGGGGGAGGGGAGGTTCTGCAGGGTCCGGGAGACATTGTGGGCACCCATCACATATTTTAAAGGCACCTTTTTCCGGGGGGGTGGGGGGCGGGAGGCAGGAAGGGGACACGTGGTTTATGTATCCTCTTGGCTGTTGCTGACATACACTCCCCCAGTTACATTCACTTCTGCATATGCTCGCGGTATATCTGTGATTATGGTGATGTGCCCTTTTGAGATAGGCAGCCGGCTCCCTCTCCTGCTGTGCTCATCACCGATTCTTGAGTTTCTCTTTTGGGACAACCTGAAATCATCAGAGCAGTCCGTGTGGATTTCAGAGTACCTGACAGTAAGAAGCATAATAAAAGTAATGATTGTCCAGCAGGCCCTGGGGATGCTTGTCTCGCACCACCGTGGGCCTGCAGAGGTTAAGCGTGCTTAGCAAGTCGTGGCCTCGGGTGGCCGAAAGGCCTTCTGTAAAAGGCTGTCCTCACCTTTCTCCCAAATCTCCCAGCTTCCAGTCAAGGCTCTCTGCGGGGGTTCTAGGCAGCCATTCAGAGAGGAGGTGCAGACCATTCATCCCCACCATCGGCACAAAGAGCCCACCATGCCTCTCAGAGACATGAGAGTGCAATGTACTTGGACATCCCCCTTAGGACACTTACCCACTGGAGTGTAGTCAGTTTGCATACACATCCCCGCCCTAGATACTCTATCCACGAAGCAGAGACACTGTACTTCTTGTTACTGTATACCAGGGGATAGGCACATAGTAGGTACTCAACGAATACTGAAAAAATTATATTTGGTGAGACTTCCTTCCTACCCCATCACACACCCGAGTTATCAAGAAACACAAATCTACAGGTCTCTCCAAATACAGAAAACTTGAGAAGGCATTTATCCTCCCTGCCCTAAAACCACAATGCCCATTACAGTGCAAAGAGGGCACAGAATTGATCCCATTTTGTACAGTTGATTATAGGATTATAGAACATCCCACCTTCTTTTGACCTGAAAACGAATCATTTTATATATATGAATACATACATATATATGTATACATGTGTGTATACATATATACACACATATATGTGTGTGTTATCTCCTTAGAAATAGTTCTCAGACTATTAAGGCCTCCATGGGCTTCTCAGGAGTGACAGACAACTCAGCACGAACTGTATAGTTCTTACCTCTGGAAACTTCCTGCAGCCAGGATGAAAAGGGCAGATGCCAAGAGCTGCAGGGTCATTCTGCTTGCCAGTATTTGTCATGCAAACCATTTGCATTCCTTGTGAGAATTTTCTGCAAGAAACCCCAAATCGATGATGTTTCCTTAGAGCCCAAGCCACTTCTGGTTAGCAATACTGCCTGGGGCACACCTCCGGGAGGCACCTTTCACACGGAGGCTGCCTTGCTCTCTGGAATGTGGAGACACGTACGCTTGTCTGACATGCGGGAACCTTCAACACACATTATTGTATTTGGTGACTCTCTTCTAATTTTGCCAAGGATTTGGCTTCTTGTGAACTGAGAGGACTGTCTTTGGTTCCTGATGGGGCAACAGGATTCAACTGACATGCTGGCTTCTCACAAGACTGTAAGCTCCCAGAGGACAAGACATTGTCTGTCCCACTCACTGCCGCATCCCCAGTGGCTAGAACAGTGCCTGCACAGAGGAGGTGCTCCGCAAACATTTTGGGCAACTACCACAAAGTAGTTGTATGGCACCTTATCCCATAGACAGTGACAGGTCCAGGCCTGAGTCTTCCCTGGCTTTGACATGCAGATGCTAAGAGAGTTTCTTTCTTGGCTGGGGTTGCTAAAGCAGGAGCAGGAAGTTAGTCATGAAGAGGAGAGAATTAGGCTATCGGACAAAATGAAGAAGTGAGGAGAGAGAGAGAAGACAGCAAGCTAGCTCAAACCATGTAATACGACTATATATTTAGTCTTAATTGAGGATCTAATGCAGAATGTCTTAGTTATAGGAACCAATGAATTCCTCATTTGTTTATTGGCTACAGGTTGTATTAGAAGAGGGTTTTGTCACTTAAAACCAAAAGCAGTCTGATACACTTGTTCCTACTTTCTCTATCTCCTTTCAAATCTATTCATTTACCCCATGCTAACAGCCGACTCTCTGTTTACATTTTACACATGTGGATCTTCAAGGTGTCTGTTTTCACATAGTGGTCATCTTGCCCATCACTTTTGTTCATTTTAAGCAGAGCTGTGTTTAAGCCACACGTTCGAGGCAGCTGTTTCTTTCCCATACAAAGAATCTAGACAGAAGGAATTCTTCAAATTCCCGGGACTTAACAGTTCCCACTGGTGACAGATCCTTGGGTCCCTAGAAGGCACAGAGCCCCCTTGACCACTCATACTAACTCTGCAATGGGCCTTGTGCTCAGCGCTGCTGGGACAGCACACAATTGCTTGTACCTTGTGTCCCAGGAATGAGGTTTGTCTCCCCAGCTAGAGAGGAGATGGGCAATTTTCAGAGAACAAAAAAGGGAAGAAAGATTCTCCATGGACATCTGCTATGTGATAAACATCGTCCACGGCACTGCCCATCCCTGCGGGATAAATGACTTCCTCGTCCACAGTTGCAGACACAGGCTCAGAACCATTCACCAGCCGCTTGCCCATGGGCTGAGCTATTCCGTGTCAGAGCAGATCGGTCTGATCTGAGTGTCCACGTTTTTCTTCCTTCCACTAAGTTACCTCCGGGGCCATATTTTGATATGCTCTGTACATCCCTGACCGTTCCGCATCATGCTGGCCACGCTTGAAGTCCAACGATGACAGTGCTGCCTTTACCAGCATCTCATACTAACCTAATGAGAAGGGAATGTTAGACCACCCCCTCCGTGGTGTGAGAGAATGGCTTGACATAGGGGTGCACGGAAATAGGAGAAGTTCGGAGTCCAATTTCCTTCCTCTGCGGCCCACCCAGCCTCTGGGATTCAGAGCACGGCCCAGGAAGGCATTCTGTTCCTGAGCAGACGGCAATGTCTCTGGCTGGGTGTCAGCCCCTGACCCACCTCGTTTTTGTTCTGCAGGTGCTAGAAGGGGGATGCGGCCATCCCCGGCCCCCAACAGGGAAGGGTGGGAAGTGCTGCACTGTGCATGGGCGAGTGTGCATGTGTGTGTATGTGTGGTCCTTGGAGCGAGGGCCCGGCGGGGGCCAATCTGCAAAACAACATTAAGAAACCGAAACATTTTCCACTGAGAAACAGAATTACTGCCCATGGAATTCTTATCCAGCCTGAGAAGTGAGGGCAGCCCCTCCTTTTCATTAGTTAAACAAAGAGGGTTATTTTTCAAATGAAAACTTTCAGTGTGGAAAACAATCTAATTCCCGGGGCCTTTCAAGAAGCAAGACTCTCAGTGCTCGAATAAACATGTCTATGCGGACGCACAGCTGCAAAGGGAGGTGCAGGTACCTGATGAAACGAAAGTGGCAGGCCTGGGCAGTGGGGGACCCAGGACTCAGCGTCAGGCTTCTTGAAACAATCCCAGGTAGGAAAGCCGACAGAGGAAAGGACCCGTAGCCTCACATTTGACCGTTGGACTAGGGAGGCCAAAAAAAAAAAAAAAAAAAAAGCTGAAAATAAAAATATTTTCTGTATGTCAATTAAATGATCCTCTCTCTTCCTCCAAGTCAATGAGCTCCCTCTGGTTGGAAAATAATCTGCAAACTCAAGCCCTGCTTGGTTCAACAGGGCATGTTCAGCCTCATCGAATTCCTAGCCTTTAGATTTCTTTCAAGCACAAACTGGCTTCCACACAGAGACGGCTGGGGGTAACATCAGGACTTTGTCTTGAGGTGTTCTCTTCGTGAATGCTCCCAGGTTCTTACGTTTAAGAGCAGGTAAGATATAGATGCTGGCTACCAGGGTTCAAATTCTAGCTGCTCTACTTAAAAGCAGCATGCACTTACTCTCTGGGCCTCAGCTTGCCATCTGCAATAGGGAACAGCAACGGTGCCTATGCCACAGGGTTAGCATGAACATCATGTGAGAACATGGTTACTAGGTGCCTCAGCACAGTTTCTGGAAGAAAAAGAATGGCTCCCTAAAATTATGGCCATTCTCGGGAAGTTAAACAGACACGGCATATGGTCACGGGTTTAAGCTTTTTAAAATGAACAAATAGCGTTCTTTGAGGTTTCTACGTTTCCCATCTCACTTGTGGAGAGCGTGTTGTTTAAAAAAATACAAGCAGGCACAAAATAGCTGCTCTTCAAATCAGCGCTTCCTTCTCTAATCAGCCCGTGAACATTTCGGGGAGCGTTCTATTTAACTTGGCTGGCCCCTGGTTTTGCCGTGAGTAATATGTTGGGCTTCATTTCAAACTCCACACAGCCAAGACCACTGGATACTTGAGCTTCCCTAAGCTGAGTTGATACAGCTGCTTTGCCCCTGGTCACTGGTGAGTTGTCCCAGTGGATTCCAAGAGGTCTTAACACAGACAGGTCAAGGTGCAGGGACCAACTCAGATGCCCAGGAACAAGGGTTCCCATGGAGAAGGTGCCTAAGTGAGACAAGACCCAAGGGACCCAAACAGCACTACCGGCTAGTGAGAGAAGGCTAGGACGGAGAGAGGATGGCCAGAGATGGGTTACAGAGGGTGGGGCAGAGTACAGTTTTGTGGCCCCTCCTTGCTCCTATGGAGGGATCACCAGAGGTAAGAAGAAACCAACCAGATATAAAGTTACCACCATGATAAAGCAAGCGAGCAAACATTCCCCATGCCAGGAGTTCTGAGACCATTTAGAGAAAATGATGAATACTTGCTTTAAAAAGTATTGAGTGGGGGGTTCTTTTAAACACACTCGTCATTTCAAATGGAATTGAATAAACTAAATTTAATTTAGACATTTTTTCCCCAAAGAACATAGCTCTGGCATAAAACAAGGTTTGCCCGTGGCCACTTGAGAACACATCCCGTGAGGCAACAATGTTGATGGACAAAATAGAGCAGAGTGTTAATTTTGAGGCCCATCTAACCTCAGTGACAGGTGGGTTGGTAAACAGATTGAAGAAGCTAATGACTATTTAGTGCTTTCTTTCCAGGCTAGCAAATGTCTCTCTGGCTTCTGAGGTAGCAACACCCTTACCTTAAAAGGCTTGGATTGATGATCTGGGCCTAATAAAATCTCGTTACTAAGTCTGTAGGGAGACCCAAGCATTCTAAAAGTGAAAGAGATTATGAAGATGTTCTAGAAACAATACGAGTATAAGTATACATTGTAAATGTTGAAATGGTAATTGCAATTAATCAGATTAGCCTTCATGGTCTCTCAACCTTATAACTTAACACTGGTAGATTCATCTTTCCCATGTGCTTTTGGAGAAAAAGTTGCCTCAAACTACAGATTTCCACCTTTGATCTCTATCTCCTGAAGATAGGCATGTGATGGGAGTGAGGTTTGGGCATTATTTGAAGATGGAGGGTTGCGATGCTCTGTACAGTCTAGAACTTCAGAATCTGCATGGCCCCTGAAAGAGGCCCTCGATTAGTCTTGAATACTGACCGTCACAATTCACTTATGCCCCTGCATGCAACCCAAAGTCACGCATTCCCTGCCCCCTCCTTGCTGTCTCAGTCAGGCTCCTCCTTTTATTCTCTCTCATAACCCCTCTTCTTGTGCCTCAAGCACTAATCAGGTTTCCAATTATTTCTTCATTTTTATTTGATGTTTAGCTTCTCTATTACTAGTAATTTTAATAGGAGAGGGATCATGCCTCTTTTGTTGACCGCCATATGATGGTGCTTGGCAAATACGGCCAGTAAATAATCGTCGGACGAGAACATGTGAGTTGCGCAACTTGGAAAGGCATACCCACTAGGTGAAGCTCTCTCTTCTGTCCCCCAACACTGAACATTCACGGTCTCCTTGAATACCACAAAGGTCCACAGTGGTTTCCCACATGCAACATCCAGGAGCACTCTCAATCCTTGCCACTCAGCTGCTCTATGGAAGCTTGTACGATCAACTCTCCCTGACTGAAAACCCTGCTTCTTGGCTTCCATGGCTCCATGCTCCAGTCTCCTGTGCTGCTGTCTCTTTTCTCTGTTACTTCCTAAATGGAGCTTCTAGTCAATGGCCCCTGAAGTTAGCCTGGTCATCTCCTTGTGCTTCCTCCCTTGACAACTCATCCAGTTTTAGCTTCAGTCTACAGCTTTATGCTGGTGCCTATGAAGTTTAATTCCTAAACCCTGAAATGCTCTTTCTCCTGACTTCTTGTTTTTCTTATTTTTTTCTGGAAATGTCTCCATCCTCCCAATAACCAGGCTGGAAAAACTTGAAATCTTTTCTCAACATCGCTCATGTTTACCAATTATTAAGGATAACAAAATATTGCAAATATCCACTGTCTTCTCATTGTCTATGACTCAAGTCTCCCGTTAGCCTAAACCTTACCACTTTTCAGGCTTCCCACTTACCCTGATTCTCTGCTGTACTTTATCCAAATGATTATTTCCAAGTTTCCCTTTTGCCAACAGTGACTTTTCTTCTCTTTACACTTCCCAAATTCTTCCTTTTCCTCAAGAGTTATTTCAAAGTCTTCCCACTTCATAAGTCTCTCTTGGTCTTTCCAATCAATTATAATTTCTCCTCCTCGAAACTGCCACTCATGATATAAACTTCAGTTGACATCCTCTTAATTCTTTATTGTATAGTGGATTTCTGTGTATTTGTCTGTGTCCTTTAGAGAAACCCTGGAAAGACCGAACTAGATAAAATAGATAAAAACAGAGTTTGCATAGATTACCAACACACACTGTATAGACATTAAAAAATATTAAGAGGATGTTACGAATAATTTCATACTAATGAATTTGAAAATGTAAGTGAAATGAACAAATTCCTGCAAAAATGCAAAACGACAGATATGAGGAGAAACTGATAATTTTAATATTCATATATTAAACGAATTAAATCCATAATTTAAAATTTCCCACAAAGAAATCTTAAGGCCCATATGGTTCCAGAGGAAAATTCTTTCAAACATCTGAGGAAAATATAATATGCATGTTTCACAAACTCTTCCAGGGTATAGAAAAAAGAGGAAACACTTTCCTTCTCATTTTATGAGGTCAGAAAAACCTAATACTGAAACTCCTCAAGGACATTATGGGAGACGAGTGTAGATATAAAATTCCTAAGCAAAATATTAGCAAAGAGATGTATTAAAACATCTCAGATATCATGACAAAACAAAACTTATTCCAGAAATGCAAGGTTGGTTTAACACTTAAAAGTTAATACAATTCATCACAGTTACAGAACAAAGAAGAAAAACACTATGACCATCTCAATAGGTGAATAAAAAGCATTTGATATAAGTTAGTACATGTTCATGATTAAAAAGATAACTCTCATCAAATTAGAATAGAAGGGAACTTCTTAATGTGTAAAGGGTATGTTAATAAACCTATGCTTAATCAGCTTCTCCCTGAGATCAGAAACAAGACAAGGATGTTCACTCTCATCATTTCTATACAACATTGTATTGAAGAGTCTAGCTAGAGTAATTAGATAAGAAAAAGAAACTTAAAAATGTACGGACTAGAAAATACATAAACCTGATATTGTTTGTGGACATGCTTGTATACATAGAATCTAGAGGTGAATTATTAGAATGAATAATTACATTTAGCTAGACTAACGAATATAAGGTTGACATAGAAAAAATCAATTACATTTTTGTGTACTTATGATAAATATTAGAAAAGAATATTTTAAATTTGATACCACTGACAATAGCATTTTAAAAATCAAGTCCATTTTGGGGGATAAATGTAGCAAAATATGCACCTGGCTTACGGGTAAAAACCGCAAAAAGTTACAGAGAATGGTTTGGGAAGATTTAAATAAATGAAGGGATATATCACGTAAATTGGACCTGAAGACTCATCTTATGAAACTATTAATGCTCTCTAAAGTGGCCCTCTACCTCAGTGCAATCAGCCAAAATCCCAGCAAGTTTTCCCTTTCGTTCTCTTCTTCCTTCTTTTCTCTCTCCCTCCCTCCCCTCCTTCCTTCCTTCTTATGAAAATTAATAAGCTAATTCTAAAATGTATGTGCAAATGCAAATGTTAAGAAATAGTTAAGACAAAATTAAAGAAGAAGAAGCTGGAAGGACTTGCACTACTAGATATCAAAAATTATGAAACAACAGTAATCAATACTGTATGAAATTGGGGTAAATAGAGACAAATAGATTCATAGAACAGAGCTGAGAATCCAAAAACAGAGCTGCGTGTATGTCACCTGATTTACAACAAAGCCATCATTGTAACGCAGTGCGGGAAGAATGGCCTTTTAATTAATTGTTTGGGTTAATTATTTTTCTAGAGGGGAGAAAATGACTTTTAGCCCTATCTCACACCGTATACAAAAGTCAGTTACAGATGGATCACAGACTTAAATGTAGAGGTTAAACAATAAAGCTTCCATAATGTAACGCACGAGGAGATGCCTGGGTGGCTCGGTCGGTTTAGCATCTGACTTCGGCTCAGGTCATGATCTTGTGGTTAATGGATTAGAGCCCCACATGGGGCTCTGTGCTGAGGCTCTGAGCCTGGAGCTTGCTTCAGATTCTGTGCCTGCCTCTCTCTCTGCCCTCCCCCCTCAAAAATAAATAAACATTAAAACAAATTTATAATGTAACACATGAGAATATCTTCATCACCTTGGTGCAGGTAAACATAAATGACCTAAAATTCATTAGTCACAAAACAAAAGATTGATAAATTAGTCTTATTAAAATTAAGAACTTTTCCTTACAGAGACAAGAAAAGAAAATATAATCATACCATTAAGAGAACTGAAAGGCAAGTCACAGAATGGGAGAAGAGATTTCCAAAAATATAACAAAGGACCTGTATCCAGAATATTTAAAGATTTTTTATACTAAAACAACAAAAACATATAATACATTAAACATGGAAGAAGTAATTGAAAAGTCACTTCGCCAAAACGATATCTAAACTGGTAACAAATTTGTGAAAAGATGCAAAATTAGACATGAAATATTAAAATCACATTCAATTGTAATCGCTTGTCCACTAAATGTGTAACACTTCAGATAAATCCACAACGCTGAGTACTGGTGCAGAAATGAAGCAACAAACTCGCCCACAGTGTCAGCAGGACTGTAGTCACATGCTCAGAAAGACCATTTATACAGCATCTACTGAGCCTAACCATATGCATATCCTATGACCCAACCATTGTCCTAGATATATCCCCCCAAAATGTACAGATAAGGGTCCCAAAAGACATGCACAAGAACATCCAGGGCAGTGCTGTTTTCTACGAACCCAAGACCGGAAACAACACAAACGTCCATCAACAGTAGAATGGTATACACTATGGTGCATTCGTATAACGGAATATTATTTATCAGTGAGAATGAAGGAACTACCACCACATGCAACAACACGAACGGAAATTGTAAACATAATGTTGAATGAAAGAAGAAATTAAAAAGGCTTTTTTTTTTTTTTTTTTTTTTTTGCCGCGTGACTCTACCTGACCTTCGAACACAACCATCACTAATCTCTGCTGATGGATGTCTGAGAAGTCATAATTAGAGTGAGTATAAAGATGTTAGCTTTGGGGTCATGACAACCTTCCATGGCCAGATCTGAATGGTGGGCCCATGGGTACATTCGTTCGGAAAAATTCATCAAACTGCACACTAATGTTTGGGTATATAAGTTATACTTGAAGTTACAAAGCTTACCAAAACAACAATAGCAAAAACCCTGGACCTGAGGACCTGTGTAAATTCATTTGATTCCTAGCATTTTCCTTTATGCAGGTTGCTTTCTGTCTTTGTGGTTCTGGTGCTGTCACCATCCACACTTTACGTTGCTTCTGTCTGTTGATATGGTCCCATCACTTTCCTCTATTCTGCCCTTTGCTTTCAGTTTGAATTTAATATATTGGTCTTGATCTTTCACTTGGGTGGTTTGCCCCTGGAGCTGATTTCTCATCCTCAACTTCGGTCTGTATTTCACTAATAATGCCCTATATCGAGTTAGCTCCATTTCCTTCTGTAACTTTTGTTAATGGCCTTGGTTTAAATGTATTGCAAATTTTCATCCTTATTTAATTTTTTCCTGTTTTTGCCTCAATGATTTTTGTGCTCTTATTTATAATTTAAAAATTACTATTAGATCATCTGCTTGGCCTCCGTCTTCCTCCTCAAACCAACTTTCATCTCTACTTTTCTGTCTGATGGAGTGGAGAGGTGGGGGGGGCGGGGGGGGAGTGGAGGGTTGGGGGAAGCTTTTTCTCATTCTTTCCCTTCCAGCTTCAGCAGTAAAGCCAGGTGATCTGACATGCAATCAGAGAAGGGAAAAAAAGAAGATTCAAACACGATAACTAAAACAAGTGCTTCCCAGTTGCCCAAAGTGGTTTAACAGATTACTTTCCTTACAGTTTTAGCTAAGAAGCCGTCCGACCTGAGTCCATTTATGGAACTACTGGCCTTGCTTTTATTTTTTTTTTCTTTTTCAGAATAAATCCTCTACTCCTCAATTGGAGACACTGAAAAAACGGGGCGGGGGGGTGTGTGTTTTTTTAATCCATATGAAGGTTTTGGCCAGGAATTTTTCAAACACTGGAATAAATTTTTAATTTGGACTTTGATATCCAGACAAGCCCAGCTCATGTTCTCTTGGGTCTCCTTCCCAAAGACCAGACTTCAAACACACTGCTTGCTGCTTTAGCAGAGGCAGCAGAAAAGCACCATGCCAGCTCCGGCGGCCGCAGTCGGCAGAAGCCCCGCACACTCGGTCTGTCTGGGCCGGACCCCTGTCTGCCACCTCGCCCTGGAAACCAACACATCCTCTTCTGTGGACCCGAAGCAAAGTTCCTCAGTGGAGAATGAATGAGCAGGTCGTCTACCAGGGCAGGAAATGCTGGGACATTGTGCTTTCACCTCAGGGACCCTGCCTGGGGCGTTCTCAATAACACAGGGCTCACATCTTGAAGGGAAACTGGCAAATGAATGTTATTTCATTTGGCTTTCTTATTTGCTTCTTATTCTTTCAGTTTGCCTTTTAGAGTTTGGATTGTGGGAGAAATAGATGTGTTTCTTACAGATTAGACCCCAGAGAACCTTTGCTTTAACTCCTAGTTTCACTTTTTGAAAATTGACAAAACAGAAAACGGGGAAGAAGAAGCAGAAAAAACCTGATCTTCTCTGACAACTGTAAAAGAAGCTCATTTCCTTTTGGGGACCTAGATCAGAGACTAGAAGCAATTGAAACTTAATACTCAGAGTCCCCTGGAAAAGTGGCCACCCTGGGGCCCTTACCATCATTTCCTGTTAATTGTCACCTGAAATAACCAGTTGTGGAAATGGCATGGGGGCCCGAAGCAAAGGGATGTAGTTTGGGGAGCGGCGAGCTTACTCATGTCCCATAACAAAATACAAATGATTTAATAGCAATGCTGACAGGGTTCTCAGAATAAATCATTTCCATTCCCAGCACTGCAAATCACTTACTGTGATTGCCTTGAGACAGATTTGGGGAGCTGGCTATTGGTCACCCCGGTTCCAGGACAATTCCCCCTAGTTACGTATGAGGATAAATTGCAGTTCTGACCTAATTTACTGCTCTTCCCTACGGCCAAGGGGCAAGTACTCTCTGTACTTGGGGAAGTCTAGGAGCTAAAGGTGACCAGAATAATTATGAAGTCTTTCCAGGAACCCCTCCCCCCACCCAGCCGTGTTGGCTCCTGAAAGCCCGAGGGCTCACTTGTGGGGCTGTTGCTGGCCAGCCCAATTTTTCTACCAAATCAAGTGCCCAGCCAGCCCCAACCGTGCCCTTTTGTAGATTTGCCCCACTTTCTCCCAGTCTTTCTGACATTCCACTGTGATGAACAAAGCTTGGAACCTCTATTTTACTTTCTTGGAGAGACCAGCCCAGAGGTACCACCCCCTGTGAACTGTGTTTCTCATTTGAGTTAGTCACATCGTCCTCTTGGGCTTCTCAGTACTTTGGGCATGTCTGTGTATCAGTTTGCCTGTCTGCTGGAAGAAGGGTCTGGTGCATTGCACCTTTGTACCCCAATACCTGCCAGAGCACGCATGGGATGGCTATCTGAGGAAGCAAGAGAGGGAAATGGACTGTGGGAAGATGTCTTTGCTTAGTGATCTGGTTCTCTGGATCTGGTTGCAAACCAATAAACACAGAAACAGAACTTCTAGGGAAGTTTCCTGGGAAGTCTTTATTCTGAGATTGAAAATCCGATATGAGAGGCACCACAATATTGGATGATCCAGACGACTGGGAAGCATCCTCCAAGACCTACCAATATTGTATCTTTGCTTTATCTTGAGAATCAGAGCCTTAGCCCTGGACCTTGTTATTCCACACTGGAGTGGCCTCCCTGGACAGATCATGTTTCCTGACTCCCTGTGGCCCCTTCATGATCGTTCCATTATGGCCATATAATCATTCCCAAAAGGAGAGCCTGCCATTCTCCTATTCAAGAATCGGATGCTCACATCCAGGCCGCATCTGGCCTTCAAAGCCCCATCCAAATCTCCAGGTTTCCTGAGGATCCTCAGCCTAATCCTGCTGTCACGTTTTGGTTAGTCATACCTCGAATCCTCCAGTGCTTCTCGCCCAATCAGAATTCATCTGATATTTCACAACCCAGTTAAAGTATTGTTTCAGGCAATCTTCCTAAGGGGAAACAGCTCGGCTGATCTCTCTCGTACTTTGCATCCCCTCCTTGCTTGAGTGCCCCATCCGTGCCACATCTTTATCTTCCCTCTCTTCCTCATCCATTTCTCTGTCGATGTGTATTTCTCTGTCAATGAGACCTCCTGGGTGCTAGGCCCACACATTTTAAGGGGCAGAGCAGATTCAAATCTAGGTCTAAGCAACTGGAGAGTCCAGTTCTCCATCATAACACCACTTAGCCCCCCTGAGACATGGGGCCACCTTCCCCTTGCTCTTGCACTCACTTCCTATCTCAGTGAAGAGACAAGTGGCATTAGCCATAGAAGGAAAAGCTGCAGCCGCCAGGGTCCCTCTCTTCAATAGTTTCCATGCACCATTTTCCACTTATTTATTTATTTATTTATTTATTTATTTATTTATTTTTGAGAGAGAGAGAGAGAGAGAGCACGCGCCTGAGTGGGGGATGGGCAAAGAGACAGGGACAGAGGATCTGAAGCAGGCTCCAGGCTCTGCACTGACAGCAGTGAGCCCGACGTGGGGCTCGAACTAACAAACCATGAGATCATGACCTGAGCTGAAGTCCGTCGCTCAACCTACTGAGCCATCCAAGTGCAGCTCCAGGCACCACTTCTTAAATGAAATAGCTAAGCAGGCCCAGGGGATGCCCTTCCGGAGTGCAAGATGGCCTCCTGGCTTCAAAAAGGAGACCAGGTGGGGATAGAAAAAGAAAAGGATTCCTCCTTCCTCGTCCAGCTCTGTCTCACACACTGAAGTGGACAGACTCACGCTGGCATATGTGTGTCCGTTGCTGGGCGAGGGAAGAACGGAAACACGTAAGGGGGATGGAGGCGGTGGTGAAGGGAGGAGGCATGGGCCACTGCACGGTGGCTGGAGCGAGAGAAAGATCTGGATTTGCACACAGAGGCCGTGCCCTCCTTCCCTTCTATAGAGGTGTCGGCCTGATCTGGAGCTGGTGGGGCCTGCGGGGAAGGAATCTTTGGACGCGGGCCTGAGGTTTTGAGTTCACTCATAGCGGGCGACAAAAACGAGATGGTTATTTGTTTTATGGTAATGATCTCCACGAGGCTCCAAACTGCAGGGCTGCGGTCGGCACGCCACACGGCAGGCCTTCCTCTGGGTGCGAGAGGATTTCCTTGGTTTGGTGGGATTCATTTGTTTTTTAAACGAGGCTGTTTATTTTCTCTTCTTTTAATGTTATGATTTTTTTTCAGACTCACAAGGAGGATACATAATGTACAGCCGAATCTGCAAGCTCCTATTTTGTCAGCTGCTTGTGTTGATTAAAACTTCAATAAAGATCCTGTGATAAAACACAGCTATGTTCAAAGGATCTTGTTATGTTTTTAAAAGGCTGAGCTTGGCAGAAAAGATGTAGGGTATAGGTTTGCTACCTTGATATTCTTCCCCTTTTCCAGGTTAGAAAGGGAGCAGGCCTGGGGAGAAATGCACAGTGGTTTCTGGTATCTGGGGGAGAGTTCATGGGCGTTTAACCAAAGCCCCAGTAATAAGCAAGGTCCACCTTAAATGACATGGAAATTATTTATCAAACTGCTGTTAAACGTGTGACCCAGTTACCCTCTGCCCCCATAGGTCTGACTGACAGCCTCTTTCTGCAAGAGGCCTCAGCCTTGCGCCCAGGGAATGGAGGAGAGCCACGGGCAAAGTGAGGTCACAGAATCCAGGAACAACACGCCCAGTGATTCACCCCATTCGCCCAGGATGATCGATTCCAGCAAGATTCCGCAGAACTGCCAGGAACGCATTGCTTTAAAGACCAGGGATCACTCAAGGATCCCGAGGGAAAGTGTCAGCGGTGCCCACCTGCTCCCTACCCCACCCACCGCTTCCCTCCAGACAGCTCATTCCTGGCAACCACCGGAGTCTCTCAACTCTTACCCTGAGAGAGGCCAAGAAATGGCCGTGTGTGAAAATCAGGCTAGCCAAAGTCGCTGACTTTATGCAAAGCAGGCAAGTGCAGTCAAAACACTTACAGCAATCAATTCGAGTTGTTGGGTAAAGTTTTTTCCATGTCCCATACATTATTGAACAGTTAATTTCGTCTTTGTGCCTTCAAGACATTCCAGCTCTCAGATGACAGCTTTATCCATTAAGGAGCACGCAGTGACAGCCATACAGTGAGAGCTTTGCCAGCCCTGCCTGCCGGGAGGCGAGCCTGCATCACCACCGAGAAATCCTGGGACACATCAACATCTTAATCAATATGCGAGAGTCAATTACCGGGGAAGCGAGGGCTTAAGCAGGAGCTGATGATGAGGTTCACGTGCAAATGGGCTTGATCAATACGCAGCTGAATCTCACACGTGGATTCACATCAGTCCTTCTCCCCCAGCACCCAGCTCCCCACTGGCAGGCCAAGGAGACCCTCTTCCTACATTGTTTCCAGCCCACCAATCACCTGCTTTATTGGCATGTCTTTGATTCATTTCCTTGATGGATATGTTGGGAATGGAGAAAGCTGGGTTGAGAAGAACAACCAAAGCCAAATTCTGCCAACGGATGCACAACTTAACGAGTGACTCCTCGTACAGTTGTGAGGTCTTCTACAGGCACATTCAAAGGGGCAATCAAACCTAGCTGGTCTAGCGGAAGAGGGGGCCCTGCTAGGACCCCTCATTCAAGCCTTAATCCTCTCTCATCTAGACGACTGCAGTTCTTTTGTAACCGGTCTCTGAGGTCCTCATGTGTACTCCATACGCCACATGTGTCCTCAAAAACCTTCAGTGTCTGTCTGGGTAATAAAACCCCAACTCCATTAAGTGCGTCCAAGCTCCCCCTGGCGTGAGTCCTTATTCTCGAGTCACGTGCTATTACTCAGCCTTACTTCCATGCTCTTTTCTACCTTCGTGCATGGCCTTACCCTTTTCTACCGACATCATCTCTTAAAACTTTTGATACCTTGTCTGATTTCCCTAGTCAGAAGTTACCAATCTTTGTTTGAGGTCATCGTGTTTGGATTCAAGTTGGATGTTTGCATATTTGTTTTTTCCATTAGATCATCTGTTCCATGGGAACAGGCACCATGATGTGTTGCATGACAGCCAGGTGGAGATGGTCTCTTTGTCCTCCAGCTCCTGCCTCTTCTCAAGCACTCCTTACTATTGTCCCACACCAACCCAGTTACAGAATTCAGCCCCTATAGGAGTTCCCCCCAAATAATCCATTTGCAAAAGTACTTTGGTGAGCAGCATAAATTTTACTGAAAATCTGGTAGGAGTCTACATGGACTCTACGGTACACAACTTAAATCCCCATTGATATGTCTGGTCTCTGTTGTCCCTCCTCAGTGGCCACTGGTTTTCCTTTCATCCCTACCCCAGGCAGCACCCCAGCCCCTCAACTGGAGCACATTCTTCAGCTTCTGGTTCCTGTCTTCACCATACTTCTCACACAAAATCAATCCCTCTTCAAGAGCCACTGTCATGCAAATTTCTAAGAGAATCAAAGGTCCCTATATTACAATTAGTTACCTGTACTTTCCTCCATTTCTTCCCAACTGTTTATTCAGTACCTTGAAGGTCTCAAGGACATAAGGTACAAAACACTGAAGAGTCACTACAGACCAGAAAGAAAAAAGACTGGGGGAAGGAAGACATTACTTCTACCCTCTCCCTCCTCTGCAGGTGAGAGCTGCAAGTGGACTGGATGGGGAGCAGAGAAATGAGATTCCAGGTCAGAAGGCTTGCAAAAGGGGAACCAATGGGGGTGTTTCCATTTGGGTGGGGACTTTCTGGATCTTTGGTGAGAGGTACCGTTGGCTCTGAGAGCCAGAAAGAGGTGTAGTGGGGTGCAGAGAGAACAGGCTATTCAGTTTTCTTCTAACTGCAGGCTTAACAGGGGAAGAAAAGAAGTGGGAACAAAGGCAAGAAGGAGATCTGCATTTGGTCCCTATGCTGATGGTCCAGAAAGCTGAGAGAATTCTCCCAAGAAGAATCTTTGTATCTCTTTTAGAATCCAGAAATTTCATAAGGACATTCGGACACTGTGCATCCTTTTTTTTTTTTTTTTTTTTAAATTAAGTAAGCTCTATGCCCAATGAAGGGCTTGAGCTCAGGACCCCAAGATCAAGAGTTGCATGCTCTACTGACTGAGCCAGCCGGGCGTCCCCGTGCGTCCTTCTACAGGGTCAAGAGTGAAATCCTGGCCCCAGGAGGGCAAGGGCCTCTCTTCTTGAGAACTGCTTCCTGCACATCAGGGAAGCATGTGGGGCGGACATGTGGGGTGGGTATAGAAGGCGGGGAACATGGGTTAAGAACTGGAGGCAACCAACAGTTACTACACACCTACTCCACAAAAGGCCTTTTCATGAGTGCTATCTTATTTAATTTAACCTTCACTGCAGCCTAATGAGGTATCCATCACCATTTCATAAGCAAGAAACAGAAACCAAAAAGGAGAATAGGCAAAGTAGCTTGACTAGGATCACATAGTTTGCCAGTTGGGAGTTAGAATTCCAACTGGGATCTAAAAAGTACATGCCAAGTGGAGTAACCTCAGTTCCTTTTCTGTGGTGCACATTTAACATGACCCTACAAAGGTCTAAAATTCAGGCTGCAGGGCTGGTTACACTTGAACATGAGGTGGATGTGAGCCCATCTGCTGACCAGAGTGTTAAGGTGCTCTGTGTCTCCTAGACTAGACTGCAAGCTTGTTGAGGTTGGAAATACATCAGTCAACAACTAAAATAACAACGGCATTAACCTTTGGTGAATGACTATAAGCCAGGGTCTGTGCCAAAGATTTTACATGCATTATTATTTACTCCATCCAGTCACATTGAAAGGTTAGGATTATAATTCCCATTTTATAGAAGAGGAAACTGGCACAGAGAGGTGAAATGACTTTCCCAAGCTCACACAGCTAATAAGTGGAAGAGAAGATCCAAATCTAGGTCTACCTGACTTTAGTTCTTAATCCCTTTAAACTCTTGCCTAGAGTAAATTCTGAGGACTAAAGGAAATTAGGTCTTAATGGAGTTTACTTTTCAGGAGATTCAAAAGTGTAGGCATAGTCACATTTAAGTAAATATTATAGGGGTGCTTGGGTGGCTTGGTTGGTTAAGTGTCTGACTCTTGATCTCAGCTTAGGTCTTGATCTCAGGGTCATGAATTTGAGCCATGTGTTGGGCTCCATGCTAGATGTGGAGCCTACTTATAAAGAAAAAGAAAGAAAGAAAGAAAGAAAGAAAGAAAGAAAGAAAGAAAGAAAGAAAGAAAGAATAACTCTACATTCAACTCATCCAATTGTTCTCTGAACACTTACTGATGGTCTACTCTGGGCCAGGTATTGTGCCAGGCACCGGGACACAGGGGGACAAGGCAGGCTTGACTGTCTTAGAGCTGACCACCAGCTGGGCAGACGATCTCCGAACCTTCACAGGTGGTAGTCAGGAGCACCCCAAAGGAAAAGATGAAGACTGGGGCACCTGATCAAGTTTGGAGTGGGGACAGAGAAGGCTCTCTGAGGAGGGCTTACAAGCGTGTCTATTCTTTGTGCCCATGGTCCTCCTGCACCACCACTTTGACCAGCTGTGTGTATGGAGTCCCTTCTCTGTACAAACCACAGACAGACAGAGATAGAGATTCCATTCCCATCTGAGATAACCAGGGACACAGGATGGAATAGAACAAAGACAATGATGACATCTCAACTGTACTTCCAAGGCTTCATCTTGCCAGTCTTCCATCCTAGGAGGTAAGCTCTGCCACCTCCCCCCAGGGCCGGCTGAGGTGCGAAGGTGATCAAGGAATCTAGCCAAAACCTAGGGCTGTGTGGGCTGTAGTCAGGCTGAGTGAGATGGCTAGGGGTGGGGGATGGGGAGAGGAGGAGAGGGTGGTAAACATAAGCCCCAGATATAATGGTAGTATAGGGTCGAGGAGCAGTGGCTTCAGACTGATGCTGTGGACAGCGTGGGAAAGAGCTCGGGCGGGCTCCCTCGAAGACCAAGAGAGAGCATTTCTGCAAAGACAACTTCTCCCCACAATATTCTCCTTTTCACCACCTCCTACCAGAAAAATAGATTCAGCTTTTGAGGGAACAATATTTCTTTGTTACAGATGAGAAAGCTGAGACTTAGAACAGCCAGGTGCCCAGGGTCACGTAGATAGTGGACTCCAAGCTGGGGCCTGAACCAAGGTCTTTAGATTTCAATATCTTCTCCACGTAATGAGGTCGGACAGTTAAGGGCTGGGGAGGGGGGAGGGGCGCTGTAAAATGAGAGAGCCTAAATTGAAAAAGTAAAGAAAAAGAAAAAAAAAACAGCTCTCTTGGTTGCAAAAGGAATTTCAAGTTGGACCAGATAGTGGGGTATGATTTGGTGAGTGTGAGCTGGAGAAGGCAGCATTCTGTGAGGGGGGTGGGCCTGCACACCTCAGGAGCTGAGTGGAACCATGTTAACAGCAAGTGGCTGTATTAATGGTGGGGGATGTGGAAAAAGGTAGGATGAGGCAACGCTTTTTGAGGTGAATGAATAACTGTGTTTGGACCACCAAGGCCAGGATGAGGAATTTCAACTTGATTCCCTATGGCAGTCTTTTCTACATTAGCCTCCTGTGGAGCTCACACTATGTAAGGTGCTTTATAAAACAGAGGGCTCTGTGACCAAGAGAATCTAGAAGACACTGCATACCACCGAGTCACCTCCTTGGAAAGTCATGCTGCTCTTTAGCACGTTGTCAGGCTTTGAGAAGACATGGAATAAAGAAGCATATTTCGTTTCCTTCAACCCAATGTATACCCTATGGATCTTCCTACAAGAAACTTCCCTGACCCACTGGCTAGATGACATTAGATCAGGGCCCCCCATAACCATTCTCTACTTTTTCTCGCACTATTCATCACCTCTGTAACTTTTCTTCCATGCTTCCTTTTTTATTAGGTTGAAAGCTCCATTAGTCTGGCTTGTCCCCTTCCTGGCACAGAGAAAACTCTTGCCCCTTCAATGAGGGGGATGCATGGGGAATATTCCAGAACACACTTTGGGTAAGGTTGCTTTCATGAATAACCACTGGAGGTTGGTTTGGGTTCAATTTAATAGACATTTATCTTAAAAGATAATGGTTCTGATGGGAAGTGTCTGAATCCACGGAAATCATAGTGCCAGTGAAATCAGTTCAGGAGAAAGATGGTGAGGGGCTAGGTGGCCTGGGAACACACCAGGACTGATGACTTCAAGAGATATTTATCAGGAAGAATTGGTCAGACGCTACCTGATTGCCATATAGTGTAGAGATGGGAAATAAAGGTTCTGGGAGAAGGACAGACCAAGGTCTGAGTTGAACTTGCTAGTTGCCGTTCCGCACTCAGCGATGTGACCTTGGGCCAACCACTTCCCAACTCTGAGTTTGTTCCTCATATACGAAATTTGAATAATAATAATAATAATAATAACAACAACAACAATAATAGTAACAACTGCTTCATAGAATTGTGATAAAGTCTCAATGAGACTATGAAGCCAAATGGGCAAAGCACATGGCACATAGGAAGAATCCAATTAGACTTAGCTGTTCTCATTAATAAATGGCAACCAGTGTTAACATTAAGATGTGAGAATCAGAAGGGTGCTAGTATCTCAGATGTGAGCAATCGGGAAAGTGAGGATGTTGACTCAAATAAGGAGCTCTGGGAGGGAAAGGGTTTGTTTGTAGGCATGCTGAGTTTGAGGTGAGACCACCATGTTCAAATGTCCCATAGGCAGCTGGGCACACAGTACCAAAGCCCTGAACAGAGGTCAGCATGAGGCTTAGAGATTAGCATGGAAATCATGACCAAAAGTGAGAGAACATGACCAAAAGGGAGAGCAATTCTTAGGAGAATAGAAAGGAAGGGTACAGAGCAGGGGCTGCCTCGGGCAGTTGCCTTATTTGGGGAACAGGAGGACAAAAAGAAAAAGTTGACCTGATTGCCATTACGACTTGGTGCTGTGGTTCTCAGTTGCTTTGGTGGGTTGAGTAGTATCTCAGCAGCCTGGGCCAGGGGAAGGCTGCCATGTGGACTGAAGCTTAAGTGGTACTCACAGGAGCCGTGGAAAGTTCCCGTGGCAACTTCTTGCTGAAAATCCTCACCCCAGTTATTTTCCATTCCTGTCGAGACATCCCTGTGTCCCTCAGGTTATGATATAAATATTTTACGAAGTACAGAGGGTTGAGATATCTTAACATTTTGACTGAAAACTCATTTTTCTGAATGCTAAAGGATGTATTTTCCACTTACAAAAATACGAAGCACTAGATTGGACAAAAGAATGGAAGTGACATATTGCAATATTTTATGCAGTGCTTCTTAGGGTTTCAAAGTACTTAAAATATTAATACCTTCCTTTCTTCATGAGATTTAGAAGACTTCTCATCCAACTTTAAAATTAAGCAAGGAGTGAGCATGCGCCCCAAATGTAGTAGATGTTCAATAAATGTGTGTCCCCTTCCCTTCTCTGATGAAGGTTGAAATATGGTCTGTAGACTCAGGGAGGGTGAGTCATTCGAGATATTTCCGGGTATTTCTAGATTAAACTTCCATTAGCAGAGGCTGGAGGAGGGGAGAGAGGACAAACTTGATTAGAGGCAGTGGAATAGAAAAATATTCTGGGATAACTAGAGGATTCTGCAATGGGCTAAAATTGCAGGAGCCCAGGGTAGACAAGATGACCCTTCATCAATGGAGTGTAGACGTTGATATTACAAAGGAACTCTTTTGTCAACTGTGCAACAAGAGTTAAACATCCTTTGCCAAGCCGAGGTTCTGGCAAAAACATCTGAGGGACCACAGAGTTCCAACCCTCCCAGTGTATCACAGTCACACTAGGAAGAACAAGGACATGGGAAGCGATCAACTAGCGACCGTCACCAGGCAACGTTCATCTTGCTTCCACTCACTATCTGCGTGGAGTGCTGAGGTTCAAGCATCCTGTTCCCACTTCTTCTTCTTCTTCATTAGACTGTGACTTCAGAAATTAGGCACCTTTGGGGAAACGTGGTTTCTGACACCAAAAGAGCATCGATCGCACTAACTCAAGCTCTGCGTCCTGGCCTTGGCCTGCCTTCATTTTTATCAGAAAAGGGTGGGTAACATGTAAGGAAAAAAGAAATTGGCCCTGTAAAGGGATCCCGAAAGAATGACATATTTGTCTGTTAAGTATAAATACGAACAGCTATGGAGATATGGTCCTGTGGTGCTAGGTTTTCACTCTAGCAACATTCATCTATTGCCAGGAAACACTAGATTTAGTACCTGAGGGACCGGAGTTTCAAATACCTTATACTTTTTTTTTTTAATACTCTGCCAAGAATTTAAATTGGTAAAAGCTGGGGACTGACAAAACTTGATCCCCAAGAGCTTTTCTGGCACTGGTTTATCAGAGAATATGGTGCCATTATTTTTATTATAATTATTATTTTTTTCTTTGGTGGGGTGAGAGCTCATTTATAACCCAGTGACTTCTACTCCCAGATGTATTTTTCTTTAAAAAAAAAAATCCCAATGCTTAAATAAACAGAGGGTTTGCCTTTTGTGGTGGTGTTAGAAGCTGTCACTGGACTTACATGCAAGGGAGTTGCAAGCCTTTTCATGTTTTTAGGTCGGATCAGAGAGAGTTGAAAAGAGAAAAGCTAATTTTAGAATCCTCATTGCCACTGGCTTCCCAGCACACAAACCCGCCTCCCCAGACTCAGCTCCCCACCACACCTTGCACCCCAAACACTTGGCCCGGCGTGGTGAAGAGGGTGTGATACCCCACAACAGGGACAGCCCGGGGAAGAGCAGCAAAGGACAGAAGCGAGTTAGAAAGCCCAGGTTGGAGGCCCCGGCGCCATCATTTCTTAGCAATGAAACTTGGGACAACTTTGCCTTTCTTGGACTTTTCATCTGTAAAATGATAATTGGATTTTCCATGGAGGGTTGTCGGGAGGATTAAATTAAACAAGATAAATTATGTGACCAGGCTTGGCACCGTGGATTTTTTACACAACAATCTGCAGAGGATGCGAGCCAGGCAGGGGGAGAAGGGAGAGAACATCATGGGGCGGCACCATGGATTTCTTTCCAAGGTTAGGCTCTTGACATAGACATTCTGGCCGAAAGAACAACTGTCACCACGGAGACACGTAAAACAAGAAGATACTGTTTATGGCCCAACATCTTTATGGCCCCTCACTGCTCCCTGCAGCCATCTTCCCCACCCCCTTCAGTCCCGCTTCTGATTTTCCCCACAAGCAATTTCCAGGGTCAGCTCACCGCTCTCTTGCCCAGAGCAGCAGCGGCAGCTAGAGCTTCTCCAACAGACCCGACAGGTCCGATCCTGCTTGGAATGATTCGAGTTTTATTATACAATTAGATCAAGTCTCTTAGGTGTAGTAGCCCTCCTCGTACTTAGAAGAATAGATTAGCCATTAGGACTTTGTATATTTTTCCCAGTAATTGACACATTACCCAGTAATTGACCACATCCCATTTTCCTCACCGAGGGAAGAAAGAACCGCATAAAACAATCATGATTTTGGGGGCAGGAGGCGGGGGGCCGGGGGCACTCGTAATGCAACAATGTCTAGGTCTTCGCCTCTATCCCCTTTCCTCCCCCAGGTTTGAAGAGCTCCAGAATATGGGCAGAGTAAGCCTCGTTCTCTTCTCTTTGGTGGTTGTTCTTCCATTCCAGAGCCTCTTGGGCTCACGCCCCCCAAGCACTTAACCAAGAATCTACCAGGCATCATTCTGCCCCTGAGACACGGCAGCCACCACTGGCCCGGAGCCTGGGCATTCTTAAAAAGCCCCAGGAAACATGCCCAGGAAATAACCGCTTCTTCTCTTTCTTCTCTTTTTTCTTTTTCTTTTCTTCGCTTTTTCTTTTTTGGGGGGCTCCACCCAAGAGAGCTCTGTTAGGCACCCTTTCCTTCAGCCTCACCTTTCTTGTCCTGCTTGTGGGGTGGTCCAAGCAGCGGTGATTTGAGGCTCCTGAAGTATCCCAACTGGGGAGGGGAGAAGGGTTCGGAGCCCAGAGAACAACCGGTACCCAGGACACCGCAGGTCCATTTTTGTCCCTTGTCTTCAAACACTGAAAGTTTAGGCTTGGAATAAAATAGGAAGAAGCTCATCTTAGTGAGGGATTTAGATAGGGAAAAACACAATCACCTGAGTTGGCTTTGCCCATGTTTGCCATTACCTGTATTTGCAATGGGCCTCCATTTTGCATCTCGGCCAAAAGCAGACCCCTCAGGCCAGGCAGGCCCTGCGAGCGCACAAGCAGAACCAGACGAATGTCATCAGATGCCTGGTCAAACATTTGTTTCCTTTGGTCACGTCCTAGCAGCCGAAGCTCAGAGCCCAAGTGTAAGCCCTGGTGGCACCAGCGGGTGCTTCATATGTTCCATCCTCGCTGCAAAGCATCTGCAGCGACAGGCCCTTCCCAACTGCAGCAATCTTGGTGCCAAGGCTCAACGGGCCCCCGGCGGCTTCCGTGTCTTCCCACGGGCCTGCGTGTGATGTGCTTGGGTGCAGACCCCCCACCAGGGCGGTCTTCAGGTCATCCTGTGCCTCCTCTCTCCCTTTCTTCCTGAGCGGACCTTCAGACAAAACAGCCGGAACTACTGATTCTACAGCCAGAACCAGTGGACGTGAAATGTCATAAGTACGTTTTTCAGCCTGCATCCACGAGTCCAAAGGGGCTCTTTGCTGACGCGTCCAGGCTGATTCCTTGGAGAGAAGTTGAAGTGCCCATTTTTCGATAAGATCAATAAGCCCACTCATCCCTGAATACAGAAAGGAATCTCAGGTACCCTCTGAGCAAGTCACGCTGTGCCGGGCTCTCGCGATGGTAAGGTGACTCAGCTTGTCACCCAAGAGTTTGTTTTCCTGAGGAAAAGAAGTCCTAAAGCTTTCAATTGGGTCCCCAAGGGCTGTGGAAAATCACAAGATGGAAAGTGACTTTTCTTTGGCCACCCTGGTGGTGACTTGTGAACATGTCTCTTTTGCCCAACTTGGCTTTAGCTAAAACCTACTGTTTTTTTTAAAATGTTTATTTACTTATTTTTAAGACAGAGAGAGAGAGAGAGAAAAGGAGACACGGAATCTAAAGCAGGCTCCAGGCTCCAAGCTATAAGCACAGAGCTCTACTTGGGGCTCAAACTCACAGAGAATGAGGTCATGACCTAAGCCAAAGTCCGACGCTTAACCAACTGAGCCACCAGGTGCCCCGTCCGCTGTTCTGAATAAAACTTGGGACCCTCTCCATCCCCTTAATACCCTATCTCAAATCCTAAGAGGCTTTGCTTTTGAGGACTAGGAATCCAAATGAAACTGTAGTCATAGCCTCTCTTGCTGGCTCTGAACACACGCAGATTTTTTTTTCTTTTTTTCTCTTTTACCTTCTCAACATACACATGTACCTTCATTATTTTTAAAAAATGTTCTCCTTGCTCCCCCACCCTGCCTTAGCCGTTATTAGCCGGGGCCCAGTTGAGCTGAGTGTTCCCGGGCTGCACCCAGCATGCACCTGAGGGTAATACGCTCGGTGCTGCCTTCCCTGCCTGTCCTTTGCCCGGTTGCCAGAAGAAACCCAGCTGGGTCCCTCAGCCGACACAGGCCCCTAATTTAAGTTTAATAGTACAGCATTTTTACTGCTTTTGGCCAGGGTGTTTTGAGAAAGGTTAAAGTATGTGAAAAATACACGCTACAAAAAAAAAAAAAAATCTGTTTAGAAAACAATTCCAGTCTAAGTGCTCCATGCTCTCAGCTTCTGGCCCCCTTTCCAGGAAAGCAGCTACGGCAACCACACAATTTAGCTCCATTTGGGGGGCGGGGGGTTTCCATTTCCTTCCTATGGGATTTTTTTATTAGTTTTTTTTTTTTTTTTAACTGTTTTTCTTTCCCTATGCTGGTTTACTGCCTTGTATCTCTCTACCCCTAAGGAGTTTAAAAACCTCAAGTAAGTATTATTGGATTTTTCTTCATGTATTTTCTGATTTTTCTGGTGTGAGAGCATGTGGTCAGGATCAGTGTGTTTGTGTGTTGGTGAGGTTGGTGAGCTGTGTGCCAGAGACGATGGCCGTAAAAGGCCTCGGGAAGTGTGACCTGAGAAATGAATTGACTGTTGTTTTCACTGTGGTGCAAACCCTACCGATTAAAGGTCCATGCAAGTAGTAGGCATGAAATAAGCGTCCACGGTATGGATAGGGAATAACAGAGTAATAGTCTTGTTAATTGAGCATTTACTCTGCATATCTGTCACTGTTGGTGTTTATTTCATCCAACCTTCCAACAGCACTGTAAGGATGATCTCTTGTGTGGAGGAGGAAACTTCAAAGGTCACTTCCTCCCGTCAATCACACGTGGAATAGGGCAGGATTCTAATCCAGTTCTGCCTGTCTGCTAGAAATAACTTAAGCTGGGTGAAGCTATGCATGTATCATGACCACCCCTCCCCGAAGGACAAAATGTATTGATGGGGAACCATGAGCAAATGTTTGAATCTGTTGGAAAAAGGCTATCCATGATAGAATTATTGACTCAAAACATTTGAACAGTTCAGTTAATTTTTCTGGGCTTCTTCCTCCTTGGGGAAAGGAGCGTATTGGGCTTGATCAAAGAGGCCTCACAAGTCACTATTGGTTCCCCCCAAGCTTGCATGGTGCCCCAAGGCAGACATCACTAATAGGTAACACATGGGGCCTCAGAATCCTTCTCAACACAAAATTCAAGGCAGCTACTAACGATATTCCTGTTTTCCTGGTGTCGGAGGCAGGGTGGTCAACTGGTCAACTGTGGCGTTCCCCAAACTCCAGTCATTCATTTGCCTCTCTCGTGAGCTTTACCATACTGCACTTTCCACATCTCAATGTATTTTACTGAATTGACATCACTTCTCTTTCTTTTTAACCAAAAAAAAAAAAAAAAATAGCCTTTTTCTACGAACATCCATAAAACAGGGGGCTTAATGTGGTAGTGATATGATTTTTAATATTTATTAAAAAGAAATGTGTAATTATATAAGTTTTTATGAGTTTGCCCACGAGCCATTTAAGGCCACCTTGGCATGTCTTCCACACTTTCAGTGACATTGGCGTGGTGAAAGCCCCAGAGACTCAACCATATACCAGCTCTATGAATTTGGACACGTTATTTAAACTCGTTGAGTCTCAGTGTCCCTTTCCATAAAAGGGGAATAATATGACTCTCTTTGCTATAGTGTCCAGAGGATTAGAATTCATGTAACACAATAATGCACACAAAGTTCCTAGCACGATCTTTGGTACAAAGCAGATGTTCAATAAGTAGCAGCCATTGTGACTCTCCATATGCTAACATGCAGTGTTGCTAGAGACACAACACCCGATACTATTTGACTATCCCCTCCCTTCCCTGAAATACAAGCCAGATCATGTCTGCCCAGATGGCTGGAGGTCCTGGAATACAGAAGCACTGAGAGTCCTGCAGGCTGATGTTTTTCAATGGCCAATATTTACCCAAAGAAGAGAGAACTTTAAAGAATTCTGTTCTCAAAGTTTTCTCTCTCAGAGTAGTGTGGCATCCCTGTCATGGAAAGGTGGCTTCAGTAATAAGACTCCCCCATAATCAGGGAACCATTTTATTTTTGTGATAACTGTCCTCCCCAGTTGTGATAATCAGCACACCTGATTACATACGTGGTTTTTCTTTCCTAGCTTGTCTCGGTTATTACCTCTAATGTTATCACTTCTTTTTTTTTTTTTTTTAAGGGTTACTTATTTTGAGAAAGAGAGAGCCCACGAGCACACAAGTAAGGGAGGGGCAGAGAGGGAGAGGGAGAAACCCCAAGCAGGCTCTGCACTGTCAGCATGGAGCCCGATGCGGGACTCGATCCCAAGAACCGTGACATCATGACCTGAGCTGAAATCAAGAGTCAGACGCTTGACTGACTGAGCCTCTAACGTTATCACTTCTAACCTTTTCTCTTTCTGACGGAGGAACAGGAAAAAGGAAGCATATCATGAACAAGGCTTCTAATGTACGGGACCAGGTAGAAATGACTACACAATCTTCGCCCATCCCTGTGATCAGCCAGGTGCCTGTGAGGTTTCACCTTTATTCCCCGAACCCAGCTAACCACACCTATTTGCTCAGTTGACTTTGTGTCAATTCAAAGCAGCACGTGGCATTGAAGAAGCCATATTCGGAGACCCCTGTCATCCCCACTCGTCTATGAAAAGTAGATGACAGTGTGCTATGACACTGAATCCTCCCCCCATGTTTTAGTCTGAAAGAAAGATGTCTTTGTTTATTTACTCAGAGAAAGAAGGGAGGGGAAGCAAAAGGAGTGGCCAACTGCCTGTGTTGTGAAAGATTTCAAGGGCTGTTGCCAATGCTATCCTCCTGTGAGCTGTAAAGGTTGGGCTGATGCTCAGGAGACATGAGGAGGGAAGAAGGTGCACTTCCCGAGGAAATGGTGAGATCTGTTCTCAGGTGGTCGCCTGCCCTCCCTCCTCTTTCCCCCTCCCACATTTTGTTCTCTTTGGGGCCCAGGCCAGCTGTCCCCAGGACAGGGGAGAGAAAAGCCTGAACTCTCATGGATGGCGCTGGGCTGAGATATAGGTCCCAGGGAGAGCATATCTGCCAGGCAGAGGGGAGGGAAATTCCTGATAAGAACAATACGACTCGAAGAGAAAGGCAAGAACCGAAATCGTGTCCAGAATGGAGGGAATTCACAGGAATGGGAAGGAAGATGAAGACAACGTCTGAAAAGGAGACTGGAGGACAGACACCAGCGACAAATCTGACTCTGAAGAGCAGGACGAGCCGTCTCCATACAGACAATGGAAACTACTTGGACGATACTCTGCCACTTTGTGTTCTGACCATGAACTTATACGCTCGCTTCACGTGCATGTGTGTGCGCGTGTATGCAGAGCAATTAAAAAGGAAGACTGAAGACCAAACAAATCAATGTTTACAGATTCATAATAAGTTCCTTTCTATATATTTATTTATTTTCTCTTTAGCCACTAAAGAAGCAACAGCAAACTTGCAGGGAGCAGTTGTTGCCAGAGGGTGAATCATGGCTATATTGATTTGATTATGTAAAAGCTCAGAGGAACCTAAAGCCAGATACAGAAATATCTCATAGCCCTGAACCCTATGGGACACACACTAGTAAAAAAGCAATCTTTATATTGTTCCTGATAAAAGCATCATTAGTTTCCTCATAGTGAAACCATTTCTCTGCTGATACAGTATATGGTTTTCTTTTTCTCTAGAATCCACTCAGACATAATTAACACTCAGTTACTAGACTTGAGGTTCCCTGGGGTGAGCCGCTCAAGTAGGAGAGGGGGTGGGGGCCAGAGATGGGAAGAAAGAAAGACTGAGAGAAGAGAGGGAAGGGAGGGACAGAGGAGCGGGCAGGAAGGAGAGAAGAGATAGGAGCTGGAGGGAGACAGAGGAGGGGGCACAGTATTGAATCGATCCATCTTTGGCCTTTCTGAGCATCCCCCACTCGCCTGCGCCGCCTAGCCAGACAAGAGTCAGCGCTGTGGCGCCCTCTGCTGGTCCTGCGTGTCATCCCGGCGGCCAAGCGACTCTGGCCGCCTTCTCCCTGTTCTTGGCTTCTTCAGGAATATCAGCCCAGCCATCACCTTGCGGTGCACTTCTTTCTGTGTCGCTTCTGCGGGCAGACGAATGCCCACCATCGTGCTCACAGTTTGTGTTAAAACTGCAGCATAACAACGCTCTTTTTCCTTTCCCCTGTCTGCTCGTAGGCGGCAGCTTCTTGAAAAACCCTTGTATAGACAGCGTTTCTGGGGACAGCAGGGCTGGCCTTGAATGGGGTCTTAAAGCTTTAAGGGTTTGGGGAAGTGGAACATTGGAAGGCCCTCCCAAGTTCCTAGTTCATGGCCAGACAGTTAATGGCTGTGATCACCAGGAGTAGGTCCTGACTGCCCATGGGGATGGGCTGTGGGTTGGGGAGCCAACATACCAGGGGAGTGTATTGCTCATCTTCTGGACTTCTGAGCAAATAATAGCCTTTATGGGGAAAAAAAGAAGTGTTTCTTTTAGAATTCTTGTTTTTGCAGCTTCATTTTCCTTTGGCTCAAGGAGAAGAGTGATCGAAATCATTCGGTGGACAGGAACGACTGGCCGTTCCTGAAGCAGAATAACCTGGATGTGGATATAACCTCACGACACAGGCAGAAACCAAGTCACTATAGAAGGAATTTATTCTAGTGCCGTCTATGTATATTAGCAAGCCCACGGGTGCACGGCCCCCCCTCCCCCCCCCACACACGCACACACACGCACACACACACAGTGAGTATAAAAACATGAATGCATAAACACTTTCACACACAACCAGAACCACATGTGTGCAGACTTCCAAACACGTATACACATATGTCTTCATGTAATCCCATATGGACTACATCTTACACCCTCAGCCTCGCCCTCACCCACCTTCCTCCCTCTGTTCCCAACAGGGCTGATGTTTTTGTAGAAAATCTCCTCTGGGTGTCTTCGTGTTGCTCTATTGTTTCTTCCTAAGGACTCTTCCAGGGACCCCTCGCAGCCAGTAAAGTCTACGTTCTCACTAGCACCAGGTTTCTGCATGTTCATTAGTTTCGGCAGATCACCAGGGATTACAACAAAAACTTCTGGAAAAAGTTAAAGGGCAGAGCTCTGAGTTCAGGCGGGATTAGTGGTTAACAGCATAGATTCTGAGCCAGACTGTGTTGGTGCCCCCCCCCCAACCTCTGTCATGTGCTGGCTGTATGTCTCGGTTTCCCCAACTGTAAAATGGAGATAAAAATAGTACCTGGCTCGTGGGGTTGTTATGATCGTGAAATGGGTTCATATTCAGAATCTGCCTGGAGCAATGCCGGGCACATTATAGCTACTGTATAAATGTTTGTCAAACAACGGTATGCAATCCGGGCTGGTTGTGTTATATTCACAAGCAATCCTGGGTAATCACAAGTCATCGAGAGTAATTCCCCTTCCCCTATCTTTCCTTAGGTAAAAGCAAGGAAAGAACACAAAGAAATGATGACCAGGTGGACACATCCTTCTGCTGCCACACTGGGGATCCTTTTCCTACATCTCACGGATTACCTCCTAATTCTATGCTGCAATTGCATTCTCTCCTGCAGCAAGTTGCCTTGGATGGCAGTCTCCTCATCTGCAAAGCCTCTTAGGTCATTGCTAAAATGCTTTTTAGTATAGTTAACTTTAGAACCAGATATAGGTCATTTTTGAACCCCATTTTAAACACCAGTTTCAACCCCCTGCATTGATTCTCCCCCTTTTAAAAATTAGAGTGGTCAAAAAGTAGAACACGTGATGGTTCTAGATCCTCCTTCTTCTTTTTTATCGTTCCTTCTTTCTGATGGAAGTGTAATCAACTTTCTGACATTGTGGAGAGTGGAAGAGAATGGGGTCATGAGAGAAGTTGACCAGCGAGCTTTAAACAATGAGTGCATTAGGAACAAAGCCAGACAGAGACACAATGACCTGAGTGGGAAGCCTAATAATTTAGCATCCTTCCGAAATGATTTTCTAAAGTAAACTCTTCACCATTAACGTGGAGGAGTAGAAGCGAGAAGGGGAGGACAGTGCCAGTTTTCTCCTCTCCTCTGTCAACAATTCTGCTCTGTCCCAGATTGGCATACTCTACTCAAGCAAAAGCCCAGCAACCAACCAGACCTGCCTTCTTTTGAAGATAAAATGACACACAGCTAGTGTGAAACCCCACCCCATTGCAAACAATGTTTCTTATCAAAATTCACATACTTCTGATAAATACAATTTTCTTCCACATTGTTATATTTCCAGTAGGGTCTAGAACCCCAGTGATGCATTACTGCCCTTATGAAGCACTGCCCCTAGAAACTACACTCTGACCTTCCTCTGAAGCCGATTTTGATTAGCAGGGAAGTTTCAATAAATGCCTTTCTAGCCAGGGGCTGGGGGAGTCCCAAGACAGTATTCACAGTGGCACCTCACCTCTGGCATGGCTCTGAGTTCCTCTTTGAAAGTCTGCTCATTCCAGGAGCAACCTAATGCATGACTTCCTAAGCTGACCTCCATACTCAATCCCCAAAGCAAGCTTAGTGTTTCCACAGGAAAACATTCTTTGACCACTTTCTTTCTTCCTTCTCAACCTCATATTTCTAACCTGACCGTCATAATGTGAATTTTAAGAATCCATAACATCCACAGTGCTGTTGAATCTTCATAGAAATACTAAATCATGCACAACATTATTTTAGAACAAAGTGGTGCCTTACTGGATTCTAACTCTTTGAAAATTAGCAATGTATGGATGACCTCTGGAGTAACCCTTAGCTAATCAAAATATTTAGCTAACCACCACAACCTTATTTACCTATTCAGGTAAATTTGCTCTGATATCCTTCTATAGAAGGATGGTTCCTGTCATTAAAACATGTGCTTTTGGGTCCCCCATCCATCCCCATTGATGCAGGTAGGGTTTATCAGGCTAGACTGTGATTATCCAGAGACACCAGTGGGACAGCTGGCCAGGTCAGAGCTATCATAGTCACTGTCTATGGCAGGGATCAAAGGAAAGCAAACCAGACCACATGGGAAATGAACTTAAGGGGGCAACTTCATTCCCAGTCTGCTCTGAACCACATGGTTAACTAGACAGAGGCAAGCTGTGGATGCTTTCCTCTGTCTCCACACCCATCACTATTTCCTTAAAGGTCTTTTTGGTGCAAGAATTTCCATTCAGGGTTGGATCAAAATCAGACTGTGGGTATGAACTATGTAAAATGCAGATGTGAACACTGCAAAAAGCTTGCTCACCGAACAATTCACCAGAACATATGAGAGGGATGTGGGAAAATTCCAGCAACTCTCCACACCCTAGCCTCGGTATTCACAATTCCTTGCCCAGACTGTGTTTTTACATCTCTTTTACCTTGTCGGCTTAACAAACTTCTACTCATGCTTCATAGCCCAACCCAAATATGTCCCTGTTCAGGATGACCTTTACAACTCTGACCACCACCCAGACAGGAGGAGGCACGTCCTCTCTGGGCTCCCTTAGCACTCTCTTCATGCCCTTTTGATCCCAGGTCCACCAATTACTAACTATCCTCACAAGTA
Source organism: Neofelis nebulosa (assembly GCF_028018385.1). Lineage (NCBI taxonomy): Eukaryota > Metazoa > Chordata > Mammalia > Carnivora > Felidae > Neofelis > Neofelis nebulosa. The sequence goes on from NC_080793.1 coordinate 53,687,416, forward strand.
AGTGGGGATATTATCAGTACCTACCTCTTGGGGTTGTTGTGAAGGCTATGTGACTTAAAACAAGAAGAGCCCCTCTGGCTACTATGGGCATACAGTAAGTGCTCAATAAATCTTTGTCATGGTTGTTACTGGATGCAACATATTGTAATTATCCATTCGCTGTGTTCATGACTCTGTTTCTTAGAAGAATGACCACACCTTTTTCGGAACTCCATCGGAACAATCCGGTAACCCACCTGTGACTAGGTGCGCGAGTCAAATGCGTCTTCATCCTTCTGGTTCCATTACCTGGAAGTTGTTGGAGTCATACATTTCTTGGATGTTATTGAGATTCCTCAGTGCTCTACTGAGCCTGTGTGGTAACTGTGAAATATGGCTGTGAATACGTTGATAATCCTTCTTCAAGAACTAGGCTCTAATTCCCTGTCTTGAATGTGAGTGGTACTTAGTGACTTGCTTCTAATGAATGGAGTGTGGCAGAAATGATGGCGTGGGACTTCCAAGATTAGAACGTAAAAGGCATCGGGGCTTCCTCCTTGCTCTTTCTCTTGGATTCACTCCCTCTGGGGGAAGCCAGCTTCCATGTTGTGAGGATAGCCAAGCCGTGCTATGGAGGGGTCCACAGGGCGAGGAGGTGGGGCCTCCAGCCCGTCACACCTTCCACTGGCTGCAACCTCTGAAAGACCCTGAGCCAGAACTACCAACAAAAGCCTCTCCTGTATTTCTGACCCACAGAAACAAAGATAATTAATGATATATTTTCAAACTGGTAAATTTTGGGTTAATTTGTTAATCACCAATAGATAATTAATAAGGATGGCGACTGAGCCAACAACACACTTGGGGTGTCACGCTTTGAGTAGAAAATGAGAAGACAGAGAGGAGGTGTCATAATTTCCTGTCAAACTTTCTGTCTTGGGGAGAGAGAAAACTCACATCATCTCTCAGGAGGATTGGCAAGCTGGGAGTGGGGAGTGGCCTCCTGGAAGCTACCCTCAGAGAGAGCACTTGGCCTGCTCCTGGGACAAGACCCACTGCCTACTATTGTCTTGAGCCCTCCTGGCTGCTGGTCACCGGCTGAAAAGCTGACCCCGAACAGTTTGCCAAGATCTTCAGTTTCCTGGAGAGTCCACCTAGAGTAGAAAAGAAGGAGCCATCCCCACCAAAGACCCGAGTCACCAATGACCTCTGCTTCTTACACGCAGACCTTGGAAAAGTCACAGAATCTCTCAAAGCCTTAACGCTCTCATCTGAGAGATGGAAATAATAAGAACAACTATGTTATCTATATTTCGTATTATCATGGGGATGAAATAATATATGAAGCATTCCACAAGCCACAGATTTACGGCGCTACAGAAATATTAGAGTTTTTTTTTTTCCTCACAGTTCACAGAGGTGCCCAGTCATATTAAATTCACCAGTAATCCCCTCCTGCCCTGGAGAAAAAGTTATTTGCTAAATTTGTATAAGGATCAAAAGAGCATGCCTGGAGATGTGTAGTCCAACTTACAAAATTTTATTTATTTATTTATTTATTTATTTATTTATTTATTATTTTTTAAGATATTTATTCATTTTTGAGAGACAAAGAGAGACAGAACATGAGAGGGGGAGGGCCAGAGAAAGAGACACACACAGAATCTGAAGCAGGTTCCAGGCTGTGAGCTGTCAGCACAGAGCCCGATGCGGGGCTCAAACCCACAGACTGTGAGATCGTGACCTGAGCTGAAGTCGGATGCTCAACTGACTGAGCCACCCAGGTGCCCACCCCCCCTCACCTTACAAAATTTTAGATTTTACCTTCAAATAGATCCCATGTAATCAACTCTTTGGCTAAAGTGGCTTTTGGCGATATGATACAGATGGGGGGGTGGTCTAAATATATAATGTTCTCGTTGCCAATTTTAAACAGAAGGCACATCCACCCCGGTTTCAGGGCAGCCCCTCATGCACATAAGGGTTGCAGCATCTTGACCCTTGAAATTCTTTCTAGTTTCCTGATTTTGTCTTCACTACATCCTCTCCCTGCCTCCCCTCCTCACTTCCATCTCCACACGCTTCTACTTTGTCAGACAAAACCCAGAAATATTGAAATGTGGTTTGAGTATCGCAGCAGCCAGGAAGTTGAGAGAACAAGTTAAAACTATTTTCTTAACTCACGGCTTCTTTCCAGGAAATATAGCACTTACAATATATAGATAAATAGCTCGAGCCATTTAGATAATTTCACTTGTCCTTTCCCACTTGTCAAAGCATTTAGCTACCAGCATGACGGGCTCTATTTAAGTGAACAGATACCTCCCTCAGCTATAAACAGTGGCTGGTCTCAGGGGTTTTGTTCATAGAATTAAGTCAGAGGCAATTCAGAAGATTCTCAACCAAGAAAACTGTGAATTTCTCCTTAAAGACCTGAAAACCCAAAGATTCTGCTTTTCAGAATTAGACTCTTCATTTGAAGTTACTTACATGCACTCTTCTCAGGATAGTGAGCTCTGAGTAATAATGCTTTTCAGACCACAGTCAAAGTCACGCCAAGTGGGACCACCTTCAATTGTTAGACTTCTGAGACGTTGCAGAGAGAGAATTCCAAGTTCTCTGCCTCTGAAAATGCTCTCGAAGAATGAACTGTTTAGCGCCTCAGACACAGTGTCTGGCAGCTTCTAGCAAGAGTGGACCATGGAGCCTTGGCTCAGTGAGGAAAGGACACAGAAACGTCTCCTGGTGTCTGCATTTGCCTGGACTCATCATCAAGATGCATGTAGACTTGCTAACCTCCCCGCTTTGTTTGTTTACTGTGTGATTCACATCCTTTGGATTGCAGGAAAGAAACTCTTTTTTAAAACGATGGTTTATTTTATAAACCACCATTTTAAGACATACACAGAGTTGTGTACAGGAATTAGAGAACTATTAGCATTAGATAGTTTTAGGGGCTAGTCCCCATCCCACCTCCCTCTTTCTGTTTCTCCCTGTGCATCTTTCTCTCCTCTCCTTCAATGACCCATGTTCACACTGTGCACCATATCTTTTCTCTACCTTGGAGTTCTTGCCTCCTTGTCGTATCTGTTTCCTCATCTTGTTCAGAAATCGTTTCCCCGAGATCTTCTCCAGTCCTACTCCACCACGTCATTTTCTTTCTATTCCATCTCCATCGATGATACTTCATTCTCTCTTGTCATCTCAAATAAGGATCTTGGTTGACTCAGCTCATCGTTTTGGGGCCAGGCCATGTCTTATGTGTTCGACAAGCTTTGGCTTGGCTTTCTTGGGTCAGTGTTCACCCCTGGCCCAATCAGCTGTGTCTGGAGCAAGTCATGTGATACAAAATATGGCTACCTAGAGTTGTCTTTTAGCTTGAGCTGTAGGCAGGAAGCAACTCTAGGAAAAAGGATGGGGCCAAGGGATATAGGAGTGCTGATGCATAGGGGCACTTGTACCCCAATGTTTATAGTTCAACAAGAGCCAAATTATGGAAAGAACCTAAATGCCATCAACTGATGAATGGATAAAGAAATTGTGGTTTATATATAAAATGGAATACTACTTGGCAATGAGAAAGAATGAAATATTGCTTTTTGTAGCAACGTGGATGGAACTGGAGAGTGTTATGCTAAGTGAAATCAGTCAGGCAGAGAAAGACAGATACCATATGTTTTCACTCTTATGTGGATCCTGAGAAACTTAACAGAAGACCATGGGGGAGGGGAAGGGAAGAAAAAAAAAAGAGAAGGAGGGAGCCAAACCATAAGAGACTCTTAAAAACTGAGAATAAACTGCGGGTTGATGGGGGGTGCGGGGGAGGGGAAAGTGGGTGATGGGCATTGGGGAGGGCACCTGTTGGGATGAGCACTGGGTGTTGTATGGAAACCAATTTGACAATAAATTTCATATATTAAAAAAAAAGGAAAAAGGATGGGGCCATATCAGGTGGTCTCGGTATCACCTGGTGATACAGGTGACTAAGGCAGGGTGACTGGTCATTCATTCACACTGGCCAATGAATGGCCAGTCATTCAAGTTTCCTTCATTAACCCCATGGTGAAAAAGTAAAGATCCTTAAGCTATCCCAAGCTTGGCTTCTCATCAGGTACCTCTTGTAGGTTTATAGTATTCTAATTTAATGTGTATTAGTGCCTAACACAGAAGAGGATTCTGAACTGATTAACCCCAGGCCTCAGGAGTGCTCAGTCTATTCACCATCTTGGCCCTCAGAGAATATCCAAGAGCTCCCCTAGGATGAAACTGCATATCTGAGTATTGGTGAAGCCTAATTTATCGATTTGCGGAACCTGATTATCATATACTGGGATCAGGTTCCCCATGTGTCTGATAATAAACCCAATGGTTTAATTTGGAAATTCCTTGGTGCGTAAGCATATACCAATGATGTCCCAAAGAAAAACAATTTTGTAACTGTCAGACACATGATGGAATGGTCAAAAGGACATGAAATCAGCTATGCAAATTATGAGACGTAAGTCACACTTCTATTTGTACTGTGACAGTGTGAAAATTGGAATTACGTTTTGTCAATATAGAAAAAAAGTCAGAGACTATGTGCACTGTCTTATGAACCAAACTACTGTGCTATGTTCAGATTATCTGTGACACGCCCCACAGCAACCTTGATTTTTTTTCCCCCTCACTTTACCTGTAGCTCAAGGACCGTCAGAGTTGTGTTTAATTTGGCATTTTAAGAATCTAATACAATGAAAGTATGCATGCGACTACTTAATAAACACCTCACTGGTTAACAATGAAGAAACCAGTCCTGCCGCATTGTATTAATAATCCTTTGGTTTAATTTTGCCACATCAATATCAAAGGTGTAGACAGTAATTTTTAAAAAGGTGAATCCGAAGTTCAATTATGTCACCATCAAATAGTTATGTTGGTTAAAAGATCCAGATCACGATGTTAACGTGTAATCTTGTAGTCCTACAAGCAGCATTGCACCTCATTTTGGAAGAGGGCATAGTGTTGCATTAAAAATATGGGCTCAGTAGATAAAAATCTCTTCTTCCAATTGCATAGCGCTTCTAAGTCTTGGTTCTCCTATATGTGAAGCCATGACTGAGATGGTGTGCTATAGAATTCTTACAAAGTCTTAATGATCTGATGCTTATGAAGTGTTTAGTACAGTACCTAGAAATGATAAGTAATAATAGGCAGCATTTATTTTTATTTTACCCAGTTTTCCTTTGAGAAAGAAAAAATTACTTAAAAAGCAGCTAAAAGCAAACTTCAAAAAATAATAAATAACACAAACTCCTAACTATTCTAAATCACAACCTCGTTTAACTTTAATTCCATTGAAAAAATGCATCCATAATTTCCCCTGAATCTTTATGGTAAACCAGATCTTTCCTAGGGTGGCACAAGCTGATGTTGAGTTGTCAGAAATGGAAGAAGTTGTCTTCTTCAGTCACTGATGGAAAAATAATGGTATCAACAACAGCGACAGCAACAATCTGCTTGACTGTTGACTATTGATCCTTATTGAAGGGAGAACACTTGTTTCCTCATCTAGTCTCTTTATGAAACTCTCTTCCTCCAAATTCTTAAGGGTATAGGAGAGTGATGATCCATAACCATGGGCCAAAAATAAACCCACTGCAAGCAGAAATTTACTTTGATGCTTCCTGTTGTATTTTAAAATTTCATATGAACTTTGAGTCCTACTCTATAATATATTGTTATTGATTTTTTAAAGAAAATGATCTTTGTTATCTGCCTTTGCATAATCCCAGCACACCAAACCAAACATCGTTACATCAGTTACAAATGCTTTCAACTGCAAATAACAAAATACTCAACAACAGTGGATTAAACCATAAGTACCTATAGGATTACTAAATATGCTTAGTGATTTACTTCTATAAGCAGATACCTGATGCTTTCCACTCTAGGTCAATCTATCCTCTTAAATGTGTTGGCTTTCCATGATTGTCCTGTTTTCTTCATGATCACAAAATGACTGCCATAGCTCCAGGCATCCATCATTCCAAGACGAATGAAAGGGAGGAAACAAAGCCCTCCAAAACACATATCTTTAAGTGTCTTTGGCCAGAATTTGTCCCTAGCAATAAGGGAGGCTGGAGAGCAAGTTCTGGCAAAGGCAAATAGAGTTTCCATGACCGGCTCAGATTAATGATGATTCCTCTTCTGGATTATGGCTAACTGGGAATAAGGAGGTGGGCCTGTCCACTGAATAGGCAAATCATTGTGTCTGATACAGTCAGGTTGAAAACATAGTGGTAGGAAGTTTTGCTCTTCCTGCCTTTTCTGAGTCTTCCCTTTTTAGGCATCAAAAAAAAAAACCCATAAAATTCATAGCTTTCTTTCATGAAATCTATACTTCTCCATTTCTCTGAAGCAGAAAGAAATAATCTTCTAATTTTTCTGAAAAAAAAAGAAACAAATAAGTATTTCTCTTTCCAGCAGGATTTTCCAGCATGAAATGGTATCCTAGGGGTCACTTAAGATTTAAATACAATTCCAGGAGAAGACGCCCTGGTTTAGGGATACATCTGTAGATTGAGGGTCGTCCATTGCTGAGCCTGGAGGCAATCCACATACAGTTAAGACTTCAAGTTCTTCAAGGGTCCATTGATAGATGAATGGATAAAGAAAGGATAGTATTGGAATGGAATGGAATGGAATGGAATGGAATGGAATGGAATATTACTCAGCCATAAGAAAGAATGAGATCTTGCCATATGCAATGACGTGGATGGAGCTAGAGAGTATTATGCTAAAAGACATCAGTCAGTCAGAGAAAAACAAATACCATATGATTTCACTCACATGTGGGATTTAAGAAAGAAAACAAACGAGCAAAAGAAAAAAGAGAGAGAGAGAGAAGGAGAGAGGGAGAGAGAGAGAGAGAGAAACCAAGGCACAGACACTTAACTATAGAAACCAAATTTATGGTTACCAGAGGGGAGGTGAGTGGGGGGCGATGGGTGAAATAGGTCATGGGGATTAAGGAGCACACTTGTGGTGAGCACTGGGTGTTGTTTTTTAAAATTTGTTTTAATATTTATTTTTGAGAGAAAGAGAGACAGAGTGTGGGGGGGGGGGCAGAAAGGAAGAGGGAGACACAGAATCCAAAGCAGGCTCCAGGCTCTCGACTATCAGCACAAAGTCCAACGTGGGGCTCGAACTCGTGAACCACGTGATCGTGACCTGAGCCAAGTCGGATGCTTAACTGAGTGAGTCACCCAGGCACCCCAGAGAGCACCGGGTAGTGTATGGATTTGTTGAATCACTATACCGTACATCTGAAACTAATACAACACCTTATGTTAACTATACTGGAATTTTTTTAAGAAGAGCTAAGAAAAAAAAAAAAAGACTGGGTTTTGGAGAAGAGGTGCAGATGAGGGGCTGATGAATGATAGCTTTCCTGAGCCATATTTTCACCAGTAGGGATTGGTGGGGAGGGTAACTGAAGGTGTGACCTACCTTTGAAGGGCTCTGTGGCAAAGACCACCTTTCTCAGGGCTGCCTGAGTGAGGCCAGGTTGCTGAGACCACAGATGCCCCTAGCACAGATAAAGGAACTGCCCCATCTGCTGGCTGTGTGTGGCCCTGAGAAGGCCTCTCATCCCACGGGTCCTGGCTGCCTTTAAGCGCAGCACCAATCTGGGAATCAACAGCTTCCTTTCTATGGCCTTGGGGACAGCACTTCACTGTCACTAATAGAGAACCATAAGATCCTAGAGAGCTGTCCTTGACATGCCAGGCAACAGGATTCACTTTGCTAATCTGTCGATAACAAGTGGGGGGAAATGTTCCACTTTTCCTTTGGTCACCTGTCAGTCTTACACTGTGCATCTATGCCCAGGAGACACTGGTAACCTTACCTGCTCAGGTGCCAAAACAACTCACAGGCACTAGCATGAGTAAACAAATAAAGATGACAAGTGAATCAGTAGTCCCTAAAAGAGGAGACCAAGGAGAAATCAGATAGGTGATACCTGTTGAAGCCAATTTAATAATGGAATTAAGATACACTATGACACAAAACAAAAGAAAAAACTAGGAAAACTCTTAAAGGGTTACAAGATGATCATGCAAGAGAACAATCTGAGATCGTAAATGTTTGTGAAAAGGAATAGCTTCTAAATGTTAAAAGAGAGCAAGGAAATTGAACTATAGACTGGACCCTGAAAACTATTCAGCTAGTGATTTAGAAGATAAAAATGGACAAGCTGTCTCACAATACAGAACAAAAATACAAAGGAATGGTAATAACAAGAGTGAAAGGGTAAGAGATATAGAGGATAGAGCCAAGATATCTAATGTGAAAATAATAGGGATTCAGAAGAAAAGAAAGGAATGGTTTGGGGAGAATAATCAGCTACATTTGGGGGGAAAAAAAATTTCCCTGGCCTAAATAATGACTTGCATTCTCATATCAAAAAGATTTACTAAGTACCAGGCAGATTCAATAAGAGAGAAGGAGACGGCGCCTGGGTGACTCGTTCGGTTGAGCATCTGACTCTTGATTTCAGCTCAAGTCATGATCCCAGGCTTGTGGAATTGAGCCCCAAGTCAGGCTTCACGCTGAGCATGGAGCCTGCTTGAGATTCTCTGTCTCCCTCTGCCCCTCTCTCCTGCTCATGTGCTCTCTCTCTAAAATAAAATTGGAAAAAAAAAAATAAGAGAGAGAAAAACACCTAGACATACCTGGATAAAGGTTCTGATATCAGAGAAGAGAATGAGCCTGACATTGATTTTCCTATCTATAAGGAAAAGATTATAATTTCAAAATTATCCACTTAACCAACCAACCAACCAACCAACCAACCAAACAAAATATTCACACATGCCAAGACTTTTGGGCTTTTTGTAAAAGAATCACTAAAACAGGCAAGTCAAATAAAAAAAAATCAGAATACAAGTCTCAAGGTAGGAGATGAGGAAGCACAAGAATGAGGGGAGACAATAATGCAATACAGTTTATAATTAAATCGAATTGTATTATAATACTCCACTACAGTTTTTGACTGCTAATCATTGTTAGCCATTTTCCTAAGCATATGTATTAATCACTATTTCTTTCCTTGTACAAAAGATCACATTTTACTATTATTTTTCCATTGGCAGCTTACCCAAAGTCATACACACAGGATTTGAACTCGGATTGATTCTGGAGCTTGCACGCTTACCCTCTACACTATGAGATCGCCATAAACAACCTCATAATAATGAAAGCACAAATTATAATACAAATGTTAAGAAAGAATATTTGAAAAGAGATCTACTCTAATAAAAAAATTAATAATTGGTTGGAAATAAAAATCCCATGTTAATTAAGCAATACTCAGAAAGGGGGAGACTATATACAGAAACTAAAAGTGGGGAAGCAAAAGCCTATTAAAGGTCCCATGCTTTTGGTGGGGAAGGGACAGAAGTAGAATTATTACTTAATTTTGGTAGGGAGACATAAGCTTAAATATCACTGCTAAAACATGAAAGTATCTATGAGCAAAATTAGATACCTAGTGGAACTTTATATGAAAGAAGAGTAAAAAGATATATAAAACACTCAAATCAGAAAAAAAGAAGCAATAAGAAGTTACAAAAGGAAAATCTAAAATAAATGGAAGGCATCAGAGCAAAAATGTCAAGTGTCACAATTAATACAAATGGCTTTACTTTTCTCGTCCGGTTAGAAAAACCAAGGCTGGGCTTGTAAGAGACGTACCTAAAATAAATGAAAAACAAAGTTCAAAACCGAAGGACAGTTGTAGCTGTAGCACCTAAATACAAATCAAATGCAAGGAAGAATGGCAGGTAAAGTGGAACTTAAGGCCAAAACACAAAATTAGTTGAAGAAGAATATTCTAAATTGTCAAAATCAGTCAAGTACGTAATACCCAAGCTTTGAACCATATAAGAATAATTTGATAAAACCAAATCATAGTGGGGGACTTTGGTTCCTTCAGATTCTGGTGGATAAGTTTTGAGGGAAAAAATGAATATAAAGGATTAGAATAATCAGTAAATTCTCTCTAGTATGTGTGCATGAGTGTTTTCAGACATGTGTGCACATATACGCACACACGTACACATACATGCCTAAATGTAGTGCATGTTACAAGGAATTACTTATGTTTATCTTGTGTCCATTGCACATTTACAAAAAATTGATAGTGTGCTTGGCTAAAAATACAACTGCAGAAATCCAAACTGCTGAGCTCATACAGGTCATATTGTGCTATCATGATGAAAGAAAGCTAGAAACCAGCATTAAAAACCACCAAATAAAACCCACTCATTTGGTAATTAAAAGACCTTTAAACAATTCCTGAATCAAAGCGAATGATGTTACCCAAAAATTAGCAAAAAAAAAAGAAGAAGAAGAAGAAGAAGAAGAAGAAGAAGAAGAAGAAGAAGACATTATATAAAAAATTATGAGCAGTAGCTAAGGCTGTATTCCAAAGAAAGTGTATAGCTTTATTAATCAATGAGATATGTAAACTAAACATGCAACTTAAGGGAATGGGGGGAAAAAACAACAACAACAACAACAAAAAAGACTAAAAGGAGGTTGGAGGAGGAATTGCATAAAAATAAAAGCTGAAATTTTGATTAATTCTAGAAATTTAAAGAACTATAAATGAGTAGAAAATTCAAAGTGAGTTTGAATGTCAAAGACATTTCAAGTTGACTAACCCCTGAGCAAGCCCAAGAAAGAGAGGCAACAGACACATACAACATGAGCATGAGAAAGAAAAGGCACAGTCACAGACACCAGAAAGATGAAATTAATTTTAAGAGACAAATGCAATCATATCTCTTAGTTGCTGAGGTTGCCTTGGAAAATTTCAACTTAATAACTGCCTGGGATAAAGACTTCTTTGTCTCCAGTTCCTCAGAATCGGTCTATAAATGGATTTGTATTTCTACCAGAACGAAACATTTTAAAACTGCATTGAAACAAACCATAACAAGAGTTTAAATAAAGTGTTGCAGGGATTTTGTTACATACGTTACAACTCCGTTTTAAGTGACATCTGTCTTCTCTAGAGTTCCAAGTGTAATCAAATGCCCTAGGCCTTCCTTTGGAAAGTAAATTAACACATCATTTTTATACTCAAATCGCAATGGCCCAAGTCTCCCACCTAGTTAATTTCCAGAAGCAGAGACCCCTTGAAGTGTTGCTGTTATTTCTTGAGGTCCCTAAAGGGATGTCTTTCGTGTCCCAACTTGTGACAGCAGCTGCCACTTGCAGTTGGTTCTGCTCTGTCCCTCTGTTATCCTGCTTCTTAAGAGAACACCAGGCTCTCCGTTCTTCCTGCCAACCAGCTTCCTGATCCTCCTCTCCCAATCCAGGTGCTTGGTGGATTTTGTTTTTCCTGGCTCCAAGTGTGAACCTGTGACTCGGGCCTGACCAATCAGAACAGTCATTGCCCTAGACTTGGTGATTGGTTCAAGTATGGTCAGGTGGCCCAACCAGAGGCGATGAGATACAATGGCATCTTTGCTGACCATGCTGGGAGAGGGGATAACATTCTTTTCACTAGGACTTGAACTGCCGGCAGCCATCTTGCCACCACATGGAGCCTCATCATGAAACCATCTGGGAAAGAGCAGAGCCGAGAGAAGGAGGTTGGTGACATCATTTGGGCTCTTGGCACAACCTTAGAGCTGAAACCAGCCTATTCCTAAACTTTTCAGTCATATGAACCAATTCTTTCTTTCTTTCTTTCTTTCTTTCTTTTTTTTTTCCTATTCCTTAAGCCAGTTGAGTTGAATTGTCACTGGAACCAAGAGTCCTAACTGAATTATTTTTTTTTAATGTTTATTTATTTATGAGAGACAGACAGAGAGAGAACACAAGTGGGGGAGGGGGAAGAGAGAGAGGGAGACACAAAACCCAAAGCAGGCTCCAGGATCCAAGCTATCAGCTCAGAGACCAAACACGGGTTTCGAACGCACAAACTGCAAGACCATGACCCGAGCCGAAGTTGGTCGCTTAAGGGACTGAACCACCTAGGCACCCCCTACAGAGCAGTGCTAAGTATTGTGTAAGCCCTAAAGCAGCTATGTTGTGTCCAGCAATTCTCCACGTCTTTCTTAAGCTGTTCTGATGGCTTTTGCCTTTTACCTGCCTTTCCAAGGAAACTTACAACCAGCCCAAGGAAGTAGCTGCCATTCCATCCCCTCTTTCCTCATTGCCCACGGCTTCCACTTCCAACCAAAGTGCCTCCCACCTTTGCCGTTTTCACCAGCTCCTATCAGGGAATGGGCACAGGCATGGTGAACAGGGGGGTGGGGGAGGGGGTTTTTACAGGAGCAGCATCTCTTGAAAAGCTAGCCAAGGTGTCCGAATTCCCTAATTCACCACATTCTCAACCTGCATGACAAGAGATCTGTCCCTTAAGCGTAAAAAGCAAGTGCATAGAAAATGACCTTAAAGTGAGGGATGAAAGAGATCAGGAAAGATCTCTCCAAGCTACCATCAAATATTTTGGTTTAAGCTGCACACACACATCTTTAAGTCCTTTTACAGTTCTTCCTAACATTTAAATATTTTCAACTCACTGACTCAGACTTTTTAAAGATTAATAAACCTTCACAAATCTGTTCTTGTCAACCGTTTTAATAGATTTGTCCTGCAGCCATCTTATCCCCACCCCCTCAAAATAAAACAAACCAAACAATAAATCAAGACCACTGAAATGAAATCCAGTCTCACATCACAGAGCAACGGTTTTATGGGTGAAACGTGTGCTTGCTAATTTCAAGAACAAATTATTGTGCTTTATTTAGTGCAGTTCAATTTATACACTTTTAGCTACAGGAAATAAAAAATAAAGCCCACAGGCCAATTTTAATTTGGTCAATTTTTTCTTTCACGAGCATCCCACGGTGGGAAGCTGGCTGACATCAAATCAGAAAACCCGTCTCTGCTCTCTTGCCTGAGAGTAAACACAGCCACTCGAACTGAGAAGTTACCTCACTTACGGTAGCAATGATGCTTAATAGACTTGCATTATTAACAGAATAACATTTCTGCCTGGCAAAGCTGGAGTCAATATTTAATAGATTTAGGTCCTATTAGCCACTGGATTTTGGGGAAACCTAACAAAATAAACTCAGCATGAAAGCTAATAGAGTAGATTCAAAGATTACAAAATGAACGTTTCCATAAATATGCATTCCTCATAAATATTTGAGGCAGTGAATGGAAGGAGCTCTGATATTCTTTAATCACTTCCTAATTAATATTCTTTAGATAGGGCGATCTGAGTAAATATTAGGCCTCTGTTAAAGAGTTCTGTTAAAAAAGCAAAATATCCAATCGAATATTTTGATATTTTTGTTGTTAAAGCAATATTAGCAAGCCTTTTTCTAAATAAAATAACTTTCTTGGCCTCCATGAGAAGAAATTCCTTCCTATATTCTAACCACTGTTAAAGAAAAATGGAAGGAACATTTGTTTAATGGCTGGGAGAGGTGCCTCTGCAATTCACAGGATCAGATGAGCTGGCTGGAAGGACTTCTAAGAGTCACCAGGCTGAACAGAGACTCAGAGCTAAGGGATCTGCAGTTACCAAAAACGAAACAAGTTCACAACTCTACTCCATCCAAGCCAGTTGTCCTTGGATGTCTCTTCAAATCGGGAAGTCCGTTTTCTTGGTTATAAAATGGGAATGATGTACCTGCTTTCTTCCCTGAGCTGTACTGAAGAATCAGGGAAATGGCTTTTGTGCAAGTCTTGGCAAACTGTTCAAGTCTCGAAACAAAAGCCACACTGCTTGGGCCCAAAATCCAGCTGTAGCAAATGACCCACTTAATAGCTTTGGGTGAGTCATTTAGACATCCTGGGCTTCAGTTTCCTCACCTGGGAAATGGGCACGATGACAGTACCAACATGGCAGGTGCCTGAGAAGTTTAGAGGAGTTAACACACATGAAGCACTTAGATAGTTGTAATGCCTGCCACAAATAAGAACACAGTGTTAGCTCTTCTTCTCCTTCTTCTCTCCCACTCCTCCTCCCCCTCCTCCTCCTTACCCTTCTCCTTCCCCTCCTCTCCCTCTCCTGTTTACTCTCCTCCTCCCCCTACCCCCCTCCCCCTACTCTCCTCTTCCCCTTCCTCCCCTTCTCCCCCTTTCTGCTCCCCCCTCCTCCCCTTCTCCCCCCTCCTCCTTCTCCTTCTCCTCCTTCTTCTTCTTCTTCTTCTTCTTCTTCTTCTTCTTCTTCTTCTTCTTCTTCTTCTTATTATTATCAGATTTTGTTATTGTTATCCAAGATGAGGAAGTTCAGTCCCAGGAAACTTCAGAGGTTTCTTTAAGGTCACAATTCCATTGAGAAAGCATGATGTCCAGTGATGGAGCTGGGGTGCTTCCGACGTGCAGATCTCGCAGAGTGCCATCCAGAGTGGCATTGCCAGTGCCCTCAGGGGAGAGAACACATTTGACTGGAAATTGTGACTGGTTGAACTAAGATGAGACCCGGCCACAAGAGGCCCTAGGATGGGTCTCACCTTCACAACAAGGACTGTGCACCAATAATCAGCAGCCCAGCCAAGAGTAAGCAGAAAAAAATCCTCCAGGAGGTGTGGTGAGAAAGAATGCAGCGAGGTCACCTAACATTCTCAGAAAGAAGGAAAACAAGAGAAGCCCAGCTGCCCGATCGCTGACCCTGGACTGGAAAGACAACCATAAAAAATGTCATTCTGATTGACGACGAGGTGATAAGGTGTGGAGTGATGAACCAAGTCCATTTCAAGGTTGGTGTGTGTTCCTAGGAGCTTCCATCTGAAGGGCCAGCCTTGTAAATCTCAGGCAGTGTTGGTCATTGTAAATATGGGGCTGGTCTGGAGCATGACAGCTGCTTTCTCTTCTAATGCGAGTACTCCATGTGCATGGACCCTCTGCAGAGGCTGAAAAACCTTCTTAAGAGAGCATGGGAGTGTCTAGGCCTACCTCCCAGCCCACACACTTGGCTGCGGTCTGACCTCTCACTTTTCCACATACCACTGTCCCCACTGCTTCCAATCAGACTCCCACCCTCTCCTTCCATGACAACAATTGGGTGCCTACTGTTTTTGCTCCTGAGCGAGACAACTGGGCATCACCCAGAGATGCCCAGAGATGCCCAGATCTCCACCCAGAGATGGCAAGGACATGTAGAGGGGCCCGAAACACTACATGTTCCTCTGCATGTGAGCGGATGCTTTCACACGCTTGGTTCCTGCTCAGTGGGAACTCTTCCTGTGGCTGGGACAGAGCACCGTGATATTGCGGATAGGTGTGGAGACTAAGATTCCGGTGTGGGGTTTCCTAGTTATTCTTGTCGCCTCCTTCCATGTCTCTCAATCCCCCTTCCTTGCTTTCTCTGTTTCAATCCTTCCTCAGACTTTTCCTCCCTTTATTCTATGTATTGTTTTCTCCAAAATGTGGGTATTTCAGAGAACAGTTTTCAGAATATTGAGTTATTTGACTTTCTTTTCTATTGTCACCCAAACACCACGCTGCAATGCAAATATTTAAAAAAAAAATTTTTTTAATCAGCTTGATATTCATTCGACCCACTTTTCTCAGCTCTACTATAAGCTCAAATTCCTCCATGCCTACAAAGAAAGGACTAACCATTTTCTAAGTTTCTAGAAGCGCTAATTTCATGGGCCTTTTTCAGAATCTTCTTGTCTTCCCTCCTGCGGGCCTCTCTGGACCTGCAGCCACTTTCCCAAAGGAAATCTACCCCAAGCAAATCAAGAAAAGGCACCAAGAAATACATAAAGGGATGTCAAGTCCTTTGGGGCAAACCCTTTAAGTGTTTACCAAAGCCTGCTTCTTGGAAAGCTGCCTATCAGAAAAACACTGCACAGGCCTCAAAAGAAGCCATGTGACAACAGCAGCAAGACTCCACCTCCACTTGATCTTAAACCCTGACCTCAAGCCCTTTCCCACAAGGTGTTTCAAGGACAAGGATGTGTTTCCACGGGTCAGTTGGGCTGCATTTGAGGCCAGGGCAATTGCTCAGAGACACCACCACCAGAATTGATTGGATTAGCTACTGACTCGCCTGCCTCTGATTAACATAACATCCCACAGCAAATGGGACATTCTTTGGCTGATGTCCCGTGCATTGAAGGCCGACCAAACCCACACCAGCTATCCCATGACCACCCGGCAAGTAGGTAGCAATGCCATCTTATTCTGTCGTTGGCAGACATAACGATAAATTTGCCCCTGTTGGAATGAAACACGCATGACTCTTATTACTGTTAATAGTACACTAAGCGGATGGAAAAGTGCCTGCGTACAGAAACGGCAATCAAAACCCCAAACCAGGGAGAATTAACTTTGAACTTTGCAGTATACAGTATATCACACTCACACAACCAATTAAAAAGGCACGTCATCTTGTTTGGAAAGTATCTATTGATTTCCCAGTTCATCAGATCAGGTTGATGTGTCTTTCAATGGCCTCGATGACATCATCAATATTTTTCTATTTAGAATAATGACTTATTTTATATGCCAACAGCTATAAAAAACAACCCACCTATATATATTTCTACCGACACCAGCTTAAGAGCCATCTGGTT
Organism: Neofelis nebulosa; assembly: GCF_028018385.1. Taxonomy (NCBI): domain Eukaryota; kingdom Metazoa; phylum Chordata; class Mammalia; order Carnivora; family Felidae; genus Neofelis; species Neofelis nebulosa. The sequence continues at coordinate 53,703,993 of NC_080793.1, forward strand.
TTCTCTCCTTAACATGTGATATTGGTAATCTGGGGCAAAAGAAATGTTTTGTTCTTGTCATGAGACTCATTTAGAGACCACAGTAAATTTGTTTAGTTTAAAAACCAACCACTAAATCATATTTTCTCTATTAGAGGCCGATGCTCTCCACTGCATTTGGTGTCCAAATTACATTCGTTTTAGAGTGAATTACATTCATTTCAGAAGCCGCCCCCAGCTCCCCTCTCCCTCCTGTCCAAGAAGGCAATATACTCACCAGCTGTGTGATCTTTGGCAAGTGACTTAATCTCTCGGAAACTCGTTCTTCTCTTTCATTAAGTTGGGGAAAAAAGAGCTAGGTTCCTTATGCATATCACCTCATAGTCACCCTACAAGATCGGTACCATTAGTCCCATTTTACAGATGGGAAACTCAGGCAGAGAGATGCTAAGTGACTGGTATATGATGAAGCCAGGATGCCGGACCGCGGATGTTTGTAACCAACTGCTCCTGCCTCATGGGTTCAATCACACAGTCAAGACACCAAAACACCAACCCCGTCTACTTGGTAGGTGCCAAGGAGGCATTACGGTAGAGGGTTGGGAGTCCCATATCTTAAGTTCGCATTCGAGCTTTATCGTTTAGGACCTACATGACCTTGGGCAAACAATTAACCTCCAAGTTCTTCATTTGTCTTATAAAATTGTGGCGATAGGGCTTACGCTGCCTTGCAAGGTGGTGGTGAGGATGAAATAACTCATGGCCTGGACCCTTAGTGCTCAGTAATGGCACTAAGGCACTCCATTCACAGGCACTCCATAAATGCTATGCTGTCTTCCCCCCAAATCCTTAGCATCGCCCAAGTGTCTTCAGCACACACTCATACATCCTTCCCAATCTATGACCAGGATCAAAAATGAAGTGTAATCATGGCCTTGCAGGAAGCTTCCTGCCAGAAGATTGGATCTTTCTCTACCAAAGGACAGCAGCGAGGAGCTAGGAAGGAGGAACTCCACTAGCAGATCCTTGAATTTTCCCTCTCAATCCTAAAGATCCATCATTAGCGCATTCAGAGTTGAGTAACAGAAGAGGGCCCTGCTGGGTGCCAGGTGGTGACGTAATCCAACCTGCAAGTGGCAACAATTGGTGACACCAGTGTGGCTTGAGATGTGGGTCCACAAGGTAGCTGCGAGATTTCAGATATTCGCGTCACTATGGTGAGTTTTCGTTTTCTCCCCTGTAATCCAGGATTCATTTACCAACTCATTGTGGGGCTGTGGGAATGAGACTGAGTACACTGAGGCTCAGTTCCCAACAGATGTCAGCGCCCCTCTTCCTATCACCCTCCACTAAATTTATCTAGGGAAAGGATGATAAGGGGTCTGTAACTTTTCCAACTCAGGGATGATTTTTCCATTCTAACTGGATCCTGTAAGAGGCAAAGGCTTGTCTTCAGGGACACTGACTATGAGGAGTTTGAACATATGGAGGGTTTAGCAAGCCATTGAAGGTGATATTTCAAGGTAGTCTTCAGAATTTTTTCAAGAAAGGGCCAAGTTTTAGGACAGAACCAACCATTTACCAGCCCGGGAAGTCTAGCAGATGAGCCATTACACACAGTTCTCCAAGTGGCTTCCCAGGTGGGATTCCAGCGAGGCAATGGCAGTGAAGTAGTTTTGAGGTCAGTCTTGATGCATTTGTCCACAGCTTCCCTTCTCTGTTTGGCTAATCTCTCCAATCCATTTTTGTCTTCCCTTTTCCAAGTCCAAGCCTCAATGATTCAACATTTGCCTCTGTGAAAATGAGCCCACCTGGCCCTTTCTTTTTCATTAGGCAATGATGAAGCTGAGGGCTTGAGGCCTTAGGAAAGGCGTGTTGGAGAAGAAGCTAGAATCTCAGTCTTAACTCTGTCACCAATGAGCCAGGTCACCCTGAGTGAGTCACCTTACCTTTATGGGCCTCCATTTCCTCCTCTTTAAAGACAGGAGATTGGAGTGGTCCGTGTCTTCGAGCTGTGTCCCATGGAGCCTGGTATTGATGGCAGTGACCTTGGGGCTGCCACAGGCACATGGTGCAGAAGTAAAATCAAGCAGCTCATGGTCAGCTTACAAATGAATTTCTCCTGACCTATACAATGGTTTTATTTTCCTTCAATATTGAAATAGCAGCCAAATTTTCAAAATCAAGAGTTTTTTAATTGCTAGATTTTATTTTTTGTAGCAGTTTTAGGGTGACAGAAAAATTGAGTAGAAAGTACAGTTTCTAGATATTGACTCCTTCCTCCATCCTTTCTCTGCTCTGCCCCCCATTTCCCTTATTATTAGCACCTTGCATTAGTGTGATATACTTGTTGCAATTGATGAATCAATAATGATACATGATTATTAACTAAAGTCCACGGTTCACATTAGGGTTCACTCTTTGTGTTGCACATTTTATGGGTTTTGCAAATGCACAATGTCAAGTTCCCACCATCGTAGTATCATACAGAATAGTCTCACTGCCCTAAAAATCACCTGTGCCCTGCCTGTTCATCTCTCCCTTTCCCTAACCCCCCCTGGCATTCACTGATCTTCCTACTGTCTCTGTAGTTTTGCTCTTTTTCCCAGAATGTCATATAGTTGGAATCAAATAGTATGTAGCATTTTCAGATTGGCTTCTGTCACTTAGCAATGTACATTTAAGTTTCCTCCATGTCTTTCCATGGCTTGATGGCTGTTTCTTTCTACATGAAAGATGTATCACAGTTTGTTTACCCCTTTACCTGCTGAAAGATATCTTGGTTGCTCACAAGTTTGGGCAATTATAATAAAACTGCTATAAACACCCATCTGTGGGCTTTCGTATGACATAAGTGTTTGACAAATTTGGATAAATACCAAGGAACATGATTACTGGAGCACATACTAAGACTATATTTAGCTTTGTAAGAAATGGCCAAACTATCTTCAAAGTGACTACACAATTTTGCATTCCCACCAGCAATGACTGAGAACTCCTATTGTTCCACATCTTCACCAGCATTTGGTGTTGTCAGTATTTTGGATTTTACCCATTCTAATAGGTTGTAGTAGTATCTCATTGTTGGTTTTTTTTGTTTTTATTTTTTATGTTTTTTTCAATTTATTTTTGAGAGATAGAGAGAGAGGGAGAGAGAAAGCACGGGAGGGACAGAGAGAAAGAAGGAGACACAGAATCCAAAGACAGTCTCCAGGCTCTGAGCTAGCTGTCAGCACAGAGACAGACACGGGGCTTGAGCCCACAAACTGCGAGATCATGACCTAAGCCAAAGTCGGACACTTAACTGACTGAGCCACCCAGCACCCCTATTTTTTATTTTTTTTTAGAGAGAGCTTGACACGGGGCTCAAACCCACGATCCTGGGATCATGACCTGAGCTAAAATCAAAAGTCAGACACTCAACTGACTGAGCCACCCAGGCACCCTCATTATTGTTTTAATTGACAGTTTCCACAAGTGATAATGATGTCGAGCATATTTTTATATGCGTATTTGCCATCTGTGTATCTTCTTTACTGAAGTGTCTGTTCAGGTCTTTTGCCCATTTTAATTGGGTTGCTCATTTTCTTATTGGTGAGTTCTTTGTGGATTTGGAATCCACATCCTTTACTACGTATGTGTTTTACAAATATTTTCTGTCAGTTTTTGGCCTATTTTTTAATTCATTTTCAATGTCTTTCATAGAGCCGAAGTTTCAGAAATCAGATTTCTGGCTTTAAAAACCCACATTTCTGGCTTCCCTTGGAAGGAGAAGATCTGGTAACACTGAGACCCATTCTGCAGGGCTGAAGCCATCTAATCGCTGCCTCTTTAGACCAGGATACTCTCTCCAGTTCACCGGAGCTGCACCCAGCCCACTTCACCCACCTACATGACCTATCTGGAGATGTTTGATTGGGGTGACTCTGGCCTAGAGAAGTTCCACCTTCATCTGAAAGACCACAGAAGCAAAGTTTAATGATAGCATTCTCAACTTTCCCTATTCTTCTGGAATCATGCTCTTTTTCAGCTAATGTAGTCTTGGTAGAAACAAAGAGATAAGGAAAATTAAAGGAAATTTATTTTAAGTCTTGGTAGACACAAAGAGATGGTGAAAATTAAAGGAAATTTATTTTAAGGCTCTCCCAGGCCCCCATGATATCTTTATAAAAGCTGCTTTTAATAGCTGTACCATGAACAGCTCCTTTAAGCAGCTGTCTTGACTAGGTAAACAGAGCTCTGAACTAAAGGTTAGCCCTACACTTTCAGCACATTCAAAGACATGGTCCCAGAAGCTCTTCATCTAACTTCCTGGGCTCTGGCAGTATTCCTCCTTCTATTCTCCTGACAACTTCAACCACCCATCCCAGCTGCCACCTCACCCCACTGTTTTATCTATGACTTGTTCTTTCAAAGACTCATGACTCCTTTTATCTGGTGACCCCAGTCCACCAGCTTTCCATCTCAGCTCTGTTTCTCATCTCATGTTCTTTAGATTACCTTTTAGGGTTTCTGGCCCTTAGGACACAGATTTCTGGGTAGTCTCTCTCTTGGACTCAAACATATTTTGTTTTCTTTCTTTAGAAAGAAAGAAATTAAAGTTAAATTAAAGTACAAATTAAAGTTGAAGCAAGGTGTAGGGGGAGAAGAAGAAGGGAGGAGCAATAGCAATAGGTCTGAAGAGGTAGACCAGCAGTTCCCAGGTGATGGAGGGTCAGATTGCTACTGTGGCCTAGTGGAGAAAGCAGAGGATTTATCATAAGACAGATGTGTGTGTAGGGATCTTAGGTATACCAAGGTCATTATCTATCGCGACTGTGGCTTTAAATGTCCAGCCCTGATCTTCTTCCCAAATGTGAGGATCCAATTCTAACTTCCTTTCAGACATTTCTATTTGGATGATTGATAGTCATCCCATACTTAATATGTCCAAAACCAGACTCTTAATTTCACCCCAAACCTGCCCTTTACCCACTCTTACCCATCTCAGTAAATGTTAAGTCCATTCTCTTAGTATTCAAGTTAAAAATTTTCAGGGGTGCCTGGGTGGCTCAGTCGGTTAAGCGTCCGACTTCAGCTCAGGTCACGATCTTGTGGTCCGCGAGTTCGAGCCCCGCGTCAGGCTCTGGGCTGATGGCTCAGAGCCTGGAGCCTGCTTCCAATTCTGTGTCTCCCTCTCTCTCTGCCCCTCCCCCATTCATGCTGTGTCTCTCTCTGTCTCAAAAATAAATAAACGTTAAAAAAAATTTAAAAATTTTCAGAGTCATCTTTGACCTCACTTTTTTATCCATCAGGAAATCTTTCTAGCTTTACTTTTAAATATACCCAGAATCTGGACACTCCTCAACATCTTTAATCCTGTCACCCTAGAATGTGCCATCATTATTCATTATCTGGATTATTAAAATTCATTCCTAATTCGGCTTCTTATTTCCATTCCTGCCCCACCAGATGATTTTTCAAGCCAATGTTTAGGGCAGTCTTTTAAAAACATAAGATCAGACCATGTTACTCCTCTAGTCAAAACCTTCTGTGACTGAATCCTAGCTGTCCCCCAACATCCATTCTCCCTTTCTTCCCTTAATAACAGACACTCCAAACTTTATCTGGTGATGACTGGAGACTCTGTCTTTAGCTTCCATTGCAGTTGGTGTGCTCATGTGACTAGGTTGGAGCACGTAGTCCATGAGCAGAAGCAACATGTACAATGCCACTTGTTTAGAGAAGCAGAGGCTCCTCTGCTTCCCTCTCTTCTTTCTTGCTGGTGAGCTGATGTCCATCATCACGCTCCAGGGAAGCCATTCTAACAACTCTGGACCTCCTGCCTCTGGATATTGCATGAGAGAGAATTAGACTTCCATCTTCTTCTATTATTATAGCAGTCGAATGTGTGCTGTTCCCTCGCCCTCCAGTTCCTTGCTTTTGCAATTAAAATAAAATGTAAAGCCTTCTCAAGGCCCACAAAACCCTGTGTGATCTTGCTCTTGACTAGCCCTCTAACTTCATGTCTTATCACCCTCTCTTTTGTTCTCTGTGCTTCAGCCACGAAGAACACTTCTCCTCCTGGCTATGCTTACATGTCACCTCATCAGGGAGCTCTGCCTTGGCCCCTGATGCATCTCACACCTGGTTTATTTTTCTACATCATCCTTATAGCTGCTTGGCATGTAACTGGTTATTACCTATCTCTGCCCTGCCCCACATGAATGTGATTTTCCTGAGAAGGGGACTTTGTGGTTGTGTTCACCATTTTAATTCTATGAAAAGCTTCTTCAAATATTTATTGGCTATATGAACAAACAAGCTTCTGTTTCCCAATCTGTAAAATGGGGATAGTAATTTCTGCCATAAGGGCTTGTGGTGAGAATGAAGGAACATAATGCCAATGGCTTCATGTGCTGTCTGACTCTTGGTAGATCCTCAGAAGACGTCAGCTAGCCAATTTAAGAGACTAGCTCTTGTGACTGCCTGCACAGATGGGTGTGTTCTAGAATTATGTTTTCCCATTTAAAACTGAAAGTTTGTTGGTTTCTTTCCCCCCATGAATCAGAGAAGTCCCTTTCAATTGATATTTTCTGTGTTATACTATCTCTTTGTTCATTCGCTGACTGCCTCCCAATCTCCCTCACATTTGTCTCCATTCCCCAACAATATCCTTTTATTGGCTCTGTCATTGATCCAGACATTTCTGAAACTGACAATGCTGTTTCTCATCATCACTATGAGCGTATCCAAGCCTGAAACTTTTAGAAACAAGAGACGTCCCCAAGTCGGCAACCTCAGGGGATGCTCCCTGCCGACCATCCCTTTCAAGTTGGTGGAGGAAAAGTGTATTGTGTCTAGTATTTCTCCAGCTTGAACAGAGCTATGCTGATTTAGCACAAATTTCCCATAAAAAGCTGACCCTTAGGGAGCAAAGACTGAACTTGGAAAGTTTTATCCCAAAAGGAGAATTTGTCGTAAAGTTATGAGTGACTGAAATGTGAAGGGCTGGAGACGTTGGAGTGGGTTGAATGGCAACGGTTTTACAATGCCTGCGATTGCATTTCCTCCTGTGAATGCTTAGCTATTCCCCCATGTGCCACACTCCCTATGACCCTTGGCCAAAAGCATCATTACCCTGTTCACCCGCTGAAAAAGAAGATTAGGACTGTTACCAACAAAGCTACTTCCCATGGTAAAAAGAGGCTCTTGGATCAAGTTTTCTCTCTACGGTCACTGAAAATGACAATTCATTTCTTTCCCACTAGCCAAACGCTGTCTCCAGATGCACACATGTGGATCCCATTGAAGTCAAAGAGGCCCCAAACCCGTTTGAGGTCTCTTCTTGGTGACAAGAAAGTGGAGTTAGAAAGACAAGCTGCAGAGCAGGAGTGTGTGTGTGTGTGTGTGTGTGTGTGTGTGAGAGAGAGAGAGAGAGAGAGAGAGAGAGTTCTTACCAAAGTCTAAAACCCATTTTTAATCTTCATCATTTAAAAGCAGCCAATCTGATTATCCTGGGAATCCTCTGACATCTATGCTCCAGTGTAAGACCAAAGATGGTGGAAAAGTTCCTTTGACAGCCTCTGCCAAATTTATAAAACCATGAGATCTGCAGGTCAGAGAGCAGAAGGCACAGCTGCATACATAGGTTCTGAGACCCCAGAACTGTGTTCAAATCCCCGTCCCATCACCTTCTGGCTGTGTGCTCTTGAGCAGGTTCCTTAATTTCTCTAAGCTCTGGCTCTTGTGACATCCTGCCTTTTGGTGACCTGTAAAATAGAGATTGACATATTGTAAATACCTAGCATGTAATAAATGCTCAAATAGTGGCCATTGTCATGTCAATAACAGGAGGCTAGAAGACATCAACACCAGCCCCATCACACACACGTGAACACGCTCAGACAACTAAGCCTCCCACGTGTGGTACACTCCTGTAAGGGCTGCTTTCTGGCCTCCAGGTCCTTCCCATTCACAAAGCTGGGCCCTCTCACTTCTAGCTCAGTGGAGACGTTTCTGGAGTGTCCCAAGCAAGTAGCTTGTGTAGTTCAGACTCAAGCCATCCTCAATACCTAGCCCCACTTGGAAGCAGAACTGGATTCTAATCTTTCTTCCATTCTTACTAGCCATGGTAAAGTTTGTTCATTTTGGCTTCGACATAACACATGATAGTGGGTACTTATCTGCAATCTTCACAAGAATACAAAACTCAAGTAAAATAAAATGTAATAGAAACCCTCCTATTATTCTGTTCCTTTTCATGTGCAGTACTCTTTGTGGTTAAAATCTTCTGTGCAATGATTTGCTTAAAATCCGCCTCCTCCCCTAGACTGTAAGCTTCATGAGGCCTATTTTGCTCAACGTAGCACATCATAGCAGAGTGATAACCTCAGTGCCGGCCTTCAGTAAATATTTGCTGAATAAACACAAGATCGAGAATGAAAACGTACTTTGAAAACTGCAAGGCACATACTAATGTCAGGCACTATTATTATCATAAGCTATCATGCAAATACCAAGTGATTGGTTACTGGAGTGCCCTGTTCAACCAATTTATGTGTATTTAAAAGCTTTCCACTGTACAGTTTTTAGGCATATTGTTTCTACATAAATGAGTATGATGTTTGTTATTTCTATAGAAATTGATCACGGGGCCCTGGTTCGGGAGTATAAAATCCTGCATTTTATTCCTGCTTCTTTGGAAAAATAGATTTCTTTTTGGCTACCCATATTTTATCTTTACCCATTCATCAACTCATTCATCATTCATCGATTCATTCATACACTTAAGAACTATTTATTAAATTCCTGTTTTGTGCCAGGTACTGTATCCAAGTACAGAGAATACAACGGTAAATATGGCGGATGGCTCTCATACTCAGCTCACCGTCTACTGAGAGAGCCTAGCCCATGGCTAACAGTGTGACACGAACAGTAATGGAGAGGTATGTGTGTACACAACAGGGACAGCGGGAGCTGCAGGGGAAAGCACTTTCTTTGGAATGGGTGAAGGGGTATAAGAAGCCTTACAGAGGAGTTGATGCTGGAACCCAGTCTTGTAGGAAGAGTTTGGGTTGTCCAGGTGAACTAGGTGAAGAAGATGTATTTTCGGCAGTGGGAAGAGTGTGTGATTTGATGAATAAATGACAGGATAGCTACGGTCATAAAGGACATGAGCCTAAATGATCGACCACCTTGTATTTCAATTGTGTGAAAATTTGTGGATTTAGGTGGATGCAGTGAGCTCTTTTTTTACCCCAGGGAGCCAAAAAGGACACCTCAAATCATGGAATTAGGAAGGAGGGCCTTAGCAAAGGAATGTCAAGGAGGGAGTTTTTAGGCAGACACTAGCCATTTGCCCACTTTCAGGAGGAGGCTAAGAAAGAATCCCCAAGGCTGCCTCAACCAATTTGGAGATGTCAAAACATGACAGAGGACTTAATCTTCGAAGGTCACAGAGATGTTCCAAAGAATGGACGGAGTGATGGACATTTTCTTCCTCTCCAGGATTCACAAATGCACTTGGGTTCAAAGCAGGGGACATTGTTAAAGACAACATTATTCTTCCAGAAGGCGAACCAGGTGCTTTGAAAGCCTCCGACTCCATTCTGAATGTAATCTATGCATTTAAAATCATTTTCTAAGCTGGGACAACGACACAACACAACACAAGCTACCATGAATAAAGTTGGGCTGCCTGGTCTAGCTGAGCTGAAAAGTGCTGGTGCAGGGTGTTTTCATTTAAAAATTCTTATTATTTTTTAAAGAATTCTTGTTATAAATAAAAAAATATTATTATTCAAGTGCATGCTGAAACTGAATCATGCCATTCTTACATAATTTTTCATTGGATTGTTGCAACCCATAAAGAAATCCAATTAAATTTCCCTTGCAGGCACGGGCCTTCATTCAGGGGGCGTTGAAAAAGCCGGTTTGTTGTATTGTATGGCAGGTCGATGAATCGAGAAGCAGAGAGGGCCTGTCCCAGTTCTTGTCTCGTGTGACATGATGTGAAGAGAGTCTGCCAGCAATGTTTCAAAGAGCTGCATTATCAGACAACATAAAGGCCCTCCGTCCCTCCTTTCTGCTGCTGTACCACAGAATATTCACACGCCATGTCTCCATCCCGTGAACAGTTCTGAGCCCCGTACGGTTAACATACTGCTTTTTGGATCATGTGAGCACTCACCATCGTTATCCTAGACATCGGACCAAGGTTAAGAGGGGAGTGAGCCAGAGATAAGATAACGTTTTTGAAGATACTTGAAAGGGAATGTCCTGGAAACCAGACTACACAAACATTTGATTTCATTACCTAAAAAGAAGGCAGAAGCCAACGTGTCACCAAATTATATGATTTTACATTAATCTGTTTCTCGGTTGCTATCTGGGTTGTTTATGCATTTTCCTTCAGTGATTTATGTATCATGTGGGGTCTCAATTATTTCCAGACACACAGGATTTTTGTCTTTAGATACAAATTTTGCATGAGCGGACCCACACGCACACCTACTTTCCTCCCCCTTATCTTCTCTCTAGTGTAGAAAAAGCTCTTCTAAAGTTCTGTCATGTAACTGAGACTTCCTTTAAGATGTCAGCTATGTTGTAGAATTCAGTCTTCTTGCTTTCTATCATACCAGATGTGGAGAACTGAGGTCAGAGTCAAAACAAAGAGGAAAACACGCAGAGGCATGAGGGAGAAAGAGGCCACTCTGTATTCCTCACCAAACATGCTATTTGGAAATCATTTTACATTTCTTCTCCCACTGTTTCTTTTGAGGGGGAGGGATTTGTTTTTGTGTTGCTTTTCGTGGTTATTTTTTAAGAAGTAGAAATTGCCTAATTCTTTTCTATCATCATTTATCAGTAAACGTGAGAAGCTTATTCCACTGCAGTGGGGGTTTTATAGGGACAAAGGGTCAACTCTGCCTCTCTCTCTCTCTCTTCTCTCTCTCTCTCTCTCTCTCTCTCTCTCTCTCTCTCTCTCTCTCCCTCTCTGTCTCTCAGATGGAGCAGGCATATCTCACAATCAAATTTTCAGAATAATTCACTTAGGTTTTTCCCAGTGCAAGGAATGCAGGCTTGTATTTGTCTTGCTTTAACACAAAGCAATGATTTGATTGGTGACAAGATACACAGGCAGATATAATTGTTTTATGTAAAAAGCATCTCATGGAGCAAAGCACGCATGAGTGTTGGCCTGCGTTTAATAATTGGGAAGCCACGCTATGGTTTTCTAGATCTGGTGCTTGCAAATTATTTATGTCAGAAATGTTTCTTTCAAGTTGAAGTTCTAAAGTGAGCACCAGTGATTACCATCCTTCTATCACCCAGAAGGCCCCAGTAGATGAGTAAAACTGGGGCCAACATAGCCCAGGGAGGATATAGAGCAGTCTCTCTTTTTGTTTCAGGTTTCTGAATTTCCCACAGAAAGTATCCTTTTTTTTTTTAAATACAGTTCTCTGAACCTGAAAGTATCCAAGTGAAATATACTAGGAAAAGCCTCTCACATGCAAACCTTATGTAACTCGGATGTCTGTCTGTCTGTCTCTGTGAGGGTGTGCATGCGTGTGGCTTCCCTTTAGAGGACCCCCAAAGTGTCCTTTAGATCACAGGTAAACCCTCCTCACACATCAAGTCCTAATTGGACCCAGACCGTCTCCCACAGACTCACCCAGGGTCCTCGAGAAATCAGTCCTGAAGAACTATCAAATTTGCCCAGCCCTCAAGGGTCACAACTGCAAATAAGCCTTTCGCTGAATTTGGCCCATGCTCTGGGTTTTCAGTGAAACTCGAGCTCAGGGGAGAGCTCTTAAGTTCAAATTTAGCAATGAATGTTTCCTCCAAGATGCTTACAGTTTGGTTCTTCTCACCAGGACCCCAAGACATGCATGCGCGCGCGCGCGCACACACACACACACACACACACACAGGCCCCAGAATTACAATTTCACTAGGAAGGATAGCTTCAAAAGGAATTGGGTTTCAATGACTCTATCTTATCCTTGAAAAGAACCGTAATGACCATTAACCAAATCATTTCCCTCAGAAAAACAAGTCACATTCTGAGAGCTTATTAGAGGCTTAAAAAATAGATAAAGGTTCAAATGTTGTTGTTCTTTATAAGGTGAGGTTTCATTTTCATCATATAGCATTTATAAAATGCCCACCCATTTGTAGGGGAAATGGAGCAGAACGTAGAATTAAAAAAAAAAAACCCTCCTGTCTTTTCTGCACATGTATAGTGGGACCTAGAAAAAAATGAGAAACTCTGGGGAATGTGGCCAAATAACTCATGCATTGGAAGATTAACTCCATGTCTAATCAAGCCACTAATTTGTTCTGAGGAATCTATCTGCACCTCATTTTGCCATTTGTAAACCAGAGCTCCTCATCATTGTGAAAGAAAATTAAATTACCCCAAATACCTGGAGCCATAGAAAGAGTAGACAAGGTTAAGTAAAGACAACAGCTGACATTAAGGACTTGGCATACTGAAAAGCCACGAGGCTGGGAAGTCACACACCCCAAGGGCAGGTATTAGGGAAATAGGTAAATTAAGGAAACTTCAATATGCAAAAGCTGAGGGAACTGAAAGAATGAAAAGACCGTCTGGATTGGGTGTTGAGAGAAGTCACCAACATCCCTCTGACGGGCAGAATGGTCACAGCAAAGGAAATGGAATTTCAGAAAATCTTTGATGAGTAAAAGAGGAAGCTGGGAAAACTGGGAGGAATACAAAGGCAATTCTAGAACAGGACTAGAAAGAGAGAAAGTGGGAATGCCCTTTTCTTGGGGGGGAAGAGAAGGGGAGTAGACAATTAGGAAGTTCTTAAAGACTTTGAAGTTGATAGTAGGAGACCTGTTTCCTCTCTAGGACTGAAGGAGGAAGAATTGGGGATTAGGTTGGTTTTGGTGGGGGGCTGTGTCAAAAAAAACTCCCTATGTTTCCAAGGCTTGTAAAAGGTTTGAGAGACAAAATGCCGAAGAAATAGACAGACATCATTGAACTAAAACATCAAATAAGGGATAGAGCCATGGGTTCCTCTTCCACAAGTTCTAATAAATGCTCACAAGGAACCAAAAATGTCTTAGAAACACACACACAACAACAACAACAACAACAACAACAATAACAACAACAATTCCAAACCAGACCACTTCTCCAAAGGAGCCCAAATAAATACCACCCAAGAGACGGCAGGGCCTGCCAAGTAGTGACCAAACATTATAAGCAAAATTAGCCAATTAATGGGCTGTCCTGTCTCGTGGCTGGATCACTGTGCTTGCTGCTGCAGCACGAGCCTAGTCTTGGACCTGCAGACCTGCCCCCTGCTGTCCCTGGGCAGGCCCTCCACCAGGTGAGCGACAGAAGGGCGGTGGGGCAAGAGGGCTGGCCAGATGGCTGAGCCGTGAGGAGCTGTGCTAAGCTTTTTCTTTGCAAGTTACTCTCACCACACGCGCTCTGTAACCTTCCGGAAGTGATTTCTGATCTGTAGATAAGCTACTAGGTGTTACCCGAATGGGTGATTTTAACGTGATGTCTCTCTTTTTCCCCCACGCAGAAACTAGTTTTGGAAAAATTTTCCAAAAATGAACCGAGACCTGAAATGCTTTGGGTTACTACGGCAACATTTTCTTTTGAGGAATTGCAAGTGTTTGAGGGATCTTTTTATTCATCTTTACAACACAGCTGACAAATGACCATCAGGAAGATGAACGTTGTCCCCATCTTACCAACGAGGAGAAACTGGGTGGAGAAGTATTAAATAAGCAGCCTGCGTATATCCAGAAAGCTAATAATGGACTCCTGATTTCAATTACAAACTGGATAGTGGATTCTAACTGTGTACTTTGGGCTCCGTTAAAGAATGCTTTTAAGAGGAAAGAGGCAAAAACACTTTACCCCTAAATTAAGACAAGTAGAGCCGTTTGTTTTATATATGGCAGATAGAATAAAAATCCTGCTTTTTGTGACATCCATAATGTGACTGATGTCAGAGCCCAAATCAGTGCTGTTTCCACACAGAAAGTCATTATCATAATAATATCATTTGTAAAATTAATCAAAATAGTCTGATTAAATTCAAGAAATATGTATCACATGATTTTTTTTTTTTTTTGCCAGACACTGGGCTAGACTTTTTAGAGACTGAATCTTATCCTTAAAGGGAGGCATTATTCCCACATTTTATACATGAGGAAGTCAAGAAAGCAAAGGCTTATGAAGCTGTAATTGGAAGAATAACTAACTTCCTGTTCCAGTTCCTACCTCCCACCCAGAGCTGGGGAGGAGCAGAAGACCCAGTTCAAAACCCTGGTTTGGCCATGAGAAGCTTTTCCCAAGAGGCTCTGTGAAGAGAAAAGAACAACTTCACATGAAGAAAGTCAAGGAGTTTGGAGCTGAGATGAGAAGTTAGTGAATGGCAGCTGCTGATAGAGTGAACAGCAATGGGGGGAAGCAAGGAGGGCAGCGGTTGGGAAGAGGACAAAATCATTGCTCACTCAACTTTTCTACTACCATTACCACCCAAAACACCACCATGACTCTCTGCAGACGCACGTGAAGGAGGTGATCCCTTCAGAGCAGGAGAACTTCACCCCTCGAGCTGTGTAGAGACCCTTCAGTCAGTGGGGAAGGCATGGAATCCCGCCTTTGGAAACTCAGGAGCAAACTGGGTCTCCATGATGCCTAAGGACACAGCACGTGAATGGTGGAAACTGTACAACAATCCAGAAAGGGCAGGTTCCATCTGCCATAGAAATACAGAAGCTACACACTTAACTCAATTCAAGGAATGAGCCACTCAACTAAATGTGAACTTCGCTGAGGTTGTTAAAAGCCAGACAAACAAGGAGCCAGAAGCTTCTCATCCAAGTCTCATGCATTGTTTCCTTTGAAAGAGTCCTTCCCTTAAACACAGGCCTCTTTCCTGACTAAATATGTCATTTCAGCCCTGCTCATTCTGCTTGTTACCACGATGGTGCTAATTCGAGCATGGCTCACTTCAAAGTTGACACTGATCCTCCTCATAAGCAATTGTTTTTCAGCCAGACCCATCAGTGGCTCCCGTCAGCCCCTTTCAAGCATGGCGCCAGCTTTTCAAAATGTTGACAAGAGTTCCCCTCTGTTGCTTAGGACAAGCCATGGTTGTCCTTTTCAGAGCATGTAATTGTCTCCTGCAGAGAGCGGACCCCCTACCCCACTGGCCCAGCCACCTGTCTTTCCCATTGCAGCAACTGGTAGCTCAGACTCGGGCAAATGCTAGGGGAAGTTGGAACTGTTTTAGACAAGGGAGCCAGAATACAGTTATGAACCAGAATAACAACAGGACTAATTGGTGGAATCCATTGGAATCTTTAAACTGCTGCCCTGGAGTATAAGACCATAGAACTAGAAGGGCTTCCTTTTCCGTTTCTGAGGGGCACCAACTTGTGCTACCCCAATGGCAATCCTATCCCTTTTTAAAGCAATGATTCTCCAACTCTGAGTTTCTTCTGGGGAACAAAATGTAAATTTCTGGGCTTCATCCCCAGATGAGTAAGTCTGGGGAGAAGCCCAGGGAACCTCATGTTTAACAAGCTCCCCGGTGATTCAGATGTAGGTGGCCTTGAACTACACTGTGAAATACTGCTCGAGAGTCTTAAGCAAACAAAAGTTCTCTACCTCCCCTTAGAACTCATCTGGGGATTTCAAAAGCTTCAGAAAATTCTTCCTTATATTTTTTCCCTTGGGTTTTGGGACTTACAATGATAGTCATTGAAAATAAAACAAACGCATTTCTCTGAGTCAAAGGACAACAAGAGCCAGGTGTGTCTGCCCCTCGTCCCTTCCCCAACTCTTCCCATCCCTATTACCTCACAGGTACATGTTCTGATGGGCTTTTCCTACAAGGACTAGAGGACCTGCAGCCATCAGGATGCAGAAAGGAATGTTTGTAGTTTCAGTTACCCAGTTGGGAGAGGACGGACCTGGAATTGAGTGACCCACGACCCAGACCCAACCTGGGGAACAGCCTGCAGTTATCATGACCACTGAGCTGTAACATGCCTCTCTGCTACCTCAGGCTCCCCACCTCCACTTTGTGGGCTCAGTCTCAAATATTTAGGATCAGCCTTGCCCTCCCACCTCCCGTTTTCCATCCTGCATACTCCCAAAATCCCCTGGACATCAGCACTGACTTGGACAACAGTCTCAGCACCCCATTGGACAAAGACGGGGTTGCACCAGTCATTAATGCCATTCACCAGTATTTCCAGTTCTCTGTCCTCTACCTACCTACTCTGTAGGTAATGCTTTCTATTGTATAGGGGCTGTGAAATTACTTCTGACCAATGTAAGTGGAATTTATGTGGGTCGCTTCTGGGATAGATCATTTAATTACCAGTGCACAATACCCTGGGATCCTCTTTTCTCTCAGGCAAGGTGACAGGCAACATTTGAGATGGTGACCACACTCTCAGCCTGGGTCCCTGAATGACCCTCTTGCTGAGCCTCTTGCTGATATGCAATGAATATATAGTATGAGCAAGAAACAAACCTTCATGGTTTTAAGTCACTGAGCTGGGGGATTATTTGTTTCCATGACATCACTTAGCTTGCCCTGACTATGTATGGTCTTTGTGCCATTTTCAGCTCTTGCTTACCCCCTTCTCCAGGTGTTGAGTCCTTTCCTTTTATCCACGGCTATCAGCCAAAGCACTTCCATGAATCAACAAATAGACAATTTGGCCAGAGTAAGAGTGCAGCCCTCTGTGCCTTGGGGTCGTGCTTCTCCCCACTTTTCACTGGCACCATTGCTTAATTCAGTATCACCTGCACTTTTAGACCCTTGGGATTGCTGACTCTCCAACTAGGTGCATCTCCTCCAGCTTGCACCTAAACCCCTCTGCCAGGTCACACTTCTTTCTCTCCCTCCTGGTTAGTGTGGCTGCCCTGTGTGATCAAAGCTTTCTCATAGCCTATTCTCACAATGACAAGGCTGGTGGAAATCTTCATAGTTTCTAGAAACATCTTCATCACTAAGAGTTTGTGCCCAGAGTTGGGAAATTATTACAAGTAGATCCAACCACGCTGCCTCTATTTTTCATAATGATGATAATATAACTGCCAGAAATAATTCATTTCCAGCAGTTGCCTTGTCTACCTTGTGTTCCTATTCTTAAGGACAGTTGGCAAGTAACCCTCCTCTGCCGCAGGCTTTGGCAGCTCACGTGACTATCTGGTTTTGCAACGATGACAAATGAAATTACTGCAGGTCCTGGAGCCTTCATCCCTGGAAACCATCAACTGGATGACAGCTCCTTCTATTTGGCTTGTAACAAGCTCTTTCAGGCAACTAATCACCATACAGGGTCTTCCATCCAGAATGCAGAGTTTCTTAATCTTATTTTGAAGAATTAATTGCGCGACCTCAGCACTGGGATTGTATTTCATCAGGAATTCCAAAATTGTAACTCAGTGTAAAAGAATAATTGTAATCCCAAAGACACAATGATATGAAAAAGGAAAAATCTAAAGGAGTGACATGCTTAAAAGTAAAGTGAAATTTCAGAGCATATAAGAGGATAAACAAATAATTTCCCATGTACATTTTGTCACAATTACGATAAGGAGGACAGATTTAGTTGAGTTAACAGCAAGTGGTTTTGCTGGAGAGATAAGACCATTTTTATTCCTTTTTCTAGGACTTTCCTCTTGCCCCTGCACTTTTGCAGCTTTGCACTAAGAGGATGTTCAATTAATACGTAATGAACTTGAAATGACCTCATGCCTAGATGTTTTATACTTAGTATGTGTGTCATGTGTGATGTGTGCGGGGGGCAATGTAGGTGTGTGTACCTGGAAAAATATGTATGGAGAGAGATATAAAGATATGTGAACACTAAATATAAGGTGTTCATTCATTTCTCCTATAAATATTTATTGAATACCTACCATGTGCTTGGCAGTAGTCTAGGAATGCAGACAAAGTTACTAACCATCTATATTTGGATGAAGGAGACAGAAAATAAACAATAAAAAATATTAGTGTTATAAAGAAAAGTAACATGAGAGAATGGAGAATGATAGACAAGGTGTTATACGGTGGTTAAGAAAGCCTCTTTGAGCAGAAATATGAATCAATAAAGACTTAGATATGTGGCTGTTGGTGCAGAAAACATTCCAGGGAGATAAGACAGCAAGTGAAAAGGCCCTGAGGCAGGATCTGTTTTGTGTATTAGAGAAACAAATATGCCTGTGTGGTTAGAACGGAGTGAAGGACAAGCAATGTTAGGAGGTGAAACTGTGGAAGTAGGCAAGGGCCAGAGTTCGTAGGGCCTTTTATGTCATGATGAGGACTTTGAATTTTGTTCTGAGAGTGAAGGGAAGGCATTAGAAGATTCTGATCAAGAGAATGACATGATTTGGTTTAAGTTTTGAAGATATTTTCTGCTGCTGCACTGTAAAAAAATAGGCCGCGAGTTACTAGGACCGGTTACACCTGATTGTATTGACTTCCATTCTTCATGATTGAGATTACATTTGGACTTCTATTTCAAGGCAGGATGATCACCCAAGTCCTGCATGTTTGATTTTTCAAATGGGTTCCTGCATTTGTGTAACCACCCTTTCCTCTCAGAATCTCACCATGGAAATCCTGCAATAAAATCAAAGAGCCAGGACACCAAAATCACTCCATATGGATGTGAGAAACATAAAGTGGAGGAGGTGGGGGAGAATCCAAACTAACAGACTCCAAGACCAGTGACTTCGTCGCATAACATGGAGAATCAGGCATGAACTGCAACACCTACTCCGAGAGATGTTGCTTATTCTTACATATTGTGAGGTATCATAGAGATTGTTCTATTTTCATCAGGGAAATGAAGGCAGAAAGATAGAAGGAAGGAAGAGACCTGAGAAATATGCAATCGATATCCACCGGAGAATAGCCTTCTTTCCAAATGCCAGTGGAAATATGAGTTTCCTGCAATCCTGCAGAGGAGCCCATGTGTTGTGGGGTTGGAAAATTTGGTGCCCTGGCTCATGTGTCATCTTTCTTGGTCACACCATTTGCTTTAGAAAATAGCTGTTTTAAAAGACACTTTCATTTTTCTTGTACATTTTCCACCGACATAAGTAGAGAGAATACACGTAACTTAAGTTCTGCAGTGGTTCTTTACGTGGCAAAACATTCCTTCATGTTGGAACCAACCCATGGCAACAAGAGACAGGTGGCCACCAACAGTAGTCCTTCAACTCTTCTGTGTTGGTCTTGCTGTTAAGTAGTGTCCCCTGGAGAGTGGATCTGGTGCTTAGAGGGGTTCTCTTGGAGACATCATTATTGGGATACAATGCTATTTAATCGGTTCTCTGATAAAGAAAATAGAATGAAGCCCAGGTTTTTATGCAGAGCGTGAGACCGATCTATTGACTTATTCAGCCCTAAGCAGCGACGTTGAGAGGCCCACACCGCACCATCTCTGATTTCATGTCCCTGCCCATAATGAAGTTCTGTCTCCCGTTGTAATCTGACCATCTTGGCTCAAGTTGAGAAACACCTGTGGTATTTGAATCTCATGGAGCCAGTGGCTCCTAAAACTCTGAAACCTGAGAAGCAACATCTGTCTGCCTTTCTCCTCTTCCAGCAACCAGTCTGTGGCACTACCAGGGAGTAAATGCTGAATAAGGCTGGTGGCTAGTGCTGAACAGGAGAGACCCGGAAAAGCATTAAATACTGAGCCTTCAGCATGTGGGGCTATCTGGCCGAGCCGGCTTGACTTTCCCCCTCACACAATGGAAAGGAAATTTATTAGGCAAATTCTTCCACAGCAGGAATAGTGCAAGAGTCTGAACAATTGGTGCATACTTGACTTTCGGTCAGCAACATGCCAGGATCATGATTTGAGATGGCCAGAACTATTTGTCTTATGCTTATGTACAGTCTGAGGGCCATCAGCTAAGAGGAATTAGTGTGTTCATTTTGCTGACCCTTTTTGTCCGGTTCAACACAGAAGGCTGGCCTAGAGACTAAAGGGAGAAGGGGCCTTGGCAAACAGAGCACAGAGCTGATGACATCTTTCTTGCCTCATTTTCTTGGGTTCTTCACCCTTCTCCAGGGGGCCTGAAGCAAGAAAACTTTTACTTTCTAATTCAAACTCATCATCTCTTAAGGCTCTACATGAGAATCTAAATTTCTCTTCCTTTTCTCCTTTGCTTTTATGAGTTAGAAGAATGCCTGTGTTTCCAAGCACAGGCAGGACAGTAATGGAGCCTTGGCCCATTGATAGTGAAGGTAGGAGGTGGATATTCTGGTTCTCTTAAAGTTGGTGGGCACCCCAGCTTCCAATCCCTGGGAACACAGCCACTCAGCCAACTACCTTGATTGGTTTGGGAATGTAGAAGTCCCAAATCCAATTGGATGCCCTTTGGAATTCATAAGTAAGTGAACTTTGGGGAAGGGTGTCAGAAAGGCAATAATCTGAGAATAAAAGTGCTTTTGGAGGGTAATATAAAAGAGCAGAGAAACCCTAAGTGTGCCAGGCATTGCCCTTAGTGCTGGGTGTACCCATTGATGCCAGTCAGATGTTGGTGCTTGTGATGGGGAAGGTTGAAAAGTGCTGACCCAGGAAGCAAAACCGTGAGCAAGCAGATGCTCCCCAAGTAGGTGAATGATGGAATGAGCAATAGGTTCACTGACTGTTAGTTAACATACTACCCCTTCCAAGTGTGCATTTTTTTTGTTTATAAATGTTTATTTATTTTTGAGAGCGACAGAGTGAGTAAGGGAGGGGCAAAGAGAGAGGTGACAGAGGATCCGAAGCGGGTTCTGCACTGACAGCAGCGAGCCCGAGGCGGGGTTCGAACTCACAAACCATGAGATCCTGACCTGAGCCGAAGTCACACCCTTAAGTGACTGAGCCTGCCAGGCGTTTGTTTTTAAATGGAGTCTCTGGGAGTGAAACCGTGGTGGGGGGGGGAGGCGGGGGGGGGGGGCAGCGGCTCAGAGTGGTCTCCAGAGTCAGGTCATCCTGAATCTGAGTCCTGGCTCTGTCACCACTGGTGGTATTATTTTTGGCAACTTGTTAGCTTTCTTCAGTCTCAGCTTCCTGGCCTGCAAATAGGGACCATGCTAGTACCTGCTTCACAGGATTGTTGTAAGGATCAAAGGCACCAAAGCATAGGTGATGCTTATATGACACATTTTATATGTGTCAGCTTGGCTAGGCTATAATGCCCAGGTGCTTGGCCAAACATCAATCTAGATGTTGCTGTGAAAGTATTTTCTAGATGCGATTAACATTTAAATCAGTAGACTTTGAGTAAAGCAGATTACCCTCCAGAAGGTAAGTGGGCTTCATCCAGTCAGTTGAAGTCCTTAAGGGAAAAGACTGACGTCCCCCAGAGAGGAAGGAATTATGCCTCCAGACCATCTTTGGACTTAAGACTACAAGAGCAACTCTTCCCTGGGTCTCTGGCCTACCAACCTGTCCTGCAGATTTCTGACTTGCCAGGCCCTGCAATGGCATGAGCCAATTCCTTAAAATAAGTCTCTCTCTCTCCCTCTCTCTCTCTCTCTCTCTCAATGGACGAATAGATAGGTCTTGTATTAGTTCCATTTCTCTGGAGGATTCTGACTAATACAGCATGTTCACAGTACCGAGCACAGCTCTCAGCACACTACGTGCTTGATAAAAGCTAATTCCCGAGATGATGAAGTTTTGTACCCCAGGACCTGTGGGTGCTTGTGGGAAAGTTATTAGGGGCTGGGGACCAGGGAGAACAAAAGCCCTGCACATCAGCCCTGCAGCATACGATTTAGGTAGCAGCAGCTCTGAGAGAGGTGTTGGCCCGACACCTGCTATTCTGGGGGACAGAAGGCTGAGCCTCTCGTCCTGGGACCCATCTGGGTCCCCTCCCCCGCCATCCTCACAGCCCCTCAGCCCTCACCAGGGAGACGATCTGCAACTCAAGCTCCTTGGCAGCTGTGCTTGTGGATGCTGGCTTCTCACTCCCCATCCCCGCAGCCCGGCCCACAGATGTTTTCTCCTGGCCTTTCTTCTTTTAGACCTTGTTTCCTCT
Organism: Neofelis nebulosa; assembly: GCF_028018385.1. Lineage (NCBI taxonomy): Eukaryota > Metazoa > Chordata > Mammalia > Carnivora > Felidae > Neofelis > Neofelis nebulosa. The sequence continues at coordinate 53,726,020 of NC_080793.1, forward strand.
TCTGACCCAAACTCCCAGCGAGGCTTTTTGGTTAGCTATGTTTTTCCTCCAGAGCCTCTTTGACTCTGTTATCATCACTAAATCATCTGAATCATCAGCTCAGTATGGAGCCACTGACACAGGAGAGAGACCCCCAGCTCACCCTTCTCCCCCCTCTTTCCTCTGGGTGGCTATTACAGGTGGCAAGTAGGAGGGAAGTGGACCCTACAGCACTGAAACGCCTGTTGTTCGCTGTCCCCAAGCCCAGAAAAGCCACATTTTCCTCCCGGCCTGCCCTTCCCCGGCCTCACCTGCCTTGGACTCTCCTTCCCTTTCCGTTTGCACCTCCAAGGACAGGCCTTGTCAGGCTCCCTCAGGGCCTCATTTCCAGGAGCTGGAAGACAGAAGGAAGCTACAGATACTTGATAATTCAGCTGGGGTCTCTTAAGGAGTCTGTGGTCTGCAATGACTGTGGCTCCTGTACCATAGGTCAAGTATGTGATGGCTGTGGGCACCTTCAGAGGCCACTTACAGAGAACCATATTTTGATGGGCTTTAGCAGCCTCCCTAGGCCTTGCACTGCTTTGAGAGAGCCAGCAGCTAATGGCCAGAGAAGAAGAGTCCTAATTAAGGCCACCCAATGAACTGGGAGCCAGATTGGAGCTCGAGCGTGGGTCTTCTGATTCTAGCCCAGTGCTCCGGCGCTTTCTTTCTTCAGATTGCCTGGAATAGGTGTTGTAGGAGACGGTAGTCACCTTGGCAATGATGTATCTGGATGCTGTATCTGAGGGTTGTTGATAGGTTGATTCAAACTGTGTTCGTTCACAGGAGGGCCATGGATTCCTAGGCAGCTTGTGGAACTCATAGAGAGAAGGAGAAAAAGAGATGAAAGATGAGAACAGCCCAACATAGATCTCTGGTCTCATTAGTTTGTTGATTCCTTCACTCCTTGATTCACTCGTACAGTCATTCTTTTGTTCCACTGTGGGTGTTTGGGATGCCCTATCTAGCTCTCACCATCAATGTCACAGGTTCTACCTTGAAGAATTCTTGGCCTCACTCCAGGCATGAGATGTTTGAGCTCTGGGGACAATGATGGCCTTCACACAGACAGACACAGACAGGCACACGCGCACACACACACACACACACACACACACAGCTTTGGCAAAAATGAAAAAGGGAAGGTGGGGTTGACAGGTGAACAGTTGTTCCTTCTTGCCACAGACCTTAAAGTTGCAGAATGTTCTCTGTTTGCTTCCCCGTGAGCCACTAAGCCTGCAAATCCAGTGGCTACAGTGTCCCTGGTTACAGTAGCTGTGGTTTTAGGGGTCCTGGCTGGACTTTGTGGGTGGGCACCTCCATGCTTCCTCCCTTCTCAGGCTTGCTCCTCAGGGCCTGATTGTGGGACCTCTTCCCCCTCCCTGGCCATCTCCCTCAGGCCCACAGCTGTTAGAGCTCAGCCTGCCAAGTCTCCCAGAGTCGTATGGAACTCACCACCCAATGTAGGTGGGAAGGACGTGGACGTGCAGTCAGCTGGGTGGGAAGGCAGCTCCCAGGAGGCAACACTCTGAGGTCCGTGCCAACCCCACCCCTAACTGATATTTTCAACAATTCCGTGAGAGGCACTGGAAAGGACATTTGGCCCAAAGACCATCACTCTTCACAGCTCAGTCCCTGAGAAACATGGCAGGGATTCCTCAGACAACCCCAGAGGCCAGGGGTTGGAGAAGTGAAGAGGCAACTTCTCTCCAAGGAGAGGCCAAAGGACCCATGAACCCCGAGGATCTGATGCTGCTTATGGTCAGTCCCTGTGTGGTCCATCAAGACAGGAAGAAGAAGAAGAAGAAGAAGAAGAAGAAGAAGAAGAAGAAGAAGAAGGGAGGGGGAGGAGGAGGAGGAGGAGGAGGAGGAGAAGAAGAAGAAGAAGAAGAAAGGAGTGAAAAAGTATTAAGAAGCTGTAGATTTTCTTATAAAGAGCTTAGACTTTGGAGTTAGACAGCCTCTAACACTGCCCAGCTCTGCGACTTTGGGCAAGTTACTTAACTTCTCTGAGCCAAATCTCTAAAACGGGATAATGATACTTTTCCTGCTGGGCTGCTGTAAGAATTAGAGAAAATATTTACAAAGCACAAAGACAGTGTCCGGCAGTGCCTTACTAATGACGATGACAGAAGTCTGGGAAGCACTTACTATGTTCTCGGGAGCTGGTAGATTTTAGGTCATCTTTTTATTCTTGATGGAATACAGTGGATGTTACAGGTACAAACACGGGCAGGGTCTCTGACTTTGTGCTGAGGCTTCTTCCCCAGGAGACTGAAAGCGCCCACCTCTTGTCACAGGAGCATGTGACTCAGAAGAGGGGATGCCAGACCCTGAGTCAATGGCAACACTGTCTCAGAGCACCTATGTCCCCTTGGGTGGACTCCTCTGCACCCAGAGATCAGACGTAGCCCTGCTTTGTTCTGAAACCACAAGGTGGTGTGGCCGGCAGCCAGAGAGAGTGCTTCTTTTTCCAAAGTATGTTTGCTGTATAAACACAATCGTAAAATAAAAGCCAAGTGTCGGCGATGGCGGGGTCGGAGCGAGAGCGGGGAGAGGCGGCGTTGCTGGCGATGGCCAGCCGCTCCCGCCCAGCCCGGGCGGCCAGTGTGGAGGAGGAGAGCCCTGCATCCCATCACGCTGTCAGCCTGCACAGACCGTATTTTCTTCAAACCTCACTTGGCTGGAGCAGTTTGGAGAGGGTCAGGGAAGGAGGAGGCAGGCTCCAAGGCCTTGCTGGACTCGGAAAAATAATCTGGCTTCTACCGACTTGTCATCTGATCCATAAAATTCGCTGCTTGGGTCCTTAAGATGGTCCCCTGGGGCTTTATCTGTGTCTCAGTTTCAAAAGCAGAATTACTGACCATGGAGATGGCTCTACCATCAAGTAGCTAAGAAAAGGGTGACCTGGGTTCACAGACACCATCCCCCACCCCACCACCGCCCCGGCTGTGTATGCCTCTGTGGCTAAAATCAAATGGAAGTTTGGACCGATGGTCTGTGGCAACTCAAGCTTCCATCCCTTCGAAGACTTGTCTTGATCAGGACGAAGTGGGCAGAAGGGCTTGAATTGTCACAGCAGCTGTCTTAACCTTCAGTGCCCCTATGGCTGCAGGTTTCCATCTCTTACCCCCGCTGCCCCCTTGACCTTCTTGCTTGCTCCTTCTCCTCAGTCCCGTCCCTCCCCCACGACTCGTGGACTTGACGAATAATTCCAAACTGCCCCCCAGTTGCAGCCACCCCAAGTTCCATCCCTGGCTTGGACCACTTTATCCTTCAAGGAGGGTGAGGAGTCAGGGGGAGGTGCAAGGGGTCTGGAAAAGGCATGCTAGGTTCTGAATCGAATTCAGACGTACTGCTCTCTGTCTGCTCAGAAGGAAAACTTACGACTCACAGCTGCGGTGCGGCGAGCACGGGGATGAAGCCATGGAGGGCCCCCGCATATTTTCCTTGGCCTGCACACAAGTCGTTGACATCATTTCAGACTTCGCCATTCATCCACTGCTGCTCGGAGCTTGTGTGGTTGTGTGGGGCTGTGTTCCAGAGTCTGGGGAAGGTCTGATTGCAAATTGGGTGGTGGTGGGGATGGAGGTGGTCCTGTGGAGTTTGTAAAAACAAACAGAAATGCACTGAACCTTGTCTTTCCTCCCCTGGAATGATGAGGGAAACTAACCCCCACCCGCCCTGACCAACCCACTCCTCCAGTGCAAACAGACCCAGGCCAAGGCTAGCGGGGACCCAGAGAAGCCTTTGTTCTGTCTGCACTATTTTGGGAAATGATGACGAATGTTCACCACAGGTAAGAAAAGCAGGGGTTCCAGTAGCAAATTCTATCACATCCTTCCAGACGTCACTCGGGCCTCTCTGGGCCCATCTGCATTCTCCTGCAAATCCTGGGTAGCAGGAAAACCCTGTTAATGGTTCCCAGAGGTCTCAGAAAAGAAAATGGCAAAAGTAGGAAATGTTAATATCAGGAAACAGGGCATGCGTGTAGGTGCGTGCTGTGAAGGATTAATAATAATTTTTAGAAGACAGCTCTTCTGTGCTGGGGCTATCGTAAAGGAAGTCCTCTTTAGCTGAGCTGCCCACCTCCTTGCATTGTCCCTCAATTCCGGTAGCATGGAGTGCGGTTGGGACAGTAGTTAAGAGCGGGGTGGGGGTGGAGGGAATGCTTGGGGGCAAGATTAGAGAGTGCAGGTGAAAGGGCCTCTGACTCACCCAAATGTTGCTTCCTTTGTCGACACTGTGAGACACCATGTTTCCTACCACGGGCAAAACTCTGGACTTTGTCACTGAGAAAAAACTACCTGGGCTCTAGCCACCGTGGAGCTGAATTTGAACCCTGCCAGAGGCCACCCTTGGTTCGATAGCAGCCAGGGCCTCCTCCTCTACGCGACCTCGGGAACAGGATCGCTTCTTTCTCAAACGTCACCTGACGCAAAGTGTTTGAGGAGAGGGCTCTGCCCCGGGATGTTCCTGGAAAAGTTCCTGGAAATGTTAAACAACCAGTTCACTCCAGGGAAAGTAGACCTGATCTGCAGCATTTGCCAATTTCTATGGTGTAAATTCCCCCCATCTGGATCAATGTCAAGCTACCAACCGTTGGGAGACAAGTCACTGGTCTTTTGTGTTTCTGCCCATCTTGTGAGCAAAGATACTGACACCTTTTGTTCTGCACTCTTTATAACAATGTTTGTTTTCTGTCTGTCTGTCTCTCTCTCTCTTCCCCCAGTGCTGGAAACATAGGACTTCACGTCCCTAGAAGATGAGAGGTGTTTGTGATAGAAAGAGTCCTGATCCCTGAATCAGCTCTTATGGAGGAGCCACCCAGGAGAGCCATCTATCAAAAATATCCACATTAGACTCTGTGTGAATGAGAAATCAACTTTTCTCATGGTAGAGCATTGATATTTAAGGTGTGTGTAGTACCTACCAGCACCTACTCTAACTAATATAAGTAGCCACCACTATTTTCTCCCTTTAGTGATGAGGAAACCGAGGCTCGCAGGTTAATGGGCCAGGTGTCATTACCAGTAAATGGCAGAGCCAGGATTCAAAGCTAGGCCCGTCTGCCTTCAAAGCTTTTTGCTCGACTTTGCTGACTCGTCGTGACAACGACCCACGTGTGGCAAGGGTTCTGAGGTCCACAGATTTGCCCAGGATGGGAAACAGGTCTCCCTGCCAGAGAAAGCCAGTTATCTTTGGTAATCAGTCCTGCCTTCAGGGAAGTCTGGAAGTCTGACCATCTGCAGCTTCCAGGAAGATTGATTCCTTGTGTCCAAGCCACTGCTGTTCAGGGCAGAGCAAGGATCCCCTGAAGAACTCTTAACCTGATGAGTATTGCACGTTCAGGACAGCTGGTGGACTAAATGAGGGCCCCCCCACGACCACTGAGAGACCCCTGTCACCATGGGATTGCAAACATTGCAACAATTCAGTAGGAACTCATACCACGAAATTGCTGAACACCCGCTGTCTGCCTTCCGGTGAGGGGTCCCAGGGAGTCACAGCCAGGATGACGAGGACCCTGGGAAACAGCTTCCTGGCTTTAACTTACAAAGGGTCCCGTGTGACGTAAGTTAGGCACACTTATGCACTTATTGAGCACCTGCTGTGTACATTACGGCTACAATCACTACTGCTTTTGAAACCCTGTTTCAGAGACTGACAAAGGATTTTGTTGTTCTGCTCTCTGACTATGTTTGAAAGAAAAATCGGACAATGCTACTAAAATAAGGTCACATTTGGTTCGACATTTAATGAATCATCTTTGCTGAAAAGGGTAAAAATACATAAATTCAGGACTGCCTCGGAAAATACCCGACATGGAAATGCTGCGGGATGATGTGAACCAAACAGAAGAGGTGAAGGGGGCCACATCTGTCTTATCCAGATGCGTCCCAGCGCCGATGCAGGGCAAACACTCAGAAAGTATCTCTGAAATGCTTAGCTTAATAAACAAGAGCTGTCTGAGCTGCTGAGTAGATCTTAAATCTTTCCCGAGCCCTCCAGAAATCTGTGGGGTTCACCTACATGTTAACTCAGGATGACGTGGAAGCATTGCTGCCACAGACTTCCCCAGGATATTTGAGAAACACGCGGACTGCTCAGCAGCGGGTCTCAGTAACCGTTCACTCTCTGAGCCTGTGCCCTGTGGTTCCGCCATCACCCCTTCCAGGCTCTTGGTGCTTCTGACGCAAACTGAAGACCACAGCCCGAGGTGTGAGTGGATAAGCATGAAATGACTATAGCTGCAAGGCTGAGTGCCTGACTGCTGAGCTCTGGAAAATGCAAACTTCACAGACCATTTCTTTCTCTGAGTCCCGCCCAGCTCCTCCCAAGCCTTGGCATCCAACAGTCCAAGAGTAGTAATAGTAACTAATAATAGAAATCATTTCCAATCATAACACGTGGCCTGATCTTAGTATAGAGTCATAGGGATTAAAATACTCTCTGTATGAAAGAAACTTTGTTTCATGATTCGACCTTTGGCAAACACGGCTACTGGGTCCCCCACCGTCTCCCTGGGCTGGACTTTGCATCCGTGCCTAGGGAAATGCCAGTCTGTGCATAACTTATAGGGGCCCCTGTCTCTAACACAACTTGTCATCTTACTCCCTTCCCTCCTCCACCCTTTCACCGTTTACATCCCAAAAACTTGCACGTGAGCTTGAATCTCCCCTAGTCACATGATGGGTGGCTCCCCATCATTTAGGTAAAAACATCCAAACTGCTTTGCCATTAAATGTCCCAAACTCTATACCACTCTTATATGCTACCCCTATTGCCCCATCTAGAATCCCATGCTCTAATCAAAATTGTCCATTCATGGGGCACCTGGGTGGCTCAGCCAGTTGAGCGTCCAACTTCAGCTCAGGTCATGATCTCGCATTTTGTGAGTTCAAGCCTTGCATCAGACTCTGTGCTGTCAGTGTGGAGCCTGCTTCAGATCCTTCGTCTCCCTTTTTCTCTGCCCCTCCCCTGCTCTCTCTCTCTCTCTCAATAAATGAATAAACACTAAAAAATTATCCATTCATGTTCTCTGAATGCATTCTTTTTTGGTTAACATTAAAGTAAAATGTATGTGTAGTGAAGTACACAGATCCTCAGGGTATACATTGACAAATGTATACAACCATATTACCAACCGCTCAATATGTCCATAACTCAGAAAATTCCCTCAATTTTCTGCCCCTCGCATAGGAAACCACTTTCCGGATCTCTATCTCCACAACTTCGTTTGCCTGCCTCGAACTTGATATAAAGGAATCACATAGTATGTACTCTTTCGTGTCTGGTTTCTCCTGTATAAAGTAATATTTTGATATTAACATGTGCTATCGCATGTATTGGTAAACGTATTCTTCATTTGTTAATCATGGCGTGAAGTATTTCGTAGTATGAATTTGCCCCAATGTTTGTATTCATTTACCGGCTGGCAGATAGTTGCACTGTGTGCGCTTTTCGCTGTCACACGTAAAGCTGCTATGAACACTCCAGCACAAATCTTACTGGGGACATATGTTTTCATTTCTCTTAGGTAACTCCCTACGAGTGGGATCGCTGGCACATAGGATAGATGCATTGTTAAGTTCGTACGAGAATGGTGAGCTGTTTTCCAGGGTGGTCGTACCATTTCAGACTCTCACCGACAGTGTACAAGACTGAACACACTCTTTATTTTCTTGCCTCTGAGTCTTTGTTTTCACTATGTCCTGTGCCTGGAAAGTTCCATGGCTACAGCCTGACTCTTCTCCCATTAGTCGCCTCTATTAAGTCACTTAATGTCTGTAACAAATAGCCCCAAACTGTATACCTTAAAGTCAACAATGTTTCCTTCTCGTCCACATAATGTCCAGGGTAGTTCTATGCAGCAGTTCTATGCCATCCCCAAAAAACCCATCCCCAAATAAGGCTTATATCGTAACCCTGTGCGTCAACATTTAGCCAATGGATGGGGAATGAGACGTTGGAGAAAGAACACCTTTTTCTTTACTGACTTGGCCCAGAGGCAGACATCATCCCTTTGGCTGAGGTTTCATTGTTGACAACCAGTCCCAGATCTCACCCAGAGGCGTGGAAGGCTGTGAAATGGAGACTCCAGGTGGACAGCACTTAACAGTCACAAGTCTGTACCATGGGAAAGCGAACACAAGCCTCTGGTGTACAGTTAGCAATTTCTACCACGCCAGGGGTTAAAACCGTACCCTCTTTTCCCATCTGACTTTCTCCACTGAAACTGCCCCACGGTCTGTGTGGAATTAGTCCCTCCTTCCTCCGTACTCCTATCACACTTGCAATCCCTCTGAGTACAACACGTTAAGATCTGCCTTCCATTAGTTATTTTCACGCTTCGTCCACTAGATGGCGACATCTTGGAGGGCGGTGGCCATCTTGGATCCCCCTGTTTGGCACAGGGTTGCCTCCCTAAGTGGTTGTTGAACTCACTGTGGTAGACACATATGGCATCCACCAGCTCCTCCTCTTGGACACACGTCTTTATGTTCCTCAATCCCCAAGCATCTAGCTGAGGCCATGTGACTCATCTGGCCAATGCAACACAGGTCACAGCGACCTGGCCACTGCCAGGTAGATGCAGTAGGAGTGGGAATGCTTCCCTGCGTTCTAGATCTCTCTTCCCTTGCCTGTCAATGGGATGTGGAGGCTCCAGTAGAGGACTCAAGATCCAGACAGGCAGGGCCTGTGTCTTGAATACTGCATGAAGCCGAACCCCTCTGCTGACGTCACTGCTGAGATCAGGCATTGTTTGTTAGTCAGCCTACCCTGACTAACACACTCACACTGTGTGAACTACAGCCACTAAACCCCGGGAGCTAAACCAGTTCCCTTTTCTTTCCATTTCCTTTCATTACTTCTGAAGGCATGCTGACGATGTAACACCGGGCCGCATGCTGGTGTGGGATACCAGTGTCTAGGTAAAGAGAGCTCTTAGGGTTTAAGTTGAACTGCCATTTTGTAGTTCAACCTGCTAATGCCTCCACTGAGTCTTAAAAAATTATACATTTCTTCTGTAAAACATTCGACTTAAAAGTCTTAAAAGTCAGGTATGAATTCTTCCTCTGCAGCCTAAGTACATCACTATTCATTGGCTTAGGAGATATTTACTGAGCACCTATTACGCGTCACTTACTATTCTAGGTGCCAAAGAGAGCCCAGCAAATCAAACAGACCAAAGTCTCTGTCCTCGGGGAACTTACGTCACAGCGAGAGAGATAGGCAATAAACATATGAGTGTGATTATTGAAAAAATGGGAACAACAGAAATCCCCTCATATTGCCTCATGTCTGCTTCCCAGCTCCTAGCACAGGAGCACTTTCACATGTCTTTAGGTCAATAGTTGCCTCGTGTCTGTCTCACTCACAGAGCCGTGAGATCCATGACTCTGGGGTGCCCTTCTATCCTCAACATCTAGCACAGCGCTGACGCAGAGCAAACGCTCCATAAATATTTCCTGCATCAAAAAAAAAATGAATAATGACGCGAATTTCTCCTACCCGCTGAGAACCATTTATTTTCCAGGCACCATGCAAAATATTCACGTGCATTATCTCATTTAATTCTCACCCCTGCAAAGTAGCGATTAGTATCTCTCCAAGGGAGTGGGACCCGGAGAGGTTAAGTGACTGGCTCAATGCCACACGGCTATCAGTAAGCACAGACCTGGTACCAGAATTCACACACTTTCCTTAAGACCACACTGTGCCACACAGCAAGAGGTGTTTTTATATGTCCCGTGTGTTCTTTCTCAACAACGAGGAGCAACAACTATGGGCCACTGTTCCTGTGAGCTGGAAAATTCATCCCCCTTCCGCAATTTGCCAGCCGGCCTTCGCCGGTCAGCCGGCCGGCCTTCGCCGGCAGATGGAAGATGTGTGCTTGTGGTAATTACAGACCGTGTTGTCCTTTTCATTTATGTCTTCACAATCCAGCTTGACATTGTGTCATAAAAGTTTATGTACTGTGTTCTCTCCGCTCCTTACTAATATTCTCTGGCATTCTCCCTGGCCATCCAGAATCAATACTATCGCTCCTCTCTCAATAAAGTAGGGAGCTATGAACAAGGCCCAAATGTGCACAATGGCTATTTGCAGCAATTAGACGTCACGCTGAAAAATGGCCACGCTGAAGGAGAGTGGGCAAGATCTAAGGACCAGCACGTCACTAATGTCTCTCACCAGGGACTCTGGAAATTGGACTGCTTAAAAAAATACCCTCTCTCCTCTCACCTCTTCTCCCTCTCACACTCTTTGTGTCTCTTTCTTCCTCACAAGAGATAAGGAGAGAGAAGTGCATTCAAATTAGGGACCCCAGCAATCGATTTTTACTTGCAGTTGGTGGATTGTAATCAATGTTAATTAACCAGATTCTTTTTCAGCAAAGGTTGGGACAGGAGAGTAACTGCACAATATTTTTGACCAAGACAACAGATATTAATGGGCCTTGGTATGGTCAGAGAGCAGGAGAGAGAGGGAAGGCGGGTGCTGAGAGGCTCAGCGGGAGAGAACAGGTGCACAGCAAGAGAAGAGATGTGAACAGTTTCAAGGTGGTCCTATCAATAGAGGCTCAGCTATTTACACATCCTCTGCCAAGAAGCAGACTTCCTGTCCCAGGCGCAGCGGGCCGCATGGGGAACGATGCCTATATTGCCAACCAGTCAGTGGTAGCCAAAAGGAGGGTGACAGGTGACTCAGGCCAACCGCCTTCCCATGATGCCGGTCACTAGGGAGTGTTGCTCACTCCTCAACAATGAGGTTCAATGAGAAGATAGAGGAATTTAACAATGGAAGGTTTGGCTTTGAGCCTTAGGAGGTGCTACCTGGCTATGGAACTGTGGGCAAGTTACCTAACATCCAGATCCTCAATTCACTTATCTACAGTGGACATAATTACAACTGACCTCATGGGCACTGATTCAAATGAAACCAGACATGGAGGCACGTTGTAACATGCTACAGGAATGTCAGCAGCGACCACTGTTACAAGTAACAAGGACAAAGCCCCAGAGCCTCTGATGGTAACCAGCCAATGTATGAGATGGGACCAGATGTCCCTTTCTGATCCCTAAAGATGTAGGAAGTTGTCTTGGCAGTTATCCATGCCAATCATGTTTGAAAAGCTCACCTATCTCTAAATAAGAATCTAGCATTGAGAAGAGGACCCTCAAATATGCCAGTGCTGCTTCTCAATATCCCAGAGAAGTCAGAAAGTTATGACATCTGGAAACATGATAGAGCTGCCAGAAATCACCCCAAAAGTGGTATCTGCTTTGAAACGGTAGATGCATTACAAATTTTTGGACAAGAGAGAAAATAAAAACAGAAGAAGCCTATGGGCACCATCTCTTTGAGCAACTTATCACGGTCAGGTTCTCTGGGCTTCCCCCAGGACCATTTTGGTCAAATGGTGCCTCAACCTCCAAATGAGGCTCCCAAAGCCTTCAATCAAGAGAAGGGCACCAATAATGTTCATGCTCTTCAAGTCAACTGGGGGTGAGGCAGCACGTTGGGGAACACTTGTAGAAAAAGTTCTGCAAGAAAAAGATTTTAATTACCCTGGGTGCTCCCCTGGGACTCTGGGATACAAAAGTGCCAACTGTGGTGATATACACCAGCTCCTTCTTGCCCAGACAGGAGTCCACCACTTAAAGAAGGTGAATGGAAAAAGAGACTGCCAGAAACTCATGGATTCAATACACTGCAGAGTACCTGCCCCAAGGAAGCACTCCCCCAGCACACTGGAGACTCAGAGGGTCTCTGCGTTCAAGTTGCTCACAGAATACTGGGGTTGGCTGGAGGGAGGCAAGTTAACAGACGGGCAACATGCAGGGCATGGGGGGAGCACAGAAGAGGGGTGCGTTCCTTAGCTAGGGCTATAGTGGTTGGAGAAAGAAGGAGTCTTTAATGAAGTGACATTCTCAGTAAAGAGAAGGACAAAAGAGCAGAAGGGAAAATGAACTGAGGAAATAAGAAAAGGAGGGAAAATCAGGAGATAGCAGGGAAAGAAATGATTACCTCACCCCAGGATTTATATACTAAGCTCATATGCAAATCTTGTCTCATTGATCTGTGACTTCAGTGAATAAAACTGCCTTTTCTGGGGCTATTGATTGTGAAGCAAGCTGAGAAGGCCAGGTCAGTCCTGAGTAGACATGGCGGAGGGGGGGGGGTATGGGGAGGGTGAGCTCACAGTGGGTGGGCCTTGTACTTAATTAGGGAAGAGTGATTGCCTACAGAGACCTAAGGCACATCCTCGAGGGAGGAAGCATCTCCAATAATACCCCTCTCCCCCACACAAAAACCTCTGTATTCTGTATTTTGGCAAACAGGGACGTGCCCACCCTCCCAGAGCCCTAGAGCAGGGGCCTCTCTTGGCCTGGTGTAAGGGTGCACGTCTTCAGGGAGATTGGTCCCCAGAAACTAGTAGAATTCAACACAGACCTGAGAGAGGCAGAGCCTTGAGTATGGGCAAATCTGCACACCTGGGGAAAATGGGATGAGCTTCCACACGATGCTCCTGGGAGTGACAGTGGGGAGCTGAGAGAGTGCAGGAGGCCTCTTCACTGGCTCTGCAGCAAACCTTCCCAGAGCTGGGTCACACTGTGGAAGGGGGGGGGGGGGGCACATGGAGCCACCCGGGGAGAAGTAGCCTGAACACAACACAGGTTTTGAACAAGAACATGATGATGGAAATTCTGTCACCATCCTGTTGAAAAATTTTCAGTGGAAAGCCACTAAAAGTTATTGAATCATTTTTCAGATTTGTGTCTCTTCACCGTTCTTAAAGGGGGTGTTTCAGTCACGTCAGATATTATCAATCTTGGGTATGGAAAGCCTCTACCTCACCCGCCTCCCAAGACTGATGCAGAAGCATAAAGCTGACCAATCATCCCAGTCGGTCTGAAAATACTGAAAACCTTGTGTCCTGGGAAATCCCTTAACTCCAGACAAGTTCGTTGGTCACAGTAGGCTTGACCAACAAGTGGCCACGAAGGCTCAACTCAGGACTGTCTGAAGGGCCATCTCAGTCTCAGTGAGGCTTTCCCTGGGCCTGCTTCCCAGCTCAACTGCTTCCTCTGTACAACCAGCCTGGTTTCCTGGCCCTCCACTTCCCCAGGGATGGATCCCAAGGACCCTCCCTAACAAACAGCTTGTACTCTGCCCCAGAGTCTGCATCTGGAGACCTCAGTTGAAACTCCATGAAGAAATAATTATGAAATGAAAGAGAAAGCGAAATGTTATGCACAAAATTGTGATTTCCGCACACACACACACCCACCCCCACCGCCCCATGCCAAGATGAACTGAAAAATTCATTGCTCTAAACCTCAGCAATTCCAAATGTGGCTGTATTTGGAGATAGAGACTCGGTAGGTATAATTAGTTCAGTTCGATGAGGTCATACAGGAGTAGGGTGGGCCAATCTAATATGACCAGTATCCTTTCAAGAACAAGAGAGAGGCGCACGGAGGTGTTAACGCCATGTGAAGGCACGGAGACATTGGGGGGGGCCGGGGGGGGAGGTGGAGAACACAGAAGCAGAGACTAAGTTATGCCGCCACAGACTAAGGCATGCGTGAAGCTTGGAAGAGGAAGGGAAGGATCCTTCCTCAGAGGCTTCAGAGGGAGCATGGTTCTGCCGACATGTTCATTTCTTACTTCCAGCCTCCACAATTGTGAGAGAATGTATTTCTGTTGCTTTACACCACTCAGTTTGTGGTAATTTGCTACAGTAGCACTAATAAAATAATAAAAGAAGTTAGAAAGAAAAGAAGACAAGACAGAGAAGGGCCACAGAAGCAATGGGAAAACTCTCCTTGTTGAAGCCAGAGGCTATGGATCCCTTCCCTGGAAGGGAAGTCAGGAAGTTAGCCTGGCTTAGGGGAGGAGAGTAGCTTGGGTTTGGCCCATTCCAACAAGCCCTGGAAAATACCAGGGGCCAGGAGAGAGTCCAGTCTGGGGCCAGGGCCTGGGGGTCCTTTTCCTGCAGGGCCATTAAAGCTGTGGAAGCGGGCAAGCCCAGCAGAGAGGATGTGGAAAGTGAGAGGCAGAGAGCTTAGGGCTGATGCTTGGGAAGTCATCACACGCAAAGGCTGGGAGAGAAAGAGGGACCTGGCAGATGCTGACAGGAGAGCAGGAGAAAAACTAGAGAAGGAGATTATGGAGGGAGACAGAAGAGAAGAGAGGGATCCAGATACATCAGAGAAGGTGAGCTGAGTGAGAACCACGTGGTAACAAGTGGATTCAGTGCTATCCTGCCTCAACGGCTCATTACCTGCCTCTTCATTAGGCATTGTGTAAGATCAGTCAATATAACAAGACAGCAGGACTTACCTGCCCTCATGATGCTTGCAGTCTTGTAGAGAAGACAGAGGACAGTGAGCAGACAGGCTTCTCAAACTCTGTGGTGAAGGACCATTTGTCGTTGTATTACCTGTCCATTGTGGATTGATCCCATGTCATGTAAATGTCAAGTTGCCATAAAAGTTTCTAAACATTTACGTCTCTGTATTTATCTGCTTACAGACTGATGTGGACTGCCTACCACATCTTGAGCAACTTGGATGATGAAGACAACGATGGCCTACCAAACAGCTACTCTCTTTTTCTACTTCACCAAAGGCATCCAGTGTTTCTTAGGGTGCTGAAAGCCTACCTTTCCCAGCTAAGGAGAGGCAAGTAAATCTCTTTGGGTAGCTCTTACAGGAAAGTTTCATAAAGGGAACTGACTCATCTGGGAGACATTATCTTCAGTTCCTGCCCCTTTCGTGCATGTGATGCTTGCATTCCAACAGCCGTCTTGCAAATATGAGGCAACACTTGGAACAAAAAACTTTAAGGACCGAGGTCTCTGTTGACCATAAAACTACTACACCAGCTCTGGACAGCCTATCTCCAAATTTCTCCTTACAGTGACAGAAAATTAAACTTTTATCTTGTTTAAGCTGCTGCAATTTGGGACAATCATCAAGAATATTTTTCATCTGTGTCCTGAGTTAACAGGCACTTATACCACGTGGGGTGGTAAATAGTATTATCACAACAATTAGGGAAGTACAGACAGTATGTAATCCAGAGAAATTACACAGCTTGGAGGGAGGGTCGAGAAAGGCTATCTGAAAGAAACAATGGCAGAATAAAACCTTAAAAGGGGAGAAGCTAAGTAGGGAAAGGGATTAATGAGGAAAGGGTTTTCTAAGTCCCCACACTAAATCTAGTTTCTGCAAAGACCAAGAGATGAGAGGGAGTGAGGCCATAAGAAGAACTCCAAGTAGAACTCACACACAAGAGTGTGAAGAGGGCATGGGAAGGGAAGAAGGAGCCGTGGTCTGCCTAAGGCCTGTGGCTGCCAAGTGGTAGAAGATCATTGTCCACATGACAGAAGGCAGGCACCTGACCTTCTAGAAGCCTCTCTCCCAGCCTAACTCAGAGAGAAACTTGTATGAGGTAGCAGTCATTGGTCCTGATCATGTCCCTGAGCAGGGGAACCGTGCTCAGTTTAACCAAGTCGCTCACCTCTTGGGTTTCCATTTCCAAATCTGCAGAACAGCCTTCATAATAATGGGGTTTCACAAGGGGTTGTTGAAGAGAGGCTGTAATATCCTACAAGTGAGGAACATAAAGATGCCATGTTCAACCCTCACATCTTACTGATAAGGCACACGAGCCCCAGAGAAGTCATCCCAGCTACATGGAGAGAGCCGACCCTGGAATTTTAGCTCTTCCAGGGATCAGGCTGTTTTTCTTTCCCTGCAAAGAGCTGAGTGTTATGCACATGAAGTGGATGGTTATTGTTCCTGCCAAAGGGAACACAGCAGAGCAAGATGATAGTTTCTTATTTCAAGAAACCTAGTACTTGAAGGTGCTTGGAATAACACATACTTTTGAAACTAACTAAATATTTGGAGTGTGTCTTCCCATCCTTCCTTTCTGCTCTGAAAGCAAAAACAAGTCTCTGTAATTTGGTGAGGGGGATTGAATTAGATAAAGGGGAAAATCGAACTCAGTAACCGCAGATGTGAAAGTGCCCCAAAGTATTTAGATCAGATTCACATCTTTGGAGGTAAATCTCTTAAGTTTCCACTGAATCACTGAGAAAACACAGCCAACCCGCTTTGGTGACCTCACAGTTACTCTCTGAAAAGGTCACTGTAATCCACCCTGTCCATTCCATAAACTAGCAACTCTGGAAGCCCTATTGGGATGACCGTTATTTGGGGGACTACCGAGAAGATCCATAACCAAATAAAATAATAGTATAGTAATGACTCTTACTTATGGCGAGTTGTTCCATATTTTGCTATGTGCTTGTAACCACTTTGAGGTATGGGAAGTATTGTCCTCATTTTCCAGATGAGGAAACTGGGCCTGTTACCTCCACTGACTTCCTTCACATCCAGTCAGTTATCAAGCCCTGTTGGATCACAATGTCTCCTTCCATAGGCCTTAGTTTTCCCAGTGCTTCCTAGAAAACCCGGCGCCTTCCAGTCTCTTCTTCCCAGTTGTTCTTATCCACCCAACACCCTCCATTCCCAGATCTATGTGGGATACTCTTAGGTATCCCAGCACACTGCAAACTCAAAATATCTAAACCAACAGAACTTGTGTTCCCTTGCAAACCCCCCATTCATCTGAACTTTTTTCTTGTGAGCCAACTGCCCAAGACTGAACTGTATATCCTACATTCCCCCCTAAGAGGTCTATTTACAGACTCCTACATATGCCTTGCACTTTCCACCCTTGCTCATGCTGTTCCCTCCCTCAGGCTCCACTGAGAGTCCACCTTATCTCTGAAACCTTACCTGGTCTTCCCAAGAAGGTACTTTAACGTGTAGGAAAATAAAAGAACAAGGATGTTCCCTACAACACTGTTTCTAACGGAGTGAAAAACCTCATAAAATTGGGTCCAACTGTTGATTAGTAAGAGACAGTAGGGTATATACATACAATAGAATATTATACAGCAAGTGAAAAGTAAAATGAAGATAAGATATATCTATAAGTACTGATACAGTTTGGAGAACAATATGTGTACTATGATTCGAGCACATAAAAATGTTTCTATATGCATAAAAATTCTGAAAGGCTTCCACAAAATTCTTAACAGTGCCTGTCTCTGGGATTAGAGACAGAGAAGTGGAAACTTTACTCTTTTTACTAAATATATTCCTAATTTCTAATAATTTTTATGGCAGTGAATTACTTTTGTACTAGAAAACTTGCCCATTTTGGAAAAAAAATTTTCTCTTTTGAATTGTGTATAGCCTATAGTATACCTGGAGGGTCTGAATATGTCTTACACATCTCTTATCCCCCAGGGCATGTAGCACACTGCCTCACATGTCAAAAGTTGTCTTAAATTGGGATATTTTCATTGGGTATAACACACTGACATAAGAAGATTACATTTAAGAAACCCTGCTTCCTGGCATTTCCTCGTATATATTGTGGATGCTCCTGACACATAAACACACACAAAATTCACCACCACCACCTTCACACACACGAGTAGAAATGAAACAAGGCAAAGAATGCATAACCGTTCTTCACCGGGAAAACCTGTTCATCAGATTTAGAGAGAGAAGCTAGACCACTCAGAGATCTAAAATAAGGAAGAATAAATGAGGACGAATCTGTTGATTCTCACCCAATCCCTGTTTTCTCATGGTTTTCAGGTTTTTTTTTTTTTTTTTTTTTTTTTTTATTTTTTTTATTTTTTTTATTTTTTTATTTTTTAATATATGAAATTTACTGTCAAATTGGTTTCCATACAACACCCAGTGCTCATCCCAAAAGGTGCCCTCCTCAATACCCATCACCCACCCTGCCCTCCCTCCCACCCCCCATCAACCCTCAGTTTGTTCTCAGTTTTTAACAGTCTCTTATGCTTTGGCTCTCTCCCACTCTAACCTCTTTTTTTTTTTTTTTCCCTTCCCCTCCCCCATGGGTTTCTGTTAAGTTTCTCAGGATCCACATAAGAGTGAAACCATATGGTATCTGTCTTTCTCTGTATGGCTTATTTCACTTAGCATCACACTCTCCAGTTCCATCCACGTTGCTACAAAAGGCCATATTTCATTTTTTCTCATTGCCATGTAGTATTCCATTGTGTATATAAACCACAATTTCTTTATCCATTCATCAGTTGATGGACATTTAGGCTCTTTCCATAATTTGGCTATTGTTGAGAGTGCTGCTATAAACATTGGGGTACAAGTGCCTCTATGCATCAGTACTCCTGTATCCCTTGGATAAATTCCTAGCAGTGCTATTGCTGGGTCATAGGGTAGGTCTATTTTTAATTTTCTGAGGAACCTCCACACTGCTTTCCAGAGCGGCTGCACCAATTTGCATTCCCACCAACAGTGCAAGAGGGTTCCCGTCTCTCCACATCCTCTCCAGCATCTATAGTCTCCTGATTTCTTCATTTTGGCCACTCTGACTGGCGTGAGGTGGTATCTGAGTGTGGTTTTGATTTGTATTTCCCTGATGAGGAGCGACGTTGAACATCTTTTCATGTGCCTGTTGGCCATCCGGATGTCTTCTTTAGAGAAGTGTCTATTCATGTTTTCTGCCCATTTCATCACTGGGTTATTTGTTTTTCGGGTGTGGAGTTTGATGAGCTCTTTATAGATTTTGGATACTAGCCCTTTGTCCGATGTGTCATTTGCAAATATCTTTTCCCATTCCGTTGGTTGCCTTTTAGTTTTGTTGGTTGTTTCCTTTGCTGTGCAGAAGCTTTTTATCTTCATAAGGTCCCAGTAATTCACTTTTGCTTTTAATTCCCTTGCCTTTGGGGATGTGCCGAGTAAGAGATTGCTACGGCTGAGGTCAGAGAGGTCTTTTCCTGCTTTCTCCTCTAAGGTTTTGATGGTTTCCTGTCTCACATTCAGGTCCTTTATCCATTTTGAGTTTATTTTTGTGAATGGTGTGAGAAAGTGGTCTAGTTTCAACCTTCTGCATGTTGCTGTCCAGTTCTCCCAGCACCATTTGTTAAAGAGACTGTCTTTTTTCCATTGGATGTTCTTTCCTGCTTTGTCAAAAATGAGTTGGCCATACGTTTGTGGGTCTAGTTCTGGGGTTTCTATTCGATTCCATTGGTCTATGTGTCTGTTTTTATGCCAATACCATGCTGTCTTGATGATGACAGCTTTGTAGTAGAGGCTAAAGTCTGGGATTGTGATGCCTCCTGCTTTGGTCTTCTTCTTCAAAATTACTTTGGCTATTCGGGGCCTTTTGTGGTTCCATATGAATTTTAGGATTGCTTGTTCTAGTTTCAAGAAGAATGCTGGTGCAATTTTGATTGGGATTGCATTGAATGTGTAGATAGCTTTGGGTAGTATTGACATTTTGACAATATTTATTCTTCCAATCCATGAGCAGGGAATGTCTTTCCATTTCTTTATATCTTCTTCAATTACCTGCATAAGCTTTCTATAGTTTTCAGCATACAGATCTTTTACATCTTTGGTTAGATTTATTCCTAGGTATTTTATGCTTCTTCGTGCAATTGTGAATGGGATCAGTTTCTTTATTTGTCTTTCTGTTGCTTCATTGTTAGTGTATAAGAATGCAACTGATTTCTGTACATTGATTTTGTATCCTGCAACTTTGCTGAATTCATGTATCAGTTCTAGCAGACTTTTGGTGGAGTCTATCGGATTTTCCATGTATAATATCATGTCATCTGCAAAAAGCGAAAGCTTGACTTCATCTTTGCCAATTTTGATGCCTTTGATTTCCTTTTGTTGTCTGATTGCTGATGCTAGAACTTCCAGCACTATATTAAACAACAGCGGTGAGAGTGGGCATCCCTGTCGTGTTCCTGATCTCAGGGAAAAAGCTCTCAGTTTTTCCCCATTGAGGATGATGTTAGCTGTGGGCTTTTCATAAATGGCTTTTATGATCTTTAAGTATGTTCCTTCTATCCCGACTTTCTCAAGGGTTTTTATTAGGAAAGGGTGCTGGATTTTGTCAAAGGCCTTTTCTGCATCGATTGACAGGATCATATGGTTCTTCTCTTTTTTTTTGTTAATGTGATGTATCACGTTGATCGATTTGCGAATGTTGAACCAGCCCTGCATCCCAGGAATGAATCCCACTTGATCATGGTGAATAATTCTTTTTATATGCTGTTGAATTCGATTTGCTAGTATCTTATTGAGAATTTTTGCATCCATATTCATCAGGGATATTGGCCTGTAGTTCTCTTTTTTTACTGGGTCTCTGTCTGGTTTAGGAATCAAAGTAATACTGGCTTCATAGAATGAGTCTGGAAGTTTTCCTTCCCTTTCTATTTCTTGGAATAGCTTGAGAAGGATAGGTATTATCTCTGCTTTAAACGTCTGGTAGAACTCCCCTGGGAAGCCATCTGGTCCTGGACTCTTATTTGTTGGGAGATTTTTGATAACCGATTCAATTTCTTCACTGGTTATGGGTCTGTTCAAGCTTTCTATTTCCTCCTGATTGAGTTTTGGAAGAGTGTGGGTGTTTAGGAATTTGTCCATTTCTTCAAGGTTGTCCAATTTGTTGGCATATAATTTTTCATAGTATTCCCTGATAATTGTTTGTATCTCTGAGGGATTGGTTGTAATAATTCCATTTTCATTCATGATTTTATCTATTTGGGTCATCTCCCTTTTCTTTTTGAGAAGCCTTGCTAGAGGTTTGTCAATTTTGTTTATTTTTTCAAAAAACCAACTCTTGGTTTCGTTGATCTGCTCTACCGTTTTTTTAGATTCTGTATTGTTTATTTCTGCTCTGATCTTTATGATTTCTCTTCTTCTGCTGGGTTTAGGCTGCCTTTGCTGTTCTGCTTCTATTTCCTTTAGGTGTGCTGTTAGATTTTGTATTTGGGATTTTTCTTGTTTCTTGAGATAGGCCTGGATTGCAATGTATTTTCCTCTCAGGACTGCCTTCGCTGCGCCCCAAAGAGTTTGGATTGTTGTATTTTCATTTTCGTTTGTTTCCATATATTTTTTAATTTCTTCTCTAATTGCCTGGTTGACCCACTCATTCGTTAGTAGGGTGTTCTTTAACCTCCATGCTTTTGGAGGTTTTCCAGACTTTTTCCTGTGGTTGATTTCAAGCTTCATAGCATTGTGGTCTGAAAGTATGCATGGTATAATTTCAATTCTTGTAAACTTATGAAGGGCTGTTTTGTGACCCAGTATATGATCTATCTTGGAGAATGTTCCATGTGCACTCGAGAAGAAAGTATATTCTGTTGCTTTGGGATGCAGAGTTCTAAATATATCTGTCAAGTCCATCTGATCCAATGTATCATTCAGGGCCCTTGTTTCTTTATTGACTGTGTGTCTAGATGATCTATCCATTTCTGTAAGTGGGGTGTTAAAGTCCCCTGCAATGACCACATTCTTATCAATAAGGTTGCTTATGTTTATGAGTAACTGATTTATATATCTGGGGGCTCCGGTATTTGGCGCATAGACGTTTATAATTGTTAGCTCTTCCTGATGGATAGACCCTGTAATTATTATATAATGCCCTTCTTCATCTCTTGTTACAGCCTTTAATTTAAAGTCTAGTTTGTCTGATATAAGTATGGCTACTCCAGCTTTCTTTTGGCTTCCAGTAGCATGATAAATAGTTCTCCATCCCCTCACTCTCAATCTAAAGGTGTCCTCAGATCTCAAATGAGTCTCTTGTAGACAGCAAATAGATGGGTCTTGTTTTTTTATCCATTCTGATACCCTATGTCTTTTGGTTGGCGCATTTAATCCATTTACATTCAGTGTTATTATAGAAAGATACGGGTTTAGAGTCATTGTGATGTCTGTATGTTTTATGCTTGTAGTGATGCCTCTGGTACTTTGTCTCACAGGATCCCCCTTAGGATCTCTTGTAGGGCTGGTTTCGTGGTGACAAATTCCTTCAGTTTTTGTTTGTTTGGGAAGACCTTTATCTCTCCTTCTATTCTAAATGACAGACTTGCTGGATAAAGGATTCTCGGCTGCATATTTTTTCTGTTTAGCACACTGAAGATATCGTGCCAAGCCTTTCTGGCCTGCCAAGTTTCAAAGGAGAGATCAGTCACGAGTCTTATAGGTCTCCCTTTATATGTGAGGGCACGTTTATCCCTTGCTGCTTTCAGAATTTTCTCTTTATCCTTGTATTTTGCCAGTTTCACTATGATATGTCGTGCAGAAGATCGATTCAAGTTACGTCTGAAGGGAGTTCTCTGTGCCTCTTGGATTTCAATGCCTTTTTCCTTCCCCAGTTCAGGGAAGTTCTCAGCTATAATTTCTTCAAGTACCCCTTCAGCACCTTTCCCTCTCTCTTCCTCCTCTGGGATACCAATTATGCGTATATTATTTCTTTTTAGTGTATCACTTAGTTCTCTAATTTTCCCCTCATACTCCTGGATTTTTTTATCTCTCTTTCTTTCAGCTTCCTCTTTCTCCATAACTTTATCTTCTAGTTCACCTATTCTCTCCTCTGCCTCTTCAATCCGAGCCGTGGTGGTTTCCATTTTGTTTTGCATTTCGTTTAAAGCGTTTTTCAGCTCCTCGTGACTGTTCCTTAGTCCCTTGATCTCTGTAGCAAGAGATTCTCTGCTGTCCTGTATACTGTTTTCAAGCCCAGCGATTAATTTTATGACTATTATTCTAAATTCACTTTCTGTTATATTATTTAAATCCTTTTTGATCAGTTCATTAGCTGTTGTTATTTCCTGGAGATTCTTCTGAGGGGAATTCTTCCGTTTGGTCATTTTGGATAGTCCCTGGAGCGGTGAGGACCTGCAGGGCACTTCCCCTGTGCTGTGGTGTACAACTGGAGTTGGTGGGCAGGGCCGCAGTCCGACCTGATGTCTGCCCCCAGCCCACCGCTGGGGCCACAGTCAGACTGGTGAGTGCCTTCTCTTCCCCTCTCCTAGGGGCGGGATTCACTGTGGGGTGGCGTGGCCCGTCTGGGCTACTTGCACACTGCCAGGCTTGTGGTGCTGGGGATCTGGCGTATTAGCTGGGGTGGGTAGGCAAGGTGCACGGGGGCAGGAGGGGCAGGCTTAGCTCGCTTCTCCTTAGGTGATCCACTTCAGGAGGGGCCCTGTGGCAGCGGGAGGGAGTCAGATCCGCTGCCGGAGGTTTGGCTCCGCAGAAGCACAGAGTTGGGTGTTTGCGCGGAGCGAGCAAGTTCCCTGGCAGGAACTGGTTCTCTTTGGGATTTTGGCTGGGGGATGGGCGGGGGAGATGGCGCTGGCGAGCGCCTTTGTTCCCCGCCAAGCTGAGCTCTGCCGTCCGTCCGGGGGCTCAGCAGCTCTCCCTCCCTTTGTCCTCCAGCCTTCCCGCTTTCTGAGCAGAGCTGTTAACTTCTGACCTCCCAGACGCTAAGTCGCGCTTGCTGTCAGAACACAGTCCGTCCGGCCCCTCCGCTTTTGCCAGCCCGACTCGGGGGCTCTGCTTGGCCGGCGAGCCGCCCCTCCGCCCCGGCTCCCTCCCGCCAGTCCGTGGAGCGCGCACCGCCTCGCCGCCCTTCCTACCCTCTTCCGTGGGCCTCTCGTCTGCGCTTGGCTCCGGAGACTCCGTTCTGCTAATCCTCTGGCGGTTTTCTGGGTTCTTTAGGCAGGTGTAGGTGGAATCTAAGTGATTAGCAGGACGCGCGGTGAGCCCAGCGTCCTCCTACGCCGCCATCTTCCGGAACTCTCCGGTTTTCAGGTTTTAAAATGTGTCTTGAAGATACCGCCTTATAACCAGAGTCAAAATCTATCACCAAGATAAAAGAAACGGTTTAAAGTGTCAGTGAAGGGATGGGAATGTATAGCCTTCTGCATTTCCCTCTCCCTGCTTGTTGGTTTCTTGGGAGCCAGTGTAAATAATTTAAACTGCTGAGTTGTATTCTTGAATATCTGTCATTGTGGCAAGGTGTGAAACACGGGCAGCTGGAACATCTTGTCAAAGGACCTTCTCAGGGACAGAAAACAGGATGTCGACTTGCCCTTCAATAAACAGTGTTTGTGACTGCATGCGTCTTTGGAGACCTGGATGGACATACCAGAAGCAGAATTTCAAAGATAGAAATAGAAATAGAAGTCTCTGGCAGTTTGAAAAAGAAAACCAGGCCCCCAAACGATGCACAGATAATAGCAAAGTGGTCTCAATGGCTAGACAACGATATTAGTGAGTGTGGCCCCTCCAAAACCAGCCTTCCCACCCCAAAAGATATTTTTAAGTGTTAGTTCCACTTACACCACACTAGTTCTTGAAAGATTTCAGTTCACCAAAATCGCTTTGTGGGTGTGTGATCTGTGGGGAGACAATACCTAAATATACTCTTCCATTAAGCCTTTATTGACGCCCACTCTGTGCCCATTAGAGTATAGGGTAGAAAAGAAGAAGGTGAGAACTTCCATCATCAAGGAGCTGAGACAAACATGCAAGAGTGTGTAACTACAAACTTAGGTAGGATTCGTGCTGTGTAAGGTTTCAGAGGATTAGTTCATCAGGAAATGTTTAGATGCCCCTAATGAGCCCTACAAATGGTGAGAACCCTATTGGACACCAGAGAAATACAAGATGACACTCAGATGCTGTTCTACAGGACCTTAGCATCTTCTTGGAGAAGACTTCTTACAAGATTTTCAATGGGAAGCAATGTGAGAGCAACAGTATAGGATAAAATACTAAATTATGAGGTACGAAGAGAAGTAGTAAATTGAGGGTTAGGAAGAAGGAGAGGGGTGCCTGGGTGGCTCAGTTGGTTAAGCATTTGACTCTTTTTTTATGTGTAGATTCTTTTTTTTTTAATTTTTTTATTAACTTGTTTTATTTTATTCTATTTTTTTTTAATTTACATCCAAATTAGTTAGCATATAGTGCAAAAATGATTTCAGGAGTAGATTCCTTAGTGCCCCTTACCTATTTAGCCCATCCCCCCTCCCTCAACCCTTCCTGTAACCCTCAGTTTGTTCTCCATATTTATGAGTCTCTTCTGTTTTGTCCCCCTCCCTGTTTTTATATTATTTTTGTTTCCCTTCCCTTATGTTCATCTGTTTTGTCTTTTAAAGTCCTCATATGAGTGAAGTCATATGATTTGTGTCTTTCTCTGACTAATTTCACTTAGCATGATGCCATCCAGTTTCATCCAAATAGTTGCAAATGGCAAGATTTCATTCTTTTTGATTGCTGAGTAATACTCCATTGTATATATAGACACCACATTTTCTTTGTCCATTCATCCACCGACGGACATTTGGGCTCTTTCCATACTTTGGCTATTGTTGACAGTGCTGCTATAAACATGGGGGTGCATGTGTCCCTTCGAAACAGCACACCTGTATCCCGTGGATAAATACTTAGTAGTGCAATTGCTGGGTCTTAGGGTAGTTCTATTTTTAGTTTTTTGAGGAACCTCCATACCGTTTTCCAGAGTGGCTGTACCAGCTTGCATTCCCACCAACAAAGCATTTGACTCTTGATTTAGGTTCAGGTCATGATCTCATAGTTCATGAGATCAGGCCCTGCATCAGGCCCTATGTGGACAGCACAGAGCTTGCTTGGGATTTTCAGTCCTATTCTCTCTGTCCTTCCCCCTCCCCCGCTCATGCTTGTGCTCTCTCTCTCTCTCAAAATGAATAAACATTTTTTTAAAGGAAGAAAAAGGATAAAAAGTAGTTGAAGTCTTCAATTCAATCCAATTCAATTCTACACACCTTTGTGGAACTCCTTGCATAGGTAGACACTTAGGAGAGGAAACTAAAAGGACAATTTTGGATAAAATAATTTCTTCCCCTCAAAGCACTTACAGTTTAGCAAGGCAGACAAGATATATGAGTAAATATAACTAATACTAGATGCTGTCAGTTGAACTTAATATGTCTGGCCCTACTCACTCAGTCCAACAAAAGACAGATAATGAGTTCCAAATCACTTAGGAAGATTTTGGCAACAAAACAAAATAAAAAAAAAAAAAAAGAGGAAAAGGAACAAGTAGGAGAAAGAGAGAAGGAGAGGGAAAAGAAAAAGGAGGAAGAGAAAAAGAAGAAGAGAAGGGAAGAGAAGATCTTGAATCAGAAAGGTTTAAAACATAAGAAACTTGCCATTCACATAACTTCAAGTCCAGAGGTAAAATGATCCCAGGCTGACATTACTTCCAACTATCTGCCCTTCTGTCTTCGTTATTGGCTTCTTTCTAAAGCTAGTTCCACTTGGACAGCAACGTGGCTGCAGCAGGAATTATTTCTAGATACGACATTGAGTAGAAAATAAGGGACAGTTGTGTTTAGAGGTTTCTCTCCCAGAAGAACCCCAGGAGACTTTTGTTCACATCTCATTGGCCAGAGTCAATGTAGTCGTGGAGCCATGACCTGTACAGTCACCTAGCAGGGGCTGGGCCCTGTGCCTTAGACACTACGCATAAGACAAAGCCCCCCTCCTCAAAAACCTCATCCACAATGTAGGGAAACAATAACATAATACCCACTTACAGCACCATGAGCTATCAGAACACTCAAGAGTGGGGGGCACCTGGGTGGCTCAGTCGGTTGAGCGTCCGACTTCAGCTCAGGCCATGATCTCACAGCTCGTGAGTTCGAGCCCCGCGTCGGGCTCCGTGCTGACAGCTCGGAGCCTGGAGCTTGCTTCGGATTCTCTGTCCCCCTCCCTCTCTGCCCTTAACCCACTCGCATTCTGTCTCTGTCTCTCTCAAAAATAAATAAACATTAAAAAAGAACACGCAAGAGTGGTATTTTGCAGGGGTGTGGGGTGGAGGAATGATGAAGGAAACTCATGGAACAGTAAAGGTAGCTGGTGGAAGAGGAGGAGGTTGAGAGATAGAGGAGTAAGTTCCAGAGAGAAAAGTTAGTTCCAAGGCTAGAGGCAGAATCTGAGTCTTGACCAGATCATGTTCTAGGCACTGCTGGGAGAGTTATATTCCCAGTGCCTAGTGAACTGGCTGGAAAATATTAACCCTCCAATAAATGCCAGTCTGGCGTCTGAACAAATGAGTGAATTAATGATCCCAGAGTCTAAAACATATCAGGCAGTTTTGTGTATCCAGTGGAAAGACTAGGGTTTTTCATGCTGTGCACAGGAGTTAGAATTTCATCTTGAAGCTTATGCAAAGTTGTTGGATATTTTACGTACAAGGATGGCACGATCACATTTTGGTTTTGTACAAGATCAGTCCTGCTGGAGTGTGCTCAAAGAAAGACCCTAGCCAGCACGATAGGTCAGCAAGTGTCTGCAGAGACATCTGATGAAGAATTTTTGCCTTCATTTCTTCAGCTCAATGGGACTACTGTTTGCACTACTCTTTCTCTGGTCTTTGCAACTGCTTGCATGTAGTTGCAATGATATTTCCTCACGACCTGCCAGCATCCTCTTAGAAGAGAACCTTCCTGCTAAACAAAAACCCTATTATTAGTTGACCAGCTTCTGGAACAAGGAATTATTTTTTAAGGTGTGATTTTTCAACTTCCTGTAGTGACTGAGCATAGGATTAGCCAAGAGATTTCCTGCCCCCATAAAGGACTCACCCAGTCAGCTCTTCCCTGCTTGCTTCCTATTGCCCCTGCACAGCTCACTCCCAAAGACCAATTGCTGTGGGCTGTCAGTGCCTCATCTATTAAAAAAAAAAAAAAAAAAAAAACAGGCAAGGGGGGAATCAAAACCTGATTTAGCCTCAGGGAGTTGTTGAGGGTGAAGAACATTCTGTCTGCTAGGTGCTCTGAACTCTTCAAAAGAGTGAGGAAGGTATATTATTCATGCAAGACAGTGTTTTCCACTCTCCTCACTGGGGAGACGCTCACTGGGGAGCAGAGATGATAGAGCACTGTCCCTCCCACCATCTCTGCATACTCTCACACCAAGCGCAGCCTGGGAGAAGAGGAGTGAGGGGGGTGGGGAGGGGACACGTTGCCCGAAGCCCAGCCCCGAGAGAAGAGAAGCCCACGGCAGGTGCACAGTACGCAGCCCTAGAGGAAGTGCCCGGCCGCCAGCCAGCTGTGGTCTGGGCCAGGCTCAGAGGCTGCCCACTGTGGCCCAGTTCCTCTCCAGGGCAGAGATCCTCCCACGACTGCCCTCCTCTCCTTAGTATAAGCCGCATCTTAAACCTTAGGTTAGAACTTGAGGCCCATTAGTAGTGAATCACTGGGACTAGAATTCAGTTCAGCCGACGCACAATTGTCGGGGGGTAACAATCAGGGTTTTTAACCATCCCGTGTGTTGGCCTGTTTTTCCTTTTGGCGAAAGTCTCCACCTGAATAGGATTAGAGAAAGCAAAATATTGCAATTCACTGGAGATCACATTTCCCTCTCCTCAACCTTTGCCTCCACTTGCTGCTGAAAAACAAAGGATCAGAAAGGCGACCCCGGTGCTCCGGCCGGCAGAGGAGCGGGGCGCGGCAGGGCAGGGTCAAGCAGGCTCAGCCCCACCTGCTCAGGCGTTCCGCATCACTGGCTGGCATGGAGAAGTTCACTCTGCCACATCAGCCCGGCACTTAGTCGTGCACACGGCCAAACGAGGGCTTCGCCTTCCAGAGGCCGTGCAGGGGCCAAAAGAGTCAGAGTCGATGTTTTTGCCTTGAGGCAAAGATCTCTGGGTGCAAAATGTCCTTGGAGAGGAGCTGGCCTGTGTCTCATGTTCTTCCAGCGGGGAGCGAAAGATCCAGTGTCCTCACTTGTGCTGACAAAAGGACAACAGTATGGGTCTCGGTACCACGGCGAGCAGCATCCTCGCACTCACACACATGCACAGCCCACCCCCTGCCTTCCTGATTAGGGAAAGGAATTTGATGATCTGTTTTGCGGGCGCCCCAGAATGGTTCGGGGGCATTTCCCAGTTTGTTTCTTCTCCGGGACAATTGTTGGATCTGCTCAGAAGGGAGCCTTACTGGGATATTCAATATCACGCATTTGTTGCTTTAAAAATACCAGTGCCCCAGCAAGAGAAGGTCATGGACTTCTCATTGGCACATGTCCCCAGACGTGGTGTTTTCTTTGTCTTGGAGAATCGCTTAGGTTTAATGGGTGTTGCATACAAAGAATGATGGGAATTTGGTGATCATTTCAAAAAAAAAAAAAAAAAATTAAAAAAACAAAACAAAACAGGAGAATTCAAACAAAAACAGGCCATCCTCAATTCTTGCACAGGACCCCCAACAGGCCACTCAGAAGGGTTCTCCTCCCCACTCAGGAAAACCTTTGGTGGCACCAAGGACCTCGGGATGCCTTCGGCCACAGAAGCCATTCTGTAACCTCCAGGTCCTCCTCTTCCCTCCAGGGCCCACAGAAGCAACTGTGGGGCATTTTGACTGTGGTGGGAGGGTTCTGCCCTTTCATTTGAGAGGGGACAGAGCATTGATCTGTAAAGGACCCTGGACATTCCGCCCCCGGCCTTAACTTACCTGGCCTCTACATACTGTTTTTCTTTTCTTTTTGGCTTTTCAAGGCAGCCTGGAAGCATATCCCTCTGCCGGCTCTGCTTCCCCTCCTAGTCCAAGCTCCTTAAAAAAGGGCCTGGCCTTGTTCACCTCTGTATTCCCAGCACTTGGCGTGCCATAAATATAATAATAGTATTAGCTACCACTTAGTGAGTACTTTGCCTTGCACCAAGCACTTTGTAAATATTATCTCTTGCCGTTAAATATGCTGAATTGAATTTAACTGACCCACATAGCTGGAATGGCACTTCTTTAAGGGGCATGGTGGTAACCCAGATGTGGAATCAGAGAGGCTTCCGTTCAAACCCTGACTTTGTCACATCCTGGTCACTTGAAATTTGAAACTCTGGGCCTGAGTTTTCTCGTGTTTAAATCGGGGGAAATTAATAGCTGCGCTGCCTGCCTCCATAGAGTTTTTGGGAAGAAAATACAAAGAAACATTTGTGGGATATTTCTTTGTAAGTTCTAAAGTTTTTAAAAAATGTAAATGTCCCTACAAATCTAGTGATATCCACAGCCAGATCATATAGTGAGGCTGTCACAGTTTATGAGGAGGTATGGTATAAGGAATGGTCACATTTCCCAAAATATCTTCCCCACTGATCTATCACAAATTATTCCCTCTCATCTGGCTCATAATTCCCATGATGGGCATGAGTAATAGCATGGACAGCAAAAGAGGTTGTTGCTAAGTCACTGTATTAGTTATCTGTTGCTGTATAACAACTTAGCCCAAAACCAAGAGTGTCCGTCAGTCTGCGGATCTGTCCCTTGTTTCAACAGTGTTTGGACAGAACAGAACAGGGAAGCCCCTTCTATCAGCCTCTGGCCACCCTCCAGCCTTTTTTCCAGTCACAACCTTCAGAGCCATTTTCTCGGCCACCCACTCCCTCCAGGAGCAGCCAACACATTATTTTGAGCTTAGCTCCTTATTGCCGATCAATCATGAGCTCCCAGATTTGTCAGAATGATTCCACCCAGGTGGAGGTTGCCTTCAGCGGTCAACGTGTGTCTGTGGGTGTCCTACACCTGCCTTTCTCTGGGCTTCTGTTTCGATCTCGGCATGGGGCTTTGGAGGATGTGGGCCACTTCTTCCACTAGTTGGCTGTGGAGAAGCTCAAGGGCGCTGAGCATCTCTTGAAGATGCAAAACCAACACAGAGGCCGTGTCCTCTTCCAGAACATGCAGAAGCCACCCCAAGATGCGTGGGGTAAAACCCTGGAAGCCATGGAAGCTGTCCTGATTCTGGAGAAGAACCTGAACCAGGCCCTTTCAGATCTGTGTGCCCTGAGTTCTGCCCATGGAGACCATATCTGTGACTTCCTGGAGAACCACTTCCTAGTTGAGGAGGTGCCCATCAAGAAGATGGACAACCACCTGACTAGCCTCTGCAAGCTGGCTTGCTCCCAGGCTGGGATGGGTGAGTATCTCTTCAAAAGGCTCACCCTCAAGCATGACTGGGGGCCTATTAGACCCAGAAGCCTTTGGAGGACCCCTCTGGTAACCCTGGTGCCAGGGCTTGTGCCTGACCCTCTCCCTGCAGCCACTAGGAAGATTTTTAACCACCCGGGAGCCCTTTCCCAAGCCTTAGAACCAATGTAAACAAATGAAGCTTTTTGTGGCCAAAACAAAAAAAAACAAAAAAAACCCCAAAAAACAAATAAACAACAACAACAAAATCCAAATTAACCCAAAGCATAGGTGGCTTAAATCAGCAATACACATGTATCATCTCATATTGTTTGTGTGGGTCAGGAATTTGGAATAGCTTAGCTCAATATTTCTAGTGATACATGTAGTTAAGATTTTGGCTGGGATTGCAATCATCTGAAGGCTTTACTAACCCTGAAGGATTCACATCCAAGATAGTTCACTCACATGGTGCTGGTTGTTGGTAGAAGACCTCAGTTCTCTTTCACGAGCTTCTCTTTGAGCTGCTTAAATGTCCTCACAACATGGTGCCTGACTCTTTTAGAGTGAGCAGTCCCCACAATGCTTCTTATGATCTAATTTTGGAGGTCACAGACCATCACTTCCACCACACTTGATTTCTTTTTAGAAAGTAGTTGATCATTCAGGGGCATCTGGGTGGCTCAGTCGGTTAAGCGTCTGACTCTTGATTTCAACTCAGGTCGTGATCTCACAGTTTGTGAGCTGAGCTCCACATTGTGGCTCAGCACTGACAGCGTGGAGCCTGCTTGACATTATCTCTCTCCTCCCTCTCTGCCCCTCCCCCACTCACTCTCTCTGCCTTTCTCTCAAAAATAAATAAATAACCTTTAAAGAAAATTTTTCAAAAAGTAGCTACTCATTTGGGCCCACGCTCAAGGGGACAAGAATTAGGCTCCACCTTCTAAGGGGAGAATTGTCAAAGAATTTTTGGATATATTTTAAAATCATTACAGTCACCATGAAAATCCACCTATGATATTGGAGGCTATTAGTGCTCAGCTGGGCTACGCAGGAAGGGGTATTGAGATGGGGACAAGATTCGAGAACAGAAGAGGTCACAACTCAGGCACAGAGATGAAGGACTCTGGGCTACCAGGTCGTAAAGAAGTTTAGAAAGAGACATTTGTGAACAGGGGACATTCCCTTGGAGAGCAGTTGCCTTGGTCTTGCCTAAAGGCTTGAACAAAAGTTTTCATCTCAGAACAGTTAGTGCTGGTCTCTTTTTGCTGAATAGCTTAGTCTCCATATGGGCAGGGAACTTACAGAATTACTCCAGGAAAGTTTGGCTGATTTGGGATATGGAGGTGAAATCTTCTGCTTTAAAAGACATTTATACTCTCGATATAGGTCAGTTCTATTTCCTCCTGGGCCTTGGCCCTGACAAGGGTTGATCAAGGGATTAAAGCACAGGATCATGAACTCAAGAGTCAACAGGGGATAGTCAAAGTGAGCATAACAGATCTAAGAAACAAATCAGAGTGGCAAGCATTGTGGCAGACCGGAAAGCAAGCTACAGATGATTTCATACTAGAAAAAGAGAAATATCTGGACCTTTTAGGAATAATTGGACATTGATTCTGAAATAATGCAAATCATTAGTATTTCAGAAAACCATCATGATCCATAGGTAAAAATGGATGTTTATGGGAGTCCATTGAACAAAAGGAATTTGGGTATAGGTGACTCTCTCAGTGGCCCCATTACAACCATGAGTATGTTCTTCTGTTATTTCCACAGTTCCTGAAAATGTAGTTTGAGTAGATATACTCAGCAACTGGTAGAACAACCACAGTGGTCCCTTAACTTGTAGAGTGAGGGCTTTTAGAATCAGATAGAGAGTGAAGCACTCCTCTCTATAGCACAGGTAGTCCACCAACAAAGAATTTAAAATCTCAAAGATGGTGATCCCTACCACATCTCTTTAACTGGCCTGTTTGGCTCTGCAAAAGATGGATAGAAAATTACGGGGTATTATTTTAAGGGTTGTTAAGTGATGACTACAATTGAAGCTGCTATTCTAAATGTCGTCTCTTCACCTTGTGGGTCTGCTGGATGGCTATTGATCTGGTAAATACATTTTCTCTATTAGAGGAAGTTTTCTTTTACTGGGCAGGAATAACAATACATATTCACCATGCCAATCTTCAGAACTGCTTAATTCTTTTGCTTTATGCCATAATTTAGATCAGGGGGATTTTTTTTAACGTTTAACTTTTTTTTTACAGAGGTATAACTGACATATAATGTTATATTAGTTTCAGGTGTGTAACACAATAATTTGATATTTGTATATATTGCAAAAGGATCACCACGCTAAGTCTAGTTAACGTGAGTCACCATACATAATTACAGAATTTTTTTCTTATGGTCAGAACTTTTTTTAAGATTTACTCTCTTAGCAAATTTCAACTATGCAATAGAGTATTATTAGTTATAGCCACAGTGTACATCACATCCCTAGAATGTATTCATTTTATAACTGGAAGTTGGTAACTTTTGACTTCCTTCATCCACTTGGCCTACCCTCTACCTCCCACCTCTGGCAACCTGCAATCTGTTGTAGATCAGAGGGATTTTTGATCCTCTTAATAACAGCCCACAGAACAGAATTTTGGACTATAGTTTAGATGACATAATGCTAAAAGACCAAGTGAGCAGGCGGAAACATATCCTAGACACCCTATAAAACCTATATGTGTCAGAGTTCGGGAGATACATGCATTGGAAATTCAGGGATCTTAGAGACATTTCTAGAAGTTCAGATATCTGTATAGTACCCGAATGTTCCTTCCAAAGTGAAAGAAAATTCACTGTACCATGCATACCTCACCACTAAGAATAAGTGATACATCTTTGGATTGGCCCTTTTTGGAGTTTGAAGGCAACATATGTCAGATATGGATGTACTCCTCTGCCCCTGTTGCTGAGCAATGCAGAAGGTTACAAGCTTCAAGTGAGGCCCAAGCAGGAGAAGCTGATTCAGGCCACAATACCAGCAATTCTGCCACTAGGTCTTCTGATGAATGAACCCAACGGGAGTGCTCTATGGTGCCTGTGCCAAGCCCTGATGGAAGAAGCACAATGGAGAGTTCTAGAGTTTGAGGATGAAGGTTTGCTCTCAATACTCACATGAGTATATGCTTTCTAAAACTCAACTCACTGAGGTATAATTAGCATACAATACATAAAATGTACCCACTTGAGCATAGAGTTGAATGACTTTTGATAACTTCTACACCAGAAAAAGTAGAGCTCAATCAAGATAAGGAACATTTCCACCAAACCAGAATGCTTTCTTGTGCCCCTCTGCACCAATCCCGTGTCCCTTCTCCAGAACATAGCCCCCAGGCAATCACGGATTCTGTCATTACTGATTTGATTTATAGTTTCTAGACTTTTATATAAGTAGAATCAGGCAGGATGATCTCTGTTGTGTCTGGATTTTTTTACGCAGTGTAATGCTTTTGAGAGTCTTCCATTCTGTCATATGGACCAGTGGTATCAGCAGTTTTTTCCTTTTTTATTAATGAGCAGTATGCCATTGTACGAACATACTCCAATTCCTCTTTATCCATTAATAAATATCTGGGTTGTTTCCAGGTTTAGGTTCTCATGAATAAAGCGGCCATAAGCATTCTTGTGAAGTCTTTGTGTGGACAAATGTTTTTATTTCTCGTGAGTAAACACCTAGCAGTGCAATTTCTGGGACACACAATTAGCACATGTTTATTTTATTTTTTAGATTTTTTTTTAATGTTTATTTTTGAGAGAGAGAGACAGAGCACAAGTGGGGGAGGAACAGAGAGAGGAGGAGACACAGATTCTGAAGCAGGTGCCAGGGTCCGAGCTGTCAGCACAGAGCCAGACGCGGGGCTCAAAACCACGAATTATGAGATCATGACCTGAGCTGAAGTCAGACACTTAACCATCTGAGCCACCCAGGCGCCCCCTAATTAGTGTATATTTCAATTTAGAAGAAACCGACAAACTGTTTTTCAAAGTGGTTGCACAGTCTCACATTCTCACAAAAAATAGACAAGAGTTTCAGTTGCTGCATATCCTTACCAACATTTGGTATTGTCGATGTTTGTAATTTTAGCTATTCTAACAGGTGTATGGTAGTATTTCATTATGGTTTAAATTTTCATTCCCTGATAGCTAATGATGTTTAGTATCTTTTAATGGGCTTATTGGCTACTTTTAAAAAACTTTTGTGAAGTGTCGGCTAACATTTTTGTTAATTAGGTTATCTGTCTTATTATTGAGTTGTACAAGCTCTCTGTGTATTCTGGAAACAAAACATGTGTCAGATGTATGTATTGTGAGTACTTTCTTTCAGTACCGTATTAACCAGTGACTTGGGAGCAGAACAGGGCACAATGTGTTAATAGTCATATTGCAATCAAGGAAACCAAGGCAAATATTTTTTTTAATATGAAATTTATTGGCAAATTGGTTTCCAGACAACACCCAGTGCTCATCCCAACAGGTGCCCTCCTCAATGCCCATCACCCACTTTCCCCTCCCTCCCACCCTCCATCAACCTTCAGTTTATTCTCAGTTTTTAAGAGTCTCTTATGGTTTGGCTCTCTCCGGCTCTTTTTTTTCCCTTCCCTTCCCCATGGTCTTCTGTTAAGTTTCTCAGGATCCACATAAGAGTGAAAACATATGGTATCTGTCTTTCTCTGGCTTATTTCACTCAGCATAACACTCTCCAGTTCCATCCACGTTGCTATGAAAGGCCATATTTCATTCTTTCTCATTGCCAAGTAGTATTCCATTTTATATATAAACCACAATTTTTTTAATCCATTCGTCAGTTGATGGACATTTAGGTTCTTTCCATAATTTGGCTATTGTTGAAAGTGCTGCTATAAACATTAGGGTACAAGTGCCCCTATGCATCAGCCCTCCTGTATCCCTTGAAACCAAGGCAAATATGGGTTAGGTAACTTGTTTGAGTGCATAGAAAATAAAAACTAGGATTCAAGAGCCTCCAACTCCAGTATATTCTTATCAAATGCAAAGTTGCCAATAAATATTTGAGAGTGACTACAAGAGAGCAAGAAAGTGTCTGAGTTACTGAATTATACTGCCTCCCAAAGAGCAGTGTAAATGCTGAGATTGAAATGGTGGCTGCCAATTTCTACCGACGCAGAGTTTCCTTCTTGTTCTATGAAACTGACATCAGGTGAGTGGTTTCTTGTTTTATTCACTGGGCTTGAGGCAGATTCCAAAGTCTGTAAATTTTCAGCCCAGTTTCTTCCAGCTTCTGAAACTATAGAATACTTTGTGATTGAAATCAATACTATGGATCCTAAGATTTCCATTCATTTGTAAATAAGAATGTATTTTTGTGTTATGTATAACATGCTATATCTTACATATGTTATATTTAAAGAAACTATTTTTTCATAATTGTTAGCATATATAAATTATATGAAAATGCATGACATATGCTATATCTTAATGAAATGTATTATTTTATAATCGCTCCTTCAACATGCCAGGCCCCATTCTGGTACTCAGTCTCCAAAGATGGCTGAGACACAGGTTCCTGACCTTGAAAAACTTACAGGTATGTGGAAGAGATGGAAGTGTTTTTTAAAAAATTTGTTAAAAGGCAAAGAACAAGTTTTCACTTATGGGAAATGCTTTCTAAAATATTTAGGGGTAAAGAGGCACCATGACTGCGACTTACTCTCAAACAGGCTCTATTAACATGTATTCTGCACGAAGCAATATTGCACTAAAAGAAATAAAAATTATTGGTGCACGTAGGTGGCTCAGCCGATTAAGTATCTGACTCTTGATTTCGGCTCAGGTCATGAGCTTGCAGTTTTGTGGGTTCGAGCCCCATGTCGGGCTCTGTGCTGACAACGTGAAGCCTGCTTGGGATTCTCTCTCTCCCACTCTCTCTGCCCCTCCCCCGCTCATGCTCTCTCTGTCTCTCTCAAAATACATAAATAAACTTAAAAAAAAAAAATAAATAAAAACTGTTCTTGGAGGCCAAAATATCTTACTCTTTTTCCACGTGAAGTTCAGATATACTTAGAGTCCATAAAAAGGTATACATTATCTGTGGTATTAAAATTTCAAGTCAGAAAGCAATCGGGGAAAAAAAAATATCTAAAAAGGCATTTGGAGAGTGATGAGGAAAAGATTGAGCAATTCTGGTGTACAGGAATTCTTTATACTTTTTTTGCAACTTTTCTGTAAATCTAAAATTATTTTGGAACAAAAGTGTAAACACTGCACCGTGCCAGTGCTGGGAGAATTAGGGGAGCACAGATGAGGTGGCCCTAATTCTGCAGAGGTCGGTGAGGGCGGCTCTAGGTCAGGGGGCATGAGACGTCCCCACCAGAAAGGTGACATTTGCCCCAAGTCTTGAAGGAGAATCGGGAGTGGGCTGGGTAGATAAGGACACAGCCTAATCCCAACAAGCCTGGGAAGAAGATTAAATTCCGTATCATTTAGTTAGATTGTTTAGCATATTTTACCATATTCTAATGAGATACAAAGTGATAAGCCACGTCTTTTCGCTTCATCACCACGAGGATGCCTTGCAATTAAATAACAATCCTCTTAGGCAGAAGATCTAACTGCTAAACTTTCAGAAGAAACGGGAGTTGGAAAGGAAACAGACTGCTTTCTTCTAGGACTCACTATTTATCCAAACCTCCATTCTCCCAGGGAATGTTTCTGGATTCATGATTTACGGACTTGGGAAACCTTTTGGGATTTTGGAGAGGAGAGGTGCCAGCTGTAAAATTTGCCCTTAGCTCTGGTGCTGCATTGGGTCAGCAGGCCTGAGAGAGGCGGAAGGTGGATTTCACATTTAGGAGCAGCAAACCCTGCCTTTCTGTGGGCTGGAAATCCGACACTGGGCTGTGGAAACGCACAAAGTCAGAGAGCGTGCTGTGAGACGGGGCGCGGGAAGGGGCAAACGCTGGAAAAATTGTACTTTTCTCCCCATGACAGTTGCCTTTTGTTTGGACAAATAATTTGAGGAGAGAACAAAAAAGCAGTTGTTTGCTTAATGCCAAGCCACAAAAACATGGAGCCTTTCTGGCCCCAGTGAGGAGTAAATTCCTGGTCCCAAACATTCCTGATGATTTGCCCCCTGGTCCTGCAGACTGAGATGACCCAGAAAGCACCCACTGTCCCCGGAGCCTCTTTTACTGGGCAGGGGCCGCCTCACTCATTCATAACTCAGTAGGACAGGGGTCCAGGGAGGCCAAGAGAACTCAGTGCCAGGCCAGGCCAAGCCAGAGGGTGGCTGCGATGGGGTGGGGTGGCCTGAAAGCAAGTCATTAATGCACACAGATGCCCTGCCTGCCAGTTGCCTGTTTTCCTGGCCAGAAGAATCTGCAAAAAGAGTACAAAACCTTGTGTTCAAAAGTTTTGGAGTTTGTAACATATACAGACTCATACACACATATACACATGCCCAGAAACACACAAACTGCTTGTGATACATACATTTGGTGCCAACATAAACAGAGCTCTGGCCAAAAACCATGTTGGTTAGCAACTGGCCAATGAAGTGTTTAAAGTTAGATGCCAACAGAAAAACCCGAACAGTGGTGTTTTTCCTAAACTTGAAGTCACCAGTCAGTATTGCTTTTCCTTTGCAGAATGGTTTTCTAATATCTTCACTCAGGAAAGATCCTGTCTGCAAAAAGGCCCATGACGGGTTCGCTATTAGGTGAGTTCATTACCGTAAATCCATCCACAGTGAGTTCCAATAACAATTACAAGGCCATCAAGCCATGAAACCCAATGGCCGCTTTGAATTTGTGACCAGTGCCAGTGAGAAGTGGGGGTGGGAGGGGGGTAGTTCTGGACTTCTAGAACTGCCTGGTCTCCAAAGCTTATGGAAGCACCGAGGCTCCAAAGCAAGAAGGAGCAGCTTGTCAGGCTAGCCAACTGACACTTGAAAGAGCAGGCTGGGGAGGAAACACGTGCTGTCGCCTGAGCCCTCAGAATCTACCCCTGGCACCGTGTGGAGTGACCACGTCATCCTAGGACCAAAGCCACATACGAGAAAGAATGCTCTTCCCTATGCTCTCCCACCTTTGGGTGTTGAAATGCCATGACCTTCTATCTCCTAATGAAGCTTGTTCCCAGGGAAGGACTGATGTCTATTATTTGCCACTTAGTCTAAATATATTCAAGTCACCATTACCAGGTCATCCGATGTGCTGAACTTGAGCTCTGTGGCCTAACAGCCTTGACTTCTGCTAGAAGAACTAGTGCCCTTGGCCAGCATTTACGAGAGGATTTAGTAGGGATGAGGAAGGGCAGGATTTCTCAAAACCTGCCCCCCCCCAACCTGCATGTTCTTCCCTCTCAGCCCCCAGATCTCAGCTTAATTCTCCATTCCTAAATAAGTCAAGTTCTGATGAGAGAGTGTCTTGGTCCCAACTCCTTAGCCTTTACTGAAGTCAAGGCCCGTGTCTGTATTTGATCATCACTCTCGATCAAGTGTCTAGCCCTTTGCCTGGCATATGGTGCAGTTTGTTGAATAAATGAAATCAATGAATGGTTAAATGAGTGAGGGCTTGGATGGATGCATGGGTGGATGGACAGATAGATGGGTTATGGGTACAGAAATGAATGATGACAGGTGGATGATGGAGTTGCAATACAATTCCATCTGTGCCCCGCCCATCTTCCGACCACGCTGCCTCCCTGAGAACGCTGTTGCTTCGGTGCAACTTACAGAAGCTCAGTCGATAGGTGATGGCGCTGCTGGATGCTCGTGATGAATTACTGCAGTAGCAACTGAGAAAAGCCAAGAGAGCAACCAAAGAGAAGGGCTGGGATGATAAAAGGCAGAGAGGGAGAAATAGAGAGGTTGAGAGGTGTGCAGCCAAACAGACCACAGGCAGCTGGAGGAGAAAGGCAACGGCTTTGGGGACCTGATGGAAAAACAGAGAGAAGAGGGACTGGAGACTAGCTGTGGGGAGGGGAGGCAGCTGAGAGGAGGAATCATGGAAAAAGAATTTATATTATCAGGAAAACAAAATGGTAGGGACTTCTCTAATAGGTCTGTAGGGAGGTGAAGAATGAAAGCGGGAGGTTTTTAAGGGGAAGAGAGAGGAGGAGGAGGAGGAGAAGAATCTCAAGCAGAAAAAATTAAGTGGCAGAGAAAGAGAGAAACAAATGCTGGCCCTTCAAGGTACAGAAGGGGTGCCCGGTGTGAGAAAGCCAAAGCCACAGCTGCCCTGCCAAGGGAGGAAACCTTAGGAGACCCGCCCAGCCAGAATCTTGAAGTCTCAGACTTTTTCCACCTTATGAGCTGTAAATTGATCTATTCAGTTAGAGAAACCTGGTTTTTATTGAGTAATTTCCTCTGAACGACCTCCAGTTTTGAAAATGTCCCCAAAGTTCTCTGCCTTCCCCCGTCCCCCGCCAGGTCCCTGCGTCAATGCCCGTAAATCACAGGGAGTCAGCCCCCCTTACTGCTCGCCAGGTCCCTTGGCTAATCCTGATATGGCACTGGGTCCTCCTGGTGCGGAGACCTCAGATCTGTTTGTTCTGTGGCCAGTTCCCAGCATGCACCTCACGGGGCTCCCGTCCGGCAGCTTCTCAGGAACCCCCAGCCACAGAAAGGATTTCTAACTGGTCGGGAGCCATGTCCTCTGCCTGGCCTCCATATCAAGGAAATGTCTCAATTTTTCTTCCTAGCCCTCAAATGGGGCCTCTTGCAGATGCAAACAAGGGGCTCTTTATGGGAAACATTGCCCATCACTTGCTTTTACATTGCGTCTTTTATGCCAACATCCCTCAAAGCATTTTCACAGACAAGTGTCATTGTCTCCCCCTTACAGATGGCACCGAAAGGAGAGCACAGAAAGTTAAGTGGTTCAACAAAGGTCAGACTCAAAAAGTCAGAGCAGAGGTGGGAAACAGAACCCACAGCTCCCTGCTCCCCGGCCTATCACCTGCCCATTCCCAGGCCCAGTGGGAAATAGCCAACCTCTGTGAGCATCCTTCCCACACTCTGGCAGCATGCAAACCCCCCTCATCTGTGCTATTTAAAGCTCAAAGCTGAAATCCCATCTTCATAATCAGGATTGCACAGATCTCTGGATGGAAGGGGCCATCTTGAAAGTTGATCGAAGACTAGTGTACTTGTCAAGACTCAGTAGGGTGGGAGGGAGGCCTGGGGGCCCCCTCAGGAGGTGAGATGCCGGCGTCAGGCTCGAAGAGCAATTGCATTACCTGTGTGGCTGAGGTTTTACTGCCTGCTCAATCTGAAAGTTAGCAAAGTAGTAATCAATGAAAAGGAAATATAATTGAGAAGATTAAAAGCTGAGGGTGGGTATGGACTGGGGAGGGAAGTGATTGCTAAAGAGGTCCATTTGTATAATTCAAAGGTCGATGCCTCTCATTAAACTCACATCTCCAGACACTCAGGGGGATGAAAGAGAATCTCTCCATGCTGACTGGCTGACACCTAAGAGTTTCCTCTGGCCACTTTCAAGGGCAGCATGAGGCCAGAGGGACAGAAGAAACTG
Organism: Neofelis nebulosa; assembly: GCF_028018385.1. Taxonomy (NCBI): domain Eukaryota; kingdom Metazoa; phylum Chordata; class Mammalia; order Carnivora; family Felidae; genus Neofelis; species Neofelis nebulosa. The sequence goes on from NC_080793.1 coordinate 53,767,435, forward strand.
TTGGAAAGAGAATTTAGGGGAATCCATAAGCAAAAGAACATTCGGAGAATTGAAACATAAAGCCAGGTCTTCTGACCTTTTTAAAAAAGATATCCAAGTTTCTTTTAGACCATGAGGGCTCATTTACATGATCTGAATGAAAGCTGAATCAATGCCCAGGGAAATTCCACCCCGACACACACACACACACACACACACACGCGTGCTCGCGCGCATGCACGCGTGCGTGTGTTTATCCTTCCACGGAGTGCATGTGTTTCTGTAACTTTGGGTCAGTAATGTGCTCTGGCTGTCACTACAGGTTTTCTTGCAGAACTACCAACTGAATCTCTCTCTGAGACAAGTGACAAGCTTGTCCCCCAAACTCCTCCCTGGGAAGGAAGACACACAGGGGTGTGCGTGTGGATGTATCTATAGTTCTAAACCAAGACTTTGGTGCTCTGGGGTCCAGGAGGCCAGGTCATGCCTTCCTGCTAAGACGCAGGTGCCAACTCAGATAATACATGATCTGTCTTCCTCCCCTCACTCTTTTTCTGTTGTGGTTTCTAACAAGAAGACCAATGTACACTGTCTCTCTTGTCCCTTCATCTTCTCTCCTTTCTGCCTACACCAGGAACCTGCATAGGTCTGACTTAGACACCACAGGATACAGATGGAGCTGCCAGATTTAGCAAATGAATTTGCTTACCATTGCCACCGAACACGTTACACAAAGCCGGCAGCTTAAAACAACACAAATTCTTCTCTCACAGTTTCTAGGGTGAGGAGTCTGGCACGGCACGGATGGGTTCTCTGCTCAGGTCGCGCGCAGTGACCATCAGGGTGGCCAGGAGAGGTGCCATCTCTCCTGAGGCTTGGGGTCCTCCCCCCAGTCCTTGCAGGGGATTGGCAGAATTCAGTTCATCGTGGCACAGGGCCGAGGTCCCTGTTTTCTCGCCAGCCACTAACTGGGGCGCGGTTCTTGGCTCCTGGAGACTAGCCACTATTCCCTGCCACGAGGCTTTCTCTGCCACACAGCTATGTTCTCCTTCAAGGCCAACAGGAGAATTCGCGACTGCTTCAAATCTTGGACTTCTTATGTCTCTAGCCTCTAGCTCCTGATTTCAAGAGCTCGTGCAGTCAGGCGCAGCTGCCCACATCACCTTCTCTTTGATTAACTCAAAGTCAACTGATCAGCAACCTTAATCACATTTGCAAAAATTCCTTTCTGCCATGTAATGTAGATCAGTCACAGGAGTTGTGTTCTTTACGGCCCCTGATTTTCTCCCACACTCTTGGGGAAGAGGTTATACAAAAGTGAGGGTCACTGGGGCACCTTTAAGAATTCTCCTTAACACAACATATAAAAATACAGGATGCTCAGTTGAATTTGAATTTCACAAAAAACGACACATAATTGTTTTAGTATAGTTATGTACCATACAATATTCGGGACATATATACTTAAATTCGGGCATAAATGCTGCTGTTTGTTTATCAAAAATTCAAATTAAATTGGGCACCCCATATTTTATCTGGCAACCTTAGATGCAGAGCCTCGGAGCCTCTGCACCACACAAAGGCCAAGATTGGCCTGCAGTAAAAGAAGGCATTTCCTTTGTGAAGCAAGCAGCAATAGAACTTTCTTCAGCTGGGGGCCCTTGGTGATAAGACAAGGCCTCTGTGGCCTATTTCTGCAACATCACTTTCTCTGCTTCCCTTCCCCAGATCCCTCAGCCCACGGCTGTCAACACCCTGCAAACTCACGGAGAGCAATTGCTGTTCCCAGGCTATGAGCACAAGTGGGCCCCCAAGGTCAGCCACAGAACCTCACTAGCCCAGAATCACAGCCTGCTGGTGGGCGGAATGGGGAACTCAGCAGGGGAGTCTGGGGTGCGGGGGGAGGCAGAACCCACCCCGGGCTGTCGGCCCTCTGCATGCATGGACGATCCCTGCCCCAGAAGAAGCTCTTGCCCTCGAGGCGGGCCACGGGGGCTCTCTGGGCCACGGAAAGCTTCCCTCACCAGCAGAGGAGTTTTCCTTGCAAGCCACTCTTGGCTCTCCTCGAGGCTGCTCCAAATCCTTGCCAACAACACTTCAAACTCTGGCCAGCCCTGTGTTACATTTTAACAGGCCAGGCCCTATTAGCCTGATCCTAGGATGGGTTATTCTTTCCAGTTTTCACTAACAAAAATCCCCTTTTATTTGGACACTCAAGTGGCCTCTAGGAACGAGGCTTTCATGTGTTGCCAAAAATGTTCGGATGCGGCAGCATTTGTGTGTGTGGCCAATTACATCGGTACCTCTGGGGTTGATCCCACAGGCCTTTCTCAGGCAAAATTCCTGTGAACTTCCAGCAGACCCCCCACCCTTTCTCCTCAGCTCTATCTGCAAGAGGAGGCCCCGGGCGGCTGGAGATGGGCTTTCACATGGAGTTCTTACCCTTATGAAATCAATCTGAGTGGGGACAGTGATTTATACGTACCCTAGTCAATGCATTATTAGAATTAATATCATTATTTTGCTGCTTCCCTTTTTAGGTTTTTCCTCTCATAAATCAGTTTAGTTCGATAAGATTGGGCTGAGTTTTGGCTGCACACAGACGAGAGTGTTCGGCATTGGGGAGCTAAGGACCATTTGGCGAGTTCAGACAATGCCTCCATTGTTTTCTGATTTATTGAACGCTCAGGTCTTGCTAGTATTACACGTACTCGTTGATGTTTTGCAAAGCAGGGATTAGTAAGATTTTTTTTTTTTTTTAACCTGGAAACCATCTCCATGCAGCGCTGGTTTATCAGAGTCTCTATCTAGTTTGTCGTAAGCTGCCTTTTCCACGGCCAAGTAATGGCCACCAAAAGGGTGGGTGGGTATTTTGATAATCATTCTTTCTTTCCATCTTCATATTTGGCCAACATACACACTAACCTGTCCCATGTGTGTGTTTGGAGTTTCCTAGCTGCCTGCAGAAGAGGACCTACTTCAGTCTTTTTCTTCAACACCCTGGTCGTACGATCTGTCTTGTTGATGCTATCCTATTGCCAAACCAGCGCGAGCTGTAGCCTCCCATCAGAAGCCCACCGAGACAGGCACTTGGGGCATATTCAAGGGGGCTTGGATTCCCTCTTCCACTGGCTTCTTCTTGCACCTCACAAAAAGGTTCGCTATCTGATTGTCCAAAACTTGCTGCAGAAGTCACCAGGAAAGCCTAAGGCATTTTTCTTAAGAAAAGGACAACATCAGAAATGATTAGAACCTAGCCCGCAAGAGGAACTCAGGAATAGCCGATTTATCTGGCAGCCCCGTCGGGCTCACATCATTTTGTTGGCCCACCACATCTTCACCCCTCCATCCGCCACCCACCCGCTCACCAGCCATGGAACCAGAGTTCCATGCAATGGCTTTTGCTGTCTGTACCCCATGCCTGGGGGCTCCTCTGCCCCCTTTCCTCTTTGCCCAGAACACGAACTTAGGAGAATAAACTCAGGAGAACAGGGCCGCATTCCCACCGGCACACACAGCTCCTCCTACGAGGAATTCAGATGTTAACCCCTCTAAGGGTGGCCATGAGCCTGGTGGTGTTCTACCCGATGAAGTCTAGCAGAAATTGATGCAAAGATAAGTCTTAAAGAGGGGCGCCTGGGTGGCTCAGTCGGTTAAGCGTCCGACTTCGACTCAGGTCATGATCTCTCAGTCTGTGAGTTCGAGCCCCGCGTCGGGCTCTGTGCTGACAGCTCAGAGCCTGGAGCCTGTTTCAGATTCTGTGTCTCCCTCTCTCTGACCCTCCCCCGTTCATGCTCTGTCTCTCTCTGTCTCAAAAATAAATAAACATTAAAAAAAATTAAAAAAAAAAGATAAGTCTTAAAGAGATGGGGTTTTTGAGCCCACGGTCTTCTGTATAATAGTCACTCACTAAATAGTTGTTGAATCAACTGAGGTTGATATCAATTTGTTGTCTGTTCTAAGAGAAATTATTAAATAAAATTTAAAACATGCCCCCTCAAAGTAAACTTTCCCAAATAAGGGCTTGTTGCTGTATCTTTAGTGACAAGAGCTGCAGAATGGCCCCCCCCTTTCCCCAGGCAAAGTTCAGAGCTGGAATTCTCAGGGCAGCCTTAATTTTACTAGAAGCATAACATGCCTACATGTGAGCACAGCATATTGTACCATTATTGTTCCCCCAATCCCTATTCACACACCTTCTCTGGCTAACACATGCAAGTCTATTTCTTCCAAGGGGGGACATTACAGAGGAAAATGAATCAAGAAATTGCTTTGGGAAACTGAAAGAGATCTTTAAAATGTTGGTTCTGGACCGCATACCATTGAGACGGCAGTCAAAGTTGGCAAAATCTTGACTAGGGGTGTTACAAGTTACCCCTCTTACTACCTTGTAATTCCATACGCTAAGGTAACAGGTTTATTTCATCTATGTCATTAACACAGTATTCTGGGAAGCTGACACATTATTAGCCCCATTTTACCTATGCCAAAATCGAGACTCAGGGAAATTAGGTAGCTTGCCCCGATAGTCGAAGGTATGGACCAGAGCCAGCTTTCTCATTCTCCTTTTGAGAAAATGTTGTTCAGTATGAACATATTTCCTTCTAAATAGCAACTCTTATTTTCTTATCCTTTCAACCAGGCTTTGAAATCCTTGATGATGTGAGGATGATGATGATAATGCTGACGACCCTAGTGACCATTTGTTTTGACCCACTACACTTTCAAGCACTGTATTATGCCTGAATGTAGTCTTCAAAATGACCCTGTAAGTCAGGGTAATATTAGTTCCATTTTATTCATTAGGAGGGGAAAAGGGCTAAGAGATGTAGATTAATCAAAAGTTGCCCAGCTAGGGGCGCCTGGGTGGCGCAGTCGGTTAAGCGTCCGACTTCAGCCAGGTCACGATCTCGCGGTCCGTGAGTTCGAGCCCCGCGTCAGGCTCTGGGCTGATGGCTCGGAGCCTGGAGCCTGTTTCCGATTCTGTGTCTCCCTCTCTCTCTGCCCCTCCCTCGTTCATGCTCTGTCTCTCTCTGTCCCAAAAATAAAAAATAAATAAATAAATAAAAATTAAAAAACCGTTGAAAAAAAAAAGTTGCCCAGCTAGAAAACAGCCAACCTCTGATTTGGACTATGCTGTGTGCGTCCTCAGTAACTGTTAGATTTCACTGACAGAGTATTCAGTTAGAAAGCCTAGGCTAACTGCTTTCATGTCTTTTTTCCCTTTACAGCCCAGACTTTCTTTCTCTTCATTTCTCACGCTGGGCATTTCCACCTGCTAGCCCCATATAATATTTCTCGGTGTGAATGTGACTAGTACGAACACAGAGGCTACCGTCTGCAACACAATGCACGAGATTCAAAGGAGGGCAAAATGTAAGCTTCTCTCTCTCTCTCTCTCTCTCTCTCTCTCTCATTTCTGTCTCTATCTATCCCTGTCTTTCTCTTTCTTTCTTAATAGCTCCATTTGAAGCTCAATACTGTCCTACCTCTGGCTTCTCACTGATAGCACAGATCAGGGCCACCAGGAGAGACCCTCCTATTTTACCTCATTGAGACTCCTTGTAAATGATGCACCTTTTATACAATGCAGTCTTCGCAAGGTTTGCCGTGGAAAACCCGGTGGAACACAGAAATGGATAGCCATGCCTCAACTGCTGGAAATGTTCGTGGTTCATTCCAGATAGGGATTCGTTCTTCTTTGAAGTGGTGTGGCTGCTCGGTAAAATCAGAAAAGTTGTGTTCAGCCCTCATGTCCGAAACCCACTAGTTATGTACCTTTAGACAAGTTACTTAATTTTACTGACCATATGTTCTCATATATAAAATGAGGATAATGCTATGCTAATTTCTCCTCCTATGAGGATTAAAATATCCCTATTCTGGCAAGGAGTAGGTCCTCAACAAATATTGCTTTCCTTTTGGGAATATATGGAATATAACTTAGCTTCATCTCCAAAATGAGAGGTTATATAAAATGTAACCATTAACTCTTAGACTGCGTCTTAACACATGGAAGCACTCAGAGGTTACTGGTTAAGAAGGACTCAGTTTACCCCTTGCACTAAGCACTCCAGCCCAGCTGTGTGGACCAGCATGGGTGGTTCACCACCTCTAGGCCCAAAGTGGTGAGGAGAGGGAACCTAGAACTTAACTTCTAGGACGTGGAAGGAGAGTGTCACAGAGACAGACACCACTGGAGAGGGACAATGACCTCAGTGGAAAGAACCAGAGGGATAAATACCTCAAGCCCTCTCCCCTCCCTCCCCTCCATATCCTGCTAGCATCTGCCATTGGACAAACCTAACAAGAAGCCACAAAGCAAGTCTTCCAGGGCACAGAGCGGGGATGAAAAATATTGGGGGGTCTAGAGGAGCACAGGAACCAGAGAGCTTGTCTTACCTGGCCCACGAGCCCAGCCATCACACATTTTCAACTTCTTACAGCAGCATGTAATTCTCTTTGGGGTCTGGACTCACCTCCATTCTAGAAGAGTTGCAAGTGCTGGGTTTGAAGAGTGTGTGGGATCACTGGGGCGTGGCTGTCATTTCATGCAGACGTACAGGCTAAATTGTGTTCTCAATCCCCATTCCATTTTCCTTCCTTTCTTTAATTTACTATGGCCTGCTCTACATTTTATGGAGCTATTTTAAGCATACACAGGAGATCTTCTTGCCCTACACAGGGAACAATCAATGTTCTCACTTAATAATTCATTCTTTCATTAAATGCCCCAAGTAATTAAATAAAACATTAATAAATTCCACACTGATATTTGCTAAACTTTTGTTTCTAGAGAGTTTTACCTGTTGGAGGATATGCTGGGCCCATTATTCACTGTGATGAACAATGAAACAAGGAAGCCTTTACAGCATACAGACCCAAAGTCCTAATTTCACCCTAATATTTATCAAATCCCTACCAAGGTATTTCACAGACATCACTTCAATACTGAAATAGCCCTAAGAAGTTTTAAAGAAACTGAGGTCTGAGAATCTCAGCGTCTTGCACAGGGTCCCATCGGGCAGAATTCAACGCTGGGTTTTGTCCGTCGCCAAAGCCCTGCTCTTTCTACTACTACCCAACCATTCTACCTTTTCTTACACATCTGTGGGGCAGTAGGTGATATGGAAAAAATATCCAAATACCTCACAGAGCTGTCCATATTCACTGTGTGTGTGTGTGTGTGTGTGTGTGTGAGAGAGAGAGAGAGAGAGAGAGGAAGTGGGCACCAAGTACGGATTTCAGAAGCTTGGGGGACCACCTCTGAAGAATGTTCTGAAAGGGTGGGGATGAGGGAGGGGAGAAAACTGGCAAAAATAGGATCTTCTGCTCTCACCTCATTCCCTTGAACATCTTTCCCCAAAAGAAATTCAGCCAGCATTTTTTCCACAGGCCCAAATGTTTATCTAAGTTCTCCAAAGAAGCCCACCCTCACTGAAGGTGATTATGTCCTGGCCCTGCTCTGAATCATTAGAGGCACAAATACTGAAAGGGCTTTCACATTAGTACTGGGTCACACTCCTTTAGAATAAATTGTTCCTTTGATGACCTCCCTGTTAGCACCTTCTGATTGTTTCACATCATCTTACAACATACTTCTTTGCTTTGACATTAATTTTCTAGAAGGTGTGGATTGATGTTAAATCTCTTGAAAGTCCTCCGAATGTTAGGATCGTCTCGTTGCTTAGGGAGGAAGCTCATGTCCCTTCACAGCCCCACTGCTCTGCCACCCACACCCCCGACAGCTCCTCTTCCTACATGTCCCCATTGGAATAATGGTCCTATTGGTCTGTCTGTGGTCTCAGTAACCCCTGACTCCTGCCCCTCCCTCAGACCCACAGCAAATCAGTCATCAGGTCTTGTTGGACATGTGCCGTGAATGTCTTCCTCCTTTCTCCAATGACCCCCATAGTTTAAGCCCTAATCTTCTCCCCTTTGACATACTCCATGAAGGGTTTTTTGAATGATTGAACAAATGAACCATTTTCAGAAAGCTACTCTTAATCACCTCTCCACTCCCTAGTCTCGTTCCACTGAGCCACCAGAGTTAGCTTTGAAATATTGAGATTTGATCACTACACTTGTTTAAAGTACTTCTTAATGTCTGCCAATTGCCTAAGAGAATATTCCACTTTACTTTAACCCAACACAACACGGGCCCCACCCTCCTTTCCAGGTGCTCCCACCAGCCTACCGTACATTTATTATCCATTCATGCCTCTCTTCCTTTGCCCACAATGTACTTCCTACCTTCAACACTTATCACCCTGCTTCTCATCACACCTCCTGCATTAGCATGTGTCCGTGCTATCCACCGTGGCACTAGGAAGATTAGCTCAGTTAGCAACGGCTGGGGAACAAAACCACTGATGATGCACGTGGCCATTTGGGAGCACTCATGTGTGGGATGAGTGTATAGAGGGTGAACCGTTGGGGCACCCAGTGGCTCAGTCAGTTAAGCGTCCGACTTTGGCTCAGGTCATGATCTCACAGTCCCTGGGTTAAAGCCCCGCATCAAACTCTGTGCTGACAGTTCAGTGCCTAGAGTCTGCCTCAGATTCTGTGCTCCCTCTCTCTCTGCCCCTCCCCTGCTCATGCTCTGTCTCTGTCTCTGTCTCTTAAAACTAAATAAACATTTTTTAAAAAATTAAAAAAAGAAGGGTGAGCCATTATTAACCAGGGCCAAGTTAATCTGTGATAGTTCCAGTGTTGCTATAGGAACATGGAGAGGACAGGCCTATGTCCATGAGCTGGTGTGCCACACAGGACCCAGGCATCCCGGAGACCTGTCTGCCAACTAGGGGTGGCGGAGGCAGGGACTAACTTATCACATTGGTTAGCTAAAATGCTTTTCTTGTCAGTCGTGATCTACAGAGACATAATTCTTTGCTACTTCTTTCTGGCTCTTGATAATGCAATCTTATATTATCATGTACATGTCTAAAGGAAGGAACAGAGAATGACAGAAGAAAATGGTGAGCAACATCAGAGAGAGGAGGGGCACAGAAATCGATGCACTTCTTGTAAAATTGCTATCTTTTTCTCCTCCTTTCTTCACAGGAACCACCCAATGGAATGCATGTGAGACCAGAGTAGACTAGAATATTTCTTTTTTTTGAGAGAGAGAGAGAGAGAGAGAGAGGCTGCAAGTGAGGGAGTGGCAGAGAGAAAGAGAGAATACCATAAGGGGTGGGGGGGGGGAGGAAGAGAATGAGAGAAAAGTGGGGCTCACCCAAACCGGCGCTCAAGCTGACCCAATGTGGGACTCAAACTCCTGAACCATGAGATCAGTCAGATGCTTAACAACTCAGCCACCCAGGCACCCCTAGACTGGAATATTTCAAATGTTCTTTACCTGCAAAGCCTTTCCTTCAAAAGGGATTTTGGTGGCACTATATTGGTAAGTCAGGCAGAAATGCAGCTGGTCAGCGCAGGGGCCTGGGAGCACTTCTTGGCCTGCCCAAATCCCCCTCCACTGCGGCCTGGGAAGCCCCCAGGGTTGGGGCACAATTGGAAAGCCCCTGAAGAAGACCAGTATCTGATAGGTCGGCCCACCAGAGAGGACTGAATCTCAACCAGGTCAGAAGGTCCAGCGGGGGAGGGTATAGGAGGTACCATTACAAGCTCTCCTTGAGTTTTCTGTATTAACTTTTCATCGAAGAATTCTAACAAAGCTGTTTTTCTTTTACCTTTGCCGGTCCCTTACTTGAGACGAGAAAATGGCTGCATCATTTGTGGCCTGCGTGTGTTGTGTCTGGTTCCCGTGGTTGGTTTTCTGGCTTTGAAAACGAAACCGTTCATGGCTCAGCGATGGAAAGCAGACCACGGTTTGTCAGCAAAGCCATTCGTCATGTCCCCCAGAGGGGGCTGTGAACTCCCGCAGCCTTGTGCTCTGCCAGCACGCAGACCACCCATGCTGCAGCGCGCGGAAGGCCACCAGGCCGCGCCGGGCATGAGGCTCCGCTACCCAGCTGGCCCGAGGCCTCAGCCAGCTCCCAGCTGGCCCCGGGGACACAGGTCTGAAATAAGCCAGTGTAACGGTCCTTGGAGACTGCAACCTACCTGGCGGTCCAGGTCTCTTGTAGGGTGAATCTGAGAGGGGCCCAGGGTAAACTTACAAAAAGGTCCAGCGTGAACAGAGCTTCTCAGATCTGCTTCAGAGCAGAGGCCGGTGAGGAAGTCACTTTACTGCTCTGTTAAAAGTTGTTTGGCTATGTTTAAGTTGCACTCTTTTGTTTTTTACTGCGCTGCGGAAAGCTAGTTGTAAAACGCTCTGACATACAGCAGTAGGGCAAAGAACTTCTGTTAGCTAACGTCTGCACCTGCTGGGTGGGGGGAACCAAAGGCGGCATGCGGAAGCATCCTTGGAAAAAGAAGCTCCTGAGGCAGCTGTCCCAGGCATGCCAGCGTTTCTCGGCAGCTCTGTCAGACTCACCTGGGACCTGGCTCCAGAAGCACTGGGCCCACCCAGACTGCTGGGGCTGGCCGCCTGGAATCTGCATTTATAGCAAGTTTCCCAGGTGACCGTTGTGTGAACTCCTCTGAGAACCGGCCAATGTTGACTGTAGGACTCCACGCTGGGGAAATGGCTCTCCAGGGGAGCCCAGAAAGGTGTTCTCCTCTTCAGGGAGGTGGGGGCGGCCAGGGCTGCTTCCAGGGCTGATAGCGGGGCCAAAGAGGAGAATCCTGCCGGCGTTGCCAAGTTGGGTCAAGACTGAAGAAAGTGAGTGAAGAGCCCGAGCCTTCTGAATGCATAAAAGACTGGCATAAACATGCCACTTGGAGCTGGGAAAACAGCCTAAGACGGAAGGGAAACGAGTGGTAATTGGGCTGCACGAGCAACACGTTGAACCTAGAGCCTGTACTTAAAACCTTGTGCACTCTCATGTGTTTGTTCGTTTTTATAGCAAGTGATGACTACCTCACATTGTAATTTTAATAAAGGTAAAGCCGTAATAGAAAAGGCACAGAAGTACAGACTTCTCACTTTCTCTCGTTTGAACTATTGGATCTCTTTTCTCATTTGTCATAGGCATCCAAGGTGCTGCACCACTCACCCAAGGTTCACTCCGGGTGCTCAGGACTTCCCTTGTACCTGCAGGGACACCGAACCCGTGATTGATCCTGACCCCAGAATTGAACTGACCTTTCAAGGCTTCCCAGAACACACTTAAGTAATCCCAGTGCTCCAGTCTCCCTCTGACTGATCCCTGCCCAAGAAAGCCCTCAGACCAGGCCTGCGCTCCAGGGACTGGCTGGGTTACCAGTTGTCCCAGACCATTTGGCGCTTTGTCAGCTCCCACACTGGATGGTGACTCCTGAGTCAGATTTCCCAACTTCATGACTTCAGCATGTGTGGCCGAAGGGACTGGGCAGTCATGCTCTCCACAACATCTGGCATGCTCTGCCTCTTGGGGCTTCATCTTGCAAATTTTCCAAGGAAAAAAAAAAAATCTTAATTATCTAATTTCATTCCCATTGGGTACAATGGTGAGTTTTGGGGAGGAGGAGGGGCGTCCTGAAAAAAAAAAAAAAGGCTCTGTTTCTTCCTGTGCGTTATCTGTCTTTGAAATCCAGTGATAAAGATGTATGTGGGAGACAGGAGGGCTTTTGGGTGGAGGACACATTCCAAGATCTACTGGCCTGAGCAGTCGGCCAGTTGTATGTTACCCAAAGATGATTTGTACGAACACAATGAGTATTCCCTGACTGGGGTGGGGGCGTGGGGGGGACCGTCACTCCCTACGACCAAACCTCCTTGGAAAAATAAAGAGAGAGAAGGGCAAATGGCACTAGCGGTGTGAGCAGAAAAAGAGGGTTTAGAGACCAAGTAAACGATGAAACGGGGATGAAAAAAAAAAGTAATAGCTGGAGGGAGGAACCAGGAGACGGTTCTCCATCTTCCAAGAACCAGTTTTTCCATTTCCCCGATCATCCCTCTTACTTTTAAAAGAAAAGACTTTTTTCTTCATTGTATTAATATTCTCAAAGTGCTTCACTGCAACAGACGCTTTTGAGAACTGTTGATTGAGGAGTCTCTCTCTTTACGTTGGAATATACAACTCCTGGCCAATGCTTGAAACGCATCTAGACTTGGTAAAGGCTCAGTGAGGAACTTGCATAGCTAATATGCTTTTTCTTTTAATCGCCTTCACTAGTGAAGGAAGTTTTTGGCTTTGCGGACAAAAGGTAAGTGACAGTGAGGCCCTCTTTGATTTCCTTTTCTCTTCCTTTCCATTTCCTTCCTTCTTCCTAAGAGAGTAATTCTTAAAGAAGATAAAGACCACCAAGTTGCAATTAGCTCCCCCACTCATATTGGTGAGCATCATGGAGCCTTGGTCTCCCGCATTCTTGCACAGTGTTTCACATGTGGTGAAGACTGAGAAACATGTGTTTAAAAAAATTCTTTTAATGTTTATTTACTTTTGAGAGAGAGTGCGAGTGGGGGAGGGGTAGAGAGAGGGAAACACAGAATTCGAAGCAGGCCCCAGGCGTCAGCCATAGAGCCCAACGCAGGGCTTGAACTCAGGAGCCGCGAGATAATGACCTGAGCCGAGGTCAGACGTTTAACCGACTAAGCCACTCAGACGCCCCCTGAAAAAATGTCTTAAATGGATACAGGCAATGTCCTTGGTTCTCAGCTGATGAGTCGGCCTCAATGCCACTTCCTGCTCCATCCTCATCTGTGCCACAGGGGAGAGAAGCCTGGAAACCCTTCCTTAGAAATCTTCCCTGTATGTTTGGATGTTAGCATCTGCCTTTCAGAGACGCTTGCACAAAGTTTGGAAGCCAGACGTCTCCCGCGCGAGTCCCAGGCAGACCTGCGGTCAGTCAGCAGAAGCAGGGGCTTCCAGGAAAGCTGTAGAGAATCACCTGCTTCAGAGCTATAGGCCAGTGGAATTTCTGCGGACGAAATGGTGACATCAGAGCAAGCTTTTGAGAATTACCCACCCCAATACCACGGGGAGCTGAGATCAGGCCATTTCCCTGACCTTAGCTCCCAGCCTTTCCAAAAGTTTTTGTGAGCATCTAATTCTCTGAATGAATGCAATTAGGGCTGATGATAACCTAGAATGGCTTCTATTTCCCTGACCAAGCTTTGAAAACTGTAGCAAGACATAGGAATGGGACGAGAGCACTTAGGGAGGGAGTGTAGATAAAGAGGACCAGGAAGCACAGAAGCTACCTCCTGCCTCCCCCTGCCTGGCACTGCCCGCTAGCTCCACGGGGTCACTCCCAGTCCAAGCCAGGTGGCTGGTAGACCACCTCTGATGCTCCTCAGAGTTAAATAACAATGGCACCCAGGACTACAGAACGCTCTTTCCCTAATTTAGAGCAACAGCCTTTACTTTAAGTAGCCTGCTTTACAGATTCCAAATGTTAATAGCACAACTTCTGGAATATATCGATTCAGGTTTAAAAGGAACCCACCTATGTCCAGCATTCACTCAATGGCATATCCTGTAAGAGCAGAGTAACTCAAGTAGAAAAACAGTGTTTCAGTCTCTTCAGTCTATCATTAATCTCAGCCAAATCGACTGTTGGCTCCTGAATACAGTCCCTGTAAACAAGAAAACACGGGGCGATCTCTAAAGGGAGGCACCTCCAGCATATACAGACACTCAAAAATCTGTTAACTGGGTGAGTTTTCAAAACCACAGAGAGAATTCTGGGAGACATGGTTATGAGGACAAAATAAACTTTTAGATGCAGAAAGAGCATTGAAACTTTTTAACTTTTTAACTCTTCCGTGGAGCTAACACCACGGAAAGATTCTTGCTAAAGAGGCTCCTTATCTACAGAATGTGAATTTCTGGATCTCTAAAAAGGAAAGAATGTGAACCTATGTCTTTCTAGAGTCACTCCCATCCTTGCCCTAAGAAGTGCTTAATTACATAGAAACAATTTAACAGGCGTGCCAGCCAGAGTATCCAAATAAACATTTCCTAACAAGAGAGTTATTTAAAATCTTCATGAAATATCATTAAAACATCAATGTCAAGAACAACACCTGCAGTATTTTAGAATTATTTCAGAGGACCGTTTCAAACTTTCGTTCTTCTTGTGGTGAAAGAAAGTGGAACCTGGAAGCTGGGAGCTTGAGCCCCTGGGCTGGCCACTTTGTAACTTGCTTTGTAACTGGGACTGGCCTTGGGAACAATCACTTTGCTTCCTTCAGTTGCTTTTCTTCAGCTGTAAAACAGGGGAAACGCATGTCCGCTCCCAACCCCCGGGATCATTGTGAAGATAAAATGGTAAGAGTGTGAAAATGTCTTAGAAAATAGGAATATTTTCAGCACAGAAGCCAGTACTAAAATCTTGTGCTCCTGATTATGGTAACCCTATCTAATTACCCAGATTTTAAATGATCGGTCTTGTAACGACGAAACAAAAACCCTCGATAACCAATTCCTATGGTGTGGGAGGGGAGAGTGATTTCATTCCACTGACTTACAAACAGTAAATCTGTACCCTCGCAACATGGCCATCACACACGGAGGCTTGCAAAGTTGGTATGATAACAGCTGGTCTGTGAGTATCAGACGGAGTGGACCATGTCCTCACTAATAAATGTCAGCTTGATTTGAATTACTTGCTAAAGCACAGCTTAGACAAAGCCAAAAAGGAAAACCAAAGCTTTCTCGATAAAATGGAATCCCAAAGCATAAATAAAAGATTCCACCTGAGAAGAATGATTTATTATCTCGCACTCGAGAAAAGGATGCACAGTCCATTCTATGTGACCACATCTCTTAAGTTGTTTGCTACTGGTTTATAAAAAGCTCATGCACGTGTGTACATATGCACACAGATGCACACATACACTCCACAGATTTGTAAGTTCAACTAAAAGGAAAACTAGAAGTTATGCATTGGTTATTTGAAAGGAAGCCAAGAAAGTTTATTCTTTTCAAGAATCGACACTTCTTTGCCCTGAAAAAAAAAAACAAAAAACAAAACAAAACAAAACAAAAAAAAAAAAAACAAGTTACCCAACGTCCAGGGCAGAAACACTGAAGAAAAGTTTACAATGGCCAAAGAGAACTTGGGATTCAGGCCAGCAGAGTTTACCAGTCCTTTGGCCTGAAAACAAGCCTGTCACAAAGAAAAAAAGGTGGAATGTCTAAAACTTACAGATGCATCATACCGAGCATGAAGATGTACATGAATTTATTCTGCATCAAGCTAGCTTGGGCCATATACAATTCACTTTCTTACAAGCCGTTTGATTATTAATGCTGGAAATAGGGGCACCTGGGTGGCTCAGTCGTTTAAGCATCCGACTCTTGGTTTCAGCTCAGGTCATGATCTCATAGTTGGTGCATTCAGGCCCCGCATTAGGCTCTGTGCTGACAGCGTGGAGCCTGGTTGGGAGTCTCCCTCTCTGTCTCTGCCCCTCCCCTGACTTTCTCTCTCTCTCTCTCTCTCAAATAAATAAACTTTAAAAATAAAAATTAAAAAATTAAAAATTAAAAAACAAATGTTGGAAATAATCACTTTACACCAAAAAGCCCTTCATTCTCCAAGTTCCCCAGGCTTCCAGAGACATGACATGCTATGAGGAATATTTATATTTTTGTGAGGAAGGCACCAAATACCTTTCCTAATGGGAAGCCATCTAGAAATGAAAAGCCATAATGTGTTTTTTCCTTTTTTTCGGTCATACATGAACTAAATGTCTCCTTTTTCCAACATGATTTAGGCAGCTTTACAAAATCAACATCAGGTTTTTGAGGGGCTTTTTCTTAAGGTTCTTATAGGTATACACCCGGCTCACCATGTGATCACCACTATTCGTTCTATAATTAAGCTAGGTGGAATTATTGGGAGAAGATATTAGATCAGCGGAGAAGTCTTCTGAGGGCTCAGTGAGCAACTCTGTCTTCCATTTAAAAGAGCTAGTCAATAAGAAGCCAGTATTTCAGTTGTGTTCTACCAACATAGCTGACAAGTTATCACTTAAAACCTAGGTTTTTCCCCATGCAAGCCCCCCTCAGGAACCCTACCATACCTGGAAAGAACACAGATTCCTATTTTCTTAAGGGTCTGTATTAGAATGTTTGACTCTAAGAGGTCAATGAAGAAAGCAGGAAGGCTAGGCACTCATGACCCAGGCTCTGTTGCTTTGAAATTCTCTCATTTGGCTTTTCTATGTGTGTTGGCTTTATCTTTAAGTTGGTTTCCTTCGTGATTGCAAATTGGCTATGAATAGCATCTAGGGTTCTATTTTTCCTTATTCATGTTCAGCAAGCAAGAGACAAAAACTCTCTTAATTGTGAAATAACCTTTTCTTCTTCAGTCTTATTTGGCCACCATAAGTCCCATGGCCAACCCTTGATTCATAGTTGCCAGGGGACCATCAAGTGTGAATTGTCAAAAGCCCTGGTTCCAGAAATAATGACCAGCACAGGAGATGAGGTTGTTATCTCTGAAGTGGACCAATCAAGACCCATCCCTGATACCAGGGATTGAATGAACCAGTTATTGGGCTGCATTATGGGTGGCGATTGAACATCTGAAGAAAATCAGATGTTTTGTTAAGAGGAAGAAAGGGAACATGAAACCTAGAAAAGGATTAACAATGTCCATCTTAGAACCCAGTGGGTTACCAGAAAAAGTGGCAAGAAGAATTTTCCCATGGATGGCGTGTCTCAAATTTATGTGGGGCAGTGGTCCACTGTTAGTAGAAAGAGGTGTTTCTAGTTATCACTGGCTACCACCAGCCCCAGGAAAATAGATTAGAATTTCCTTAAGAGAGAGCACTGCAAATAAGTTTACATAGCCTGATGAAACTTTATCAAAGCCTGTTATAAGAGCTGTAAAGTCTAGAAGCAAAGACATTCCCCGCATCAGCAAAAACAGAAATACTGACTCAGAACAAGAAGCAGAATGAAGGATGCAACGACACAACAGGCCCAAATGTCCTTAAGAAGACAGAGTCACTCTGCCAAAGGAAAGAAGGGGACTGCGGTGACTTTGGGAGTCCGTATTTCTATTAGACAGAGCTCAGAGCCAAAGACGTGAAGATAGTTCCAGAGCCCTTGGTTAACTACTCAGAGCATTGCTATACCTGCTTTCTCTCCCAGGTGGAGAACAATGTTTCTTATGAAGGAAGATCTTCCCAGACCTCCCCAAAGGTGAGCAGATTGGACTTCCTGACTTGCTGCATCACCATAGGAGGGTCATAGAGGAGGAGACCTAAGTAGCACTCCTCTTGAGTAGATCAACAAGGCATGGACTTCATCTGAGCATGCTTTGGTATTGCTACTTTGGGGCTAGGGAGGAAGATAGGAAGCAACTAAGGAGCTTAAAAACCAAAGAAAACTATGGACAAACAAAATTTTTAAAAATTGCAATATACTATATACCAAGATACACACACACACACACACACACACACACACAAATTATTGCCTGAAATTTTCATATCATTAAGACCAAAATACTTGCCAGACTTAAGTCATCTTGAGTTAGGTAGAAATGATAGAATTTTCCAGGAGACTACTGCCCACCGCATACCCCAGTAAAGAAGTCCACTATACAATGATAAATGGCCATGTAGTATAGAACAAGATTCCATCAACCTGGATAGTCTAAAATGTTGAGCGAGAAAAACCCCAACAAAATGAGTAGGGGTGAATGCAAAGTCCATTACTTCCATTGAAAGAATCACCTGCATAGACAGAGGGATACCTGCTTAATAGCTATGAGTTTTGACTGGGTCTGTCAGCTGACCACAAGTTTAATAGGTGATCATTAGCATAATGTAACATCTTTAAAAATCAATATAATATTAAGATCATGGAAAGTGATAACTTCACCATTTTCCAATCGGATCAGACCACATCTGGGGTCTGGGGTTAATGGTGATGTTGACAAAGTAAGGCATGTTGAGAGGAGGGTGCCTGGGAGGGTAGAGGCTTGAGTAACCATATCATAGATGTAAGAGAGAAGCCATGCTGTACAATTGGAAATAGAGTCATTCTGTGTTACTCCAAAGAGCAAAGCCCAAGACAGCAGACCTGAGTTGTATAAGAACAAGGAAACACCATTAAGTGCCTTATGTCACATACACAGCAGGCAGAGGGACAAACCCCAGAGGCAGCATGCCTGGGTTTATATCCTGGCTCTGCCACATATTGACTCTGTAACCTTGAGCAGGTTGATGAAACCCTCCGTGCCTCAGTTTCCTCACCTGAAAAACGGGCGTACTCTGAGCCCTAAGGCATGGGATTCTTAGGAGGAATACATGAGTTATAAGTGAAGGGCTTAGACTATGCCTGGCAAGTCAGAAGCACTACGCAAGTCTTCGCTGTTAACACAAAGAACCAGCTTTTTCATAAACAGAGATGCCATGTGTACTGGTTTGCTAAGGCTATGATAACAAAATACCACAACGCGGGTAGCCTGAACAACAAAAACTCATCGCCTCACAGTTCTGGAGGCTAGAAGTCAGAAATCAAGGTGCTAGCAGGGGTGGTTCCTTCTGAGGACCATGAGGAAGAATCCGCCCCATGCCTCTCTCCTAGCTTCTGGTAGTTTGCTGGAAATCTTTGGTCACCTTGGCTTATAGAAGCATCACCCTAATCTCTGCCTTCATCTTCACATAGAATTCCTCCCGTGTGAATGTGTTTATCTCCCGATTTTCCCTTTTCATAAGGACACCAGTCATATTGGATTAGGGCCCACGCTAATCGCCCATTTTAACTTGATTCTCTCGGTAAAGACCCTCCCTCCAAATAAGGTCACACTGTGAGACACTGCAGATTAGGACTTCAACATATGAATTTGGAGGGACACAGTTCCAGCCATAATACCATGTCACTGGGGATCTTTAAAAAGAGGCCAGATGGGGGCGACTGGGTGGCTCAGTAGGTTGAGCATCTGACTTTGGCTCACATCATGATTTCACTGTTCCTGAGTTTGAGCCCCACGCCTGGCTCTGTGCCGACAGCTCAGAGCCTGGAACCTGCTTCGGATTCTGTGTCTCCCTCTCTCTCTGCCCCTCCCCCACTCTCACTCTGTCTCTCTCTCTCTCTCTCTCAAAAGTAAATGAACATTAAAAAATAAATAAAAATGAAAATAAAAAGAGGCCAGATGATCAGAGATGTTGCTGGTTTAATCCTGCTCTGCAGCCGATTGAGGACATGCTTTTACAAAACAATTACAGGGTCAAATCGGGACTCCCAGCATTCAATTTAAGGTGCAATAAAAAGCTTGATTTCTTAACCCACAGGCCTGACTTGGCTTCACAAATTACAGGGTGAAAAAGCAGAGCAATATTGCTATTACTTTCTTTGCCCATTTTCCTATAGAGATAACAGAGGAAGTATCTCCCTGTTACTCCTTCAAGGCTACATTCTGGCTTCAGCCTTCTTTTGGCTCCACAGGTACCAAGCACCCAATAGAGTCGTACCTACGGGGAAATAATATTCTGTCACTTCAGGAGCACTGCAGATTTCCTCCATCCCCATCTTATTTTATCCCCCCCCAATTACAGAGACTACAAACATCAAATAATATCACGCTCACATCCTCATGAGGGAATTGAGAAGTTAAGCTTTTAGTCTGAGGTCATGTAATTAATTAATGGCAGTGCTGTGATTAGGTTTAAGTTTCCCTGATAATCTATCAATTACAAGTCAATTTATTGAGCATCTCCTATTTGTTTAGCATGGTGCAAACTACTGAAGATTGGTGTGAGTCCAACCAAATCACTGAAACTTCCAGCATGACATTAGAAGCCACGTCAGTCCACTCTTAACTAAGCCATGATCATAAAAGCCCTCAGCACATTTTTTTTTCCTTTATTTTGGCGCAATTACACGCACATCACCCACAGGCCTTCACTTCAAACCCCACTGTGAGCAACACTGGGAATGCTCTTTCTCTGATCCTTTCCAGAATCGATCCCTCAATTTTTGCCATTCTTCAGTGAGTATTGGAGGCTGTCTCTGCTCTCTCTCCCCGACAGACCAATACCTTGGAGAGGATGACACTGCCCTTTGCATCGGGCATCTTTCCATAGAAAGCAACGGTTTAGAGTTTTCCAGGACTCTAAAGCCACTTCCGCTTCTCAAACTCAGCTCTCAACTTAGAAAATAGCGGAGTCCACCTCCCCCATATCCAAGGGCAGCCCTAGTAAGTGAGTGTTAAATAAGTCGGGTTGGCTACGTAACAAATGACCAAAAGACCAAATTTCAGTAGAAACCAACACACAGCTGGGGTGTTTTATTTGTGTGAGTGTTTGTTTGTTTGGAGGGTTTTGAGTTTTTATATTTTTTTGCTCACACACCAACGAGTTGAGAGAGGTTTAGCTACTGACACGGTCTGAGTTTGGTTGGGCTTGGGTCCAACCTGTAGGTTGGGTTTAGAGCTCCCCTGCTTGTCCCTCACCTTCCCTGGACCAGCACTTACCTGAGGTATGTTCTTCCCTCAGCAGAAAAGCAAGTACACGAGGGCGAGTCCAATGTCACAAGTGTATTTGAAGCCTGTGCTCACGTAACATCCGCAAACCTCCCATTGGCCAAACAAATCACTTGGCCGGTCCTGAAGTCAAGAGGCCCATCATGAGGCCATGTAAAAGGTGTGCAGGGGTTACACTACTCCAAGGAGGTGCAGGGTCAGACCTATAATCTGATCTTCCCTTGGTAAGGCAAAGACCCAGTTCTTCAGGCTGTCCATGATGGCTCACCCACTATAACTCACTAGATACCTGCCCTTCCAGCAGCATGTTTGACCATTGAGCTACTCCCACCTTCCCCTTGCCTCCCCAAATTCCGTGACACTACCTTTTAAAAAGCAGTTCCTCCCTTCTCACGCTGTTTTATTAAAAGCTTTCTGCCAGGCTGGGAAGTTGAGAATCCCACCTGCATCTAATATATGATAATTTGCTAATGCAACCCAGCACTGTTCGCTTTGTTTCCCTCAGTCTGTTGCTTGCCTGTTGCATTGTTGTTGGCCAATTTCCAAAAATCTTAATAAGAAAAAGAAAAAAAAGAAACTATTTAGAAGATGATTATCCAAACATCCGAGCCCTCCTCCAGGTAATGAATCCATATTGAGTGAAGCTAGCATTTGGAACAATATTGTAAGAGGAAAAGAAAACGAAAAATTCCCGTTAAAGTAAATAGGTCCTACAAGTCTATCTTTGCGGATCCACAATATGGAGTCATAGATTTAGTTGTTCACACTTCTCCCATATTTTCAGAGCCATTAAGCAGGGTGGACTTGTCAGGGTTTCAACATTGTAATTGTTTAGCTATAAATTTCCCTGCTGGCTGGGGCCTGAGGTTTCCAATAATCACAGGCAAAGGCAGAAGTCAAAATAGATAGTACATGGGGGAAGGGAGAGAGCCCAGCATGAGGATTTACTGTGGTAGGAGGGTGTGGGGCCGTGGAAAGAGGGTGAAGGCTGCCAGAGGCATAGATGCTGAAGAGCAGAGCACAGGACCATGATAACTCTAGGTTAAGTTGTGAGTAAGGCTTCTGCTCCCCGACATGATGAAAACAAGCCTGAGCTCCTGGTTCCTTCCCACACAACCGACCTGGAAGAACCTCAGAAATAAGAAGCAAAACTAGATTTGAGAAATGAACATAAAAACTGTGGGGGACTCCTTGGTAGACTGAATACGTGGTGGGGACCAACCTGGGGCTGGGGGTACCAGTGAAATGATGAAGAACATGTTGAGGGGAAGCTCTCAAGTTCTGCTCTTGACTGCATTACCTTTGGGGGATAATCATCTGCCCCAGGGTGGAAAAGCATCAGACAGGTGGGAGGTGAGAGGTGGGTAAAACCAGGGCAGGGCCAATACCCTGTGGGGTGAGGAACTGATGAAAAAATGTAGACTGGCCAGTTGGCCTTGAGCACTCCTCTACCTCCTCTGTGCCCCCCCCCTTCAGAACTGGTGGATGACAATCAAAAGCTGTGTTCTTCAAATGATTTTTACTTCCACCCACAATGAGAAAAAACATTTTATGTGGTGACTCAGTACATACAGAGCCTTGTACAAATGGAAGAAAGTTTCACAAAACAACATGCTAACTATTGGGATGCATTCTATATTTTTCAACCTATTCTATTCTATTCTATTCTATTCTATTCTATTCTATTCTATTCCATTCCATTCCATTCCATTCTGTTTCTTCTCCCTCCCCTCCCCTCTTCTTCCTCTCCTTTTCTCCACCTCCTTCTCCTCTTCTTTCTTCCTTTTCTCCCTCCTCCTTCCCCTCCCCTATACTGACTGACTCACTATATTGACTTCATGACCCATTAATCAGCTGCCACCCAGGACTTGGAAAACTTATTCATAGAGATAATATCCTTCCCAGGTTACTTTTTCAGAGTATCTAAAAGAAGATTCTGACCAAAGTTGTGGCCTAATGGAGAGACAAAAATTGGGGTGATGGGTTATAGTTCTGTGGGATCTTGAGCACTGTGCTTTGGATCTCACCCCTGCCCCACTTCTAGAAACTGGGTTTGAGCCCCTCCACCAATAGAAATCGCCAAACATGGTAAATGTTATCCCTAAAGGAAAAAACAATTTTAATATGGAATGCTATATTCAGCCAAATTATCACTTAAATCCAGAAACTGAATAGACATATTCTCAAGCATATAAGGTTTCAGCAGATTTGCCACACAAAGAACTATTTAGAGAATTCAAGTAAAAAGTAAAACCAAGAGGTTGCTAGAAGAAATATGGGAAGAAGGGGGATTCAAATAATTTAGTAGAATTAGTTGTTATCTAAAATATTAAGAAACAAAGGAAAAAATAACTGTATCCATAATAACCCTGAACAAAAGTTTTAAACAGTATCAAGAAGGGGATGGCAGAAAGGGATGGAAAGCAAAGAGATATGAGAACATGCTAACAGGTCCAACGTGTTCAAAGAGAGATTATTAATGGAAGATAGATGATAAATAATAGAAAGATAATAGATAAATGGAATGCAGGTTGATCTGACATAGGTAAAGGGATAAATAAATAAAAATGTAGAAGAGACAGAGACTCTCAGATTAGCTAAAACTGTTTTTCTCTTATATATCAACAATATAAGATCTATAAGAGAAGTTAAAAGAAAACACAAAGTCAAAGGTTGAAAAAGTATTCAAGGCAAATATGAATCAAAGGAGGTCAGAGTATCAATTTTAATATCTGACAACAGAATACAAGGTAAAAACAATAACATGAAGAACAATAAAGCAAAAACAACATAGCCATCATTGGGACACATGATCCTCATAATATAGGTTCAATATATATAAAGTAACAGTGATAAAACTGAAAGAAATGGAAAACAAGGCAACTTCCCCCCCTCCCCCCCAAAAAAAGCATAAATGGTGTAGTCACATTTGCACTTACAACATTTGATGGCTTCCTGCTGTCCTCAGGATAAAGTCCAATATCAGGGCTTGTGAGGCCCTATGTGATCTGTTCCCTCTTACCTCTCCAGCTCCATTCTTCAATACTTTCTGTAACCTTTTTGAATCTATTTTTATTCTTCTTATATGCTTTTCTCTCTTATTCAAAACCATGATGTTTATTGTTCTTCTAGCTGTAACATCTTTCCCACTCTTGCCCTGGTTAACTCATACTTATCTAAACTATGTTAGATTAGATATTACTTCTTCCACAAAGCCTTGAAAGTACTTGTCCTTTCACAATATTCCACTCACTTATAAATTTCCTGCTTGACTCTCTATCTCCCCCACCAGACTGTAAGCTCTATGAGGAAAAGACAGTGTCTGTGGCAGTCACCAACATACTTCTAGTTCCCAGGACACTGAATATCATCAAAGGAATTTAAAAAAAATATATTTGTATAGTAACCAAGTCCAAAAAAAAAATATTTGTATAGTAATAATGGATTATATTGTTTAAAGGAAATCAGCCCAATTTCTGGTTCAACATGGCAGAATTAACATGTGCATTCATCTCTGTTTCTTCCCCCCACCCATAAAACTTCACTAAATGCCGGTAAATAATCTTTTTTAATGTATAAATCCTCCAGAACAAAGAGAAATCTACTGCAGATAGCTTATCAAAGTCAATAAAAATGAAGCCAAACTGGATGGGGTCAGTGGGCATGGAAAACAGCAAGAAGCAAGATCAAAGCACAAAGAACTAGAAAGGCTCAGGAATTGAAGGCACTAGGTGTTTCAGAATACAGGAGTTGAATATATGACTAAAAACAGGCAGATTGATTGAAAGTCTTTATGAAAAATGCAGACACCCTCCTACCCCCTCATCTAGCCCAATGACAACAAGAAACAACCCTACATCCAAGCAAAAGAAAAGAGGTGTACACTGTGGCTAGATTGTTCCAGAAGGGCTCTGGACTTGGAGGCAGGTAAAGCAGAGAGTTGGACTGAGATGCTTTACTGAAATCAAGAAGATTAAGTGGAATTTTGAAACTCATCTTCCCAGTCACTTCCCCAGTTTGTTAGCCCCACCTCAGACTGGCGACTGGAAGGGATAGTTGATTGCAGAATCTGACAACTCAAATAGAAAAGACCTACCCTTGTTGATATCAATCAACTGCCAGACCATGATTTGGTGAGGCCCCCCAGTCAACAGTTCCACCTTGGCACCTGTGGGTTTTTCCATTAGCTTCTGGTTCCTGAGTCTTAAATTGTATATAAATATGAACGATTTCTACTCCTAAGCACTTGAGGAAAACCACTGACTTTAAAGGAAGTGACCCAGAAAGGCATTTACAGGAAATAAAGACACAGCAGGAATGGAACAAAAAATTTTTTTAAATCAATATAATTAATATTTTAAGAGAGATAAGAGAAGATTCTACATCCATGAAACAAGAACAGAGTGCCAGTAAAAAGGATTTTCAGCAAATAAATAAGAGCTCTTGGAATTTAAAAATAGAATTGACAGCTTCCCTGTGGGCTGGGACATAGTAATATGCATAAAAATAAGCTTTGTCTCACCCAAAATTGTCTGTTTGTTGATCTTTACTCAGAGGTCCTAAACCATGTGTGAGTATGCAGATGCTTTTCTATGCATGGTGTGCCATCTTGGAAAGGAGGAGGCAACCTTGGTCCTGCTCATCCACCGACCCCTAGTTCCTCATTTGTGTCCCAGGCTCAGTCTTTGTTCCAATACGTGTAACCACTGATACTCCCAGGGACCCTTAAGCAAATAGAGATCAAAAGAGTTGTGTGCATAAAACAGACTTGACCAGAAAATGATACCCAGGCTTAGAGAGGTAAAGTGACTTGCCCAAGATCACACAGACAAGGGACATGGAAATTCAATCCTAAATTTCCTGATACCTCCCATTTGTTTACTCATTCATTCATTGGAGAAATATTATAGCAGTAATAACAAAGATGATTAGTTTCTGCACTTCCAGAGCTCACAGTCAGATGAAGAGAGAATGGAGCAAGCAAGATAGCTCCAACTGATGCTGAGATGGAACTCTGATCAGGAGGGATATCCAAGAAGGGCGTTCTTCCTGGACTGAGCCCTAATGGATAAAGACAAGAGGGGAAGGGGATGGAGAGGATCAAGATAGAGGTGAGAGTGACCACTGTGCTTTGGGGGCACTTCAGTGGTTCTTGAAGTCTGGACAGCAAAGATCAAATGTAGTCACGAGGAGAGGTGAGACTGAAGCATCAGGGAAGGACCATATCAGCCAAGAGACAGCATGCTATGCTAAGGAAACTGGACTTTATCCCACAGCCAGACAGTAGGGAGACTCACAGTTTTGATCAGGTGACAAACTCTTGCCCAGTATATAATCCATTTAATGATATGGATTCCAGAAGCTACAAAAATACAAGATGGGAGAGACCATTATGAGCTGGTGACTATGCCTGATAAAGGCAGATGATTTAGGTGGATAAAAAAAAAAAAAAGAGGAGGGGATCACTTGGAAAAGGAGACAGTGGCACAAAACAAGGTTAAGAATGAGAGTGTTGAGTTCAAAGAGCAACCAGAGAATCCTCTATCTCCAGGAAACAAGAAAAGACAAGGAAGAAGGTAGGAAGGTTAGGGCCAGTTGAGATAGACACCAAGTTGAGGAGGTTAAACATGGCTCAGCATGTTGGTGCTGCTTCAAACTTTCTTCCCAATGGTGGAGGAAAAGGAAGCCCCGAACTCTCAGGTGGTGGCCAGAAGTAGACTTCTATCATCCCAGAACTTCTTTGAAATCTATGTTTAATATTTAAAATTCATAGGAGTTTTGCATTCTACTTTACATAAGATTGATGTAAAAAGTGTGTTTAATTACTTTCTAGTTAAAACACAACTTCCTATACCCCAAGAAATCTTGCAGGAAATTAGTATTCCAGAAAGATGTTCTTGTGTCTTTTCATGTCTCATGAATGCCAATACCTGGGGGACATGAAGATGCACAACAGTGAGAAATCCAGTTTCTCCAAGTGAGCTGTGAGGTGAAAGAGGTATTTGAGGAAGTTAAATAAGCTGGAGGGTACTGGATGGGTGAGTTAGTTTAAAGTGAGTGGTAGAAAGCCGGGTAAGAGGCTTTTTTTTTTTTTTTTTTTTTTTATTTTTTATTTTTATTTTTTTTTCAACATTTTTTATTTATTTTTGGGACAGAGAGAGACAGAGCATGAACGGGGGAGGGGCAGAGAGAGAGGGAGACACAGAATCGGAAACAGGCTCCAGGCTCCGAGCCATCAGCCCAGAGCCTGACGCGGGGCTCGAACTCACGGACCGCGAGATCGTGACCTGGCTGAAGTCGGACGCTTAACCGACTGCGCCACCCAGGCGCCCCAAGAGGCTTTTGATATAACCATGATGAGACTTCAGACCAGAGGATGATGATGGATGGAGAAAAAATGGAAAAGACACAGAAATTTTTGAAGACTTGACAGATGATTCAATGTGGGGGCAGAAAGGAGAAGAAAGAATCAAAGGCAATTCTGACTTTGAACTAGGGAGGCCAGACGCCAGGGTCAAAGAGGAGGAAGCTGAGAACATGGCAGCTGTGGGTGTCCCTGTGCCTGATGCACATGTGGAAACGTGTTGTAGATGGCTGGACTCAGGAAACAAGACCTAAGGTAGAAACATGAAGACAGGCATGGGGATCATTCTCATCGAAGTCATAGTTGACGCCACAGGGTTGGAAGGAAGCCTGAGTGAGCAAGGGGAAAGAAGGAAACACAGAAAGTTGGGGACATACAAAGATGAATAGTGGAAATGGACAGAGGGGCCTCCATGCAGCAAAGAGGAAAAGGTGTATTGACCCTCAGACACCACAATTTCCATTACACATAGCAGGAGAAAACTGGAAAAAGAAAAAAAGGGAGGCGGGAAATTTCCTGGTTGGTATACCTGAAGAGTCCAGGAGTAGACCCTGACTTCAGGTATGATTAGATTCCAGTGCTGAAATGACGCCATCAGAATTCTATCTCTATCCACCTTTTCACTCTTCTTCCCTTTCCAGCTGCTTCACTCTTAGGCAGATTTTCTCATCATGGTGACCCTTGGAAGCTCCAGACTTTTATCTTCTCATCTCAACAACTCAGATAAAAGAGAACTCCTCCATCCCCAAAGTTCCAACAGAAGTCTCCAACAAAGTTTCAGGTTTGGCTCTGATTGGACCATCCCTACTCACAGGCCCATCCTCAAAGCTGACACCCTGGCCAGCACTGGGTAACATGCCCCTAAGTGTCCCAAGCCAAAGCTACACGAAGTAAGCCCTGGGGGAGGGGGCCTCCCCAAACGAAAGATGCTTTGCAACTTCCATAAAGAGAGAATGAATGCTCTCAGAGGAGCAGAGAGGCTCCAGTGGGTGACGGGAAGGTTTTAAGAAGCTTGGGGTGGTAACAGAATGGCCAAAACATGCAGTCATACAAAGGCCAAGGTAGGGGCAATAGAGGCCCCACTGCACCTGGCTAGATCCCCCCTACATCTCTGCCCCCCTCCACCGCCCGCTTCAGTAGTGAGCCTGATGACAGTGAAGCCCCATCCCCAGCTTCCCTCCTTCATTGTTCCCAGCATGGCACCCAGCACTCCCATCACTACACCCTTCCAGAGCCATGCCAAAGCCACTTTGGCTGAGGCCCATGGGCCTCTCGGACAATCAAAAAGCCCCTCTGGCTTCAGAAAGCAGCCTTGTAATGTGAGAGCCAAGTCCTTCCTGGCTGGACTTCCCCACCACACACATCATACAATTCCTTCTTTCCCAGCAGGTAATTTTTCCAGTGAAAGAATCACCCCTCCCCTGTCCTTCGCCTCTGCCCCACCAATTGTTTGCTGAGGCGAGACCAGTAATGCTCCTTGGCTGGACTTCAGAGTTCCAGTTCAGCCGGGGGTACGAGGCTGGGATTTAACCGAGGACCCCGAAGGGCGCATGTTGCATGAATCATCTCCCCAGTGCCCGAGACATCAAACCACACTTCACCCCTCGCTCGCTCTTTGCCGGCCGCTTCAGCTCATTTGCGTTTGAAGCAACATCACCGGCGGCGGCTCATCTGGAACATCGTGGCACGCTCCCCTTTCCAGGATAGCGAGCACCCTTTACCGCAGAGAGCGAGGAAGAGTCAGGCAGACAGACAGATGGACAGAGAGTCCCGCAGACAGCATGGATGAATATGGATTTGCAGCGTCTGCGGCGGGAGGGCGGCCGTGGCAATCAACTTCAATGCTGCGGGAGCGCGGGATGGACCGACAGCAACTCCCCTTAGGAATCTGAGTGGGCTCTTTCTCGTGTGATGTTTTGAAGCATGTCAGCATTCCTGGGCACTGTCAGCCTCCTCCAAATGACCTGAGTGGGGGTGCGAGTAGCAAGCTCTCACCGCCTTGGGCTGTGCGGAAGGAAATGCTGGGAATACGGGCATACTTTCCTCTCACTGAGAAAATCAAGGCGGAAGTGCCTCAGCCTCAGCTCCCCGTATACCCTCGTATATCAAGGTGCAGATAAGCTGATCTATTACAAATTCTAATGCAGCACGTTTCCCTGACCAGGAGCCTCGTCTCCTCCAGTGCCCCGAGCGTTAGCCAATATTTCATCAAAACCAGCTCCCTTCCAGAGGCCTCCCTCTCTTCTTCCCGCTCATGCCAGAAGGCTCACACCGGTGCCTTCTCCATGCATGTGGCTTACACACACACACACACACACACACACACACACACACGGACACGGACATACATACATGCACACACATGCACATGTACACACACATACACGGACATACACAGACATGCACATGTACACACATATACATACCCAAATAAAACTGGACCCTGATCTTCCAGATACATGAAGCTGCCTTGCCCAACCTGGCTTAAAATGATCATTTTTCACTCTCGAAATGTTTGAATCCCACAAAGAGATGCTTCAAAACACCAAAATGATAAAACACACACACACATGCACCCATACACACAGATGCGCACACACCAACACACATCAAGGAGAGCTGTTACACGAGACATTTGTTTCTGAAAACCTGTCTTCTGATTTCAGCCTTATTTCTTGCTCCACGTAGGCCTAACTCTCCGGTGCCATAAAAGCAAATCCCGAGCCCAAGAGCAGCCCAGCCAGTTCTATGGGCTGGAGTTCATTTCTTGGCAGCCAAGAGGTCCACTTTGTTTGCTTGGAGAGACCTCATCCGGCCACTTTAATACCCGCTCAGTCTTAATTTTCCCTCCTACAAAATGGGTCTAATAAAGCCCACCAAGAGTCGGGCTGTGGGGATTCGTATACTAATATCACCAAACCCTTTTGAAAACGAGCCCATGATTGTCACCCTTCAGGCCTGGCACTCTGAGCCAGGAGGAAGGCAGGCCTCAGCCTGACCTCAAGACTCCGACTAGGTGAGCCGGTTAAGAAAGCGTTGTAGTCCAGCAGGTGGGTGTGAGCAAAGAAGAAACAGCCCATAAAAACTACACTTCCAGCAGAATCTGGTGTATGATTCCAGACACGTATTGTGCATAAGAATAATCCTGAAGGAACAACCCTCTACAGAGTGGACTGAGCGCCAGGCACTGTGTGCCTTAGTTCCTTTTCTTCTTTGACCTAGGTTATAGATGAGGAAAGAATGGTAGAAACGTTCAACAGCTTGCCCAAGTCGTGGAGCCAGACTGTGCCTTTAGCCACTACAGCAAGCAAGGGAGAGAACAAGCGACCGCGCACGTGTGCCTAGAAAAGGGCCGGTAAGAAAACGCGACACAGTATCTCTCTCATGGTTACGGGTGGTAGGATTACGGATGATTTTTTTTTCTTTCACTACAGTATCTGCATTTTATCTAGATTCTTCTCATTTCTACAGTGAAATAGGCATTGTTTTTATAAGAATAAGTTTTCAATGTTATTTGGCAAAAGCACCTGCCATTCCTGTCTCTCTGACCACCATGCTTTCTCCCCCAGAGTAGCAGACACAAGGAGGGCCAGTGCCCACACCGTTAGTCAGGCTCAAGCCATTCCTCACACACAGCCCCCAAAACAAGGCAGAATGACAAGAAGAGGTTAGCCAGCTGCTAAGAAATGTCATCATCAAGGCGGGGGAAAGTGGTTTCACACACCCCAAATCCACCCGAGCCCCTGATGTCTGGGGACGGTACTGGGGACACAGTGGGAATGATAGAAAGGGACCTTGATGGGGCCAGGAGACCAGACTTCACTCTGTATCTCGTCTTCTACTATCCAAATAACTTCCTCAATATCCGAACCAGCTTTCTCACCTGGGACCCTCTGGGGGCCTCTGGATTCTAAGATAACCCTAAGAGAGGCTGACTATGTGCCAGTCACATTTCATGGTCTTTATATGTGTGATCTCAGTCACCACACAAAGTGCAGGAAGTAGATGTCACATTTCATAGATGGGAGCCCTGGAGCTCTTAGACAAAATGACCGCATCAAGGTCACAAAGCAAGTAAGCCACTGAACTTGGATGCAAACCCAGGTATATCTGACCCCAGATTTTGGAGATCTTTCTGAGTTAATGATGTTGCCAGATTTCTAACTCCAGTATTTCAAATATGCTCGAACTCAAGCTGCATGTCAGTGGTGTTGGCATTGTCATCACAGCTTCGGGGGCTGAGTTGTAAGTGAAGTGCTCTGTGACTCTTAACCCTATTTCCCTTCTCCCCTTCTTATCACACAGCCTCCACGAAGTGCTTCGGGGCCTCTCGAGCTTTCCAAGGAAAGGAAGCCAGTTCCTTAGGAAGAGCACTCGGTTCTCTGGCACCCACGGAGAGACAATCGCACATTAGCCCCTAGGTGCTGGCCCATAAGCTTTTCCCAGAACGGACCAGAAGCGGGGGGGGGGGGGGGGGGGGGCAGCACTACACCCAGTGGGTTAGCTCTTCAGGCAGGCAGCAATAATGGAGAACGTGATAAGCTGTCACTAGAAGCCAGCTCAGTTCTCTGAGACTTAATGGTAGAATAACACAATAGGGTCAGACTAAAAAGGTTCCCTTATGAAAATTTTATCAGCAACTTTGGTAAATGGCTATGGGAAAGGTGCTCTGCTCCCAGGCAGACCTGGGACCCGGTTTTACAAGGTACAGGCGGCCTGCATTGCATCACCCCCCACAAGATATTAAGGGCACTCAAATTGAATTAACACCAAATCAAGCCGGTGCACTTAACAATACAAATGCACTTAAGGGATGCCTCAGGATGATTTGTGACTAAAGAAAGCAAAGAAGAAAACGGCCTGCAAGCCACAAGGGTGGTGTTGTGTGTCATATACAGGAAAGGCCATAAGTAGAACTTAGAATACCGGAAAACCATGAACTTCGGGGGCTCTCAAATACCTTAGACCCAGCCGTAAAGTAGAAGGCCGCTTTTGTGGTATGCAGAAACAATTGATAAATAAATTACAGCCAATTTTCTTAGTGGCAGGGTCTCCATTACCTCTGACAGCAGCCTAACTACTCCGCTAAGATGATAAGAGGCAAATAATGGCGGATCAGGTAGCGCCCCAGGAAATTCTTCGCCAGCTGCCAGGTCTCTTCATGACAGTGATGACACAAAGATCCTCAGTGAGAGCCAAGTGATGAGAAGTGACAGCTCGCCAGGCAGACCGTGACAGGTCCTAAAAAGAATCAGCTGAAAGTGTCCCTGGCAGATGGGACCCCAGAGTCAGGGCTGGCCCTTTGGTTTCTTTCCTTCCCCTGTCAGTGTTTGTCCACACACATTTCCCCCTCGTATGTCTCCCTCCTTTGCTCTCTGTCTCCCTCACCCTCTTCCCACACCCCTCTTCTCACCCCCTCACCTTCTCTTTCAAATATATCCTGTCTACTGAGCTGGAAGACAATTTGGCCATCTTCATAGATGAATGGCTCTTCTGAGATGATCTTGGAAACTTGGATATATTCTGGACTTGAGAGAATTCAGGGGGAAAAAATGGCCTCACTGGGGATTCCTTTCCATCAAGTGAAATACACACAAAAGCATGCTTTTGTTATCCTTCCAGGAAAGAGCTGTCTCTACGCAGGGTCTTACTCTGAAAACGGGCTCCATTTAGGTTGGAGGTGGCCTCATTTTGTCAGAGTTAAAGCAATTGCTCGCCGAGTCACGAGGTGGCTGAGAAACTGGGGCAGGCAGGTTCAATTTTTCACTACAGAGAAAGAAGTTCTCAAAAAGTAAGAAGGACCATTTCTAGCTGCTCTTGTGCCTCAGCCAGGACGTGCTCACTCCAGGAGGTAGGCATTATCATAAGGGAAGCTGGGTGAATGCAAAGGTCTCCGCATCTAAAATGAACGATCTTGGGCCCTTGATCTTCAGCTGGGTGACTTTGAGTGAGTGCCTTGACTTCTTGGAGTTAAACTTTCTCCATGAGTTAAATAGAGACATTTGCATCTTTAACATCCTCCTGGGATCGTTTAGAGGACACGGCAAAAGTAATTATGGGAAAGATCTTGAGAAACTAGGAACCATCTACGAATATAAGGCATCGTAATAAAGAAAATAATCCACAAACTACGCATGCAGACACACTTCTTACAAAAACAATCTGGGGTCCCAAGAAAGACCAATCTACTCCTGGTTTTCCATAACAGCGGACTTGTCTGATCATCGGAGGAACAGAAGAGCAAACAAACATGAATGAAATCCATTGAAATCCCCAACTCAAAAGTAACTGTACCAATTACTTTCCAGCTTCTCCCAAACTGAACTTTGAAGCCAAAACAATGAATGGTCTAATTCTTGGGGGCCAGAGATTTGCCTCATCTTCAGATCGTCCTCACAGAAAATGCACCCCCTACCCTGCACTGGCACACCAGGTGGCTGAAGACACACTCCAGAACACACACTCCTCCCTGAACTTCGCCTCTACTCTGAGCATCTGGAGTCCCTGCCCATGTCCTATTTGGGTGTTCCCTCTATTCCTCTACACGATCCCTTATATGCTTAGGGATCACCACTACTTACACTGCTTACTCAAGACTTATCATTAGTCCCTTTTCCTCAACAACCTTCTCTGAAGTTCACGACTCGTTATTCATTGATGATTCATCCAGTCAACAAGCAGTCATTGAGTACTTGATGCCAGTATGGTGCTTGGTGACAAGAATATGGCGGTCCATAAGACAACACTCCCAACTCCAGGAGCTGACTTTCTGCCTCACTGTCCCTTTCGGGAGGCCGTCTTTGGTTTCTCTATGTATTTCTAAAATGCACCTAAGCTGACAACACCTCTCCAGTGAGGCAAAACCCTCTATGAATTGGAAAGAAAGCAAAATTTGTGTTATGTGGAAGCCTCCAGTTAAAAGTGGCCAACTCCATCCTTCAGGCCCATCAGGCAGAACCAATTCCTCTCTCACCTGGGCTCCCACAGACTCATACATGCTGTTATTACATAATGTTTTTAATGATCTGTTTGCCTGTCTCTCTCTCCCCACCATACTTTGGTCTTTTTAGGCTTGGGTGCCCTGCTCATCTTACTCATGCCTGAGTTCCAGCACATATCACAGGCCTGGCACTTAGCTGGTATTCAGTAAATAAATGAATGAACGAATTTGCTTCTCTTTACTTTCTCTGTCCAAAACCTTCCCTTCTCCCCTTTTTTCCCTTCTTTTCTATCAGCTCCAGCCCCAGCCTGTGATCCAGGGAGGGAAGGTTGCTAAGTGGTTATCAACACAGACTCTCCTTGGAGTGTTTTGGGGTGGGTCTCTATTGGCTTGCGAGAGGAGCTTATTAAATATTCAGGAGTTTTTGGAGCTGATTTTAAGCTGTTGGTAACTGGAAATTGGCTGTGGTGGGAGTATTTACACAATGGAAATCAATAAAGGATGCACATCAAGATTTAGGGGTTTGGTTTTGCTTTGGTTGTTTTTTGTTGTTTTTGTTTTTGTTTTGAGAGCCCGCTTCTCTGCACACCACTGCTCTGATTTAGCCAGACCCGGATTTGTGGCTCAGCTCTACTGCTCATTAATTGTGTGGCCGTGGACACCTTGCTTGATATCTCTAATGCTGGTTTCTTCATCTATAAAGTGAAGGTGATAACTGTGGCTTCACGGGGTTATTATGAGAATTAAGTGACCTAATGTTTGTACAGTGTTTCACACGGCTCTTCATACACTGTAAGTATCCAGTAAGACTGATGCATTAGTATTCGTACTTGGATCAGTATTATTCCCTGGCTTTCAGTCAATGTGTTGTTTCATCCAGTTTGTTTTGTTTCATCCAGTTTGTTGTTTGTGTTCATCCAGTTTTGTTTCTTCTTATTGCCTGAATG
The DNA here is from genome assembly GCF_028018385.1 of Neofelis nebulosa. NCBI lineage: Eukaryota > Metazoa > Chordata > Mammalia > Carnivora > Felidae > Neofelis > Neofelis nebulosa. Next base: position 53,802,095 of record NC_080793.1, read on the forward strand.
ATTTGTGACAACTTAAAAAAAGGCAAAAGCCATAAAACAAAAAAAAAAGAGAAATTAAAAAATCAAGATCAGGGGAAATAAAAATTATGGTACAAAGTCACAGTGACAACACTATCGTAATCGGAGAGAATCTGATCGACCGAGGCTCACTAGAGTGTTCGTTGGGACATTTTAAGGGGTTGCCAGCAGAGCCACGGAGGGTTGTAGCGGAAGGGGCCTCAGGGATCTTCCGGTCCGAGGCTTCACTCTACTGAAGAAAACTGAGGTAGGCAGACAGGAAGAAATCGTTTCTTGAGCACTTACAAGCACACGAGCAGACGCTTTCACTGTCGGCATCTCCGTGGCATTCCAATTCACAGATGAAGCTGTCGAGATAAGGGACGTAACAGGCCTTTCCCGATGCCACCAGGCTGGTGGTGGCAGAAACGCTATTAGGACTCAGATTCCCACTTCCCACTCCTCTCCCTTTAGTCTCAGGGAACCATGCTGTCTCCTGGCTGCAGGAAGATCCATTTGGTGATAACAGCTTCCTGAAGATCAAACAGTCTCTCAAGATCCAACCGAATCATACTCACACAGAGAAACTGCAGACTGTGTGATGCAGGGGACTTCCCTGGGAATTTCCTGGGTCTGACTGTGACATTTGAAAGAATGACAAGCAGAAGCCCCGTGGCAAGAACAGCTGCTCCTGCATAAAACACATCCTCATTCTGTGTCGGCCTCGGAAAAGAGACCCGTGTTCTTCATTCATATTCCTCTGAGGTCCACTCTGAAGTGCGAGTCTTTTTCTGTTGCCCTTATAACTAGAATTCTTTTTTCCCCCCTAACTTCTACCAACAGCTTCAACTTCATTCTTCACAAAACCTTCTGTTAGAGTGGGTCATAGGCGCTGAAATTAAATCTTTTTTCCCTTCCTCTTCATCTGAAAGAAGGAGCACAGAGCCAGAAAGGGGTTAAAAAGCAACCAACGGATCGACATGGGAGGGCAAGGAAGAAGCTGTGTAATCCACAAAGTGAATGGATCCACCGCCTATGGAGGGTTGGAAGCAACGTCTCATTTATTAGGCCACCACCCTTGTTTTGCAGCAAGCGGGCCAGCGGGCCAGCCTGGGGGGTCTATTTTATGGGGATTGTGTTATTGCCCTCAGAGCTGTAGCTGACCTCACACCAAATAAACACGTCAGTCACTTCTCAAGTCACCGTTCCCAGGTGTGGCACAGAGGCACCATGCATGGACCCTTGGCTTCCTTTTCCCCACCTGCACTCAGAAATGGCTCTCAAAATCCCAGTGTCCATGCTAACAGCTCTCTGTCTCTCCCTATCTCCTTCCCAGATTGTCTGCCACATCTGTCCAAGGTTTCATGAAGTGCACCTACAAAGCCATCCGAGTGGCAGGGCAAGCCACCAGCCCTCAGAGAAACTTCTGGATAAAAAAGAAGGCCCTGAAAGGAGAAAAACCAATATACAATTAAATACAAATTTTCAATTATAATACACACGCACACACATATATGTATACATATATATACACATATATGTGTATATATATGTATACATATATATACACATATATATATATACACACATATATAATATATTTCCCTCGAAAGTTAGGTTGGCGTTTTTTCCTTACTATTTCCTTACCAGTTTTTCTTAAGTGTGTTTTTTATTATTTGTTTTTCATACAGCAGAATTAACTTCTCCAGACTTAATGCCAGGTGGGCTTAACCACAGGCACCATCATTCTGCCACCTGTTTGGGTGAGCTTGGGTAACACTGACTCACTCTTACGTTTTTAAATGAGGCAGGTATGATGCAAAAGAAGATCTGCCACCAGAAATCAAAGAAAACCTTCAAAAGCCAACAGGAAAGCCAACTCTAAGTGCTACTTGCATTGCCCATCATGTGGAAGCCATGTCCAGATCGTTCTCCTCTAGACACTGATGTGCTCATCTGGGGGGGGTCTATGTTTGGTCTGTAGTTCCTCTAGAAGATTCATATGGATTCCCAACTCCTCCACTCACTACCTCTGTGACCTGAGGCAAGTCACGCCAAACCTTTAAGGGTAAAATGGGACCTGCCTTCCATACTTCCCATAACAAAGACAAATGTGCTTCGGGAACAATATGCAGTAGAAAAATGGCAGCTGTTGTTATTGTGATAAGACCAAAAGTGAGAGGAGTATGTTTCACCAGATAAAATATGGGGTGCTTGGCTCCGAATGCATTTCTTTTGCAGTGAGGCCACCACGGAGACAGAGCAGGCTGACCTCCACGTCTGTGGGAGAATGCTCCATCTTGGGAAGACAGAAGCAATGCATTGTGGGAAAGCGACAGCTTGCCCATTGTCCAGAGAACCAACCTGAAACCACACTCTTTAGAAAGGGTTGCGTGTATGCCCCGAACAAAAAGAATTCAAACACTTGGGGTTACTCTGGGACTGTTTTCCCGGGGCCAACCTTGGGAACTTTACTGGGGATTTACTTTCCTCGTTACTTGAGGGAAGTAGGAAGTGCAGTTGAGATGATTATAACTCTATTCTGAAGGTAAAACAACAGCTCTGGTTTGGCGTGTGTTTTCTTCCCACCTCTCCTTCAGGCGTTACCTGAAGTATCCCCAGGGAAACAGGGCTGGGAGTTGGTATCTTTGCAGGCCTGTTACAAGGTCCTTTTGTGTTCTGCTTCTCAAGTGTCTGAGCCTGTAACTTAAAACTACAACTGGTAAAGTACCTCTTTAGGCAGAAGTACCATTGAAATTCATTACCGCCTCTGAGAGCCAGGGAGAGGAGCAGACACTCGTGTGGATAAGGCCCTCACCCTTCCAAACATGTCTGGACCAGGTGAGGGTGGCCTGTGCAGGCCGGCAGGGTGACAGGCAAGGGGCTGAGGAATGGAGGGAGGAAAGAGGCAGGCAAGTGTTCTCACGGTGGACGGTGAGGGGAGAGTGGAAGGATGTGGTCATGGGGAGAGAGGAAAGAAAGATGAATGGGGCCTGAGTCAGTCATAGGCTAAAGCAAACAGGAAGGTTTTAAAGTGAGATTTGAGGAGAGGAAGTGGTTCTGAGCAAGGGAGGGAGAGAGTTCCAGAGATCTGTCTTGGAAAAGAGCTACTCTTCATTTTTTTGGATAGTCCTCCTCATGTGAATATTTCTTGGCCGTTCTGACAGATGGGTGAACCAATTTATTTTATTTTATTTTTTTTAAATCACAACTGGCTCCAACCTTTCCCTAGAACTTGAACCAGAAAGGATTGAGACTTTAGGTTTGAAAACACTCAGCGGATTCATTTGTGTTAAATTGTGCTGCTGCCTGCTGCTCCTAGCAAACACTCTGGGCCACCGATGAAGAGAGACGGGGAGGGGACGGGAGCATCCCAGCCCCTGCTGAGGTCACCTCTCTCATACTGTGTCCAGTGCCCCTCGGTGATCCAGGGAACACGATCCCAGGAGAGTTCTGCACCTTTCTAAATCTCTCTAAATTGCCAAATGTAGAATTAGATTGGCTAACTCCAGGAGGGGCTGTGTTTGGTGGAGGGAGGGAAGAGGGATGGAGTTTCGGGGCTGGGGGTCCAGAGTAAGCTCACATGAAAGACAAGGGGTTTTTGTCTGGTATTCCATGAAAGGCATAAAGACACAAATCCAACCAAATAAAGGGTGACCTTTGAGAGATGCACAGTGCCTTGCTTCCTGTGAACTAGCATTAGGACAGTTCTAGAAGCCCCAGATCAAAAACAAATCCAACTAACCACGCAAACAAACAGGCTTTCATTGAAAGAACCTTAAAATAGCAACTCTTTCCATTTCCTTGGGGAAGACCCTTTTCCCAAGACAGGTTATCAGATATTGTTCTGTCCACATTGTGAAAGATGATAAAATCCTCTGGGTTTTGCCTTTGCTTCTTGTTTCACGTCTTTGGGAAGTGAAACCTCCTGGACTTTATTTTTTGCATCTGTAAAGTGGGCATAATAAGCTTTGTTCCCAACTCAAAACAAATTTATTTACTCACATAGTTTGAACTTATGTAAAGATCTCGGTGTGTTTGTTTACAAAAGAATGTTTTTCATAATAGCAAAAGTTGTTGCAGAACAACAACTAATGACATCCAGGTGATTGCTCCTTTCTAGTCTAAAACTGAACTCAGGTACAAACAAGCTTAACGCCATATTATTTTTTTTTATTGAGCTAGACAATAAACTATTTAAATAAAAACCCCAACATTTTCCTGTGCTGTGTCCATAGTCTCTATTATGGAGTCAAAATTCACTTCTGCATCATAATAAAATTCCAAACTTTCTTAATAGTAAACACATAAATATTTACTTTATTTTAACAGCTTTATTGAGATATAATATGTTTCTTCATATTATTTTTGCACTTTAAAACTGCACTGTCAGGGGCACCTGAAGTCAGTCGGTTAAGCGTCTGACTTCAGCTCAGGTCATGATCTCGCCGTTTGTGAGTTCAAGCCCTGCGTTGGGCTCTGTGCTGACAGCTCGGAGCCTGGGGCCTGCTTCAGACTCTGTGTCTCCCTCTCTCTCTGCCCCTCCCCTGATTCCTCTCTGTCTGTCTCTCTCACTCTCTCAAAAAGAAATAAACATTTTTAAAAACCTGCTCTGTCAAATACAGTAGTCACTAACCTCATACGGCTACTAAAATTCAAACCTAACTTTGTATAATTTAATAGAATTAAAAATCCAGTTCCTCAGTCACAGTAATCGTATTTCAAGTGCACACTAGCCATACGTGGCCAGTGGCTCTGGATTAAATAGTACAAATAGAGCCTATTTCCATCATTATAGAAAGTTCTATTGAGCAACAGTGTTCTAAAATAATACATACTCATTACAAAAATTTGGAAAATACATAAAATCAAGAAAAAGATAAATCTATTTCTTCCTTTCCTATCCCCCAGTGAAAAACACTATTAATATTTTGACAGATTCTTTACAATGCTGTTGGTTTTTCTCCTGCACATCTGTTTTGTTTACATTACATGGCTTTGATCTATTGGATCTGCAAGGTTATAATCTGCCTTCTTAACTTTAAAATATTGGCATTCTTCTACACTATTTTCTGTTTCTCAGAAACATTTTCAATGGCTGCAAAATACTTCATCAAGCAGAGGTGCCATTACTATAAAAAGAGCATGGGTTTAGATTTTTTTTTTTTAAAGAAAATAAAGGTAAAATTTAAAAATTGATAGCATTTGCTAGCTTTAAAAGGGGCTGGAGAAACAGCTTCATTTTACAGTAGTTTCTGATCGCTTGTATTTTGCTAGACACATTCACAAAATCCAATGGACCACAGGAGTGGAGGCTTCCTCTCCCTTCTTGAGCTCCTAAAAATGGTGGAGGCCACTGGAGTGTCATCACACATGAGAACACCCATCCCCCGCTACGTTAGAGCTGTGCTCAGCAGATGCTAAGTAAGGGCAACACGCTGTAGAATGAGGATAATCACCCTGAAATTACACGTTTCATTTGCCAAAAGCTAAAGCAAAAGGATTATGTTCTCGAAGAGCATTCTCTCGGCAGTATACCATGAGCCTCGCAGGGCTGATATGAGTAGCTGATGAGGTGATTTACCTGAAAGGGCCCCATACAGTGCCTGGCACACTCTCCCTAGAAAACTGCCAGAACCTTCACTCTTCTGGTTCTCCTTCCACAGTGGCTGATCCTTCTCCATCCTCTTTGCTGGATCCTTTCCACTTCCTGAAGTCTGAGCGTCCAGAGCCCCAGATTCTGTCTTTCGGCCTCACTCTATTAACATTCTCTCCCCGGCTGATCTCAGTCAGCTTCATGGCTTTACCAACCATGGGGACCCCCAAACTTCTCTCTCTGCTCTCCAGTCTCAAAGACCCACCTGAACATATCCTATGGGTATCCCAAAATTAAAATGTAATTTTACATCATTCTCTCCATCATATGGACAAACCTGGGCTGGGGGGAGCAGATTATAAATTTTCAAAAACTTGGGGTCCTCCTCACCCTCAGCTTTCTCCAACACCCGGTTCATCATTAAATCTCGTAAATTCTGCCTTCTCCACCTCCAATGCCCCCGCCCAGCTACCACCTTCTCTCGGCTTCTACCTAGCGCCTCAGGGCCTCAAGCCTTCACTCTACCTCTCGGCCAGGGCGGTTCCATCCAACCCACCCTCCCCAAGGTGTTTGAAAATAGGTGGAAGCATTGAGAGTTTTCACAATAATGCTTGTCCCCTTTAATGCCTGGAGGATGAGTATCCTAAATACTCAGGACAATCCTTCACAGCTAATTATTATCCCCGCCCCAAATGCCAATAGCCCCCCACTGGGAAGCCCTGAATCTGTGTGATGCTTTTAAAATTAAGCCAGGTGTGGTTTTGCTAAGTTCAAAATCCCCCGTGGCTCCCCACTCCACTCAGAGTAAAATCCTAAATTCTTAACTATGACCTCGGAGGCACCCTATTCCACTATGACCTTCCAGGCTCCACTCCTCAGTTGCTTCCTGTCCCCTTCACTCTGTTCCACCCCACATGGCCTCTTGCTCTCTCTAATCTGGGCCTTCACACTGGCTGCTCCACCTGCCTGGGGAGTCCCACCTGGCCCCCTCCCTCTGCACCCAGGCTTCTGCTCCAGGTCACCTCTTCAGAAGGCCTTTGCTGGGGCGCCTGGGCGGCTCAGTCAGTTAAGCATCTGACCTCGGCTCAGGTCACGATCTCACGGGTCATGAGTTCGAGCCCTGCATCAGGCTCTGTGCTGACAGCTCGGAGCCAGGAGCCTGCTTCGAATTCTGTGTCTCCCTCTCTCTCTGCCCCTCCCCCATTCATGCTCTGTCTCTCCCTCAGAAGTAAAATAAACATTAAAAAAAAGTTTTTTTTAAAGAAGGCCTTTGCCACCTCCACCACTTACAATAGACCCCAACCCCAAGAGCCCCTTAATGTTGGTCTTCTTTGTTTTCTTACTCCTCATTAACATTTATTTACTTCTTTATTCACATGCTGTCCCCTCCTCCTGAACTTAAACTCCATGATGTCAGGAACTTGCTGCAGGTGGTGGGTTGTTCTTTTCACTGTCACCCCCCCTGAGTCTAACCTGGTGGAGAGAAATCCTGACAAAACTCAGCAACCATAGGGAGCACTTCCCAATGCAGGCTCCGTTCTGAGCACTCTCCATGCATTGACTGAGCTTTCTAATCCTGCTGTAACAAATCACTACAAACCTAGTGGCTTAAAACAACACGAATTTATTATCTTACAGTGCTGGGGGTCAGAAGTTCAAAATTTGTCTCGCTGGGCTAAAATCAAGGTGTCAGCTGGGCCGTGTTCCTGCTGGAGGCTCTAGGAGTGAATCTGCTCCTTGCCCTTTCTTTCCAACCTCTAAAAGCTGCCTGTTTTCCTTGACTGTGGCCCTTTCTCCTTCTGCTGCCTCTGCTGTCCCCATCTATGACACTTATGATTATATTGGGCCCACTCACATAAGCCCGATGATCTTCCCATCCCCAAACTGTTAACTTAATCACATCTGCAAAGTCTCCTTTGCCACATACGGTAACATATTCACAGGTTCTAGGGATTAGGATGTCGGCACCATGTGGGGCCATTATTCTGTCTACCTGCTTAACCCACTCCAGGCTGTTTTTATTCACAACGCTTCCAGGGTTTTTCTATACCAAAACCAAGTCCTCCCCCTGGGTGTGCTTCAATTCAGTCTCTCCTGACCCTCTCTATCTCCCTGATAGCATCAGATCCACAAGTTAAAGGCTCAGTCCTACAAGACTGCTCTCACTTCAGATATCAGTTGCTATAGATTTCGGGGGTTTCCACAATCCCCTCCTCAAGTTTGATAATTTGCTAGAAATAACTCACAGGGCTCAGGAAAGTACTTCACTTATTACCAGTTATTACAAAGAATACAACTCACGACAAACCAGATGGAGGAAACACAAGGAAGGCAAGGTAGGGGGAATGGGCACAGGGCTTCCATGCCCTCTCTAGGTGAACCACCCTCCCAGCAACTCAGAAGCTCTCCAAACCCCCAAATTTGGGGGTCCTTATGGCAGTTTCATTATGTAGGAACAATTGATTAAATCACTGACAATTGGCGATTCACTAAATCTCCAGCCCCTCTCCCTTTTCAGAAGTCAGAGAGTGGGTAGAAAGTTCCAGGCTTCTAAACAAAGTTTGGTCTTTCCAATGACCAGCACCCATCCTGAAGCTCTCTAGAGGCCCACCAAGAGTCATCACATTAGAACAAAAGATGTTCCTCTCACCCAGGAAATTCCAAGGGATTTAGGAGCTCTGTGTTAAGAACTAGGACAAAGGCCAAATATACATATTTTTATTATGACACACCCACCTCTCCTCCTAGCAATGTTATGAGATAGGTTCCAATATTACCCTGACTTTACAGATGAGAACCCTGAGGCAGACAGGATGAAGTCATTGTTCAAGTTCACAGAACTAAAACGGGACACAGTTGGCCTTCCTAACTCTCAGGCTATAGGGTCAGCACTCAATGCATTGTGTTGAAACTTATTATTTTTATTTTTTGTACATTTGCAGTTATGAATGGGTCTCGTCCCCAGACCCAGCTTAGAAGGATGATGGCACCATCAGATGACAACCTGGAAGATTTTTAAATGGCTACTCTGAGAACTTTTTGGAACTTGATGTTAGCTGTTTCCATATTTAGCCCTCCCTGCTTTGTTCTTCCCTCTGGTTCTACCAGGGACACATAGGAAACTACCACTAATCAAGGAATCTCCAGGGGTGTAGGAGAAACAGAGGAGAGGATCTTTGGAGAACACAAGAAGTGTTTACAGGGGCTCACTATACCTGGACTGTCCCTCCCCATCTAGCTGGTGCATGAGAATCCAATCTAAATGTCACCTCCTCTGGGAGCTCTCCTTGACTTCCACGTGCAGATATGGATTCCTTTCTCCTTTGTGTCAGCTCTGGCTTCATGCACACCTGCACGACAGCATTTATCACAAGGTACCGATTATTTATTACTGATCCTTCCCCTTCTAGCTAGAGAGCTCCTTGAGGGCAGACAGTCTCAGGATGGCAGGACAGTGGTCACTAGGGTGTGTTGCCAGGATCCCTGAGCAGGGATCTCCCTTCACTCTTTCTGGCCACAGACTGGCTGTTGTCTACAAAGCCAGCATCAGGACCAACCTTCAATATACAGGCTGCACCCTGGGCTCAGCTGTGGACCTGAAGAAAGACCACACCCCTTCCCGTGCTCAGAGATAGGAAGGCCTCATGAGCACACTTTGAAAACAGCACTGAACCCCAAAGAGAAAGGAGGATTTCTTGCAGGAGACAGGGAACAGCATGGTCAGGACAGTCTACAGGTGCCAGGAACCAATGCCAACCCCTCTCCCCCTTGACAAAGGCTTGTTCAGCCCTGGAACTGAAATGAGGTGCTAACAGGGACAAGATAATGAATGCATCAATGACATGAAAAGTGACGTATCTAGGGGAAGAGACGTCCAGATTTACACTCATCTGTGGACCCCCAAATCTCCTGGTGGAATGATTTTGAAACCATGCCTGAAAATGCATCACTTGAAAAAGCAAGTGAAATGAAGAATTGCAGCCCCACTGAGGCAGCCAGCGTCCTGAAGCCCTTTGCACGTGCCAGGTGCCCGTCGGGGGGTCCCCCCGGCCCAACAGCGCGGCAATGGGGGATTCAGCCTTCACAGGCTCACAACAAGCCTATGACAAGGACAAGAAAGTGAGGCTCAGACTGGTGCACTAAACTGCCCAAAGACACAAAGAAAGTCGCACAGCTGAGGCAGGAGCCTTACTTGCCCTCAGTCCCCCAGGCCCCTCCCAGCTCATTACCCTCTCCCACACCAAAGACGTCAGGCAGCACTATCATTAGGCAGGAAGTGGAAGAAGATTCGAGGTGGTGGAAAAACGCTGGGCTCAGCAGGCCCAGATCCCGGGCCAGGCCCAGTGGACTCTGAGAAGGTTCCCTGAGCTCTACAGTGTAGGCTCCTCATCTGTCTGGAGCGGAGCTGCCTGGAGGTCTCTGAGAGGCCACCCAGCTCTACAATTCCATGATCTTCAGAACTTACACCCTTCGGTGAGGATTTGTCCAGCTACTACTCTGAGAAGAATTATTTCCGCGGATATGAGACTCAGAATGTTAAGACTTTGCAAATGTTACCATTCCAGCAACAATGTGTGCATAGAATATTCTTGGCTGGGGAGGGCAACATTTGGAAAGAGGGGAAGGCCGTCTGTCAGCAGTGGGCTTAAATGTGGCTGAATGGTGAGTGGGTGACGGGAGGGGGAATCTGGAAAGGCTCACGGTCTGTTTGAAAAGAAAAAGGGTTTTAATGGAACTTGCTAACTCACTCTGGATTTTAATGACCTCTCAAAATGTGACTCGGGGGAAGGAGAGTTAAAGAGGATCTGGGGAGAGAACAGAGAAGAAGAAAGAGAACGTGATAAGGACGGGACAGACTCAGTGCAGGGGGTCACTGAGCATATCAGCTGGACAGCACGGTCAACCAGTGAGCCAGCCCCTGGGTGCGGAGGCCCACAGTTGACTCTTAAGATTATTCTAATGCCAGAAATTGGATTGGAGAAGCCAACACTTCATTTTAAAATTGGAAAGTTCTAATATAAATAATGCAGGTCAGTTAGTTAACTTGTGTAGGCCTCAGTTTCCTCATTTCTGGTGTGAAGAGAAGCCTGTACTTCAAAAGGATTTTGCAAGAATAAAATGAAGCAGCACACGTGTAATCCAGCAGTGCCTTTTACTCAGAAGTGCTGTCACTCATTCGGGGACGGGAAAAACTGCCTCATGGCAGCCGCAGACAAGGACAGCCAGACCATGCAAGGCCAGCTTTCCCCAGTGATGGCCGTGATGCCATGCTAGAGAAGCTGCAGCAGGAAGTCGGGACAGGGACCAAGCCCTCCTCAGAGCCCTCCTTCGTCCCTCTGCTGGCCTCTTTGGATGAAGGAAGGACAGGCTCCAACGGAGCATGGGGTTTCTCAGCGCCCCAAGATGGAGGGGGCTCAAGTCGGTTCTCATTAGAAGATGAAAGAGATGTGACCCACCTCTTGTGTCCCAAGAGGACGAGTATAGTGGACCGGTTGAGAATTCTGGATTCCAGCTGCTGGGGTTAGACTTCAGATCTATCATGGCACACTCAAGTCAGGCAAGAAGGGGAGTTTAACAAAGAGATGTTTTTAACCGGGGTGGGCGGGGGGAGCTGGGTTTAGGAAAACTGCACAGCATGGGGTGGTACCTGAGAGCTGGTTACAGCAGAGAGCTGCTAACACCACAAGACCCCAGAGGTCAAGGAGTGGCTGGCAAGTAGAACCCAAAGAGAGAGCTCCGAGAGAAGGAGAAGGAGAAGAGAAGGAGAAGGAGAAGGAGAAGGAGAAAGCAATTCACCCAGGCTGATGAGAACAGAGGATGAGCAGGGATGGCAGGGAGGGAGAGAACAACCTGGAACCCTCCCGGGATGGGGTACAAACCAAGGCCTGGGGCCTGCTGGCTACCATCACACCAGAACCCAGCGCTTCTGTCCCTCAGTCTGAGGCTGTGGCCTAAATGTCTCCTTGAACCCATTGCTAATACCCCCATCCACAGCGTTTACCATGTGTCGGGCACGGTTCTAAGTGCCTAGCGTGTCATACTCACTGCGTCGTCACAGCAACTCCGTTAGGTGGGTATTATTAATATTCCCCTTCACAGATGAGGAAACTGAGGCATGGTGAAAATGAAGCCACTTGCATCAGGTCACACAAGTGGCAGAGCTGAGGCTTGAATCCTGGGATTTTGCCCCAAATCTGTGATCTGAACCACTACTGGATAATTGTCACAGCGGGTCCCTTAAAGTAACCGAGGGGAGTGTCTCTGTTACTGAGGTAGCAAGGTGGGAGGTATCTTCTCATTTGTTAAAATGTGACGTTTGCTGCCAGCCCCTCACCCAGTGCGTCCAGCTGGCTCTCTAAGGTGAACCCTCTCAAGGACACCTCCTGTCCTCCCTCCCGGAGCCAACTCCCTCCTAGAGACGTCTGGTAGGGGACCCTGGAGCAGCCTGCCAGCCTGTACCTTTCCTGGCCGGTCCAACTGCCATGCAGCGTGCCATCCATATACAATAAGGGCCCCACACATTCTTCACCAGTTCAAACAGTCAGACAGTGTGTCCCAGGAACACTGTAGTCCCTTTAACTGTGCTCCCCACGAGGCTCACAGGACAGAGTGGTGAATTCTTGGACAGGAGGCATTTCAAGCTCCGCAGCCAATGTCAAAACTTGATGAGTCAATTGGTGCTTCTCCAACTCATAAGAGCTCATTTCTGGAACAGCAGATACCCAAAGCTCTGTTCCTCACACAGACACACTCCATGTGTCCTTTTCCCCTGGGGGCCTTGCCTCCTGACTGATGTGCCAGTGCTGGGAATGTGCTAACCCTTCCTGTGTCCCCACCCCCTACCCAGCCCAGAGCCAACAATTCTGTGTCACAGATGAGCAGCAAGATGCAGTAGTGAGACGACATACGGCGGGCAGAGCTCTTCCACAATTGTCACCTTACTTCACGCTCGTGACAACCCTGGATGTCAGGCAATAACAATGACAGAGAACATTTATTGATCTCTTAATATGGGCCAGGTCCTCTTAAAAGTGCTTTTTATAGATTACTCATGCAGATACTGTTGATCCCCTGTTTTACTTTTGGAGAAACTGAGATTGAGGAGAAAAACAACAACAGGCAATTTATCTGAGTTGCTAAGATTTGAATCCAGGGAGTATTGCCTCTAAATCACTCTGATAGTCTCCCTTCTCAGGTAACAGAGGACGTGGCATGCCTGGATAAACTCTTGGCAGTCCATTCAGAGAGTGGTGGGAACTATTTCTTAAATTTCGGGTAGACTTTGGTGATGGTCGTATTGCCTTTGGAAAGAATGATCAGACAGGACTTGGAAGAGGGAGGTCAGCACAGAAGCAGTAGCAATATTGGACGGATAAAGAAGCAAGCCTGCCTGCACGGAAGCCATATTGGGAGGTCATGAAGAGGAGATAGATTTGCTACTGGAAGTGGAATGAGCTGTGTTGGATGGGAGATGGGTGGAGGGGTGCAGGGCAAAAAGGAGAAGTTTAGGAACCCTCTCTGATAAGTGGGTTACCACCTGGAAATAGATTACAGGAAGGGGGCAGATTTAAGAGTTTTGGAGAGAGATTCGTGGGTTCTAATTGAAGTCAAGGCACCCACTGGATACTCAGATGGAAATATCCCATTATGGACTGAATGCTGGTGTCCCCCACAAATTTATATGTTGAAACCCTACCCCCAATGTGATGGTGTTAGAAAGTGGAGCCTTTGGGAGGTAAGCAGGATTACATGAGGCCATGAGGGTGGCGCCCTCATGAATGCGATAAATGCCATAAAAAGTGACCGGAGGGCTTGCTTCCTCTCTCTGCTCTGCACCGTATGAGAATACAATCTGAACCCGACTGTATCACACTCTGATCTTAGATTTCCAGGCTCCAGAACTGTGAGAAATATTTTTTTTTTATTTATAAACCGCTCAGTTTATGGTATTTTTTTTGACATAGCAGCTTGAGCTAAGACACCCTTCCAGACTGCTCCTTCCTCGTCCTCTAGAAGGGGGTGCAAGAGACACCCCAGGGCCCAGTAGTGGCACATCCTGTTGGCTTTCTCATCTCAGTACATGCCAGCCAGACTTCCAGTGGCCAGCATCTGCAGTTGCCCAGAGGTCCATGTTTCCAAAGTATCAGCCATTTTGCCCCCACCCAGGGAGTTTATGGCCCTGTCTGAAGACATTTTTGATTGTCACACCAAGTGTAGGGGGGTTGCTACTGGAAAGGATTAAGACCCAGTTGCCCACAGTGGCCACTAGCTTGACAAGCCCTTTGGTGGCTCCCTTCCCTTCCCTTCCTCCCTGCCCCACTCCTCTACTGGGATCTCCCAGGACCCTCTCCCAATAAGACATTTGCCCTCAAACTACTGTCACAGGGTCTTCTGGGGGTCACAAACAAGATATCTCTCAAGCTATTTCTGGTCTGAATAAGCAGGTGGAATCTATCTCCTACTCCCACTAGAAAAATCACGCCCGACCAGGAGGGAAAAGTATGTTTTTAACGTCATTATAGAGAAAAGGCAAAAGCCCAAATGAATATAACACAAACAGTGACATCTTAGGACACTCCAGCCTGTGTCCTGAGGAGGTGAGTTTGAAGGAGGCTCAAAGCAATAAGTGAGGCAGATTGGCCGAAAGAAGGAGGAAGGGCTTTCTGAGAAGAAAAAGTGCCCCTGTGGGCGCTGCCCAGATCCCAGCCCCAGGTTGTAACACCCTGGGGTTCTTTCCCTTCCAAGGCCAGGCTCACAGGGCATCCTGGGAATTGTAAACACAACTGTGGAACATTACAAATAGTGCACATGGCCCGGAATGTCCTCCTCCCTGTGCACTTCCTCTTTGTGGGAGGGAACAAAATGGCTGCAAATGTCTCCAACGCGAAAGGAAATCTTTGCTGGTATCACGGCCAGGGGATTACATCTGCCTACAGTTACAGGATGTATCACTTGCAGAGAATTCCTTCCACAACATACTCAAAGGAAAAAAAAAGCATTAAATAGCTAGCTAAACTTGATCTATATTTTTTCATTTTGTTTTTTTTTTCTCCTGTGGTTTTTCACCAAACTCCACTTTTGACATGCCATTAAAAGAAAACCCTATGTATATGAGCAATAGATTTAAAACGAAAAAGAAAAAAAAAAAAGAATGTATCCAACAACCCAACATATACAATTTGGAAGAAGTAACTGGATCCTCTGCTCTGGCAGGCCGTAAACTGGGCTAGGGAGGGACATTGTTTTTCTTTTGGTCATTCTGCCAAGTTAAAAAGGAAGTTGGAGATTAGAACAAAATATTTCAATCAAAAATGAATCCTTCAATGAAAGTTGCTTGATCCCCTTTGCTACCACCCCCTGCCTCCTTTCCCCCTTATTGGAAGCATATTTCTCTTTGAAAAGAAGTAGTGTATATTGTTGCTGAATAGAAGGGGGACAGCCCACTGGGGAGACACATCGGTCTCATCATTTTAAAAGTGGGAGATAAATGACCTAAGGCCTCTTCCCAATCAAATGCTGTTTCTGCACATTCTTGGAATAAATGGCACGGTTTTCCCTGGTGAGCAGCGAGTGCTTTCCCCATAGCTGGGCCTGCCCTATGCTAGCCATGCAGCCCAGCTCCCGGAACAAGCCTAAGTGCAATTAAGATGGGTATATCTGAGCAATGCCAGGGCATCACATCGTTCTTTGAAACTCGAACAAGACCTTGACTCTTCCTAATGGCAAACTTGTAAAATAGCCCCAGTATTAAGATGCAGTATTTTGACTTCTCGAAATCTCCCTCAAATTCACGGTAAGAGATGGATAGATAACTTAGGTTCCTCAAATACTGCCATAGAAAAAGATCCAAGAAAAGAGAAGGAAGGAACGGAGCCACATCTGAAATCCAAACATCTCCTCTTCCACTGCATCCTGCCAGTCTCTCCTCAAAAGGATTCCATCTTTTTTAAGTAGGAAGGAATATAGTGTTAAATTTTAATTCCAGTTTAGTTGACATACAGTGTTATATTAGTTTCAGCTGTACAATATAGTGATTTAACAATTCTATACATTACCCACTGCTCATCATAAGTGTACTCATAGGTGGTGGGCATTAAAAAGGATCCATTTGTGAAGTGGCCCAAGTAGATGTGGTCCTCTTGGTACTGAGCCCACTTAATACATTTTTGAAAGGACAACGCAAAACAAATAATGTGGTGGGACATTTTGACACCAGGTCACGCTTGTTAGAAACGTGGTTCAAGACTTTATTCAGGAATGGGGCACCTGGGTGGCTCAATCAGTTAAGCATCCAACTTTGGCTCAGGTCATCATCTCACAGTTCGTGGGTTCGAGCCCCGTGTTGGGCTCTGTGCTGACAGCTCGGAGCCTGGAGCCTGCTTCGGATTCTGTGTCTCCTTTGCTCTCTGTCCCTCCCCCACTCACGCTCTGCCTCTCTCTCTCTCTCAAAAAGAAATAAACATTAAAAAATTTAAAAAAAAGAATTTATGCAGGAAAAAATCAGCAAGAATGTGATTCTGAAAGACATCAAGCAATCAAGAGCTCTTTTATTAAATCAGCTATCATCTGATAATGTAATGGAGCCAACCAATATGAATTAGACGGTCATAATAAATAACAGAATTATCAAAGACATAAAAACATAAGGGTACATTCATGGTATTAACAACACCATGGCAATACATAATAATGGTTTTGCTCTCTAGAGGCAAGAATGAGTTGTATTCTACAACGGATTTTACAATAAACATTTGCAAATAATATGTATTTTGATAGCAAACAATTATACAGAGCCCATATATATCATGATTTTTCTCCTTAACCTCTCTGGCTTCACCATCCTGTGACCTCATAGATTTCAATGCTGATCTGGTATGAGAGATGCGTGAAGTATCACACTTCCTTGACTTAACATCCACCCAATACTTACGTAAGTAACCTGGAAGCCTGGCATTCCCCCTTGCAAATGCTAAAAATTTTAGGTTTTAAAACTGGAAAAGAGCATCACCATTAAATGAGCCTTGATCAACCCACAATGGGCATCTGTGAGTGAGAGCCTTTTCCATGGTCCATTTTGCTCACCTACAGCATGTCCTCAGCCAGAGGCAGTCGCTAGTTTTACCCAATTTGTGTGTGTGTGTGTGTGTGTGTGTGTGCGCGCGCGTGCGCGCGCGCGCATGCGCATATATGTGAACTCATGCGTTTCTTCTCCCTGATTTTCAGTGATAAATTAGAAATAACAAAAGAAGGAGCTTCTATCCCTTACAGCCCAGCTTCTCTTCTGTTCTTAAATGTAAACCCAATGCCACCCTCATCCCTAGACAAACTGCCGGTCTCCATATCCTTCCTAACTCACCTGCTTGATAGTTCTTGATGGCACTCATTCAAAATAAGTCTGTATTCACATTGCTGCGTCCCCAGGGGCTGAGCCACATGCCTTGCCCCCATGTTCTCATCTAATCCTTGCAACGCCTTGCCCTCGCCGGTTATAATTCACTTCATTTTGCACAGGAGGAAGCCGAGGCTCAGAAAAATTCAAGTGACTTGCCCAAGGTCCCTGGGGAGCCGAGTGTCTTCAAACTCTCAGCATCTTTGCTCCAGCTGGCCCCACCGAGGAGCCCTTCCCTGTCGGTGCTACCCCACCCAGCCTATGCGGGGGGTCTGTCATTTGCATTGGTGGTATCACTCTTTCCACCGGCCAGAATCCTCAAGCTCCTCCTCACAAGGGCCGTCCCCAGTCACCTTGTCATCACCTCTCACCCGCCTTGGCCAGGACAGCATTCCTGTCTAATTTGGTTGCCTCCCTGACTGTATATCAGTACTTCTGACCCACTGGAACCCAGGCACTGCCAACTCACTATCGCTAGGACGCTGCTTGGACCCCTCCACGCTCCTGAGAGCCTCGCTCCACCACAAACGAGCTGTCCGAGTCTGGGAAAGTCATTAAAACTTTTTGACAGTTTCTTCACATTTATAAGAGACGTCATAGTCCCAGCTCTATCTCTGGAAGAAAACTCAAGCAGAGACCGAATGAGACACAGAAAGTAGGCTTTTGGGAGCATATTTCTCATGCCAGATTTGATCTCCAAAATGGCTCTGAAATGCAAATTTTCATCTAACTTTGCTCAAACTGTGGTGTTTCTGGGTCTGAATCTAATGCCGGATGTTTCCTCCAAAGTTTCCCCCTTTGTCCACAACTTATGAAAATTGGTCAATCAAACTTCTTCTTACAAACCCTGGGTTTATAGTTTGCGTTCCAGAAGGTGTGGCCAAGAATTTGTATTCAGTAATAAATACTGCATTTTTCATGTATGAAATCACCATGAAGGAAATCTTGATAAGGAGTCTTACTTTAAATACCTAAAGATCATATTTAATTAACCCAATCTTAATTTTCTAGATTGCCACATTCACTGAGATGGGAAATCTCAGTGAATTTCCATTCACTTTTCCTTTTGGAAAAGGAAAAGTAAGTTAAGGAAAAGTAAGTTTGGAAGCAGAAATTGTTGAGAACCCTGGTGCCCAGATCTGTTCAGAGTAAAATAAATACCCCAAAGCCTTCAACGCCTCCCCTTTATCATGCAGTAAAAATCCCCGCTCCTCGGCCCGACTTCCCAGGCCACTTCCAGCCTTAATTTACCTTTCCCACCCAAATGCCTCTTCTCCTGCATGAACTATTTACTCTAGCCGCTCTGGATTATTGCTCTCTTCTTTTCAAAGCCCCTTTACTTTCTTTCCTATGCATTTTACTTCAGGCTTCCCCCATCAAAATGCCTCCTCCTCGCCCCTTGACCTAACCAAATCCATCTAGTTCAAACCTCCACTTCTTCCGTGAAGGCCACCCTGATCACACTAGCCTGAACAGATTTCTCCTTCCCCTGAGCACCTGTGTCAAGCTCATGCTCTTATGTGCTGCCTTCTGACCAGTGTCGTCTCGAACCATCATCATTAAACATCTTTCCTTTTCATATTTTAATGTTTGGTGCCCCATTCTGCCTGTACACCCAGAGCCAGTGAGGGTAGCACTTCATTGTAGCTACTCATTAAAACCTTGATTCTTACATTTGACCCACACGCTTGCAAAACTACTCTGATCAAAAGAAATCTTTCTCGTGCATAAAGCAACGGAATTGTAGAAATCCACCCCCATTGAATATTTTTGGCTAAAAGGGAAGGAGTATCTTTCCACAGTCTTGACGGAAATGGTGCATGTGAATGTGTGTTTGGGGTACAGAAGTAGAGAGAGGCTTGTTAATTTTAAAGCCACATAGCATGTTTGGCTAAGACTATGACTCCATTTGTGTATTTCAACCACGTAAAATCCACCCTGGGATTCTGGACTGAGAAAAATAGCCATATAAGGAGAAAACAAGACATTCCCTATAGCTGCCCTTGTAAAACACTCCATGATTTAACCCTCTGCTCGGACAGATCCAAGCTCCTGCACTTTACAACTGCAAACAATCAGATTCCTGGGAGGAGCTCAGCGTGTGACCTGCACCACTGGGCACAGATGATCACAGACAAAACCTGACAGGTCACACACAGGGCAGCATGACCACAGCTTTGTAGCTGCCTGCCTTTCTCTTGGCTGTGGGCCGTCCCAGCCAGAGCAGGCACCAAGATGAGCTCCAGCCCAGAGACAACTCTAAGGGGCTCATTAATCCTTCTTTCCTTAAAGAACACAGGGATCTGGGGTCTGCCTCCACCTTCCAGGTGACAGTCCATCAATCTGCACAATCCCTTCAGTGGGGAGGTGGGAGAGAGGGAAGGGGAGACCAGGAGAAGGGAAGAGGGGCTCGAGGCAAAGCAGCCAGAGTTAGGAGCTGGTCGACCATTCCCCCCTCCCCCGCTTAACAGCACCCATGGCTCTGCAATGCAGCTTGTGCCTAGCTGGGACCTGTGCTCTGTGCTGACGGGGGCTACAGAGCCAGGGACCCACAGAGAAACCTGGGGGTCCTCATTTTCACTATCTTCATCTGACTGCTATTAATAACAACTCTGAGACAAGGTTTTCTAGATGGAAAAATTGGTTCCCATGTCCCTCACTTGTAATGAATGGGGCTGTGACTGCTCATTTTCTTATGCTATCCAGTCTAATCTCTTCCCTTCTAGCAACAGAACCACACCCAAAGGCCACACGCAATGAGGAACAAGGAAGATGGCTGCCCAGCTGCAGACAGTATTTCCCAAGCATCCCTGCGTCTCAGAGTGGCCACGGGACTAAGTTCCAGGAAGAGGGAAGCGAGCGGAAGTGATGTGTGCAAATTCTGGGTCTCCTCTCTGAAAAGGAGCCACTACTCGCCCTTCCCCTGGGCTAGAATGCAGATGTGAGAATGAAGAGGACAACAAAGTGGAAGGGAGTTAGAGGACTTTGTGGAACAGCGCCACCTACCTGCCAGGGTACTGCCCGCCCACGTCTGGATGTTCCGTGGGAGAGAAATAAACTCATCTGAGCCGCTGTATTTTTTAGTGTCTAAATGACAGCTGTTTAGCCTGCACCTTAACTAATGCATGTGACTTTCTGCTGCTTCAGCTGTGTGCAAAGAATCCTGAAGCCATACTAGCTTGCACTAATTTAAAAAGCAGAAGGGGGAAAAAAAATCATAGCCAAATTACATAACAGCGGGATTCATGTGCCAATATCACCCCTCCTTGAAGCAAGGCTGGAATGGGCCTTGTCCACAGGAGGGAATCCTGCACAGGTCAAAGGTTAGAGAATCCGGATCCCTCCTTCCCATCAAAAAGCATCC
Source organism: Neofelis nebulosa (assembly GCF_028018385.1). Classification (NCBI taxonomy): domain Eukaryota; kingdom Metazoa; phylum Chordata; class Mammalia; order Carnivora; family Felidae; genus Neofelis; species Neofelis nebulosa. The sequence goes on from NC_080793.1 coordinate 53,822,441, forward strand.
TGTGGAAAGTTTGCTTTCCTAAGTGAATTTCAGGTGGAAGGATCCTACACCTCTTTGAGCTGGAATCAGAAGCACTGTTTAGGCAACTGCCATTGTCATTACAAAAATGACTTATCCAAATCTTCTTCCGTACTAATTTTTAAAATTTGCTTTATCTATCTGAAGAGTTATGTTAAACCATATAATTGTATATTTGGCAATTCCTCCTGTAAATTCAATTTTTGCCTTTTATTTGAGGCAAATATTAGGTACTTATTAGAATTGTTATGTTTTATAACAATTGATCCCTAATCCTGAATCTTGCCCTAAATTCTGGTATAAATGTAATTTATTAACTCCTCCCCTTTTGGGGGGCCTGATAGGTCTTTTTCCATTCGTTTACCTTTATTCTTTTCTCTGTCCTTATATTTTAAATGAGTGTCATGTAAATCACTATACATTATTTTTTTCATCCAAATTAATCTCTGTGTTTTAACGGACATGTTTAGTCCATTTACATTTATTTAGGATTTATTTCTGCCATCTTATTTTGGGTTTTTATTTACTTTGCCAAATGATCTCTATTTTCTTTCTTCCTGCCTTTGCATAGACTAGTCAAGTTTTCTTCCCCCCCAGCCCCCATTCCTATTCTACTGATGTGGTCATTCTACATCTCATATGTATGTCTGCATGTACATATAACCCTTTTGGATGTTACCCTTACATTTTTTTTTTTTTAATTTTTTTTTTTTTCCAACGTTTTTTATTTATTTTTGGGACAGAGAGAGACAGAGCATGAACGGGGGAGGAGCAGAGAGAGAGGGAGACGCAGAATCGGAAACAGGCTCCAGGCTCCGAGCCATCAGCCCAGAGCCTGACGCGGGGCTCGAACTCACGGACCGCGAGATCGTGACCTGGCTGAAGTCGGACGCTTAACCGACTGCGCCACCCAGTCGCCCCTGTTACCCTTACATTTTTATCACACATTCTTGACTTTAAAAAGTATAAAATCAGTCAACATTCATCTCCCACCCTTCATCTCCCACCCTTCTTACATATTATTGTTGACCAGTATTTTAGTTCCATTGTTTTGCACCCTTATAATCTGTCAATATTGTTATTTTCTACAGACAGATCACAGATCTTGTTTGAATTTACTGCCCTTTCTTGAGTCTCATTTCTTCCCTTTTGGTTCAGTTTTCTTCTACTTGAAATAAATCTTCTAGAAACTCCTTCATGAAAGTCTTTGGTAACTAAAACAAAATTTAACTTCACCTTGGTTGATAATAATAATTTAAGTGGATATAGAAGTGACAGTTTCTCTTACTTTTTGGGGTATGTTATCTTATTGACTTTTGGTTTCTGTTGTTGCTGTTGAAAAGTCTGCTGCCTGTCTAATCATATTTCCTTTGTAAGAAACATGTCTTTTCTCTGTGGTGGCTTTAAGAACTTTTTGACTTTGGTGTGCTGCATTTTCATTATAGTGGACTTACAGTTTGGATTTATTCTTATTTAGTTGGCTCATGGCTTGCTGTAGCTTCCTGAATCTTATTATTTTTATCTTTTAACCACTATAAAAAAATACCTCAGCCTTTTTCTCTTTGAATATTTCTTCTCCGTCATTCTCTTTGAAAATCATATTATTTCTCATTCTATCTTCCATATATTTAATTACTCTCTCATACATTTATGTCTTTGTGATATATTCTGAATTGGAATCAGAGGTCTCTTCCAGCTCATTAATTTTCTCTTTAACTATATCTAATTCATTGAAATTAATGACTATAGTTATTACTTTTACTTTTTATTTTTTTCTTTTTCAGATCTGTATTTTTTACATGATATCTTGTACACTTATTATGTTTTCAACTTCTTATTTTATGTCTCTAATCATTTTAAGCATATTTATAGTCTCTCTACAACAGACCTACTATCTGAAGTTATGGGGAATCTAGTCCTGATGTATGTTCTATCTGTTGACTCTCTATCATGGGGATTGTTTTCTAATATATTTTATAATTTGGGAGGGTGACTTTGTCTTCAGTGTGGCTTTATTTATGACCCTCAGTGACCTTGGCTGAGGGTATGACTCAATAGAGCGTTTTGTGTTTGGTCCATGATTGTATGACATCATGGCCTAGAATCACATTTTTATGTTCATGTCTCATCTCAAATATTCCTGGACCACATATATAGCATAAGTCCAAGTCAAACCCAAGTAAGGCACTGGTTTCTTGGTTCAGAATTCTTGATTCACAACTGAGAGCCTTGTTTTCTTTTTTGTATACAGATTTCTGGTTAATACAAATTCCTTTGTTGTCTCCCTGTTCTGATGGCTTACTTGGCAATGCCTGCATTTGGCCCGTCATTGAGGCCAGGGATGTAGGTCTCAGCTTTCACAATTAGTTGCCTCTCCAATTTAAGTTCCCAAAACGACTAATGTAGTCTCTATGTCTTTAGACTACATGTGGTTGGCTTATCCTGGGTCAGGAATCCATATCCAATGCAATAAGCCGTAGACAGTAACAGGGTCTCAGAGCACTTAAGAAACTCCCTTTTGAGCTGTTTTTGGAGGGAGAATTTCTCTAGCAGAGAGGCCTGGAGAAAGGGAGGAAATGATCATTGGAGGAAATAATTAGCATCCCCACAACCAATAAGTTTTCTCCAATACTTCTCTTGTGTAAGCTATGTCCTCAGTGATCGTTTAGCCTCCATTGTGGGCATAAAATTGATAAGGGTTAGAGTTTGAGCTGTTGTAACCAAGGAGGGTGCCCAGAAGAGATCAAGGTGAGCATGTTTCTACATAGCAGTGGAATTTGTTTTCAACTCAGATTAAATTTAGAACTTACTCTTTCACATAGCAACCTAGCCCAGTGGCTGATATAATAGATATTCAAAAAAATTTTCTTGGAACAAAATATCAAACACTTCCTTCACCCTGCAATAAAGAGATAAAGCAGCACACGGAGGGAGTGGGCAGAAAGTATTCAAAGAGAAACAGAAAGCTCTAAGTCCATGCTAAGAAAAAGAGAAATCTTTTCCAGAGAAATAAGTATCTTGAAGCAGGCAGTTAGCAAAGAATGTTGAAGGAAAGTAACCTCTTTAAAGGCTCAGAACTTGGTATGGACTTTGAGTTAGTGTATATACCAAGGTGGAGAATGTTCTGCAGTTCATTAATAAGAGCCCTGTCACAGGTGGTGACATCCCATACAGACCCTCACAGCAGGGTATCACCTGTGAACTTGGATGTTACATTCAGATAAAGCACAGCCTACAAAAACAAAGACAATTCTCTCAGGCACACCTATATTAGGAGTTTAAGGGGAAGGAACTGAAACAAAAAACATTTTAAGGGAACTGCTGTGTTATTTTGTGTGTGTGTAAAAATACCCATGTTAATTATGTATTTAAATATATGTAGTTTGAATTGTCCTGTGGATTCTTTCTTAATATTTCTTCTAGTTTTTGTTTTTAAAACATAAGTTCAAGGATCTCTCCAAAGGCTGTTATGAATAGATATCGGGATTAGCTAAGAGCTGCAGTCAAAATTTGGGAGCTTAGAAAGCAGTTCCCCTTACAGAACTCTGCCACACTTAGAACTTCTCGATCCTGAGTGTACTACTTATTAGATTCAGCCTCCTAATGAAGCCTCCAAAATGTCTTTAGAAAAAGTCTTAGGGGTGGCCATCTGGTTGAAAGATGGAGGCGAGCAGACTTGATTTGAAACTATGTTTGCATATCAAGTATGCTATTATTCTACTCAAATTGCGTTACTAAGGTTGGCTTGTGGGAGAGAAAGGTTAGACCCCATTGCCCAAGCTGACTTTTGGCCCTATAGTACCTGAACTCGGAAAGGAGGACTCCACATGTAAACACTCTGGACAATAAAACCCACAGCATGAAACAGATGATTGTAGCACCAACCCAGGGCACAGAGAAGCTTTGTTAGGCAAAGTTTGGGCTGTTTTGGCTTTTCAAAACACTCAAAACACCTGTTGCCCAGGATGGGGGTAATCTCCATCAAGATGGTGAAATGCTGGACCCCTGCCAATTCTGATAGACAGAACTCCTAACAGGATGCTTCCTTGATGAATTTGCTAGAACTCAACTATGTCACAGATCTGAAACATCCAATACTGATAATGACCTCAACATTGAACCTTAGGTTGCTTTCCCAACAGTAGCTCCTGCAGTTGTTCTCAGATGAAATCAAATTACTGTGGAAAAAATGTGTGAGACCGCCCTTCCCACAGTGGGGTGAAAAGGGCAGCTTCCCGGGTTACCGCACGTTGAAAACACCATCTCACCAACTTACAGGTGGTGTTATTCAAGCACAAGAACGTGTGGAATGTGTCAAATGTGTGTGTCAAATGTGTGTCAAATTAGGTAGCCTCCCTCTCAAAACCGTTAAATCTTTGCATCTCATCATAAGGCGGGGCGGCGGGGGCGGCGCTCACAGAGGGGGCTGTCGGTGGGAACCCAGCAACGTAACAACTGGAACCAAATATCTTGCTGAAGAAACAAGGAAGTGCTCTGCCGTGGCCAAAAGACAGGGACTGAGCCTGGCACATTACATCTTTCTTTCCCCAGGTAGTTCTTTCCAGAAATGCTTCTGGGTAGTGGTTCCCTTCTAGCATTCCTGAAAATTTATAAGATATGAGATAGGCACTCAGACTTCAAACTTAGATTAAGAAGCTTGGATGAAAAGACTATTATGTGTATACTGAGCGTTCAGAACTCTGGGGCAGCTTCAGGCTGGAAAACGCCATTCCACAGCCCTTGCACCAGAGCTCCCTGTGAGGCCACCATAAGAACCAGAAGGCACACTTGCAGAGGACCCCAACTAGATGTCAGCCCAAGATGCTGGGAGTCCCAGGACGTATCCTGAGTCCTCATTTGGTTTTCTCTCTCTCAGGGTAATTGTGAGAAATAAATGAGGTGACAGTTTCAGGTGCATATTAACCCCTTGTGTTCCATGTTCCCATGGTACCCGACACAAAGTCTTGTGGTGGCTTTGTCCTAACCCCATGCGGTGGGAGCTTGTGTTCTTACTTGCCCAGATCCTAGTCCCTCATTCTCTGATAACAGCACCTCAGTATGTTTTTGTTTTTTGTTTTTTGTTTTTTCCCGGAGAACCTCTCTGCTGTTGCTCATGGTTTGGGTGCCCTCCTCTGGCCAACAGCTGAGAACATGACCCAGGCCAAACCAAGTAGAATTGCCCTTCTGGGAGTGTGGATCTGATACAGGAGCAACACCGGGGCAGAAAACTTTCAGAGCTAATTAAAGCCGGGCTCCAGGCCCTGAAGAGCCTGTCCATCAGTTCCTGCTTTGCGGCACCCCTGCAGCTGCCCTGATCCTCACCCCTTCCTCGGGTTCTGGGAGCTACTGCCTACCCTTACATTAAATTCCTGGTTGCCTCTTGGAGCCAGGGTGGCCTTCCGTGCTTTGAAACAATGTGTTTCGGTTCCCCATTCCCTGCACAGAAGAAACCAATTGCCAGGTCGCGGGAACTAAGGTGACAGCAGGACCAGAAGCCAGCTTCCAGACTGGCAGCCTGTGCCCCCTCCACTGTACCCTGCTGGGGACTCTCTTCTTGGCCCCCCACCTTCCCACCCTGCCACATCATTCTCCTGCATTCCACGTCATCCCACTCCCCAACCATGATCTATTTCAACCCTCAAGTCTCTTTTTCCTCTGGTACCAGGTTATTTTCATAAATCTTTCATTTGAAAATAAATCTCAGTGTCTCGTTCACCACAACATTTCTAAAATTCATTCCTCTGCCCCATTCCTCTGCCAACGTGCTCATTCCAGAGGAGGGCCCTTCCCACTTGAATGTTGGCAACATCCTGGCCTCTTGGCTTCCTCTCCTGCCACCTTCCTCTCTCCCAGAGAGAAAATGAGGTTTGGACTTGGGTGGGTTGAAAGCCCATCTATGCATGCCATGCATAACATTCCCTTCCTCAGCCCTGATGCATTCTAAGACAAAAAGACCTTTGATAATGTTTCTCTGGGGGCCCGTTTGGCGCCATTTTGCAAATTGAGAGGCACTGGCTAAGTTCCTCCCGTTGGAGAGTAAGCAGTGGTCATTAACAGAGGGCAAGCTCAGTCCCTACCCAGGTCTATAAGCTCTTGTACAGCTGAGCCCTGTGAGTTCCACATCCTCACCCAGCTAGGGGGTTGAAGGCATGATCATGGTATCTGTTCCACCTAAACATGTTTTACCCAATCAAACGTCTACAAAAATGGCCCTGTTTGGCAGCCAGGGATCATACCCTCCCCTCAGGAAGTGGTTACATATTAGAATTCAGGGTACCTCTTACAGCTTGGAAACACATTCTATGAGCTGTCCTCTAGGGGCCCATGAGGAATTCACACCTGTGATTAACTTAACTGAATGTCCGATTTCCCTAAAGCCCTATACAGATCCAGTGGAGAGAGCAGCTCTCTGGCAACAACTCGAGATTTTTAGAGAGAAATCAGGGTACGACAGAATCGGGTAATTTAGCATATCACAATAAACAGTGTGAGTAGAGCTAGGCTAGATGTTGCCGATATATACAATGAAGAGTGGTTCACCTAGGTACACCCTCCATATCCACATATGTACAAACTAACACCTATCATTAGGTTCGTACAGAGCATTTTTAAAAGTTTGTCTGGTGTGAAATATTGAATCTGATATTCACTAGAAATTTCCCATGCTACTTAAAATTAGATTAGTATTTTACTTTTGTGTGGTATTCAGAAATAGCATGTTGTACAATGGAATTACCACATATGTGGAACATATGTTCGTGTTCCAGTTGGGAGAAATTATTTTTATAAATGCAGGCTAAAGAACCTCTTTTTAAATGAATTCTCTTAAACTTAAAATTCATTTTAAGGCCCACCGCCATTAAAAAAGAGGGAGGGAATGCAGGGGAGAATGCGGACAGGACAGAATTCAACAACTATTTTCCTGGCCGTATTGCGTTCAGTGAGTCCTCTAAATGATCTCTTCGACTTGAGGCTCTGGCTTCAGAACTAGATTTGGTTCCCCTCCTTGTCTCCAGTGTATTCTTGTGCCCCTGCGAGTTGAATCATGGGCAGAAATTCCCAGTATTTTCATTCCTTCCCTGCTTTGAAGTCCATTACTCTTCATGTTGATTTTCTCTCCACCCTCTTGAAAAAATGTATGCGTCCCCAAGATGGAAAGCCAGGAGCTGGCACCTTGGGACGAGATCACATGGAACAGGAGAGGCTTGAAAGGCAAGCGCCTCGCCAGTGTGGTGAGCACCACCGCAAACCATGGCCGGCATCTCGGGAAGGGAAGTGAGTCAGTCCTCTGAATTCTGTGGTGACGAACCCCAGAGCATCTGTCACCCCCTTCCTTCCCTGTGGGTGCACGCCTGACTGAGCACGGGGCCTCCTGCTATGAGGCAGGGCCAGACAGATGTTCTTTTGTCCTTAACACAACTGTGCAAACCGCTGCTCTTGGATATCCAGTGATGTCTGTATTCTTAATCTATAGCCACTTCAAATCGATACATTCTATTTCCAGTAAAGAGAAATTGAATAATACATGTCTATGGCGGACTATGGACTTGGGGTCTTTTGAAATGACTTCAGAACAGATGGAACTACTATATACTTCTGTACGTATAAAGAACAAACATGTGTATCACTAGACATGAATCTGTGCATGTGAACGATCGCAAATGAATGGATGCAATGCAATGAATCTCTTCATCCAAACATTCCATCCATATAAAAATCCCCAAATGAGTATAATGACCACCAACAGTCAGGCTGATGATGATGACACCAATATCACTAGGTGTCCGAAGGTAGCTCAAATTACTAGTCCCCGTTGGGAAGGAGCGTATAGTCTGATTAGTTGCGCGTGCGCACACACACCAGCCATTGAAACCTCGGGATCCTACCTGATTCTTCCCCTCTTTTACCTTGTGCGTGAGTTTGGTCCCCAGTCTCGCTCATTCTCGTTCTCTAATTCTCATACTTACCTCCCTACCTTTTCCTCTCCAGCCCCAGCTATTTCAGGCCCTCTTGGTTCTTCCCCAGGCTGTACCATTAGCCTCCTTTGGGACACAGTATGTTGCCTTTTTTAAAAAATGTTTATTTATTTTTGAAAGAAAGGGAGATCCAGTGAGAGCAGGGGAGGGGTAGAAAGAGAGGGAGACACAGAATCCGAGGCAGGCTGCAGGCTCCGAGCTGTCAGCACAGAGCCTGACACGGGGCTCGAACTCACGAACCGTGAGATCATGACCCGAGCTGACATCGGATGCTTAGCCGACTGAGCCACCCAGGTGCCCCAGGATGTTGCCTTTAAGAGTCCGCCAACATGGTCAGGGCTGTCAAAGGATAGCGCTCCTGCCGCTCCTCCACTCCCTCAACCATAACAGACCACGTTAATCAATCCCAGTGCCTTCCGCATGGCTGCACAGCCCTTTGGAGCACAGCCCTCCAAGGTCACTACCAATTTATCAGAGTTCTTCTACAAACAGAGTCTATTTGCCATCCCGATCTAGGTCCTTTAAAACAAAGTTCTTCAACCAGGATTCAGCAGCGGCATCTCAGCTGCCTGAAAAACACGTAAGATCTAAACCTGGCATGAAATATGGGCGTTTTTAAATGTATCATGCATGATTGATTGATTGATTGATTGATTTGGAGAGAGAGGGAGGGGGGCAGAGGAAGAGGGAACAGTAAGCAGGCTTCGCACTCAGTGCAGAGCCCAGTGCGGGGCTCTACCCCACAACCCCGGGATCATAACCTGAGGCAAAATCAAGACTCAGATGCTCACAGACTAAGCCACCCAAGCGCCCCTCATGCATGGTTTTCGGTGTGTGTTCTTCCTTGAGGACTAAGGAGGAAACTAAGCCAAACCTGAACAGTTTTCCCCTTCCAAATCCTCTCTTTTGCCACCTGCTGCTTTACAACCTTCCTTGGTTCCTATTCCATAGCTACAAATCTTTTGCTTTCCCTAGCCAGCTCCTAACAACTTCCATTTGGACACCAGGTACGTTAGTCCAAGACTAATACCAAGACAGGTACGTCCTCCAAGAAGCAGATGCCGGGGTGGGATTAGATGTGCAAAGCTTCACTCGCGCGAGGCATATGAGAGAAAATGGGGAAGGAGCCAAGACAGGCTGGGAGAGCTGTCTTAACGCAGGGCAGTTCCGACCCCATGAAAAGGAGAGAAAAAAAGGCTGAAGCACCTTGGCCAGCCGTGCAGTTGTATGACAGTTCTGGAGGTCCTGGAGCTAGTCACCCATCAGAGGAGGTCAGTGTTTCAGCATTCTTGCTGTGCTGAGTCACTGGCTGGGAGCAGGTCTCAATGCAAAGCAGCGATTTCTGGTGACAGCAGCTGAGGCCTCGGCCAATGAATGACCTTCCTGCATTTGGAGATCTAAGAGGTGCGTTCTCAGAACTGCCTTGCCCGGTGACACAGCAGCAGCAAGGGCTGCCGAATTTGACAAATAAAATACAGGACAGAGAGTTCAATTTGGATTCCAGGTAAACAACAAATAACTTTTAGTCTATGTCCTATATTTTATCAGACAACCTTCACAGTCGCTCTTTCTGCGTTGAGTTTATCTGTGCCAACCCTCTAACTTTTGAACTGGATCTGTGATTTAGGACAATCCAAACAGGTCCCTCTCCCCATGGCTTTCTCTCCTACTTACTCGTCCATCCTCCCCACTACTCTAGATCACCTTCTGGAAACACTATTCTGGTCATGCCACCCTCCACCCAAGAAGCTTCCAATAGTTTCCTCCCGTGGCCTTCAGAATGGACTTCTAATTCCACAGGCTGGCTTTCAGCCTTAACTTTGCCACACTGATTCCCACTAACCTTTACAGCCCCTGGGCTCCAATCAGACCAGACCTGGTAGTTATCAGGACATACTCTTCAGTTCCAGACGTCCTGCCTTTGTTCACACTAGTCCCCCTCCCTGCAATGCTCTTCCAGAACAGCCTTTCCCCAGATGTCCACATTTCCAACTTTGATCTGTGCTTCAAGGCCAGCTCAAGTGCTCCTTTCACCTTGAAGAGATAAGTTACATACACCATTGCCCTGCCCAGAATCCCTTATACCTAGGGACACGGGAAGAAGCCAAAATGATAGACATAATCGGATATGCAAAGCTTTCCATACAGAGTGGGTTTTAGCAAACAGTGTTTCCTGGTTCCTCGAGTGGCATTAATAGCAACAGCCCTTGTACAGGCAACTGGGTTAGTCTTGCTTTTAGCCCTGGTGCAGATGTTTAATTAATCAGGGCCGCCGTCCTTGTTCGCCCTTGACTGGGTTTCCCTGATGATTACCCACCGGAAAACTCAGCCCTTTAATGTAAACGATGTCCTGATTAGTGTTTTGTGCCATGCACCAGGTTAGGGGAGTAGGTCCTTCATTAGCGAGCCAGCCCGAACTGCAACGTTAAGTCCTGAAAACTCAAACCTCATTTCATACACAACTGTCTTCCCATTTTCTCGTGCGTCAGCCCTTTCCTTAACGCCCTTTCTTTCCTCCCAACTTTGATTTGGGAAAAGGAAGTTTGCATCAAGTGAATATACGATAGTAATTTATTCTGACTTGAGCACAGTTCTGAGATTGACCTGAGCGGTGAAGACGCCCTCTACCCAGCCACGTCCCTGCCTCTCCACAGTCTGGAGCTTGGGTGTGCCTTCCTTTTGTTGATGGCACAGGTACTCACATGCAGTCCCTTTCTCCCTCCCTCACTAGAAAAAGGGGAGGAAATCAGATGATGAAATGAAAACCTTTAAATAAAATATCATTCACACAAAGGAAAAGAATTTTCCTCTGGGTCATTATCAGTGGAAACCCAGTGAAAAGATAATAAGCACAAGATTCCTGATTAATTAAACATTTGTGCTCTTTGGATGCAATTATTCTGGGTAAAATCAACTCCGGGACATCTGTTTACTCAACCTTGGGCTGAGAAACCACCAAACTACCTCTGCTCTGCATCTCCAGGCACAGTGTCAAGGCATAGAACTGATCGCTCATAAGCCCGAGGAATATGCCCACTAATTTCCTAGGTTCGAAACAGATGACCACGTTACACGGGCAATAAATTAGGAAGGCTGAGTAAACTCATAGGGTTAATTGGGGAAATCTAAAATGACAATATATTAATATAACACATATTTACCAGTATGCATAATCGCTTTATGCTACCGAGCAATTAAATATAGATGATAAACATTTTCATGAATGCTTTTACCCAGCTTTTTTCCTTTTCACCCAGTGTCTTAGTCCGTTTGGGTCACTGTAACAAATTACCACAGACTGGGTAGCTTAAAAACAACAGAAATTTATCTCCCACTGTTCTGGAGGGGAGAAGTTCAAGATCAAGGTGCCAGCATGGCCAGGTGAGCACCCTCTTCTGGGTCGCAGACTGCTGACTTCTTGCCTTGTCCTCACATGGTGGAAGGTGGCAAGAGATCTCTCTGGAGCCTCTTTTATAAGGGCACTAATCCTATTCATGAGGGCTCCACCCTCATGGCCTGATCACCTCTCGAAGGCCCCACTTCCTAAGACCACCACATTGGAGATTAGCATTTCAACAATTTAGGGGATATATAAACACTCAGACCATGGTAGCCAATTAGGTCTCTGGTTTCAATGATTTTCCTAATGCCACTAACCCCTTATCTCCCTCCCCTGGCAGTTGAGGCCAGGGAATGTCCTTGACCAGTTTTGTGGGAGCCTAGAAATGGGCAAAAAATGAATGCCCCTTGTCAGCTGACAAGCTGAAATCCCACAAGTTGTGAATTAAGGAGGATTAAGGTCCAAGAGTAGGGTAAACAGAAAGTGAAACCGAGGCACAGGAAGTCAAGTGGGAGGAGATGCAGGACAGAGAAGAAGCAAGGCCTAGAGAACCCACTGGCTGGAATCCAGATGCCTGGAATGGCCTTTCTATGAATCTCCCACTGTAACCAAAGACCCTGGGGCAGAAGGAGTCTGGATTATTAGCCAGAGAACCTGTGTTAGATGTAAGCAAATGAGCAGAGATGTTTGAGGAATTATTGATGACTGGTTGATTCTCCCTGTCTATGCAAAATACCTGTATCCTTTAAGATCCCAGGCCTGGTGGGCCAGGGTTTGGGTCTCCTCAGATCTACCGAGCAGAGAACTATAATAATAATTATATTCCCACGTGAGGGGAGAGTTGGGTTACCACGTCCACTCCTCTGACCTTAGTCCTTTCCAGTGAAATAGTCAAATTAATCACACTCTCTTAGGAGACACAGCAGCAAAGATAATGGCTCCAGTTCCTGGTTGATAATTTCCACCTGGCCACAATCTATGGGAAGAAGAGGGTAGATAGGTAAGTGTTATGATCAAAGGCTTTGAAACCATCTTCTAAAACCAAGATGCCCACCAAGGGATGAAATTAAAAAGCAAACAATGCTCTCTACTCCTCCCACCCCAAATAAACAAACAAAAAGAAAGAAAACAAGAAGTGCCTTGGGAGTCTATAGAGGTAGGAGATCTTTGAGAAAGAAGAAAAACAAAGAGTCTTGCTGATGCAGATAGAGATCCTATGCAGGGAATGGAAATGATCATTTTCATGAGGTTGTCTGCAGAGTACCAGATCTAAAGGGCAAGACCTGGCAACATGCTGGGCCTCCCAGGGCTATCTCTGAATGGCTCTAAACCCCAGGTGCCATATTGTAGGTACACATTCTCCATGCTGTGTCCAACATGCACAGCCACAACTTCCTTTGGCCACATGACTTCCCAGAATGGGACTGTCTCTTGATAATGTGTGCTAGTTCTCAGGATAGGGGGAATTGCTCAGAGTAAACGGCTGGGTGGTATATAGGAGAAAATAAAACCAAACCCATCAAAGAAAGTGGCCCACGGTCTCTGTTCTAGATGCTTTCCCTGTTCTGGACCTGAATGCCTAACTCTGTCTCAACTGTCCCTTGCTTCTGATGATCCAAACATGCCCTTTGAATCAGTCCTTCTATGCCTTGAGGCAGCCATGATAAACAATGAATACCTCTTTACTCCCATAGGGGGCACTTGCCCTGAGAGGGGGCCTGGCTTCCTAGAGGTAGGTAGAAAGGATGAGAGGTTAGGAGTTGGCCCCTCCTACTTCAGAATAACCTCCTTTTAGAGTGGGTGCTCTAGTTTTGATTATGTGGGTCTGGGCCAGTTTGAGACAAGACAGGATGAAGGCATTGTATTAGTTTCCTGTTGTTGCTGTAACAAATTACCACAAACACAAATTTATTACTTATAGTTCCAGAGGTCAGAAGTCCAAAACAATCTCACTCAGCTAAAACTCAATGTGTAGACAAGGTTGTATTCCTCTGCATTTCCTTGCCTTTTCATGTTCCTAGAGGCCACCTGCATTCCTTGGCTCATGGCCCCTTTCTCCATCTTCGGAGTGTATCGCTCCTACCTCTGCCTCCTGCATTGCTTCTCCTCCTCCAGTCCTTGGCCTTCTTGTTCGCTTCTTAAAAAGACCCTTGTGATTAAATTGGGCCCACATAGATAAAACAGGACAATCTCCCATCTCAAGATCCTTAACCACATTAGCAAAGTCCCTTTTGCCATGTAAAATACCATATTCACAGGTTCCAGGGATTAGAACATGGACGTCTTTGGGGGACTGCCTTTCTGATTTAGTACAGACGTATCTGAACACTAGGAGGCCTTGGTTGGCCAGGTGAATTCCTTACTGATCTTAAGATGATCAGTTACTGGAACATGCAGAGTAAAAAATGAAGCAAAACGTTGAACAAGCAGTTGGTAATTGCCAACGAACCCCAGAAATTCATGAACATCTTTGCTTACTCTGGAGGCCTCCCAGCTGCAAAAGGCTAACTCCTTGAGGGACTTCATGCAAACATCTTGGCTGGAGAACATGGCCCATGAATTCCATCTCTAGCCTCACAAATTTGTTTCTTTGGACAAGGCCAGAGGTCATGCTGCCCAAGTCATGGGGAATAAATTAGGATAGCAACTCTTAAGTTGGTGTGTCAAGATTCACTGCTTCTCAGGATGCTAATCATGTGCCATACCAAAAATGCCTCATAGTCAAATTCAAACAAATTGGAGAAAACACAGTTAAAGCCCAACATAAGTAAATCTATTTGAGTCAAACATATTTTTTTTTTATTTGAGGGCCTGTCAGAGCCTCCAGCCGTTCCTAAGAGCGTTCTTAGTCACAGCTACGAAGCAATTCAAATCCCTGAAGGGGAGTATAAAATTACAGTGCACCCCAAGTGTTTTGACCTCAGAACCTCTTAGTAGCAGGACTCCTCTTTGGGTCTCTCTAACTTGGGTTCTATGGAACAGAGCTTGGGAAACACCGAATCAGGACACTAGCTATTTAGATGATGGTTCTCTGTCCATGTTCAGAAGGTTGTTTCCCACTCATCAACCTCTTGGCTGTAGGTGAAATGCCAGCGCCCCAACATCTTACTCCGTAAAGGTTTCTCCTGCAGTATAAACTGAGCCAGCCGGTGAGATTGAGGACACCATACACTCTCAGAAGCAGAACACTCCATCTTTTCTTTTGTGCAGGGAACAAAGAGGCCTAGAAAGAGAGAGAAAAGGCCCAAAGAAGCTTTACCATAAAAAAAAGATTTTATTTGCAAACGATCTGTTTGCAAACGATCTGTTTGCAAACACGAAGTGTACCCACCTGACGGGAATACAGAATGACTACTTTGTTTTGTATCTGAAAACACCCCCTGGTTAGATGTCATATTTTTCCAGGAACCCAGACACACGACAGCTGTCCCCCCCTGGGGGATCCCTAGCTGATTCTGAACAACAGGTATGGCAAAGGGGTGAGACAATTACCCCCTGTCACTCGCCTCTCCATAGACCCAGTAGGCAAGGGCAGCACACCCCTCAGAGGAGCCACCGTCACCTGCCTGTGGTTCCGCTTCTGCAGAAATTAACATGACATTTCCACCCGGTCAGTTTTTTGTTTTTTGTTTTTTTTTTTCAACGTTTTTTATTTATTTTTGGGACAGAGAGAGACAGAGCATGAACGGGGGAGGGGCAGAGAGAGAGGGAGACGCAGAATCGGAAACAGGCTCCGAGCCATCAGCCCAGAGCCTGACGCGGGGCTCGAACTCACGGACCGCGAGATCGTGACCTGGCTGAAGTCGGACGCTTAACCGACTGCGCCACCCAGGCGCCCCTCCACCCGGTCAGTTTTGACACGTAAAAGATATGGCAGCAATAAGAACATGTGGGAGGTCTCCAGATCCCTGTAACCCACCCCCCCCCCTTCTGGTACCGAGCCAATATATTCAATACCACCCCAATATTTTCCTGGTTTCAACATCTGTTAGAAGGTGAGGTTCCATGCACTCTAGTGCTCACTGCTGTTGTGCCCATCACCTCCCTCCAGTCACGACTGGACACTTGGCCTTGGTTCAGTGCACTGTCCCAATCCTCTCTCTCCCAGGGTCCTACATAAGCTAGCAGTGGAAGCCTCCGGTTCCCTCCTGCATCAGTCAGGAGAGGCTTGTCAGGCTGCAGCAATGGACAACCCCCACGATTCAGTGGTTCAGTAAAGAGAAAGTGTAGTTTTCCGCTCATTCTACCTGTTGGTCTCTCATCTCTCATCAGCAGGGGGGCTCTACTCCACATTTGCCTTCCTCAGGCTGACAGATCCTGCACCTTCTAGAGCATAGCCAGTTACACGGGGGGAAAGGAGAAAAAGGTCAGATCCTGTACTGACTCCCAAAGACTTCTGTTCACATTTCATTATTAATATTTTACACAGAAGCTATCAATTATTTAATATCTACTCTGGGTCATATATTTTATAATCACTTAATCCCCACACAACAAATTTATGAGGAATTTATTTCCCCTATTTAAAAAAATTTTTTTGATGTTTATTTATTTTTGAAAGAGAGAGAGAGAGCAACCAGAGGAGGTGCAGAGAAAGGAAGACACAGAATCTGAAGCAGGCTCCAGGATCTGAGCTGTCGGCACAGAGGCTGACATGGGGCTCGAACCCACGAACCAGGAGATCATGACCTAAGCTGAAGTTGGACGCTTAACCGACAGAGCCACCCAGGCGCCCCAATTTCCCCTGCTTTTCAAACAAAGGGCCTGAGTCTTAAAGACATTAAGTAAGATATTGCAAATCTAGCAAGAGGCACTCCTGATTCCTGGTCCAGTCAGCACCCAAAGCCCCACTTTTAACCAACGTTGAATCCTCACTAAGAGAACTTTCTCTGACTTCTGAGCTCATTTATGTGAAAAACCTTACAGAAATATAACAATTCAATCAGTCACATATTTTTTCAATTGCCTTATTGAAAGAGAAAACATCTTAATGACAAATGTAAAATATAGCAAAAAGCACATACCAATTAGTGTGATATTTCTTCATTTTTGTTCATCTGCTGGTGAAATTGATAGCACATTTTCTAATTCACACTTGTGAGAAGAACTTTATTTGTTCAGTGAGTCTTTATTTTCATTTTTTTTCCCCAGACATATCTTGACATGTCCTTGAATAATTAATTTACACTTTAGAGAAGGCTTTTTGGTGCCAGAGTCCATTGATGACTTCTGTGTTGTCCAGAAACTTTGAATCAGTGACATAGAGCTTTCCGTTTGATGTCCCTGAATTCATGCTCAGGACCAACAGAATGAATTCACACATTTGTAATGCTTTAAACTGAGTTAACTGCTTGTCAAACTATTTACATTTCCAGGATATTTTGATGTTTTATGGGGATAAAGAAAGCAAATATTTAAAATCCAGACGGCTCTGGAAAATCCAGAATATATGGCAGTTACAGATTGTAGCTCTTCCAAAACCACCAGCATGCTTTAAAAAATAAGGAACTCACTCCTCCTGGTATTTATATCTTCTTGGTGTAAATCAACTAATCAACTGAGTTAGCATTGTCCAGTAGACGGTTATTCCTCTTCCCACAAGCGACATGTCCATAACTGGGTCTCCTCTCTCTCTATCTCCCACCCCTACCATCCCTTACCTAAATCCAGTTTGCCCTTGCAGCCCAACTCTTGCCCTTGTCTATGGGAAAACCAGAAATGGTGGCTGAAAACACCCAAGGTCTGGAGCAGGGGGTGGGTGGGGGAGGAATGCTTCTATCCTCCTAACAACAGAATTTAAGGTCTCTTCCTAAGGGATTAGGCTCTATTTTGAATGGCCCTTCATCTACCCACTCCTCCCCCCAACACATGTCACCCAATTTACTTTCAGCAGGCATTGGGTGGGACCCATCAACTCACTTAGGCTTGTTCCCATCATTCAGGAACATCTGAACATGCTCAATCCAGGGGCTTGACTCTGGTTCTTAGGGGCAGCTGGAGAGAAGAGATCAGAGCCTAGAACCCCTCCTTTGGGTACATAGGCCAATATGGTGCAATTTCATGAAAGTCATGGGTTAGGAGTCAATTCCCAAATTAAAGGCTTTGTGGGGAGGGACTTTGAAAGTAAACTGTCAATGTTTTGTCTCTGCCATAGATTTTTATTCCCACTCTCTTAAATTAAACCGCTATTTTTTAAGATTTAGTTGCTCTTCATCTCTCATAATCAAGGAAACACAAATCAAAACCACCACGAGATACCACCTCACACCTGTGAGAATGACTAACGTTAACAACTCAGGCAACAACAGATGTTGGCGAGGATGCGAAGAGACAGGATCTCTTTTGCACGGCTGGTGGGAATGCAAACTGGAGCAGCTGCTCTGGAAAACAGTATGGAGGTTCCTCAAAAAATTAAAAGTAGAACTACCCTACGACCCAGCAATGGCACTACTAGGTATTTACCCAAGGGATACAGGTGTGCTGTTTCGAAGGGACACATGTTTTGAAGGGACACACCAATGTTTACAGCTGCACTATCGACAATAGCCAAAGTATGGCAAGAGCCCAAATGTCCATCGATGGATGAATAGATAAAGAAGATGTGGTGTGTGTATACACACACACACACACACACACACACACACGTATACAAATGGAGTATTACTCGGCAATCAAAAAGAATGAAATCTTGCCATTTGCAACAATGTGGATGGAACTGGAGGGTATTATGCTAAGCGAAATTAGTCAGAGAAAGACAAATATCATATGACTTCACTCATATGAGGATGTTAAGACACAGAACAGATGAACACAAGGGAAGGGAAGCAAAAATAATACAAAAACAGGGAGGGAGACAAAACAGAAGAGACTCACAAATATGGAGAACAAACTGAGGGTTCCTGGAGGGGTTGTGGGAGGGGGGATGGGCTACATGGGTAAGGGGCATTTAAGGAATCTACTCCTGAAATCACTGTTGCACTAGATGCTAACTAACTTGGATGTCACTTTTGAAAAATAATGAAAAAATTGAAATTAGAAAAGAAAAACAGATTTAGTCGCTCTTCTAAACAGCCATCAAAAGTAAAACCTCTTACCCATAGGCACAGTCATTCAACCTTCTCTGCTAACCCAAGTGACAAAAAGGCATGACTTGGAAAGGGATTTCTCTGTAAAGGAATGTTGGTGGCCTCACCAGTGAGGGCTTCTGAATTCACATCAGCTCTGGAAGAACGTTGTGGGAGGCTTTCTAAGGCCCCAGTTCCCCATAACCCTCTGTAGCTCCCCTGGGTGTCAGCACCTTCCATAAAAGCATTTTAAGGAGAGGGGCACCTGGGTGGCGCAGTCGGTTGGGCGTCCGACTTCAGCCAGGTCACGATCTCGCGGTCCGTGGGTTCGAGCCCCGCGTCAGGCTCTGGGTTGATGGCTCGGAGCCTGGAGCCTGTTTCCGATTCTGTGTCTCCCTCTCTCTCTGCCCCTCCCCTGTTCATGCTCTGTCTCTCTCTGTCCCAAAAATAAATAAATGTTGAAAAAAAAAAAAAAATTTAAAAAAAAAAAAAAAAAGCATTTTAAGGAGAAAGAGTAGAGCCAATCCTCCCACTGAGGGAGCTGGTGCACAGCTCCACAGGGTCCCGGTCACATTATATTCTGTGCGGACAGCGGTCCCTTAAGGTCATGCAGCTCTGAGAGGCAAGCCAAGGGTACAAAGGGGACTTTGATTGATTAATGATTATGCTTAAATGATCATAATTTATTTTCTAAGAAGTTATTGAGTGACTAAGTTCCTGTTTAACAGGAAGGGAAAACACTAATATCTGTATTACCATACTGTTATAACAGTATGTTACTGCACCATACTCGATACAAGATATTTACTATTTTTTGTGCTTAAGCATTCATTGATATGTGTACCAAAAAAAAAAAAAAAAAAACCCCACCTTAGGCCTTTGGACGCTCCCTGCCCCCCGCTCCCCGAGGTATGGAGCCAGTAAGGTCATCTACCCTTTTCCATGTTCTTCTGGCCTCCAGCTGTGCTAAGGGTAAGACCACAAGCTTCTTAGAAATAATGACATTTTGTCTTTCTTGCCTCTGGCAGCTTCTTTTACAAGTTAGCTCAGAAAAGGCTTAAAAATGACAATTCATTTAAGAGGCCATGCAACGGGTTAACAAACATCACAAGCGTGTTGACCACTGTTCCATTCTGCCCTCCCTCTCGTGGGGATCTCCCTGTACCGCAGAAGCTGGAAATCTCAAAACCGTATTTATGGGACCACCTGGCAACTGGGGTTCCAGATGAGATTTAGATTGGAAGGTGGAAGCGAGATAAGGTCGTGTTTTGTGCTCCTTCTGCAGTTTCTACTGGCAAACGCTGCCGTGGCCTCTGGTTTCCCCGCAGAGACTCACCAAGCGTGGCGTCCTCCTGTGGCAGGAATACGTCTTGCTGTGATGCAGGCGCTCCCGTTCTGGGACGAGCTCTCAAAGCCTTTGTGAGAGCCCAGCCCGGGGCTGCTGCTTCCGTAAAGCATGCGGTAAAACAAACCCCTGTAAACTGGATCAGGTGAATTCTGTTCCCTGCTAGGGCACCTGACTGATCCTAAGTTCATCCCACGTCAGTTACAATCGAAGAAACGAAAATTGGCTCTCAAATAGCCAAATGGTTACTGGTGCTGTTTTAAACAGGCGCTAGTGCAATGAAACAGGTATTTTCAACATGGCAGGTTGAAAAACAAACGGGTATTAGCTTTTAGGAAAGCAATTAAGCAATGAGAATCGAGAGCCTTAAAAAGTCTGTAACCTCTGACCCAGGAATCCTTCTTAGAATGTTAATTTTAAAATGTAGGGGGGAAAAAAGCCCTATGAACTATGAGGCTCACTGCCGTGTTATTTATAATAGCTTGAGAGGGGAAACAAACAAAAACTATAATCATAGCGAATGCCAGATACTCATGTTATCTATGTGACGTGGCCATAGTCGGACGGCAGTCTGTTTATACGATTCTATTAAATTTGGAAATCAAAATAGCACATTTTTTGTGTGTGGTAAAAACTATGACAAATAAAACATGCAAAAGCATACACTGAAGATATGCAGTCAATATGCCAAAGAGAAGAAACTATTCTCTGGGAGAAGAGTCGAGGCAACATTTGTAAATTTCTTCCCTTTTCTGGTTTTGTCCTCTCAATTTCTTTAATTAAAATGTACATTTTTAGGGGCGCCTGGGTGGCTCAGTCGGTTGAGCGTCCAACTCCAGCTCAGGTCACGATCTCGCGGTCCGTGAGTTCGAGCCCCGCGTCGGGCTCTGGGCTGACAGCTCGGAGCCAGGAGCCTGCTTCCGATTCTGTGCCTCCCTCTCTCTCTGGCCCTCCCCCGTTCATGTTCTGTCTCTCTCTCTCTCAAAAATAAAACGTTAAAAACATTTTTTTTTAATGTACATTTTTAAATAGACAAATAAACTTAAAAAAAAGTTACTTCTAATGCACCAGCAAAAACCTTTTGTGGTTAAGTTTCCACTGTTCAAATTCATCACTCCCCCTCCCCCATCATCCAATATTTATTAAGCAGCCCCTTTAATGTCACAAGACTCTACTGCCATGCATTGATTTTTATGATCTTACTGGAAAACTGCTAGGTGCATAGAAAGGTATCTATGCATGGTGTCTCCACGCACATCGTATATCACCTCGGATTGCCAGCCAGCAAAGGAACAACACCATAAACACTCATTTTTACTCCTAGACGGCTTAGTAATTTGCTAAATTTCCTTGTAATTGCTTCTAATTATTCATTACATTAGAGTAGAAGGTGGTGGCTATAAATTTTCAATGAAAACAAAATTTAAATACAATGCATTCAAAATGCCTCCACAGACCCGAGTGGCAACCTCTTTTCCTTATTAGGGAAATCCGCCAGACACTGGCAACACATGCTGCTTCCTAATGTGACAGAGGAGACAGGAGCCAAGAAAGCCAGGCAAAGAGCTGGGCGCTCGCTCTGTGAGGAGACTGCGGAGGCAGCTCACCACCCTTGTTTGGGCACCAGCACTTTTGGGGAGCTGGTCTCTCCTGCAGTGGCGCCCCTCACTCAGCCCCTGCACCCTCCCCCCGAGGTGTCAGCATCTCCTGGTAGATCTGAGAGAGGCTGGCGTTTCTTTCTTTCTTGCTTGCTTTCTTGCTTTTTCTTTCTTTCTTTCTTTTTCTTTCTTGCTTGCTTTCTTTCTTGCTTGCTTGCTTTCTTTCTTTCTCTTCCTTCCTTCAACTCTTCCTTCCTTTCTTTCTTCTTCTTTCTTTCTTTTTCTTTCTTTCTTTCTTTCTTTCTTTCTTTCTTTCTTTCTTTCTTTCTTTCTTTCTTTTCCTTCCTTCCCTCCTTCCTTCTTTCCTTCCTTCCTTCCTTCCTTCCACTCTTTCTTTTTCTTTTTCTTTCTCTTCCTTCCTTCCTTCAACTCTTCCTTTCTTTCTTTCTTTATTTCTCTTTCTTTCTTTCTTTTCCTTCCTTCCTTCATTCCACTCTTTCTTTCTTTCTTTCTCTTCCTTCCTTCCTTCAACTCTTCCTTTCTTTCTTTCTTTTTTTCTTTCTTTCTTCCTTTCTTTTTCTTTCTTTCTTTCTTTTTCTTTCTTTCTTTTCCTTCCTTCCTTCCTTCCTTCAACTCTTCCTTCCTTCATTTCTTTCTTTCTTTCTTTCTTTCTTTCTTTCTTTCTCTTTCTTTCTTTCTCTTTCTTTCTTTCTTTCTTTCTTTCTTTCTTTCTTTCTTTCACAAAACATGTATGGAGCACCTGATCTAAGGGGGGCAGCATAGGAAACAAAGATGACTCTCCTGAAGGAAGCTGAGGGGAGGCAGTCTACAAGTAAAACACCAAGTGACCAAGTGACAGAGTGCGTAATCGTGACACCCCCTCCTAGCTCTATCCACAAGGGAATCTGAAAAGCTTCACAGAGGAGGTGGAAATGGAACGGGATCTTAGAGGATAGTTAAAACTTGACAGTAGAGGGGAGCCCGGGTGGCTCAGTCAGTTAAGCGTCTGACTTCGGCTCAAGTCATGATCTCATGGTCCGTGAGTTCCAGCCCCACATCAGGCTGTGTGCTGACAGCTCAGAGCCCGGAGCCTGCCTTGGATTCTGTGTCTCCCTCTCTCTGCCTCTCCCCCACTTGTGCTCTGTCTCTCTCTGTTTCTCAAAAATGAATTAAACGTTAAAAAATAATTAAAAAACCAGGGGGGCCTGGGTGGCTCAGTCAGTTAAGCGTCCGACTTCGGCTCGGGTCATGATCTCATGGTTTGTGAGTTTGAGTTCGAGCCCCACATGGGGCTCTGTGCTGATAGCTCAGAGCGTGGATCCTGCTTCAGATTCTGTGTCTCCCTATCTCTCTGATCCTCCCCTGTTCACACTCTGTCTCTCTCTCTCTCTCTCTCTCTCTCTTTCTCAAAAATAAATAAACATTAAAAAAAAATTAAAAAGGCAAAACTTGACAGATGTCACCACTGTGGAAAACAGTATGGCAGTTCATCCAGAAGTTCAATGTAAAGTTACCATATGATCCAGCAATTCCAGTCTTGGGTGTGTGAGCCAAAGAAGTGAGAGCTGGGCCAAAACAACGCTTACACACCCATGTTCATAGCAGCACTACTCACAACAGCCAAAAGGGGGAAGCAAGCCAAGTGTCCGACCGTGGGTGAGTGGCTCAAGGACGTGGTAACTCCGTTTGATGCAACAGTATTCAGCCTTAAGAAGAAATAAAAGTCTGATACATGCCACAACGTAGATGACCCTTGAAGACTTTGCACCAACCAAAATAAGCCAGATATAAAAGGATGGCTGGCGTATGACTCCACTTACCCGAGGTACCTAGAGTAGTGAAACGCGTAGAGACAGAACATCTGATGATGGTCGGCAGGGGCTAGGGAGGGAAAGAATGGGGAATGATTGTTTCAGTCAGGGCAGGTGGAGAAGTTCGGGAAGGGGACAGTGGTGTTGGTGGCACAACAATGAGAATGCACTTAATGCTGCTGACCCATACACTTAAAATGGTTACCATGGTTAATTTTATGTTCTGTATATTTTACCACAATAAAAAAAGTATTTAAAATTTTGACCGTGCGGAGAGGAGGAAGGGCACTAAAGGTGTAAAAAAACAAAACAAACAACAACAACAACAACAACAACAACAACAAAAAACCCAGCATGAGCCAGAGCACAGAGGTGTGAAGGGATGGGCTCTAGTCAGGGAACCCGGAGGAGACCAATTTAGCTGCAAGATAGTGGATGCAAGTCATGAACAAAATAATAACAGTGGTTGGATCCATAAGCATAACTTTTTTTTTTTTACATTTTTAATGTGTATTTATTTTTGAAGGAGAGAGAGACAGAGTGTGAGTGGGGGAGGGACAGACAGAGAGGAAGACACAGAATGCACAGCAGGCTCCAGGCTCTGAGCTGTCAGCACAGAGCCTGACGGGGGGCTCGAACTCCTAGACGGGAGATGATGACCTGAGCCGCAGTAAGATGCTTAACCAACTGAGCCACCCAGGCACCCCTGTAAGTGTAACCTTCAAAGAGTGCTTCTTATCGTACCAGGCCCTGTGCTCTGTTTTTGCTGCCATTATCTCGTGAGGTCTTCTCAATAATCCATAAAGTAAGGACTTTTACTATCCCAAAATTAGAGCCAAGAAATAGCTGTGTGGCTCAGAGAGCAAAGACCTGACCCTGACTATGTCTCTCTGCCCCCAGAGCCCTCGCTGTGGCTTCTGCCTCCTGTAGGTAGTATGAGAGGAGTGGGCTGGACCCTTGGACATCAGCTTAAGGAGTTGGGTCTTAATGAGTAAACAGAAGAGATTCAGGAAAGAATTCTGAGCAGCAGAATGACGTAAAGAGAACTATGTTTGGGGAACATTGACCTGGCAGTGAGAGATAGGAGGCTAGAAAGGCACTTGAATTTTTCCGGAGAATAAATAATGCTGATCTGACCACAGAGGGTGCAGTGTGAAGGGGGAAGATGGACAGAGGCAGGAGTCATCTTCAAGAACTCGGGGACCGCCTGCATTTGGAGAATAAGATCATTCAGACATTATCCGGTGGTTTTTTAACACTGAAAAGATAGTGTAACTATCAGAAATGGGAAAAGCAGGGTGGGAAACAGATTTCTAAAAGGAGTAAACTCAAGGTGCTTGGAGATGAAAATGCTAGCAGATCTGATCGGCAAAGATGTTCCTCAGACTACTGGGAAGTTAAGGTGTCAGACCTCAGCTTGACAAGTTCAAGCACTCAGACAGGAAAACTCTGGCAGCCAGTGTGAGAGTTGGTACCCCAGGACTGAATCCTACACATTCAAGCATTTAGTTGTTCCCAAGATGCCGGCTGGCTCCCTGCCTGCTCACCCAGCCAGTCTATGCTCCATCCATGCACACCAGCCCCATCGATCATCCATGAACAGATCACAAAGGAATACCAGGCACTTGAGGAGATTGCAAACATGAATGAGAAAGACCGAGAAGAACAAACACAAATGACCCCCAAGGACCTGGACATAATCCAGGGAACCAAAATTACTCGCATTAGTATTCTGCAAGAGATTTGAGACAATGTTGTATCCATGAAATGAGAACATGCTTCTATCATAGAGGAACAACTAGCAGCCCATAAAAAAAGTCTTTGAAATCAAAAATGTCAGGGTCAGAGTAAGAAAATTTCAATATAAAATTTGGAGATTGAGTCAAGGCAATATACCAGAAAGCAGACCTAGTGGTTAACAAGACAAGACCTTAGACATACTAAGAGAATAGAGACCCAGGTGACCAATCCAGGTGGGTCAACCTCTGACCAAAGACATCATACAAGAACAAAACTTCTTGAGTCTACCTGTCAAAGGAGTTCCTGTCATTGAGTTCCCAGAACAAGGAACAGAAGAGTACATCCTTGTAAAACTTCCACACCAAGGATAAGTAAGGAGACCCTACAATCTTCCAGAGCTAAAAAGACACTCCACGGTCATGGATGCTATGGGCATGGGAGCAAAGTGGACAGCAGGGGCCACACATGAGACACCCCTCCTGAGACGGCTTCAGTCTCGTAGGACCTGCCTTGGTCCTACACCACCACACTGAGAAAATCCCCACTTATAGACATTCCCTCTTGTGTCTGTCCTAACTTCCAGGAGAGAACTTCCTATCTGCACAGCAGTTCCGTGGGTCTGATGCCATCGGAGGGAGGGAGTGGTCAGGGAATGGAGACTCTCTTTTCCTCTTTTCATCTCCTCAGACTCCACGGCGAGGGAATGGAGACTGGCCCACTGGGGAGAAGGACCGAGTCACCAGGGTGTCTGGTGTCTGTGACAGGCTGGCAACCCCTGAAAAGATAAGGCACAAAGCAACCCTCTGACTGGTGTGAGGCAAGAACCCCCTCCGAGAAGGGGAACAGTTGAGCTTTCTGCTGAGTTTTCTGCACCTTGTTGTAACGTCCTGATTCTCTGGCTCTTCAGTCGACCGCAAGCTTTGGGAGAGCAAGGCCTGTATCGTATTCAGCATTTTGTAGCCGGCATGTACCCAGTCCTAGTACATACTTCACTGAATGCTGAATGAGCATACGGGCGGATGAGGAATGGACGAACTTCTCCCTTTGTTACGTTGAGATGGTGACGGTGGCTGGCGGCCCTTCCTCTGAAAAGTATGCACGTTCTGTTCCATTATTTTAAAAAAAAAAAAAAAAAACTGCGTAATTGGGCCTGTTGTCACTCCTAACAACAGAGAAGACCATTTTGCCTGTCATTCTTCAGAAAAATTGTGAGTAATAAGTTCATATGGATTATTAAAACTTCACCTCTAAGAGAATTACACCACAAAAAATTTAAAACACAGCGTTTTTCATACCTCTGCTATTGTTCAGACTGCAACTTTCATTCACTTCCAGGGCCGTCTTCCTGTGGCTGCTTTTCAATGTCTCTGCTAAAGTGGCCTTCTTTGCCTGCGGTCTTTAAAACATATTGACTCCCCGTGAGGGCTTTGCAGCCCCGTGTGGGGACATCTCTGATTAACTCACTCCCACCATTGTTTGCCAGGGAGCCTGCTGTCCTGAATTAAAGCTTAAATCCTATCTATGATCCTTCCCCCAAAGGGCATCATATACACAGAAGGCCAGTGCCCTTCAACCCATGGGCAACTGTTGACCGCGCATGATACAAGTCCTCAGCATCTCGCAGGAGCTTCTGGCTCCTCTCCTCACCTCTGCTGTGCCTGGATCCAGATCGAGGCAATTCAGACCACAGCTGCCACTCCTTGTTTGCACCCCCATCTCCCATGCTCCCTGGAGTGCTACTCAAAGTCAATGACATTATTTGGTCTATTGTGTTAAGTTCAGTGTGGACTCTTCCTTAGGATTGCCATCTCTTGGGAATTTCTGTTTTGCCCAAGACCCTGCAGCAGCAAGATGATGGGAGTGAAGTGAGCCAGTTCTATTCTTAGAACATTCTCCCTCTGTCTTGTTCTTCCACTCGTCACTAGGTTGGTCCACTCTGGCTCCCTAGACTTTTAGATTAAGCTGTGACACCAAAGCCAGAGTCAATAGTAACTTTCATTTGTCTTGATTTACCCTCTTTGCTTATATTTCCTCCAGGGACTTCAAAAGGGGAGATGGCTGAAGGTCTAGGCAGATATCTATAGATATTTTTTGACTCCCTATTTCTTTGTGACATACCAAATCACTCTGGAAATTTCACCTCTTCAGTAAGAAGAGACTCCCTCTTGCTTTACCTACTATGTGCATAAACCTGCTACAACCACTCTATTTCACTCCAAATGTTATCCTCCCCTATTTCTCTTACCCGCTAAACTCCACTTGTTCTTATGTATGATTTTAGCACCATATAATGCTACAAGGGAGGTTGTCTCTAGCTGGGCCTCACAGAGTCACAGAAATTAAAAAGAGAAGAGGGTAGCGGGGGGGAGAATTGTCATGGTCCAATCTCTGATCTTTACTTTTGAATAGATGGGCTCATTCAGAAATGATTGGCTGATTCACAGTAACCAAACTTGTAAGAAATTGATGTATAAATCAGACAGCCAATGCACGGATTTATAATGGCACTTAGAACTTTCTAGTGACTCAAAGGCCATGTGTACTCGTGAGGGACCCACCCTTCTAGGATCCAGTTGCCTCAGGTTCCAAGGTAGATATCAGATAGTTGATGGAGGAGCATGTAATCAGAATGAAGGTTGTTGAACAATCTTGTGGGATATTTTGTCAAATTTCTGAATGGCCTGATGCGTTATCCCTTCCTTTCTACAGAGTCTATCTGATCGATGGCCAGTTGATGAATCCATTAATTACAGAACCTCCCTCCCTTGAAGAAAACTAGATAACACCCTCAGACTCAGGCTGCCTGGTTCAACTTTCCAATTGTCCCTACACCTGTGCCCACATCGTCACCACTCCAATTAACTTAGCAAATGGACTCCTAGACAGCTGTTTTTCTCTTTTCTCTTCCTCTGAGGGCGCTTTTTCCAAGGGGAGGCATATATACATACATATGAGGGCAGGTGAGAGTGGTCTTCCATTCAATCACCTTGATTCAAACGTTTGTTGATGTTTTTGTACTGCACCATTACAATGCTCATACTACCTATTCACCATGTTGAAAACCCCTGACAAAATTTCTACATGCCTGTGCTCGCTTCAGCAGCACATATACAAAATTTCTACATGCCTGTTCCTGGTTGTCAAAATAAGCAAACAAACGAAAACCTCCCAACTTCCCACACCCAGAGTTCTAGTGCTCTCTCACTCGTTAGTTTGCTGTGTGACCTTGAGCAAGTCATACGCCCTCTCCGTGTCTCCTGAATAGTATCTGCACTGATGGAGATGGGACCAGGTGATTTCTAAGGTCCCTTCCAGCTCTATAATTCAAGGATTTTATACCTAAGGTCAGTGTCCTTCTCTTAAAAATCAAATGACCATATAATGAAATGACTTGCTCATACTTCCTGGACACACGACAAATGGAAATTTGGTACAAAATGGATTGGAGAAAGTTAGAAAAAGACCGATGAGAAGGTGCATAAGTGTCAAGAACCATCTAGGAAGACAAATTCCTGGACTCAACTGCATGTCTCACTTAGATTGCTAGCTGATAACATTTACCTACCTGGTAAACTGTTGGGGGGGGGGCAGGGTGGAGGGGTAAATTTTAGGACTATCAAAAAAGGCTTTGAAACACTTGGATGAAATGTATCATATAAGGACTAAATACTCTAATTGGGCCTTTTCTGTCTCATTATTTGTCTGTGAAACTAATCCTGCTGATCTCTAGATAATAGGGGAATTTAGAAACAGAATTCCACGCTCAGATAAACTCCAAGTATTCACCCTTGACCATTAATAAGTGTTATATGTATGAGAATTGAGGTGTTCCATTTTTCCTGAACTACAGAGTGTTTTGTTGGAGCTCATATTTCAGCCCCCCAAAATGCACTTCGCTAAAATGTTTACAGTGGAGCAGGGTCCTTGTGGAAGGGAGATGAAGAGGTGAGGGCCGTGTGCAAACACGTGGTGGGGAGTCTGGATGGGTTTACAGTAAGCACAAGCGCCCCACTGGGACTGCAGCCTTTTACTTCTCACTGGGGGGGGGGGGGGGAGTTGTGGGGGAGGGGGCATGCCATTGACCGGGTGCTGCAGCCCCAGAAATCAATTCAACACTAATGAGTGCTGCAGCTGGGAACAGAGAAGCAAGTAGGAGTTTACAGATGATGTAGCTAGGCTATGCGAAGCTACGATGGAGGCCCCAGAAATGGCAACTCACGTCTGTCCACTTCTGTGAACACTGCAAACTCAAAGTTGGGTAATGTGAGCCAGCATCGAAGGCATGAAGCAGAGGTTGAGATACAGGCAGCTTTCCTGTTTGAAATGAGGGTTTTTAATTCATTAGTCGAGCACAACCAGCACCAGAGATGACGAATAAGCAAAAGACAGAAAGATGACTTGCTAACACTACATGCCCTAGAGAACATTGAAAAAATTCATCCAGGAAAAGTAAAAGTAACATATTTACAGCAATTGTTCATCTCCTGTAGAGCAAAGATCACAAACTGGTGACCCATAAGAGAAACCTCGCCCAGTGCTATGCTTTCCTTGCTTGACCTGGTATTGTCTTTGTGTTGTGTCTTGTTCTGTTTCATTTTAATTTCAAAAGTCTTTGGTGGAGTTTGTGTGACTCCACATGCACGTTCCCAGGGATATGTTCCCCGGTTCACCAAACGCCCCACTGCTCCCTCGTACTGAGCCACGGCCACACATTTCTGCAACTTGGATCGTCTCCACAGGTGTCTAATTTGACATCCTGATGTAGAGCATCCAGATTTCTTAGTAAAGCTAAGCAAGGACCTACGGGCCAGAGAACTGACATTTCTGCTCCTGAAGGACAGTATTCTGCCCTTGGGAGTTGCTTGAAGCTAGGGATTTCAAGAGATGGCAGACTCCTTCCCCTGAAAGCCCTTAACATTATGAAACATTGGCCTCTGGCTTTTGGGAAAGATGAGTTGTCTAATGGCATCTAAAGTGGAAGGCAAACTAGGAGTGTGTGTGTGTGTGTGTGTGTGTATGTGTATACAGTCTATCAACTTTATATATATCAGCTTGATATATAATATATATATACATATATATATCAGCTTTATTGAGATATAATTTACATACCATACAATTTACATATCTAAAGTGTACGATTCAGTGATTTTTTTAGTATATTCACAGAGATGCACAACCGTCACCACAGTCAATTTTAGAACTTTCTCATCAACTCACAAAGAAACCCTACATCTTTTAACAGTTACTCTCGCTCTGCTCACCCTAGACAGCAATTAAGGTACTCTCCCTCTGTAGGTATGCCTATTCTGGGTATTTCATATAAATAGAATCACAGAATATGTCGTCCTTTGTGGCTGGCTCCTTTTACATGTTTTCAAGGTTCTTCCAGGTCGCAGCATGAATCAGTACTGCCTTCCTTTCTATGGCCAAATAATATTCCATTTTATGGATACAGTAGATTTTATGTATCCATTCATCAGGTGATGGACATTTGGGTTGGTTCCATTTTTTTGCTCTTATGAATAATAGTGCTATAAACATCCAGGTGTAAGTTTTTGTGTGGACACACATTTTCATTTCTCTTGAGTATATACTGAGGAGTGGAATTGCTGGGTCATATGGCAACCATTTGAGAATCGTTTGAGAAACTTCCAGACTGTTTTCAAAAATGGCTGCACCATTTTACATTTCCACCAACAATGTATGAGGGTTCCAATTTCAGCGCATTCTCATCAACACTCGTTATTATCTGAATTGTTTATTATCCTCATTCTAGCGGCTATGCAGTGGTTTTGACTTGCATTTATCCAGTAGCTAATGATGTTGGGCATTTTTTCATGTGTTTATTGGTCTTTTGTATATCTTCTTTAAAGAAATGTTTATGTGGACACTTTGTTCATTTTTTAATTCAGTTATTTGCCTTCTTAGTATTGAGCTGCTAGAGTTCTTATATATTTTGGACACAAGACCTTCATTGGATATATAATTTGTAAGTACTTTTTTCCATTCTTGGGTTGTCTTTTCACATTTTCAATAGTGTCCTTTGATGCACAAAAGTTTTTAATTTTGATGACATTCATTTCATCTATTTTTGTGTTATATTGCTCATGTTTTGGTGTCATATTTAATATCCCAATGCCAAATATGAGCTCACAAAGATTCACCCCTATGTTTTCTAAGAACTTTATTGTTTCTAGTTATTATATTTAATTTTCTAATCCATCTGGAGTTAATTTTTATATATGGTGTGAGGTAAGGGTCCAGCTTCATTCTTTTGCATGTGGCTGTCCAGTTGTTCCAATACCACTTGTTGAAAAGACGATTCTTTCCCCATTTAATAGTCTTGGCACCCTTACTAGGTTTTTTCCTTAAGGTCATTCCTAAGTCTGTGACACAGATAGCCCCACATTCTTAACTTTCATAGATCATCCCTCTCTTTAGTATCATGTGATATAGTCAGTGTTGCCGGCTCTCATGGATGTAGAAATGCCATTCTTTCACCAAGTTTCCCCCAAATCTTCCCAAGAGTCATGAGGAAATACTTAGGTATCCCATGGGTGTGTCCTCCTAGCCACTTGCCTGAAAATACAGTCACCTCTCTCTCTGCTCCCCCCATCCCTGCCATTTTGTTGTGGCACCTGAATGCTGTCTCTGTCCATGGATTTCTGGGCCCCAAGCATGGGCACAAGCCTTACTCCTACTTCCCAGAGCGTGGCTAAGACTATGCAGTAACACCGAACACACTTTTACTGAGGCATAGGGTAAGCAGAAGGAAATTACAACGTGGGGGCATTAACACGCAGTTGGATATTGGGTATTGCTCTCCTAGGTTCCAACCACCCTGCCCATCCACAAAGCATGCGTTCAATATCTTCCACCTTAGTCCTCTGTCCATCATCCTAGTGACAGTATTGGCACATCTCTTCCTGATAAATAGGTCCTTCATCAGTCCCCCTACTCAACCTTTGCTTGAAGGAGAAGAAACATTTTTCTTCCCCTAAGTCACCATCACAATCTCACAAAGACATATTTCGGCTCATCACAAGCATTTTTTATATTATTATGAACAGCAGTTAGGTCCTCTTTAACTTAAACATTCCATCCCAGAAACAGATCTGGCTTTCATTTTGCAGAACTATAAAGCCCACAAAAATGTCATTCCCAAATCATAAGAGCTGTCTGCACTGAGGTCAGAAGTCAGCGTCTACTTCTACCTAAAAAAGGATAGACTTCTGGCCACTTTGAAATGCAGACAGTCACCCTCCTGACCCTATTCTGGCTATCAAACAGGATGTCAGGTATGGGGGTACAGTCTCCAGGAACCCTGTTACTGAACCTGGTGTATCACAATTGCTTTTCCTCAGCTCTATTGTTGATTCTCCAATTAGAAATAGCCTTACTTAAAGACTGCTTAAGGGGAAGAGTTATGTCTTGTTTCCAATTTGGGCTTTGAAAAACTGTATTCTTATCTTGGATATGCTATCATTAAGCTTTTTGATCATCTCCCTTGTGGTTCTTTCTGGTAAGTAAGTGAGAATCACTTTGTGGCTCTAAATAGTGTCCTACCAAAGCAGAAAGGCAACCACATATATCAATAGTCAAATTGGTAGAAAACTGAGAAGCATCCGAATGCCTTTAACAAGAATTATGGGAATATAAGTGACATGCATTTGTGGTGTGTTTTTTTTTAACCCAGATAAACTTCTGAGTTATTTAGTCCAATATTATTTGAAAGGGAAATGGAACTGATTTTTAACAAAACATATTTTACTCAGGCTGCTGTAAAAATGAATATGAGGAAAAAAAATAAATCTTGATAGTAGACAGTTAATGGTAATAATCTCCTAGATCTAAAAAATGCATTACAGGCAAATTGAATGCTGGCAACTCCGTTAAAAATAAATAATGTTCTTTTTGTTCCAAAACAAGAATTGATCCTCCTCAATTCTTCATTATTAAAATTCAGGGGGAAAAATGGAACTATTTCCTATTCTGAGTAATTCACTTGCATCCCAAGTGCTTTAACAGAGAGCCCCGAATAGGACAGAAAGTTAAACAAGAAATTGTTGAATTACACGTAGTGGAAATGTGGATGTTCTCAAGTGTGAGCGGGTGCAGCTTTGTGGAGGTGAGATCTTTCCCCCCCTCAGTATCTGGCCCGGTTCCTCTACCAAATAGGCCCTCACCCACTCCCTGTTGATTTTATGTGAAAACTTAATAGTTCTATAATGTTCGAGAAGATTAAAAACTTCTTGGACTGAATATTTTTCATACCCAGATTGCTTGCAAGATACTCCAGGCTAGCCAGGATTTTGCAGGGATATACAAGCAGATGTGTCACTGGAGAATGAACAAGAAAGCAGTAAGGCCTGTGGGGACAGCAATGTATCTATCTCTCTCTGGAATCCCTGAAAAAGGGTGATTGGAGCCATTCAGCCCTCTCTTCCCCAACAAGAATCCCAGAGATGCCCAACACAAGAGCTACATCATAAAGAAATCCCTCAGACCTTTTCCTTTTCAGGCTTCATCAGCTTCCCCGGTCCCGGCATTATTTGCATTCAGAAGGTATTCCTTGAACCCTGGCTCTGCCCGAGGTGATGAGCACACCTAGGTCCAACTGCAAGCTCACAGTATAGTGCCCATTCAGGATTCTAAGGCCAACAGTCTGCCAGAAAAGTTCTGGTCAGGGAGCATGAAGCCCTGGAAAAAGATGGGTTTGTAATGAGTGGTTATAATGTAGTAATGAAAACCATGGATATGGATAAGTTTGCCTCAAAGAGCACAGGATGAGGAAGAGAAGCCTTCAGGATAAGGCCCCCAGGAATACTCACACCTATCTACTGATTAGCTCCCCAGTATCCATGTTTCCCTTCGTCTTTAGTCATAGGAGCCTGATTTATTCAGTTAAAAGACACTACTTCCCAGTATCTGTTGCAGCTGGGAAGTCAACAGAATATAAACCCAGGGGTTGTATGGAGCTCACAGGAAGCTTCGCTAATGACTGGTTTAGAAGCTGCAACATTTTTGCCTTTTCTCCCTTCCTTTTGATGCCTCCTGATGTATGGGTGTGAGAGCTGCCATCTTGGAACATGAGGTGAGGAACTTGAGGATGCTAGGATGCTGAAACAGAAAGATACATCCTGGTTCCCTGTAGGACCTACCTTTGGGTTTCCATCGTTTGAGAGAAAATTACTTTTCTATCTTCTTTTAGCTACTGTTATTTTTGTTTTGTTTTGTTTTCTGTTAAGTGCATCCCTACTCAGTCCTAACTGAAGAAGTAAGGCAGAAAAGGGTGAGTAAAGAATGAAGAAAATGAAGGATCAGTTACTGAGGTATGGAGGAAAACAAAGAGAAAGAATGTCACAGTGTTCCATGAAATGAGGGAGTAGTCAAAAGTGCCAAATCCTCCTGAGAGATCAAAGACGGTAACACTAACACGTGTTCCTATATATGCATCAGACTTAGTGGCCCAGAAGTGATGGGTGACTTTTATGAGACCATACAGGTTCCTGACTGAGGCAGAATCTGGTTTGCAGTGGATTGAGTGATGAGAAGCAAAGAAATGGAGGGCACAGGTACACACAAAGCTTTGGAGAAATTTGGCCATGAAGGAGAGGCAAGAGCTAGAGTGGAAGCTGGAAGGGGATGTGAATGGGACCAAGAAAGGATATTTCTAAGACTGGAGTGACTACAGCCAGTCTTAAGAGGAACCAGATGACAGGGAGGAGTGTCAGTCTTTGTCCACACCCAGTGCTACAGCCCCTCATTATAACACCTCCTCACAAGTGCCCCCAACTCCCCTGTGTCTGGGGCAAAGCCCACTCCAGAATGCACCCAACTATCTTCCTGTCTTCACCTGAGCAACCGCCAGAGGAAAGTGCACGGCTGAGCTGACGGCTCCATGTCAGAAGCCATCTTCCCTACTCTCTGAGATGAGTACTTCACTTCCTGTCTCGTCTCCTCCCATCTCCACACGTGCTCCCCCCACCCTCAGTCTGCTGATGGCCTCACCTCAACTTTATTGGAAAATGGAAA
The DNA here is from genome assembly GCF_028018385.1 of Neofelis nebulosa. Taxonomy (NCBI): domain Eukaryota; kingdom Metazoa; phylum Chordata; class Mammalia; order Carnivora; family Felidae; genus Neofelis; species Neofelis nebulosa. Next base: position 53,857,371 of record NC_080793.1, read on the forward strand.
GCATGAAAGATGATTAAAAAATTTTTTTTTCCACCTCACATTTTTGAAATATTAAACAGTTTGTTCTTCACTCACTTTTTTGTCACAGAGACCCGTCTCATTTAGGCAATTCTGGGGACGCATTGCCGGGAGGAGGGCTGTTGCAAGCAGACGAGTTCATTCTTCTGTTTCTGAAATTTGTTTTACGGACGATAATCAGGAGAGAAAGGCTTCGGGTTTCTAGGTTTACAAACTATTTGAGTTTTATAGAGCCAGCAGACATATGGAAATGTGTGTGCATGTTTTGGATTTCACAGTGATGGGGGTTGGGTAGGCAGGGCACTGTGCAATGTGCACTGTGACTTCTAGGAGATGAGGAATTATCCTGCCCCCACAGTCAGTAGCGTCCCCATCCTGGCCCTCCCTTGCCCAGTTGCGATGGTGAATAGACATGCGCCTGAGAAAGGTATAGTCACCAGGGCCTCAAAAACCCCAGGGATGAGGCTTCGGGTAATGCGCCCAAGGAAGTCACAGAGACCCGCAGAGGTGAGAGCTGAGGGCGAGAGGAATTTTCAACAGACAGTGAGGCAGGAAGAGAATGGGTATAAGCCCTGAGACCAAATTCAGCATCAGGGGCCATAATCTGCCCCTCTAACCTCCCTCCCCTAAATTTCCCCTCCACAAGGGAAGCCCACTGGCACCTTGGAAGAGCTACTCCTCGAACCTACACGGAGAGACGGACTGGACTCTGGTGGCCAAGGTGGTGGCTCACTCTGACCTCCCTTCAGGAAAGAACTTGCTGTTCTGCTGCAAGAAGTGCCCAAGCTGAGAGCCTCCAGCTGTAGCACCTTTGGGATCCGTAACAGTGCAGGAGCCGGGCCACACTCCCTGGGACAGTCCACAGCCAACTGCTGACAGGGTCGGTGTACTAGAGTCTGGCAACCTCTGCCCCAAAAGAGCTCCTCGAACAGGCACCTTCAGATCTAAAGCATCACATAAGATGGGCTTCATCTGATTTGCATCGTGATTTGAGGCTCTCCCTGTCCAATCCTTCTTCCCTTCTGTACCTCTTACTGGTGTCAGATCGGCACCACAGACAAGGCTTTTCCTCCCCCTTGACCCTCTTGATCATTACTCCTCAATAAGCGTCTTGCAGGCCCAACTCAGTCTCAGTGTCAGCTTCCCGAATGATCCAAACGGCATGGACGGTTAAAGAACGTGAGATTCGGACACAAGTGGACAATCCCCTCACCCTACACAAATTCAGGACTAAGCCTTGTTGAGCATTCTTTCTCAATGCATGATGTATCTGGTATTATGTTCCATTTTCATTATGTGGTTTGAGCCTTTACTACAATTTGTCTTCATATTTATTTAATTAAGCAGTGTTTTAACTTATAAAAATAATACAAGGTAGAATCAAACAGTGCAGAACTCAAATTATCCTTTTATATTCCAATCCTAATCCCCAGAGTCAACTGTTCATTTGTGTGTCCTTTTTTTTTTTTTTTTAACGTTTATTTATTTTTTGAGACAGAGAGAGACAGAGCATGAACGGGGGAGGGTCAGAGAGAGGGAGACACAGAATCTGAAACAGGCTCCAGACTCTGAGCTGTCAGCACAGAGCTCGAAGCGGGGCTTGAACTCACAAACCGCGAGATCATGACCTGAGCCAAGGTTGGACGCTTAACCGACTGAGCCACCCAGGCGCCCCTGTATGTCCTTTCAAATTGACATATATTTCTATATAGCAATGGGATTAGAGTAAACATTGTTATCCAACCTGCTAGGTGTTTTAAAATTAAAACTATTATTTTGGACTTATGAACATTTTTCAATATCAATATATGTAAATCTACTTCATTCTGTTGTAGAATTCAAGCTGTTATAACAACTTGGTAAATCATATCATTGAAGACTTTTTATATCCTGGATTTGCCTATTATAAATACGGCTGCTGTGAATCTCCTTGTATTTGTTTGTCTGGGAACTGATGCCCATGTGCTTGTCTATTTTTTATTGGAGTGATTACCTTTTTCATACTGATTTTTAAGAGTTCTTTATTGTTTTTCTTCAATTTTTTATTTTATTTTTATTTTTTTTTCAGTTTTCTAAAATTAGTTTTGAGAGAGAGAGGGAGAAAGAGAGAATCCCAAGGAGGCTCCACGTTGCCAGCAGAGAACCCCACGCGGGGCTTGAACTCGCAAAACTGCGAGATCATAACTTGAGCCAAAACCGAGAGTCAGACGCTTAACTGACTGACCACTCGGGTGCCCCTCAAACTTTTATTTAAATTCTAGTTAGTTAACATACAGTGTAATATTTTTTCAGGAGTATAATTCATGATTCATCACTTCCAAATAATACCCAGTGCTCATCACAAGTGCCCTCCTTAATGTCCATCACCCACTTAACCCATCTCCCACCCACCTCCCCTCCAGCAACCCTCAATTTGTTCTCTATAGTTGAGTCTCTTATGATTTCTTTCCTTCTCTTTTTCCCCCTGCTTCCCATATGCTCATCTGTTTTGTTTTGATTTTCAAAATTTCTTTAAATGTTAAAGATACTAACTCATTTTCTGATATGTGTTATAAACACTTTTTCTAGTTTTGTTTTGTTTTGTTTTGTTTGCTTATCTTCTGACATTGTTTGTGGTATGTTTTTTTTTTATAAGACAAAACTTGTACATGGTCAAATTTATGAGTATTTCCTGTTACAAATTTTAGGTTTGGAGTCCTGCCTTGAATGGCCTTCTCTCTATCAATAGTATGAAAAACAATCACTTATGTATATTTCTAGTACATTTGTAGCTTGCAAGTATTTAAATCTTTTATTTTCTGGAGTTTGTTTCAGTATAGGTAGTTTATGCTGAAATACTTTTTTCCAAATGACTCTCAGTGATTCTAATGTCATGTACTAAACAAGCCATGTTTCCTCCACTGATTTGAAATATCACCTTTGCCACACTCTAAATTCCCAGAGTCTTTCTTCAATACTTAGCTCTTTGGTTCCTGTAGGATCCCCTTACAGAACCTATGTTAATCAACTGTATATGAAAAAAAAGGATGAGATAAACAACAGAATGGAAACAATCACCTATATGTACATCAACAGGAAAGCTCTCCAAGGTCCTCATAGCTTTTACAGAGTGCTAGGTCTAAGGCTGAGTACGCTGGTCCACATCTTGGATGGAACCAGAGTGTATCATGCTAAGCGAAATAAGTCAGTCAGAGAAAGACAAATATATGATATGTGGAATTTAAGACGAACATAAGGGAAGGGAAGGCAAAATAAGATAAAAACAGAGGGGGAGGCTAAACCATAAGAGACTCTTAAATACAGAGAACAAACTGAGGATTGCTGGAGGGGTGTTAGGTTGGGGGGATGGGCTACATGGGTGATGGGCATTAAGGAGGGCACTTTTGGGGATGAGTACTGGGTGTTATATGAAAGTGATGAATCACTGGGTTCTACTCCAGAAGTTAACTAGCTTGAATTTAAATAAATACATTTGAAAGAAAGAAAAAGAACGAAAGAAAAGAAAGAAAGAAAGAAAGAAAGAAAGAAAGAAAGAAAGAAAGAAAGAACAAGAAAGAAAGAAAAGAAAAGAAAGAGAAAGAAAGAGAAGAGAGAAAAAGAAAGAAAGAAAGAAAGAAAGAAAGAAAGAAAGAAAGAAAGAAAGAAAGAAAGGAAGGAAGATGGCCCACATCTTAAGTGAGTGCCAGGCAAGCAAGAGGGCACAGATCAGGGCAGTCTGGGTTCTCGCTGCCCTCATAATGTGAAATCCTTCCCATTAGAGTTCCTGGATTTTATGAAAGCATGGTGGTTTTTAATGAGTGCATAACTCCAGGAAAGCTTTGCACTTCAAAGCCTGTTGCTATTACAGCCGCTGCATTAGTAAAGTAAGTAAGGGGATCAGTTGCACACGAAAACTTTGAGTGTCTTATGGCATTCCTCTGTAGCAAGACAGCCTTTCTGAAGGTGATTGCAGACGGACATGGCCCTGCATCTTTGAAGTATACTCAATGCGGAATCAATTTAGGAACTCACAGATACTAGTTATCAGCTTGTGTTTATTCACATCCCAGAGAAGGGTTTAATTAATGTAATACATATTGGTCAATTCTTTGCTTTTAAACTTTACCTTTGGCCCATCAGCAGATCAATATGTATTTTAATCTTCTTCTGTTTTAGAACTGGTTTTAAGACTCACAGCAGAGGCCTGGGCTTCACAATCATTAATCGCTATTATCAGCCCCTTTCATTTCCTAAACATCAGCAGTTTCTTAAAATTCTGCTTTCATTCCTCTGCTAAATTAGCCCTTCTTGCTCCTCGCTTGGTTCTGTAGTGTCTTTCAACCAAGTACAGAGTTTACAGCTAGCCAATAATGGGAAGAAAAGAATGCCCTAAAATTCTTCATTGAATAACTGATCGGGCTTCATCTACAGCTGCACATAAAACTCAAGTAGGCCAGTCACTTCTTGACGGGTGCTACCAAATACTTTTTGGAGGCTCCAGGTGGGTGCCAAAGGGTAGAGGACTCCCATTCTTGTTCTATCTCTTTTACATGAGTGTCGAATTATCACCTTTGGATGGTCAATCATTCTACATATCACAGGATAGCTTCTGTGGTCCTAAATTGTCAGTGTTTTCTGATATCAAAGTTGGGGAGTCAGGAGACTCTGCCATTGCCTCATTGCATAATTGGGGCAAGTCACTTAATCTCTGTGGGTCTAAGCATCCTCACCTGTAAAAGGGAATCGCAAAAGAGCAGTTTGGGAAATTATGAGATAAATGTGAATAATGTATTTTGCACAGAGCTTGGCTACCATGACACATCCCACTAAAGGACTGTCCCTGTCAACAGTGTTGGAATCGCCAGTGTCCTGTAGACTAAAGAGCTTTAACTGAACCGAAGGAAGCAATCTGACTACATGGTTAGGTGGCTTCCCTTCAAATGGGTCTCTTACCTGATTTAGGAAGGAAAGGAATTTGCATGATTCGGTAAGACAACAACAACCACATACAGTCTTTTCACTTGATGTGTTGTATCGTTTCAAGCAAGACTGTGTCCATGTGCCACATTATGGAGCCTCCCTTCTTATGCTGCTTTCTTCACAAAATCCTTTGCACCATTTAGAGTTGATTTTTTCTAAACATAAAAGTATACATGTCCAGGGGCACCTAGGTGGCTCAGTCAGTTGAGCGTCTGACTGTGGTTCAGGTCATGATCTCGCCATTTGTGAGTACAAGCCCCACGTCGGGCTCTGTGCTGACAGCTCAGAGCCTGGAGACTGCTTCGGATTCTGTATTTCCCTCTCTGTCTACTCCTCCCTCACTCATGGTCTGTCGCTCTCTCTCTCTCTCAAAAACAAACATCAAAAAAAATTTTTTAAGTACACATGTCAGTAGTAGAAATGTATAAATATATACAAGTATAATTAAATAAATAAAAATTATAGAGAAAATAAAATTATTCACTTCTGGTATTCCACTGCTGGCAGTATTTTGGCGGGCTTTCTCTCCCATATACACCAGTATAGACATTGACGTTATGTACACATGTAGAAACAAAACAAGTCATTTTGCATAGAGAAAAATAGGCCTGGTTCTGGAATGTAAACCCATTTGTTCAGAAGTCCATAGTGACTTTAAACTTAGCACAACATTTGTTGTTCTTGGGTAAAATCAACCTCCTTTGCTCTGCTGTGTGGCTTAGTTCACATCTCTGAAAATCTTGAGTGGAAAGTCAACAAAAAGAGTAGCTTCCATATACAGTTTGTGTCCTATCTTTTTGATCAAACACCAAATCATGAGAACTTTGCAATGTCACCTATGAAACCATGATTCTTTTTTTAAAAAATTTTTATGTTTTTATTTATTTTTGAGAGAGAGAGAGAGAGAGAGAGAGAACGAGTGGGGGAGGGGCAGAGAGAAAGGGAGACCCAGAATCTGAAGCAGGCTCTAGGCTCCGAGCTGTCAGCACAGAGCCTGACGTGAGGCTTGAACACACGGACCGTGAGATCATGACCTGAGCCAAAATCTAGAGTCAGACACTTAACTGACTGAGCCACACAGGTGCCCCAATAAAATGATTGTTAGAGACAGTTCTCATCTCAGGCAATCACACCCATCTCGGTGAACAGACTATTATAACTCCTTACACAATTATCTAGCTCAAAGAGATTTCCCAAACAGTACTTATCCAGGAACAATTGCCTGTGGGACTTTGGGAACAGAACTGAGGATTCCTTAAAATGGTGCTAAGTACCTACTAAGCTGCTTTCCTAGATATTCTTAACATACTCCAGAGATGCATGTGCATACACACACACACACACACACACACACACACCAAAACTTATCACAAAACCTATAATACAAACTGTATAAAATATAGGAAATGTGACGTATCAACAGGTCTCAAAATATTAGGAAAAAGTCTGGAGAAATAAGCTAAAAATAGTAACAGTGTCATATTTTTTTAAGCCAGATATGGGGTGCCTGGGTGGCTCAGTCGGTTGGGTGTCCGACTTCGGCTCAGGTCATGATCTCACCATCTGTAGGTTCGAGCCCCGCATCAGGCTCTGTGCTGACAGCTCGGAGCCTGGAGCCTGCTTCGGATTCTGTGTCTCCCTCTCTCTCTGCCCCACCCCCGCTCAAGCTCTGTCTCTGTCTCTCTCAAAAATAAATAAATATTTTTAAAAATGATAAAAAACTAAAAAAGTCAGATATTACTATGAAATTAAAGATACAAGAAAAAAGAGAAACGAGGAGGACTCTCATTGACTTGACAAGCCTTGTGTCCTGAGTACACGAAGAGACAGATAACTGAGCAAAGGAGAATAGACATCAAGACACAACCCTAAAAAGTGTTGATTATTTAAGGGGAAAGGGGAAAGGGGGTCAAAAAAGGGAATGATTCTATCAAAGAAGTAGGAGGAAAACCAGAACGGTGCATTTATGTGGAAGCTACAGTACGAGCTTCAAGAAGCCAGGAACAAGTCCACAGTTAAGTCTTGTACATGAAATCAAGGGATAAAAACTGGCATGATTGGGTGGATTTGTGAGTAGGAGGGGACCTTCAAGAGAGAACAGAAGTCACTGCTTCTTGAGAGGCTTTTCTGGAGATGCCCTCAGCCCCACCACATCTCCACAGGCTCTTTCTATCACCTCTGCTGAGAGGGGAGCAGCCCCCACAAAGACCCCTCTCTCTATGCACACAGACGACTGTAGGGAGGTGGGCCACAAAGACTCAAGCGTTCTACGCTAAGCTTTTGGCTTCTTAAACTGGAACATTATGTGACCAGAGTTAATGGTGGCCATGCCTGAGCCATGCGGAAATGGAGCTGAGAGAGCCCATCAACAGAGGGAGAGGAAAAGCAGCAGAAATGCAGAGAGTAGGAGTGAAAAGGGCCCAGACGCAGATGAGAAAGAGGCTGCATTGTGAGAAGGACTCAGTTTCCTCTGCAGGCTGGGCTGCACTCCTTGCCCTGGGGCTCCATGAATTATCCTGCTTGCCTTCCAATATTGGGTAAGATCCGATGCCTGTAATGAAATTATCGGACACAGTGACCATTGTGTGCCATTTAGCTGTGTACAAATATTCCCTCACAGAATGCTCACAAGAGCTTGGCCAAAAACGTGTCATTATCTCCATCTTCCCTGAGAAGAATCTGAAGTCTGTGAAGTTAAATGACATGCCTAAAGTCACACAGCTGCAGAGCGAATCTGGTTCTAAAGTCTCGTACCACTACTCCGGGCCATAAACACGATACAAGCTCAGTTACTGCTGATTGATAAGAAGTCCTGAGAAGCGCATAAAGGCTATGCCTGTGCTATAATCTATTCTTTTATATTAAGTTATAAGCCGAACACGTTAATTTGCATTCCTCATACATCAGCCTTCGGTGTGCTCCATAAGAGAGGAAGTGTGTCGGAGAAAGTCAGAAGCTTCGCAAAAGAAGTCTGCATTCTCCCAGTTCGTGAAATAAACTACGACTACAATATGAACTTTATCAGAAGTTCGTAGAGACTCTAACAGAACTATAAACCTTTTCAGTTATTAAAAGAATCAAAAGCTTTTTATTGTGCATGAAAAAGACAAACTCCTCCCTTTCAAATTATTCTACTTTATAGTACAATTCCTTCGGCTGGGAGAACTTCAGACACTTTTTTCAAATAACCCCAACCATTTAATCTGTACCTTTAGGAAGTCATGCTGAGAGTGTATGGAAAAGAGGCAGACAGAGCCAGAAAAGAGGGGTGGGGAAGGGGGGGGGGTGGTTGGGGAAGAGAGAAGAAAAGGTAAGGCATTGTTTCTGAAGTAGTTTCTGGCCTACTTTAAAATGAGATGGGTATTTCTATCCACAAAGGACACCTGACATGGTTTAGGTGTCTACGACTTTAAACTCTTCCGCTTGTCCACTCCAGGCAAATCTCTCCACTTGTTTGTCTCCCCCACTATCCACAAATCAGGAGTGCTTACATTAATTGGGCGCTTTTACTGGAAGTTAGGATGCTATCTTAGCTCAGGCTGCTATAACCAAATACCATAGTGGGATGGCTTAATCAACATTTGTTTCTCACAGTTCCGGGGGCTGGAAAGACCAAGATCAAGGTGCCAGCCAATTCAGTTCTTAGTGAGGGCCCTCTCCTGACTTGCAGACGGCCACCTTCTTGCTGTGTCCTTACATAGTGGATAAGCCCCTTGCTCTTCTTATAAAGCCATTAATCCCATCTTGAAAGCTCTACCTTCAAGGCATCATCTGACCTTAATTACCTCCCAATAGCCCACTGGGGGGTAGGGCTTCAGCCCATGCATTTTGAGGAAACACAATTCAGTCTGTAGCAGATGTCTTGAACTCATTATTCAAGCAAACCAACCATGGGGCGCCTGGGTGGCTCAGTTGGTTAAGCGACTGACTGTGGCACAGGTCATAATCTCACAGTTTGTGGATTCCAGCCTGCATCGGGCTTTGTGCTATCAGCTGGAACCTGGCACCTGCTTCAGATTCTGTGTCTCCCTCTCTCTCTGCCCGTCCCCTGCTCACACTCTGTCTCTCTCCCTCTGAAAAATAAATAGACATCCAAAAAAATTACAAATAAATGTAAAACTTAAAAACAAAAAACAAAAAAACCTCTGTGAACAACACTCCAGAATAGCAGCCATGATGCTATAACAGGATACAGATGTCTACCCCAAGTAGAATGATAAACCTTGGACAATCACTAAGGACCTTCTATAATTTGGGAAGGTGGGAGAAAAGATCTTGGAGAATGGTTTTAGGCCATGGGAAATGGCTTTTAAGAAAATAGGTTTAGTAGGCTTCCATTGAGAGAATCCAAATTGGAAAACAGGGGCACAGGGGGAGCAGAGGCCCCACATTCAGGCTACTGTCTCAGGAATAGAATCCAGATGCGGGGGAGGGGGTCACCAGCTGCTGCACCCCTTCTCTGGGACATGAGCTAGGAAGACACCAGGACTAGGCAAAGCTCAAGAACTTTGACTTGAGTCCAGGTTAAGAAGTGGTTCTGGAACCTTTGAAACCTTGAAAATAGCACATTGTTTCCGAAATTTAGTTGCTTGAATTCACTTCTAGGGGCTGATCTTTCTTGTTTTTGGAAAGCCACTTCAAGAGACTTCGATCCTGTGAAGGGAAAGCCCACGTCCTCATCTGGAATTTAAATTTTTCAGGAAACATTAACTGCTTTGTATAATTCTATCTAAAACTCTATCTATTATGTGTCAGTAGACTGTGCCCTGGGAAGTAGGTGGGAAGGAAAGCTGACATTATTTTCCCCACTCTTCCTGGGACTCGCTGTTTGGATATAGTACTTGGACTTTGAGTAAAGGAGACACAACACAGAACATACCTATCGTAGAGGTAAGTTGGCCTCTGAAACATGGCAGCAGACAAAGGAGAGTGACTCTGTGGAAAGGCTTTCCCTAAGAACACTGGGAGTCTTTAGATCTCTTTCCAGTTTAAGATTTTTTCTTCCTCTTTTTAAAAATTTTTTATGTTTATTTATTTAAAAAAAAATTTTTAATGTTTATTCATTTTTGAGAGAGAGAAACAGAGCATGAATCTGGGAGGGGCAGAGAGAGAGGGAGACACAGAATCTGAAACAGGCTCCAGGCTCTGAACTATCAGCACAGAGCCCGATGCGGGGCTTGAACTCACCAACCACAATATCATGACCTGAGCCAAAGTCAGTTGCTTAACCAACTAAGCCACCCAGGCGCCCCTATGTTTATTTATTTTTGAGACAGAGCGAGTGAGTGGGGGAAGGCAGAGACAGAGGAGGACAGAGGATCCAAAGCAGGCTCTGTGCTGACAGCAGAGAATGGGATGTTGGACTCAAACTCATGAACTGTGAGACCATGACCTGAGCCGAAGTTTGACCCTCAACCAACTGAGCCACACAGGTGCCCCCCAAATTTTCTTTTCTATGATAAAATTCCCTTCAGTTATTCTCAAATCTTTATCAAAGTTTCGCTAAACACAAAGCCTTGTCTTAGGAAAAAGGTTAAATAATTTGAAAAATCATTTAAATAGTAAATTTTATGTTTTGTATATTTTACCAAAATTTAAAAAGATTTTTTAAAATAGTTTTTTCAACTTCCCATAAAGAAAATCCCAGGCTCAGATAGCTTCACTGGTGAATTCTATTAAATGTATAAAGAAAAATTAACATCAATCCTTTCCAAAGTCTTCCAAAAACTAGAAGAGGATGGAGAATATCCCAATTCATTCTATAACCCCAGGATTACCCTAATATGAGACAAACACGTCACAAGAAAATAAAACTCCAGAACAATAACCCTTATAAACAGAGATGCAGAATCTTCAACAACTTCTAGTAAATGGAATCCAGTGACATTAAAAAAAAAAAAAAATACACCACACCATAACCAAGTAAGATTTATCCCAGGAATGCAAGTTTGGTGTAACATATAAAAACCAATCAATAGAATACATCATATTAAAGAACAAAGGACAGAAACCACATGATCATCTCAATAGACGTGCAAAAGTCTTCTGACAAAAAGCTGATTCTAAAATTCAGATGGAATTGCAAGAGACCCAAAATAGCCCCCAAAAATTTGGGGGGAGAAAAGGGTTGGACGACTAGCACTTGTCAATTGTAAAACTGAATTTCAAAGCTACATTAAACAAGACAGTGCAGTACTGGCTAAGAAAAGACATATACGATGAATGTAATAGAACCAAGAGTCAAGAAATAAGCCCTTATACTTACAGTCAAATGACTTTTTAAAAGAGTGCCAAGACAACTTAATGGAGAAAGAATAGTCTTTTAACAAATGGTGCAGGGTCAGAGAAAGACAAATACCATATGATTTCACTCATATATGGAATTTAAGAAACAAAACAGATGAACATATTGGGGGGGGGAGAGAGAAGGAAACAAACCATAAGAGACTTTATTAAAAATAGATAACAAGGGGCGCCTGGGTGGCTCCGTCGGTTAAGCGGCCGACTTCAGATCAGGTCATGATCTCACGGTCCGTGAGTTTGAGCCCTGTGTCGGGCTCTGTGCTGACAGCTCAGAGCCTGGAGCCTGTTTCAGATTCTGTGTCTCCCTCTCTCTGACCCTCCCCCGTTCATGCTCTGTCTCTCTCTGTCTCAAAAATAAGTAAACGTTAAAAAAAAAATTTTTTTTTAATTAAAAAATAATAGGTAACAAGCAGAGGGTTGATGGGGGGAGGTGAGTGGGGGCTGGGCTAGATGGGTGATAGGTATTAAGGAGAGCACTTGATGAGCACTGGGTGTTGTATGGATATGATGAATCACTGAATTCTACTCCTGAAACCAAGACTGCACTGTATGTTAACTAGAATTTAAATAAAAATTTGAAAAGAAAATAAATAGTGGTGGGACAACTAGATATCCACATGAAAAGAGAATGAATTTGGACACCTATCTCACACTATATATAGAAATTAACTCAAAATGGGTCATTTACCTAAATGTAAGAATTAAAACTATAAAACTCTTAGAAGAAAATAGAATAAATCTTTGTAAACTCGGGTTAGGCAATGGTTTCTTAGAGATGACACCAAAAGCAAAGTGACAAAAGAAAAAAAATAGGTAAATTGGACTTAACCAAAACTAAAACCTTTTGTAGCCTCAAAGGACACTATTAAATAAGTGAGAAAAAGAATCCACAGAATGGAAGAAAGTATTTGCTTATACATGTATACACACACACACACACACACACACACACACACATATTTTATATTTGCATATGTATATGGATACTTGTATTTGGAATATGTAAAGAACTCTTACAACTCAAAAATAAAAAGATGAATACACCAATTTAAAAAAAAAAAAAAGCAGGCAAGGGACACCTGGGTGGCTCAGTCAGTTAAGCAATGGACTTCGGCTCAGATCATGATCTTGTGGCTCATGATTTCAAACCCCAGCATCGGGCTCTGTGCTGACAGCTCAGAGCCTGGAGCCTGCTTCAGATTCTCTCTCTGCCCCTCCTCTGCTTGTGCTCTGTCTCTGTCTCTCTCTCTCTCTCTCTCTCTCTCTCTCTCAAAAATAAATATTAAAAAAAAAATTTTTTTTAAAATAGGCAAAAGATTTGAATAGGCATTTCTTTGAAGATATACAAATGGCTAATGAACACATGCAAAGATACTCAATACCAATAGCCATCAGAAAAATGTGAATCAAAACCACAATGAGATACCACATCACACGCACTAGGATGGCTATTATAAAAAAGATGGACACGGGCGCCTGGGTGACTCAGTCAGTTAAGCGTCTGATTCTAGATTTTGGCTCAGGTCATGATCTCAGGATCGTGAGATGGAGCCCTGCACCGGGCTCCATATTGGGCATGAAGCCTGCTTGACATTCTCTCTCTCCCTCTTCTCCTCCCCCATTTGCACACACATGCACACTCTCTCTGTGTGTGTCTAAATACCCCCCCCCCAAAAAAAACCAAACAACAACAACAAAAAAACCAAAGATGGACAGCAAGTGTTGTCAAGACATGTGGAGGAATTGGAAACCTCATACATTGTTAGTGGGAAGGTAAAATGGTGCAGTCACTTTGGAGAACCATCTGAAAATTCCTCAAAACCTTAAACCTGGAGTTACCATATCCCAGCTCTTCCACTCATAGAGATATACACAAGAGAAATGAACATGGGACATTGGTCCACACAAAAACTTGTATGGAAATGTTCATAACAGTATTCTTCATTATAACCCAAAAGTAGAGACAAACCAAATGTCACTCAATGGATGAATAAAGAAAACGTGGTAATCTGTACAATGGAATATTATTCCACCCAAAAAGATATGAAGTACTGATACATGCTATAGTGTGAATAAAACTTGAAACCATAGAGCTAAATAAAAGAAGCCAGCTTAAAAAACAAAAAGGCAATACACATGATTCTATTTATATGAGATGTCCAGAATAGGCAAATGTATAGAGACAAAAAGTAGATTATGGTTCAGAGACGGGTGTGGGGGGCAGGGAATGAGGAATGGAGAGTGACTCTCAATAGGTATGGAGTTTTTCTTTGGAGTAATAAGAATGTTCTGGAATTAGAAAGTGATGATGGCTGTACATCCTTGGAATATACTAAAAACTATGGAATGAGTTGTATGACATGTGAATTATGTTTCAATAAAGCTGTAATTTAAAAAATATATGTAGGCACTCTAAGTGTTTGAGCTCTTATTTGAATTGTTGTAAAGTAAATCAACCTAGTCAATGGGTGATTGTTAATCGTGAAAGTTATTCAGTGATAAAATGACAACAAGGTTTCCACTCTCATTAACTTGACATTCAGGAAGACTGTGTTGGACTTCCTCAGAGTTTCTCTTATGGGGAACAGGGATTCTGCCTCCCTATGGATTACAGACAATAAGAAGCCCTATAGATTACTAAATGACTTCGAAGCTGATTTTGGCATCCACGTGCCAGGATGGTTATGTGCAGGCGTACAGGTTGTGCACTGGTAACACAGACTGTGATATAGATGGTGCCCTCTGAAGCTGTGCTAGCTGGCATCCCTGTCACATCAATGTCCTTCAAGGAGTCTTAGACCCAGGCACACTTCAGTAGGAACATCACCACCATTAATTATCCGAAAGCAAAATTTTAATTGTGACTGTGAATATGAACTTTGCCTCCTAGGAATCTTTCTACAGTCTTCATAGTACATAGTTAAAATATTTCTTCTCAGCCCAGAGGAAAACTTTAGTGTATTCCCAGGAGGGGCTTCTGCAACCATAAAAGCACTTACAATGAGTTCAATGGTCAGCTATACATCAAGGTCACCAAAATGAACTGTTGCATTTGAACCTCAGGTCCTAAATAATTTGCAGAGAGTGTCCAAGTTCAAGGGCTTTCCATGCACAGTTTTACTGTGGAAGCCTCTTCTTTCAAACCATAAGTGAGCTTAGAAAAAGTAAATAATAAATATATTTTGGTTTTTGTTGGAAGAAAAAAGGCAAGAACCAGATTGTCCTCTTATTATACCTACTATGTTTTTTTCTTATGCGGTGCTTTTTACTAGGCATCCAATATGATTGGATTCATTCTGGATTGTATTTAAGATTTTTCCCTCATATAGATACCCCCAAAACATAGAAGGGATCTATTGAGGACAGGTAGCTCCCCTTATATTCTTGTCATTAGTGAATATTTATGAATATCTGATAGCTCTTAACCTGTCAGCTGAGTCTTCTTCAGATCTAAATAAGACTTTTTATTTTACATAGCTTCCTACAGCACCACAACATTTCTGGAGCCGCTTCACTGGGAGGATTCTGTCAACAATCAGCATTCTACTGACATTAACATGCAATAAAAGACAATGAAGCATGACTCAATTAAACTGTGAAAAAACCGTCTTCAGATAACATTAACCCAGTAGTTTTCAAAACCTATGTGGGCTTCTGCTGCATGGCCAGGATTAAGGTCAGTGCTTTGAAAACATACACGCCTAAGCATCTAACAAAACCCACACACAAGATGATTCAGAAGAAAGAAAAACTCTGTTTTGATTTATCTCCTTCCCATACTGTATCTAGGTATTTAACAATGTACAGTATGCAATATCAATTAGGTTTCCCTGCTGCAAAGATTAAGAACAAAATTTCCCTTCAAGATGTCAATGGAAATTTAATTTACACAGAAGATACAGTTTGGGAGACTGTTAGAGTCAGATCTACTTAAAACAAACAGACAAAAAGATTAGGTGGGGAGTAAGCACATCGTAAAGCAAAGATGTGAGTACCCGCATAGGAACTCACAGGACATCTGATATCTGGGTCTGCCAATCAACACGTTCCACAACCAGAAAAGGGTCTTAGAATAAAATTGCTAAGGTTTGAGAGAAAAGATGAAGCTCTTCTACCAACATGTTGATGTACCCATTTATGTCTCACTTAACCAGGAGGACTGGGTATGATCCTCACAGAACCAGAGGGGTTTTTTTGTTGTTGTTGATTTGCTTTGTTTTTTGCTATACTTGAAACACTTAACACTCTGGGTTTAAATCATCAATATTTTATGTTTCATTATATTGAACACTTAATCATTTCAGTGAAAATTGCTCTCATTGAACTAAACTGTCAGAAAAAAAAAAACAAAAACTATATGATTTCACCAAAGAAAAGAGAAGATAGATTCAAATATTATACAATAAGAATTTTCAAAGACTTCATTTTTTGGGTAAATTATTAAAATTCCTTCACTTTAATTGTAACAAAAGGCATGGATAAGTGACCAGGGATATATGTTGAGCTCATGGGTAAACAGTTAAGGAAAATGCTCTGGCACATGTAAGGTATGATTTAGAAATTCCAAATGATTAATATCATTTCTTTCAAGACTGAATTTCTTTTGTAAGAAATCTAAAAAAATATGCCAACAAAAGTGGGACTCAAATAAAAACAATCATTTGAAGTAGACTTTTAAGATAAATTTATACAGGGGCACCTGGGTGGGTTAGTCGGTTGAGCAACCGACTCTTGATTTCAGCTCAGGTTGTAATCTCACGGTCGTGGGATCAAGCCCCATGTTGAGTCCCACAGCTGGGTCCATGCTGGGCATGGAGCCTGCTTGGGATTTTCTCCCTTCCTCTCCCTCTGCCTCTCCCTGACTCACTCTCTCTCTCCATCTCTCTCTCTCTCTCTCAAAAAAAAAAAAAAGATAAACGTATACATTAAAAGATACTTTTTTAATATGGTAGGAATTAAACCACTTATTGAAGTCATAGGTTAACTTAAAATCATCAAAACTGATGGCAATAGAGTGTGACTAAATGCCCCAATATAGACAATCACTGTTTATGATGTTCAGAAGCCAGGAATATAAAATGGAAATCTAAAAAACAAATTTGGAAATTCAAGTTATGAAGGCAACTGATAAGGATAATTTAAAAGAAGGAAGGTGGGGCGCCTGGGTGGTTCAGTCAGTTAAGCGTCTGACTTCAGCTCAGGTCATGATCTCACGGTCCATGAGTTCGAGCCCGCGTTGGGCTCTGTGCTGACCGCTCAGAGCCTGGAGCCTGTTTCAGATTCTGTGTCTCCCTCTCTCTCTGACCTTCCCCCATTCATGCTCTGTCTCTCTCTGTCTCAAAAATAAATAAACGTTAAGAAAAATTAAAAAAAAAAAAAGAAGAAGGAAGAATTTCTCTTTTTGGAAATATTAAAATATGAATGTATCCATCTTTCTTAAAAACCACTAAAAGTTTGATAGTTGTATTAGTTTCTTGTGGCTGCCGTAACAAATTACCCCAAAGTGTGGCTTAACAAATGCGAATGTATTCTCTCACCATTCTGGAGCCTCAGAAGGGAGAATCTGTCTCCTGGCCTCTTGTAGCTTCTAGGTGCATCTGTAGTCCTTGGTGCCTGGCCCTTTCCTTCACCTTCAAAACTGCACAGAGCCTTCTCCTCTCTGTGGTTGGATCCCCTTCTGCCTCCCTGTCTCACAAGGACACTTGTGATTGCCTTTGGGCCCACCCAGATTATCCAGGATAATCTCCCCATCTCAAGATTCTTAATCGTATCTGCAAATCCCTTTTGCCATATAAGGTAACTGTCACAGGTTCCAGGGATTAGGGCATGGTTGTCTTTGGGGTCATTGTTCGGTCTATCACGCCGGTCCAAAAAACATATTTTAGAATCCTCACCTCCATCCTAGGAATCGTACAAGTTAGTCCTTTCATGATCAATTTTGCTTAGCCTATGTCATTATTTTCATTGGGAAATTATAGCTTGGTCAGGCTAACTGACCGTCACTGTCTTTCAGCAGCAGGTCTCTCTGAGAGCACCTCTGAGGTCTCTCAGCCCGAGCCAGAAACACTAGGCAATGTTAACGAAGGACACTGGTTGAAAGATAGATACACACTTGACCACTCTTCCCAGTACTAGTCATATGGATGGGCGTGTTGTGTCTTGTTTTGTTTTGTCTAATCAATGGATAAGGAATCTAAACTTCAGACCAAAACACACTTCCCAAAATTATTCCTAACTGGGTGGGATAATTTTTGAAATTTTTCTCCTCTTTAAAAAGTGCTAATTATTTCTTGAGCAGGCCTGGCATGGTGGAAATAATGTGGGCTTTGGAGTTACAGCTCTGGGCCTCCTACTTACTAGGTTACTTTCCACCTTTTATCTCTGAAGACTTGTTTATAAAAAGTGCACAGTAAAATGAGATCAATTTACCATTGTTCAGTACGGTCTACAGAATGAATTCAGATGTAATTGCTAAGTAAAGCAACATGAAAATAGTAATGATCATTCAGCACCCGATAAGAGCATATATTATAAATGCGAAATAAATAGTGTTGCTAAGTCTAATAAAGTCAGACCTCGGTAAATTAAAGTTAACATTCTACTACTTGAAAGGTTATTTACCTATGCTGTTATCGTCGAATTGGCCATTCTGGCAATTTCTTACACCTCTGCATTTGTGTCATGTCATTCCCAGATGCTTCTGTGAACAATTCTGGCAAAGCTTCAATAAGTTCGTGTGACTTAGGGATCAGAACAATAAGAATCCCTTTGCAAGTGATGGATGATATAGGTATTTTTCTAGATCACAGAAGGTTAGTAAGAAACTCCACGTACTAAGGTGTAAAGAAAAATTCCTTTCCTTTACAAAAATATTTGAAGTCATTCTCCTGAGAAATGTCTACTTTATATATCATTCTTAAGGAGGTGAAGAAGCTGATAGAACAACTGTCCTTTGCCAACAGAACACAGATCTCAAGTCTGCAGCGATTGGCCACTAGCGTGCTCAGAAGCAGTCTAGAGTTTCTCAGATCTCCATAGGATATGTCATTAAATCTTCTCCTCCTGCTGGGTCTGACTTCTGGGAAAAAAAGCATATGGTATAAAAATTACTATATTTGGTTGTGAATACTAATGATTGCTCGGGAGGCTCATCCTTCAGTTTCTCTGGCCTTTAGCATCTAGTTGGTTATAAATGTGACATGATTTGATTTGATTTAAAAATCCTTTTGAATTGGCGGTTCAGAATTTACACTATGAAACGGATCTGTGAAATCAGATACGCACATATATGGAGAGACATAC
Source organism: Neofelis nebulosa (assembly GCF_028018385.1). Lineage (NCBI taxonomy): Eukaryota > Metazoa > Chordata > Mammalia > Carnivora > Felidae > Neofelis > Neofelis nebulosa. The sequence continues at coordinate 53,875,953 of NC_080793.1, forward strand.
ACATTTATTTATGGTGTTATCCCATTAACAGGTTGTAAAATTAAGGCAAGAAAACCAAGGACTATCTAAGGCTAAGTTTAACATAGGTGCTTGATCTTCTTAAATCAGTAAAGTCTGGAAATAGATTCAGCACAAAGACACATATGTCTACACGCACCCAGACGGATCAGTGATAGAGGGCAACACTGTTTTCCTCTAGTGTAGGAACTGGAAACTCAGCGACGTCACAGGAGCTAAAAAGCTGTGTATCAATTTCTATACAGACACGGTCTTAATCATTGTATGGAACACCAGAAGAGAGTGTTTTGAAACGCACAGAAATTATTCTATGATCTACATAAAAACAATCCATAGCATTTTCTGTGTTACAATAAATTCGCCAGTTCAATTTCATGCATGTTACTTTCCACAGGGCATATTCTGTAATACTCAAATCCCAACATGGCTAATAAAAATAATTCCAGGGAAAGAATTAAGAGAAATTTGGTTAAAGGTATGATTTTACTTCACATAAACAGCTTTCTAAAGATTTATATAAAGCTAATTCTGCTGGCTCAGTACTGTAAGAAATAGAATCGTGCTACATGGTATGACAGTAATAGTGTTACCTCAGAAGGCATAAATCACTCGGCTCATTTGGCTAATCACATAAGTAGTTAGCATACACATTTTATTTACCAAGGCCGATAAAAAAGAACTCTCAGAAGTTGGCTATATTTGAATCAAATGTCACTGTCAAGATAAGACAATATCGATTCCATAATACATACTGTTATTTTCTAATGTATCCATAATGAAAAAGTCCATCATGAAAAATAATATAAAATATGGATTTTGTGTCAAAACTCTGTCAAAAAGTACAGTTCACATCAGACATTAATAGCACCGGGGAGTTAAAAGATTAATCCAAAGACAAATACATATTACAGATATTTCTTTGTTCTTCACTTACCATGATGCAAACTGCAAGGATTTAACCTTTAAGGGTTAAAGAGTTTAATCAATGTCCATGTCTGATCTTCTGAAGGCGATAAAGGACAGTCTGTCTAGCGATACCCAACAGAACATCACTTTGTCAAGCCACAAAGCGCCCAAAAGCTTGTCAAGTAAGTTACCAGAAACCTCTTTGTGGTTAGAACTCAGCTCCTTCCTGCTTGACCTATCATTTGATATTTGACCACTTGGTTGCAAGACACTTGCTCTTTCTAGCTGAAATGTCACTGGGGCATCTTGTCAGCTCCCCGACATCTCGGCCTGACATACAATTTTACTTTTGTGTGCTACAAGGCAGAAAATGCAGGGCAATGGCCTTGTTTTAAATTCTGTCAGCATCAGAGATGGGCGTCACTCTTGGGTCCTGCCAACAACCAAAACAAAAAAGGAGTCTATTTTGAAGGTCAGAACAGCCATTACCTGGAAGTTTTTCAGCTTACGCTGTTTAGCATCACCTGCTATCCTGGTGCGGGAACTGTCCTTATGAAGTGCCTGACCGTGCCACAGAAATCCTGCCAGCACAACTGCTCTACTTTCTCATCAAATGCAGACTTGATGAAAGGCTGGGTTTTCAACGCCTGCAGGGACCAGATTCAGCAGTTAACTTAACTTGTTCGAATGGGCAAGCGGTATCATGTAGCTTTACAAGGAGCAACCTGACCTTCTCACATTGACCAGGAGTGACATTATTGTGCAGGAGGGGAAGCAGTCACATCATTTCTGTTTTGCACAACCTGCTTAAAGTTTGCAACTAAATGCTTGTCTTCAGTCGAGCTGACAAGAGAGAAGAGGGGGCTCAGTGAACCATGGCAGGACTGCCATGAGATGACAGGAATCATTGGCATACATTTCAAATAGCTCTTTCAATCCTATTAAAGTATTGCAGTCCTGCTTTAAAATAGACAAGTATGAAACAACTTTGATAGATAGAGACTAAAATGGCTTATTGATTTTTTTTAAGTCTGAAGGAAATTACCCAAAATGTGTCATTCTTTAACATTTAAAAATATGTTACATAAAAATGAGCAACTGTGATAATAAATAAAACTTAGAGGGGGGAAAGTTGGTTATTTCATTATTCAAGGAGATATAGGCACCTGCACGCATCGAGATATCACACGATTTTTAAAAATGCACTGCTACTTGTGCTGAAACAAAAGTCAACCGATAAGAAAATCCCCCTTCAAAACGATTTTAATTGTACTGTGAACTCTTCCTGCATTTTTGTTTTTATTTCATAAAGTCATTATCCAATCTGAGTTGGTCTTTTGACGTTAGCAGACATAGTCACTGGAGAGGAGAGGGATGACGTCAGAGGATTTATAAATGTCTCCTTTAAGAAAGTGTAGGTTGTATCCAGTTCCGCTTTCAATGGCAAAAACTCCCCCACACCAACTGTGTCAGCAGGAAGAGCAGCTCTTGAAGGAATGGAGAGATTTGAGTGGTCTCGTGATCCTGTCTATGATATAAAGAAGAAAAAATAAATAAACATAGAATTGAAAACTCTTTGTTAAATGTTTTATCTTTTTATTTGAGAGAGAGAGAGAACACGTGCGTGTGCATGTGGGGGAGGGGCAGAGCCAGAGAGAGAGAATTTTAAGAAGGCTACACGCTCAGCACAGAGCCCCATGTGGGTCTCGATCCCAGAACCGTGAGACCATGACCTGAGCCGAAATCAAGAGTCAGCTGCTCAACTGACTGAGCCACCCAGACGCCCCTAGAATTGAAAACTCTTAAACAGAATCTAAAACCACAAACAGGAAAGTGGGCTAATAATCATGGTAATATGAAATGGGATAGAATTGCCATTTAATTTTGCCATAATCTGTATGATACTACAGAAATATTATTTTCCAAATGTGATTGAATCCCTTATGTGTTCCATGGCACAAACTTTGCAGGACATGGAGAGTTTGCCTAAGCAGTAAAACACTGTATAAAAATTAAAGTTATTGAATCAAAGAGTCAATACAACCAGTCATTTTTACCTCTGCTTCCACTGATAATTTACAGAAACCAATGCTAAGAGTGTTTATTTCATTGTGCTACATAATATGTGCTATATAATATGGAAGACCTGACTGCTTAGAAAAGGAACTGCGAGGGGTGGCTGGTTGGCTCAGTCGGTTAAGTGTCTGACTCTTGATTTGGGCACAGGCCATGATCTCATGGTCGTGGAATCTAGCACCAAGCCACGGTCCCACTGACAGCGCAGAACCTACGTTAGATTCTCTCTCACTCTCTCTCTCTGCCCTTCCTCTGCTCACACTCGTGTGCTCTCGAGAGAGAGAGAGAGAGAGAGAGAGAGAGAGAGAGAGAGAAAGAGAAAGAAAATGAACGGTGGGTATTATGTTTTTTAAATCTATCAGCCAGACTCATTTCATTGACAAATACAGCAGAAAGTAGCACACGGAGATATAAAATGGTAGATGAACTTTTTGCCTTTTCCTTTGATAATAATGCCACCACTCTGTTTTAATAAAAACTGTTCTAAGTATTTGGAAGTCATATATCAAAACATGGGATTACAACATGAAAACTGTTGGCCACATGTTTTAAAACATTACTGGTATCCAGAAACTACTGGAAGCCAAATTTAAGAAATCCACACATCTGAAATACTTGAAAACAGGATTAATATTTTGATGAAGCCATACATTTAAGCCTTAAGTAACACTGATAATCAGTAGTTAACATGAATGAAGTTTTCTCAGTAAAGCAACCAGGTATTATTTTCTGACATTTATTGATAGTAAGTAATGAGTGATCAATTGTACGTCAGAATTTTCCAGATTCCCAGGAAATAAATGTTGCTGAGACCGTAAGTCTAGTCATACGTGTCTCCATTGAAAACCACACTTTACATTGCAGAGTTTTTTTAAAAACATCATTTTGGTAGATTCTCTTACAGTTTTGACAATAAAGCAGCATATACAAACTATACGAATCTGCTTTATTATGTCACATTGTCCAAAAACATTTCTACCTGTGAAAACAAGAAGGAAATCATCGCTGGCTTTAGGAAAGTAATAGACATGGAACTGTTGTATATGTTACCATTTTTGTGGATTTTTTAAAACTACAACTGGAGGAAAATCAATGGCTGCATCTAACACCTAGTTCAGCAATTTTCTTTGATCTCTTTTCTTTTGATTTCTTGATACTCCACTGCAAGCCTACAGCTGACGGAAATCATCCCTTTTTATGCTGGAAGTTAAAAAAACACCTAAAATGACCACTTGGATGACTTTATGAAGGAGAGGGCTTAGCTCATCCCGATGGAAGGAAAAGACATCCCGAGATCAGGTGCTGACCCTGATTAGCGGCACTGATGAAGTTTCAACCGCAAAACTGTACTACGGGGCCTGAGCATCTCAGGTCAGAAGCTGAACAGAGGCATCTCATTACATCAGGAGCTGGAGCTATAGATTCCTGCACTCCTACCGCCAAGAGAAACACCTTTTCCGATTTTGTTTGTTTGTTTGTTTGTTTGTTTGTTTTGCTGTGTGTCTAAATGGGCAGCATCGTTACCGGATTGATTTTGCGGGTGTAAAGACTAGAGTGCCAGCCGCTAGCTTCTCATTCTGTCAGCCCTGAATGAGGGTAAAGGGAATGCGGGGAAAAGCAGGAGATGGCGAGGCCTGATTTCCTTCTTAATACAATTTAGTTACAGCCATAGTATTCTTTATTATGATGAAAGGAAGCTGTCAGGCGAGGCTTCAAAAGTTTGTTGTTACATCTTTGTATTTCAAGTTCTGGTCCGAGAAAACTATACATGACAAGAGAGGAGCGTGAAAATCAGACGGAGGAAGGACAGGTGGTCTCAGAAGGTACTTCCTTCTGACGCCTCAGACTAGAAGAGGCCGACTGTGCCAAACTGACCAGTCGTCACTCCTGTTTGGCAATGTTAAAGGGATGTATGATCTACTCAACTCTATATTCTGTTCTTCAAGTTTCCTTTCCTGTGCTTGTGACTCCAACAATCAAACTCGTTACATACACATTAGGAAGACCATCCTTTAGGGAAGGTCTCACTGCTCATTTCTCCTTAATGTTCTCTGGGTCTTGGCACTCTACAAAGGGGTTCGCCTTCTGCCTTTTCTCATCTTAACTTTTTTAATACGTCTTTTCTCTACCATGTTGATCGAAAGCATCTTTCCATCTCACATAACATTTTTTTTTAACTAAATAAGCTTGAAGTGGAATGTTGGGTCTAGCATTTCAAATTGGAGTCTTACTGGGGCGCCTGGGTGGCTCAGTCGGTTAAGCGTCCGACTTCAGCTCAGGTCACGATCTTGTGGTCCGCGAGTTCGAGCCCCGCGTCGGGCTCTGTGCTGACAGCTCAGAGCCTGGAGCTTGCTTCTGATTCTGTGCCTTCTCTCTCTGCCCCTCCCCCACTCATGCTGTGTCTCTCTCTGTCTCAAAAATAAATAAACATTAAAAAAAAAAAAATTTAAAAAAAAAACAAATTGGAGTCTTACTTCTTGCATGTTGTCTTCTGACCTTATGTCTTAACCATGGAAAATAATCTCTTAGAAAAAGAGATTTTTTAAAAGATTTACACCCCCCAAAAAGGCATGCCCTCCACCGAGTAAACAGATTTACTTTTGTGTAAACTAAAAACACTTTTTTTGTTAGTAGGGTCATTTGCTATACTCTATTCACTGCTAGAAAAATTTGTTTTTTCATGAAATGGGATAAAATCTGATTTTAAGTCACTTAATAGCTTGTAAACAAGCCAACAAATCTCTGGTGAAATCTTGATTTGAGAACGTGATGTTAAAAAAAAAAAACAAGTAAATATGAACTATTTTTCTGGTTTCAAACAGTATCCAGAAATACACCATCACACTTTTAATATAACACCCAGAGTACAAGACAGTTAAATAACTTTTTTATCAGAGACCATTAAAAGTTAATATTCACCACCTGATCTTACATTTTAAATCTGTGAAGTCCATGGTCATTTGAATGACTTTTTAAACTGCTGAGGTATTCTGGTACTCTCTCATGTAAATCTAAATTTAAGCAATTTTTCAAAACGAAATTAGTTACCTGAAATAAAAGCTAGGTGTCATGTGAATCTTTATGGAAGCACTTTTATTTACTCAATAAGCTGTAAATGATTCTATTTGAACTGTTATAGTCCATCAGCTAAATATATATTCCCAATACAAAATGTGTTCACTACATTTCTGCATTTTAAAATTTTTATGAAATACAGTAATTGGACATGTCCAATAGCTATTTTTCAAGGCTCTAATATCTTAGTTTTCCAAGAGTGTTTTCCCAACAACAAAAAAAGGTAAATAAAGCATTCGTCTAATAGTAAGATAATCACTCAATAAATTGTCTATAAATCAAAGCCCTTTTGCAGACCGAGGCTTCTGAAACAATGATATCATGCTATTTGTCTCCTGTGTAGCATTTATGATCGAGTTAAGTCTTCCAGAATCTGGTATGGTGACAAGGGAGCGGTGATGTGATTTAGTAAGCAGGATAGTACTTCCTGGAGATTCTGCGAGGCGCATAGCAAAAAATACTGGACTGGAGACGCAAAGACTACAGTTTTTCCTCCTGCTTCTGTTACAATCTCGCTGGGCCGTTTCAAGCATGGGAGTGAGTCCATCTAGGCCTCACATCCCATGCCTACAAAAAAAGGAGCTACATACTTTACGGCTCTGCAGTTCTACAGGTCCACAGAATGCCGTGTGTGATGGCCTACGACATTAGTGGCAACACCCAACTTTTGCAGATGAGACCCAGAAATCAGCTTCCCAAAATAGTACCTAAGATTTTGAGGGAATGTAGATAGGAGGAATACATTTTGCACAGAGTTCTAAAAACAAAAACAAAAAAAAAGTCAAGTAGATAACAAGACGAGCCACAGTTTAGATAATGTGGCTTCATTCAGTTAAATCCTGTAGTACATTTTTTATTACTTTGACCTCCATGATGATGTTTTAAGCTCTGTAAATTATTGACTTGTTTTAAGTAGAGCGCACAGCTACACAAAAACTGATGAAGGGATCAAAGTACCCACAAGAGGGCCTTACAATGAGGCTCTCTCGCCATCTCTACTTTATCTGCTAATGTGTTCTTACCACTAGAGTCTCAGTATTCAGTATCACAGAGTCTTCTTCCTTCCAAATACTTCGAGTTAATAACCAAATTCTACCTATTTTCCAGTTCTGCCATATTGACATCATAGGACACAGCAGTCTGCCAAAAGTTGGCAAGTTACCTATATAGTTTTCTCTTGTGGAATGCCCAATCATATACCTGTGCACACATTTATATGCACCTGATACACATGTGTACATATATATACACACTTGCTACATGCATACATTATATATACACACGCATATACATATATGTGTGTGTGTGTGTATAAACATATATATACACCTGCAATGACATCATTAAATATTTACTCCTTGTAGTTACCAATTCTAACTTTGAGTTACCAATGCCAAACCTGCAGGAATATCTTATGCATTCTTCTCCCCGTAAGTCATTAAATTTTAGTGCGGACCAGTTTGGCTCTTTAGCTAACTGACGTCAACACATGCGGGGGTACGTGAGTCAGTGGAGAGTCTAGATAGAAAACAACCTAAGAGGCCTGGATACCTAGAGATTCAGAAGGAAGGGCAACCATAGAGATAGAAGCAAATATAAAAGAGAGACAAAAGATATTAACAACATATGTGATTCACATTACAAAAGTTCTGTCCTCAGGTAGACATTCAGCATTGGTTTAAGAGCCAGAGCTCTAAAGTTGATCTATCTGGTTGAAGATCAGCCTTGACTACCCAGTTGATATGGCAGGTTAATTGAACTAGCAGCCTTGATTCTCTGTGCCTCCCTGTAAGCAGATCCTTGGCCATGTGACTTTGCAGCTCTTTGCTTCTCTGTCCAGCCCCATCTACCATTTCCTCACTTGTACTCTGCAGTCGAATCACATGGAACTTTGTGAGTCCCTCAACATGATGTCCCCATACTTCACACCCGCTTCCTATCCGTCCACTATCTGAATATCCTTCTGTCCTTTGTGGGGCAAATGTTTCCCCCACCTTTCCGACTCTGCTCTAGGTTTCCCTCTGTTAGGCCTTTCCAGATCCTTGCCCCACCCTTCATTAACTGCCATTAGCTGTAACACCCACCACACTTTTATATTCCTTCACGAGTATTTATTTTTCTATTTTTACCTATATGTATTCACTTCTATCTCCCCTATAACGCACCTGGTGTGATGGAATCAGGACTTTGTATTCCTAGCACTTAGCAGAGTATCTGGGACTAAATAAGATTTCTGGTGAACAAACCACTCATGTTATTACTTCATGGTGTTGGTCTCCTATCTGCTATTTGGTTTTTCATGTATGTACGGATTATGTCCCAATTAAAAGCAGCACGGTATAGTCAGAAGGATATGGGCTTTGAAGTTGGAGAGACCTTGGGTTCCAAACTTGATCCTGCCATGTATTAGCCACGTGACCTTTGACAAGTCACTGAACCTGTGCGAGTAGGAAGAATAATCCCTCCTAGGGTTGTTACAAGGATTAAATGAAATAATATACACAAAAGTGCATAGCGTTTAGTAGTTTCCCTTCTTTACCTCTCTTTTTACTGTTCTCAGATGATAATAAATTCCAAATTTAACATTATAACTAACATGTATCGAACACATATGTCAGGCACGGTGCTAGGTTTAGCTTCATAGGCATTATCTCACTTCTCACAACAACTCACTGAGAAAATACCACTGCTACCCTCATGTTACAGTTGAAGAACTGGGGCTCAGAGAGTAGAATAAATCACTCCATGTTGCACAGCTTGGACCGTAGTAGAAAGAGATGTGACTCTTGATCTATGATTCTTCTCCCCTAATGCTTGACCACTACCTTATCGCGCTGCCCAAAGAAGACAGCCTCAGGTTTATTTTATACCCAGAGCTCTTTCATAAACATAGTAATGGCCCAACAAATCTCTGTGAATCTGTGAAACTGGGAAATACGAGTACATAGACTGTACTACAGGCTAAAAATAAATGTTTATATTTTTGATAACATATTTTATTATGGTCACACATTTGAATATCCATGGTACTGGAGTAAATAAATAGATTTTATAGCATTTACATAACATTAAAATTCGAGCCTTTCACCAAAGGAGCTTATAGGTTATTATATTCAGAGATAAAATTCAGCACTGAAGTTTTAAATTACACTAGAACATTTAAACTTTAACTTTAAATTACTTTAAAGATGTCTCGTGCCTGACAAGATAACAATTCCCATGTTTTTCTCTCTTGGATCTCCTGACATGACTGAGGTTGGAAAAAGAGTCAAAGAATTTTCCCGGATAGCTTTTGTTTTTTTTCTTTTCCTACTTCCCTTCACAACCCTGTGCTCCCAGTCTGCCCCTGCCCTGGCAATTCTGATACACCCTATGGTAAGATCTTACGCTAGAAATGGCCGGAAAATGCAAAGGTGGCAATTTCCTCCCACTGTGTCTTAGAAAAGTGTATTTGCAAACAACTCAGAGAGAATTTGAAATGTAAATATACTCATTTATACCCACTCATTTATATGAGTATATATACTCATATATAAAAAGGTACAAAAATTGAATAAATAAAAATGTAAGCATACTATTTAGAAAAATACCATTGAAAAACTGAAATGATAAGCAGGTAAAAGTGTGTGCAATACACGTGATAGCCATACGAGTGGTTTTCTTAATTTACAACAGACTCCTACAACTAAAGAAAAATGAGAACCTGGGGCGCCTGGGTGGCTCAGTCGGTTAAACCTCTGACTTCAGCTCAGGTCACGATCTCGCGGTCCGTGAGTTCGAGCCCCGCATCGGGCTCTGGGCTGATGGTTCGGAGCCTGGAGGCTGCTTCCGGTTCTGTGTCTCCCTCTCTCTCTGCCCCTCCCCCGTTCATGCTCTGTCTCTCTGTGTCTCAAAAATAAATAAACGTTAAAAAAAAAAAAACATTAAAAAAAAAAAGAAAAGAAAAAGGAGAACCTAATTAGAAAATAGGGTAAGGATAGTATGGTATTGAAATTGGGTTCAGCTGTCACAGAAAACTCAAAATGTCAGTGGCCTAAATAAGATAGTTTATTTCTCTCTGATATGACTGTTTGAAGCTATCAGGCATCTAAACCGCCTCTATCTTAGGCTTCGTAGCTTTGGTATGTGCCTTCCACCTCCGGGCCCAAAATGACTGCATAAGTTCCAGCCACTTTGTCTGCCTTCTAGGCAGAAGAAAGAAGGACAAAGAAAAGGAAGAGGACCACTTACATTTAAAGACACTTTCTAAAATCACAACACTTTTGCTTACATCCCATTGGTCAGACCTTGAGTTGCATATCTCACTAAACTTTAGGGATATCAGAAATGTAACTTCTTTTCCCCCTGAGTGGCCCAGGTCATATTTAGAGGTTCCATTACTAAGAAACAGAGAAAACAGGTGTCAAGAAACCACTGGCAGCCTCTGCCCCAGATATAAATTGGCTGTTTGGTTGGAAAGAAAGGAATACAATAACCAATAAACATATGAAAAGGTGCCAAACCTCATTCAGAATTCAAGAAAGACAAACACAAAACATGCCAGTGAAGACTACCTTTCACCTATAAGTAGGCAAAAATTTCAATGTCTGATGACACCCACTGCTGAGAAGGTAGGGAAACAGACCAGCTCAGACCACGTAGGTAGGCAGGGATGCCAGCTGGGGCATCCTAGCAGGAAGGCAAAATTTTGAAGTTTTTTTTTAATCTTTATTTTTGAGAGAGAATGAGAGACAGAGTGCGAGTGGGAGGGGGGCGGAGAGGGAGGGAGACACAGAATCTGAAGCAGCCTCCAGGCTCCGAGCTGTCAGCACAGAGCCCGATGCGGGGCTTGAACTCAGGAACTGTGAGATCAGGACCTGAGCCGAAGTCGGTCACTCAACTGACTGAGCCACCCAGGCACCCCGGAAGACAAAACTTTAAATGTACCTATCCATCCATCTAGCAATTCCACTGCTTAGGCACTGCTTCTATGGCTACACTCATAAACGTTCACCAGGTTTTTTGTTTTGTTTTGTTTTGTTTCTTACGGAAAAGAGTTTTTATGTAAAACCAAAGGGTCCATCAACAGAGTGCCATTCAAGTGAAGTAAAGTATGACACAACTGTAGAATACAACCATTACAAAAAATTAAGGTGACTATGTAAATACTAATATATAAATATGTCTCAGTGAAAAAAGTCTCAGTACTATGTGTGCATATAGAGAGAGAACCCATTTGTATTTTAAAAATATAAAGGAGTCACACACAGCTGTACGTGCACATATGTTTCTTTCTGATAAAGGAAATCACAAGAAAGTGTTAATTATCTTTGGAGTGTGAATGAAGGGGGTAAAGCTTTGAAAGTTCAAATTTTTCTCCATGGTTTTTATTTTCAAAACTATTTGAATCACAAAGTCGCACGTGTACCCCAATGTTTATAGCAGCACTATCAACAATAGCCAAATTATGGGGGCACCTGGGTGGCTCAGTCGGTTAAGCATCTGACTCTTGGTTTCGGGTCAGGTCATGATCTCAGGGTTCATGGGGTTGAGCCCTGCTTTGGGCTCAATGCAGAGCCTGCTTGGGATTCTCTCTCTCTCTCTCTCTCTGCCCCTTCCCTGCTTGCACTCTCTCTCTCAAAATAAATAAATAAATGTTAAAATTTTAAAAAAATAGCCAAATTGTGGAAACAGCCAAATATACATCAACTGACAAATGCATAAAGAAGATGTGGTAGATATATATAATGGAATATCACTTGGCAATCAAAAAGAATGAAATCTTGGGGCGCCTGGGTGGCTCAGTCGGTTGAGCGTCTGACTTCAGCTAAGGTCACGATCTTGCGGTCCGTGAGTTCGAGCCCCGTGTCAGGCTCTGGGCCATCAGCCCAGAGCCTGGAGCCTGCTTCCGATTCTATGTCTCCCTCTCTCTCTGCCCCTCCCCCGTTCATGCTCTGTCTCTCTCTGTCCCAAAAATAAATAAATGTTAAAAAAAAAATTAATAAAAAAAAAAGAATGAAATCTTGCCATTTGCAACAACGTGTATGGAACTAGAGAGTATTATGCTAAGTGAAATAAGTCAGTCAGAGAAAGATAAATATCATATGATTTCACTCATGTGGAATTTAAGAAACAAAACAGGTGAACATAGGGGAAGGGAAGGAAAAATAGGATAAAAACAGAGAGGGAGGCAAACCATAAGAGACTCTTAAATACAGAGAACAAACTGAGGATTGCTGGAGGGGTGTTAGGTTGGGGAGGATGGGCTACATGGGTGATGGGCATTAAGGAGGGCACTTGTTAGGATGAGCACTGGGCGTTATATGGAAGTGATGAATCACTAAACTCTACTACTAAAATCAAATAAATAAGTAAATAATAAAATTAAAATTTTTTCGTTTAAAAAATTTAAATATTTGAATCATAAACAAAAACTGGCAGTCTGAAAAAGTAAAACTACAGGTTGATTAACAAACAAGTGGGAAAAAATGTTAATCCCCAACAGTAATCAAAAATGGAAAATAAAAATATATTTGTAGCAAATCAAAATTGAATTTAAAAAAATTATGATACTAAATGTTAGTGAAGGCATTATGAAATAGGCATTTATAAGTCGGTAGTGATTATATAAATTGATAGAACCATTTGGACTATAATTTGGCAGCTGTTTTAAGTGGATAATACCACTTGACCCAACAATTCCATATATGACTAGGTTTATTATATTAATAATAACAGACAAAAATTGGAAAAAGATTCCCATATTCAGCATCAGAAGTGTAGTTAAGTAAGCTGTAGCCACTTGATGGAATATTATGCAGCTATAAAATTGAAAGTTATGAATTTATGGATAACATGGACAAATGTTTAGGTTTGACCAGAGGTCAGAAAACTTTTTCTGTAAAGGATCAAATAATAAATATTTTATGCTTTGCAGGCCATATGTTCTCTATTGCAACTACTAAATTCTGCCAGTTTTGCCCCAAAGCAGCCATAGACAATATGCAAATGAATTAGAAACTTTATTTATGAGCACTGAAATTTGGATTTCACATAATTTTCACATCACAAAATATTCTTTTTCTTTTTTTTCAACCATTTAAAAATGTAAATGTCATACTTAGCTTTCAGACTATACAAAAACAGGTGGCAGGTGGATTTAGCCGACAGGATTTAAACTTTGCCAACCCCTGCACTAGACCATATATGTGAAAAGGTAATACACGAAATCGCATGTGATAACTTGCTTTGAGTTATTGGAATTGTTAGCATTTTCTTTCAAAACTTCTGTATTTTCCAAATTATCTACAATAAGCATGCCTTACTTTTATAGCCAAAACCTTTTATTAAAAAGGGCTAATTTTATGTATACTGAAACCCGTATTTTAGTATAGTTATGATTCTGAAATATGTGGTCAAAATGAAAATGTAAGTGGTTAAAGGTCTCAAAGGGTAGGTCTTTAACCAAGTGTTTTGCAAATTCTGAAAAGATCTTATAATTTAGCTGAGAATACTTTCCTATTTCAGCATCTTCCGTTACCTAACTCATAGCTGCAATTTGACATTGAGCAAACACAAGTAATTCCAAGGAGTAACTTGTTCTCCTACTCTGCACAAAAGCAACTCCTTATGTAGAGCGGCTACTTACAACTTGCGTGCCTTCATTTTATTCCAAAATAGCCCTTCCAGCTGCGAAATTACAACTTCTGTGGTCAAAATGTACACGTGTCATGCTCTATCTGGGAGCCATTAGGCAGAAGTTTTCTGACCACTTTTTCATTATTGAAGAATTTCCTCTTAAACTTACACATTTTTTTTTTTTAGTCAACGTCAAAAATATAACAATAATCTGAAAGCTATAAATTTAGACCTTTTAGCAGTGTGTTTCTCCCCCGGTGAAATTATGACCATGCTCTCAGATAAAGAGGAGAAGGAGGAAAGAGTCATCTAAAACGTAAAGCTGTTTGAAAGAGAAGTCTTTCCTAAATCTTACTAACATGGAAAGCATCTGTCAATCACATACACCAACCAAATTAGCGATACATTCACATTTGGAAATTTGAAACTCATTTTTCCCATGCCCCTCCCATCCACTGCTGTTTTAAGTTATGTCCCCTCATTTTACTACATCACACCTAAAATTTCTAGCAATTCTTCACAGAATGCTGCAAACAGTCTTTATTCTCTTTGACCAGTGCCATGGCTGGGCCTTTCTGGAGGGGCTGGTTATCTTTAGTTAAAAGAACACAGTCTCTCTATTTCCCAGGGAGAGAGAGAGAGAGAGAGAGACACTTCAGATGTAAGACAAATCATGTGATCTGGGGTTCACATCTGTGGAATGCCTTCAAATCACAGCAAGCACTGGGGAGTATGTTCCAAAACAAATCACTTAGCTGGCAATGACATTTCCTTTACATGATAGGCGGGAATGTTATTTCTGATAGAAGCAGGACATTTCCAACAGTCTCAAACCAAACCCATCTCTCTAGGGAGGACATCCTAAAGAACCGTGAGAATAGTGCAGCAACCACAAAATTCCAAAATAATATACCTACAGATTACATTTCAGGAATCCATTCCCTACATTATCAATTCCATATGACAGATTTTCCCCATGCTCGCATAATGCATAAAACATATCTAAACCCACATCCACCGTATCTTCAATCAGCTCCATTCATTAATCCTTTCAATAAATATCTATCGAGTGCCTACTATGTGCCAGACATTGTTCCAGATGCTGTGACAGAGCCGTGAATTACACACATTAAACTTGTCTATCCTCAAGGGAACTCACACTGTCCTAATCTCACTCCGAAGCCAGTTCTCCTTAAATTAGAATTTGCGAAAATACCGTGTAACTACACAACTGTAGTGTTAAGTTTTGATACACGGGGCACGGGGAGTTTTCCAACCTCATCGTTCTGTGGATACAGATGAGGTTCCAGGAGTGAATTAGTTACAGTTCCCTAGTTCTTCCCTGACCTGCTCAACACAAGACCTCAAATGCCCCTGCGCAGGCCCCCTCAAGAGCTGCTGGGCAGCCGCGATCCCTCCCCCAGCTCCTGCCTGCAACGTATTAACCGGCTCACTGTGCCATATGGGTGATGTCTCTACCCAGAATTGGCCATATGCCCACCCTTCCCTCTCTGTCACCTATAAACTGTGGCAACTCTGACGAACCCAGTGTCTCACCGTGTCTGACACCTGTAGGTCCTTTTTCTAAAAATCCAGATGCCAGTCCCTAGGCCTGCACGGAGAAGCACTAGGCAGTTCTCTCCACTTCCCATCTCCTCCTCTGGGCACCTGCCCACAAACCCTCCACCACTAGTCCTTTACCAATCAAAACCCTCATTCAAACCCACTTCCCCAGAGCCGGCACACCAGTTTTTCAAAAAAGCTTCCCCTTGCTTGAAATGCAGTTCATGCTCAGTGTAGGATGTCCACAAGGTAATGATTTTGACATCGGCTTCAAAGCTGTTTACCAAGATTGTCTTCTTTAGTTATTGAAGACAGTGTCTCTTCCCTTTCTCTAGCCCAAACACACTTTTGATATTTGTAAACAAGCTATCTCTTCAGACTTATCTCTGTTTCTTACTTCATCCCTTCTTTATTGCATATTTCCTTGCTATTTAAGAGCATTCCAATTTGCTACTGAAGATAAGAAAAAAAACGGGATAGTGAAATTCAAAATAAGTGGTAAAGCCTAAAGGGAGAACCTGCCAGAGGCTGTGAGACACAGGCAGAAGTCGTATGTTCAGAATGCAGTAAGTTAGTGCCCTCAAAGACAGGTTACTTAGACGTGGAAAGACCGCATCATAAGGTAGAGATATGCCACTTCCAGGCTAATGTCATTCTTAAATTGGCCCGAGAGCTGCAGGAAAAAAAACCCCAAAGCTGCTCAGCAGCCCCAGTGGCAAGCTATAGCTGGTGGCCGGACATATTTGTCCCGTATCTCTCCTGGAAGACAAGAATGGGTGAGTGGCCCAGGCACCTTCTGTCTCCCGAGCCCCCTTTGTCAAACCACCGCCCCCCGTCCCCACCACCCCACAAAGAGTGGAGCAGGTTGACGCAGTGGAGAGACACAGGTCGTAAGAACACTACATAGCCGGGGCGCCTGGGTGGCTCAGTCGGTTAAGCTTCCGACTTCAGCTCAGGTCACGATCTCACAGTCCATGAGTTCGATCCCCACGTCGGGCTCTGGGCTGATGGCCCAGAGCCTGGAGCCTGCTTCCGATTCTGTGTCTCCCTCTCTCTCTGCCCCTCCCCCGTTCATGCTCTGTCTCTCTCTGTCTCAAAAATAAATAAAACGTTAAAAAAATACATTTAAAAAAAAAAAAAAAAAAAAAAAAAAGAACACTACATAGCCAAAACGTCAGGGAGTGTGGTCCTTCCGCTGCTGGCTCCCTACCGCATGGCTTCTGCTTCTCGTCGCGTGTCTGAAATTGATCGGATAAATCATGTACTTGAGTATCTTGATGTGCTCTGGGACGCCTTCTGTCCTGTGGCCTCTGGGGTAACTGGCCTGGCGTCGAGGCAATTTCCCAGAAGACGCCTCTGCTCCCCAGTACCACCCAACACCCTATCCTGAAGCGTGCACTGCTGTCCTGTCCGGTCTCCTGTCCAAGGGTCTCCTTTCCATGCTGCTCCTTCCCTTTCAAAGGAGGCTGCTTCATCAGGTTTGTACTGTTGTGCACGACGCGCCTCAGGTATCACCTTGCCCCCAAACATTCCCTGCCACCTATCACCTCACGTTCAGGTGGGATGCCCCCACTCTGTGCTATCACAACAAGTCGCCCCGACTTTTATAACAACACAGCATCACAACCTGCTGTTTGCTTGGACCCGTGCGGCTCAATACGCTGGCCACGAGTCACATGTAGTTGTTCCAGTTCTCATTAATTAAATTTTAATTCAACGTAAAATTCAATTAGAAATGAAAGTTCGGTTCCTCAGTCACACTAGCCACACACCCGCCCCGGGCTCGACAGCCGCGTTCCCATCACAGTAAACTCTGATGTTTGTTTGTCCCTCTCTCACCAGTCGCTTCACTGGTGCCTGGCACCTAGCAGGTGCTCCAGATGTTTGCTGCTGTCGAATGAACGGACTGCTTGTAATCTATATTCCAAGGAAGGCCACGGAGAAGGGCATGCCTCGGTATTAAACTTTTCTCTCTCTGAAAATATTTGTAATTCACAGAGTTTCCCTTTCACTTTCTTGAATTCTGACTTTCTTCGATCCCTCCTTTCTGGAGGGTCTGAAGTGTCAGGAGGGGCCTCACTGTTCCCTTCTATGCTTATCTTTCTCGACCTTCTGGTGAATGTCATCGTGGCACTTTACACTAGGCTACTCTGAAAGAGAAGGAAGAGCAGTGACGAAAGGCAAGAGGAAAGTTATCTTGCCAACTGCCCATTCTCAAGACCCCCAGGCAGGAATCCTAGCTCCCTTAAGCTCCATTTTTCTATATCGGAGAAACATGCATTCTTACTCTACAGCTTTTAATTTTTAATTTTGACACTCCCTTGAGAAAAAGATTCTATTCTATGCCAAATCTAATTGTTTGATGTGAACCTTCAAAGTTTCCCTTGAGTTGAATGTCTATCTGCTTGGGCAGAAAAGGGGAAAAGAGGGAATTTACATTCACTTTGCTAAACATTAGCATCTTTTGTTCAATCATTTGAATGCAGGACGGTTAGGGGGAAACAGCTTAGAGAACAAGAGTTGACACATACAGTGTAAAATCTTTTAAGGTGCTTGGATTCAATGAGGGAGAAAGTGAGACGGAACCACATTTCAGCCTCCTAACCGTGCTCCAGTCTGCGGGAACTTTGTGACAGGTCTCTTTCAGCTACACTTGACTGGCTTTTGCTGACATTCAGCTGTCAGACAGCAACCCTATACCAGGCCCCTAACATGCTCCACAGATTCACCCAATTAACTCGCTTTCACTCGACACGGCAGCAAAAAGCTTCATAATAGGTGGTCAAGGTGCACGGTGTCTGCCTGCCCTCGAACTGCTCACACACAGCAAGAGGTTTAACTACTTTTCTTCTTGCCTGTGTGTGCTCACAACTAGTGTGACCACAATTTAGTCATCCCGTGTATTGAATTGGACAGGAATACAGGAAATATTATAGTGATGCATTAAACTGCTCAAAAGCAGACTTCTAGATGACTAAAGTTCCATTCCTTAGAATTGAACTTCCTTAGGCCCTTCTGAGAGAAAGGTTTGAGTGTTAGATTACCAAAAGTTAGTATCAACTAGCAATCAATTTATAGTTAGCTTTTCCACGATATCACTAGTAACAGTATTATATAGAGATGACTTGGAATAGAAAAAATAGCATTTGAGAAGTGACGGCAGAAACGTCTAGGCACACAGTTCCAGAGGATGGAATTTAGCCTTTGCTCATAAACATCCACTTTTTGGATGAATTCGACAATAATTTTTCTGTCACTTTTTGTCGTGCTATTATGCCTTTCTGATGAAATACATTGTCCTTGAAAATATGTTTGGCTAAGAAATCGAAATTTTTATGCTTTACTTTGAAAACATAGCTGAATAATTTACACATTTTCTCTCATCTCCCGGTATGTTCTGACCTAAGCATATAATCCATTTCCATTGACTTGAGCTCTGAAAATCTGAAAATTATGGGGGGCGGGGGGAAGCTACATAAAGCAAAAGAAAAGTGATATAAACTGGACTGTCTTTGGAAACGTATCCTTGTGAAGCTCTGTGATGAAGAAGGCACTGAAAAGGTCATTTTCTGATAGGACTCTTCATTAGTGACATCCAAATGCAGATCTGTATAGCTATTATTAAGGCCGAGTTAGGGTTTCAATTCTAAGTATCCAGCCTATCGGTAATCAAAGGTGAAAATCTAACTACAGGAACGGGGAGGTCCGGCCTCCACCACCATGAACCAATGCTGGTGGTGATGTGCCACGACTTTATGCCAGGGCAAAGCAGAGTTTAACCACACCTTGCCATTCTGTGTGAATCTAAGAAGACTCCCCAAGCTTTGGTCTATGGCCACACCACCCTGAACGTGCCTGATCTCACCAGATCTCGGAAGAAGCCCCCCTAAGCTCTGGAAGTCAGGTCTTTGAGTAGCAGTGCCTCTGCGACATGTCTTCAAATTAAAGGAAATCTTTCACTACATAAAATGTGTATTTGTTGTTTTGAACACTGCTCACTTCTTACCAGAAGCTCAAGGCGAGGGGAGATCTTGACTGAATTGCTGAGCAATTATGAAGCCACCCTACATCCACTTTATTCATTAAGTCCTGCCAACTTTTCCTTGTCTGTCTGCTATGTGACCCTCCTCCAGGCCCGCTGTTACTGCCCTCACACAGATCATCGTCACTTGTCACTGAGACTTCTTTAATAGGACTTATCACAATTCATTAGAAGTATTCATGTATATGGTCTGCCCTCTCACAGAAACCATCAGATCCCTGAGAGGAAGTTTCTTATTTCATCCCGGTAAGGATGGAATATGATATAATGCTTAAGAGTGAGGACATGGTTCACACTGCCTAGGTTCAAGTCTTGGACTCTACACTTGATGCTTTCTTCGTCTGAAAGGAAGAGCTCACCACCTCCCTTAGGTAAGGAAAATGGGAATTAAATTAGTTAAAATCCATACAGTGCTTGGTACCATGGCTGGCACATAGGAAGCACTCAATAAATATTGGTTGTCATGATTTTCTTACTACTATGTCCTTAGTACGTGGCACGGCATGTAATACGTAACAGGTACTCAATAAATACGTGGTGAAGGAATAATTAGTTAGTTCATCATTCTTCATTCATCATTTCAGGATGACATAAAAAATAAAATTCTTCATGAAGAATATGAGTCATAGACTTAAACGTTTGAGTTCTGATGGTATCATTTTACAGAAAAAATAAGAACTGAAAATATCTAAATTTTTAAAACTCCCTAAAAATTTGGGGAGTTTCTGATATATCTTTTTTTCTGAACAGATAACCATCTGAACAGGAACCATCATGAAGCTGTTCTTTCTTGTTCCACAGGCATTATTTTATGTTCACGCTTACTTTAAGGATTTGATGTCTAATTTGAGGACACTCTCATTATTTCCAGAACTTGAAAAAACGTGGATAGATGGTTCATTTAAAATGAAAATTCTACTTGAATACCCTTTTTAAATGTTTTTAATTCCTTCTCCCCAACGCCACCCCGAAAATATCTTTCTAGTTTTCTATCCCAAAGCTACTGAACATCTTAACCAGACCAGGAATTTGGATCAATAAAATAAAGGAAGTATTTCCTAGGCTGAGATGAACCCCAAATGACAGGCCATGCTTTGTTAATATGTTGGATTTAGGGCTCACGTTAATCCAGTACGAAGTCACCTTAATTTAACTAAATCTGCAAACACTCTATTTCCAAATAAGGTCACATTCTGAGGTTCTCAGTAAACATGAATTTTCCAGGGGACTCTATTCAGCCTACTATACCAACTATTTTTTTATTATTTTTTTGTACCGTGTATTCATTTTTGAGAGACAGAGAGACAGAATGCAAGCAGGGGAGGGGCAGAGAGAGAAGGAAACACAGAATCCAAAGCAGGCTCCAGGCTCTGAGCTGGCAGCACAGAGCCTGATGCGGGGCTTGAACTCACGAACCATAAGATCATGACCTGAGCCAAAGTCGGACGCTTAACCCACTGAGCCACCCAGGCACCCCATTACTATACCAATTATTAACAACATAAAAAGAAATGAGTTAGGGTTATTATTTTTTAAATTTGGGGCTCAGGGCACCTATATAGTTCTGCTTCAGCCTGTTTTAGATAATAACGTAAATATTAACTCAAAAGCAAAACCTTGTGGATTTCCTAAGCCCAATTAACTTTTAAAGATCATTGTTCATGAACATCATTTCTGGGGAAGCTATATATTTAGTCTTCAGATGTTACTTAGCAAATGGAACAAATATTTTTTTAGGCATAGTAATATCTTAAAGTTTTTCTCTCCTTCATTTCTAATTGCTGAATATTTTACTTTCATTGTAAAGCAAATATGTTCATAAATCAGTGGAGTGTTTTTAAAATGTATTCAACGATGCCATGATAAACATAAGCTTACATCCAAAAGTTCCACAAACACCCTATGAAAGAAATTTTTAATATCTATGAATGTTAAGGTCTCAGAATTTCTATAACATATGTGCAATGATGATTTCTAATAAATACAAGCAGAGACGGTTTATAATAATAGTCCTACACACTGTTTGCTGTTCCATTACCCAAATTCATGTTGTACCAATTTCTCGTCTCTGCCAAATCCCAAAGTAGCTCGATTTGTTAGGATCATGTCTTTCACTTTTTAAATGAACAAAAGTTTATTACAATTGGATATTATTGATGCAAAAAAGAAAAAAAATGAGGCAGACTACCATGTTAATTTTACAACCTAAGAAATAAAACCTGTTTTTCTTTATAAAAAAGTATTAAAATATAAAAGCACTATCTCCGCCTGCTACCAATGTATCAGGCATTTACAACGGATCTTGCAAACTAACTAAATAACACGTTTTTAGGCACAGCTACCACGATGCCAAGCAGAAGGCGCTCTCACGCTGACTGCCATGCTCTGTGCCTAGAACAGGGGAGGTACTGTGAGGCCTCCACGGTTCCTTCCTACTTTGAGAACAAGTACAACTTGTAATTCTATGCTCAGTTGATGAGGACATAATGGAAATAGCATTATATAATAACAGCAGGGCTTTGCAGATATCCTTTCTTTAATCTTCATACAAACCCGGAGACTGAAGTTACCATTGTCCTCATTTTTACATCTGAGGAAACGGAAGCATTCCTGAAGACACTGGTAATTGAACCAGGATCACATGGTTAGCAAGAGGTGAAGCCAGGATTAGAATAATCCCACTCCAGAGCCCACACACCTGGCCACTATGAATGGGTGAGCTCTGGAGTTGGACTGCCTGTGTCCACATCTTTGCTTCAGTACCCAGTGGGCCATACGATACGGAAATAATCAAGGTAATGGCATCGAAAAATACCATACACCCATAGCGGTGTTTTAAGTATTAACTAAGTTAACACATATTTGATTCTGAGAATGTTGTCTCACACAGGGAAAGTACTGGATAAAAGTTAGCTCATCTTGGGGCACCTGAGTGGCTCAGTCGGTGAAGCATCTGACTTTGACTCAGGTCATGATGTCATGGTTCGTGGGTTCGAGCCCCGTGTCGGGCTCTGTGCTGATGGCTCAGAGCTCGGAGCCTGCTTTGGGTTCTGTGTCTTCCTCTCTCTCTACCCCTACTCTGCTCACACTCTGTCTCTCTCAAAAGTAAAATAATAAAAACATTGACAAAATTAAAAAGTTAGCTCATCTTTCTCCTCCTTCTTTTCCTGGTCCACACCAACTCTCTGGCTCAACAGACCCTGTTCTGTTTCATGTTCATAGACCATGCCTTTACCTGGAAGATAATTTCCTTTGGTCATAAGGGGGCTTCAGTAAGAAAACAATGATGACTTAGGCCAAAAAGAGAAGTAGTAGGCCACAATAGTTTACAAAGAGCCAGGAGTCTGACTCTTTGGCTTATTATGGGTGATGCTCCCCAAGTTCTCTGAATCTCATAATACTTGTGTCACACAAAATATTTATAAGGTTATGTACTTGGGTGTATTTTGAAAGCTGTGAAGAATTATAGAAACAAAATTATCATCGTTACAGAAAACCAAACGAAACGAAACGAAACCATGACTTCTAGCTTGACATTGTGTACAAGCCAGCAGCATCCTGTTTCTGCTCACATAGTCCTCGCTGTCCAGAATTCTTTATTCAAACCCTATCATTCCTTCAAAATCAAGCTCAAACACAAGTTTTCAAAAATATTCCCTAACCACCCTAGTCCAAATAAATCTATCTCTTCAAACTCCATGAGCATTTATCATCTTACTGCTTCATGTAAGTCTGTCCTGACTCACCAACTAGACTATCAGTTCCAACAAATCAGCAACCCATCATTGTATCTTTTTATATTCAATCCATGTGCAGATACAACTATCTTCCTTGCATAAAAAATGGAAAGAGAAAGAGCTCTAAAAGATTTTAGGATTCATACAAGGGAACAAAATTCACTGAGTGATTCAACAAACTTCTGTTGGGTACTTAGAAGCGGGTCGAGCACAACGTGGGTACTAAGGATGATTACACACCATACCTGACTTCCAGACCCCAAGCTCAGCAAAATGAAAAATGTACATAGGCCTGCAGTCCTTGATCCCGATCTAGTTCTAAATACAGGTCTGGTCTGAATGAGTAGTAGTGACCCGGTATACTCCCCAAAGGTGTTAAGTTCATTCTTGGGACCTGATCCTTTTTATTTCTCTTCCTAAACTGTTAAGAACCACTAAAGTAGAGAGTTTACCAATGCTCCCAAGATCTCTTCCAAACCAAGGACAGTTCCTGGAACAGGCTGGAACTTTGGAAGGCGTTGGAATAGAAATATTCCAAGTCTGATAACTTGAAAATGAATTTATTAACCCAAGTGCTAATAAATCCCATCATAAATAATTGGAGGAATTATGTCTAAATTCCCCTATATGATCCCAAAATAAATAAATGATTTTTAAGCTAAAATCTATTCATTTAATAAATATTAACTCACTGCTATTGCAAGTTTGTGATATGGCTTCATATCAATGAGACTGTGTTTTAAAATTTTTTTTAATGTTTATTTACTTTTGAGAGAGAGAGACAGAGACAGAGTGCAAGCAGGGAGGGGCAGAAAGAAAGGGAGACGCACACTCCAAAGCAGGATCCAGGCTCTGAGCTGTCAGCACAGAGCCCAACACGGGGCTCAAACTCATGAACCACGATATCATGATCTGAGCTGAAGTTGGACACTTGACCGACCGAGCACCCCAGGAGCCCGGAGACTGTTTTTTTAAAGACAGTTCTCTCGCCACTTGCAGAAAGAATAGCAAGCACAATTTCTTGTCATCCTGCATATGACGTACTCTACATGCATCTCCAAAGTTCCGAATTCATAAATTAGTGTTTGTTCCTGGCACTGATGTAAAAAGGTCTTTTTACATTTCCTTTTAAAGATTTCTGCTCTTCTTTTCCTCACACTGAGGAAGCTGCCCAACTGCCATCATGCCAGTTCTAGGGTCACTGAATTAACTGCATCAGTGACAGCAGTGACAAAGCTGCTAACAATGCTGAGAAGCACACGTGGAGCATAGATTCATTACTATGTTCCATGAACTTGAGAGGAAATGGGACTTCTTCAAGGGAAAAACTAACATCAAATAGAGCTGACAAGACAGCCAGCAGTTTGACTCGGGATCTGTCTCCTTATCCAGTCCGGTTTGGGTTCAGCAGCTGAAGTTCAGGGTTCAGGGCTATTCTCAGGGGGGCTGACTTTCCTACTACCAGCCTCTAAAATGGCTTTGTTTCTTTTTTTAAATGTACTATTCTACATTGCTATTAATGTTGTAAGAGCTCTTGGTCATAGTTTAAAATTCCAGAGCACCCTATATCTTTCTCTATATTTCTTACGGTACAGAAAAATAAATTGGTATTTTTTCTTAGGAATATGGAATGTCAACACATAAGGATTATTTGTTGCAGAAATTATGATTTTCTATGAAACTCAGAAGTGTATCATAAAGCACTCTCTTTACTTGAACTTAGAACGTAAAAGAATAGTATTTTTTATTCTTTGTGTTATGTTTAAGGACTACAGATGGCGTACTAGTGTGTTCCTCACCATCACCATTATTACTTATTGTACTCCAGTGGTATGCTAGATACTGAAGAAGATGTAAACAAAGACACAATCCCTGATCTCAGGTGAACAATTCAAATCCAACCACATATCAGAAATCTCTTTCCTTTCCTGTATTCCTTCCCTTGAGAAAGGGAGTCAGGGAGACCACAGAAACAACCTGTTAAATGATAACTTGACATAACAGATGATCTTAAGAATAAAGAAATTCTGGACCCAGAGAGACAGAGAACCAACTACTGCCACAAGCTTGGCTTTTTGAAAGCTGAACCTCTAAATAGGCTGGTGTACTTGAAGTTAGGCCACCTAATTTGGAATGTGTGACAGAACTTTTAACAAACTACTCCTTATGCCCCAGGTATTGCGCTGACATCTACAAATAGAACAATCTTCTATTCATGGTACTTCTAGTCTAATTGTGTGGGTCAATCAACAATCAATTACAATAAGGTCTGTAAATGTTATAACAACATAATAGGTGTTGTGGAAGAGACCTGAAATTTAAAACTTGGGGAAAAAATCAAAGAGGTAAAAGGTGGAAAATAGTAGTCTAAGCAAAGGAATCAGTATATACAATTCTCATGAGATTGAGAGTCTGGTTCTAATTTTTTATTAATTTAAGTAAAAAAAAAATTGATTGGTAACCCTATAGATGCTACAACTGGTAACCTTATATTATGTCTTGGCATTTTGTGCTTAAAATGAATTGGCCAATTTTATGTAATATTTGTGTATTTTGTTTCTGAATGACTAGTGAAATGAGAAGCTTTCAGGCTGTTAAATATTGCCTACGATGTCCTTCAAACTACACACGTAGTTCTTGATTTCAATAAATGAACATCCAATTTCAATACGATTTCACAATTTTCTATTCTCTTATTACAGTGCGGTGCAAGAACTTTGATCTGATGAATGGAATTTATAGATCTGTCAAAGATTATCTAAAAGACACTTCCATAATTGTTCTTTTTTAGGGGGCTCCTCCTTTCCACGACTGCATTTCAACATCAGTGTTCTTTATGCTTCCGGAGTATTCAATGATACACCATGGATGCAAATAAAGTATGAATAAGAATAAGCTAGTGTAACTACAAGAATGGCTAAAATCACAATGGTATCCAGAAGAAATGAACTAAGTAACAAGTTAACCAAATATTGAATCAAGAGTACTACCTGTGGGCTCTACTAAGATGCTGCACTTTCTATGCTTTGGCAGGCTACCAAATATTCCACTTCAAAGGTGAAAATATCTAAATACTTGTTTCACTTATTAATATAAAAAACAGAAACTGAAACAGATGCCATTACTTCATTAAGGACCTGAATCCTCTGAAAGAACCTGCCAGATTGGTGAAGGACCATAGAAGTGACACAAAGCCCTGAGAAGACAGGCTTTAAATTTGTACCTCCACACTTCTGAAGGTTACCAAGTACAGCAGAAGGTTGTGAAAGAAATAATAAAGTGAAAGGAAAAGCACTTGTTTAGTACCAGGAGGCATCTTAGAGCTCATCTGGTCCAGTCTCCTTTAACAATTGTGTAAACTCCCAGGGAGGATATTCGCCCAAGATCGTAGAGCTAGTGTGGTCGTGCCAGGATTTTCATACCTCTTGACCCCATGGCCAGTTTGCCTTCCATTGCACTGAGTTGAGGCATATCCCTTCCCCCTCCTCTGTACCTCAAAAATGACAGAAGTGTTGAAGAGATAAAGCTATGGTAGCAGTAAGTATCTATCAGCTGTGATCAGGAAGAAAGGGAGGGAAAATTAGTGAAATGTTTGATAGATTGGCCAATTAGTGAAATGTTTGATAGATTGGCCAATTAGTGAAATGTTTGATAGATTGGTCAAGTTTTACATGCTTTTTGGTTTCCAAATCTGGTCTATAAGGTTGGCTTTACACAAGGGATTCTGTCCTTATTCCCAATAAGGAATTTCTGTTGAGTGTCTGTACCAAGTGGGACGATGAGGAATCAAATCAGTTACCATTGTACTTTGTTCCCTTAGAAATTCCCTTCAGTCATTGAAAAAGACAATAGGCAATAACTGACATGAAGCTTAATTTGATAAGATTTTGCAATCTATGGGTAGATCAAAGACTGTGGATGAGAAAGCCATGCTTCAGTGAAGTACTCTGAAAAGTCTTCATTGAACCCTGTGAAAGTCAAGTATAAGTTCTAGCCTACAAAACATATCCTAACATATGATTTTATTTCTTCAAAGCTTAACTATGTGCTTTTACCAAAAATATGTATATCACTATTCTTCCCAAACAAATGATGGAAAGTTATAGATTTTATGACAAAAATCAGTACCAACAGTAGAGACCTTATACCAGTAAGTAGTCCTTGAAAAGCTTATGCATCAAGTAAAGCAAAAATATTTGTTGTAAGAAACAAAAACAAGTTTTAGCAAGGCTTTCGAGCAGCCATAAAGCAAGTAAAGATGATTTTACAAAGTACAGAAATTATCACAACATGATTTGTTTTCCTCTCCTCTCCTCTCCTCTCCTCTCCGCCTTCACATAACAGGGGATTCAAACTTTGTAACAGCAGAATCCTTTGGTTACATGAAATATTATTCATAAATTTAATTTCTCAATAAGTTAAAAGCAAAGCTACCCTGTTTAGTTGGGGTGGGAAATGAACACTCTCTTCTCTAGGCCTCCCCCATCCCCAGCCTGAGGTATCCATACAAGACAGGGATAAGGACAACTATGAGATTCATTAAACCACTATTTCTAAAAAATGATAAACCCCCAATTCTTTTTCATGCTTTCTTAGTAATGAAATAGTGACCAATTTAAACTCTTCTGAGTATTGCTGAAAAATATTACTACACACCTGGTGCCTTTTGTCATCAGTGCTATTCAAAGAAGAAACAATGTGGTCATAAAAGCTGAATAATTTTAATAACCTTACTTCAAATTTCTTGGTTTTTTACCTGCTTTAGAAAAAACACTTCAGCATATTTTAAGAAGCTGGATGATTTTATATTCAAATAAATATGGAACGGGAAATATAAGTATATGAACTAAGATCTTTAAAATTACTCCACAGGCAAAATATAACAATACGCCAGAATAATGAATACCTGTACCTATAAGGAATAAGATATAGAGTATCTATTTAGATTCACATACATATCTAGATTCAAAACTCCTTTCTGGCCTTTTTCTTTTCTTCAAAAGGTGGTTATACCATCAAAAAAAAAAAAAAGGAAAAAACATCTAGGGAATACATAATTATAATCATAAGAACCTATAATATCCAATATGTTATTTAATAAAATACTTTTTGAAATTAAGTCATAAATTCCCAGGGGGGATTAACAATATGATGTATCCAAACAATCACTTTATCATGGTAAAATTAGATATAATCTATACTGCCACAATGTATATAGCACATTTTTTCAATCAAATTCACATTTTCAGTTAGAACTTAACAGAAATAAGACGGTGGAGACTGGAAACATAAAGCTGTAACCCTTAGTTGGCCCCTTACATTTTGGAAGGGTATCTTTCCAATTGGTGTCAGGCAAACATAAAGAACAAAAGAATATCCAAAAGAATAAGCTGAATTCAGATTCTATCAAAGTATGCCCTAAGCCAAAGTTCTGGGAAACTAAGCTATTTCTTCCCAATTTCTCAGCTAACACAGAATCTTAAGAACAAACGCAAATATCCATACTTCAAACCAGTATAACATGGAAGGATGTACACTTTCAATTCTCTGTGTGTAAAGCAGAAGGAAAAAGGAAGGTCCTTTTGTTCTAGGTAAAAGGCCTTAACCATAGACCTAGTGAATTTGTCAGTCTTCATACACAGTCGTTTTCTTAGTGTAAGAAAAAAAAAATTAGCTCTTTTTTTACACAGAAAACTATAAAACTTTTATTCAAGTTTAAATCCTCTTGTCTCTTAACAGCCTAAAGGCACACTCAACATAAGCTTGGTCATTCTTCATGTTTCCCTATGATTTCATGACCTAAAATCCATTTTTGAAGGCAACTGTATTTCCACCTTCAGTTTAGAGCATGGACTTTGGCACACAGACAGGGGTTTCAATATAGATCCCCTCTCTGAGATGGCGTTGCCTCATCTACAATAAGGGGAAATAACATTCCTTTCAGAAGACCGAAGATTGAATTAGGGGCACCTGGGTGGCTCAGTTGGTTAAGTGGCTGACTTTGGCTCAGGTCATGATCTCACAGTTCCTGAGTTTGAGCTCTGTGTCGGGCTCCTTGCTGACAACTGGGAGCCTGGAGCTTGCTTCAGATTCTGTGTCTCCCTCTCTCTCTGTCTCTCCCCCTCTTGCACTCTCTCACTCTCAAAAATAAATATTAAAAAAAAAATTAAAAAAAGATTAAAGACTGAAATAATAGGTGAAATAGATCTAGATGTCTCTACAGTATCTGGCAATTAAGATGTCATTTAGATTATGGGATTACTATTTTAAACTCTATTTTGAGTCAGCTGCCCAATGTTCTCTTTCAAGACACACATCCCAGATCATCAACCCAACTGCTCACCCATCCATTCCTCACAATGAATTACCTATGTATTAACTCTTAACTCATCTTGAACAAAAGTTTCCTTGTCCATACATGGTTCAGTCAGTTAATTGTTCAATGAGTCTGATGAGTAGAAAAAGATGTGCCTTGACCACCCACTTGGTTGGATTTAATGTCTTGGGTGTGGGATATTTCATTTTAAAGAAATCATTTAGCTCTCTCTTGGGTATTCGGTTTGGCATAAATCATGCATTTTTAAGCACAAGTTCCTTCCAAAATTATTATGAGAATTATGACTCTTTATGTCTGTTGTTCAGCTGCCCACCTTAGTTTTTGTTGTTGCTTTATTATATCTAATGTTCGCTTTTAAAAATACTAACAAATAAAAAAAATCTTTCATAGCATATAATGGGAGTTTCAGACATCTAAAATACAATGAACAGGGACCACTTTAAATATGTAGTTATAATATTTACGATATCAGTGACAATTGCATTGAAAATTCCAAAGTATTGGAACCGTCTAATTATTAAGACTTTTACTTCCCCTGCAGGTGTAAATACATGAATCTAATAAGTTTTCTCACTATGAAAAAAAACATACTTATATTAAAATATTAAAACTATTTAATGGGCTTCGTTTCCTTCCAAAAGTAAACTGAGGTTGTGTCTGAACCAGCTTGAGGCAAGGGAAGTTTCAAACATAACGTTTTTAAAACTAGCCATTATTTCCCATGTTGAAAAAAAATTGCAATTTTATTTCCTCACAGCAAATGAAACTGTCAGGAAAATTTAGGTGTAATAAAATTGGGTGGTTAAACCAACATGCTGGATTTGAAATAAAACTGAATTAAAGGAATTAAAATTAATTCTTATGTCAGTCAACCCGTTAAAAATACTATTCAAAACTTACTGGTTTTACAAACAGAACTTCCTTGTTCTTGATCAAGCGCAAAGCTAACTATCTCCTTAATGACCGCTCATGGCTGCAGTTGAAACAGCAGCGCATCGAACAACATTTTGCCTAAAAATGTGTTGCTTCTGGCGACTTTTCTGCCTAAATAAAAAGTTGTCAAGCAGGGTGACTTTAGTGGTACAGAGTTTTAAAATGGTGGATGCGGTCCAAGGTTAGCTAATAACGGCTGACATGGCCTGGAATCTTGAGGCCTAAATCAACATTGTTTTCACAGCTGTAATTAAGCCACCTAATCAGAAGCACATTTTGACGGGACAGTTTCTGCAAGCCAGACATTACAATTTCTTATGCCTGGAGCGCAGTGGCTCATGAGAGGTCCTCGTTTAATTTCAGGTTAAAAAGAAGGGGGGGGGGGCAGTAAAATAAAAAGACTATTTTTTTTAAGCACCATACAACGGTTGAAATGAAGCAGGCCTATGTGTTCATGCCTTGACCAGCCTCGCATCCCTCCCTCCCCTGGTTCTCTGCTGAGTCCCCCAACTCTCAAGTGGCAGCTGCACACAGTGAGATGAAGGGTCTCTGCCAAGATCAACAGATGAGCTGGTCTAAACTGGCTCTCTGTGTGTTCTGATTGTAAATTGTGCTGGTGATGATTACAGAACTCTAACACAGGATGTCGACTCTTAAAACTGTCCAGAGAAAATAATTTTTTTTCAGCTCGGGAAAAAATTTTTTGTAACTTTTTTTTTTGTGGCTTGGTGCATAGTGTTGTGTCTATAAATTTCATATGATTCAAATGAATTCACTCAAATTAAGCAACTGTGTTATTTAAAAAGGAGGAGGAGGAGGAGGGAGGCCGGGGCTTGGCTCATTGCAGGGCCCTTCATCGTGGGCTGTTTATATAACAGCGCTGTAGAGGGGGTTTCTCCACCCGCACAGCAGCCATGCACTTCCCACCACCTGCCTGCTGAAGATATTCCTAAAATGATGAAAGTCTAGGATGTGATATTCACATCTTACCAAGTAACTGTTGATGCCTTTAAAAAGCTAAACTGCCAGCTGAAGCTGTTTTCTACAGTGTTGTTGCATTCTGCAACATTTAAACTTTCAACCCCAGAGGCCATTGTGAAACTATCAATATGAAGGCACTAGTCACTGGAGTCTGATTACATTTAGTTCTGCATTTTAATTACATATGGATTCTATTAACTAAACCTTTTGCCTTATAGGCAACATTTTAATCAAATTACTATAATTTTCAAATATGTTACAATAGTTTGACGAGTTAAAAGTTCACATTCCTAACATATTAAATATCAAAAAAACTTCACATGAAAAAAGGAAATACTCCTTACAAATACGCTAATACATTTGCAGATTACTTTGGGGACTTTTTGACTACCTCGTTACAAGTTATATTGTGAGATTTATATAACTGGTGTACATTTACAAATGGGTTATTGGTGCTGAATATAACCAAACTCAAGATATAATTATGTTATAAATTTAGAAACACACACTCATTTTATTGTTGTAAATTGAAGCAAGAACAAAATGAAACATAGTTAGAATCCAAATATTCAAAATCAGTATTTGTAACTTCGACTGAAGAATTTTAGAGCTGAGAGGGAATTGAGATTTCATCTAATTGAAATCCTTCGTTTTAAAGCCAGGAAAACCCAAGACCAAGGAGACTGTATAATTTATTTTCCAAAGCTTTGTGGGGAGTTGGTGACAAAGGTGGTTCTAGAACCCACATTTCCTCTGATTCCCTGTCACGCTACTTTCCAGCAAACCCACTGCCATTCTGTGTAAGCAACGATCTAGCTGCCTATCCATACCACCCAAGAATGAAAAGAAATATTTAAAAAGTATTGTTTTTAACCTTTATTCATTTTGGGGGCGCCTGGGTGGCTCGTTGGTTAAGCGTCCAACTTCAGCTCAGGTCGTGATCTCGCAGTCCATGAGTTCGAGCCCCGCGTCGGACTCTGTGATGACAGCTCAGAGCCTGGAGCCTGTTTTAGATTCTGTGTCTCCCTCTCTCTCTGACCCTCCCCCGTTCATGCTCTGTCTCTCTCTGTCTCAAAAATAAATAAACGTTAAAGAAAAAATTTATTCATTTTTGAAAGACAGAGACAGAGCGCGAGCAGGGGAGGGGCAGAGTGAGAGGGAGACAGAATCCGAAGCAGGCTCCAGGCTCTGAGACGTCAGCACAGAGCCCAACGTGGGGCTCAAACCCACCAACCGTGAGATCATGACCTGAGCTGACATCGGATGCTCAGCTGACTGAGCCACCCAGGCGCCCCCCAAAATATTTTTTAATGTGGTAAACCACACACAACATAAAACTTACGGTTGTCATAATGTTAAAATGTACAATTCAGCGGCATCAAATATCTTCACAGTATTGTGCGGCCATCACCACTTCAGAGCTCTAGAACTTTTCCATCACCCCAAAAGGAAACCCCATTCCCATTAAACAGTCATTCTCCATTCCTTCCACCCCCTTTCCATGTCAACCACCAATCTGCGCTCTGTCTCTATGAAGACAGAACATGCTTATTCTGGACATTTCGTATAAATGGAATCATATAATATGTGGCCTTTTGTGTCTGGCTTCTTTATTTAGGATAGTGTTTTCAAAGTACGTCCATGTTGTAACTTGTATCAGTACTTCATTCCTTTTTATGGCTGAATAATAGTCTGTTGTCTGGTTATACCATATTTGTCTACCCATTCATCAACTGATGCATTGCTTCCATCTTTTGGCCTTTGTGAACAGGGCTGCTATGAACCTTCGTTATTTTCCTTTTTTTTTTTTTTTTCTTTTATGGTATTCTTTGTCAGTGGACATGGTATCTCGTGGTCTTGATTTGCATTTCCCTACTGACTAATGATGTTGAGTATCTTTGCCTGCATTTGTTGGTAATTTGCATATCTTCTTTGGGGAGGTGTCTATTCCAGTCTTTTGCCCATTTTAAAAATTAGGTCATTTGCCCTTTTTTGTTGAGTTGTTGAGTTCCATACACTAGATCCCAACCAGATATATGATTATAACTATTTTCTCCCATTTTGTGGGGTGTTTTTTAATGCACAAAGGTTTTTAATTTTGATTAAGTCCTATTTGTCTATTTTTTCTTTTGTCACTTATGCTTTTGGTATCATATCTAAAAATCTATTGCCAACTCCACAATCATAATTTATTTCTACGTCTTTTATTAAAAATTTTTAGCTTTTCTATTTAGCTCTTTGATCCATTTTGAGTTAATTTTCATACATGGTATGAGGTAAGGGTTTAAGGAAATATATTTTTTTTAAATAAGCTTCCTACTTCTGAAATAAATCTCTCATACTCATACTTTTTGCTAGACCGAGGCACATATCATTGCTATCATTGGTATATCATTGCTATCATTTATTGAGTACCCACCATGTAAGTAAAAGGCACTAAACTTGGTCGATTTATGTCTATGTGGGTAAATATATACTAGAAGGGGTCTCAAAAAAATCTGACAAAGTTTAAAATTATTTAAGTGGTATGCTGAAAAGAATGTTCTTGTTTGTTACAAACAATTTGGAGTTTTTTGTTTGTTTTTGTTTGTGAAGAGGAGAAGAAATATACAATTTATATTAAAGTATTTACTTAAAACTATCATAGATATAATAATATATAAATTATACTATTCCTTCTCATGAAGTGTTGGCTAGAAAAGCATATGAAATATAGTATGATGAGAATTTCAGAAAATTTTGTGTGGGAAAAATTTGGGGAGAATTATGGTTTGTGCAAAGTATATGTTCCATAACAAGTATGTATTGAATAAATATCATTGAAGGAGTATTCTTCCAATTAATTTCAATTCAAATCAACCTGCATTTATTAAAGTCAGATCATTATAATGAATTTTAAAAAATAAATAAGACATGACCTCACAGACTCACAGTATGGTAATACATACACAACTAATTGATTATATAAGTCAAAGTATTTAGACAGATAAATGCACTGATAAATGAGTATGACAAAGGGAACCTTTACTCCTGCCAACTGGGAGATGAACTGAAAACCAGATGGAGTCAGAATATACCTGGAATGTCAATGATAAAGAATTTTTACTTCATCATAAAAGTTCAGAGCCAAAATATGTTTTGAGGCAAGATGTGGTCTGCTCATATTTGTGTGTTAGAAAGATAACTCTGGCGGTACCTAGGGGGCTCAGTTGGTTAAGCGTCTGACCCTTGGTTTTGGCTCAAGTCATGGTCTTATGGCACATGGGTCCAAGCCCTGCATCGGGCTCCATGCTGATAGTGCAGAGCCTGCTTGGGATTCTCTCTCTCTCCTGTTGTCTTTGCCCCTCCCCTACTCACTCGTGCACTCTCTCTCTCTCAAAATAAATAAATAAACTGAAAGGAAGAAAGAAAGAAAGAAAGAAAGAAAGAAAGAAAGAAAGAAAGAAAGAAAGAAAGAAAGAAAGAAGAGAAAGAAAGAAAGAAGGAAGGAAGGAAGGAAAGAAAAAAGAGAGAGAAAACTCTCACACTAATGTGGCAGACAAGATGGAAGGGGGAAACTACATTTGGGGAAACCCATTGGAAAACCATTGAAATAACTCAAAGAAAAGTTATTGTGATCACAACAGTAGAAAGGTGAGAATGGATCTAGGGGATCTGGGGTGATAGAAACAGTGAGACTTAGCAAATGAGTAAATATTGGTGGTAGATGGAAAGTGGGGCAAAGGTTAAGGCTTCTGTCTTGGCCTGCAAGGTGGATAGTTATGCCAGGGATAAGGAATGTAGGGAATGGAGAATTTGGGAAAATGGGGAGTAGTAAAGTTGAAGAAATGTTAAGTTTGGGACCTCAGTGAGTCTGTGGTGTTTGCAGAAAATTGAAGCAGAAATGCCTGAAAATCTAACAGGCAATTGAAGCCTTTCAAAGAACCCAACTTAGTAAGAAAGATAAAATTGTAAGAGAGATACCCATAAGCATAGTCCCATGTTGCTATTCTTTGAACAACCAGTATAAAAAATTAGAGCATTAAATTGTCAAATTACCATTTATATTTTCTACAACTTTATTACTGATTGATGACAATGATCAGAATTTGAAATGTTCATTCATTTTTTTTTTAAGTTTATTTATTTATTTTGATAGAGTGTGTGAAGGAGGAGCATAAAGAGGGAGAGAGAGAGAATCTGAAGCAGGCTCTGCACTCTCAGCGCAGAGCCCAATGCGGGGCTCGAACTCACCAACCATGAGATCATGACCTGAGCCAAAACCAAGAGTCGGACACTTAACCAACTGAGCAACCCAGGAGCCCCCGAAATATTCATTCTTGCCACTCCTTGCTCCACCCTTGCAGTATTTCATTACTGAAGAATAGAACTATATAAATATGTTATATTTATTATATATATCTTTTATATTTATACTTACATATAAAATCGAATATATCTAATATAAAATGCTTACATATTATTCTAGACATATGAATTATATATTTATATAATTAAGCATATTATATTTATATATTAATATACATATAAAATTTAGAATATCATGCCCCTATAGCCACTATCCAGGTATCATTCATCATGAAAGTGGCCGTCTTAAAGTACATGATACAAAAACTAAAAGACTAGAAAGGAGGTGTGCGGCCAATAGAATATGCATTATTACCTTCAGGCCCCTATTCACTATACCAAACAAAGCTTGAGCTTCTGGAATATGAGAAACCTTTAAAAGTTTGGAAATGTGTGTCAAGGATCAAAGGAAAATGCCTGCATGCTGACTGGGCTGTCCTACCTTTCATATTTTATGTTTCCCTTATTTAGCTCTGTTAGTCTCTGGGGGCTGGAGGCGGAGCTCGTGATAAAAATACGGGAGAATTTAATGAGCATCTAACTAAGCAGTATTTAGCAAAAGGGTAAAATGAGTGTTGTTACAGCATCAAATGTCAGGGACTTTTAAGAACTAGAAAAAAATGAAATTCGGAGTTGGGAAAAGTAAATACATAAAGCAGAGGGAGTAGATGTTTGCAGTTTAGCTGTCGGAGACACCTCAGAGAGCCCAGACAGCTGAGAACCTCACTTATAACCACACTGATCTGGCCCCTCCTCCATTTCATCCCTCCCAGTTCGCCATCTCATTCGCTCTGCTCCAGTCACACAGACAGCCTTCCAATCCTTGCGTACCCCATATTTTCCCGTCAACTGCTAATTTTTTAATTTAAGTTTTTTATTTTAATGCCAGTGTGGTTAACATACAGTGTTACATTAGTTTCAGGTTTACAATATAGAGATTCAACACTTCCATACATCACTCGGTGCTCATCGTAAGTGTACTCTTAATCCCCTTCGCCTATTTCACCCATCCCCTCACTTACCTCCCCCTGGTGACTATCAGTTTGTTCTCTAGAGTTAGGAGTCTATTCTGTCTCTATTTGTCTCTTTTTTACCGTTGATTGGTTGGTTTGTTTCTTAAATTCCACATATGAGTGAAATCATAAGGTATTTATCTTTCTCTAGATCCATCCATGTTGTTGCAGATGATAAGATCTCATTCTTTTTATGGCTGAGTAATATTCCATTGTGTGTGTACACACAAACTATATTCTTTATCCATTCATCTATCCACTTGGACTGCCTCCACAACTTGGCTATTGTAAATAATGCTGCAATAAACATAGGGGTGTACATATCTTTTTGAATTAGTGTTTTTGTACTCTTTGGGTGAATGTCCAGTAGTGTAATTAATTACTAGATCATAGGATAGTTCTATTTCTAATTTTTTGAGCCCCTGTTTTCTTTCCACAGTGGCTGCACCAGTTTGCACTCCCACCAAGAGTGCATGAGGGTTCCTTCTTCTCCACATCTCCGCCAACGCTTGTTTCTTGTGTTTTTGATCGTAACAATTGATTGTAGCCATTCTGACACGTGTGAGGTAACTGCCTACCTAGTCTTCATGTTTTTCAACTAAGGTTTCAATTCCTCAAGTGGGTCATCCCAAGCCTACATCAGGTCCCCAGGTTCTGCGTTCTCATAGTCCTCTATGATTCGACTTCAACATCATTCTTTTTTAATTATTTGTCTCACAGTGTATTTTCCACTACACCTGAAGTGCCGTAACAGTAGAGATTTGTCGTGGGCCACACTTCATTCTCATAGGAAAAAGCACCAGATAAGAAATCAGAGGCCTTGGGTTCTAATCTGTTGGGTTCTAATTAAAAACCTGGCAGCGAGACTCCAGAATCTGTACTTTACTGCACTGCATAGCCTTTCCCAACAAATTAAGTTATGGTTTATGGCTCACTTAAAAAAAAATTTTTTTTCTTGAATGGTTAAAAAATCTCAATAATAAACATCTTGAGTCAACTGTGATAAAGTACTTGAAAGTTCATGAAAGCAACTTAACTCAAGTAAGTTACTTAAAGTGTCTGTTTCTCAATCCACATGACACTAATACTGACAAATAATCCTTCCTTCCTCTCTCAAGAAAATGTAACAGAAACAAATGTGACAAACTATTACTTGAAAACTTAAGAGAAAGGGGATTCTTGTTTTTTATTTTCATCTTACCTGAACCAAAATATCTAAATCTTTCATCTTTATTAACAATACGGTACTTCTTGACAACTATCAAATCTGACATAATCTGAACAATATGCAAAGATCTCTTCCCTGGGAAGATACTAACTGGAAGGCTCCCCTGATGTGTAATTTGTTATTTTCTCATAAATAAAGTACTATAGAATTGAAAACATACTGCTTAAACATACAGGGGAAATGAGGCAAATCAATACTCTAGCTTGCAGCACTGTAATTCACAGCAAAGTATTCAGGTTTGGCATTTTGTGTTTCACAGACTGCAATATCGTGCATTTCTCCCCGGCCATGGGTCTGCCGGCCTCCAAACACCCACAAGTAATTGGTTCTGACTGCTGCACCGTTCTCTGCTGGGCTGTCTGTGGCTCGAAAGCTCTTCACTTGAAGCCCTCTCTGGTTACTATTACTCAAGATAAAAGCTCTAGAACAGCCCTAAGTTAATGGGTCAAGGACCAATACGCTGAAAATGTTAAAGTATTGGCAAGTGCACAATTGAGGAGAACTTTTCGATGCACTCCAGCATTATTATTATTATCTATCTGTGGAGCAGAAAAATGACAACAGCGCCTTAAGAGGGATGAAGTTTTTATTTTTATTTTTTTTTTTTTTTTTAACATTTTTTTATTTATTTTTGGGACAGAGAGAGACAGAGCATGAACGGGGGAGGGGCAGAGAGAGAGGGAGACACAGAATCGGAAACAGGCTCCAGGCTCCGAGCCATCGGCCCAGAGCCTGACGCGGGGCTCGAACTCACGGACCGCGAGATCGTGACCTGGTTGAAGTCGGACGCTTAACCGACTGCGCCACCCAGGCGCCCCGGGATGAAGTTTTTAAAGACGACTATTCATGTCTACACTATGATCAATCTCTTTCTATGCATTACAACACCAGGATATAGTAAGTTTTTTATTCATAATGAATATTTATTTTTCATTCTTAGATAGTGAAATGGCTGGAAAAG
This sequence comes from Neofelis nebulosa, assembly GCF_028018385.1. Lineage (NCBI taxonomy): Eukaryota > Metazoa > Chordata > Mammalia > Carnivora > Felidae > Neofelis > Neofelis nebulosa. Next base: position 53,914,787 of record NC_080793.1, read on the forward strand.
ATGGTTAGTGAACATATACTGACTTCCCTCGGTTCATTAAATAAGTGATAACAATGACAACTATCATTAACATTGTACTTAGTATGAGCTAAAAGCACTGACTTATAAGGGTTGTTTTAGGTCTTTGCCTATGCATCAAAAGATTTCCTCATGGTTACATATATTTTTTAAAGCTATGTGTATAGCTTAGCTGTGGGAAATATATGTAACTATCCGAAAATGTTCTTTATTTAATTTATTAAATAAAATTTATGGTGAAAAGAAATTTATTAAAGCACCTGCTAATATGCCAGACAGTATCTTTAATCCTCAGACCAACCCTACAATGTAGGCAACTTTATCTACACGTTACAAATACAGAAACTGATGCTTAGAGTATTGTATGGATAATAAACAATTTATTATATGGATAAATAAATATATTGTATGGATAATAAATAACACTGCACATTCGGGCCTGCTTCACTCTAAAGCCTTAGATGAGGGCCTGTGGGTAGGAGGCGATGGTAGGTTGGGTGGGTGTCAAAGGTCAAGACAGCCAGTTCATCTGAGAACCCGGTAATGGGTTTTGAGAATGGCCTAAATAACAAGTTATTAGAAAGACCAAATAAGAACATCAATAGCAAAATGGTCAGAGGCAGAATCAAATCAGATTATAGAGTAAAAGGCGAGGATTGAATGGTGCAAGAATGGACTGGAAATATATGAAGGTGGGGTTTGGAGTGACAGTTGCAAGCAGTCTTGGGTTCCAATGGGTACAGGCTGTTCGGGTGAGGTGGCTGCCTTTACTTGAGAAGGGGAATGGAGCTAAAGCAACAACATATTTTCTACTTTACAAAAAAAAAAAAAAAACTAACTAACTTCTTATACAATTTAATTCATTAAACATTTGTATTATCCGTAAGGCCTATTCCTCAAATCAAAATAAAATATAAATTTTTATTGCTCTGCCCCTTAACAAGGTGTCAAATTGCTACACATTCTTCAAAGGCTCCTACAAGCATCTCATCTTTTAATGGCAACGTTAGGAAGAATGAACACCACTTTCATCTGTGCTCCAAAGACTTTACACATGCCTATTTTTGTGATTTGCTTCTCTGTTTGTTTCCCTTGTTAGAAGAGGAACACATAAGAGCAGAGATCATGTCTTATCGCATCTGTCTCCATAAAACAAGTGGTAAACAAAACCCCCCAATTACCCATAATTATATTAAATGTATGTGGTCTAATCATCCAATTAAAAGACAGAGATTGTCAAATCGATAGACAAAACCAAACCAAACTATATTTTTTTATAAGAAACCCACTACAAATATAAACACAGGTTAAAAGAATGGAAAAAATATATCATGCAGACACTAGTCAAAAAATATCTAGAGTGTGAAAAGTTGAAAACTGAAATTATAAAAATGAACAGTATGGTGAACGTGGTCAAAACCAAAGCCTATATTCATTCAAGAAGATACTGAAACATGATTAATTCACTCCCATATTAAGGCAAAACTCCGTGAATCCTCTCTGAATATTCCATTCCTATGTCTCCCACTCAACAGCTAAATCCTTGAGATAGGTTTTAAATTCACTGGTTTGTTTTCTTTTCTTTTCTTTTCTTTTTTCGTCAACTCCCACTTAACTTTCCACCTCTTACTGAAAGAGCATTTCTTAAGGATCCCAAGGGCCTCCATGCATTAAATCCAAAGGCCATTTTCAGTCCTCACTTTACTTGATCTTGGGCAACATGTGACACTATTGATATGTCACCCTAGTTAAAACACTCTATTCTCATGGCATCACATTTTTTTGGTTTTCATTTGATCTCTTTGCCTATTCCTTCACAGCCTCCTTTCCAACCTTATCTTCTTCTTCTTCTCAAGCATTGTGTGTTGGAGTTTTTCAAGCTTTAGTCTTAGGCCTTTTTTTCCTCTTACTCTAAAACTTTCCCAACATAGTCTCATTCTTGCTAACAGCTTCAAGTCCTATCTATATGACAATGACCTAAAATGTGCATCTCTAGGTTGGCATTTTGCTCGAATTCCCTATCAAGCCACCTTTTTTGGTATTTCCAGTTGGATGTGTCAAACAAACCTCAAACTCAATATACTCAAAATTCAACTCACAATATTCTCTCCTATTCCATTGTTTCTCTCAGTAAATAAGGTCACTGATCCATTTCCAAAAGGAAAGAATCCAGGAATTATCTCGCATACCCCTTTCTCTTGTTCTTCGCATCCAATTGTTTCTTCATGTTACAGCCAAAATCATCTTTTTAAAAAACCAAACTGAGAATGTCACTCCTTCTTTAAAGTTTTCCAATGACTTTCCCTTTACTCTTAAAACAAGGGCAACAGAGTCTGACTTCTGTCCTTCTCTCTAGACCATTCTTATCTCACTCAAGCCACTCTTTCCTTTGCTCTCTTTATTCCAGCCACACTGGTATTTCTCAATTTCTTCTTTCTATCATAGAGTCTTTTTTTTTTTTTTTTAATTTTTTTTTTTTTCAACGTTTATTTATTTTTGGGACAGAGAGAGACAGAGCATGAACGGGGGAGGGACAGAGAGAGAGGGAGACACAGAATCTGAAACAGGCTCCAGGCTCTGAGCCATCAGCCCAGAGCCTGACGCGGGGCTCGAACTCACGGACCGTGAGATCGTGACCTGGCTGAAGTCGGACGCTTAACCGACTGTGCCACCCAGGCGCCCCTCTATCATAGAGTCTTGTAGATGTTCCCATACACCTCCTGCTGATCTGGAACACTGCTCTCTTCCTGCATAACTCTTACCAAGTGTTCAGATATTAATTCAAGCATCACTGACCGTGAAAAGGCTTTGCCAATACCTTAGTCTAGGGTAGGCTCATTGGCTTAAAAAAACTCTCATATGTGCTTTCAGTTCTTTCCTTTCAGGGCACTTATCCTGGTTAGTAATTACACTTCAGTGTAATTATATGAAAATAATTTCTTCCACTATTAGATTTTAAGTTCATAAGAGCAAGAATTGTCTGTTTTGGTTCACATAGTATTACTAGGACCAGAATTGTGCCTGTTATAGAGTAGAGCTGAATAAATACTTAACTAATGGATAAAGAATTAAAAATAATAATACAAAAAAAGCAGAGCTCAAGTAAGTAGAGACCAGAGAGCCAAAGAAGGAAGTCGATATCAAGTGAAAACAAACAAAACAACAACAACAACAAAAAAAACAGGCGAGGAGTGCTTAAAGAAGAAAGTAGTTAAAAGCTTCATATGTTGCAGAAAGATTAAAAGGCATGAGAAGGAACATGGCATTAAAAGGCATGAATACAGGGGGCGCCTGGGTGGCGCAGTCGGTTAAGCGTCCGACTTCAGCCAGGTCACGATCTCACGCTCCGTGAGTTCGAGCCCCGCGTCAGGCTCTGGGCTGATGGCTCGGAGCCTGGAGCCTGTTTCCAATTCTGTGTCTCCCTCTCTCTCTGCCCCTCCCCCGTTCATGCTCTGTCTCTCTCTGTCCCAAAAATAAAAAATAAAAAATGTTGAAAAAAAAAGGCATGAATACAGAACAAGCAGAAAATTATTTGTGACCTCTGAGAAAATAGTTTCAGTGGAATGATACTCAGAAGCCAGAGAGCGGCAAAACTGAAGAATAAATGGGAGATGAGCATATAGAAGAAGCAAGGAGATCACTTTTCAAGAACGTATCAGTGAAAAGGAGGGAAAAACAGGCTGCAAGAAAGGGCAGAGAGATCAGTCACTGGACCATACTGACAGTGATCACAGAGGAAGAATTACAAACTCAAGGCTACAGTAGGAGGCAGATCAAAATGACAGGATTCACAGCTGAAGATGGGAGGTTAGTAAATAATCTTTTAATCCAATTACTTTCTATCAAGATAAGGGTGATAAAAATACTAGTGAACTTTTTTTTAGACTAACTACTCACTAAGAGCAAAGCCAAGTCTAAAGTGCTTCAACACTTCTCACTAGAGCTCCCAGTATCTCTGTTAGGGAGTAGGATCACTAGCCCATTTTACAGATGAAAACTCTACTTAGCCACACAATTTTCAATTGACAAAATTGAAATTAAATCCACATTTATTGACTTCTACAGCACACATTATTGATTCCTAATTCCCTTGTCCCTCGACTCATTATAGCTAAGAGTGCCCACACGACCCATTTCCAGACAATGGGATATAAGTAGAAATATGTTCAGAGCTTCCTTGGAAAACCTATTCTTTTTAAAAAATATAAATACTTGAATATATTTTTAGATATTTAATGAACTATTATCTATTAAATTTCTATTAAAAATTACCAGCATTTAAATAAATTTATATGAAATACAAATATTTAAATTGTTTTTAAAGGAAAAGCCTTCCAAGGCTTTTGTCAAACAGATATTTTTGAGCCACCCCATCCTTCTGACTTGGGTGTGATCGTAAATCTGAGATCTGGCTGCTGTCTTACGACAATAAGGGAACAGCAGAGAAATCACAGAGAAGTTGGACCACTATCAGCCACGGGACAACAGACACCTACTTCTAGACTTCTTGCTATGTGTGGGAGAAAAGAACACAAAGAACCTGGATTTTCTTAAGTCATGTTGGTCAGGTTTTCTGTTATTTACACTTGATTGTATTCCTAACGGATATAATTCCAAAACCCATGCTCTTATCTACCAAACTGTACCACCTGTCATCTATGAAATACAGAGACTGAGGCTCTTCTCCTCAGAGAGTTCTTAAGGAGTTCGCAAGTGTGAAAAAGCATACACAAATATATTAAAAAATAAAATTATTATGCCAATTTATTACTGTTTCAAAAATAGTCATTTTCAAATAAGGAAAGAGACCTGAGAGTAAAGATCCTATAGAGATACAGGATCGGGCAGCGTTCTCCTAGAAAGACACATTGTCACAGCCTGGGAGATTTTTCACATTACACATGTCCCCTTTTGAGAATCATTGCTAGGGTGAACCACCTCTTACAAATAAGATGGTGAGCATCTCCTTACAGATGTGTTCAAAAGGAGAAAAGGCAGAGGAGTTGAGTTTTATGATGGTAGTGAGGCACACTTTCATTAAGGCATTAGTAGAACAATAATTGATAAAAAATTTTGGGGGCGCCTGGGTGGCTCAGTCGGTTAAGAGTCTGACTTCAGCTCAGGTCACGATCTCACGGTCCGTGAGTTCGAGCCCCGCGTCGGGCTCTGGGCTGATGGCCCAGAGCCTGGAGCCTGCTTCCGATTCTGTGTCTCCCTCTCTCTCTGCTCCTCCCCCATTCATGCTCTGTCTCTCTCTGTCTCAAAAATAAATAAACGTTAAAAAAAAATTTTTTTTAAAAATTTTTTTTGAATCCATGGGGAAACAATCCTACCTTATCAAGTTTGGCCTTTCTTAAAATAAAAGTAATTACTTTTATATGGATAGCAGTAACAAACAATAAATAATTGTATGACCCAACAAAGCTGACATAACTAAACAGTATAATGAAATACTAACCAATGGGACCAGAGAGCTCACAGGAAGAAATGTGAATAGGTTTCAGAGAAAGGCTAAAATAAATTTAAAATACTCAATTTTTTAAATAAGTTTCCTCTTTAATTTCTCTTGGTGGAGATCAAATTTACTACTCCCTCATTAAGAAATTAACAAAGTCATTTTGAAAAACTGAACTTGGGGGACCTGGATGGCTCAGTTGGTGAAGCACCTGACTCTTGGTTTCGGTTCAGGTCATGATCTTACAGTTTGTAGTTTCGAGCCCCACGTTGGGCTCCACACTGTCAGAGCTAAGCCTATTTGGGATTCTCTCTCCTCCCTCTCTCTCTGCCCCTCCCCTGCTTGTGTTTTCTCTCTAAATAAATAAATAAATAAATAAACTTTAAAAATAAATAAATACAAACTAAACTCAACATCTCAGGTCCCAAATAATTGGTTTGTTCATTTATTGGATGAAGTGCTAGTATTTTCACTCAATGAGCATCAGTTAAACACCTACTATGGGCCAAACTGTTCTTGCCTCTAGAGCGAAGAGGAAATAGCAGTGAAGAAATGCCCCAAATCGCTTGTCTCTATGGAACTTATATTCTATGAGGGTAAGGAACAGACGATAAGCAAATAAATAAAATGAGGTTTATGTCAATCAATAATAAGTGCTACAGTGAAATAAAACAAGGAAGATGAAAGGTACGTAGGCAATATGGGGCGAGAATGAGACAGAGGTTGGGGCTGGGGGAAGGAAGGCTGGTAGCTGCAATTTTCAATACTATGGTCATTTCGTGGGACGCGAGCACCTGAGCTAAGATCTGACGGTGCTGAAGAACTAACCCACAGCCACGCAGCTATTTGCTTTCATGCTAACTCTTTTTCTGTTGAATACACCATTGAAAAGGGTCAATCGCTGAATGGCAAAATGATACCATTTTTTTTCCCTACAAGTCACCCTGATCCATTACAATCAAACGAAAAGAGGAAAAAAGACATTCCAATGATTGGTAATCTTCTGAATCTCACTGTTGATACATCTGACTTTGGAGAAAAAAGTTTAAATGCTTATTTTATTCCCTTATTCACTGTTTGATACTCCCCAAACACATATTTCAAATGTAGAACATTTTGTTTAGTCTTAAATGAGCCCAAATTTCATCCTGGGCTAAAATTCGAAGACATAAAATGGCTGCTGAAACTGAATTTTAATCATGTAGATGAATCACAACATGCATCTTTAGCTAGGCATGTATTATGGATAAGTCTAGTTTTCTACAGAGAATCATCACATGTTCTAATTACCATTTTGGTTATACGCATAATTAATAATATTCTGTCTTAATGGGACACACTGAATCTTCAGACAGTTGCAAGCTTTAACTATGCATACTGCCAAATCCAACTGTCAGCTGCCCTGCCAAACACAAAGGAATCTCGATGTCGTGTTTTAGCATTGATAACAGTATGCATATCTTTATACATGATACAATGGAAAAATTAATTGCCTTTCTTCCCTCAAAATTTTCTCCACACTAATAATTTTACATTGCTTGATTGATCATTTGCGCTAAATTATATATATTGGTGAGTGATCTTATGAGCCATAAAAACATGAATGTAATGTGACCCAAGACACAGAGAAAAAATTTAAAAAAAAACATCGCGGGACTTACTGATTGTAAACTTTCATTTTCCCGTAAACAAGCTGTGTGAAGTTCTGATTTCAACGTCGCAATGTGACTTCGATGAGATGTCATTTCCTTCTCTAATGTAGCAATTCTAGCGCTTGCAAGCTGGTAGACATCCATGAAACTTTTAATCATAGCCTTAAGAAATAAATATAATGTCACAGACAATTCAAATAAAGCTGTCCCCAAAGAAGAATTTCCATAATTTGAAAGCAAAGTCATTAAAATTTTAAAATAAACAACTTTTCATCTTTCTTTAAAATAAGAAAGCTAAACTTCACATTTTATATTGAGAACAGTGACTATTTTAAGAAAGTTTGGGAGAAAATAATTGAGATTTATTTTCCAGAGTATATATTTAAATAAGATGTACTTTGATCTATTGTGCTTAAAATTTAGAATGCAATTTTTAAAGATGGCACACTTATTTGCTCTGTAAAGTTAAATTCAAGTTGTAATTTGACCTAAATTTCAATCTTAAGACACACAATAGATGGATATATATAAGCAAGATATTTTAAAATGAGCTGAGTTACTAAAATTTTCAATCCACCTAAAAAAAAAACCAAACAAGTGTTTTGAAACAAAAGGAGCTGAAATAATCCTGTAATTGGATAAGAGCAAATAATGTGATTCTTATATTGTACAAAAAGCATAATTTTTTCATTCATATAATAGAAGATTGCTCTTATACTATGTATAATAAAATAAATAATATAAGCAAGTGTGTATAAGTTTTTCTCCCCGCTAAATAAATTATATTTGGGGGACTGTTAGACCTCTGTATTACATTTTATTCATATTTTATAGGCTTTTTCTTCTAAAGCAACTAGTAGTGAATTTTGAGTCCAAGAATACTATCACACCTTTTTTAAAAAAAGTCTTTTAAAATACTTCAAATATAGCAAAAATCAAATATTTCAAAGACATATTCAGATACAATGTTATATTATTTACAAGAAAAAAAAATGTTCTAACCACAGCAACGTATTAGTAAAATGGTAGACAGTCTGAGCATTTCCAAATTATATTCAATCTGAAGGGTCTGATTTGGAAAAGCTTTGAGAAACAAGATATGTGAGCAATTCCAAATGCACATGAAATAATAATTTGGTGAACAAAAAGTAAGAAACAATGTATACAATGTCTAAGAAACAGAAGTACACTCGCCATTTGTAGGTAATAGTAAGAAAAGTCATACCTTTTTGCCTAATAAATTCCTATTTGCCCCAAAACATTAAGCTCAGACACCATCTTTTTCAAGAAGTCTTTTTTGAACCCAAAGGCACTGTTAATTTTTACTCTGGCCCTGTGTGGGCCCCTCATGCTTGCTTTTACTATAACATTTATTGCTTTAGCAGAAATATATTAGTTTATGTGTTTATCTTTACTAGACCGAGGAGCTCCTAAAGCCAGATACTATGCCGAATCTCTGTATCACCATGGATGTTAGTGGCCCACGATGAGCGCTTGTTTGAATGAATGAATGAATGAATGAAGGTAAAACTGGAAAATATAAAAACCGCAAGTTGAAGCCATATGTTGGCATAAAATGCCTTATAGGAAAGGATGAAGATATTTGGGGAAATATAATCTTAACACTCTAATGTATAAATTATTAACCATACTTTGTTTAAATCAAACAAAGAAGTGAAAGCATGGCTGTAGGCACAAAAGGATAGGATACACAAAAGAGAATTCTATTACCCAACACTAGATAAGCCTGGTATGACTTCATGCTTGGGAACATCTCTACCTTACTTTGAGTTATTTCAAGGTGTGCTTATAGCTAATACTAACACAAAATATTCCCCTGGGCTTCAAAAGTATGTAAAATTCAGAAACTATAAAACCGTATCTTCTTCTTCCAATGCCAAGTCTCTCTCCACTCTTATAAATTCATTTATCTCCACCATTGAGATAGTGGAACCAAAAATCACAAGTCCTCTTTTTGTCTGGTCATCACTCTGCTACTTACTTAGCTGTACACTGCTGGGCAATGTTACGTCATCTCTCTGAACTTCCATTTTATCCCTCCATGAAATAGAAAGAAGGGTCATTTTCTTGCCCACTACCAACCTGTTGTACAGCTCAGATAATGAAAAATCTAAGATAAAGTCATTCTCTCAATCCTTCAACTACATTGCAGCTATATAAGAAAGCCCTCTAAAAATGGTAAACTACTGAATTTCATTGAGTATTACCATTGCTCTATTTTTATTTTTGATGTTTATTTATTTTTGAGAGAGGGAGAGACAGAGCGTGAGGCGGGGGAGGAGCAAAGAGAGACAGAGACACAGAATGCGAAGTAGGCTCCAGGCTCCCAGCTGTCAGCACAGAGCCCTGGGCCAAGGCTTGAACTCACGAACCATGAGATCATGACCTGAGCCGAAGTCGGACACTTAACCACCTGAGCCACCCAGGCGCCCCTGTTCTGTTTTTAAATTCTCCACTAAGATATTAATGAGACAACCTGTGATAGGTGGTTTGTATACATATGTTCTTATTATATAAGGATCTAAACTGTATAAAAGGCATAAAAAGATATGTAAGTGCTTAATGAATAAAAAAAGTACTTTTCTATCAGTAATAGGCTCCTGGATTATGATTTCACTGTATGTCACAATGGAACTGGCCTCTAACATTTAAGAATAAAAAAGCTCAACATTTAAAAAGTTATCCTATTTCCTACATTTGGAGAAACATATTTCATGAATTCTCATGTACATGATACCCTTAAAGGAATACATAATATAAATTATATTCCTTCAAACCTTTTTTAAAAAAAAATAAAAGACTTTTTGAGAAGTTACGTCTGAATTTTTATATGGTGGACGAAACACAAGTCATAATTATTTTGGCTCCTTCCTTGATCTACTTTTAATAACTAAATTCTAATATTCAGTGCAGTATTAAGAGAAATCATATATTACTTCTTTAGAGCACTAAAAAGAATATAGAAATAAACTGTTTTTTCATAGGATTTAGAACATTAAACATTTTAAATCTTTTATTTATTTACTTTTTTAATTTTAGAGAGAGGATACAAGCCAGGGAGAGGGGCAGAAGGAGAGAGAGAGAATTTCTCTTTTAATGTTTATTTATTTTGAGAGAGAGAGGGAGAGAGCACACGCGTGAGCAGGGGAGTGGCAGAGAGAGGGGGAGAGGGAGAATTCCAAGCAGGCTCTGAGCTGTCAGCATGGAGCCAGATGTGGGGCTTGGTCCCACAAACCATGAGATCATGACCTGAGCCGAAATCAAGAGTTGGATGCTCAACAGACTCAGCCACCAAGGCGCCCCTAAGATCTTTTAAAGCAGCATTTTGTTTGAGAGATGAAAGCAGGGTTGTTTTTACAACACCTATATATGATGTCTTTTCAGAGTAACAAGGGACAGTGATAAATACAACACGTTTCATGGTACAAATAGGTTTAAAAACGACCCCACCTTTCTAAAATGAAAACCTCCTTCAGAACTGAAAGGTATGGTGGGGGTTGGGGGTCAGTGACATTGCAGTTATTGAAAGAAGCACCAGATCTTTTGAAGAATAAAGAATGTTAACTTTCAATATTAAAAAGTGATTCAAACTGTGTAATAAAGGATTCCAGCGAAAATCCATCTCTTTAATACAAAGAAAGGCATCAAGTTGGTAGAATAAGTGGAAATGACAGTCTGGATCAACTGAGGGGGGTGGGGGAGGAAGGAGCGAGCATCTGATGACTTCTGCATCAATCTCCCAAAGTCTAAGCTTTCACAACACACCTCTCGCCCATATTAAAACGTCACACCGTTCTACATTAGCAAACAACGACAGCACAGCACGGTACTGCATATAGCGTGCCCAGCGCTGGAGAGTGTATTCCGTGTCATCTTGGGCCCTGGGGATTTGGACCATGTATCTCAGTGGGGCTTATCTAGTTACAGGAGAAACAGAACAAAAGACAGTTTCTGGACCAGAATAGCCTTTTGTTTCAGAGATCATCTAGAGTGTTTATAAATCAACATAACAAGATGAGAGAATCCAAACAAAATTCCACCTCCTGTTCACTTTAAGGAAAAGTATAAGTGTTTTACTGTGCAAAAAAATTCTGAGCTACAAATAGGTGACTGTCACTTGAGCATGAGGATAATATTTATATAACTCGTTATGTATGTATTATGTAATTTAGACCGACTTCAAAATTGAATTTCAGGGGAAATGGGATCCTTGGGAACCTGATGTCAGGAGGAGAAATTAGTGGAAAATGTCACAAGACCTAGATGCCAAAATAGTAAATCTTTTACTTATATTTTTGAGTAAGTAATTGGGAGGCAAAAACCTCAGATATTTCACTTTAAATATACCTATATATATACTTCATTTCTATATACTATATAAAGTAAATATGCCATGTAAAATACCAAATATGTGAAATATAAAAAGTCCCCATAAAATGGGGATAATAATTCCTTTTTTTTTTTTTTTTGAGAGAGAGAGAGAGAGAGCGAGCAGGGGGAGAACAGTGGGAGAGAAGCATAGGGAGAGAGAGAGCAAGAGAGAATCTTAAGCAGAGCTTGATCCCACGACCCTGGGATCATGACCTGAGCCGAAATCAAGAGTCAGACACTCAACCTACTGAGCCACCCACGTGCCCCACTAATTCCTATCTTATAAAGATTTTGTGAGGATTAAATGAGTATTAAGACCTGAAAAGACCTTACCTATCTGAAACATAGGAAACACTCAGGTAAATGTTAGCTGTCATAAAGATAATGACATCAAATTACGAAAAATATTTTTTAGCTCATAAAACAAAGATTCAATATTTCTGAGGGGTATTATTAGACATGATGTAAACATTTTAAATATTAGGTATTCCACACATATGGAATATATTAAAGTCCTTCCAAACATAAAGAATTTAATTTAATTTTTTTTTTGAGAGAGAGAGCATGCGTGTGTGTGAGCATGAGCAAGGAAAGGGCAGAGGGAGAGAGAATCCTAAGCAGGCTCCACACTCCATGCAGAGCCCCACGTGGGACTCAGTCTCATAACTGTGAGATCATAACCAGAGCCAAAATCAAGAGTCAGACGCTTAACCACCCGAGCCACCCAGGCGCCCCTCAAGTGCAAAGAATTTCAGAGGCCAATGAATATTTACTTCCTAACAACAAAACTTCCCACTGATAATAAAACAGTTCCTATTTATGATGTTATTCTTACAAGTTTTTCTTTAAATTCCAGTTAGTTAACACACAGTGTAAATAATACACTGTAGTTCCACCTACGTTGTTACAAATGGCAAGATCTCATTTGTGTGTGTGTGTGGCTGCGTAATATCCCATTGTATATATACCACATCTTCTTTATCCACTCATCAGTTGATGGACATTAGGGTTCTTTCCATAATTTGGCTATTGTTGATAGCGCTGCTATAAACATTGAGGTGCAGGTGCCCCTTCGAATCAGCATTTTTGTATCCTTTGGATAAATACCTAGTAGTGCAATTGCTGGGTGTAGGGTAGTCCTATTTTTAACTTTTGGAGGAAACTCCATACTGTTTTTCCGAGTAGCTGCACCAGTTTGCATTCCCAGCAACAGTGGGATGGGATGGGGTTTTTATTTTATTTTATTTTATTTTTTGAATTTTATTTTTTTTTATTTTTTTTTTCAATATATGAAGTTTATTGTCAAATTGGTTTCCATACAACACCCAGTGCTCATCCCAAAAGGTGCCCCCTCAATACCCATCACCCACCCACCCCTCCCCCACCCCCCATAAACCCTCAGTTTGTTCTCAGTTTTTAAGAGTCTCTTATGCTTTGGCTCTCTCCCACTCTAACCTCGTTTTTTTTTTTTTCCTTCCCCTCTCCCATGGGTTTCTGTTAAGTTTCTCAGGATCCACATAAGAGTGAAACCATATGGTATCTGTTTTTCTCTGTATGGCTTATTTCACTTAGCATCACACTCTCCAGTTCCATCCACGTTGCTACAAAGGGCCATATTTCGTTCTTTCTCATTGCCATGTAGTACTCCATTGTGTATATAAACCGCAATTTCCTTATCCATTCATCAGTTGATGGACATTTAGGCTCTTTCCATAATTTGGCTATTGTTGAGAGTGCTGCTATAAACATTGGGGTACAAGTGCCCCTATGCATCAGTACTCCTGTATGGGATGGGTTTTTAAAATAATTTTCTAAATAGAATGCTTTTGACAGCCACTTGCCATCAAAGAGAAGGACTACAGATTTGGAATCCTTCTCTTTTTGTGAAAGAAAATACTATAATTCAGACTAAGTTCAAGAGTACTTTGAAGCACGTCATCACAAGAAAAACAGTGACCTATTATATTGGAGATTTTAAAGACTACTTTTTAACTCATTGTACACTATTGTAAAATTTACTCTCTGTTAAATAAGTTAATCCATAAACTCACTTAACCAGACAGGGTACATAACAGTTCATGCTGAAACACAAAAGAAGTAAAGAAACAAGCAAGGATGCCACTCTCAGCCCCTCTTCATGGTGAAATCCTTCCACCTTCCTTTAACACACCTTATGGGAACATTAATGTCTAAAAAAATGGACCAAGTGATATGCCAGTCCATTTCAAAGAATAACAATTGCATTTCTTACGTTACAGAAAAAAAGGGAGCATCCTTTGTCTTGCCTACCCACCGGGATGTACCTGATCTCCAAAGTGAGTTAGAGTGGAAAAAAACAAAAAACTAAAAAAGAACTTCCAAATATAGCTTGTATTTTTGACTACATTTAGTTCTTTTAATAGACTTTATTTCTTAGAGCAGTTTTCAGTTCACAGAAAAATTCGCGAGAAAGTACAGAGTTCCCGTACACACCCAAACCTCCCAACTATCAACACCCTGCACAGAGTAGTACACCTGTTACCACCCACAGTGACAGTTCATCACCCAAAGTCCACAGATCACATTAGGAATGACTCCTGATGGCGTGTATTCTATGAGTTTTAGCAAATATATAATAACGTATATCCATCATTATGGTAGCCTACAGAAGAGCTTCACTGCCCTCAAAATCCCCTACGCTCCATCTTTTATCCCGCCCTCCTCCCTAACCCCTGACAACACTGATCTTTTTACTGTCTCCATAGTTTTTATGTTAGCTTTTAAATCTTCTCTTTAAGATTTTTTGAAATCGCATCTTTTTAAACTGTTTTCTACATTATATGTAATATATGTATATATATTTTATATATATATATGTTATAAAGAAATAGATACACATACACTGCGGCTACTCAAAAATGAGAGTGAGCAATCAACAAGTTTAGAGAGCACTCGTCCACACTGCGAGGCGACTAGTTCGGGGAGCACACCAGAAGCAAGCACGCTAGTGATGTGCTGGTGCTGAGGGGACGGCAGCAGCCCTGTTTGTCCCCTGAGACTGAAAGAGTGAGGGCCCTAGAATCAGAGAAGCAGAGTAGGGCCCCAGCAGCCTCTACATCCAGGGTCACTCTTGGTTCCTAGAGACCGCCCTCATGTTGTTGCTGGATGGACCCCTCCTTTCTCTACATGGCTACTTGCTTTTCTCCAGGTCAGCAACAGAGCACCTCCCTCACTTCACCTTCTTTTAAAAGGCTCACCCGATTAGGTCAGGCCCACCCAGGATGATCTCATATTTACTGGTCTTGTTTGCCCACCCTCAAAAGAAGGAGATTAATTACATGGTGCATGTACAACCAGGGGGAAGGGAAGGGTCTTGTGGGCCATCTTAGAAGTCTGATTATCATACCCTATACAAAAATTAACTCAAAATTGACCACAGACTTAAATGTAAAGCATAAAACTATAGAACTCTTAGGAAAAAAAATAGGAGAAAATCTTTGGCATCTTTGGGCTTGGTGAAGGGTTCTGAGACGTGATACTGAAAGCATAATCCATACAAGGAAAAAAAAAAACCAATAAACTGAACTTCACCTGAACTTCACCAAAAGATCCTGTTACTATGGTTAAAAGAAAGCTACCATAGGAGAAAATATTTTCAAACCACATATCTGATAAAAGAACTAGTTTCTAGCGTATGTTTTTTTAAAAACTCTAAAAACTCAACAGTAAAAAGACAAACATTCCAATTAGAAAATGAGCAAGAGACACTAAGATACATTTTACCAAAGAGAACATAACAGATCTCACATACGCACATTAAAAGATTTTCAAAATCACAAGCCATTAGAGAATGAAAAGAAGCAGAGTGAGATATTACTCTGCATCTACCAGTATGGCTGAAAGAAACTGTGACATCAAAAGCCAACAAGGAAGCAGGGAAACTGGAACTCTCCTATGTTATGGCAAGAATGAAAAATGCTACAGTCACTCTGGAAAACAGTTTGGCGATTTCTTTAAAAATTAAGCATGCAATTACATTTGGCCCAGAAATCAGTCCTGGCCTTTTTTTTTTCTAGAGAAATTAAAAAAAAAAATTTTTTTTGTTCACACAAAAATCTGTCCATGAATGTTCAGAACAGCTTTACATGTAATAGCCCAAAGTTGGAAACAACCAAGCTGTTCCTCAATGAGTGGCGTCACACATTGTAGAACATCCATCCATGACTACTCATAGAACAGAAAGGAACAAAGTACAGACAGATACAACTTGGATGGATTCAAGGGCACTATGCTGAGTGGGGGGCGGGGGGGGGGGGAGTCAATCTCAAAAGATCACATTCGGTAGGATTTCATTTATTTATCATGGACAAAATCAGAGAGACAGAAAACATTTCATGGTTACCAGAGCTGAGGGGTGATTTCAGGGGGAGGGGCTGAAATGTCTCTAAAATGGTCAGCTGGTGGAGATCTCTGTGGTGACACAACAGTCCTGCATCTTGAGTGTGGTGGAGGCTACACAAATATATCCACATGATAAAATGTCACAGAACTATACATACACACTGTACCGGTGTCCTTTCTCTGGTTTTGATATTGTACTAAAGTTAAGTAGGATGTAACATGGGGGAAACTGGATGAAGGATACTATTTTTGCAACTTCTTGTGACTCTATAATTATATCAAAATAAAAAGGTAAAAAAAGCAAAGCAAAGTACATATACGTGTGTGTCATATGCTAATGTTTAACTAAAAAGGTTATATATACAGATTTAGTTGCACATCTAAACATATTTTAGAAACAAGTAAACAAGAGAAGAACAAAACTTCTCCCAAAACCTTTAAATGATACCTACTTATCTGACAAAGGCCTGGACTAGATCTTCTTAGATCTTAGCCAGTCTTCTGCCTATAACTCCCAAAGACTCCTTCATGCAGACACATGAACAAGACAACCTAGAATTTTGCTTATCACATTCAACCTGAGAGGATGTCAGACACCTGTCTGTATTTGCTCACTGAGTGTCACAGCAATGACGGCTATTCTGGGGCCAGAGTACAGCCTATGGCCTCAAAGGAGTCAATACAATCTGAAGGGCATTTGCCCCCAGCTCTATTCTCCCCTCGAAGTCAATCTCACGTCTGCCCCAGAGTAGGCCAAGGACAGAGGTGAACCCCGCACTCTTCCACCAGGAATCACCCAATGAGTTGGGATGTATGGGAGTCAATAAACCCTAGGTTTGATCAAATCTTTGCCCAAAGGTATTCTTGCTTCCTTCATAGTTCCCACATTGCAAGGCTTACCTGGACCCCAGTCTTAGCAAAAGCAGTTACTATGTGCCAAACATCACAGTATGAGCTTTGCATACTCTTCTAATTCTGGCAATAATCCTCTAAGGACTCATATTATCTCTGCTTTACAGATTAGGAAACCAAGGCTCAGTGATGTTCTAAGTACCTTATCCAAGGTCGTAGCACATAAATAATGGAACTGAGATTCAAATTCACGTCTGTTCAATTCCAAAGCCCCTGCTCATTCCATATGCTGCAAGTTTCCCAGGTTGCTTTATATTGGTTTAGTGGGGTTTTTGGTTTGTTTGGTTTTGGCTGTCTATCATACAAAGTTTCTTAGTAAAACCAGCAGAATAAATCTAGGCTTTCCAAGTTTCAAAAAATTGCACGGCTAGTCTATCACAACATTCATTTAAGTGTCAATTTAATCCACGCTCTCTCCTCTATTGATGGAAAAGGTACAAAAGAAAAGCCCCTGTTGAATTTTGCTATAAAACCGGGATTTTCAAAGATCTCAAACTCAATAATTATTATACTGCACTACCTCTGAACAACCAATTTTCACTTATGTAATGGAAATAAATATTTACTTCAAGTAAAGGAACTTCAGGTGGTATTTTCTTAAGGATTTATTTCATTCTATAGAATGGGTTCAATAACCATTTGCCACAAATTAATGAATCCTTATTCTGTCCTAACATGTTACATTATTTCTATACTGGCCCCCAAAACCTCTGGGTTCTAGAAAATGTAATTTGAAAGAAGGCTGTGAGTTCATTTTAATGAGAAGAAAATTAAGTTTACAAATTAAAGCAAATCTATTATTCATACAATAGATTATTTTGAAAAATGAGAAACCTTGGGAAAACAACTTCTAGTGTGTTTAACTGACTTATGTATGTAAAATGGCAATGTGTTGTACATCTCTTAACATCTTGACTTGAGGATCTGACGTTATCAGTGAAAGACGTCAGAAGAAAAATACCAAGACCCCAAAAGACCAATATCCCAAATCCTGCCCACCCAGAATGGGTTCTTCTGACTCATAAATTCTCATTCCAAATGAGATCCATGCATACTGGACATATACGTGGAAGGAACAGGACTCCAAGAGGTTCTACCTAATTTCCATTTTACCTGCTAAGACTAAAGAAGGCTTTTATCCTCTCATATCCAGAAAATTACCTGGTAGAAAAATGACCTTTCCTTTATGTAGCAACTAGGATTTTGGTGAACCGAGGTTTCACCTCTCTCTCATACAAGATGCTTTTCCATTCCTGGACAACCTCCTTTTGACCCTAGATGTCCTAGGGGTCTCTTTGCATGTACTAGAATTACTCTGTTTGCTTTAGAGACTGGCCTGGGCCCCTGCCATCCACTTAAGATTATGTGCTCCTATTTATTTAGTACAGGGCATGGTTAAAAACATGTGTAACTAGATATTTAATGCAATGTACATACAGACACTGAAATGTTTCATTGTAATGACGGTGATGATGATGAGGATAGTAAATGTGTCAGGCTATTAGAAGGAAAAAATTGTGTCACAAATACACAATCTCCTTAGTCAACCACAACTAAAGACAAAATAGTATGAATTGACTTGATTCCATATTGCATACAGTTCAGGTATGTTTTGTTGCTGTTATTATATATAAGAAAAAGAGAATATCAAAGTTCATTTTCCCCTTTTTGCCATTTGAAATGGCCGTGCACTTAACTTATGCCATCACTCAAAATTTTTACTGGCACCACTTTGAAGGATGTAAATATAGTAGCTTTTCAGGTATGAGAAGGAGCCTCATGGGAAACCATATTCCGCAGAGTTGCAGAATACTTCTGCAGCAGATTTTTTTTTTAAATGATGTTTGCTTTATATCGTGTTTAGATTCTAAACTTTTTTCTGGCCTCCACTCAACCATGGCATATACAACTTAAATGTGCCAAGAACAAGACCAATTCTTTTTCAAATATGTTATTTCCAACCAGAACTGAATCAAAGCCAATCTGGAAGCTAAATGCAGCTTCTAGACTAATGGTGATTACTGCTCTTATTATGCTAAAGGATACTGTAAAGAAAGACCAAAGGGATAAGCCGTGACACTGGTTTCCTACAAGAATATGGAAAAGCCATCAGCAAAATAATCAGAGACTGAGAAAAAAGTTTCTCTTGGAAACTCTTGCATATGGACGTGAAGTCATAAAAAAGAACAGTGATCTTAACAAATTCTAAAAGAAATGAGTTTCTCAGAAGATACTGCTAGATTGATAATAATAATATAATTCTCATTATTACTATCATAATTATAAATTACCTTGCTTTAGGACTTAAAAATTTAAGCAACATGCAAAATGTCCATCATATAGCAAATTATACAACTGGCACAGGGTTTATTAATGAATAAAGATTGATAAAGTGAGAGTAGTTTAGTTATTGGGTAACACAGAATTAATCATGGGTCAAAGCAAATGATGAAGAGACTTAACCTCATTACTTTATAGGCTCTCCTTCAGGAAAAAATATGTTATTATTCGAGTTCCCGTTCCTGAGCACCTACTATGTCTTGACATCACTGGTAGTTTTATAAAATGGGGGTTATTAGGCTGCTTTGGATTCTATCGACAGAGAGAACGAAGACTTCGTATGGTATGAGTGTACAGTTAAGTTTTGGGATTCAGCTGGTGTGAGCTGGAATTCAGGCAGTCTAGCTTTGTCCAAATGTCAAAACCATAATATCTGGCACCGAATGCAGAAATGTTTATACGCACTTCTGATACCTAACAGTACAGTCCTTGGAGATCAGAGTTACTTCGACTACTATTCTCTCCTTCTTATTTTAAGTAATAGACACATCTGTGCAGGGTGATTTAGACTCCTCAACCAAAGGAAGGGAATTTTCTAGCTGTACTAAATAACATATACAAATCTGAACAGTTCTGTTTTCCATGGCAAAATGCATCATCTCGAAGCTTTATGCTGTACTTGCAAAATAGGAATTATTTAGCCCAATTTACCTATAAAGCTACTGAGGATCAGAGTCCATACCTAACTTTCTTAAGAGCACATTGCTAGGGTCACCTGGGTGGTTCAGTTGGTTAAGCATCTGACTCAGCTCAAGTCTTGATCTCAGGGTCATGAGTTTAAGCCCTGCACTGGGCTCTGTGCTGGGCATGAAGCTTAGTTAAAAACAAACAAACAAACAAAAAGAGTACATTGCTAATAATGACACAACTGGAAATCTGAAGTCCATCTAATTCTAAACTCCTTGTTCTTTTCCCTAGTGTGCAATTTCTCAATAGAGAAAATCTCAGTTCATTCATTAATGTATTCAACAAATATTTCTGAGCACTTAAGTTCTAGGTGTTGGGGATACAGCGGTGAAGACCAAGCCCTGCCCTCAGGGGTCTTACATTCCAGTGAAAGACAGATAATAGACAAATATATTGGTCATGTGCCGTGAAGGAGAATTAAACAGGGTCAAGGCAATGAAGTGCAAAGGGAGAAGGGTGGCTGTTTTAGTTAATGACAAGAGAAGGCTTGTTCATGATATGACATTTAAGCACAGACATGAATGAGTGAAGGACTGAGCCTCATGACGATTTGGCGTAAGCCATGCCAAGTAAGGAGACCAGTATGCTCAGAGCCTAGGAATGGGACTGTGCTTCGTGTATTCAAGTTACAGCAAAAAGGTCAATATTGCTATATACTTATTGCTCTATACTCAGTGAATGAAAGGCAGAGTGTTAGAAGATGAAGTTGGACAGAGGCAAGGCCCAGATAACGTGGAGCCCAAGGGCAAGATGTGAAGCTTGGAGTTTATTTGAAGGGTGATGGGAAGAGAGAGGAATGCCATTAAGAGAGGCATGGCACATTGTGATTCATATTTCTTAAGTTGGTAAAATAACAGATTTTTAAATTTCATATGGAAACTGAGTAGATAAAACACAAATTGCACTGTTGGTGGGAATGCAAACTGGTACAGCCGCTCTGGAAAACAGTATGGAGGCTGCTCAAAAAATTAAGTATAGAACTACCCTATGACCCAGCAATTGCACTACTAGGAATTAATCCAAAAGATTCAAAAATGCTGATTTGAAGGGACACAAGCGCCCCAGCGTTTACAGCAGCACTATCGACAATAGCCAAAGTCTGGAAAGAGCCCAAATGTCCATCGACTGATGAACGGATAAAAAAAAAAATTTTGAGGAGAAGAATGTAAAACAAAGTTAATGATACATTGAGGCGCTCCCCCCATCTTTATACTTTCCAAAGACTGCTGGCGTAGGTGTTCGCATTTGAAGATTCCCATATTAGCGCCTGTCTTGTTCCTCTTCTGTTAGGAGCTGTACATCTGAGGTGATTTTTTGGTAACTCCTCCTCCCTGACTGCACATCCATCCTCTGTCAACCATCTGTCAAGCACAGGGCTGGATACAGAGCAGGAGTTCCAAATATACTCGTTCAGCTTGATTCAATTAACAGCATGCAATACAGGCATGGTTCTTCATTCTAGACTTAGTGAGACTTTCAATTTCAGTAATAATGTGGACTGTACTGAGAGTGCCTATTTCTCTTCTTCAAAAGATACGGGGGCTTAACAAAGGACACTTTATAGTCCAATAATCTCTTTCTGATTTACACTTTAGGGAGACTGAACAAAGTGATAACCAGCACTTCTCATTTGTCCGTTTCATAACCGACCTACAAAGATCCAGCGGCTTTAATCAAACATGATAGTGTAGCAAAGACACATCCTAATTTTAATCTTTTGGGGATTCGGTATGCAAATTATCTTAAAGGAGTGGTGTTAATACACACAGAGAAGTTGTAGAAACAAGTGGCTGACAGGGCTGAGAGCTAGCTGTTCACTACCAAAGAAAAACTGCTCAGCCCGTCATCTCAAACAGACACTTTCAGAAGAGTGCAACTGATCTAAGCTGGACTTACACAAACAGAGAAAATGCATGCACGTGTACACACAACACTGAATGCTCCGTCCCTCCTCTTTTCACACAAGACTGTCAGCTTTACGAATCTCAGCGAAGGACATCTACAATTCGCACCTTTACATTAACTTAGACGAAGGTGCTAAAAATCCACTTAGCTGGAATTATTAGAATTTGATGGGCTTCTTTGTGGTTTAATTAAATCCAACATGAACAATTTTCAATATACATAAAGAAAAAGTAAATCAGTAAAGAGAGGAAGAGAGAAAATATTTATTTATTTTCTTTTATTACCATGATTCCATTTTGACTCTGACACACCAGATCGGTTTAGAAATCTACATGCTTCATTCAGGGTTATCAACTACTTCAATAAGCCCCATAAACTCTACTCTATACCAAAAGCCACTAAAGTATGTTAAACTATATCTTTGAAAAAATATTGTCATGCATTGTTTTAAGGGCAAATTGGATCTAAAGTGCTTTCTGACATTCAATTAAGTAAATGAATTTACTTTTTGTACATTACAAAGGAACAAATAAGACTTCTATGAAATCCTGCAGAGACCATAACTTATTCACAGTATCACAGAACATTGGTAGCTCAAAAGAACATTGCCAATCAGGAGATTAAGATGAGGCCACCCCCCTCCCCCAAAAAAGAGATGAGGCCATCCCATAGATTTCACTGCCTCTGAGCTACCTAGTGGCTGGGATTCACACCCCAGGTATTTCCCAACTGTATTTCCTAACAAAAACATTTCATAGGAAAGGGGATTTTTAGCTACATAACCTTCAAGGCCCATTCAAATGCCACCTCCTCTATGAAGCCTCTCCTAATCCTCTCCTAATGTGGAAGAATGAATTTCACTCATCTCTAAAGGGCAGGTTATGGTACTTTATGCCTCTCTGACAACAATCATGCTTTCCATCTCATATCACTCTTTGTTTGGGGTCATACAGGGGAAATTCTATACTCCCCTCAAAAGATTTTTAAGTCACCTTTGTATCCTAGAATACAGCACAATGCCTTGAACTTGGCAAGTGCTCACTACATGACTGAATGGTATTAGCCATATCCAAATCTATGTGATCAAGAGAGCTGGCCATTTTATTTTTCTAAAGCCAATTTCCTGGTTCACATTGATCTCTAAATACCCTCAAATGACCTTTCCATTTCTCCTCGAGCAAAGGACATTCTGGTTCCTAAGCCTTCTAGAGACTACCAGGAGTCGGGGCTGTAAACAACCAGGCCCTTGGACTCTCCAGTGACCTTGCTCTCTTTACCTAGAGCAACTGCCTGGGTAGCGGGACAGCTGACCTCTCCAGACCCTTGAAGAGTCTGCATTACTTCATCCAGAGGGACAGTATGCACAGTTTGGGACAAGGAATTTCATCCACTATGCTTTCAGAAAATAAGTGGGGGAGGGGGGCTAAAAGAACGTCTCAGCGGATCCCCTCATGGAACAAAAATGCACATTTAGTTTGCAAACGGGTATTAGACCTGAGCCTATAAAGCCTATTAGAGCCATATGTGATTTGCATATATGGATTGAAGTCTGAGTTTTCTAGGTGGCAAAAACCACCACCCAATTCCTGTGTGACCCCAAACAAAGAGTAAGAGATACTAGTTATTAAATTTAAATTTCACTCCAGAATACCATTCCAGACTGACGGATGGCAGCCACACTTGTGAACACAGCATAATGTAGAAACTTGTCAAATCACTAAATCGAACGCCTGAAACTATCGTAACATTAACGTCAACTATACTCAAAACAAAACAAAGCAACAGAATCATCCCATAGGCTGAACGTACCTCATTATAAGACAAACAAAAAGCTTGCACTGTAGTCATACGATGCATTATTTGTGTGGGATCTGTTTTACCATGTTGGTGTGGTTCCCACAACCCTTTCCTTGAAACCTTGGAACCAGACGTGTTTGGGAGGATTTTTTTGGATGTGGGAAAACGGGGCATACACCATATATTAAGTAGCACTCTCATCAGGCTAGGGCAGCACACTCGATAATCAAACCCATTCTATCTCAAAACATTCCAACAACCACACTAAGGGGGTTAAACTAAAACTACAAACGGCCTCGTGTCAGTTCTTAGGTTTTGCCACAAGATTAGGTCAGGTCAGGCTTTCGCCTCCAAGTCACCAGTTTATAGTTGTGGAGTTAGAGTTTCAGATGTGGAGCTGCGGGCCTGAATGATGAAAAACGACTCTCGTGTTGTAAGAAAAAATTGTATCATTTGGGATGGTTGCTACATATACTGATATTTACACGGTCATGATTTCACTGGAGTTACATACATAAAAAGAACAAAGGATTTTAATGAATTATTTAGTGATTTATTGTGTAAGCTTATTTTTTAAAATTTATTTATTAATTTTGAGAGAGAGAATGAACATGGGGGAAGGGGCAGAGAGAGAGAGAAAGAGAGAATCCCAAGCAGGCTCCACACTGTCAGGACGGAGCCCAACGCAGGGCTCAAACCCACGAAACCGTGAGATCGTGACCTGAACTGAAATCAAGAGTCCGATGCTTAACTGACTGAGCCACCCAGGCGCCCCTCTGATGTGATATTCTGCTAGTTTCAGTGGAGTTAGAAATCAACGTACACACGCACACACATACGCACACACACATGCAGACATGTATGGTTTCTAACTAATCTGCTAAGAATTACAAACAAAAATTAAGGCAGGATGTCAAAATCAAATCAAATTTTAAAAGTGAAGTAGTATGCAAAAGCTCTTTGCGTTCTTATTTCTTTAAGTCCACTGTAGTGACCAGCAGGAAAAGGAGGGGGTTTTCCAGAGCAAATATCCCCATAGAAGTGTTTCTACCTAGTAAGGAGCCTATGGTGAAAAAGAAGGCCAGCCATTCTCCTGCACCATGCGCTAGCTCACTCCCTTGCGACTTCAGCTGGGAGCACTTTTAGTGCCCCACGAGGAGCCTGTCTGGGCTCCAACTCGTCCCTCCAACTGGGGCTGAATGAGCCGGGGGAGACAGAGAACACAGGAGCAGGATGGAGTGAGTGGTTTTAAAAGTTATCCCAGACTTTCCTCTTTTCAAAAATGAAAGAAAGCGTGTCTTATTAGATAGTATTGGCTAATCCTTGGAACCTAAAAACAAAAAAACAAAACAAAACCTGATGCTTCTTTCAAAAAAAGGTTTACTATTTCTAAAGGACGTTATTAAGAAAATTATTTACTAAGGGTTTTTTTTTATATTACTTTTCTTTAAAAAATAAATGAATTAAGCAAGAACCTTCCATTTCAGATGAAGACTTGACTTGGGCTTTGGCTTAGTATCTACAAAAGCACAGAAATCTGGGGGTGTAATGAAATCCTTATAATGGGTATTATTGCATGTACTATGTTTTTGATAATAAAAGTGATATGTATACATATGTATACAGTTTGATGTGTCAGAGAGCAATTTTTCAGAAGTTTTCTAGTTTGTATTGTTAGTTTTAGATATACATTTCTTTTTAAGGTGTCATTTAGCAAGTGTAGAGATTTATGTTTTATGTTTAGGTAATTATTCAGAATGGTATGAATCTATAATCACAGAAATTTGATGGACATGACCATCTTGTGTAGTAAGTGTTCTGAATGCAATCTAAACGGACATTCATACCTGCAGAGGTAAACTAGCAACTTCTGTATCAACAAATCTTTCCCTAAAGTTTTACCTGTGATCATTTGCCTCTTAGTCATGGGTTTTAAGATCCAGGATCCACCTGTCATAGTATACTACCACAAAGACATAATAAGGAAAATATCTTTAAGAATTCCTGGATTTCCTCTTTATCAGTCATGGTTGTATCTCCCACTCAATGCTAACAAGAAATCATTTAACCTCTTAATTTGCAGTAATTATAAATACCCCAACATTTTCAAAGAATTCCTTTTCACTTGATAAAGAATTAACATTCCTCAACTCATACACACTGTCTAGATAATAATAACTTATCTTTTGAGGGCTTTGCCTAAGACGCTATGCTAAATGTCTCATAAAGATTATTTTTTCCCATTTTGTCCTATGACATAATAAATGTACAAGGTTAAACTGCATGTTTTGATTTCATCATTTCTTCTGAATTTTGGAAAGATTAAAAACATGGAATTTGTTCTTTTAGACTTTAAATTTCGTGGTTGAGATGTCTGGGTGGTCAGCCAGTTGACCACCCAGTGGTCTTGATTTAGGCTCTGGTCATGATCTCTGACTCTTGATTTAGGCTCAGGTCATGATCTCACAGTTTATGAGATCGAGCCCCACAGCAGGCTCTGCATTGACAGCGTGGAGCCTGCTTGGGATTCTCTGTCTCCCTCTCTCTCTGCCCCTTCTTCACACACACTTGCACACTCTCTCTCACTCTCAAAATAAGTAAATAAACATTTTTAAATAAATAAATTTATATAAATAAATAAATTTAATGAATAAATTCATATAAACAAATTTATTTATTTGTTGGGCAAATCATTCCACCAGGTAATCATTCAACCAAAGATCTAAGGTCTAAAGACCATTTTAAGTCTTATTTGCAAATCCAGAACATGTGCCTCTTTAAAAATTTTTTTTTAACTTTATTTTTTACTTTTTAAAATTTACATCCAAATTAGTTAGTATATAGTGAAGTAATGATTTCAGTAGATTCCTTAATGCCCCTTACCCATTAGCCCATTCCCCCTCCCACAACCCCACCAGCAACCCTCAGTTTGTTCTCCATATTTATGAGTCTCTTCTGCTTTGACCCCCTCCCTGTTTTTATATTATTTTTGTTTCCCTTCCCTTATGTTCCTCTGTTTTGTCTCTTAAAGTCCTCATATGAGTGAAGTCATATGATTTTCGTCTTTCTCTGACTAATTTCACTTAGCATAATACCCACCAGTTCCATCCACCTAGTTGCAAATGGCAAGATTTCATTCTTTTTGATTGCCGAATAATACTCCATTGTACATATATGCTGCATCTTCTTTATCCATTCAAACATTGATGGACATTTGGGCTCTTGCCATACTTTGGCTATTGTTGATAGTGCTGCTATAAACATGGTGGGGGGCGGGCATGTGTCCCTTCGAAACAGCACACCTGTACCCCTTGGATAAATGCCAAGTAGTGCAATTGCTGGGTCATAGGGTAGTTCTATTTTTAATTTTTTGAGGAACCTCCACACTGTTTTCCAGAGTGGCTGCACTGCCTTGCATTCCCACCAACAATGCAAAAGA
Organism: Neofelis nebulosa; assembly: GCF_028018385.1. Taxonomy (NCBI): domain Eukaryota; kingdom Metazoa; phylum Chordata; class Mammalia; order Carnivora; family Felidae; genus Neofelis; species Neofelis nebulosa. Next base: position 53,941,764 of record NC_080793.1, read on the forward strand.
GATCCTCTTTCTCTGCATCCTCGCTAACATCTGTTGTTGCCGGAGGTGTTAATGTTAGTCATTCTGACAGGTGTCAGGTGGTATCTCATGGTGGTGTTGACTTGTATTTCCCTGATGATGAGTGATGTGGAGCATTTTTTCATGTGTCAGTTGGCCTTCTGGATGTCTTCCTTGGAGAAGTGTCTATTCATGTCTTTTGCCCATTTCTTCACTGGATTATTTGTTTTTTGGGTGTTGAGTTTGATAAGTTCTTTGTAGATTTTGGACGCTAACCCTTTATCTGATATGTCATTTGCAAATATCTTCTCCCAATTCCGTCGGTTGCCTTTTACTTTTGCTGATTGTTTCTTTCTCTGTGCAGAAGCTTTTTATTTTGATGAGGTCCCAGGAGTTCATTTTTGCTTTTGTTTCCCTTGCCTCTGGAGACGTGTTGAGTAAGAAATTGCTGTGGCCAAGATCAAAGAGGTTTTTGCCTGCTTTCTCCTTGAGAATTTTGATGGCTTCCTGTCTTACATTGAGGTTTTTCATCCGCTTTGAGTTTATTTTTGTGTATGGTGTAAGAAAGTGATCCAGGTTCATTCTTCTGCATGTCGCTGTCCAGTTTTCCCAGCACCACTAGCTGAAGAGACTGTCTTTATTCCATTGGATATTCTTTCCTGCTTTGTCAAAGATTAGTTGGCCATACATTTGTGGGTCCATTTCTGGGTTCTCTATTGTGTTCCATTGATCTGAGTGTCTGTTCTTGTCCCAGTACCATACTGTCTTGATGATTACAACTTTGTAGTATAGCTTGAAGTCCGGGATTGTGATGCCTCCTGCTTTGGTTTTCTTTTTCAAGGTTGCTTTGGCTATTCAGGGTCTTTTCTGGTTCCACACAAATTTTAGGATTATTTGTTCTAGCTCTGTGAAGAATGCTGGTGTTACTTTGATAGGGATCGCGTTGAATATGTAGATTGCTTTGGGTTGGATCGACATTTTAACAATATTTGTTCTTCCTATCCAGGAGCATGGAAATTTTTTCCATTTCTTTGTGTCTTCTTCAATTTCTTTCATAAGCTTTCCATAGTTTTCAGTGTATAGATTTTTCACCTCATTGGTTAGGTTTATTCCTAGGCATTTTTGGGTTTTTGTTCTTTAAAATTTTTTTAAATGTTTATTTATTTTTGAGAGAGAGAGACACACACACACACACAGAATCTAAAGCAGGCCGCAGGCTCTGAGCTGTCAGTACAGAGCCCGACGCAGGGCTTGAACTCACAAACGGTGAAATCATGACCTGAGCCAAAGTCAGACACTTAACCGACTGAGCCACCCAGGCACCCCTAGAATGTGTGCCTCTTTTAAATATGTCACAGATACCACCTAGGCTTCAGTGTTGGTTTGCAGAGCCCCCACTACATGAACAGAATTCCTGAACTTTCTTCACTTCAGAGCCCTATTTCCTATGTCCTCCTTTCAATCCTAATGAAGTTACACCAAGTCAGGCTCATGTTGGTTAATATGCATTATACAATACACTCGTAACAAAACACAGCACTGTGACCTGGAAGTGATATCATATCCTCTCCAGAGAAAAGGGAAAAGCGTGAGCTAAGTAGCCCTCACTTAGAAAAGGAGTTAAAATATTAGTACTTCGTGTTTTCTTCATTGAGTTACTTCTTAAATTAATCTGCCCAAAAGTTATACCTCTTTTTAGTTAGCATGGTGAGACTTCCGGCCATTGCAGGGCGGGGGGTGGGGGGGTGGGGTGGAAGGAATACCACTGCTTGTTGCCAGAAGGTTCTGAAACCAAACAAAAAGCATTTAAAGCTATAAAATTACTCACCCTACATTTCATTGGTTACTTAATTACAGCATGTATGCAACTTCAAATAAAATATTTTTTAAACTGTGATTCTAACAACTCCAAGTTTAAGTGGGGAGAGGAAGAGTTACCATAATTTGAAAAGATTTAGGGTCACTTTCAGTTCCCTTTTTCATTTCAACTCCCTCCCCTTCTCTTTACACACACACACACACACACACACACACACACACAATCAAAGTAGTAACAGTCTGTTTAATAAAACTGAAGGTATCTGTGGAATTATTACCAGAAATTACTTTTGTACCTAGTTTGAGACTGAATGATTCACTGCATTTCCCTTAATCCTTAAGTTGCATATTCATTGCTGTATTTTCCTCTAAGTGCCGTTACTTAAATTGTCATGTAAAATAGGGCAAATCAGGGTCAGTTTATATAAGCAGCATCAATCTGAAGAACTTCTATCAGTCTTTATTTCGAGGCATTATGCAAAGAAAACTGACATTAAGAGAGCCTTAACTGACAGCAAATGAAATCAATCAGCAAATCACTAAGCCATAATAAACTCACTCAATTTGTAGATAACCCTTCCCTTTCCAGGTCTTCCCCTAGTCAGTCCATCAAACACTGTTTTTTGTCCAAGCAGCTAAAATGATAGCAATTCTGTGGCAGCATTTTAAAGTTCAAGTGCTCACGGACTTCGGTCTCTCAATAATAAGTATTAAGAGGTATTATCTAGTAAGGTTATACTTATACTTAAATAGGCTTCAAAAATGAGGGGGAAAAAAGCTAGAGAAAGGGTCAAGTTTGGGATTCAGCTTTTGCCTCTTAACATTAATGACAAAGAAATTATGTTCATATCACTTAGCAGCTTTTCTACTTGGAGCTACTTGGAGCTGACTGTTGTAACCAAAAAAATAAAATGCTCTGTACTTTCATGTTTTGTGTTTTTGTTTTTAACTAAATGTGTCTGAAACATTTCACACACAGGCAAGTATCGTCACCATTTCAGAGATGGAATCTGAAGTCCCTCTAAAAAATATAAATGGTGTAAATAAACGCAACAGAGTTCAAAGAAAATACGAAAACAGTAGTAATTCTTTTTTTGTTTTTGTTTTTGTTTTCAATGTTTATTTATTTTTGAGAGAGAGACAGAGAGCAAGTAGGGGAGGGACAGAGGGAGAGGGAGACACAGAATCTGAAGCAGGTTCCAGGCTCTGAGCTGTCAGCACAGAGCCCGACACGGGGGCTCGAAGAACTCAGTAACACTCACTAACCGGGAGATCGTGACCTGAGGCAAAGTTGACCAACTAAGCCACTCAGGCGCCCCTAGTAATTCTTTAGTTACTTTGTATAATAATTCTTCAATTATTATACAATACAAAGTGTTAACCGGGGCTTTATTCTGAACTGTGAGGAAACACCAAGATTGTGAACATTCTGTTCTGCTACTCAAGTGCCAGTTGTACCAAAGAAGTCATCAATCGAAAACTCCAAGAACTGAAACACTAAAACTTTCCTTGATGGACGGAAGTCACTTGTCCTGCCCCCAGGCCTGTTTGCAGCTCACTCCAATACAGTTTATATTAATACAGCATTTTACAGCAAAAAAGCACCCTAGCACGCACACTAGGCCGTCTGATTTCCCCAGTCCTGCGAGTGAAAGCTGGACGGGCTTCACGTCCTCACCTGCAGAGGATATGGGGGGCTCCAGGCTACAGTGCAAACAGGACTTGAATCTAAGCATTCTGGCTCTCCACATAGGCTTTCTCCAATACGATGGTGTTCGCCTCTTTCCCAAGCAAACAGAATTATCTTATCTCCGCCAAATACTGTGCTGTTAGTAAAGTCATTCCTATTCTGATCAACATGATGTTTCCAGCACAATCAACGACACACGGAAAATTGTGGATTCACGATTGCCAACTTCCCTATGATCTGACTTACTTGCCTGTTTGTAGAAGGACAAAAATCTCAACCTGAAATTGAAAACGAAGCAAGCTCACACCTGATCCAGGAATGTTTATATGCCAAATATTCAAAGGAAAACACTTTTAAAGATACCTATTAGTGCTGTTTAATTTTTAAACTTTCTCCATGTATGTCATATGACCTTCATAATTGCCCCAAGATGCAGTAGGGCACATACTGTCACTTCTGTGTTACGGTGGTAGGGTCCCCTCCGTAAGGAAAGAAAAAAAAAACAACTCTGGGCGCCTGGGTGGCTCAGTCAGTTAAGCGTCCGACTTCGGCTCAGGTCATGATCTTGCGGTTTGTGAGTTCGAGCCCCGCGTCGGGCTCTGTGCTGACAGCCCAGAGCCTGGAGCCTGTTTCCGATTCTGTGTCTCCCTCTCTCTCTGCCCCTCCCCTGCTCATGCTCTGTCTTTCTCTGTCTCAAAAAAAATAAGACATTTAAAAAAACATTTTTTTTAAAGAAAAAAATAACTCAAGGTAACTTGGCTATGTGCAGACATGACAACATCCCTTATGACCTTGTAACACGAGACCACTTAATGAGACTGCATGTTTGTGTGTGTTACCATATATGAGAGACAAAGAAGTAGAAAATATACAAAAAACTATGCCACATGGCATCCGGGGCTCAGTTCTTTGGGTACAAACCCAACTGAGTCGTGCCGGCAGGAATAAAGTTGCTTCCTAGAAAGAAAAGCCTCGTTGTCACGATTCCATGTGCGAGAATCCTGCTACATTACAGGTGACAAGCTGATGCACCAGAAGAGCTAAGGGCCAATCGCTCACAGAAAATAGTGATCCTCTCCTAGAACTCCAATAGCACCGTCAGCCTGTTCACGCTTCACAAGAAGGGATGGTGTATTTCCTTGCAAAAAACACAGTTGGACAAAACAATGACAAGTCCTGCTACCTGTATGATTTGTGTCTACAGGGGGAAGGACTTCATCTGTTCTACAGCCGATCCTGTTACTTTTTAGTAAAGTTGCATAACCTCTTCAAACCTCTGGGATCCTGACTCTGCTATGATTTTATCTTCTTCCTAATTATTCTTCCTTAAAATAAACAAAGGAAGAAGTGATAAAAACAAAACTGGACGGGGCACCTGGGTGACTCAGTTGGTCAAGTGTCTACTCTTGGTTTTGGCTCAGGTCATGATCTCTTGCTTGTGTGAGATGGATCACGGCATCGGGCTCTGTGCTGACATTGCGGAACCTGCTTGGGATTCTCTCTCTCTCTTTCTCTCTCTCTCTCTCTGCCTCTTCCCGCTCATGTTGTCTCTGTCTCTCTCAAAAATAAATGAATAAACTTTAAAAAAAACTGGAAAAAGGACTTTATGAATCATGCCTAGTTTTTAAAGAATTCCTATCAGATTTTACTTAGTGTCAGTTCAAATCACTGATACCAGGTCACTCCCAGAGGGACTAATTCTAGAATATTTTCAGCTGAGTTAAGGAGTAAGGAGTTATGAGATTCCTCAATATGAGGTTTTGTGCAGCAAAAGCTTAATACAGATGCATTTCCTTCTCTTCATATGTCATCCTGTCCATTTCTTTCTTTTTAAAAAAATTTTTTTAATGTTTATCTTTGAAAGAGAGAGAGAGAGAGAGAGAGAGAGAGAGAGTGCAAGCAGGCGAGGGGCAGAGAGAGGGAGAACAGAATCCAAAGCAGACTCCAGGCTCTGGGCTGTCAGCACAGAGCCCAACGCAGGGTTTGAACTCACGGACCTGAGCCAAAGTCAGACACTTAACTCGCTGAGCCACCCAGGCACCCCTCATCCTATCCTTTTCAAAAGGCAATGATGAAAGTCCCAGCAACAATCAAAAACACTCTTGGTGTTTCAGATTACCACCAATCTGAAATAAAACCCATGATGCAAGATGTAAAATATCTCATCTGCTAAATATTTTTAAAGAACTTCTTATAACTCCCTACTTGAACAGTTTTTAGAAATCTTAGCCATCAGTACCCAAGCTATGTTTTAACAATAAATGTAAAAAAAAAAAGAAAACTCTCTTTTGACAATAAGTCTTTAAAAATAAGGTATAAGGACTGAGAAAAGAATGGTAGCATATATCACCAGGTAAAATATCTGAACCAAAAAAAAAGCATAATTTGACATTGTTACTCTACCGTTCTGCTCTAGAATTCTGATTGATGTATTTCCTTCCCCCACTCCACCATCATCATCACCACCCAAAAAATAAAGTGCAAATCAAACAGGCACCAGAAGGGAAGGAATGAGGAAGGGAAAGAGGGAGGGTGAGAAGGCAAACAACAATATCAAACTGCACAATAATGATGGACACGCTAGGTTTTCTGGGCCATCAAGAACGAAAATCTTAGCAGATAGCAGATCGAAGACCATGAGGTCTAACTCATAATGACCACAGCCAAGGTTGAAGCGCTCACACTTAATTATTTAATTGTTATCCCAATTTGCAACACAGTCTTAAAGTCAGTCCTCTGCACACATTAACAGCTGAACTTTCTGTTTTGTTTCATTCAGCCTTGCTTACAGCTCAGTTACCAGGAGATTTTGAAGAAATTATCAAATCTTCAGAGAAGGATTCTCAACTTTTAACTAGCAAATAACAAAAATGCTTTTCCGACAACTCACCTCAGACAGTTTTCCGACAACTCCCTCAGAAAATGCCATTTACTCTTGTGGGTGCCAACAGCAAGAGCAAACACGCTGATTCTTACGTTCATCCTCAGGTTAGGCCTCAAACCTAGGACATCTAGAGTCCTCACTGGCACAATTTATAATCTGTGAGCTACAGACTACAGCTGTCAAGCAGGTAGGTAAGGTAAGACGGCCTTCTTCATCAAAACGTGTTTATTCTCACATGGACCCTATGATTTTTCCAGCGAATTGTTTTTGCCTGACAAACAGCTCTTCCCTTCTCTGGACAGTACCTTCCAACCTTTGAAGAGGGTAGCATTTCAACATTCCATTCGACCCCACCACCTGAGTCTAAAATCATTTTATGTTCTTTCATTTAAAAGATGCTTTCATTTTAGAAGTTAAAGACAATTGCACACACTCTCCTGGATAACAACTTTAGATAAGCTTAAAATCTTTTCGACGCCTTATTACATTACCAAAAAGGTCAGATTTCCAATAATCTCAAACACTCAGAGCACAGCTATGCACCCAGAAATAAATGAAAAAGAGTATCTGTGAAACAAACAGTAGTCACCAAATATTCTGTATACCTCGCTATGGAGACTCTTAGACTAAATGCTGGCAACTCTGTAAATTAAGAACCCAGTGACAACGGGCATCTGAAATCAGGGAAGATCTAAATTATATAAAGGAGATAACACTTCCCTTTAGTAATGGAAAATAAAGAACCAAACTTTTAAGAAGGAAACTAAAAGCCTAACAGAGGTCATTTAGGAGTAAACTGGAAGTCTTTTTCAGGGACACTTGAGGAATGTATATCAGAGCCTTCGAATGTGCGTAACCTTAGAGGCAGCAACCCCACACATTCATCCTAAAGAATTATGCAACAGCGAACAAAACCAAGTTCCCGGCCTCATGCAGCTTTCGTGTTAGTGGACAGCTAATAGACGCTGAGCGTTTACAATGCACCTGTCACCATTCTGAGCACTTTATATGCTAACCCATTTCAACATCACACCAACATTAGGAGTCAGAAATTTTTGTTATCTTCACTTCACAGGTGAAAGGCCAAAATACACAGTAAGTAAGTAAAAAGTAAAGTAAGTAACTTTTCCAGTTAGCCTCTTTTGCAGTTCTATCCTCTCAGCTATTTCCTCACAAATGAAACTGTATTCTACAGACAGACCCTTCCTTTATTCTTTTTCCCTCTTGACCATTTTAAGACGCACACACACACACACACACACACGCACACACACAGCAAGCCATGGTTTACAAAAGGCAGAAATAAAAAGCATGAATGGATCCTATTCACTGGATACGTAACCTCTAGCAATTTATTGCATCTCAATAAACTTTAGCTCCTTTCTTTATAAAAGAGAGAAAATCACAGCACCTATTCATACCGTTGTTGCAGGGATTAAATGAGATAGCAAATGTAAAGTGGCTAGCACAGTGACTGGTACAGAATAAGTACTCAACAAATGTCAACTATTTATATTGTTCCTTGTTGCTTATTATTGAATGAGGGTGGAGACACAAACATTTATTACATGCCTGCTAATATTTGCCAGATAATAAATGCATTACAGGGGCACCGGGGGGGTGGAGGGGGTCAGTCAGTTAAGTGTCCGACTTCGGCTCAGGTCACGATCTCAGGGTTCGTGAACTCGAGCGCTGCACTGAGCTCTCTATTCTCAGCACAGAGCCCACTTTGGATCCTCTGCCCCCTCCACTGCTCTCTCTCTCTCTCTCTCTCAAAACTAAATAAACATAAAAATATTTTTAATGCATTACATAGCTTAATTATTGAGAAAAAATTCAAAGTATAAGATAATGAGTGATCGGTATTATCTTTATAAAATATGGATAGCATATTTTTTATGACAAAGTCCTGTGCATTCACATTATACTGGACTTTTCAGCTACAGCTAACTTGTCTAATCTAGGTGTTTTAATTTTTTTCTGGTTGACTGATAACACTATCGTTTGGGAGATAAAAGCACAGGTAACAATAGTATGGACTTGCCATAAGAGCTTAGACAAAGGGTTTCGTTGGAGACATGGTCTCACAGGAACATCAAGTAACATGGAAAAGTAAATAGGGAGCTGATGCTGATATTAATCAAAGTTATTTAAAGCTTTTGAAGAAACAAGGAAGAGTATATGAAGCCAATGGAAAGATAGAGAGAAAAAGATCCTAAATAACCATTCCTCCATGTAAAACACACACACCCTTAAAAATAATGAAAACAGGGGCACCTGGGTGGCTCAGTCGGTTGGGCATCTGACTTCGGCTCAGGTCATGATCTCACAGTTTGTGAGTTCGAGCCCCGTGTCAGGCTCTGTGCTGACAGCTCCGAGCCTGGAGCCTGCTTCGGATTCTGTGTCTCCCTCTCTCTGCTCCTCCCCCACTCACGCTCGCTCTCTCTTCCTCTCTCTCTCAAAAATAAATAAAGCTTAAAAAAATTTTTAATAAAAAAATAAAAAATAAAAGTAATGAAAACTAGCCACTGGTGCTAGCTTCCTCTTTACGAGGGTCCCATAGTGGCTGCAGTCATAACAGCTACCATACACTGCCTGCTCTCTTGGCTAGGCACTGTGTTCTCTACTTGACATGCATTGCCTCACTTAATGCTACTACAAGCCTGAGAAACTGCTAGGACTACACCTTTTTTTTTCTTTTGCGGACAATAAAATTGAAGCTAAATGCTAGCAGAGCTCAGAGACTACATTTTTCTGAACTGAATTTCCTCCCGGGGGAGAGCATAAGTCACCTGCTCTCCCGGGTCCGGAGGGGAAAGGGTAAGCCTCTTCACCATTCCCTCGTGCTCACTGTTCCTCCTTCCATTTTGGAACCTCCCATTTTGGAAGAGACAGACGGGGGGCAGCTCCTACTGCTCTAGCGATGGCTGTATAGGTTGGCCGAATGGTTGGACACTACCACATCCTGCACAGTGACCCTCTCCTCGGCATGATCAAAGGACACGTGCTCTCTGAACAGTCTGCCCCATCAGCACCGAGTACGAAGCCAAACGGACACTGAGTCCCTAAATATGTGTGTACCACACTTAGCATAAATATGCATATTTACATACTGCAAAAAGGTGAAAAGTAGTGTTCCATAATATTAGCCTGTCAAGTGGAAGCAAAATTTCTTTCTCTGTGAATTTGTCCACAATACAGCATAAACTATGACCTACATCTTACATAGATGCATAATGAATATTTTGTAAACGGAAGGAAAATCCCACTATATACATCTCAGAGGCTGTGCGCTTACCATTTAACACAAGTGTCTAGACTTTGTTCCAGTATCAGATTTTACCAGTTCAGGCTTTGCAGTCAAACAACACCTACACTTGAATTCAGGCTCCGGGCCCTGCCCCTTACTTGCTGTTGATGTGGAGCGTTGCCTGTTGTAGTTGTTTTTCAATTGTAAAATGCAAATGATGCCATTATTTGACATATAACGCCACATGTGACAGGTCCATTGTGAGAATTAGACAGCATGAAGTATTTAAAGAACTAACTAAGCATGATACCTCGTCCATAGTAAGTGGTCACTGACACGGTAGCTATTAATATGAAAATTTAGGTCATCAATTACTACAGAGCCTTTCTTCTCAAAGTACTCCAAAGCCTACCACAATTCTGTGTGTCTGTCTGTCTGTCTGTCTCCCTGCCTGTGTCTGTGTGTCTGTGGAAAAAACTATTATGGCCCAAGTCACGTGTTCTTGTCCGCATGGAGTAATGAACTTCGATTCATGACTAACCTGCCGTGTACATCCCAGCACGTCACTGCAAAACGAGCCCAAGTGTTTAGGTATTGGCCTTGTGCGTAAGTATTTCTAGTAGAACTTGGAACAGACGGCAGTTTGAAATACGGGTCTCTACATTTCCTTCTGGCTCTTCACTGATGTCAGAACCATAGAGAGTTCGTGCTTTTCCCCCCAAAACTGGCATTCTGAGGATCAGTCTCTTTCCAAATCACTAAAATCTACAGTTTGGGGGAAGTCTTTATTTGTGAATTATGACAAGTCCTGAGCCCTCTGAGATTCTGAATCAAGGATAGCCAAGTACAGGATTATTTTATGGCCACTAGAAAAATCTCAAATCATATTATTGTATTTGTGGTTGCAATGAATTCATAAATAATGGTAATCAAATTTAAAATGTACATCTTAATCTTGTACTAAATAATGGTATGGTATTCCAGCCTATAACTGAAAATAAAAACATTTTATGCTTAGTTTTAAATCACGTATATATTTTAAATATATTGGTGGACAACCTAATGAAAGAAATGAGCATTCTTTCTTTGTAAAGCATTAATTTGGGCACTAATAACAAATTAAATTAGGGTATGGAGCATGGAGAAAAAAATTACCAGAGCCCCACTTGGACTGATATTAATTTTGTACAAAATTAAAATTCCACAGAGTCATACACTAAAGAAGGATGAAGTTTATTTTAAACCTCAAAATGCGAAACAGAAACTGAGTTTTAAGAGATATTTCTCTCTTCAATTTAAGAGATAATTCTCTCTTCACTGAAAATTCTAGAATGCTACTGAACAAGAACAGCCTCTTTTGAAATATCAGGCTTCCTACAGTTTACACAGTGTTGATAGGTTTTTCTAATAAAGGCACTGGGCATTAAAAGGCAAATAAAGCACGTACCGAATTTTGTTCCGTCCAACTAAAAAACTGTCCTAACCCTCAGGAAAAATAAAAATGCCCACAATAACACAATAGTAACCTTGATTAGAAAGATACCTGCAGCATCTGAAAAGGAGTATGCTCTGGAAAAAAATTTCTTTATTAAGTTGATTTTACAATTATTTGAGGTTTCAGGATTTGGTACTTTGAGTTTTATAAATGAAATAACCCAATGTGCACATATTATTATGTTGTTCATTAAAACTAAAAATCAAGGGGAAATGCTCCTCAGTGCAAAAAGTCCAGTAAGGTTCTACAGTTGCTTAAATTAAATTGCTACCTAAGAAATATTGGCCATACTTTGGAATTAACATTGAAAATTTTCAAATATCTCTCCTGATAATTTTCTCTACAGTGATTTATTTAAAACAATAAGAGCTACAAATTGAGACTAGCTTAAAGAGATAACAGCCTAGTGTCTTATTGTCCTCTGCTGACAGGGAAGCGTGTTCTTTACATACTGTACTTAGCTATAAAACACACATTTTTCCTTGGTAAAAAAAAAAAAAAATACTTTTCTGGCTTACTTAACAGGCTATTTCGAGGCTTTAAAGAAAAAAACACACAATTATTTGTGAAATAGGGTTACACGGTAGAAGAAAAATTAAGAAGAATTATTTGCATCTCCTTTAAGTTATTCACAATACTTTGAGGCTTTCCTTCTCTCCAGTTAGTGCAATTTATTTTTCTAGGCGTCTCAGTAGCAAACAATGTTATTTAGACTCTAACCTGGCACGCTACAACCTCTGGCCCGCCCTTGAGCCCCTCCATTGCAAAGGTCTCCAGGTGCAGTTTGGGTAGCTGCAGGGTGAAGTCATTCCTACTTGCCGCAGTCCGTGACAGCGAGATCTGATCTCTGACCTAAAGGGAAAAAAACAGCATCAATGGTAATTCCCCTTCAGACACATTAACTGGGATGAACTGGGTCCCCTTGAGCCCACTGAGTGGACTTGCATTGATCGCTGGACCTGAAATCCATGAATAAATTTAGGACTAATTGATTTTTCGTTGCAAATAAATCTCTAATTCAGAGTGCTGGGGGAGAATGTTAAGAAGAAAAAGCATCCTCCTGCTTGAAATGAGGGAGGGAAGACGAGTCACTGGAGCTCTTCTGATCAAGAGGTTTTGAATTATTTTTTCACCGTTCCACCCTCAAAAGAAAAAAAAAAGGAGGAAAAAAACATCCACAAAATCGAAAACAAACAGCAATCTCCTAATTATTATCATTTTTTAAAATAACATGTTTAATTTAACTGGCATTAACTGATACATATTAGACAAGACAGTTATTTGGTACTGGTCTTTGAAAAGAAAACTTCAATAATATGTACCCTGGAATAAAAACAAATAGACTCAACACACAAGGAGACTTAAAAATATACCAGTCAGAGGTTTATTTGCCCATTTTCTTCTTACTAAACTTGAGTCTTAGCGACTAAATACATATAAACCAACTCAGTCACGCAACTTCTAAATAAGATAATGAATGAAATCAGTGGTATTTGTACTATATTTTAAGTATTCGGAAAGGCAACAATACAAACATCACAGATACAGAAGAAACACCAATTCTCTAGCCAATATAGGTATCACATGCAGTTGATATTACACTGCCACCTTCTGGACAAATGAGAAACTACTCCCTATATGCTGTATATAGATAAAAGAAAATGCTCAAAAACCGGTCTGTTTTCATTTTTAATTTCCAAAGTTATTAAAAGCTTTAAAAATTCCACAGTTTAGTTTTCCATAATATCAGTGAGCTCTCATTTTTAATTATGTAGTTTCATGATAGTAGGTTTCATACACAGGCATATTTTCTAACTTTCCCTATGCCTGACTTGGTTTTAAAAACGTATCTCTTTGCTACCACATATTTGATAAATATTACACAACTAGCTTAAAGCCACAGGATCAAAAGTGTTTTTTATGAAATAGTAAAGGTCAAGAGTGGGAAAACTATAAAAATAGCACTAATTTCTCAAATAAATATATTTATATCTCTACTTTTACCTGAGCGACTTCAAATGTAACTTGGCGACAATATATGATAGAAAACTCTGCTTTGCTTTTCCATTCTACTTGGGAAGCTTGTAAAACCTGTTTGAGTTATTTCTTGTTTTATGAATGAACCATCATACTGCGTAGGGTCTCCTTACACCAGTAAACACACACAAACATATGATGACATCTTTAACCGTTCATGCTAATCTTTATATTCCCAAGTTGAGCAGAAGACTTTCTGTCAATAAGTGAATGTCAAAGTGTATGCTAGAAAACATACACCGTAAGGTAATTTTTATAATGGTGTGAGTACTGTATGCACAGCGGAGTCCCAATTCGGAATGTGTATTTATCTGTAACAAACATTCTCCAGAGTCTTCAGTCAGGATGAGAATGCTTTTAACTTATTTTACATAAAAAAAATCATATTTTACAAGTATATTTTCTTTAATTTTTATAGTTTATACTTATGGATACCTTCTCCCGCTTTTTCTTTTTTGGTCACCAGTGCGCACTCAGATAAAAGAAAACATTAATGTGGATTAAGGTGCTGAGAATTTATCAACATCAAACCACTGGTGTTTTGCCTTCTACCCTTCTGAACCATAGTCAATAGATCTAAATATTTTACTGCACCCTGGCCAATTCATTGTTTGATGTTTAAAAACTCACCCAGAATCAAAGAAAATTTATTAAATTTGAGCCCCCAAATGAGATACTATTAGCTTTGAAAGTCAAGTTTAACTGCGATATTGATGATTCTCTTTTTTCTGTGACAAAATTCACTAGGGAAATCCTGGAAGTCAAAGTACAAAAGCAGATTGCTAATACGGGCAAAGGGGGGAGGGGGGACCGTAAGCAATGTAGGTATAATCCACAACACGGTTCGAGCGCTGGGGGTCCTTTCACCCGATTATTATCAGGCACCAGACATCAGCCGTGAAGCCTGACGTCCACAGGAACAGGGAGCCACATTTCACAGTCTCTAAATAAAGTTGCTGAACAATATTAAGCCCGGGCATTTGGCATTTAAAACTGTGACTTCTTATCAAATTAGCATCTTCACGACAACATTATTTAATTTCCAAGATTAAATTCATTCTTTACATTAGATAGGTTAAAAAAAAAAACCTCAATGGGGCGCCTGGGTGGCTCAGTCGGTTAAGCGGCCGACTTCGGCTCAGGTCATGATCTCTCGGTCCGTGAGTTCAAGCCCCGCGTCGGGCTCTGTGCTGACAGCTCAGAGCCTGGAGCCTGTTTCAGATTCTGTGTCTCCCTCTCTCTGACCCTCCCCCATTCATGCTCAGTCTCTCTCTGTCTCAAAAATAAATAAACGTTAAAAAAAAAAAAAAAAAACCCTCAAAATGCAGTCATTTTGATGGCATCATAACTACGACAGTATTTGGATATGCACGTGTTAATACGTTCGTTCAGTGATACATTATGTGCTGAACGTTGACAGTGCCATCAAGAGACAGTGACTTGTGATACATCATAAATATAATATCACAAATATTTCTGCTAAATTTTAAGAGTTGTTTCCACTTTTAAATTATGCCAGAACTTTGAGAGAAGGCATCCAACACGTTTTCCGAGTATTTCTAGAAAAAGTTTTTTCTCACTCTTGAAAAAGGATTGGCTAGGAATTCCTTTATTTGAAGGGGTATGGGGAATGAAAGCATTGTGTTGAGAGAAGGCAAAGCAGTGACGCCGGGCAAATAAAATTACAGCCATGCACAGCAAAGAAGCGGGAAGGGAAGGTGACCAGGAACAGGAAAACCCCAAGGGGGAAAGGAGAGACTGTTCAGAAGGAGGCAGAAGGCACGTGTGAATTTCAGTGTGTGAGCAAGGGACACTGGGAAAGAGATTCAACCCACAACAGTAAGGAATAGGACGCTTCCTGTATGGCATTAAATTGGTTCCTGAAAAACATAGAACAGGCAGCCTGAGAACAAAGTAAACAAAATCAGAAAAGAGATAAGGGGGATTTCTTTGGGAAACGCTGCCCAGTGGATATGAAAGGATTCCTTTCAAATATGAGAATCTAAAATAAATTTCTTTACTGTCAAAAGAATCACTTTTTTCCCTAAAAGGAGAAGTAGGCTCGCCTTCTAAAATACAGATTTTAGTATGGACTAAGATGAAAACAATCATTGTCGCCTGTCTGTAGATTAAATTCTAATTTCAAATTTCAAATTAATTTTAAATTATAATTTCAAAAGTCTGTCTTTAATTCTGTTTATGGCACATCATTATTTATCCTTTAATTAAGATTCTATATCCTTTTCCCCGTGATTTATTTATAGCTGTGAGTGATAAAATATATATAATAATGTTTTTCTACTTCAAAATGGGTAACAGTTCATATTTAACATATAATGAATTTTTTCATAGAATTTCACAATATAAATCTCATTTGTCAAATTGTATACATTTTTATTACATTCTATACAACTGTTCAATTTCATAGTATTTTGACAAAGAATAAAGAAAACATACCTACATTACTACATTCTGAGATTCTGGTTTTTAGAAAAGTGGTTTGCTTTCTCCCTTTCTTATTACATACTTTCAGAAAGCATGTATTTCGGGGCACCTGGGTGGCTCAGTCGGTTGAGTGTCCGACTTTGGCTCAGGTCATGATCTCGTGATCTGTGAGTTCGAGCCCCGCGTCGGGCTCTGTGCTGACAGCTCAAAGCCTGGAGCCTGTTTCAGATTCTGTGTCTCCCTCTCTCTCTGCCCCTCCCCTGCTCATGCTCTCTCTCTCTCTCTCTATCTCTCTCTGTCAAAAATAAATAAACATTAAAAAAAAATTTTTTAGGGGCGCCTGGGTGGCTGTCGGTTGGGCGTTCAACTTTGGCTCAGGTCATGATCCCCTGGTTTGTGGGTTTGAGCCCCACGTTGGGTTCAGTGCTGACAGCTCAGAGCCTGGAACCTGCTTCAGATTCTATGTCTCTCTCTGTCTCTGCCCCTCCCCTGCTTGTGCGCTGTCTCTTTCTGTCTCTCAAAAATGAATAAATGTAAAAAAAAAAAAATTAAAAAAAAATTTTTAGAAAGCATGTATTTCTGACATATATGCTATAAGACACAAGAGAAACGAGACAGATAGAGAAAAATAAATGAAACTTTCTAAGTGAAAATGCTGTTATGAAATATATATTTAGTTTATTGTAACAATCTAGTTCCAGATTGAAGTGATTCGTAAAATCCATGTTTTACTGTTCCTTTTGCTCTGATTAGCAAGCCACCAATCTGTTTTCTGATTTTCTGTACCCCTACCGTAACACCACAAAAGCTATTCCTGCCCAATATCTTAATGATGAGATTAAATTTGCCATTTTAAGAAAAACTGCTCAACTCTCAAAATGTGAAGCTGGATGTTGTATTATGCACAGCTATAAATCTCTTTGGACCTAATATTCCAAGATAAAAATAATAATAATAAAACACTTATGGAATGTGGTACTAGCTGTGTTTTTACCAACAGGACACCAAGGAAAAGTAGTAGGATTGTAGATAGAAATTCAGACCAACTTACCACATAAAAACATATATACTATATATATAATATAACTAAATAAATAATATAACTAAATAAATAAAAACATATATACTATATATATATAAGTATATATAGTATATATATATAATTATATATAGTATATATATAGTGTGTATATATATATAATTATATATAGTATATATATATGTGTATATATATACACATATATATGTATATATACACATATATATATACATTTTTATTACATTATATATATATATACATTTTATTACATTATATATATATATATATATACCTATATATATATATATAAAATACACACACACACACACACACACACACACACACACACACAATGCCTGAATCTTTAATGTCTGGGGAAAGTAAGTGATATTAGCACTTTACATCATACCCTTAATCTGGCTAAAATTCTACTTACTCCAACCTAGTATGGCCTCCGTGGTTTCAAAATCAACATTCTTACCACCATCATATCTACAGAGTCTCCTGTAACACCTCTGTGTTCATGTTCTACTTTGATTCCAGCTGCCTGCCTTCTTTTGTCCCACTGCTTCCTCTTCCCTTCCTTCCACCTCCACTGGCTCCGTATTGCTTTCCCTTCCCCCTTTATTCTATTTTTCATCCGACACAGAAGACCTTACACACTATTTTTCAACCTCTGCACTACAGAGCTGTGTGTGCTTGGCACACTACAGCCTGGGAACCAAATCCAGGCCACCGCCCCTCATTGTAAATAAAGTTTTATTGAAACACATGACACCCATTCATTTACCTATTATCTTTGGCTGTTTTCCTGCGACCATGACAGAGTCGAATAGTTGAGAAAGAGACCATCTGGTCCACGAAGCCTAAAATATTTACTATGTGACCCTTTCCAGAAAATGTTGGCCATCCTCTGCCTTAAAAGTATAGAAGAAGGAAAGACAATATTTTTCACCATCTGTAAAGTTTTTTAAATAACCACATCTCACCAGAGAATACATGAACAATCCTTAGCAGGTCAACCTTCTATCAGTAACACAGGATGCCATTTCACAGATACTTGCTGGCTTCTTTTTTCATAAATAAGTGTTTCATAAATAAGTAAGTGTCCTATCTCCTGATCTAGTTCCAAGTTTCAGGTAGTCTAGTGTAAAACTTGACTGGGTCTAACTTTCCTGGCACATAGTCTAATGCCTAATCAACATAACATTTGGTTCAACAAGTAGAATAGGCACACTGGAGAGGCTTTTGTAAAAAGAAAGAGAAGGGAGGGCATCGGCCAGAGTTAATTATATACTCTGTAATAACAGTAGCGGAAAGAAAAACGCTATGCATACAGAGGCTCGCGGTATGCGATCAAATAAGAACGTCATTCCAAACTCAAAGTCTACAAGGCAGGAGAAAGAGAGAATAGAATAAAAAAGATAATTAGCGGTTCCAGGACTCTGGTGTGTGCCTAGTGATAGAAGCAGGGATTCAAGCTCGTCAATGCAATGCAGATGACATTCACATCCTGAACAGTTACATCTAACAACAACACTGGGTTTTGTTTGTTTGTTTGTTTTTTCCTTTCCTTTGTTGTCTGGCAATCTTAGCAAAAAATGTGTAAGTTTCATAAAAGTAGTTTTGTGATAAGTAATGGAGACTATTATTTAGACATCCTTATTTTCCTCCATAGTTTCACTGGACCTGTGGGCATTCTCATTCATTCATGTTTTCTTTCTGCCACAGCCTGACACTGACACACAGACACACACGCACGCACACATGCACACGCACGCACGCACGCACATACACGTTACACTGAGAGACAAGTTACCTGGGCAGCAATCATCCTTATACAATGGTCACCATTTCACACGGAAAATCCCCAAACTATGATGTCCCAAGATACATGCAACAGTTCCAGCTGTGCTCCACACCCACAGGAAGGAGAAGCAGGCACTCCATTGACAGTGCAGCAAACACACGCACTCATAATTTGAAAAGGCGGAAGTGAGAAACTAGGCTTCTCTTGCTGGCAGGTTATTTAACTTAACCTACAACTCTGGAGCAGAGCCAGAACTCTCCAATGACTGCCAGCTGCTGTCACCAGAAAAGAGGGCAAATCCACCACCGCCACCACCACCACCCCACACGTTAATAGTCACATCCCAATTACGGATCTAAAAAATGGATCTCTTGAATCAAATTATCAAGCTGGCTACATCCCAGTTAAGGATCTGAAAAACCGAACGCTCAAAATCAAATTACCAAGCTGGAAAACAGAGTGATTTGATCACGGGCATCTTATAAAGGCATGAGAAATCTGTGGTGTAGGTTATATCCCATAGAATGCACCCCACAAATAGATGGCTGCGACCTTGAGCTATTTAAGCAAACATAAAACCTATACCCAGAATAGAGAAATATGTTTATGAATTGTTAACAGTCCTCCACACAGAGATATTTTCTTTCCCAGGGTAAATTATTTCAGAGGATAAAGGCAGCTGCACACTGAAATTAGTTATTTAGATGTGTTTAGGCTAAAACCTGTTAAGCACATGTCCGTGACATTCTGTAGTGTCTTATCTTTACTTTGTCAAGGTTTTTAAATCCCTCTTGAGCGGGAGTACCATTTTTAGCTTGGCTAGGTCAGAATGACACTGAACAATATGAATGATGACACACAAGACAGCTATATGGACAGAGTTGTCATCAGCAAGCCAGCTGTGCTAACACCTGTAAGTCCTGCACAGCTGATCTTCAGGACCAATATCCGGAAACTAAGAATGAAGAGGAGTTCAAAGATCACAAGTCACATTCAGAGAGTCAGTAACGAGTCACTAAAAATTGCGGTTTTAGAGGCATGAAATCATAGTTCAACTTTTAAAATGCTATCGGCTTTATGAATTAAAAGCTATTCTGTGGTGTTTATATTCCTTACAAATTCACTGAAAACTAAAAATCAAAGACAACTATGTACTATTTGGGTTAACCATTTTTAAGATAAGATTATGAAATCATATTTAAAGATTTGGCAAGATAGTGTCTTCACCTGTCAGATTCTGTTTGACTCTAATCTATTCCAGAATCCACTCTAACAAAAGAAGTAATCATCCTTCTACTTCATAGGAGTCGAACCAGCTAGAAACAGGTTATAACAGGACATTTACACCCCGTAAATTTGTTGCTAGCATACCTCTCTTTCCTGGAGACATTCTTATAATCAAATCTAGGCTTTCTCCTCTAGCACTTGATTAGGCAAAATAAATACACATGCTATTTTTAGCAGTCAAATAAACAAAGGAAAATCAGCAAGACTTCCATTGAAATCTAGAGATGGCTTTAGTTTTATTTAGAGACTGGGTGACGGTAAAATTTGACTCATTCAACAAACATTCATTAAGTGCCTACTGGGTACCAGGCGCCGTGATAGATGCTGAGCATATAAAAATTAAGGAGACAGAGTTCCATCCCTCAAGGACTTCAAACTCTCGTGGCATAATTAATCTCTCAAAATGCATTTGCTAGCCTCCCATTTATCTATAATGTCTTGTTTCTCCTATCAATTGCTACACTGCCTTCTTTCTTTGCCAGTGAGTATTACATTAATCAATCTCAAACCTTTATCTTTAGCCTGACTTTTTCCCTGCGGTCCAGACTCACATATCCTGCTGATCACTCCACATTACCTTAAACTTGGGTATTTCCAAAACAAAACGCATCATTGTCTCCCTTCTTCTCCTTACCAAAAAAAAAAAAAAAAAGCCTGCTCCTCTTTTTGTACTCCCAACATCAGTTGATCTCACTGCCCATACTGGGAGTTATCCTCCGTTGCCTTCTCATCTTCATTTGTCATTTTACTAAGTTTCACATCCTTTTCTCTGACACCACCCATCCTCACTACCCTGGTCCAAACCTTCTCCTGCTTTCACTGAGCCTAGACCCATGGCTCTTAAAACCATTTCATTACGATATCCAGTCTGCAAATATGCCTTCCAGAACCCAGATTCAATAAGAAACCTGACCACATTCATCCCTAGCGTAAACCCTGGTTTACTCCCACTGCCTCCAAGATAAAGATCCAAGGTCTTAGATGGGGAAAAAAAAAAAAAAAACCAACGAACAAAACAAGAGTTCTGCTATGACCTGGCTTCCAAGTGCCTCATTCGGACTCATCTCTTGCATTCTCCTTGCACTCACTGCTGAACGGAGGATGTCTGGCTATTCGTGCCACCATGAACTTGCACACGCTATTCTCTCTGCTGGAATGCCTTTCCCGTCTTCCCTCACACTTCAGCCCCATCAGGGCATTCATTCTTTTCTAGGAAACCTCCAGCCAACCCGTGAGTTTTCTAGGTATGCATCATAGATGAATAACTATCTAAATGGATGTCGAACTGCATCTTACGGATCCGTGTTTACCATGGTATACTGCAATTATCTGTGTCTCTGCCTTGAGGGAAAGGACTAAGCTATATATATATACATATATATGTATGTGTGTATATATACACACATACATATATATGTATATATACATACATATGTACATATATACATATGTATATATACATACATATGTGTATACATATATGTATATGTATATGTGTATATATACGTGTGTGTGTGTGTATATAATTTTTTGTTGTTTGTTTCCCCAAAACTGGTACAGCTCCAGAATATAATACACATTTAAAAAGCATTTGTCAAACTCAACTATTCACATTAAATATTGTGTTTTATGATGGATTAGAGGTTTTAAGTAACTTTACTATAGAAAGGAATCTAAAAGAACATCAGCAAAAATTCCTGTGGCTTCCTAGTTATTGTTTCAGTGTCATTTCAGCCTGATAAATTTACAGGGCTTATAGATGCAAGGTCTTCTAGAGCCTTCTGAGGCTTCTGGATTGTGACTTCCTGTTTTATCTTTCAGACATTTTACTGAAAAGGCAGCTAATACTTCTGAGTAAATGTTCAGAGGTACCTTTAAAGTTCATAGGCTACTGCAATCATATACAGGAAACACTGTAGTTAATCGTTCCGAACTCATAGGATTCAAGCAACCTCTGTAAGTCTCAAGAATCCAGCCATTCTGCTAACTTGACAATAATAAAAAATGACTCCAAAAAAAGTTCATTCTTCTCTACATTCCAATTTTACCTAAATTTACTTACTTTTACTCCCTGCTATAGTATAAACCAAGACATCTCTCTGTTAAGCACTTGGTTATCGCCCAATAAATACTTACTTTTCTCATACCTAACCCTAAATAATTCAGATATTATCCTGTACATCCACTCATTATCTTATCCTGAACGTTATTTTAAATATAATTATGGTAGTTTCTTTTTCTCAAAATAGAAATACTTAAGCATGTTTGGAGAGCCTCTTAATGTAAAGAAGAAATCAATTCCTGAGAGTCTTTGTTATCAGTAATATTAGAAACCTACTAGTAAAGTCATTAGGAAAACAAAAGTATATGACTTTAGGGAATGATGTTAGCAAAAATGGTGTAATAAGGAATTCCAAAAACCAGTTCCTACACAAAAACAATGAATACACTGACAAAATTTGTCAGAATCAACTTTTGCAGAACTCTAGAAACTAATTGAAACTTTATAGCAACCAAGCAAAAGCTTAATCAAGAAAAAAAAAACCCTGAATCTCAGTATGTAAGGAAATCTCTGTTGATAAACCAGCAGAGCACGAAGTTAACAGAACAGCGATTTCAGTGGCCCTACCTGACGAAGAATACAGACTTTACACAGAGATGAAAAATAAAGCTCACGGAACACAATACTGTCATAATATTGTATGGTGACAGAGGGTGACCACTTAACATGGTGAGCACTAAGTAACGTACAGAATTGTCAAATCACTATGTTGCGTGCCTGAACCTGATATAACATTGTCTGTCAACTATGCTTCAATAATAAATATTTTCAAAAAAAGAATACAAACTTAAAAAAATTAGTGCAGTAAAGTCACTGACCAAACAAAAACCACCACAGTAAGCAGAAACAACTAACACCGGGGATGGAAGAGAATCTGATTTCCAGAGTTGCCACATTGCACTATTCAAAATATCCACTTTTCAACAAGAAATTATGAAGTTTTCAACGAAATAAGAAAGTCTAGCCCACACACAATAAAAACAGAAACTAATGGGAACTGTCCCCGAGGAAGCCTCAACATTGGATTTATCACACGATGACTTTAAATCGTTTATTTCAAATATGCTTAAAGTACTAAGGGAAACCATGTACAAAAAAACAAAGGAAACTATAAGAACAATGTCTTCCAAAATAGAAAATACAAACACAGAGATAGAAAGTATAAAAGGGAACCAAATAGAAATTTCAGAGTTGACACATTCAAAGTGTTTAATGGGGGGGGGGGGGGGGGGGGGAGACTATCAACCAAGAATTCTATATCCAACAAAAATACTCTTTAAAAATGAAAAAGAAATTATCCAAGATAAACAAAAGCTGAGGGTGTTCATCACCACTAGACCTGCCTTAGGAGAAATGCTAAAGGGAGTCCTTCAGCCTGAAATGAAAAAACACCAGACAGTAATTCCAATCCACATGGAGAAATAAAGAGCACTCATATAAAAAACTGCACGGGTATATATAAAAGTCAGTAATAATGTATTATTTATTTGTAACTCCTCTTTTTTTCCCATGTTATTTAAAACTACATAAAACAATAATAATAAACTATGTTGATGGGCACACAATATATAAAGCTGTAATTTGTGACATTAACAACATAAGGGAAGGATGGAGCTACATAGGGGCAAGGTTTTTATCTACTACTGAAACTAAGGTTATTAATTCAAAGTAGACTGCTAAGAATTAAGATATTAATTGTAATCTCCAAGGCCACCACTAAGAAAATAACTAAAAATATATAGCAAAACAAGAGAGAAGGAAAACAAATGTTATACTACAAAACATCTATCTATCACACAATAAAAGGGAGGAGACTAAAACAGAAATTGAGGAATATAGATATAAAACATATAGAAAAAAAGGAAAATGACAGAAGTCTTTCCATATCACTAATCATATTAAATGTAAGTTGATTAAACTCTCCAATTAAAAGTCAAAGATTGGCAGACTGTGTTAAAAAAAAAAAAAAAGATTAATTATAGGGGCGCCTGGGTGGCTCAGTCAGTTAAGTGACTTCAACTCAGGTCATGACCTCATGGTTTGTGAGTTCGAGCCCCGCGTCAGGCTCTATGCTGACAAGCTTGGAGCCTGGAGCCTGCTTCGGATTCTGTGTCTCCCTCTCTCTCTGCCCCTCCTGCTCTGTCTCTGTCTCTCTCAAAAATAAAATAAAATAAAACATTAAAAAAAATTTTTTTTAATGATTAATTATATGTTGTATACAAGAGGTATCTTAGATACAAAGACACAGATAAATTGAAAGTAGAAGGATACAAAGACACAGATAAATTGAAAGTAGAAGGATATGGGTGCCTGGGTGGCTTGGGTGGCTCAGGTGGTTGAGCATCCAACTTTTGGCTTCAGTTCAGGTCATGATCTCAGTTTGTGAGATCAAGCTCCACGTCAGGTTCTGTGCTGACATTGTAAAGCCTGCTTGGGATTCTCTCTCTCCTTCTCTCTCTGTTCCTCCTGTACACACACATGCATGTGCATGCTCTCTCTCTCTCTCTCAAAACAAATAAACTTAAAAAAAAAGAAATTAGAAGGATAGAAAAAAGATATTCCATGCAAAGAGTAACCAAAAGAGAGCTGGAACGGCTATACTAACATACGCAACACACTTTAAGACAAAAAATGTTACAAGAGACAAAAAAAATTCTATGATAATAAAAAAATCAATCCACCAAGTAGATACAACAATTTCCAGATATATATGCACCTGACAACAGAATCTCAGTGAAATCTCAGTGAAAGCAGAGCTCACACAAAAATTTTTAGTTGCAAATACCTACGTTAAAAAAGAAGAAAGATCTCAAGTCAATAACCTCTTTTACCTGAGGGACATAGAAAGAGAAGAGCAAACTAAGCCCAAACCAAACCAAAAAAAGAAATAATAAAGAATGGTGTACAGATAATAGAGAATAGAAAAATAACAGAGCACATCAAGAAAACCAAATCTGATTCCTTGGCAAGGTCAACAACATCGACAAACTTTAGCCTTGCCAAGAAAAAAAGATTAATTAATTACTATAATCAGGAATAAGTGTGAGGACATTACTAGTGATCTTACAGAAATAAAAAACAATACTAAGAAAATGAACAATGTCAACAAATGAGGTAACCTAGATGAACCAAACAAATTCCTGGAAACACATAAAGTACCAAAACAGACTAAAAAAGAAGCAGAAAATCTGAACACATGTATTCCAAGGAAAAAGAATGAATACGTAAGTAAAAACCTTCCAATAACAAAAATCCCAGGACTAGATAGTTTCATTGGTAAACTTTACCAAATGTTTAAAAAATTAACACCAATCCTTCTCAAACTCTCCTCCAAAAAAATTGAAGGAGAAGGGACACTTCCTAACTCATTCTATGAGGCCAGCATTACTCTGATACCAAAGCCAGACAAAGCTATCACCAGAAAACTATAGACCAATATCCTTATGAACATAGATGCAAAAATCCTCAAAAATAAATACTGGCAAACCAAATCTAGCAACATATTCAAACAACTACACATGATAACCAAGTGATATTTATAACAGGAATGCAAGCATGGTTCAACATACATAAATCAATCTACGTAGTACCCAACATTAATAGAATGAAGGTTGAAAATAAAGATCATTACATTTGATGTAGAAAGAGCATTTGACAAAACCCAACAACCTTTTATAAGAAAAATTCAAAAAACCAGGAAGAGAAAAGAACTTCCTCAATCTGATAAAGGCATGCTCCTAATATCATACTTAATGGTGTAAGTCCAAAAGCTTTCCCCCTAAGATTAGGAAGAATGCAAAGATATCTGTTGTCATCTCACCGCTAGAACTCGAAGTCTTAAGCAGGAAATTAGGCAAAAACAAAAATAACAACAACAACAACAACAAATAAACAAAAAACAATAAAATCAAGGCATCCAAACCAGAAAGAATAAATATCTTTATTTGTAGATGACATGATCTTATATAGAGAAATCCTAAAGAACCCTCAAAAGAAATTATTAGAGCTAAAAAATTCAGCCAAGTTGCAAGATACAAAAGCAACATATAAAAATCACTCATATTTCTAAATGCTAATAATTAGGAACCAATAAATTAAGAAAATACAATAGTATAAAGAATAAAATACTTAAAAATAAATTTAAGCAAGAAGGCGAAAAACTTGTACACTGAAAACTACAAAACACTGTTGAAAATAATTAGAGAAGATCTAAATAAATGGAAAGGCATCCCACGTCATGGCAAAACTTAATGGTAAGAAGGAAGTACTATCAAAATTCAAATTGTCCTCTTCGGAAATGGACAAGCTGATTCTAAAATTCATATGTAATTACAAGGAATCCTGAAAAGCCAAAACAAATCCTGAAAGAAAAATCCAAAGTTGGAAGACTCACATTTCTTAATTTCAAAATTTACTACAAAACCACAGTGACCAAAACAGTGTGGTAGATCAATGGAACAGAATTGAAAGTCCAGAAATAAAAGAAAACATCTATAGTCAATAGATTTTCAACACAGGTACTGAGATCATTGGGGGAATTAAAGGTCTTTTTAACAAATGCTGTAGGAATAACTCAAGTTTGGGCTTTGTATTACACCAGTACAAAAATTAACTCAACATGGACCAAAGCCTAAATATAAGAGTTAATAGAAAGTGTAACTCCAAAGTTTGTAGTTTAAACTCCAGAGAATTTAACACTATAAAACTCTTTGGAGAAAACATAGGGAAAAATCTTCATGATCTTGGATATGACAATGAATGTATTCTTAGATAAGAATCCAAAAACATGATCTGCAAAAGAAAAAAAATGGACTTCATCAAAATTTAAAAAACTTTTTTGGGGTGCCTGGGTGGCTCAGTCGGTTAAGTGTCTGACTTCGGCTCAGGTCATGATCTCATGGTTCGTGAGTTCAAGCCCCACATCGGGCTCTTTGCTGACAGCTCAGAGCCTGGAGCCTGCTTCGGATTCTGTGTCTGCCTCTCTCTCTGCCTCTCCCACGCTCACACTCTGACCTGTCTCTCAAAAATAAATAAACATTGAAAAAAAATTTTAAATAATAATAAAAATAAAAAACTTTTTCATCAAAGGACACTATCAAGAAAGTAAAAAGACATCCTATGGAATGGAATAAGAAGGTATAGGAGTGACTGCTTAATTTGTCTGGATTTCTTTTTGAGGTGATAAAAATATTCTGAAAACAGAGTTGTGATAATTGCACAACACTATGAATGCATTGGAAGCCACGGAATTGTACATTTTAAAATGGTTAAAATGGTTACTTTTTTTTAATTTAATACTTCTGTTTTTTTCCCAAACATCTGAGAGTTCAACTAAATAGAGAAGTGTGTGCATCAAAAATGCACCTCATGGAAAGTTGTGATTTTGTTTTCTTTTGTTATTTTTCTTAACCCAATAACCGGAAATTAGCCCCAAAAAAGTTCCTTAATAAAAAGTTAACTTCTGGCCTACATTAAAAAGTCACAATACATACATACATATATTTACATGAAATTAAAATAAAACATCTGTTTCTTTGAAATAAGGTACATGCTTTCAAATGAAAATGACTGGCCTTCCTTATTAAATACTAGTATCGGTCCCAAATGGAATTTTAAAATTAATATCCACTCAACTGCTTTACAATACAGTTTCAGGATTTGAAAAGTTGAATGTAGTGCATCAAGTTTAAAAAATAACAAATATAGGGGCACCTGGGTGGCTCAATCAGTTGAGCATCGGACTCTTGATTTGGGTTCAGGTCATGATTTCACGGTGCATCCATTCGAGCCCCACATGGGGCTCTGTGCTGCGCAGAGCCTGCTTCAGATCCTCTGTCTCCCTCTCTCTCTGCCCCTCACCTGCTTATGTGTACTCTCTCTCTCTCAAAAATAAATAAACGTTAAAAAAAGAGAAATATAAATAGCTACGCTATTTTGGCTATGCACAGTAAACTACTCTGAAGAGTTTGGATGCAACCACAACCATTTTAACCATGAAAGAGCCCAGACCCTCCTTTTGTACCACTCCCAGTTTCTCCAAGGTGGCAAAATGCCTCTGGACAGTCCGAAGGGGCCACAAAAATAAACTTGCAAAAGCTGGCATGAGGACAGCAGGCAACACCAGTGGGCTGGCATGAGCGATTCTCTGGGCCACTTCTTTAGCATCCTTTCATTCACACCTAAACTTCATAGAACAGAGAATTAGCCCAACCATCAATTAGCCTTCCCTACATTTTTACTTCAAGCTTGAAAAGTAATTGATAATTTAAAAACCACTATGTAAACAGAAATTTCCAGAGACATCAATTAAAATAATTAACTAAATCTGAAGGGGAAAAAAGCTATAAACCAAAAATAAACCTACAGCAGTTCTAGGCCAATTTTATAGATATCTTTCTTTCCATATGACACATAAACCCAAAAGATGAACTGCAACTGAAGAAATGTATGATTATAATTGTCCTATTGCAGTCTTGATCGTATTTAAAATATGTATTTTGCCACTCTCACAATGAAAGGATAAGGTACAACATTTATGTTCCATACTGATGATGGTTTTTCTCTGATGTCAAAGTCCACTCCTCACTGTAGATGCCACCCAACATTTGTTTTCCTCTAGCTGGGAAAATGAACAAACAATTCAAGGCAACATCAACTATATAAAAAGTTATGCTATATGTATGACATGACCGATTTCTCCTTTCAAAGATTTCACCAAGTACAAAAAAAAAAATCTAACCAAAGATGTCTTTTTTTCCTACCAATCAAATTTCAGATTTCTAGCATATATGGATTTGATGTAACTATGTCTAAACTAAACTTTTTTAAATGGGGAGAGGGACAAATCACAGTTTCAAACAATACTACTTTAAAACATAGCATTCAGAATGTTAGATTTTTTTGAAAGTGCTTTGGGTGATATGAAATAATGCTAATCACTTTCAGTATCTAAAAGAATACACAGGCCTAGTTTTTTCCACAAGGTTAAAGTGTATTAAGTATTAGTTTGCTAATGTTTATTTAATATCTCCTTAAAAAGATTTGTTTTGGGGTATTTTTAAGTGATTTCCAAACTATATTATATAATAAATTTAATTCCAAGAATTATTCGAAATATGATTCATTCATGAATTCCATATATCTTAAAAGTACTAGGTAATTATGTTTCCAAGAAATTGTCTATTAGACAATAACATTAATAACATAATAACATAATTAATAACAACATAAATAACATTTCTCTAATGAAAATGTTTAATGAAATAATGAACACATCTTTGAATCTGGAATGTTAACAAAAAACACAGTTAATATAAGTTCTTAGTAATATCATAACATCCTTAAACGCTACTCATCATTACAAATTAAAAGCTAACTTAACACATTTTGTAAGAAGGAAAATTACAACTTGAAAACCACTGCCAGGTACATATCATTATGCCTCCTCTATGTATACATACATATGATGGTAGGTTTGAGAGCGGTAAGAGGTTAGACAGTGTGGTCAAACATTTTATCATTATGAGACATGTAAGAATCAGAATGACCTCTGGTTCAGTCAGCCAAGACCACCAATAACTCAAGTGCAATTATACCAGTTTGGGGAAACCACTATTTCCATAGTTTTAGCAAGGACATAAGTAAATTCTGAAGAAAGTTATGCAATACAGCATTGTATAATACAAGTTGTTAGTCATTTGGAAGGACCTTTTTGTGAATTTATTGTCTAAGAAAGTTACAAAATTAAGTAAAGTATCTTGAGGTTAATAAAACTGATAACTAGGAAAACAATGTCATAACACAAGTTGAACAATATTGAAGAAAAATTATACTACCTTATGAAGCATATTTTCTACTGTTCTCATATGATTGGCAACACATTCTTTGTCTCTAGAAAATAAATTAAAATTAGGTATTAGTAAAACCCAAGCCTTACAACAACTGTTACACATTGTAGGATAAGTCGCTATTATTGAAAAACATGGGTTGGTTATTATTGCACTCTTTCTAAAAGTGCAAAATCCAACCATATTCACTGGTATATTTCCACATTTTACCCTTACCTTTAGTTATATTGCCTGCCATAAATTAGAGGGGGGAAAAAATCTTAAGGATATCCTCAAAGTGGAAAAAAAAAAAAAGTGAAAAAAGGAAAAGAAACCATGATTATATTATTGGTTTAAAATGTGCTAGAAAGGCTAAACTTTTATTCTTTTGATTTCTAATGAAGGAGATTTTAAAAATCATAGTGGTGGAGATATATCATGAATGGCCATATTATGCAAAATAATATTTTCCTTTCTACATAGGCTCTTTGTGTTACAATAATTGCACAAAAACCCTCTTCTATGACCTTGACCAGAAACATGTAAAGTTACTAGTTTCTTCTAACAGCTCTGTAGGTTGAATTTAGCCTTAATAATGAAATAAGAAGTTTAGATGTACAGAATAGGGAATATAATCAATATTGGAAGAATATTTTTAGTGAGTGATAGTTTTATCATGGTGATGACTTCACAGTGTATACAAAAGTTGAATCACTATGTTGTATACCTGAATATAATATTGAATGCCAACTACACATCAATATAAATACAATTAAATTAAAAGTTTGGATGAAAATGCTGAAGACAAAATTTAATGGTCATTTATAAATTGAAAATGTATGAGCTCTCCAAATTTCAAATTAACTTTCTTTTGTGTTACAAGGACATGTGATCATGGTCACAGATCACAGACATTACAGAGCTTTACAATTTTCCAAAGAACTACTGGTGGGTATTCAAACCTAGCAATATTTTGATCTTGTGTAAACTCATTTTTTCATTATGTGTGAGCAATTTCCCAAGCCCAATGGCAAAGCTGTAGATATCCTAGAGGGCAGATTCCCTGTTTTGTGATTTAGTTTACAGACTACATTCATATTTCACAATATTTGATGCTTAACAAGAGTCTGTCTCAAAAAAATTTTAATTTATATATATATATATATATACACACATATATACACACATATGTATACACACATACATGTATATATGTATATATATACATACATACATATATGTATACACACACACACACACACACACACACACACATACACATATATATGTAATTACAGGAGTCCAGAATTCCAAATTCAGAAAACACCGAGTTTATTAAAATTAGATGTTTCTTTAATCCATAAATAGATTTTCTTTAAGCCATGCTGTTGTACAAAGGGCTGTCCTAAAGTATTCCATGAAATTTGATTTGAGGAACAAATAAAAATACCCAAGAGAATTGTTCAATTTGAACTTCAGAGTGTATGTCAACTTGATTACCTGGTAAAAGGAAAACCACTCTCATCACATTTACATAGATGCCCACTCTAAAAACAGTATGTTTTTTTCTGTTGGACATATTAGAATATACAGCTATAAAATTAAGTGACTTTTCCATGATCAATGTGTTTTATTGCACTTAAGAAGATGCTATGATATATATGTTGATTATATATTAACATTTTTTATGGAACTATGACTTGCAATATTGGTATATTATATGCCGAGCAAAATTTGGGGGGCAATGGGGCAGAAGGGAATGGGGAATATGTGATAGAAGGAACTGTGAAAAACTTCTGAATAAAGTGTATTCCATTTCATATTAATGAAATCATGGTTTCAAACATGTAACAGTACAACAGAGCCCAAAATACACATAATTAGAGGTTATATAGAACCTTATACTTTTCTGAGGTTTCTCAATAAAATATACAGTTAGCATGTTGAGTTAAGAGTTTTCTTTTTTGAGGATATATCAGAGAATTTCAAAGAGAGACAGCTGTACTTTTGTTTTCTAACACTGTATTATCCAGGGCTAAAACCCGGAGCATGAAAGTAAGAATTGATCTTTTGTCTGTTTTAAGTGATCTCCCCAAGGTCCGAATGCTCACTTGGCTGCCATGCGGAGGGCACTCTCTGCATCGTGGATGTTCTCCTCCAGTCGACGCTTGTCCTGCTCCAGCTGGGTAAGATGTCTATTGAGCTGACGCAGAGATTGATCTTTTCTTCTCAGCTCCATCTTTGCCTCGGAGAGACTCTGCAAGCAGACAGAAAACAGAGTTACTTGTCAGCCCTGATAATTAACTTCAATTTATGCCATAGGCTATTAAACAAAGAAGGATACAGACTGACTGAGAAGTAGACTTGGGTCATTACACATCAAGGTTTAACAAATTTTCTGCAAAAATTTTACATACTTACTAATTAGAAATGATAGATCCGAGAAGATTTTGAAAAATGTTTAGCTACAAAATACAACTCTATTTTATTTTTTCAAATACCGTAAGGCAAATACATCTTATTCTTACAAAAAAACATCTGATTATAAAAACCTCAAGTAGCATTTTCTTTGAATGATGACAAAATAAAGATTTTCAGGGGAGAAAGCACATGAAATTTAGAGTCTATGTAAAACAAGAACCATCATAAGCCCAAAGTGTGTTTGTGAGCGAGGGGAAGGTGGGTTAGGACACCTACATGAGAAGGGAGAACCCAAGATTTAAAAGTACCACCACTTTACTTATAAATATATCCAGAACAGGTGACTATGGGCATCTCAGGGAACAAACAAACTGGACTCCAAAATAAAACTCCCTTACTTCCCATTGAGTAACTCTCATGTCAAACATAGCCACACAAATGCAATCAACATGTTTCATCTAACAGAGAAAGTTGCAAATAATACTTGCATTCAGAGTTATTTGTGTCCCATAAATATTTTCCTAGCCACAGAACTATAAAATCTGTTGATGGATATTTTGCTATTTGCTTTAATCTGAAATATTCACGTAGCACAAAAATGTCAAGACGCAAGTGCCAAACTCCCTTTCGGGCTAAAGTTCTTAGAACCAGAACCTCACAATCTAAAGGAGTCTTTTCTAGACTTCATTCAAAATAATATAGGCATCACAGGATCCCTGAGCACTGAAACTTTGCTCATTCCTTTGCCTATGAAATTTCTAGGATATGAGCTTGTCAGTTTTTCAAGTGAATTTGCTATACAGTGAGCTAGCTAATCAATTGGTTACATGCACACAATATTTTTTCTTCTTTCTCAGAGTTTAGCCACACATGAATGTTCACAACATATATATATAATTGACAAAGCTATAATTTCATGTTTAAAATTCTCTCTACAGTATTCTCTTAAAGCATTCACAATAGATAGTACAGAAAACTCAAGCTGCCTGCACGGAGCTAAAACAATTCACTCTAAATGCTATACAACGAAAGCAATCATCAGCCAAATCAGGTGTTTTAAAATGTTAAAAGTTTTTTAATTCAGTATTTCCCTTTGCAAACAGTCAAGCTGCTTCCAGACAAGTACACGTTTAAAAAATAAAAAATAAGTAAACTGGGATTACTTATTAGACATTATATTTTATTTCAGCCTTTAGTATTATCAGATCTTCAAGAACATCCCACTATAGAAACAGTCACTGATTCAAACCGACTTTAAAAAGACAACAAAGAATAGATTTTTAAAGGCCACGCTAAACCTACGTATTTTGCACCAATGTTAAGATATTTAAAGGCATTGAAGTATTATGAGATTTCTTTATTTAAAAAAGTAAAATCCAGTTGAGTCCTGTTAAAGCCAGTATTTCTGACATCTTTCAGTTAATAAAAAATGCTGTTTTTCAGATATGAAGATAAAATTAATGACCCACTACTGGCTATGCATAAAGTTTGAATTCTTTTTCCAACAGAAATAACGGATTTGTGCCAATCCGTTCCAATGCTCTTGCTCAGTAGCTCCTAGGACTAGAGGTGTGTATCTGAGAGGGGTTTCAAGGTACTGTCTCCAGCCTTGTGCAGAGTGAAGCTCACTGGCCCAATCTGAGAGAAACCCCTGACCCTGGCAGCATTGTAAAGCCACACTTGCCTTTTCAGCCATCCTATGACATCCTTTCAAAGAAGATATATCTCACAGAATTAGAACTTCTACCATATGTCCAAATCTTCTTGTTTCCTCTGGCTTTCATTTTCCTCTCTCGGGGGAAATGGTGGGGGGCCCCCAAACTCTCCTAAAGCTCGCACTATTTCAGAATAGCTGAATTTAGCCCATTCTAAGACTGGAATTGCAGAAAACGAACACAAAGTGGTATAAACAAAGCTGCAGAGGTCACACATCCTTACTGTGAAAATGAAGAGATAATGATCAGAGCCACATAACGGAGAGAAACAGAACTCCGATTTTCAAAGAGTTGGGGTAGGTACAGTACAATGGGATCCGTATACATCAATGGGTTCTAAGGTTCATAAAGATGTGTGCAGAACATCAAAGTGATTCAGTAATATGTCTTTCCCCTGATAGTCACCTTTTTTTGTTTTTGATGACAAAATTAGAATCTTTAAAAACCTCAACACTGAGCTTTAAAGAAAGAAAAACATACTTAAGTGTGTGCGTATATAATGTACATAAAACATACGTACCTCCGCCATATACAATCTATAGCATATATTATATATTGACTTAAAATTTTAAGTGGAGCTTTGCTTTTCTCCTGTCCAGGTTTGTCTAATTAAAACCCATGATAAACTTTCTGGACTCTAATATTTCCAACCGAACAACTGAAACCAGGAGGGTGTGCCTCTAGGCAGCAAGGCAACAATGATAAGCAGCAGGTTAGCCACTAATTTCTCAACCAGGGTAGATTGTGAAAGTGTGATGTTCTGATATCCAAGAAACTGTTCAGGAGAGAATAGGATAAATCAAGTTTAATAACTCTGCTCCTAATTGTTCCCCCAATGCTCAACTCTAATTACTTGGAGAACTCTCCTGACTGTCACCTGATATTAAGTTGTTGGAGGCTGAGCCTGGAACAGCGAGATAATCAATAAACATTTAGTGGGGAGAAGAATGAAGATCCTGTTAAGCAGTGGGAACCTGCAGCACCCAAAGCCCTTCTGCTCATGAGAAAACCTGTGGGACAGCCATAGTGATTGCAAAGCAATAATCCAAAGCGCTGTTTTTAGGCCTTGAGGCCTTTAGGCAACAGTACATTTGAGGAAAAAAGGTTAACACGGTCACCCTAATTACAGCCCACTTTCACATACTTCATATATAAGCGAAGACAAGCCAATTAGGTAGAAAGGAAGATAAGGGAAGTTTTATTTGTATACTAATTAAACCCCTGATGAAATTAAAGGAAAAACATACAGCTCTGTAATTGTGTCTGAGAAAGGTCACTTCAGGTTCAGTTATCAGAACAGCACAGCCTTGAGATATTTCACTTAATCCGCAGTACAGCCCTCATTTTGTACTCAGGTCTTAATATTTACCAAAAAAAGAAAAAAAATTCAAAGCCTGATACCGCATTTATCTTTAAACTGTGTTGCGAACAATTTTAGCCATTAGAAAGCTAATGCTAAACGTGATAACGAGAGTGTTTTAAAAAGACACACTAATATTCTGCCTGTATAAGAACTGATGGCACAAGTCTAAGTTTTCACCTTAAAGCCAAAATGTTTTAAAGCGAAACGTTCTACAACAAAATCCCAAACTGACTGTATATCCGAAGCTATTCTGCAATATGTCGACTGTATTTCTTTGGATGATGATGTCACTGCCCACCTTCATTTACGCCTCTCATAGTCCAGGGCGGGGAAAGCCAATGCTTTCACTAAGCTACTTATGAGAAGATATTTTTACATCTGGTTATGTTCCTAAGGTGATCATGAAAAGCTACTTATTGCTAATGAAAGCTGGCAAGAAAAATATAGGTGCCAAGGAAGTAGTTAAATATGGGGAAAGCTTAGGAGCAGAATACATGGTAGATGCGAATATTTAAAAGACCCTCATAAGTTTTAAATGTCTCTTTTCTTATTTGAAGTGTCTGACGTTCCCATAATAAACATGTGTTACCACTGAGTAAGAGCACAAGTTATTTTTTAATGCACACATGATTTCATATTTCTAAAGCTTTAAGTGTTAATTTATTAAAGCTAACAATTTTTTTGATTGCAACTGTAAGCTAAAATGCTATTAGTGTGCACCTATGAAAATATTTTGTGCAGTGGAAATTTTTTTAATAACAGCTTTACGGAGATATAATTCACATACCACATAATTCACCTTTTTAAAGC
Source organism: Neofelis nebulosa (assembly GCF_028018385.1). Classification (NCBI taxonomy): domain Eukaryota; kingdom Metazoa; phylum Chordata; class Mammalia; order Carnivora; family Felidae; genus Neofelis; species Neofelis nebulosa. Next base: position 53,977,713 of record NC_080793.1, read on the forward strand.
GTACACTTCAGTGGGGTTTTGTGTATTCACAGAATTATGCAACCATCACCAGTCGAGGTCTTTTTTCAGGAGACGTTCTTTAAAAAAAAACTTCTCAAAACAACATGGCTACCCACATACAGTAGCTTCTATTTTGGCAAACTTGAATTGTAAGCTACACAAGGTATCCAAAGCCTATCATTTCGTTCAGTAATAGTTTCAAAAATACGAAAGTGAGAACACGAATTCCCTCAATCAGAATATTTGATTAATAAAGGTGGGATAGTACAAAAGTTAAGGTTATCTGAAAGAAGGTGCACACCTCTCCAATTAATAGTTCTGGATGTTCAGGGAATCATCCCACATAGTTCTCTCTCATGAGGGCACAGTACAGCAGTGCTTTAGACCATTAGGCCAGCTAGGAAGACCGAGCCCCGGGAGATACCGCTTTTATAGATTTTCTTTTGTCTAATGGGAAATATCTATGGATCCACATTCCTACAGACTAAAAGCTAATGGCTTATTCAATTTGGTATAAAAGTCAGTCATACAAAATGAAAGGCAAGACAACAACGCAAGTGTTATAAAGAATGAAGCTACATTTCCTAGGTCGGGGGAAAAAACATCTATAGCACATTTTTTAAAACTTTACTGCTGTTATGACCATAATTCATGAATAAACATTCCTAGATTGTGATAAATTGGGTAAAACATCTCAGGGCACTAAAACTAACATTGGGAAAGGAAACAGCACTGTCTTCAGCCTTACTCTAATAGTGTGACAACTAGAAAATTATATTAATCAAGAAGTGAGGAGCTGCTGGGTAGATCACACAAGGCAGGCTGCCACAGAAAGTATAAAGTTAAAGTGATACAACCACCAAGCTTATAACTGGGCACACAAGTCAGGGATGAAATTAGAGGACTCCATATTTTATAATAAAGCGTGAAAGTCTGTGAGATACGCAAGCAGACAATTTACAATAAATATAAGATAGTAAAAGATGCTGGTATGGTAAAATTAATACATGGATAAATTCCAGTTCTTAGTGTTCTATATTTTAGATGGATAGGTTGAATGAAAAGTTCCACAATTTTAAGTTGTCTTCCTTAGGAGCGCTATCTTTTATTGTTTTCTAATAAAAGTCTTATGCAGAATGTAATTGACATATTCGTAAGCTGGAGCTGCAGATGAAGTAACTCACCCACTTTTGGGGTTGAATAAATGACAGTCTGGTTAACACTCACACACGTCTAGTAAAACAATAGATGTGAAAGTGTCCTATAAACCAAAAAAGTCTACATAAATTTAATATGCATAATTAATGCAACACTTAACACTTCTCCATGTAGTGTCATTGCATGGCCTTCTTTAAATCCCAACCTATATGTGGCAACTTTTGAGTCTCCATATTATTTCACATCATATACACACACACACACACACACACACACACACACACATATAAACATATACAATTTTTTAATAACTATTTCTATGACACTTGAAAAGATAAAAGGAAATTAGCAAACTAAATGTAAAATAGCTTACTTTTACAAATAGGCCATATGGTTGATGATTATTAAAAAAAAAACGGAGCAAATGAAGCAATGAAATTTCACCTTTAAAATTTCAAAGTACGCTGTAAGATTTTGTTGTGTAATGGCTTACGGTTATTGGTACCACATTCTCACATATTCCTTTGTAAATGTCCTCTTACATTCCATCAGTTTATAAAAGGAAAAAGTTAATCCTTCCCAGTAAACGAACTGAAATTGATCAATAGTAAAATATAATGGAAAGAAAAGGAACCTCATAAAAGTGTTCAAAGTATATTGAATGCTGTTTGTTCTAAACCTCACATATGCACTACAACATTCTTGTAGACTAAAAGTGTTAGATGATAATAAGATATAGTGGGAGAGAAATAGCTGAAACACATTTTAAATGACAAAAAAAAAAAAAGGAGGATAATAAAGAGAATCATGAGAGCGCTCTCAACTGGAAAATACACTCTGAAAAGGACAGAACAGACCAGCGGTAGCTAGATTTATTGTGACACATGGCATGTAAGCAGTAATGTGGCAGTAATGTTTTCTCAGAGTAGAAAACAAACTGCATTTAGCTGCACTACAGACCTTACGAAACAGACACCGGCTGCAGGGGACAACCACCATACTGTTGCTGTAATAAAAATCAGCTTACGCAGCTTCCAAGTCCCCTCTGAGAATCCCTAAGAAATACGAGGGGATGGAACACACATAGGTTCTTCTGTTGGACCTTACCAGCTACAGACTACCCAGCAGGTCCCAGAAGCTTTACACAGATGATAGTCTTAGTCATGTGAAGGTCCAAGAAGTTGCTGAATTCCCTGGCAATATTTTAAGTGAGGCAAGCTATGAATTAGGTGGTAGAAAAGTATCATTTAGAATTAGATGCTGTTTTCAAATCGCTTGAGAATTACCTAAAACTACTGTCTAAGAAGAATTTGAAAAAAATATGAATAATTCATAAAGGGCTTCATATAGTTGGGTTGCTGACATTTAAATAAAAAGAAATTATTGTTGGAAGAATTTTTCAATTGTAAGAATTCTTTTTGTGATATAATTGAATAATATGTTAAGTAATCCTATACAATAATTAAAATACCCTCACATTAATATTTTCATTGTGATACAGAATTCAAATTACTCTCTTGAATATGCTATATATTAAATAAAACTAATGAAAGTAAATCAAATATCAGCTGAGTAAAAATTAATTATTTAAGAGAATCTGAAGGTCAAATTTAAATTAGAAAAATAAACTTAGGTTCTTTTAGACATAAATGTAAATACAACAAAGTCCAAGGTTTTTCTTAAAAGTTTATTCATGGGATGAATTTTTGTGTATTAAGTGTTCTACCACTGATTTCTATCTTAATTTTAGAGGTATTATCACAGGGGGGAAAGTTCTGAACAGCAAACCTTTACTAACATTGACTATCTGGAGCATTCTACCTTTGTATGAGGGCACTAGGCCTGTTCTTGAATAATGTCTGTCAGACTAAATGTTGAATAAATGTTTGTGATTATTCCCCAAGTCCTGGAAGCCGGGGGGGGGGGGGGGGCAGGGGGGGACATAGCTTGAGTGACAACTGAACCATATGATTGTCATCATACAAGCATCTCACAGTTACATTGATTAATTTTTCATAGTCCAATGAGACGGTTCACATTATCATTCCTATTTTACACACAAGGGAAAACTAAGAATCAGAGAAGTTAAGTAATGTTCCCAAGGTCCTATTAACTACTGCATGGGTTTATGCCAAAATGTGAGCCCAAGTCCTGGTACACTGAACCCTTATTCCTTATCCTGTGCCACAATGGTATTAGTAACCATCTCTCCAGATTTTCCATAAAAATCCATAAACTGGAAAATCCGCGTGGAAATGCAAAACCAATATTTCACCTATTTCTCAAGTAAGGCAAGGTATTCAAATCTATTTAAATGACAGCTTTCTATTTATATTGAAATAAACTTCAACAAGGACTTCAGCGCTATGTAATGGCACACTTTCCACATCAAAAATCAAAGCATGCATGGGGCGCCTGGGTGGCTCAGTCTGGTTAAGCGACCAACTTCAGTTCGGGTCATGATCTCATGGTTGGTCAGTTTGAGCCCCACATCGGGCTCTGTGCTGTAAGTGCAGAGCCTGCCTCAGATCCTCTGTCTCCTTCTCTCTGCCCTTGCTCTCTTTCTCTCTCAAAAATAAATAAACATTAAAATAAAATCAAAGCATGCACAATTCAAGATTGCCTGTATGAAAACATCATTTCTTAAATGCACTAATGAAATAAAAAAAATTAACATTTGGAAAGGATGAATTATATAGCACAGCACTGCAGTACAGAATTTCATATATTTCAAGACCACATTAGGCTGCTACTTTTTTTTAACCTTTTTAAATTTTTTTTTCAACGTTTTTTATTTATTTTTGGGACAGAGAGAGACAGAGCATGAACGGGGGAGGGGCAGAGAGAGAGGGAGACACAGAATCGGAAACAGGCTCCAGGCTCCGAGCCATCAGCCCAGAGCCTGACGCGGGGCTCGAACTCACGGACCGCAAGATCGTGACCTGGCTGAAGTCGGACGCTTAACCGACTGCGCCACCCAGGCGCCCCTTTTTAACCTTTTGAAAAGTAATGGAGTTCTCTTTCCTTTATAAGTTAGCAACAATAGCATTGAAGTTCCCTTGCAGATCTTGAGATCTGGCTGCCTAGTAAAACTTCAACTTCTATTTTTTTTTTATTTTTTTTAATGTTTATTTTTGAGACAGAGAGAGACAAAGCATGAATGGGGGAGGGTCAGAGAGAGGGAGACACAGAATCTGAAACAGGCTCCAGGCTCTGAGCTGTCAGCACAGAGCCCGACGCGGGGCTCGAACTCACGGACCGCGACATCATGACCTGAGCCGAAGTCGGCCGCTTAACCGACTGAGCCACCCAGGCGCCCCGGAAAACTTCAACTTCTAAAAGATTTACTATAGGATCTCCACACTATCGTAACATATATCAAGCTCTATAATATCAACACTTATAGCCAAATCCACCTGTTAAAGAGATCTTAGTGACTGTGTAAAAAGTCATCAACGTGCCTCATTTAATCCAAAAATGCCACCCTTAAAGAACCGACGCCATACAGATTGCATTTTAATATTATAGTAATGGAAGAATTAGTAGTTCGTACTGATATGTGTTCATCAAAGATGAGAAGAGAATTGCATTTGACTTTAAATGAATCCTATTATACTTACTTTGAAAGGAATAATGGGGAGAGCAAATGGAGGAAAGAAAAAGAATTGAACGACAGATCAACAATCCAAATCCAGTAGGTCTGGTGCCACTCCAAGTCATAAACATTCACCTGCAGCCAGCACGGAACAGGTGACATGAACAACTACCACAAAACCCGCTGTGACACCTGGTTGTCCCCACATATCTCTGACCCTGCAAATACCCTAACAAGGAAGTCAACATGAGAGGGATTCTCCTGTGTGGAAAATGTACTTTCATTCAACTTGACCCCTGAAAGAACACCAACCTCCTCATTCGGTGCCCAACTGAAGAAATGGCAATATATTCCAGGAAGAAAACCTGGCTGCCTTGAATTTGTTTAGAATATGTCATCTCTGATGTGGCCACACCTGAAGGGGCTTTTTAAAGGAATGAAGGGGCGCCTGGGTGGCTGGGTCGGTTAAGCGTCCGACTTCAGCTCAGGTCATGATCTCACAGACCGTGAGTTCGAGCCCCGCGTCGGGCTCTGGGCTGATGGCTCAGAGCCTGGAGCCTGCTTCCGATTCTGTGTCTCCCTCTCTGTCTGCCCCTCCCCCGTTCATGTCTGTCTCTCTCTGTCTCAAAAATAAACGTTAAAAAAAAAATTTTTTTTAATAAATAAATAAAAAATAAAAAAAAATAAAGGAATGAAAATAAATAGGAACAGTTTATTGAGTTGGGTGGACTGAAAGGAGTTGAAAGAAATAAAATGGCTTAATCATTTTTCCACTAATAACTTCAAATATTATTAGATTTCCCGAAGGAAAAAGACACTTTTTTTTTCAAAGATTTTATTTTCAAGTAATGTCTACACCCAACATGGGGCTCGGAACTTACAACCTTGAGATCAAGAGTTGGATGTTCTACTCACTGAGCCAGCCAGGCACCCCAAACACTTCTGATTATGCAAGATTTTTGCCTTACTTGCTGGTCCTAAAACCTAGCCTCAACACTGGATGTAACTTTACTGTATCTATCTGGATCATGCCTATCCATGCCATAGCCATAAATAATAATAATAATAATAATAATAATAATAATAGCTAACACTTCCTGTGTACTGATCTTATTAATACAATTAATCATTATAACAACTCTATGAAGTCAGTACTATTATTCCCACTTTACTTATGCGAGAACTCAACTAACTTGCCCAAGGTTACACAGAGCCAGAGTTCAAAACCAGGCTGAGTGAGATGTAAATAAATAAACACACAAAAACAAAGAATATACTCCTCTTGGAAGTGACTTCCTAACTAGAAAGACAAGAAGATATTTAGAAAGCAGTTGGTTTTCAAGCTAAGTGTTCAGTGTGGTAAAGATCATTTTCATCAGAATAAAATGGCACATCTGAGAAATACAAGAGGTAAGGCTTGGCTGAAGGATGCCATTGAGAATGGCAGGAGAAAAGACTAGAAAGGTACATATAGTCCAAGTGTGGTCAGAAAACCAGACTTTTAATCTTTCAAATGGTTTTTATACAGTGTTCCACAGAGGGGCATCAAACAACTTGGAGGCAACACTTGAATTAGTAGACTCCCAACTCCCTTCCTTCTCTCCACCAGACTTTGTATTAATGTTTTCTATGAGCTTTTGTATAGGATTATGTTCAAAGAAGGGTCTGTGGCTAAGTACTTGCCAACTATTGTCATAGAAAGCCATGGGAAGCCACTGCAATATTCCTGGCCTGGGGCAGCATTCTTCAATATTGGTCTCAGAGATCATATGAAAAACCATAACTGCCAAATTAGAAAAAATGCACGAGATCATTCTGGCCATACTGAAAAGCTCATTTGCATCTTCAGCTGGAATCTAACAAAGGTTTGAGAAGATTTCACCTTTGAGCATAATGATTCAGTGATACACTAGATTTAAAAGTATTTTTAAAAGATCTGGCTTGTAATAGATAGTTTTCCTTAGTATGCTAAAGAGTATTATATCAAATTCACTTTTACATTACTCAAGCAGAATAAATATTAAATATTTACTTTATATAAATGCAACATCCTAGCCATAGATTTTCTATTTCTACTAATAACTATATGAAATCCTATAAGCTATTTGAATCATAAGACAGAGAGCCATAACTGAGTCTCAGCTCAGTTATGATGAAATATATGATAAGAATACATTATTTTAGGAGCACCAAAAAGTTAATTAACAACTGAAATCAGTGATTGTTTTCAAAGAACTACACTACTTGTAGTGTATAACAAGTTAGTTGTTATACTGGGTTATTTTACAGAGAAAAAGTTTAGGAAAAGTTACCACTAGCAATAACCATTAAGGTTTCTAAATAACTAAGAGGATTGGTATCAGCTTTCCCATCATGTGATAACCCATGACAGATATTTTAACATATCTGAGTGAAATATGTAATTTTTAATCCCTCTTCCTCCTAATAATTACAAAAAGAGACTAAAGAGTAATACAGAAGTGTTAAAACAAAGATTCAGCAATAGTTAGCAATTTAAAACAAAGTATTAGGAAAAAGCAGAGAGATGAACCCAAGGCTTAGTGCAATTTCTTGAGAAACTGTAGTTGGGGAAAACTTGCGTCTTTGGATAGTAACAGTTGAATGTATAATATATATTCAACATATATATATACGTATATATATGTGTATATAGATATATACATATATATACGTATATATATATGTATATATCTATATACATATATATATACGTATATATATGTATATATCTATATCTATATCTATCTATCTATATATATATATTACATATTCAAGGGAAGTAACAACATAGCAAAACACATTTTTTATGGCTTTGCTTCAAAGGGAGTTTTCCTGTGTGAGGATGTGTGTGTGTGTGTGTGTGTGTACACATGTACATATACATACTCAGTAAATAGTACCATTTTGATTATAAAGAGCTTCCCATAAAATTAGTATGGTTTACATTTCTGTTCCCTCTGTAACCAACCCATTCACCTGAAGAAAAACACACAGCTTTTCTATCCCTCTAAATGAGCGAGATCACCATCTAGTGGTGACTCCTTGAAATGTCAGGCCTATGGCTTCTGGACCCTAGAAAATGCTTTATGGAATGTTAACAGTCTACATATTCTAGAACATTCAAGTTTATTTAAAGAAAAACAGCATAATACCCTCGATAATCCTTTCCTTTTTAGACTAATAAAAACTCTAGAACAAGAGGGAAAAGTGGCAACTAAATATATGGTTCCCTGTTTTCAGCCTTTCTAGCAAACTTAGAGCTACAGATGATAAAATGTAAAGTTATATGAAATTCAGTGAATATGACTAACTAGAAAACAGAGCCTTCCTCTTTTCTGTATTTATAAAGCTTTAAAAAATTAGTTATTGTAGTGGATTGTATTTGTTCCACCTCCCTGAGAGAAAGTATACTCTCTCCTGTTCCACTGGTATCTGGATTGACTATATAATTGGTGATGTCTCTTCTGGAAAAAGGATTATATAGTCCCTATCTTGTAAGATTTGGGAGTGTCCATGTTTCTTTCTTTGGCCAACAAAATGTGGACAGAAGTAAAATAATGTCAATTCCTAGTAGACACAAGAACAGCAATGTTTTAAATAGAGACCATTACCACAAGACCAGCAGTGTCCAAGATAAGGGTTACTCTATCAGCCTTATTCAGTGTGAGGAACCCATGAAGCAGAAACCAGTTGATCCATGATGGGTATACACAGGTGCAAGAAGTCTCTTGTAAGATTACTGAAATTTTGGGGTCACTTGTTACTGCAACATTACAAAGAGTATCCTGACTGATACAGTTCTATTGCTACATATAGCAATCTACTCTAAGATTTATACAGTTATGAAATCATTAATGGATACTTTAGAAAATCAGCTTCTAGTCTGATTTAATAGTAGATCATCAGTAGAGAAATGAATTTTAATTAAATATTAAAAACCATAGCAAGTCATTTGATTTTAGTCAGTGTAAAAACATGATAAAAGTATATTGCCACCTTACGGAAAAATATTGAGTTGCACACTACAAATTAAACTAAACTAATCTGTGTGTCTGTACTTTATAAAAAACATTTTCTTCTGAAGCCTTCCTTAATTTATATTTTAGTATAGCATATTTTATTTTAATATTTTCCACTCTAAAACATATAATAAGGAGAAAATATGTCTAAGCAATTCTTTGTTACTTTTCTTCTTCTCAAAAATAAATTATATTTATTGATATTTTAAAATGGCCATGATATATTTCTAAATTTAAAAAGGGCTACTATAACACTGTAAAACATGACAGCATATTTTTTTAATTTTATTTTTTATTTCTTAAAATTTACATCCAAATTAGTTAGCATATAGTGCAACAATGATTTCAGGAGTAGATTCCTTAATGCCCCTTACCCATTTAGCCCATCCGCCCTCCCACAACCCTTCCAGTAACCCTCAGTTTGTTCTCCATATTTGTGAGTCTCTTCTGCTTTGACCCCCTTCCTGTTTTTATATTATTTTTGTTTCCCTCCCCTTATGTTCATCTGTTTTGTCTCTTAAAGTCTGCAGATGAGTGAAGTCATATGATTTTTGTCTTTCTCTGACTAATTTCACTTAGCATAATACCCGCCAGTTCCATCCGCATAGTTGTAAATGGCAAGATTTCATTCTTTTTGATTGCCGAATAATACTCCATTGTACATATATGCTGCATCTTCTTTATCCATGCAAACATTGATGGACATTTGGGCTCTTGCCATACGTTGGCTATTGTTGATAGTGCTGCTATAAACATGGCGGGGGGGGGGGGCATATGTCCCTTCGAAACAGCACACCTGTATCCCTTGGATAAATGCCAAGTAGTGCAATTGCTGGGTCATAGGGTAGTTCTATTTTTAATTTTTTGAGGAACCTCCACACTGTTTTCCAGAGTGGCTGCACCGCCTTGCATTCCCACCAACAATGCAAAAGACATCCTCTTTCTCTGCATCCTCGCCAACTTCTGTTGTTGCCAGAGGTGTTAATGTTAGCTATTCTGATAGGTGTCAGGTGGTATCTCATTGTGGTGTTGATTTGTATTTCCCTGATGATGAGTGATATGGAACATTTTTTCATGTGTCGGTTGGCCATCTGGATGTCTTCCTTGGAGATGTGTCTATTCATGTCTTTTGCCCATTTCTTCACTGGATTATTTGTTTTTTGGGTGTTGAGTTTGATAAGTTCCTTATAGATTTTGGATACTAACCCTTTATCTGTGTGTCATTTGCAAACACCTTCTCCCATTCTGTTGCTTGCCTTTTAGTTTTGCTGATTGTTTCCTTTGCTGTGCAGAAGCTTTTTATTTTGATGAGGTCCCAGTAGTTCATTTTTGCTTTTGTTTCCCTTGCCTCTGGACACATGTTGAGTAAGAAATTGCTGCGGGCAAGATCAAAGAGGTTTTTGCCTGCTTTCTTCTCAAGGATTTTGATGGCCTCCTGTCTTATATTGAGGTCTTTCATTCATTTTGAGTTTATTTTTGTGTATGGTGTAAGAAAGTGGTCCAGGTTCATTCTTCTGCATGTCGCTGTCCAGTTTTCCCAGCACCACTAGCTGAAGAGACTGTGTTTATTCCATTGGATATTCTTTCCTGCTTTGTCAAAGATTAGTTGGCCATACGTTTGTGGGTCCATTTCTGGGTTCTCTATTCTATTCCATTGATCTGAGTGTCTGTTCTTGTGCCAATACCATACTGTCTGGATGATTACAACTTTGTAGTATAGCTTGAAGTCTGGGATTGTGATGCCTCCTGCTTTGGTTTACTTTTTCAAGATTGCTTTGGTCATGACACCATATTTTTAAATACATCTATGATCTATCGTCTACACTAATATGCATATAAACACATTAATGTTTACATTTAAAATTTTGAAAGGTATACACCAAAATGACAACATAAATATTCTCAGTATTTTTCCTTATTTTTAACATAATATGTATAAACTTTAGGTGATTGTCACAATTTTCATAAGATCAACTTTCATCACAAAACCTTAGTTTAAATTTATATACACAATATCATAACAACAGTAATTGAAATTGATTATGTAAATGTGCTCTACTAAACAAGGCAAGGAAATTAATCAGTTATATAACCTTTTATGAAAGGGGGAATATATATATATACAGATATATATATACATGCGTATATATATATAATAGACAGTTACATTTAATCACTATCATTTATCCAACTTTTTGAGAGAGATGATTTCAATTTGTTTCCCTTTCAGAGAATAAGCAGTAAGGGTCTTAGTATTTCTTAAGCTAATAGTCACATCGTAATACACATCCATCTGATTCAGGGGATTTTGTCAAACCCCCACCATAATTAAAGCTGTTTCTTTTTAATACTTTTAGCCATGACACAGCATAAACACCCTAAATCCACACTCTTTATAGACAAATGATTTTCTAAATTCCACAAGGACTCCATGTCTGTTCTGTGTCACAGGACTCAAAACAGAAAAATAGACAAATTCTATTTCCATCATAGAAGCGCCGTTGATAATTTTGGTCTGCTTTGATACTCTGACTTTGTTGCTGAAATAAGATAAAAACCACCATAAAGGTGTTTCTTGTTTCATCTATCATAGAGATTTTCCTTGTTGGTACTCTTAACAATAATCCTTATTACTTATACCTCCCTAACTACATTTTGGAATTTGGCCAGACCTTTGGCTATCAGAAGACAAAACTGACAAACATACTTTACCCTTGATGGTTTCAGACCTTCCAATTTTATACAGGTTAATACTACCTTACATATAGTTTTAATTAAAACATAGTAAATAACACTTGCCAGCATTCATAAGATCAAAGCATGACAAGGTCATTCATTAGTTAACTCTCTGAAAATACTAAATTAAAATGCAATTTTTCAAGATTAGTAAATACTGTTGGTTTTCTGAAATCTCATGTTAAGTTAGTAACATAACAGTGAAATATATTTGGAAACTTCCAAATAAAACTCAAGCATGTTGGGGTGCCTGGCTGGCTCAGTCGGTTAAGTGTCCCACTTTGGCTCAGGTCATGATCTCACGGTTCGGGAGTTCAAGCCCAGTATCGGGCTCTGTGCTGACAGCTCGGAGCCTGGAGCCTGCTTTGGAGTCTGTGTCTCCCTCGCACCCTGCCCTTCCCCCACTCACGCTCTCCCTCTCTCTATCAAAAATAAATAAACATTAAAAAAGAATTTTTTTTAAACTCAAGCATGTTAATTAAATGTTTCCTATAAACAGAATGATATAATGATTTAGAATACATAGCTCCACATAGGAGTAAAATTACCTCTAAAATGAATTAAACATTGCCACATAATCATGTCAGAAATATAAACACATAATTAGATAATTACCTTCAAAGTCTGAGACATTTATATTTATGCTCATTCCACTACAAATGTAATATTCTATAGTTGGTTACTATATTTGATCAGAGTTAAATTAAATTATTTCTGAAACAAAACCACCACTGAGTCTCAGATTAATGAAAACTAAAACACATTCAGAGAGTAAATAAATTTTGATTAGCCCTTTAACTTGTAATGTACTGCTTACTAATTTAAAAATAGACCCATTGAAACAACAAATAATAGTATTTTCATAGTTAGCCATGGAATGTTTGTAATTAAACTGTATAATCTGGGTCATTTTTATAGTGCATTCAAAGGAAATAATTTTTCTAATAGAGAAAGTTCTTACTATTAGAATTATCAATAAACATCTCTGGGTTCTGTTTCTTGTTCCACCAATTACTAGCTCTACAACCTGGGGCAAGTTAAATTCTCAGTGCCTTGGCTTCTTCATCTGCAAATTATGGATGATAATATTTAACTCAAAAATTGCTTTAAAAATTAAATAAGATATCCTCTATAAATGACTTAGAGTGCTGAGAAAACCATATCTAATGCAAGGACAAATACTAACAAAATGTACACAGTCCCTGAAGCCACAGTTCGAAAATTATGGAGAACTCCTTCCGAAAAATACAAGTCATAAGATCATAAAATTGCATACTTAATTGCACACAATATTTTTAGCATATTATGAATTCAATTAATCACAGAAACTAAAGACTCTGTAACAGTGGCAAAAATCGACTTCAGTCATAATATATATTATGTGGCACAATGTAAACGGATATCATTCACAAAATTACAGTCTACATATACTTGAATTCGGGTTTTCAGACCGAAATGGATATTTCAGACTAAAATGACTTCATTTAAGTGTGGAGTGCCAGCAGATCACGTGCCAACCCCAACCGAATGAGGTCGAATTAGAGGGGAAAGAGATTTAACACGAGTATCACTGAGAAGTGGATTTGACATGTGAAGGCTCGCCGTAGACTTATCTGGCCTTTCTATGGCGTCTCATAAAGAAAAGTGTAAAAAATAAAAATCGTTGTGGACTTAAACCTTAGTGAAAAGGAAACAGAGATCATGGGGAAAGTTGATTAAGATGAAAAATAAAGGCACCCGAAGGAAAATTCCTTGTAAGTCGTACTTCTTTACAAAAACACAAGACAAACAAATAGGCCAGGGCAGGGGACAAAAAAAGAAATCAAAACCAAAATACCCAAACACTCTCAAACTACAAGGGACTTTAATATTGCAACAAAACCAGAGAAAGAAAGAAACCCAGAAAAGTCCTATGCATTGATATTCAGGCTACCAGGAAAACTATGATTTCAAACATTTTTTTAAAAGGCAGTTTTGTAGGCCTATTGATTCCTTTTGCACATTTCAAGGTAAAGTAGTTACTTTGTAGTTGGCTCGATAATATAACAAAGATCTCTCAGGAATCTGGATTTAACAAGAACCCTTTCTATTTTTGAAATAAAAAAGACAAGTTACAGCTCAAACTAACTGGAATAAATGGCATGCAATGACATGTGCTTAACATGCAATCTACTTATGCAATAATCCCATATATCTTCCAAAGCAGAAGTCAATAAATCTTTCCTGCTGCACTATAAATTCCAAGGTCACGGACAAAGATGTTTATTAGTATAATTACAATGTAGAAATAATACCATTAAGCCTCCAGTTCCATGTCTCATAAGTTAATAGAAATAGAAGATTAAGAAAGTGTCAAGTGTGGTTTTAATTCTTAGACACTAAAAAAATTCCTAGTGTGGCTCTCTTCTTTCACATGATCTAACTTCTAGTTTCATTTTCATTTGATCTCTGAAGTGGCTAACATTTTTTTAAAAGTGCTTGCAATATACAGTTTTGTGATCATAAAAATTAAGGTATGACCTTAAGAAAAGAAGGGGAAAGAGCCAAATTGAATGGCTGAAGGAAACCCATTTAGAATATAACGAATCACTCAACTTTAAAGAAATTCTTCAACAGGATCTCTATGCTCAATTTCTAAATACTTAAAAATGCTACACAATTCTTTTTGTTTGTTTTTTAATGTTTTTATTTAGTTTTGAGACGGACAGAGACAGAGCATGAGCAGGGGAGGGGCAGAGAGAGAGGGAGACACAGAATCCGAAGCCAGCTCCAGGCTCTGAGCTGTCAGCACAGAGCCCGACATGGGGCTCAAACTCACAGACTGTGAGATCATGACCTGAGCTGAAGTCAGACGCTCAACCGACTGAGCCATCCAGATGCCCCATAAGTGCTACACAATTCTTTTTAAAAAAAATTTTTTTTAACGTTTATTTATTTTTGAGACAGAGAGAGACAGAGCGTGAACAGGGGAGGGGCAGAGAGAGAGGGAGACACAGAATCGGAAACAGGCTCCAGGCTCTGAGCGGTCAGCACAGAGCCCGACATGGGGCTCGAACTCACGGACCGTGAGATCATGACCTGAGCCGAAGTCGGACGCTTAACGGACCGAGCCACCCAGGTGCCCCAGTGCTACACAATTCTTAAACAACATCTGAAATCTATCTCTACAAACTTCAAATATGCCTAATATTGACAATATCAATGGGTTCTCGATTGCCCTCCAATATCCAGTGGCTGCACTTTCTACTCCCCGACATGAGCAAAAATCAGTATTTCAGAGAAAAGAGGTTTTGAAATTATGGTCAAAGACTTTGAGTGCATAGTTTCACAGGAGAAAGAGGACTGCATAAAATGAGAATATCTAATTCTCAATGCCTGCACTTCCTATTATTATGGACTTCATTATCATTAGAATCATTTGAAAAGACCAGGTATTGTTCTGGGGTTTTATTTGTACTGCAGAGGTATGTTTATGTACCCGCCGATTACAGCATATCTGAGGCATTTAAAGCTAGAGTAAATCTCAACACATCTCCATGTCTGATGTCTTTCATGCCTTGTCAGAACTTTTCACCACCTGAGAAACAAACAGCAAAAACACTTTTTGTAAGCATATTTCGTTTAAACTGGATGCTCACTTAATGCCTTTGTCACTTGTTAATACAAATATAAAAGAGCTTTCCAATTTTCTAGGTACTACCACTTGACCGACCCCGGTGAAATCTCAGCAAGACTACAGGAACATCAGTTCCTCCACCTAAGACAGCAGCGTTGCTTATTAAGTTTCTTATCCTTAATCTCCACGGACGTCCCCAGTCTCAGTCTGTAGTGAGAGGCTTTTGGTATTTGCTACCAGTAGGTCACAGAGCTCTTACATATAGTTTTCACATAGTTCTTACACTTAGTCTGCACGTAGTTTTAACACATCCAACATGAAACGCTTGCATAGCAAATTTTGCAGCCTTTTCAATAAGAGAGAAAAAGCATAATCAGATTTCTAGCTACTTAAGTTTTAGGTGCTTTTGACCTTATAATTAGTCGCTAACTATCCTGTGCCGTTTCCCCAATCTCCCGTCTTCGCATCTTTCATGTCTCCCTTTCTTCTCATTCTTTCTCATCTTTATTTATTTTCAGAACCATGGCTTTCCATTCAGACATACCTGGACAGTCCTAATTTCTTCAAACCTCCTTCGGGTTATCAAGTACCGTCTTTTCTTTTTGCCTTTCCTTACTTCCCCAAAGCAAAAAATTACGTCTTCTAGGTTCATTCCCCACCCACATACCAGATATAATAAAAGAGTAGCAACTTTTCCTACTTAGAGCCAAAAGATCTAAATACAGAGCCCTGCTTTAATATTTATTAGCTGAGGAAACTTGGTCAAATTACTAACATCCCTGAGTCTTATTTTCCTAACTTGTAAAAAAAAAAAAAAAGGAAATTATGCTGCCTGGATCATAGGTTCTTGTGAGGATTCAATGTGGTAATGTATTTCTAGTATCTAGCAGGGCCAGAGACAGTAACCGCTCAATAAACGGAATGTTTGCTACTCTTTGCCGTGTGAAATCTGACCTCTGGCTCAGCCGTTCTCCTAGCACAGGTGGGACCCAACGGGCCGGTGGCGAGTTCCCAGCCTTTTCTTTTTGCCAGGCAAGGAGGAGGAGCCCACTGAAGAACTAAAGGTACACACACCTTGGTGATTATCTTTTCAAATCAACAGAAGCTAATTTTTTGAGAGTTTTTAAAAATTTTTGTGAAGTTTTTTATCGCAATTCCAGGACAGCTGACATACAGTATATATAGTACTGGGCTCAGTTGTACAATACAGCGATCCAACACTTCCATACATCCCTCAGTGCTCATCACGACAAGTGCCCTCCTTAATCCTATTCACCCATCACCCCACCCACCTCCCCTCTGGTAACCATCAGTCTATTCTCTAGAGTGAAGAGTCTGTTTCTTGGTTTTTCTCTTTTTTTGGCTTTGTTCATTTTTGTTTCTTAAATTCCACGTATGAGTGAAATCATCATATGGTACTTGTCGTTCTCTGACTGACTTATTAGCAGCAGCTAATTTGCTGACCTGCTTGCAGGGAGGAGCAAAATAACGTTACACAGAAAAACAGTTTTCCTGTAAAACTTAACAACTCTCTGACAATCTACAGTTCTTACAGATCCTCTCACCCAGGCCCCTGTAGCACCCTCTGTCTCTATCACGGCCCTCTCTCTATTCTATATTACACATAAGTGTATGCATATCTGTGCTCCCCATGAGCTCAGATGTCCTTGGAAACAGGAAGAACATTCGCTATTTGTTGATTAAATATTTCCTTTGAAAACTATCTTCTTTTAATTTTTCTTTAACGTTTATTTATTTTTGAGACAGAGAGAGACAGAGCATGAACTGGGGAGGGGCAGAGAGAGAGGGAGACACAGAATCTGAAGCAGGCTCCAGGCTCCGAGCGAGCCATCAGCCCAGAGCCCGATGCGGGGCTCCAACTCACGGACCGCAAGATCGTTACCTGAGTTGAAGTAGGACGCTTAACCCACTGAGCCACCCAGGCGCCCCTGAAAACTATCTTCTTTTAAAGAGTTTCTACATATGAATCTAAGCATATGCAGAAATATCTTCAAGTTTTCAGCAGAGATTCAAAGTTACTATGTACTATTTCTGGGCATTTGACATCACTGAGCAAACTTCCAGTGTAATTCTTCACATGGGACCTCCCTCGGTCCTGCTTTTCTCTACCTCCTCTTTTTCCTACTGCCTTGCAAACTTAGGTCTTTCCCACGTGTCTGCTCGTTCTTTCACGTCTTCAAGAAAGTTCATCTCCTCCTTACATCTTTGACAACACTTCACTGCAACCACCAGCCTCACGTTTCCTCACTCAAACTTAAAATTCTCTCAAGTTAAATAAAACTAAAAGTTGAAATCATAATCTTTCTCACATTCCCCAACCTGAGTCCCACCCTAATCTCTTTATGTTAGGAAAACTATTAATCTTACACAATAAAATATTAATTCATCTTTCATTCTTCTCTATTCCCGTAGTCTCTACCTTTACCCTCTGATGAAGCCCTACTATTGAAGACTTCTAAATAAGAAAGGTCCTCACTTCAAGTTTTTTAAAAATGAGTTATAAGTAACAACAAGATTAGTCCTTGTGGTGCCTGGGTGGCTCAGTCAGTTAAGTATCCAACTCTTGATTCCGGCTCAGGTTATGATCTCACAGTTTATGGGTTCAAGCCCCGCATTGGGCTCTATGCTGACAGTGCAGAGCCTGCTTGGGATTTTCTGTCTCTCTCTCTCTCTCTATTAAAATAAATAAATAGGGTGCCGGGGTAACTCAGTCAGTTAAGCGTCCAACTTTGGCACAGGTCATGATCTCACCATTTGTGGGTTCAAGCCCCGCAATGGGCACTGTGCTGACAGCTTAGAGCTAGGAGCCTGCTTTGGATTCTGTGTCTCCACCTCTCTCTGCCTCTCCCCTGCTCACACTCTGTCTCTCTCTCTCTCTCTCTCTCTCTAAAATAAACATTAAAAAAAATTTTTTTAGGGGCACCTGGGTGGCTCAGTCAGTTGGGCGTCGGACTTTGGCTCAAGTCATGATCTTACGGTCCGTGAGTTCAAGCCCCGCATCGGGCTCTGTGCTGACAGCTCGGAGCCTGGAGCCTGTTTCAGCTTCTGTGTCTTTCTCTCTACCCCTCCCCTGCTCACACTCCGTCTCTGTCTCTCTCAAAAACAAACAAACATTAAAATTTTTTTAAAATTTTTTTAAATAATAAATAAATAAACTTTAAAAATTAAGCAAAATAAATAAATAAATAAATAAACTTAAAAAAAAAAAGAAAAAAGATAAATCGTTTTACCTCATCCTGGCCTACAGGAAAAGCAGGTCAGGTATGGAGAATTCTAACATTAACTGCTCAGGCATGAAGAAAGGATAGCTTAGAAGCAGAAATGCTTATTCAGCTACAACAAACTAGGTGTTCAAGAATCACAAGATTTTTGAACCCAAGTGAACTAGTTAATCTAAAAGGAGCAAAACTTTAGGGCACCCTCACCTCACAAGCTTCATGAGATTAAAAACACATAAACACAAAATTAGGAATAAGAAGGAGCTGATAATATCACATACAAGTAAATTTTTAATGATCAGAAGGAACAATATGGCATAGTCCTATGTGTATATGAAGCACATTTTCAAATTTGAATGAAATGAAAGATTTTTATAAAAATACACAGGCAGAAAACCCATTCAATAAGACCCAAAATCCAACTCAAGATGACGCTTCTTCCTCCTATCAAAACTCCATTTTAGGAAAACATATCAACAAACAACAACAAAATTAAAGGGAGAGGGGCCATCAACAGAAGAAAGACTTCAAATGAGACACGGCAGAGGAAGCTTCAGCCTTCGGCCTTGAGTACACGTGGGAGAAGGGGACGGTGCTCCACCCCAGTAGGGGCTCAAGACATGAAAACGCAAAGCACAAAATAGGGCAGGAGCAAGTCAGAAATCCACAGAAACACTATACGCAGGATGACCAGCCACGCCCACATGCCCCTCCCCAACCCTGCAGAACCCACTGTGAACAGACATTCGCCTGCAAACAAAAAAACAAAAACAAAAAGAGAGACAGAGAGAGACATTTATTCCATAAAACAAACTAAAGGCAAACAAGAATCGGATGAGTTCTCTAAGGCAGAAACAGGCAGCTAGCTTATGAGTGTCGGTGCCACGAAATGAGGACCAGCATATTCGTCTGGGGGGTCACCCAGCCCAGCCAGCTCACAGCCCTTCTCTCAAAAGAAAGCAAACCAGTCACCAAGTCTTCCCTTTTTCTTCATTTTTAAATGTGAATGACCAAACAAATCCTACCATAAACTTGAGAAAAACCTTGGTTCCAGTTACTAGGGCTACATAACAAACTATTCCACAATGTAGTGGTGTAAAACTACCATTTATTACTAGGCTCATGGATTCTGTGGACTCGGTAATAAGACAGGGCACAGCAGGGGCTGCAAGTCTCTGCTCCTGGATGACTGGGGCCTCAGCTGAAGGCTAGGGAAATCATCTGAAGTCTCATTCACATGTGTCTGGGAGTGGATGGGCACTGGCTTGTTGCATGAGACCTTAGCTGAGGCCATTAGCTGAAAACAGCCATACAAAGTTCCCCACGTGGCCTGGGCCTCCGGAGAATGATGGCTGTGTTCCAACAAAAAACACTGACGGAGAGAGTCAAGAGAAGCTGAGAGCCAACAGGAGAGAATGAACAGACAGAAGCCATGTTGCCTTTTATGACCTAGTGCTAGGAGTCATGCAGTATCACTTCTCCCTTATATTGTTCATAAGGGCAGTCACAAAGGCCCACTCAATTTCAAAGAGAGGGAAACAGACTCTACCTCTTCATATTGGACTGGCAAGATTCTGGAAGCATTTGAGGAGCCAGAAATATCACTGTGGCCATTTCTGTAAAACATAGTGTTTGACAGCCCCCAACATGAAAGAAAGGGAGCAATAGAAACAAACAAGAAAGGGGAGCCTGGGTGGCTCAGTCCATTAAGCGTCAAACTCTTGGTTTTAGCTTAGGTCATGATCTCCTGGTTAGTGCGTTCGGGCCCCACGTTGGGCTCTGAGCTGACAGTGCAGAACTTGCTTGGCATTCTCTCTCTCCCTCTCTTTCTCTGCCCCTTCCCCACTTGCTCTCTCTCTCCCTCTCTCTCTCTCTCCCTCAAAATAAATAAACTTAAAAAAAAGGGGGGGGGCACTCAGTCAGTTAAGTGCTCAGGTCACGATCTCAAGGTTTGTGGGTTCAAGCACCAAGTTGGGCTCTGCGCTGACAGCTCAGAGCCTGGAGCCTGCTTCGGATTCGGTGTCTCCCTCTCTCTTTGCCCTTCTCCTACCTGCTCTCTCTCTCACTCAAAAATAAACAAAAAATAAACATTAAAATTTTTTTCAAAAGAAAAGAAACAAAAAAATTCATAAAGACTTCAGAAGAAAGAGAATTTAAACAATTGTGTGTCTATTAAACACAATAAAAAACTACGACTTAAGATATAAAAACTATGTTTTTAAAAGGGATGTTATGAAAAGAGAACTAGAGAATTAAAAGCAATTCTTAGAAATCAAAACTGAGGACCAGAGGCACCTGGGTGGCTCAGTTAGTTAAGTGTCCAACTCTCGATTTCAGCTTAGGTCATGCTCTCTCGGTTCATGGGATGGAGCCCCACCTGGGGCTTCATGCTGAGTGTGGAGCCTGCTTGAGATTTTCTCTCTCCCTCCCTCTCTCTCTCTCCCCCCCTGCTCCACTCTCTCTCTTTCCCAAAATAAATAAACATTTTTTTAAATGAGGACCAGTATAAAATATTTAAACAGAAAAATGAAATTTACAGACTTTACCAGAACCTAAAACAAAAACAACATGTAAGAGAAAATGTAGGGGTGCCTGGGTGGCTCAGTCGGTTAAGACTCTTGATTTTGGCTCAGGTCATGATCTCACGGTTTGTGGGATCGAGCCCCGGTTCAGGCTCCACACTGAATGTGGATCCTGCTTGGGATTCTCTCTCTCCCTCTCTCTCTCTGCCCCTCCCCCACTCACACATGTACACTCTCTAAAAATTAAAAAACAAAAAATTTAAGGGAAAAGGGCAAAAAGGTAAGAACCATAAAGGATCAAGCCAGGATATTCACCTTCTGACAGACTAATACTAATAGGTGTTCCAGAAAAAGAAAGATAAGAAAAAAAGAAAAAAAGAAAACAAAAAACAAAAAAAAAAACAGGAGAAAATGAGGTTGAATTTTGAAGCATCTATCGAGTATTATTCCCCCAGGTAAGAATGTCAGTCCTCCCGTGGCTTACATATACTTCATTTTGGTACTCTCTTGCCACCAATACTGACCTGCACTTGAAGTAATCTGGATTACAAACACGTATTTAAAGACAAGCTTTTGAAAGCTAAAAAGCTTCAGATAAAGACACTTCTAGAATTACTCCAGCTTCCAGTTCCAGATATTTTAACCAATTTTCTTTAAAAAAAAAAATCCATCAGAGAAAATAAAATGCCCCAACTCTGAACGAAAATGCTGTATTGGAAATAGGATGAGTTATGAAGTTGCAGAAATTCTGAGTTTAAATTCTGACTCCAAAACCTACAAACATGTGACTCCGGGCAAATGTATTAATAACTCTGATCCCTAATTCATTGTGTATCTATATTTATGTATTATCATATGTATCTTCCCAGGTAATTGTGAGGATTACAGAAAGTATATATACAGTTTCTGGTCCACAGTGGTTATACTGTTGGCATGATTCAGGGTCCTCGTGAGATTCCACAGGCGTGATAGCCATATTCCCACTCTGCCTACATCATCGAAGGAACGTTCTCTGAACTAAGCTAGGATGACTGATCTACCCGTTGCCTGGTCTCACGTACTCCTTGTCTGTGTTTTCAGGAATCAATTATGTGCTTCATATATTTTTTTTTTAATTTTTTTTTTAAACGTTTATTTATTTTTGAGACAGAGAGAGACAGAGCATGAACGGGGGAGGGTCAGAGAGAGAGGGAGACACAGAATCTGAAACAGGCTCCAGGCTCTGAGCCATCAGCACAGAGCCCGATGCGGGGCTCGAACTCACATACCGTGAGATCGTGACCTGAGCCGAAGTCGGACGCCCAACCGACTGAGCCACCCAGGCGCCCCATGTGCTTCATATTTTTAAGGCAGGAGTCTGTAGCAATCTGAATTCTGTAAACAGAAGCAAATCGATAGGTTCTAGTTCTAATAGTATGAACTGGAAAAGTACTGTTATGTGAGATTTAGCCATAGATGGTGGAAGAAGAAAAGCTGGGGTGATTCTCTTCATGTTCTGCTTGCGTACCACAAGAGGGGAGATGGGAGAGTTAGACAAAGCAGGAGAAAAGTAAACTCCTTCTGTCTCCTTAATTATTATTACTTCCCTAAACATAAATGGATTACTGCCATCCAAGTCTGAGAACCAAGAGGAAAGGAAATATTTTAACAGCCGACTGGCCTGAAGTCTCAAGCCACGTTGATAGTGACTATCTCATAATAATACCCTGAACCATGTTGGAATTCAGGCAATGATTTGACCCCTAAAGCCTGTCCAAGCAAATTATAAGGGACCATTCTAATCAAAGTACAATGATGAGTCTAGAGATAAGGCAACAGCAAAGGATTAATAAGAGAGATACCAAATTCTACACAAATATTTATTTCTAAGAGTTTACAGTAGAAAAATCAACCAGTTTCCTGCATGAACTTTGCCATGTTCAGTTATTTTAATAAAGATTTTTATTCATTACCAAAAAAAGAAAATCCTGTGAAATTCACAATTTTAATCTAGATCTTAGCGAAAGCACAGACTTTTTCAATCCAGACCATGTAAATCAAAGCACTTGCTACCACCTGGGGGCAGCATACCACTAACTGTCATAAGTCACTGAAGGGCAAGGAGCCAATAGAAGATGGATATGCAAATGACAAAGACCACGCCCAAAACATGTCATAAGATAGGTTTCTAACAGTGCACATTTCAATATACATTCATACATTCGGATATATATGTACAGTGTGTATATTTGCATATAAAATTAATATATAAGTAGAAATATATAATTATGTTATATATAAATGTATTATATATTGTATATAAACATATAATTGAAATATATGCAATTTATTTATATAGGGTATATAATTGAATAGTATGTGTTTGTATATAGATATAACCAGGTGTGCATATATGAATGTGTATCTGTATATATACATATGAAGATGATTAAAAACCAAAAAGTCAATGTCATTTTTTAATCAAATGGAAATTTTAATAAAATGGAAATTTTAATTAAATGGAAATAGTACAATTCCTTTTTTTGAAATTCAAAAAAGAATATTCTGACTAATTCAGAATATGATTAAGTGGCTTGATAGGAGAAAATCAGATTCATTGCTATTGAATTTTCTTTAAGCAGGCAATATATGATAGGCAATAGGAATATTCATATCTTCAAGTCTAGAAGCAATAATATCTTCTAAAACTGACCTATGAATGACTTTGTCAAAAGGCAAATAATTTTTTATTCTGTCATGAAAATATTCTTGTGACACACCAAAAAAATATATGGTACTTACCACTTTTCCTTTAAAAAGGTGTGAAACATTTTATTTTTTTAAATATAAAAATATGAAAATTCCCTACTGTGATAAATTAATATTAAAATTTTTCAACAAGAACACTCTTTAAAGCTATTAAGCATCTTTAAGAAAAGCCTGTTAAGCAATATTAACAAAGACATTTTGCTTTTATATAAAGCAGCTTCATTATGTATATTGTCAAGTTTTTTTCTGGTATTTTTGTTTCTTCATTTGCCCCATGTAAGCAGTAATACTTATCTCTTAAAATATCATAACTGTTAAATAAAATATTATGGAGTGTCTTACCAATGTGTCTAACTAAAGTATATACTCAGAAATGTTTGTTCTGCTTCTCTAAAACTACACTACAAGCAAATTAAATTTACATAAAATTATTTGAACAAAAAACACCTATATGGGGGGAAATTCAGTGTTCCTCTTATGCTCAGTGCAAAACAAAAGAATACACCTTTCCTTATCTGTCACACTGGCAAATGTTCTTGGCTTTGATTTGTTGTTATTGGTGTTTTAATAGTAATACCTAATGATACCCAATGCTGATGAGAATGGGGTCAAACAGGTGCTCTTATATATTTGGATCTAAAAAAATATATTCATAGCCTTAAACACACACACACACACACACACACACACACACACACACACCCCAACCGAAGGTGTCTGTATTTTTATGAGGCGCCTGGGTGGCTCAGTTGGTTAAGCCCAGGTCATGGCTCAGGTCATTGGCTCAGGTCATGATCTCACAGTTCATGAGCCCGAGCTCTGCATCGGGCTCTGTGCTAACAGCACAGAGCCTGGGGCCTGCTTTGGATTCTGTGTCTCCCCCTCTCTGCCCCTCCCTCATTCACAGTCTGTCTCTCTCTCTCTCTCTTTCTCAAAAATAAACACTTAAAAAAAATAAAGTATCTGTATCTTTGACCCAATAAATCTTGCTTCTTGAACTCGATCCTAAGAATATAATTGACTATGTAGTCAAAGACTTAATTATAAGGTCCTCATCTTCATTTTAATAGTGAAAAAAATAGACACAGTCTGAATATCCAACAACAAGAAAAGAGTTAAATACATTTTAGCACATTCCTAAGATGGAATACTATATGGCTTATGACAATAAAGTTCGTAAATAATTTTAACATTGACATTTATTGTCAATTCCATTTACCCAGGTGTTGATGCATCTCTTTCATAGGTCACATCTACTCCACTGGAAAGTCTCCACATTTTACCATCAAAATGCAAACATATCCAGAATCTCATCATGCTTTACTCCTCCCACCCTCTTCCAGGTCACCATTATCTCTGCTCTAGATTACACTGTTAGCCTCTAACTGGTGTCTCTGTTTCCACTTTTGCATACCTACAGTCCACATTCTAATCGTTGCCAGAATGGTGTGAATGTAAATACAAAAATAATGCCAATCTGCCTAAAAAACAGGATGCAAAACTACATATAGCATGCTTCCAGTCTTATCTGCCAAAATATTAATAATTGTTATATATGTGTGATAATAGGTTTTCATACACATTTGGGGGGGTTCTGTGTTTTTAAAGTTTTTCCTTAATCATGTTTAATCAGAAAAACAAATTATGTAACATTTGTAAAAAATTTTATACAGGGGATCCTGGGTGGCTCAATCAGTTGGTTAAGCATCTGACTTCGGCTCAGGTCACAATCTCACAGTTCGTGGGTTTCAGCCCCGCATCGGGCTTTGTGCTGACAGCTCAGAGCCTGGAGCCTGCTTCAGATTCTGGGTCTCTCAATCTCTCTCTCTCTCTCTCTCTCTCCCCTTCCCCTGCTTGTGCTCTCCCTCTCTCAAAAATAAATAAATAAACATTTAAAAAATATATACAAACTTGAATTGTAGGATTCAAAATATTTTTCAATAATATTTAAAATATGACCTAACCAAAGGTTAGTACTCAATTAAGAAGCATAGTAATTCTGGGGCGCCTGGGTGGCGCAGTCGGTTAAGCGTCCGACTTCAGCCAGGTCACGATCTCGCGGTCCGTGAGTTCGAGCCCCGCGTCGGGCTCTGGGCTGACGGCTCGGAGCCTGGAGCCTGTTTCCGATTCTGTGTCTCCCTCTCTCTCTGCCCCTCCCCCGTTCATGCTCTGCCTCTCTCTGTCCCAAAAATAAATAAAAAACGTTGAAAAAAAAAAATTTTAAAAAGAAGCATAGTAACTCTAATCTCAAATTGTCACTTCTTGATGACAAATTTAAACATGGAGAAGATATTTTAAAATTATATATGAGAACATACACTTTGAACAATGTAAATTATGTCATATGTCTAAACAGTAAAGGAATTTTATTTTATTTTATTTTATTTTATATATTTATGTTGTTCAGACTAACAAAAACAGGAATAACAACTTTTTATGAATCTTCTAGATTCTAGCTTGAATCTTCTCTGCTAAATTAATATTTTTAAAAAATGTCCTGAGAGCTGTTATTTTCTTAATTCTGTCTTCTCTGACCTTGAAATATAATTGACTACCCTATAGGTCTCAATGGGATAAGTCATTAGGAAGATAAAAAAATATATGGGATTAAAGTAAAAAATGATAAGACTTTTAAATTAAGTAATGGCGTTAATAATCCTACTTTATGAAAATAGGTTATGTGATAGATGTTAATTATTATTATAATCAGGATTTATCAACTGAAAAATGTTTAAATTTTTTAAAGTAAATGAATTTGGGGGCTCTTCTGTTTAAAAGTTTACTAGAGAAAATAGAGCATTTATTAAAAATTATGTAAATAAATGACTTCACTGCAATATTCACATTCTATGCCCCCAGAGTATGTCAAATAATTTTATTAATAATATAAAAGGCAGAATTTTTTAATGAAAAGAAGGTAAATATTTATAAAATGTGACCCTTTGCCACAATTACTACAATTCCAAAATATCTTTGCAAATTATTTCACTTGAACTTTAAAAAACGTACTCTTCTTTCCTCTTGCTTCTTCTTTCCCATCCATAATCTAAGTGTAATTAAGTTTGAGAATGGAAAATAATAAAGCACAGAGTTAATTTTCTATTAAAACTGATACCTAAGCAAAAAAAAAAAAACCAAAGCAGTGGCAAGAAGGTAAATGATCCAGAGAGCTGGAAGAGGCATTAAGTCTTGAGACCCTGTGAGGCTGCTACCACGTGGTGGGATAAAAGAACACAGCAGAAGTTGGTAGGTGACATAAAAGTTGAGGGAAAAGGGCACATGAATAAGAGCTGGATCCAAGTTACACAAAGGAACTATTTGGGAAACTTGCTGTGAATAAATCCTTATTTTTTTCCTAAGCCTTGCTCTCTCAACCAATGTCTAGAATATTTCATGGACAGAATTACAAAATTGCGACAATTCAGAGAATTTAAGATTTTATAATAGTTTCAGATGCTCTCATCCATTGTGATATCAAAAATCTCACCAAGCATTAGGATAAAGGTATTCTTGGGGCACCTGGGTGGTTCAGTCGGTTGAGCGTCCGACTTTGGCTCAGGTCATGATCTCATGGTTGGTGAGTTCGAGCCCCTTGTCGGGCTCTGTGCTGACAGCTCCGAGTCTGGAGCGTGCTTCGGAGTCTGTGTGTCCCTCTCTCTCTGTCTCTCCCCCGCTCATGGTCTCTCTCTCTCTCTCTCTCTCTCTCTCTCTCACACACACACACACACACACACACAAACAAACAATGAAAAATTTTTTAAAAAAGATAAAGGTATTCTTTTTTAACTAAATTCACTACATTCTCCACAAAGGTAAGTCCCGTACTTTCCACACAGTAATAGCTCAAATATGTGTATTAATTAGATGAGCAGAATTGTTTTTTAAGTTTATTTATTGTGAGAGAGACAGAATGTGTGCATGCACATACTCGAGCTGGGGAGGGGCAGAAGGAGAGGAAGAGAGAATCCCAAGCAAGCTCTGCACTGTCGGTACAGAGCCCGAAATGGGGCTCGATCCCATAAACCACAAGATCATGACCTGAGCCAAAATCAAGAGCCAAACGCTTAACTGACTGAGCCACCCAGGTGCCCCCAGAATTTATTTTTAAGAAACATAAATCAGGAGGTAATTTTTTAACTTTACAGAAAGATTATTAACTTTATTAAATAATATTATAAATATATAAATATTTTTAAATTTTCTATAAATAATAAGCACATCTAGTAAGTTTCAGATATAAGTGAAAGTCATCAGAATTTAATAGATACCAAACTTTTCTCAAAACAAAATGAGGAACAACTATAACTATACCTTTATTCTAATCCTAATGATTCATTCTTTTTTTTTTAATTTTTTTTAAGGTTTATTTATCTTTGAGAGAGAGACAGAGACAGAGACAGAGTGTGAGCAGGGGAGAGGCAGAGAGGAAGACACAGAATCTGAAGCAGGTTCCAGGCTCTGAGCTGTCAGCACAGAGCCCGATGCAAGGCTCGAACCCATGAACTGTCAGATCATAATCTGAGCTGAAGGTGCACACTTAAGACTGAGCCACCCAGGTGCCCCTAATGATTCAGCCATTCTTAATGTCAAATTTACTAGACAGAGAGTAAAATTTAAAAATCTCTTTTCATATAAGCAATGTCATTTCAGGAAAACTATTCAGTTTCCCCTTATTATAATCTATAATATATTTTTTAAATGCCACAGACCTGATGCCCATCAGCAGATGAATAACTAAATAAACAATGATATTTACAGTATGGAATTCTATGAATTCTATAGGTTTCTTTGGAGTTGATTAAAATGATAGATCAGAGCACCTGGGCGGCTCAGTTGGTTAAGTGTCTGACTCTTGATCTCAGACCAGGTCTTGATCTCAGGGTCATGAGTTCAAGCCCTGGGTTGGGCTCCACACTAGGCATAAAGCCGAAAGAAAGGAAGGAAGGAAGGAAGGAGGCAAGAAAGGAAGGAAGGAAGGAAGAGAGAAAGAGAAAAGAAAGAAAGAAAGAAAGAAAGAAAGAAAGAAAGAAAGAAAGAAAGAAAGAAAGAAAGAAAGAAAGAAAGAAAGAGAGAGAGGGAGGGAGGGAGAGAGGGAGGAAGGAAGGAAGGAAATAGAAAGAAAAGAAAAGAAAAGAAAAGAAAAGAAAAGAAAAGAAAAGAAAAGAAAAGAAAAAAGAAAATGATAGATCATTTAAGGTTTATTGTTTAAGGCTCAGAGTACAAGCCTACTTTAGTTTGGACTTGTGGTTTCTTAGGCAATACAACTGCCTCAAAAAGTTGGCAGGTTTTTAATCTGTTTGCTTTCAGTCAGTGGCAGGTACCAATAAATACTCCAAGATTTTTTCTTGGAAGTACCCTCACTACTGTTTTCCTTATTCCCATATATCCAAGCATGCATGCAGGCAGTGAACTTAATGGTGGTTACCTCGAGGCCATGTAGAATAAGAGAATTATACCCTTAATCTGTTCTAAACCAGTGCCTCATACTTTAGATGTTGGTTACAGCAGCAACCCAGTGTAAGATACAAATTTCTGTATGAGCTCCTGCAAGTATTTGACCTACAAGTTGAGTCCCTCATTATAGTAACTGCTTATTTTATGGGGTGCCTGGGTGGCTCAGTCAGTTGAGCATCTAACTTTTGATTTTGGCTTAGGTCATGATCCCAGGGTTGTGGGATCTTAAGATCCTCTCTCCCCCTCTCTCTCTCTGCCCCTCTCCTGCCTGTGTGCGCTCTCTCTCTCTCTCAAATAAATAAATAAATAAATAAATAAATAAATAAATAAATAAAATTTTATTTTAATCATTCTTTCATGTATGTCATTAAAAATAAAACTATGTAAGGCAGGATCCAAGATAAAATGGTTAGAATCAATGTTACTAAATTTAAATCTAAACTTACATGAAGTCAAGAAAAAGATAAGATACATTGGCTATGTAGCTTTCATTATCTAACAAACTATACCATATAAAGAAATGTTTCCTGGGGCGTCTAGGTGGCTCAATCGGTTATGCATCCTACTCTTGATTTTGGCTTAGGTCATGATCTCACAGTTCGTGAGTTTGAGCCCCACATCAGGCTGTGAACTGTCATCACAGAGCCTGCTTAGGATTCTCTCTCTCCCTCTCTCTCTGCCCCCCCTCCTTGTGCATGCACTCTTTCTTTCCTCTCTCTCTCTGTCTCTCTGTCTCTGAAATAAATGAACATTAAATTTTTTTTTAGAAAAAGAAAGGTTTCCTAACAAAACTGCTTTAGAGTTTCAGTAGCACTAAAGATGTTATAGAGCAGGTCAACAACATAAAATATCTAAAGAACAGAGTGGGGACATAGAGAAAAGATAGTAACAAATCTTTAACTTGTTCCACTTTCTTCCATACTACACTTTCCATGTCCATTTGTCTATAATTCCCAATGATAGAGAGGTATGCTAAAACTAAATCATTCCTGCCTTCAAAGCATGTTGCGTTCACTGACTTGAGTTCTTAGAGAATTTTATAACTATTAAACTAGTTCCATTAATCCAAGATCAGCCACAGAAAGAATGTCTTTCCTAAGCCCACAGATTTTAAGATTTCCTCTTTGTCTTTGTTATGCTACAGTTTCATTACTGTGTTTCTAGATGCTTATTCATATTTTTTTCATCTTGCTCATAGTTCAGTGAGTTCCTTTAATTTGCGAAGTTATTCTTAGGTCACAGGCCATACAAACCCAGGCTGTGGGCCACAGTTTGCCAATCTCTGATATAGTTCAACATGCTAACAGAATGAGAGAAAAATCATATAACTATCTCAATAGATACGTAAAAATGTATTTGATAATATCCAAAATCCATTCATGATTTTTTATTTATGCATAATCTAGGAAGAAAACCCCTTTAACCCGATATGGATTTATCAACGAAAACCTATAGCAAACTTTCTCCTTAATGGAGAAAAGTAAGAAAGATCTTCTTCAAAACTGGGAACATGGTAAGGATGCTTGCTGCCTCCACTTCTACTCAACACTGTATCCTAGCCAGTGCAGTAAGGAGAGGGAAAAAATTAAAATATTAAGGTTTGGAAAAGAAAAACAAAACCATCACTATAGAACAAATAATGTAACGGTCTATGTAGAAAACCCTACAAAGTACAGACAGAGTATTATTCAAATTGACAAGAGAGTTTAGCAATGTGGCTGAATATAAGATTAACATATTGGGGCACCTTGGTGGCTTAATGAGCTAAGCATCCCATTTCAGCTCAGGTCATGATCTCATGGTTCGTGAGTTTGAGCCCCACATCGGGCTCTGTGCTGACAGCTCAGAGCCTGGAGCCTGCTTCGGATTCTGTCTCTGTCTCTCTTTCCGCCCCTCTCCCACTTGTGCTCTGTCTCTCTGTCTCTGTCTCTGTCTCTCTATGAATAAACATTAAAAAAAATTTTTTTAAAAGATTAAAATATTTATTTATGTGGCCAGGTCTTCATCGACTTTAGTTTGGGCGAAGGGGGTGGAGTGCAGGGTGGGGGTGTGGAGCGGGCTCCTAAAGGAACTAAATTAGACAAGCTTTTTTCCAGAGAAAATTTTACATTAGCTTTTGCCCAGACATTACTGACCTGATATTATCCCATTCAGGTTATTAGGCAATTCCTCAGTGTGGGAACCACAAGTTCAAGGCCTGATCTACTGGTGGAGCCCAGAGCTTTGTCTCCAACTTCCAGCATTGACTTTGGCATTTGCCTACAGCGTAAGCCCAGCATCTGTTCACAGTGCTAACTCTGATTCCACTCAGTGGGGTTTGTTGGTGTTGTTATAGTTTTGTCCTTGGAGATTCCTTTTCTCTTTAATGCACTACTGTAATGCAATAGGTATCTTGCTCGAAATATAGTTGTCTCATAAAGGAAGGCTTTTCTGAGCATCACATCCAAAGTATGATTTATGAAAACTATTACATATAGAAAATGATGAAAAACAAAACCCCAATGTGTTAATTGGTTGTTTTCAGATAATAAGTTATAAGTAACTTGTTTTCTCTTTTGTATTTTCCATATTTTCTATTCATGATCTTATTCTGTTTTTATAAAGAAGCAATACATTTTATTTTTTTAAAGGGACACGTAAAAAACTACTTACGTACTACTGAAAAATACAAAAGAATATTTATCAAGCTTATACTTGCTGTTCAACTAGTATCTTAATTAATTCCCATAAAAATTCTGTAACTTAAGTATCATTATCCCTCATTTTGCAGAAGATGAACCTGAGGCTGAGAAAGGTTAAGTTATTTGCCCAAGTGACAGAACTGGGATTTGAATTCAGAAATACTTGTTCCAAGGCCAGTGCTTTTTCTGCTGAACTATGCCATCTCCCACAAGAGAGCATTTTCACATTACCACCTGCTAGTTTTAATTAAGAGATAGTAATTAGACAATTCTCCACTCCTGACAACAATATTTAAGCTACTGGCATTTTAAAGAAATGAATATGAACAGCTTTTTCTCTGCTGGAAGATACTACACCTAAATACAAACCACGAGTTATTACAGAAAGAAAAGATTCCATAGGACACTGTTATACACTTTGTCAAAGCCTAGTTAATTTCATTATCTATTAACGGGACATGAGGCATTAAAATGTTGACTAACATATTTCTAAAAATGTTCAACTTGACTAGTAATCAAGGAAATAGAAATTAGAGTAAAAATGCCATATTGATCAAATGACAAAAAATTCTTCAATAGTAATAGCCTGGTTGGGTAAAAAGTGAAATCACAGATTAACTCGGAACTGGTTCCGGAAGATGGCGGCGTAGGAGGACGCTGGGCTCACCGCGCGTCCTGCTGATCACTTAGATTCCACCTACACCTGCCTAAAGAACCCAGAAAACCGCCAGAGGATTAGCAGAACAGAGTCTCCGGAGCCAAGCGCAGACGAGAGGCCCACGGAAGAGGGTAGGAAGGGCGGCGAGGCGGTGCGCGCTCCACGGACTGGCGGGAGGGAGCCGGGGCGGAGGGGCGGCTCGCCGGCCAAGCGGAGCCCCCGAGTCGGGCTGGCAAAAGCGGAGGGGCCGGACGGACTGTGTTCCGACAGCAAGCGCGACTTAGCGTCTGGGAGGTCAGAAGTTAACAGATCTGCTCAGAAAGCGGGAAGGCTGGAGGACAAAGGGAGGGAGAGCTGCTGAGCCCCCGGACGGCAGAGCTCAGCTTGGCGGGGAACAAAGGCGCTCGCCAGCGCCATCTCCCCCGCCCATCCCCCAGCCAAAATCCCAAAGAGAACCAGTTCCTGCCAGGGAACTTGCTCGCTCCGCGCAAACACCCAACTCTGTGCTTCTGCGGAGCCAAACCTCCGGCAGCGGATCTGACTCCCTCCCGCTGCCACAGGGCCCCTCCTGAAGTGGATCACCTAAGGAGAAGCGAGCTAAGCCTGCCCCTCCCGCCCCCGTGCACCTTGCCTACCCACCCCAGCTAATACGCCAGCTCCCCAGCACCACAAGCCTGGCAGTGTGCAAGTAGACCAGACGGGCCACACCACCCCACAGTGAATCCCGCCCCTAGGAGAGGGGAAGAGAAGGCACACACCAGTCTGACTGTGGCCCCAGCGGTGGGCTGGGGGCAGACATCAGGTCGGACTGCGGCCCCGCCCACCAACTCCAGTTATACACCACAGCACGGGGGAAGTGCCCTGCAGGTCCTCACCACTCCAGGGACTGTCCAAAATGACCAAACGGAAGAATTCCCCTCAGAAGAATCTCCAGGAAATAACAACAGCTAATGAACTGATCAAAAAGGATTTAAATAATATAACAGAAAGTGAATTTAGAATAATAGTCATAAAATTAATTGCTGGGCTTGAAAACAGTATACAGGACAGCAGAGAATCTCTTGCCACAGAGATCAAGGGACTAAGGAACAGTCACGAGGAGCTGAAAAACGCTTTAAATGAAATGCAAAACAAAATGGAAACCACGACGGCTCGGATTGAAGAGGCAGAGGAGAGAATAGGTGAACTAGAAGATAAAGTTATGGAGAAAGAGGAAGCTGAAAGAAAGAGAGATAAAAAAATCCAGGAGTATGAGGGGAAAATTAGAGAACTAAGTGATACACTAAAAAGAAATAATATACGCATAATTGGTATTCCAGAGGAGGAAGAGAGAGGGAAAGGTGCTGAAGGGGTACTTGAAGAAATTATAGCTGAGAACTTCCCTGAACTGGGGAAGGAAAAAGGCATTGAAATCCAAGAGGCACAGAGAACTCCCTTCAGACGTAACTTGAATCGATCTTCTGCACGACATATCATAGTGAAACTGGCAAAATACAAGGATAAAGAGAAAATTCTGAAAGCAGCAAGGGATAAACATGCCCTCACATATAAAGGGAGACCTATAAGACTCGTGACTGATCTCTCCTTTGAAACTTGGCAGGCCAGAAAGGCTTGGCACGATATCTTCAGTGTGCTAAACAGAAAAAATATGCAGCCGAGAATCCTTTATCCAGCAAGTCTGTCATTTAGAATAGAAGGAGAGATAAAGGTCTTCCCAAACAAACAAAAACTGAAGGAATTTGTCACCACGAAACCAGCCCTACAAGAGATCCTAAGGGGGATCCTGTGAGACAAAGTACCAGAGACATCACTACAAGCATAAAACATACAGACATCACAATGACTCTAAACCCGTATCTTTCTATAATAACACTGAATGTAAATGGATTAAATGCGCCAACCAAAAGACATAGGGTATCAGAATGGATAAAAAAACAAGACCCATCTATTTGCTGTCTACAAGAGACTCATTTTAGATCTGAGGACACCTTTAGATTGAGAGTGAGGGGATGGAGAACTATTTATCATGCTACTGGAAGCCAAAAGAAAGCTGGAGTAGCCATACTTATATCAGACAAACTAGACTTTAAATTAAAGGCTGTAACAAGAGATGAAGAAGGGCATTATATAATAATTACAGGGTCTATCCATCAGGAAGAGCTAACAATTATAAATGTCTATGCGCCAAATACCGGAGCCCCCAGATATATAAAACAGTTACTCATAAACATAAGCAACCTTATTGATAAGAATGTGGTCATTGCAGGGGACTTTAACACACCACTTACAGAAATGGATAGATCATCTAGACACACAGTCAATAAAGAAACAAGGGCCCTGAATGATACATTGGATCAGATGGACTTGACAGATATATTTAGAACTCTGCATCCCAAAGCAACAGAATATACTTTCTTCTCGAGTGCACATGGAACATTCTCCAAGATAGATCATATACTGGGTCACAAAACAGCCCTTCATAAGTTTACAAGAATTGAAATTATACCATGCATACTTTCAGACCACAATGCTATGAAGCTTGAAATCAACCACAGGAAAAAGTCTGGAAAACCTCCAAAAGCATGGAGGTTAAAGAACACCCTACTAACGAATGAGTGGGTCAACCAGGCAATTAGAGAAGAAATTAAAAAATATATGGAAACAAACGAAAATGAAAATACAAGAATCCAAACGCTTTGGGACGCAGCGAAGGCAGTCCTGAGAGGAAAATACATTGCAATCCAGGCCTATCTCAAGAAACAAGAAAAATCCCAAATACAAAATCTAACAGCACACCTAAAGGAAATAGAGGCAGAACAGCAAAGGCAGCCTAAACCCAGCAGAAGAAGAGAAATCATAAAGATCAGAGCAGAAATAAACAATATAGAATCTAAAAAAACTGTAGAGCAGATCAACGAAACCAAGAGTTGGTTTTTTGAAAAAATAAACAAAATTGACAAACCTCTAGCCAGGCTTCTCAAAAAGAAAAGGGAGATGACCCAAATAGATAAAATCATGAATGAAAATGGAATTATTACAACCAATCCCTCAGAGATACAAGCAATTATCAGGGAATACTATGAAAAATTATATGCCAACAAATTGGACAACCTGGAAGAAATGGACAAATTCCTAAACACCCACACTCTTCCAAAACTCAATCAGGAGGAAATAGAAAGCTTGAACAGACCCATAACCAGCGAAGAAATTGAATCGGTTATCAAAAATCTCCCAACAAATAAGAGTCCAGGACCAGATGGCTTCCCAGGGGAGTTCTACCAGACGTTTAAAGCAGAGATAATACCTATCCTTCTCAAGCTATTCCAAGAAATAGAAAGGGAAGGAAAACTTCCAGACTCATTCTATGAAGCCAGTATTACTTTGATTCCTAAACCAGACAGAGACCCAGTAAAAAAAGAGAACTACAGGCCAATATCCCTGATGAATATGGATGCAAAAATTCTCAATAAGATACTAGCAAATCGAATTCAACAGCATATAAAAAGAATTATTCACCATGATCAAGTGGGATTCATTCCTGGGATGCAGGGCTGGTTCAACATTCGCAAATCGATCAACGTGATACATCACATTAACAAAAAAAAAGAGAAGAACCATATGATCCTGTCAATCGATGCAGAAAAGGCCTTTGACAAAATCCAGCACCCTTTCTTAATAAAAACCCTTGAGAAAGTCGGGATAGAAGGAACATACTTAAAGATCATAAAAGCCATTTATGAAAAGCCCACAGCTAACATCATCCTCAATGGGGAAAAACTGAGAGCTTTTTCCCTGAGATCAGGAACACGACAGGGATGCCCACTCTCACCGCTGCTGTTTAATATAGTGCTGGAAGTTCTAGCATCAGCAATCAGACAACAAAAGGAAATCAAAGGCATCCAAATTGGCAAAGATGAAGTCAAGCTTTCGCTTTTTGCAGATGACATGATATTATACATGGAAAATCCGATAGACTCCACCAAAAGTCTGCTAGAACTGATACATGAATTCAGCAAAGTTGCCGGATACAAAATCAATGTACAGAAATCAGTTGCATTCTTATACACTAACAATGAAGCAACAGAAAGACAAATAAAGAAACTGATCCCATTCACAATTGCACCAAGAAGCATAAAATACCTAGGAATAAATCTAACCAAAGATGTAAAAGATCTGTATGCTGAAAACTATAGAAAGCTTATGCAGGTAATTGAAGAAGATATAAAGAAATGGAAAGACATTCCCTGCTCATGGATTGGAAGAATAAATATTGTCAAAATGTCAATACTACCCAAAGCTATCTACACATTCAATGCAATCCCAATCAAAATTGCACCAGCATTCTTCTCGAAACTAGAACAAGCAATCCTAAAATTCATATGGAACCACAAAAGGCCCCGAATAGCCAAAGTAATTTTGAAGAAGAAGACCAAAGCAGGAGGCATCACAATCCCAGACTTTAGCCTCTACTACAAAGCTGTCATCATCAAGACAGCATGGTATTGGCATAAAAACAGACACATAGACCAATGGAATCGAATAGAAACCCCAGAACTAGACCCACAAACATATGGCCAACTCATTTTTGACAAAGCAGGAAAGAACATCCAATGGAAAAAAGACAGTCTCTTTAACAAATGGTGCTGGGAGAACTGGACAGCAACATGCAGAAGGTTGAAACTAGACCACTTTCTCACACCATTCACAAAAATAAACTCAAAATGGATAAAGGACCTGAATGTGAGACAGGAAACCATCAAAACCTTAGAGGAGACAGCAGGAAAAGACCTCTCTGACCTCAGCCGTAGCAATCTCTTACTCGGCACATCCCCAAAGGCAAGGGAATTAAAAGCAAAAGTGAATTACTGGGACCTTATGAAGATAAAAAGCTTCTGCACAGCAAAGGAAACAACCAACAAAACTAAAAGGCAACCAACGGAATGGGAAAAGATATTTGCAAATGACACATCGGACAAAGGGCTAGTATCCAAAATCTATAAAGAGCTCATCAAACTCCACACCCGAAAAACAAATAACCCAGTGAAGAAATGGGCAGAAAACATGAATAGACACTTCTCTAAAGAAGACATCCGGATGGCCAACAGGCACATGAAAAGATGTTCAACGTCGCTCCTCATCAGGGAAATACAAATCAAAACCACACTCAGATACCACCTCACGCCAGTCAGAGTGGCCAAAATGAAGAAATCAGGAGACTATAGATGCTGGAGAGGATGTGGAGAGACGGGAACCCTCTTGCACTGTTGGTGGGAATGCAAATTGGTGCAGCCGCTCTGGAAAGCAGTGTGGAGGTTCCTCAAAAAATTAAAAATAGACCTACCCTATGACCCAGCAATAGCACTGCTAGGAATTTATCCAAGGGATACAGGAGTACTGATGCATAGGGGCACTTGCACCCCAATGTTTATAGCAGCACTCTCAACAATCGCCAAATTATGGAAAGAGCCTAAATGTCCATCAACTGATGAATGGATAAAGAAATTGTGGTTTATATACACAATGGAATACTACGTGGCAATGAGAAAGAATGAAATATGGCCTTTTGTAGCAACGTGGATGGAACTGGAGAGTGTGATGCTAAGTGAAATAAGCCATACAGAGAAAGACAGATACCATATGGTTTCACTCTTATGTGGATCCTGAGAAACGTAACAGAAACCCATGGGGGAGGGGAAGGGGAAAAAAAAAAAAAAAAGAGGTTAGAGTGGGAGAGAGCCAAAGCATAAGAGACTGTTAAAAACTGAGAACAAACTGAGGGTTGATGGGGGGTGGGAGGGAGGGCAGGGTGGGTGATGGGTATTGAGGAGGGCACCTTTTGGGATGAGCACTGGGTGTTGTATGGAAACCAATTTGACAGTAAATTTCATATATTAAAAAAAATTAAAAAAAAAAAAAAAAAAAAAAGTTACAAATAGAACTACCCTATGACCCAGCAATTGCACTAGTAGGCATTAAAAAAAAAAAAAAAAAAAAATAGTTATTAACTCATTTTCACTGCTGTATTATATCCCATTGTATGAATACACTATAATTTTCCTGAAGATGGATCTTTGGATTGTTTCTAATTAATGGATGTTTTAAATAAAGCTATGAACATTGAAGTACAAAAAAAAAAAAAAAAAAAAAAAAAAAAAAGTGAAATCACAGGATATCTGGGTGGCTCAGTCAGTTAAGTGTCAGACTCTTGATCTCCACTCAAGTCGTGATCTCACGGTTCGTGAGATCAAGCCCCGTATCGGGCTCCACACTGATAGCAGAGCCTGTTTGGGATTCTTTCCCCCTCTCTCCGCCCCTCCCCTGCTCCCTCTCTCTCTCTCAAAATAAATAATTAAACTTAAAAAAAAGTGAAATCACCATATATCTTACAAGAGAAGTGAACTGGTAAAAATTTGCTGTAGGCCAATTTATAACATTTATACTTTAAATTTCATGTGGCTTTTCACCTAGTAATTCCTCATCTAGGATTTTATAATAAGGAAATAATTACAGATATGTGTATAAATATTTAGCCACAGGATTGCTCATCTTAGAATTACTTATAATAGAGTTAAATAAGGAAAGAAGGAAAGATAAAGAAAGAAAGAAAGAAAGAAAGAAAGAAAGAAAGAAAGAAAGAAAGAAAGGGGCAAGGAAGGAAGGAAGGAAGGAAGAGAGAGGGAGGGAAGAAGAGAGGGAGAGAAACTGTATTAAGAAACTAGGTTAAAATATTCTGCATATTCAAAGAATTCTATCAGCCATTAAAGATGTTGATACTGCTATATACCTTAGCATGGAAAAAAATTCTTGACATGATGTTTTCAGAAACTAAACTAGAATTTACATATAATAGTATGATTGCACTTTATTAACCTAGATTTGGTTATATTTCCATGTTCACAAAATGTAAGATCTGAAATAATATACAACAAAATTTTGACAGTAGATATATCTGATGATATGATTTGGGAATCTTAATTTTTATTTTTCTTCATCGATATTTTCTTATTTTTACACAATGAATATTTATTAATTGTGTTTACAAAAGGGAAAAAACATTGATATAACAGAGTCATATCAACTAGTAAGAATGCATACAACTATTATTAATATATAAAGTAGTATGTTATAAAACAGCATATAAGTATGTTTTCATTTAGGTAAGAAAAACTATATATATTAGGTTGAACCATATAAAATTGCTGGCATTTTTCTGCTTTTGACTTATAAAAACAGTAACGTGAAATGGTTTGACTTAACATATGTATCAGGAAAAATATACTCCAAAATATTAATAGTATCCTGGGACGATTTTTCCTTGAGGTCATCTGTATTTTCTTCTGTTAAATTTCAATATTTTCTAATTTTTTCTAGAACACTAAATCCCAGCTCAGAAGACCCCAAGCAAGTCAACTGAACACTCTGTTTCATCATAAAAACAATGAGACTAAACTAACAACACAAAAAACAAAGGCACCTACGTGGTTCAGTCCCTTAAGTGTCTTGATTTTGGCTCAGGTCATGATCTCACGGTCATGCAATGGAGACTCACGTCAGGCTCTGCACTTACAGTGCAGGGCCCACTTGGGATTCTCTGTCTCCCTCTCTCTCTGCCCCTCCCCTGCTCACTCTCTCTTTCTCAAAAATAAATAAACATTTAAAAAAGAAGAAACAAAAAGAGAAACAACAGGTGTTGGCAGAGGATTCAGAGAGAGAAACCCTCTTACACTATTGGTGGGAATGCAAACTGGTGTGACCATTCTGAAGATCAGTATGGAGGTTCCTCAAAAACAAAAATAGAACTACCTACCCTAGAATCCATCAATTACACTACTAGGCATTTACCCAAAAGATACAAAAATACAGACTCAAAGGGGTACATGCACCCCTATGTTTATAGCAGCATTACCAACAACAGCCAAATGATGGAGAGATTCCAAATGTCCACAAAGTGCTGAATGGATAAAGAAGAGGTGAGATATATATAGAGATAGATAGATAGATAGATACACACACACACACACACACACATATATATATATACATATATATATATATATATATACACACACACACACACACGCTGGAATATTACTCAGCCATCAAAAAGAATGTAATCTTGCCATTTGCAATGACATGGATGGAGCTAGAGAGTGTTATGATAAGCAAAATAAGTCAGTCCAAGAAAGACAAATACCATGTGATTTCACGTACATGTGGAATTTAAGAAACAAAACAAACGAAATAAGGGAAGAAAAGAGAGAGAGGGGGGCAAACCAAGAAACAGACTCTTAACTATGGAGATCACACTGATGGGAAGAACACACCAGAGGGAAGGTGGATGAAGGGATGGGTGAAGTAGGCAGGGATTAAGGAGCACACTTAATGTGATGAGCACTGGGTGTTGTATGGAACTGCTGAATCACTATATTGTACACCTGAAACTAATATTACACTGTATATTAACCAACTGGCATTTAAATAATAACTTCAAAACTGGGAATAATAATAGTGCCTATTTCATGGGGTAATTTAAGAATGAAACAAAATAATTCATGTAGAGATAGCAGCACAGGGTCTGGCATACGTGTGCTGTCAATCCATAGTAAATGTAATGAAACAGTTAGGAAGGCAGATGTGAAATCTGACTCCCAAGGTCTAGCACTGACCAGTGGTTATGTGCGTAACCTCTCTGTATCTTCGTTTTCTCATTTACAATATGGGAGTTATCCCATAGAGTTAGTATGAGGATTATATGAGATAATAGCTTATAAAATATTTTGCATAGTGCCTGGCAAATAGGAAGCTCTCACTAAATTTTGACTATCTTATTAGTAGTATAGTATTAAGCTATTAGAATAAATATATACTATTTGCATCATAAATTATATATCAACTCTGAGTTGCTTACTGCATTAGATAGGATACCCAATATAGAAGCTATATTATATAATTTTTGTTTTCCTGAAATTAGTTATTTCATTCTGGTGTGTATAACTTCACTAGTGAAAACTCCACAAATGTAATCAGAAACAAGAATTCTATTACACTTCGCAGCCAACATCTCCTAAAGATACCATAATCCTAAATCCACTAATGAAATTTTCTAAATGACAACTATTTTATTGTAACTTCTCTTTTCCCTTCTAGGTATCTTTGCCACAAATATATGACAGGGAGACCAACTCTTCCTAAACAAACCTTCCTTCTCCCCAGACATGCACTTAGATAAGAATCAGAGAGAGCCAGATGCAAAACTTTTCAAAATCCAGAAGATCCATAGAGTCTCAATGGCCAGGGGGTATAAAGCAAGTAAAGGAAAAGAAGTGAAGAGAAGAAACAAAGGAAGATAAATGAAAAAAAAAATTAGAAAATTACTCCTGGAAAAAAATCCCTACTTTGTTTTCACCTAGCAAGTAGTTTTCAACTGCTTTTACATTTTCAATACACATGAACGCATGCTTAGAATTGAGGTTTCAGAACCAAGTTCATTCCATCCTTACAAACTTTTACAGGATAAAATTTCTCCCTCTTCAGGAGATAGAGATGATTCCCTCAGAGATCCACACCTAGAGGAAATCAACCAATGTCTTCCTACCTTAACAGCTTCTCCTAGAGTTTGGTTCTTGTCAGCTTCCTCACTGGAATGCAATTCAAGTCTGTAATTCAACTCCTGTAGTTGCTGAGCCTGTTCATTCAATAGCATCTGTGCCTGTTGTTCCCGAAGTAACGCGTTGTTCAGTTCTTCACATGCACTTTCAAACTTCTCGTGGGTGATCAATTTCTGGAAAAAGGTTACAAAATCATTTGTAAGCTAACTGCACTGTTGCATCACTTTTCAGAACTATATTTGCTAACATAGAGTATAACACACACATTTCAAAAATGTCCGATACATGACAAAAGTACAATTCGTTTTTCTTAATTTCATAAGTCGAGATAAAAAAAAAACACATCACTCTTGTTTTAAAAGCAGAGCAGCTATACCCCCAAGTGTTGTCATTTTTAGTCAAATAAAATCTTAAAAAACTTATTCCAAGTTCAAATAAATCCATAATGCTCAGTTTACATTTCATACACAAGCACTTTTTATAAAGAACATGATCGTAAGAATTAAGGCCTTTAACAAGTTCCTATGCTTATTATTTTGATGTTTATTTATTTTCAAGAGAGAGGGAGACAGAATGCAAGTTGGGGAGGGACAGAGAGAGAGGGAGACACAGAATCCTAAGCAGGCTCCAGGCTCTGAGCTGTCAGCACAGGACCCGACGTAAGGCTCAAACTCACGAACCACAAGAATCATGACCCAAGCTGAAGTTAGACAGTCAAACGAATAAGCCACCGAGGCACCCCACAAGTTCCGATGCTTTGAAGTGATTACCCAAAAGTCTGTGTTAGTGTATGTTACTTTCAGATCTCCCTGGTCAAAAATCCCCTTCTTCAAGAATCCTTACCAGACCAGACCTCGCCAACTCCTGTGACTACTCACACTTCCTTACTATATTCCTTTGTCTTCTTTATAGTCATTACCATTATCTAAATCCACTACATATATTCACTATTTTTATTGCCTGTCCACACCCTGCCATCAACCACTTATTTAAGGACATGAGCTCTGCTGGCTAGGGACCCCATTCGGCATGCTCACATAACACACAGAAGAGCGCCTGGCACTCAGTAGGCACTCAGTAAATATTTGTTGAATGAAAGAATATTCAGACATAAACATCTACAAATAAAACTGTGCACCAGAGTATATAACACCTTTTTTACAATATCATGACTGCTTTATAGAACAGAGCACTACATCTATCTAGACAGTTCTAGCCAGGGGCCATCCCTTAAGGGGTGGGGAATCCAGGGCAGGACACACATGTATTATCTCCTGTTCAAAACAATTAAGCAAATGAAACTTAACACGTCAAACAACAAGAGACATCTTGATCTTGAAGTACAAAGAACAGGAAATATTTCACAAAAGGTAGGTAACCTGTGAAATATATATGGAAAACTAAAAGGCACCATGCAAGCCACCTAACCATGCTGTATATATCAGTATCTATCTATCTATCTATCTATCTATCTATCTATCTACACCTAAATATAGATCTGTAGATAGATATAGATAGATACAGATATATCGATATTTAAGACTGA
The DNA here is from genome assembly GCF_028018385.1 of Neofelis nebulosa. Classification (NCBI taxonomy): domain Eukaryota; kingdom Metazoa; phylum Chordata; class Mammalia; order Carnivora; family Felidae; genus Neofelis; species Neofelis nebulosa. The sequence goes on from NC_080793.1 coordinate 54,021,314, forward strand.
TAACTGTCCCATTGTTGAACAGGTTTTGAGGTGAATATAATTAACCACAAGTAGAAAGCAAATTGATTTAAAAAAAAATTTTTTTAATTTAGGGTGGGGGAAGAGGAAGAGCAGAGAAAAAATTCTATTGATTCTTGGCATCTGGAATATATAAATTATTGCAGTTGAATGTAGACTTTATCTCTGAGTTTTCTGACACATGAGACAAATGTGCTTAGTTATAGTTTCCTCATGGGCCAAGCATGCATCTCATGCAGAGAAAAAAATTTTTGCTAGAACCAAGTTTGAGGATGAGTTTATTACATGGATCTTCCTATATCATAATATAGTCTTAACTCAGTTTTACTTTGGCACCAGGTACCTTGTGTGCTACTTTCCAGAAGCAACCGTCTTTTACTATTATTTGCCTTTTCAAAGGTATATATAATGCATTCCTCAACACTGATTAAATTCTAAAGTATAGCATAAACAACAGCAACATTATAGCATAAAAATAGATGCCAAATGACTTACTTAAGTTGACACAAGATAATAGGAACGATCACAAGCACACAAGAACGTTGCATCATTTCCTGAGATCCATCCAGTAAAGGCGTATCTAATGTATCACTGATACTTTTATAGGGTTTAGATTTGGACGAACATCTATCTTTGGCTCCCTCCTAACTGCTGCCTCACTCTCCGCATTGCGCCATTACAACTAAACCCTCCACTTCCAGAACATCAACTCTAACAGCCTCTTCTGAGCACTCCTGTTCATCTCAACGTCTTAACATCCCTCTCGTCACTGATGCCACAGCATTCTCCTGGGTCTTATGAACAGATATTTTTGTATTTCTTCTACGTTTTATTTGTTATGTTGTTCTAAAGTACCACTCCTCGTGGTGACCATCTGTTGCTTGGCCCCTATAAATCAAGATCCCCATGATTTCGCAGGACTTCTTTCCACCCCTCCAAAATTTCTCCTTCACCTTAAAACTTAGCTAATTTTAGCCTCTCTCTCTTGTCCATTTATCCCTCTCAGAGACTGGCTCAGTTCTGTTCTGTCTTCAGAAACCAAACAGAACGAAACAAGTATAGCAATGGAGAATAAGAGACGGTGTATAAAAGCAGTTGTGAGGAACTTATAAAGAAAAAAAATCATGGGAGTTTGCTGTTGAAGAACAGAGGTCAGTAGATTGGTCAGTGAACACGGTGCTCAGAAGCAGAGAACTGAATAGCTTCAGCAGGCAGGACATTTTCCTTTATGTTACAATTTCAGACCAACTCTAAGGAAGCTATTTTATTCTCCTCCTGAAAATATTTGGCCTGAAATCAATGAAAGATGATGATTGCAATCACACTCGTCATTTTTTAGAGGAAAATAGCAGCATTTTCCCATCTATTATGAAACAAGCCTTTTACTCACACAGCTAGATATAAACATTAACCACTGGAGTGAAGTAGTCAAAAGCGTGAGTTTTGCAGCCAGACGACTTAGGTTCAAATGCTGTCATTTCCACTTACTAACTATGTGACTTTGGGCAAGTTACTTAGCTGCTCTGTGTCCCATATCCCTTGTTTGTAAAACAAAGATAATAATTTGGAACTGTTACTGATATAAGAGGACTAAGTGAATCAACTCCTTGAAGCGCTTAGGGTCAGTGCCTTATACATGGTCAATAGTGTCATTAAATGTTAGAAATCATCACTTTATAATGTTACACCTTACAACTGTATGTCCAAATATAAAGGTACTCGGGGCATCTGGGAGGCTCAGTCAGTTAAGCGTCCGACTTCAGCTCAGATCATGATCTCATGGTTCCATGAGTTCGAGCCCAGTGTCGGGCCCTGTGCTGACAGCTCAGAGCCTGGAACCTGCTTTGGATTCTGTGTGCCCCTCTCTCTCTGCCCCTCCCCTGCTCATGCTCTGTCTCTGTCTCTCAAAAATGAATAAATGTTTTAAAAAATCAACAAATATAAAGGTACATCTCTCATTCATTCAATTATTACTTCAATTAATGCTATTTTTATTTCTGCACTTTAGTGAAAGTAATTCACACTAAACATTTCCTGGAGCATGTTAGCTTTTGCTGCAAGCCACTTATTCAACCAAAGTTCTTATAAGAGGATTCTGTCACCTTCCAGCAACTTTTCTTCAAACTCTAACCTTCTGCTGGATTCTAGAAATTGAGTCTGACTACTTCCAAACTAATCAAAGATAAGATGGTAACTTGTTTTACTACTACTTAGCTAAGGACTAGAAAATCATATTGTATACAATACCTACAATTCCTCACGTATATTCCAGAAAGCAACATATATAATCTTCCAATTTTCAGGAAAGTCACTATTATCTAAATCTAAAAAAAAGTTGACTTATTCTAAATCTCAAATCGTATCAATAGCTGTTTCTTTCCATTTTGGCAGACCACCTCTACATCCCAGATTTAGTTAGTACAAACAATTAAAAGCAAATCAAAAGGAGGCAGATACACCCTCCAAAGGAACTGGCTATTAAAAGTATAAACAGCTGTTGGGATACCTGGGTGGCTCAGCTGGTTAAGTGCCCAACTCTTGATCTCGGCTCAGGTCATAATCTCAGGATTCATGAGATGGAGCCCCACATCAGGCTCTGCATCGACAGCATGGAGCCTGCTTGAGATTCTCTCTCTTTCTCTCTCTCTCTCTGTCCATCCCCTGCTTGTTCTCTCTCTCAAAATAAATAAATAGCTCTTTATGCTTAAGTATAATGGTAAAAAATTGGAAAAAATGAAGCATCTATTAATAAGAGAATACTCAAGGGGCGCCTGGGTGGCTCAGTCGGTTAAGCATCTGACTTCAGCTCAGGTCATGATCTCGCAGTTCATGAGTTCGAGCCCCGCATCAGGCTCTGTGCTGACAGCTCAGGGCCTGGAGCCTGCTTCAGATTCTGTGTCTCCCTCTCTTTCTGCCCCTCCCCCGCTCATGCTCTCTCTCTCTCTCTCTCTCTCTCTCTCTCTCAAAAACAAATAAACATTAAAAGTAAATAAAAATAAGAGAATAGTCAAATTTTGATACATCAATATGATAGAATTAGGAAAATCTAAAATCTAATCATTTATAATTATACATTATAAATTATAATTATAATTATAAATTAGATTATAATTATGTTATGATCACTCATTTCATCTAAAATAAAATTGATAAGTGACACAGGAAATGCTTATAATATTGTAAGTGAATATTAATATTTGTATATATGTTTTTTGCAAATTGTACATGCAAAATCATTCTAAACTACAACTGTCATAAAAGCTTGCATCTTCACACACAAAACACACCAAAATATGTGGGGAACAAAACTCATCCACAATTCAGTAGTAATTGGTTATGGGCAGTGCAATTACGGTGATTTGAACTTTCTTCTTTAAACTTTTTTGTATTTTTATTTATAGCTATCGTGTATTACTTTTATAATAAAAAAAAATGTTGAGGCAGCTCTAAAATTTTACCTTCTCTGAACAAAAAACTAAGAAAGTGAGGGAAAAATGGGTGTCTTTATTTTTTTTAATTTTTTTTTTTTTTTACATTTATTCATTTTTGAGAGACAGAGACAGAGCACAAGCGGCGGGGAGGGGCAGAGAGAGAGGGAGACACAGAATCTGAAACAGGCTCCAGGCTCTGAGCTGTCAGCACAAAGCCCGAAGTGAGGCTCGAACTCACAAACTGCAAGATCATGACCTGAGCCGAAGTCAGACGCTTAACCGACTGAGCCACCCAGGCACCCCAAAAATCAGTGTCTTTAGACATTCACTCATAAGAGAAGTATTACTTATCTTCAATCAGAAGGGTTATTCACAATTACTTGACCTGACTAATTTATAGGAACTTTTTGCCCTTTGAAAGCACAGCTATTTGAAATAATAATTAACATTAGCAATTTACATTATCATAGGATTAGTAACTAAACTGCTATCTGCCCCTCTGTTTCCACAAATGTTAAAACTGCACATTCCAAATTAGCCTTTTTAAAAATTTTTTTTAACGTTTATTCATTTTTGAGAGACAGAAAGACAAAGTGGGAGCAGGGAAGGGGGAGACACAGAATCTGAAGCAGGCTTCAGGCTCTGAGCTGTCAGCACAGAGCCTGACACAGGGCTTGAACTCACGAATTGTGAGATCATGACCTGAGCCGAAGTCGGACACTTAACCAACTGAACCACCAGGTGCCCCTCCAAATTAGCCACTTAAACTGAAGTTGAACTTGCAAAGATTCCCCAAAGAAGAGGGTACTAAAAGTAGCTTGCTGCTAGATTTGGGAAACAAATTTTGTATTCATATTTATATTAGTTGTCATCAGTTGGATACAATTTTGAAGTTACAGGGTAACGTCTTAACTCTATATTCCTATATCCACATTAAAAACAGCAGTGTGACTAACGAACCTGGGCAGCAGAGTATGTGCGTATCTCCATGTTACTGTGCTTCATATATTTACACATTTTGATCTTGATTTAATGTTATTTGGTACCTAGCCTCCCTTTGCTCAGCTATCTTCTGCTTTCTTAAATAATGTATGAGTTTGATGGAAGTTAGATTGAACATTTCTTTGGAAAAGCAATTTGATTTCAAAAGAAATAATCCAATGTACTCAAAATATTTAATGTAAAAAGAAAAAGAGAGAACATCCCACCTCCTATTCCAAACACCAGACTCTTCAATTGGGAGAAGCATTTTATTATCTTTTAGTACACATTTGGGGGTTTGTTTGCTAAAGCAGTTAATCTCTCCTAACTATAACTTACTCTTTTCTACACTTTCAGCCACCATATACATTTTAACAGGCTGTGAGTTCTGCTGACACAGAATCGGTATTCCCTTAAGCATCAGGTATTAACTCCTGTTTTTTGAGGTATAATTGAGATATAAGACTGTGTAAGGTGTGCAACCTGTGTAACTTGATACACTTATATGTTACAGTATGATGACCAATATTGCACTAGCTAACAACTCTATCATATGACATGATTATCACTTCTTTTTGTGGTGAGAATATTTAAGATCTAGTCTCCCAGCAACTTTGACTGTATAGAATGCAGTACTGTTGGAAATTTTAGAAGGGAGGTCTTCTGAATTATCTGAGAAAACAAACAACAAAAAGCTAAAAGAAATCCGTAGATCTACAGGTCATATGTGTGTGCATACGTATCAGCGAACAGCACGCTAGAGCCACGGTATTTTAAATCACACACACTTACCGACTGCTTAAATTCATTCAATTGCATTTGGAGACCCTGGGCTTTGTCGAGCTCCTTTTTCATTTCATTCACGTTTCGTTTGAATTCTGTGACCTCCAAACGCAGTGAACGGCGCTCCACTTCTGCCGCGTGCAGTCTTTGTGTAAATCCGAATATCTGCTTCTGTAATGATGCTGTGCTTTTCTGTTGTTAATCAAGAGCAATTTTACAAGCAGTAACTACAGGTTGACTAATAAATCAGGGGCAATGGCCCTTTTACCAACTTAAATGTATCTTAGATTATACAGAAAACAATACTAGCTGTAACAGAAACTTAGAGGTGAAAGCTTTATTTTTTATGTGACCAATAATTTGGTTTATATGAAATGAACAACGAAAGAAAATAAATAATCTAGAGGGCTAGAAAATGGAACTGACATCTGTTTATGTCTCATAGAATTCTGTTGCAGTCCACTTACAGAAAACAGTAAATCCACAACTCAGGCCAGAACTTTTATATTTTGATATTTAAGACACTTTGACATTTAAGTGCTATTAGTATTACATTAAAAGACTACACGAAGTCTGGGGCGCCTTGGTGGCTCAGTCGGCTAAGCATCTGACTCTTGATCTCGGCTCAGGTCATGATCTCATGGTTTGTGGGATCAAGCCCCGTGTTAGGCTCTGTACTGACAGCACAGATTCTCTCTCTCCTCTCCCTCTGCCCTTCCTGCTGCTCATGCATGCTCTCTCTCTGTCTCTCTCTCTCTCAAATAAACATTAAAAAAAAAAAGATTACATGACATCCAAAGGAAATCTAGATACATTCATGCACAACTAATTTAAACTACAAATAAGTGTGATTCAGAATTAAATTTACAAGCACTAAAGTCACTGTGTAATGAAGTTGCATACATACCAAAATGGGCACATGACCATGTAGACCATACTTCAGGGCCAGGGTATTTACTTTATGAAGTCCACGAGCCAGCCTCTGAACCAGAGAATCTTTTTCTACATATGTAATACTCTTGCTACTATGCAAAGGTATGCTCTCCATTGCCAGACTAATTTTATCCATGAGTTTTGCAAAAGAATTCTTGGCTGCACCTACAAGTAAATGTCCACAAATTCTGGAATTTGGATCTTCGGAAAAAAAAAAAAGACACGATGAAAATGTGAACTGTCTCTTGCTCATTTTACAACTCTGCCAATCACCACACAATTAAAATATTTTCTCAATTATACAATCCCCATTCACCTGTAGTAATTCATTCAAAAAGTCCCCTCCCACATTAATTTTCACTATGAAAAAAGGAATGCAGAAAATAGATTACCTATTAAACAATACAGCTAAAGAAAATCTGCATTCATTTACATTATATCATTTACACTAAACCACTATGACACTAAAAATTCATCATCACTCTTTTCTTTGTTTTAAAACCTAACATAAATTCATTTTCTATTTACAACTACTGACGCTTGTTACCTTAATGTCAAACTATTTATATGCTCGGACAAGAAAATATAATTTGCCTTATTCCAAGGCAATTAAAATTTTACAACGACAATTACTTATTTCCCCACAGGATTTCGGTAATCATCCCTCTCACATAATGGACTTAAGGTCCCAGCATATCCAACATGGCCTGCTTACTGCTAGATTCATCAGGTCTGTAATTAATAATTGTGTTTAATGTTGATAAATAAAATTGTCAGTGCACTGTCTACTAATTGGTATTCCAGATAATGGTTAATAGGTTTATTTATGCCTTAATAAAAGTCATGTAATTTAGTTTTCCCTCTGCTAGGCAGGTCTTAATCTGTCATTACTTGTTTTATGATACTATCCATGTAAAATGACAAGCATGGAGAGATTATTTAAATTCAGTAGTATGCCTTTCTACATTTCCAGAGTCTCTGCTGTTGGAATTAATTTAAATATACACAAAAAGTATATCTGGCCAGTTTTATCCAATAGAAAAAAAATGCTTTATAATTCTAAGAGTACATATGGTTCAACAATGAATAGCAACATTGGCTGAGAAGGTAATCAATCAGTGGTTTTCTAAGTCAGACAGAACAATATCACAGAGGCCCTGTGTTCAAAAATGTGAGGCTTGTTTTATTCCTTTATTCCTCAGTAGACAAAAGGAAAGATAAACTTTTAAATTATACAGCAGTCAGATTTTGAAAACCACGTTGCCTAGAAGTTACACATAAAATAAAAATTGTAAATTGGATAAAAGTATAATATCCTCCTTGTAGAATTTATTTTTATCAGTTATCGATGCACGGACTTCTAAGAACATAAGGTGATACAAGTTTAATTCTGTATACCTCCCATAAACATCCTGAGAATCCCACTAACAGAGGCATATGAAGTGTCATTAAAATACACAGTTCCTTTGTTATCAATCAATTGTTTAAATAAGTCATGAATAAAAAAGAATTCAGTAGCTTCATATAACAATTAACATATAATACAGCACACATATTTAAAAGAATTGCTAAACTATTATTTAATAGGTCGCTGTTGAATGAATAAAATTTATTTTACCTATAACATTCAATATAAAACATCATTCCAGTGCCTAATATATGTATTCCCTGTTTCTCAACTGGCTTTGCAGGTACTTCAGTCTGTCCTTTGTTATCTCAGTAAACTCTGTATTTGCACTGTGCCAGTCTAGAATATATGGATATTTTGTATGTTTGTTGGATTAATTATATTTTTCACTTTCATAGCAGTTGCGACAATGCAGAATGCAAGAATGCATTCAATAATACCAAGAAAAATTAATTAATATTAACTTTAATGATATGCCAAAAGTTATTCTTTTTAAAGAAACAAGATGAAAGTTCATCATTTTAGGAAATTTTCAGGTATATCAAAGTAATAAAATTTTCACAAAGAGCCTTTAAAAGCAAAAACTAACTACAATTAAATTTTAATGAATAGCGGTTTTTTACTATATCATAGAAATGTGTTTGTGTAGATACTAACCACTCTGAGAGGTAAACTTAAGTGACAATATAATTCTCCAAGGCATTCTTGTGAATTTTTAAGAAGTGGGAAAGAGGCATACACTCTAGTTCCTCACTTCTCTCAAGGAATTACAGAAAGAACACTCACTAAATAATTTATACTTTGGTGAGTAAGAAGTGTGTTTTTATAACATACTTCACATTATACAGTATACAGTACAATTAATTCAACACTAAATAAATGAAGAAACAAAAAAATCCTCTAGTGACATAGTTGTAGTTATTTGTATAATGATACAGAAATAAGAGACAAAAATAAGGTCACTAAAATTTCTCATGTCTAAACTTGTCTAAACTGTTTAAATGTTTGTTACATTTAACAAATTCTTGTTTATGTAAAATACATGTATTAATCACTTCCCCTCTCTTTTATAGCATGTGTCTTTTGAGAAAGAAGAAGACTCTATTGGACTTTTTACAATAGCAAAGGCAATATCTACACTTAAAATCTTTAAAACAAATTCATAAATGGGGCGTCTGGGTGACTCGGTCGGTTGAACATCTGACTGCCTCTCAGGTCATGATCCCGTGGGTTCAGGCCCCGCGTGGGGCTCTGCGCTGACAGCTCAGAGCCTGGAGCCTGCTTCAGATTCTGGGTCTCCCTCTCTCTGCCCCTCCCCCACTCACACCCTATCTCCCTGTGTCTCAAAAATGAATAAACGCTAAAAAAAATTAAAACAAATTCATAAAGAATTGTGCTTTTTTTAAGTTTATTTATTTATTTATTTTGAGAGAGAGAAAGAGAGAGAGAGAGAGACTGAGCACATGAGCAAGGGAGGGGCAGAAACAGAGAGTGAGAGAGAGAATTCCAAGCAGACTCCTCACTGCCAGCACAGAGCTCGAAGTGGGGCTCAAACTCACAAAACGTGAGATCATAACGTGAGCCAAAGCCAAGAGCTTAACTTAACTGGCTGAGCCACCCAGGTGCCCCAGTTATCAACCTATTTTAAGACTGATTGTTAATGTATTCAATGCAGGACAGTTCATTTAAAATACAGACTAAAGTTAATTTTTTTAGAAGATACAGCCCAGTGAAAGTTTTTTGCTTAGCCAGACTAAGAACATTGAACTACAAGGTGATCTTGAGAAGGCACCATATATGCCATATTGAACATCAAAATTGTTTTGTACTTAAAAATAATGAAAACCCCAACTCACAAATATATACTGCTGCAAAGGTAATTAAAGCATCCACAGTTCACTTTACAAATATAGGTAGGCTTGGGGCACATGGGTGGCTCAGTCAGTTAAGCGCCCAAATTTGGCTCAGGTCATGATCTCACAGTTTGTGGGTTCAAGCCCCACATGGGGCTCTGGGATGACAGCTCAGAGCTTGGAGCCTGCGTCAGATTCTGTCTCTCTCTCTGCCCTTCCCCACTTGTGTGTGTGTGTCTCTCTCTCTAAAATAAACATTAAAACATTTTTTTAAATATACATATATACAGGTAGGCTACTCTCAAAACAAAACAAAACAAAACAAAAACAAACAAGAACAACAACAAAAACTGCCAGAATTCTCTAGGGAGAAGAAAAAAGAGAGAGAGAGAGAGAGAGAGAGAGAGAGAGAGAGAAGCAAACCAAGAAACAGACTCTTAACTATAAAGAACAAACCAATGGGGGTGCCTGGGTGGCTTACTAGGTAGAGAGCATCCAGCTCTTGATTTTGGTTCAGGTCTTGATCTCAGAGTTCGAGCCCCACATCAGGCTCCACACTAAAAGTGCAGGGCCTGCTTGGGATTCTCTCTCTCTCTCTCTCTCTCTCTTTCTCTCTCTCTCTGCCCTTCCCCTGCTCTTGCTGTCTTTCTCTGTCTCTCTCTCAAAAAAATAAATAAATAAACTTAAAAAAAAGAACAAACTGATGGTTACTGAAGGGGAGTTGGGCAGGGGAATGGGCTAGATGGATGATGAGTGATGGGTATTCAGGGGGGCACTTGTGATGAGCACCGGGTGTTGTATGGAACTGTTGAATCACTAAATTCTACACCTGAAACTAGTATTACACTGTATGTTAACTAACTAGAATTTAAATTAAAACTAGGAAAGAAAAAAAAAAAGCACCAGAAGTCTCCAAAGCTTTCTTTTTTTTTTTCAAAATTTTATTTAAATTCCAGTATTTCTAGACATAGTGTGACAAGTTTTTTATCCTAAAGTCAGTGAGTTCATCTTTGGCTTACTCAATATATTCAACACAATTTAGATCTTAAAGAAAAAGGATTGTGAATCCATAGCTCAAATCTGATGCTACGTATTTGAAAGTTGCTGAGAGTATATCCTCTCATAGTTCTTCTCACAGGAAAAAAAAAAAAAAGAATTTGTGACTAAGTATGGTTAACCAATGTTATCTAGGGGCACCTGAGTGGCTCAGTCGGTCAGCCATCTGACTCTTGGTTTCAGCTCAGGTCATGATCTCATGGTGGTGACATAGAGCCCCACGTCAGGCTCCACACTGACAGTGCAGAGAGTGCTCGGATCCTCTCTCTCCCTCTTCTCTCTGCCCCTTCCCTGCTCATGTTCCCTGTCTCTCTCAAAATACATGAATAAACTTTAATTTTTTTTAAAAAAATGTTAACTAGACCTGCTATAGTGATTATTTAGCAATAAACACTAATTTTGAATCATTGTTATACACCTGAAATTAATATAGTATTGTATGTCAATTATGCCTCATTTTTTAAAGAAGTGGTCGGCATACGGGGCACCTGGGTAGCTCAGTTGGTTAAGCGTCCGACTTCGGCTCAGGTCATGATCTCACAGTTGGTGAGTTCCAGCCTCGCATTGGGCTCTGTGCTGACAGCTCAGAGCCTGGAGCCTGTTTCAGATTCTGCGTCCCCCTCTCTCTCTGCCCCTCCTCTGCTTGTGCTCTCTCTCTCTCTCAAAAATAAATAAACAGTAAAAATAAATAAATTAAAAAAAAGTGACTGGCATATAATAGATGCTCAATAAATACTTATTAAATGAATGAAAAGAAACTGAAGCTATGAAGATAGAAGGAACTTAAGTACTTTGTTTTAGGAGTTTTCCCCCCAGTTTTATTGAGAAATGATTAACATACATCACTGTATAAGTTTAAGGTGTAGAACATGATGGTCTGATTTACATATACTGTGAAACAATTACCACAATAGGTTCAGCTAACATCCATCATCTTGTATAGATACAATAAAAAGGAAAAAAAGAAGAAAAAACAAAAATGTTCTCCTTGTAAGAATGGGAACTCCTAGGATTTACTTTCTTAACACCTTTCCTATACCCCACACAGTAATGTTAACTGTAATCACCATGCTATACATAACATCCCCAGGACTTATTTATCTTATAAATGTAAATTTGTACCTTTAACCACTTCCTCTAATTCCCCCTCATCCTACCTTCCACCTCTGGTAACCACAAGTCTTATTTCTTTGTCTTTGAATTTGGTTTTTGGTTTTGGTGAGGGGGTATTCAGACATAAGACAGATTGCACAGTATTTGCCTTTCTCTGACCTATTTCCTTTTTTTTTTCTGACCCATTTCCTTTAGCATAACACTTTCAAGGTCCATCCACATTGCTGAAAATGGTAGGATTTCCTCATTTTTTATGGCTAAACAATATTGTATATATACCATAATTTCTTTATCCACTCATCTGTCAATGGACACTTAGCTGTTTATATATATTGGCTGTTGTAAATAACACTGCTATGAACTGGCAGGTGGGGAGCAGATATCTTGTCAAGTTAGTGTTTTCATTTCCTTTGGATATATTCCCAGAAGCGAAATTACTGGGGGCACCTACGTGGCTTAGTCGGGTTGAGCGTCCAACTCTTGGTTTCGGCTTAAGTCATGAGCTCATGGTTCGTGGGTTCAAGCCCCATTGTCAGGCCCCGTGTTGGCAGCATGGATCCTGCTTGGGATTCTCTCTCTGCCCCTCCTCTGCTCACTCTTTCTCTCTCTCAAAATAAATAAATAATCCTTTAAAAAAAAAGGAAGAAGCAAAACTGCTGGATCATATGGTTGCTCTATTTTTAGTTTTTTGAAGATCTACTATATTGTTTTTCATAGCGGCTATATCAATTTACAATCACACCAACAGTGCACAAGGATTCAATTTTCTCCACCTCCACACCAGCATTTGTTATCTCTTGTCTCTCTCTCTCTCCATATATATAAGTAAATCTCTACACCCAACATGGGGCTTGAACTCACAACCCCGAGATATATTTAAGTAACCTCTACACCCAACATAGGGCTTGAACTCACAACCCTGAGATCAAGAGTCACATGCTCTTCTGACTTGGCCAGCCAGGCGCCCCTGTTATCTCTTGTCTTTTTGATGATAGTCATTTTAACAGGCACAAAATGACATCTCATTGTGGTTTTGACTTGCATTTCCCTGCATGACTACTGATGTTGAGCATCTTTTCATGTACCTGTTGGCCTTTGGTATATCTTCTTTGGGAAAATATCTATTTGGGTCCTTTGCCCATTTCTTTAATTGGGTTATTGGGGTTTTTTGGATTGAATTATATCCATCCTTTATATATTTTATATATTAACCCCTTATAAGACATACGGTTTGCAAATATTTTTCCCACTCTGTAGTTTGTCTTTTCACTTGGTTGATAGTTTCTTTTGCTGTACAGAAGCTTTTTAGTTTAATGTAGTCCCACTTGTTATTTTTTTATCTTGTTGCTTGTGATTTAGTGTCAGATCCAGAGAATCTGGATCAAGACCTATGTCAAGGAGCCTTGTTTTCTCCTAGAAGTTTCATAGTTTCAGGTCTTATATTTAAGTTGTTAATCCATTTCAAGTTAATATTTGTGTGTGTGGTCCAGTTTCATTCTTTTACATGTGAATACCCAATTATCCCAGCACCATTATTGAAGAGACTATCTTCCCTCTGTTGAGTATTCTTGGCTCCCTTGTCAGATATCAGTTGACCATATGTGCTTGGGTTTTCAGTTTATGCTTTTGGCTCTAGATTCTGTTCTATTGGTCTATTTGTCCAGTTTTATGTCAGTACCATACATTTTGATTACTATAGCTTTATAGTATAACTTGAAATCAGGAAGTCATGACGCCTCCTGCTTTGTTCTTCTTAAGATTTCTTTGCCTTTTTGGAGTCTTTTGTGGCTATACATTTTGGCTTTTTCTACTTCTACTAAAAAAAAGCCACTGGAATCTTGATAGGGATTACATTGAATCTGTAGATGGTTTTTGGTAGTATGGATATTTCACCAATATTAATTCTTCTAACCCATGAGCACAGGATACCTTTCCATTTATTTGAGTCTTCTTTGATTTCTTTCATCAATAACTTCTAGTTCTCAGATTAGAGACCTTCCCTTCCTCGGTTAAATTTTTTTTTGTATTTTTTTTCAATATATGAAGTTTATTATCAAATTGGTTTCCATACAACACCCAGTGCTCATCCCAAAACGTGCCCTCCTCAATACCCATCACCCACCCTCCCATCCCTCCGACCCCCCATCAACCCTCAGTTTGTTCTCAGTTTTTTTTTTTTTTTTTTTTTTTTTTTAAATTTTTTTTTTTTTTCAACGTTTTTTTATTTATTTTTGGGACAGAGAGAGACAGAGCATGAACGGGGGAGGTGCAGAGAGAGGGAGACACAGAATCAGAAACAGGCTCCAGGCTCCGAGCCATCAGCCCAGAGCCTGACGCGGGGCTCAAACTCGCGGACCGCGAGATCGTGACCTGGCTGAAGTCGGACGCTTAACCGACTGCGCCACCCAGGCGCCCCCTGTTCTCAGTTTTTAAGAGTCTCTTATGCTTTGGCTCTCTTCCACTCTAACCTCTTTTTTTTTTTTTCCTTCCTTTCCCCCATGGGTTTCTGTTAAGTTTCTCAGGATCCACATAAGAGTGAAACCATACGGTATTGGTCTTTCTCTGTATGGCTTATTTCACTTAGCATAACACTCTCCAGTTCCATCCATGTTGCTACAAAGGGCCATATTTCATTCTTTCTCATTGCCACGTAGTACTCCATTGTGTACATAAACCACAATTTTTTTTATCCATTCATCAGTTGATGGACATTTAGGCTCTTTCCATAATTTGGCTATTGTTGAGAGTGCTGCTATAAACATTGGGGTACAAGCGCCCCTATGCATCAGTACTCCTGCATCCCTTGGGTAAATTCCTAGCAGTGCTACTGCTGGGTCATAGGGTAGGTCTATTTTTAATTTTTTGAGGAACCTCCACACTGTTTTCCAGAGTGGCTGCACCAATTTGTTCCTCGGTTAAATTTATTCCTAAACATATTATTGTTTTTGATACGCTTGTATATGGAATCAATTTCATTATTTCTTTTTCAGAAAATTCATCAGTAGTGTCAGGAACTCCTTTGAAAGAGTTCTGAAGTGTTTCCAGGTGTTTGCAGATTGCTCTTTCAAAGAAATAACAGAGAATTTTGTATTTGGGGAATACTAGAAAAAATATAAACATGAAGAACATAGAAGCTCACTTGAATAGGTGAGCAACTATTAGGTGCAAAGCTGTTCTGACACTTATCCAGAAAACTTGCACCAGCATCCATGTGTACACAGAAGACCACAATTACATGTCACGTATGTGACAGGTCTCGTGATTACTGGTTAGCAAAGATGAGCACAGGCTGTATCTGGAGATAGCTGCAACAACTGTATTACAATGGGAAAACATCAGTGATTTCTATCAGTAACAAAGTCACTGTACAGCTAATATTAGTATGGTCTGCCATCACCACTCATAATTGAAGGAAATGTCAAAGCTCGGTTAGTGGTTAGTGAAACAAGATGTAATTTTTTTCCATCCAAATCCACTGACGCACCCCTATCCCTGCTCCCAAATTCTGACCATGGACCCTTTTGAGAAGGGTTCTGTGAGCCCAAGGTTAAAAGACCTCTTATCTAAGGAATATGTCACCCAATTATAAATCTATATCCTTTAGCGTCTGCCTCTGTGTCAACGTAAATAATAAGAAAGCTGCATAGGGAACTGTAATATAACACTATGCCCTCAGTTTTCACTGAAGATGAATATAAGTAACGTTGACAAGAAAAAAACTTCTGCATCTTCTACAAAGTAGCTTTTAGAGATAGAAACTGTGATGTTATTCAATATTTCCAATATGATAATCCATGTAGTAAGCTCCTCCTAAGGTTTAGCAGCAAAAATAGTTTTTTCCGTATGTTTGGAGACAGAGAGTATGTTTGGAGACAGAGAGCATCTCACATCGGGGGAACAACAAGCAATTCAGTTCAGCTAAATTGCAGGTTTATTAATGAGAGTACTGGGAGGTGAAGCTATACAAATAGATGAGAATCAGTTCAAGAAGGGTCTTGTATACCTTGCCAAAGAGTTAATTCATACAATAAGAAATGAGGAATAATGCTGTTGCTGATACTGAGGCCAAAGATATGCAATAGATCAAGCACTGTTTACATGCATTAACTCATTTAACCCTTACAACAGCAAATGAGATGACATTAGTATGACAGCCATTAAAAATAAGAAAAAAGTAACAATGAAAAATGACTACAGAATGATCCAGTCACATTGAAATACATACAAAACAACTTGAAAGTTGTACACATCAATATTGATCATATTCTTAGAGATTACAAGAAATTTATATTTATTTCCTCATACTCTTCAAGGCTTTATAAATGTTTACAATACACTCGTGCTACTACTTCCTACTTCCTTGTTACTTGTACAACCCTCCTCCAAATTATTTCTTTGCTAAATATGAGATAGATGATAGATAGATGATAGATAGATAGATAGATAGATAGATATAAAGAATGGCAGTGTATCTAAGAATGGACACCCATTAGTAGGTTAAAAGGGGAACACCTGTGGGGTGCCTGGATGGCTCAGTCGGTTGAGCGTCCTACTTCAGCTCAGGTCATGATCTCACACTCCGTGAGTTTGAGCCCTGCGTCAGGCTCTGTGCTGTCAGCTCAGAGCCTGGAACTTGCTTCAGATTCTGTGTCTCCCTCTTACTCTGTCCCTCCCCTGCTCATGCTCTGTCTTTCTCTGTCTCAAAAATAAATTAATAAAAACATTTTAAAAAAATGTTTAAACTAAGGGGGGAACACCTGCAAAAAATATGGAGCTAAAGCAATAGTGATGAGGCTAGAATAAAAAGTGGACTAATAAAATATGTAAAATATAGAGCATAAGAGTAAGAATAAGATAAGTTAGGGAGACTCCCAGGTTTCTTTTTTTTTTTTTTTTCAGTTTATTTATTTTGAGAGAGACAGAGACAGTATGAGCAGAGGAGGGGCAGAGATAGAGGGAGAGAGAGAGAACTCCAAGCAGGCTCCACACCATCAGCGCAGAGCCTGACATGGAGCTCAAACTCACAAAACTGTGAGATCATGACCTAAGCACAAACAGACACTTAACTTACTGAGCCACCCAGGCTCCCCGACTGCCAGTTTTTATTTTAACGACTACTTGGTGGATGTCCACACCAATTACAAAGACAGAAAATTTAGAAGGGGGTTTAGGGACAAAGAAGACGATTAAATTTTGGAACATGCTGAGTGTGAGGTGTTTTTAGGATACCCACAGAAAGCTAGATATACAGAGTTTAAGCATGACAGGGAGGTAGCCTCCAAAACCTCAGAATTTCTGCTGTGAGTAGAGTGTCTTTGTTATTCAAGGTGGGCCCACAGGACCACCCTTCATAGCTCATATTAATGGGCTGACTCATGGTGGGCATCTCATACTTTATGCTAACAACATGACTAAAGGTAAGGACTAGGCATGTCAGAAAGACCAACAATGTGATTAGAGGTTGGGGCTTTGAGCCAAGGTAACATCAGCTCAACCTCCACAGAGGGGAAGGGAGCTGGAGACTGAGTTCAGCAACACAGCCAACAATCCAAATCATCATGTTCATATACTGAAGCCTCAATAGAATTCTGGACATTGAAGTTCCAGTGAGCTTCCCAGGTTGGTAATACTCCATATGTACTGTCATAAATCGATAGCAGGAGGCTACCTTGTCCCAAGGACAATGGAAGCTTGATGCCTGGAATCCTAGACTTTACCCTATGCATCCCTTCCTTTGGGTCTAAATTGTTTCTGTTGGCTATAATAAAAATGTAATCCTAAATACAGCACTTTCTTGAGTTCTAGGAGTTTCTAGCAAATTATGGAACCTGAGAGAATTCATAGGAGCTCCTTAACTCATAATCAGCTGGCGTGAAGTGAACGTGGCCCCAGGAACTCTTAAACTTGTAGGTGGGGTCTGAAGTAAGAACAATGTGGGGACTGTTCCCTCTGCCGGTGCAATTTAGCTGGACACCTTTGCATTGTATGACTCCATTTTTATGAAATGCTTGAAAAGACAAAATTACAGTGACAGCAAAAAGACTAGTGGCTACCTTGAGCTAGGAGTATGTAGGGGTGACTTCAAAAAAGGTAAAGAAAATGTTCTATATATTTTCTAGTATACATTCTAGCATATACATTTTTTTAATCTATTCAATTTTACAGCTAAATGATTAAACTTTATTATACATAAATCATATCCCAATATGTCTGACTTAAAAAGAAGAGACAGAGAATTCTATGTCTGAGATTATTGAGAATGTTAGTCACTCTATCACAATGTCCCTTTTGGTTAAGAGCTACAGGACAAATTCCTATCTATTCTTAGTCCAAGGACATTTTTATTTTTTATTTCTTCTAAATTTCTGGTTTTTCTTTAATGACTTCATTGACAATTGAATCCTGAGACCTGAATTTGAACACAACTATGCAGGCCATCATAACCGGCCTTTTCAACACCATTCCTCGTTCAAATTTGCTTCCACTTTCTCTTACTCAAGTTTTAATGATTATCATACAGTCATATTTTACAGGTACTTTTAAATGGCCATAATTTTCTTCTAGAACAAGGTGGTGGTAAAATAACATTTCCAAATGCATATCTAGTATTTTACTATAGATTTGAGAGGAAATTTTTTCCTCCATTCTTTTACAAATATCTGAAAAACTAATTATGCTGCTTTGTTGGATAGCATCTGGATTCGCAACCTACCCTTCTAAGAAAAGGCTTCAGGCTCTTAGAAGTGTCCTGCAAAGTACCTATAAATTGCAAAATATGCTGAAGGCTCACCTATATTTCTTAAAATAATTTTGATTTTGTATACTATTTTAACATTATTAACAAATACACGCTATGAAAGTTGTGACACTGGAATTTTATAGTCATCGGCATTCTCAATGAATGTTTGAAAAACAAAGTATGTGTCCACTGTAAAATTATTTCATCTTTCCTGTGCACCTGAAATTTTTGATAATAAAATGTTTGAAAAAATACGGGAACATGTTAAGGTAATAATAATAAAGAAAATCAAAAAATTAGAAGAAAATTCAATAAATCACATGTGGATCCCCAAAATAGACACTTGTAACTGAAGTATCAAAAATGATACATACAAAAGTCTCTACATGTACTTGTTCCAATTTCAGATATAAGTTGAAGTTGTATAAATAACAAAGCCCTCTAAGTTACTTCTTCTCAAACTTTACTGTGCATGTAAGTCATCTGAGGACCTTATTAAAATGTAGATTCTGATTGAATAGTTCTGGAGTAGAGTCTGAGATAATGCATTTCTTTTTTTGTTGTTGTTCTGAGATTAGGCATTTCTAACATATTCCTCGTTAATGCTGATGCTGTTGGTCCACAGACCACACTTGAAGTAAGAATGCTCTTTTTATTATTTTTTAGGAATCAATAAAACCCTAGTTTTAAAATATATATAAAATAACTACTTATTAACAGAAATATCTTTATTTTGCTTTGAACTTCCTACATGTGAAACCTCAGTGTTATGCCAAATACAACCCAGATTTCTAAGTTGTGCCTCAAAGAGTTGTTATGACCTCTACAAAGTTAACTCAAAGTAACAATGAAAGAAACTTCTGAGTAGTCATAGCAGGGGCACGTATACTGGGGTCGTCTATCTTCTGGATAATTATGATTCAACTATGGAGGAAATATGTAACAGAATGTATGAACTTACTATTCATATCCATCTACTATTTATTCAGAGATTATTCCATGCAAATCAGCACACTTGCTTCTAAAGAAATTCAGGCTAGACCAGACATACGAAATGTTCAGCTATCTAAAGAGTTCTTCAGTCCACTCACATAATGATTGATATCCCAGCTCTTCAGTGGAAGTAACGTTCTCCCCTGTTTGAGGTAAATGATCTCTTGCAGGCACACCATTTGGATACCTGGAAGAGGTAATTTATCTCAAGTGGGCAAACACTTTAATGAAAGCAAGAAGGTTGCCACCTGTCCAGTATTTACAGAGGCAAACTAGAAACTGGGGTCTCTGCCCACTGCCTGTAAATACATCCTCAAAGTTAAGAAGGTAGCAGGAGCAGCCACCCTTAGCACTTTCTGAGCAGTGAATTCAAGCTTATCGCTCTTGAACTCCCCGTTTCATGAAAGGCATAAAGTGATATACCAGTTCGTGTGAGATATCAGAACACAAAAAAACAGGTAAAACAATAAATATTTGGTTGGCAATTACATATACAAGAGATTTGGCTGAGAAGGTTACATTCACACCTAATAACTCTATAACTGAGGAACTCTTCTTAGCCCAATTCCACAGGGGAAGAGGGGAAGACGTTGAAGCCGAAAGGGATTGAGTACCTTTCCCAATGTCACACACAAAGTTAAGCAATGGGACCCAGATTCGAATCTAGAGCCCAAGTTCTTAATTCATACTCTACTATGTACCCTAAGTGTTTAATTTTCCCTCTTCGGTAAAATTTTTCTCTCCTATATAATTAACAGTATGTGTATAATTCAGAACTTACTCTGAAAAGATAGGTACCTAAAAAGAGTATTTTTAAAAGAATAATATACTTTTTTTTACCTTGGAACAAAGATAATACAAGAAGTGACGTAGTTACTATTAAATATATTTAAAAACTACTACTTGATATGGACACACAGCACCAGTTTTCCTGAGGCTTAAAAAAAAAAGTGACTGATGCCATCAATATGTAGTCTTGACATGTAAAATGGTTTAAATTTTCAGCAAGTTCTTCAAAACAAGAAAATGAAAGAAGGAAGGAACAGAAAAGAAAAAATATGGCTCTAAGAAATAACTTTTTTTCATTTCAGGATTTTCAGATTATTTCCTTAATAAACTTTACCAAGATTTTGCCATCTCAATATCCCACTTGGTTGAAAGAATTAAGATACTACTCATAATATTAGGTGATCCAAGAGACAATGAATCAATTACAAATCAAAGCTGAACTCATATTCCTGATAACTGTCCTGCGATGAAAAGATCCTATTATGAATTGGTTAAACAAATTATGAAGTGCTCAACTGATAAATATTACCCAAACATTAAAAATCATTCCCCAGGGACCCCTGGGTGGCTCAGGTCATGATCTCATGGTCTGTGAGTTCAAGCCCCACATCGGGCTCTGTGCTGACAGCTCAGAGCCTGGAGCCTGCTTCAGATTCTGTGTCTCCCTCTCTCTCTCACTGCCACTCCTCTGCTTGCTCTCTGCCTCTCTCTCTCCCTCTCTCTCTCTCTCTCTCTCAAATATAAGTAAACATATATATATATATATGTGTGTGTGTGTGTATATATATGTATATATGTATATATATGAACATTTATATAATATATAATAAACACATATATACATGTATGTAATCATTCCCTAGAATAATATTAATAGAAATGGAGAAAATCCTTCAAAAGCATGATTTTTTTTAAGCTAAAGCTATTATAGCATGCCATAAGTGAAACACGGCATCATTTCTGTGATCTTCTTGCCAAAATTGCATGAACTGAATCTAATCATGAGGAAACATCAAACAGATCAAAACTGAAGGGTATTTTACAAAAATCAGTCTGTAATCTTCAAGAATATGATGGTCAAGGAAAGACTGAGGAACTTTTCCACGCTGAGGGAGATTAAAGAAACATCACTTAATGCAACACATAATTCGAAACCAGATCCTTTTGCTATAAAAGACATGGTTGGGACAACTAGGGTAAGTCAAAGGGGGTCTGAACGGTTTCCTGACGTTGATCACAGCCCTCTGGTTATGTAGAAGAATGTCTTGCCTGAAATACATGCTAAAATATGAGAAAGTAATGGGCATCGTGTCAGCTACTTGCTCTCAAATCATTCAGCAAAAAGAGTCTCTATTGTGTATTTGCAACTATTCTGTAAGATTAAAACTATTTTAAAATCAGTTTTTAAGGGGCGCCTGGGTGGCTCAGTCGGTTAAGCGTCCGACTACAGCTCAGGTCACGATCTCGCAGTCTGTGAGTTCGAGCCCCGCGTCGGGCTCTGGGCTGATGGCTCAGAGCCTGGAGCCTGTTTCAGATTCTGTGTCTCCCTCTCTCTCTGCCCCTCCCCTGTTCATGCTCTGTCTCTCTCTGTCCCAAAAATAAATAAACGTTAAAAAAAAAAAAAAAAAGTTAAAAAAAAAAAATCAGTTTTTAAGTTCATTTATTTATTTTGAGAGACAGAGAGAGAGAGAGCGAGAGCGGGAGGGGCAGAGACGGAGGGAGAGAGAATCCCAAGCAGGCTCCACATTGTCAGCGCAGAGCCCAGTGTGGGGCTCGAACTCGCAAACCGTGAGGTCATGACCTGCGCAGAAATCAAGAGTCTGACGTGTAACCGACTGAGTCACCCAGGCACCTCTCAAAATAATTTTTTTTAAATGCAAATATAAAACAGTATGTAGCTTATGGTAACATTTATATCATTTGTTAGCCTGTTAGTAGATGGATGAGCAGGTGGTAGGAAGGAAGAAGGGAGGGTAAGAAGAAGAAATGAAGGGTGGCAGACAGAAAGGCAGAGAGGCAGAGAGGAATAAAACAGATCGGAATAACACATAGCAATAGAAAATAATTAGTTGTCTAAAAATGCATACAGGCAGATGTGTGTACTACATTCAGGAATGTGATACACTACTTTCATGATGAGATGGGTTGTAAGGAAACAGGTTTTTTTAGCGCCCACTATATGCTAGGCACTGTTACAAAATGTTCAACAAGGATTATCTCATTAAATCCTCATAAAAACCAGGAAGATAGTACTATCTCCATTTCTAGGTAAAGAGCCTGAGGTCTAGTAACAAAGTAACTTGCCCAGTTTCACACAACTAATAACTAGCAGAGCTGCAAACAAAATCAAATCCGCCTGGTACAAAGCTAATGCTCTTTCTGCTATATGCTAATGCTTATCGTATATTTAGGTTATTCGTACACTTCAATTATAAACTCAACATGACTATGTAAGCTGTTATAGCTTTACATTTATTACCCTCACTATTATCTGTTAATAACCTCTCATGTACTTTAAGTGCCTGAAAATATTTTCCCATCGTTTCTGCTAAAGTATCAGGAAATTTTGGGGCACCTGGGTGGCTCAGTCGGTTGAGCATCCGACTTCGGCTCAGGTCATGATCTCCCAGTCCGTGGGTTCGAGCCCCGCATCAGGCTATGTGCTGACAGCTCAGAGCCTGGAGCCTGCTTCGGATTCTGTGTCTCCCTCTCTCTCTGATCCTCCCCTGTTCATGCTCTCTCTCTCTCTGTCTCAAAATAAATAAATGTTAAAAAAAAAAATGTTTTAATAAAAAAATAATAATAAAGTATCAGGAAATTTCTACTACTAGGATAACCATGAAAATGAAAACACATTACCTGGAAAAGGTAATGCATTAACTGGTCATCATATTTTGAATGAATTATTCTACGAGCCCAGCTTGTCAAGTCGCCTCTGCAAAAGGAACGCACTGATCATTTTTGTACTAGTCCACTAACAACTCAATTGTTTACCTGTCCAACCATATTCTTCCCTATACTCTTCAGGATTTCAATACATCAATTATTCTCCCCCTCTAAGCAACTATCACTAAACTCTTCCCTAATTACTTAGTGTTCTTTAGCCAACAACACTTAAAGGCTTCCCTAAAGATGAGTTTCCCTGAACTTGCTCTTTTCTCAAGCCATTAGAGGTACAAGCATATTCTAACAAGGCAGCTCTGTTCCTGGAGGGAGGCAAGCATTTAAAGACACACCATTCTCAGTCTACCTTCTCCTTGATAAGTCTTACCTACACATATTTTTATTAGGGTCTCAAATAATCATTGTGTCAATATCTTAACTTTAAGATATTACAAGGGTCCACTTTTGGAAAATGTGCTCAGGGAGACCACTGTCTAGTTTTATAAAGTCTCTATAATCTGATCGTATGCCAATGTTCTACCTTTTCTCCCACGATTCTCCAATATAGTTATAACAGAAAATACATTTTAGTAATCACCATGTATAAGCCAGATATGCTAGGCATGGATTTCCATTCCATCTCCTCAATGTCCCTCTTCCCATTCTGTGCCTACTCCCACCTCTGCATTTCTGCTCAGGCTCTGCCCTCCATCTGAATGCTGTCCCTCCTATGTAACCTATCTATCCTTCTAGGCCCAGCGAAAGCCTTCCGTTAAGGCTCCCTGAAGCCTTCCCAATACTAGTAAGCCCCCACTACGCTGTACCTATCTTGGACTCTTACATTTAAAGCCAGTATTTCCTCATTCAATCTTGATTACTTTCTGCCTAAAGTTATTCACGAATTGCCAATCTTGTTCTATAATCATTATGTATATTTTCTAGATGTCCAGATCCAAGTCATATATGTTTCTTTCATCTCCTGAAGATGTATAGCACAGTGAAAAGAAAAAATAAATAAATAAAGTAATATACACAGGATTGTAGCTTAAGAAACCAATCTATGTCAAGTGTTCACACACCTACAGAATATGATGAACACAAATAATCTGTTTTTCAAACTAACTCCAATAACTTTTTTTTTTTAATTTTTTTTTTCAACTTTTTAAATTTATTTTTGGGACAGAGAGAGACAGAGCATGAACGGGGGAGGGGCAGAGAGAGAGGGAGACACAGAATCGGAAACAGGCTCCAGGCTCCGAGCCATCAGCCCAGAGCCTAACGCGGGGCTCGAACTCACGGACCGCGAGATCGTGACCTGGCTGAAGTCGGACGCTTAACCGACTGCGCCACCCAGGCGCCCCTAACTCCAATAACTTTTATTAAGTTCTTTCAAGAATGTTAATTTTCCTCTTAAGGTATAATGCCAACATTCTTTTTTTTTTTTTTTAACGTTTATTTATTTTTGAGACAGGGAGAGACAGCATGAACGGGGGAGGGTCAGAGAGAGAGGGAGACACAGAATCTGAAACAGGCTCCAGGCTCTGAGCTGTCAGCACAGAGCCTGACGTGGGGCTCGAACTCACGGACTGCGAGATCATGACCTGAGCCGAAGTCGGACGCCTAACCGACTGAGCCACCCAGGCGCCCCCCAACATTCTTAAAATACATTTTATTTAGACTTTTATTTCAGACTTCAAACCCAGTACATTGACATTTTGCCAAAATATTAAAGATGAATATTGCTTACCAACATCAACGGGCCACAACCTAAAATTAATCTTTGCATCATAAGTTTCCCACTATAAGAACATAGATTTAGTTATCAGAAATCACAACAAATGATCTACATGTATATAGCAGTTGTCTAAAGAATTAAACTACATCCCAAATTATTACCTCATTAATGCTTACAACATTCCACAAGGCAGGCAAGTATTATCAAATCCATTATATTATTTTTACTATTAATGTGCCTGAAATGTCCATAATTAGTCCAATGACATAGCTTAACCAGTAGGTAGGTGTATGTTATTCTTGAAAAATTAGTTTTCATTGAACTTTTCATACAAACATATCCTGCAATCTGAGTCATTAAAAAATAAACTGAATTATTTATTTATTTATTTATTTATTTATTCATTTATTTATAATGTTTACTTATTTTTGAGAGAGAGAAACAGAATATGAGCAGGGGAGCAGCAGAGAGAGAGAGAGGAAGACACAGAATCTGAAACAGGCTCCAAGCTCTGAGCTGTCAGCACAGAGCCTGATGCAGGGCTCGAACTCCTGAACAGCAAGATCATGACCTGAGCCAAATTCAGACACTTAACTGACTGAGCCACCCAGATGCCCCAGTAAACTGATTTTTAGACCTTTGGAAATCAATGATTATAGGTGGTTCCACACCTGGTGGAAACAGACTACTCAAATTAACTCTATTGAAAATTAATTAGGAAAAATAAAAACATATCACCAACGAGAAAAGTTTTCTACTGGTTCAGTTATTCCTCAAACTTCTAAAATGTATAGCTAGAAATAGAAATGAAGGAAGACTAAAACATTTGCAAGAACATTCCCAGTATTCATTAAAAAAAAAAAGTTAATGATGAGATTTCCTTTGGAATGTCAGATCCTAAAAGGAAAAAATAAGGTGGATACATTCACCAAGAAATGTCATTTAATTTCCCCATAAATTAAGACAAAATTACCCACCAAAATTTACATTAATCCTCTCCATCATCAAATAGAGATTTAATAATCTCTCTGTACCTGAATGGAGAAAGATGAAAACAAATGTATTTTCTTCCTAGATGGTTTATTAGAATTCGAACTGTAAAGCATTTCTAGACATTTGCAAGGACCTAAAAGAGGGAAGCGTACCTGTTTTACTAATGACTTCCTGTAACTCGGCCATAGAAGTGATGATTGCAGCCAGAAGGTCAGTACTGGTAAGCCAACTAAGTGCTTGCAAACAACGTAACTGCTCCTTTTGGTGCCCTGCAAGAAAAGAAGATCCATTATGCGATGTTGCAAACTTTTAAAATCCATGTTTAAAATTCATAGCAACGTTTGGCTATTTAGGAAACAGACCAAAACTTGTAGGCAGAACTTTGCCTAGTGTGGAAAAGTCTACAAGAAATGTTAGATTTGACTGACAATTTATTTATATATATAAATTAAGTGATGTCAAAAAAAAAGAAAAGTTTTTTTTTTCAGTTCTACTTACATTACTTAACAGCTTGATTTTTTTATTTAAAAAACATTTTTTTAATGTTTATTTATTTTTGAGAGAGAAAGAGAGAGAGAGAGAGCATGAGCGAGGGAGGGGCAGAGAGGGGGGTAGACACAAAATCTGAAGCAGGTTCCAGGCTCTGAGCTGTCAGCACAGAACTGGACACGGGGCCCCAACTAACGAACTGCAAGATCATGGCCTGAGCCGAAGTCAGAAGCTTAACTGACTGAGCCACCCAGGTGCCCCCTTAATAGCTTGATTTTTAAAGTTAAAAACTGAAATCACTATTTCCTCAGAATAGTGAAACTTTTAAAAAAAAAGTTAACTGGAAAATTTACATCTGTCTCATTTCCGTTCAATTCCTCAACAGATTTTTAACTCTGATCATTTTATACTGACTCATAGAAAGTAAAAATAAATTATACTGCTAATTAATTTTAAATAGGGGAGAGTCTCTGGATCGGCTTAATTGAAAAATCACTATATAAACTCTCCACTTTACTGTGAAAAGAGCATTCAAATATAATAAAGCTGACTATATATATATATATGTGTGTATATACATGTATATATACATGTATACATATATATATGTATATATACACACACACATAAAGCTAGGCAAAGTTGAAATTATATTTGCCACTTTCTTTAAATTTTAATGTTTATAACAAAAAATCAAAACCTAATTTATACATAAATATACATTTCTCCATACCCACACACATATCTACAACACACGAGAGACTATGTTACATGAGTTGACATATTAAATGATTTTTCAAGTTTTTACACAATGGCTAAGCCTGGTCACGTTGTATGTCCTTACACTCAACTTAGATTTTTAAAAAGCTTAAATTATCTTACTTGGAAATTTATGCTTGTCTTTGGGCTCTCCTGTACACACCAACATGCCTATGCCTTCTTTGAAGCTCTCCATCCAGGTAAAAAGAGAGGCACATGATTGGCCCAAAATCTTGAGCCTATTTGCTGCCAAAATTGCAATTACACCTTTCCGGAATACACGTATCATCAGTCCTTTGAATGGCCTTTTCTTCATCTTAGCTTCCTCTTGCTTCTTTTCCTCTACGGTTGA
This sequence comes from Neofelis nebulosa, assembly GCF_028018385.1. Lineage (NCBI taxonomy): Eukaryota > Metazoa > Chordata > Mammalia > Carnivora > Felidae > Neofelis > Neofelis nebulosa. The sequence goes on from NC_080793.1 coordinate 54,048,622, forward strand.
CAAAGCCTGGGCTAGAGTTCTGACTTCCAGTTTGAGCAACTCAAAGGTGTTGAACTGCTCCTGGAGAAAATCTCTCTGTGTCGATAAGGCACATGACCGGCTATAGAGAGGATATAAGGCACCGGCCATCAATGCGCAGGCTGCCAGCAAGGATGCTTGTTCCCTTTGAGTCTGTGATAACACAGTTTTGAAGCGTGAATTTTCGAGAACCATCTGTTCGTGTGACTTCTCAATACGGTTCAACTTTTCCATATTTTTTTCAGCAATTTCTTGAAATTTCTATAAGAGAAGTCAAATAAAATATTTTAAACAACTAGGCATTTTATTACTTCCTCTTTGTAGAAAGAAAACAAACTTTTGCTGACAACTAATTCTTCCTCAAAAGACCCATGTTCTAAATATCAAAAAAATATGTATGATGGAGCAACAGGTTAGATCTAAATGTGCATGTTGATCTAAACATTTTTTTTAACATTTACTTATTTTTGAGAGAGAGGCAGAGCATGAGCGGGGGAGGGGCAGAGAGAGAGGGAGACACAGAATCTGAAGCAGGTTTCAGGCTCTGAGGTGTCAGCACAGAGCCCAGTGAGGGGCTCAAACCCACGAACTGTGCGATCATGACCTGAGCTGAAGTCAAACACTTAACCGGCTGAGCCACCCAGGCGCCCCTAAATGTGCATGTTGATTTTTAAATCCTCTTACACAGAAACTTTACATAACATAGAACGCATAACTCTAAAAGTACTTCATGAATTTCCCATACACCTATGCAGAAATACACATATTTAGAAAACAGAATTTCTCCTCTTCCATTCCTCACTTTTATTTCCTGCTTTTTAAACAAATTACATCAGCAGTAGAGGTTTTCCTATATGTGAAAAGACTTTACTTTTTGCCAGAATAAGCAAAGGGTTAAATCAACAATATAACAAATAGCACTTGACTGTCTGCCATTTACTGGGTGAGGGGGGACTAATTCTCGGGTTAAAATCTCTCATTTCAGCTCTTTCTTACCTTCCTGAGACAGCAGACCGAACAAAGCACAGCCCCAGTGGTGGGAGGAAATAACTAACCGTGAGCTGGGCCTCAGCATCTCTCTGATCCTTTTTCCCTCATCAAGGAATTTGCAATCCAAACAATTTGAAACACCAAGAAATTTTAACTATGGACAACATATTTTAATTGCTAGAAAATAAAATAGTTCTCTATGAAATCTTATGCCTGATCATTAAGGAACTGCTGAGGTAGAGTATTCAGAAGATAACAGATCCCAATTTCCTTTACTGATTCATTTATCATTCAATAAACATTTATTGACTAGTCACTAAATTCCATGTGCTAGGAAAACAGACAAGCAAATCAATAACTGTGGTGTAATGCACTATCAAACTATGCCAGACTGGCAGAGGTACCCAAAAGGGAGTTTGCACACAATGATATTGACAGGCTTTTGGAGGGATAATGACAAAGGACAAGTGGTGGTGAGGTATGTAATAGAAAGAATTAAAAAAAAAATAGTGATAAAGTGTGGCTCCATAGCTACCCTAAAATAATTTAATGATCCGAGTTGGAGAAAATCACACAAACCCTTGATGACTCCACAAGATTTGTTGTCAAAGCCTACCGTGGACAATGTTGATCGGCGGCAGTCAAAAGAATTCAAACTTGTGGAAATATACTGCTAAGGAAAGTAACTCTTGTACTAAATCCAACCCCAAGCCTAGCGGATGAGATTCCCGATAAGTGCACGGTGAGTAGAAGAAGGCCCTCAGAGGTACAGTCCTGAGCACAAATGAATTAAAGAAGTACACAAGAAGCCACTCTCTCAAGGATTCAACTTCTTGGATGCCTTCCTTTGGGCAGGGGAAACACTGTATTTTAGACATGGTTTTAAATGTTTCTATACTATAGGGGCTCCTGGGTGGTTCAGTCAGTTAAGGGTTCGACTCTTGATTTCCACTCCAGTCACGATCTCATGGCTCATGAGATTGAGCCCTGCGTTGGGCTCTGTGCTGGCAGTGCAGAGCCTGCTTGGGATTCTCTGTCTCTCTTCCTCTCTCTCTGCCCCTCCCATGCTCGCTCTCTCTCTCTCTCTCTCTCAAAATAAATAACCTTAAAAAAAATGCTTAAAAAAAAATGTTTCTAGACTGTAATTGTCTTTATTTATTCCGACTCTTCTCTAAAGTCTGAACCAGCCATATCTGTGGTACTACTGTGAAAAAGAAAGGAATAGAGAAATAAAGGAATTGTGGCTTGCCCCCAACCACATCTCCACCCATGGCCAAGCGGTGGTAGCAGTATTTCATCACCGGGACTGTGTCCCAGAGCTCCATGCAAAGACACTTGTAAAGGAAATGGTGTCCCATTGGGAGTAGCTGAAAGAAGCAAGAAACTCTGAGAAGCACTAGCCAGGTGGACTGCTTGGAAGCAGATGTGAGACACCCCTTTAAGAAGGCAACCTTTAAGAAAAGGGAAAGCTGACCTGCACTGTAGCTAAAGAAAGCAGAAAGACCGGTATGTGGAAGAGTGAGAGCCAGAAAACAGGATAATGCATTCTAAGGAAGCACAAATAATTCAGAACGCCTGAAGAAAAGAGGACAATGATGGAAAACTGACACGTAGGTGGATAAAAGATGATAAAGCTAAGGAATTTAAACTATCTGGAAAGCCATGAGAAGCCATAAAATCCTGGAAGTCGCTCTGCTTTAGTTAATGGATGGGAGAATCAGAAATACTAATAAAGACCGCCATGGGTAGCAGTAAAGTTGCCGGAAGTGGAGGTGGAACAAGAGGAGCAAACAGAATTTACAAAGGCTAATTCCGTATTTTCTCCAAAATCAATTCCACCAGTTCAATTAGAGGGGAAAACAGGAAAATTATAGACAATCCAACATAAAAGAGCCACACCGGTTACAGCTAGGTAGTAGAAATAAACATTGGGGCGCCTGGGTGGCGCAGTCGGTTAAGCGTCCGACTTCAGCCAGGTCACGATCTCGCGGTCCGTGAGTTCGAGCCCCGCGTCAGGCTCTGGGCTGATGGCTCGGAGCCTGGAGCCTGTTTCCGATTCTGTGTCTCCCTCTCTCTCTGCCCCTCCCCCGTTCATGCTCTGTCTCTCTCTGTCCCAAAAATAAATAAAAAACATTGAAAAAAAAAATTTAAAAAAAAAAAAAAAAAGAAAGAAACATTAACCTAATCAGGTTCCAGGTGGAACATAGTCACAGATCTCAAAGTCTGAGGCAGAAGTATATTTTCAACAAAAAGTACTCTTCTGTGAACAAACACAAATGGTGAATAGATACATTTGCTAATGATATTTTAAATGTTTCAAAATAGCATGCGAAGTCCTTGGACAAAATCGAATGGGTTGCGGACAGAGAGCTGAAAGTACATTTACCATACCGGAATTAAAATTTCTAAAGTAAATTAAATACAAATTTTAAAATTTAAGAAAAAAAAAAAAAGGGGGGGGGGAAGACAGCTGGAAGTAAAGCAAGCCTGTTCTGGAGAAGAGTTAGCTGTAGCACATGACAGCTCTACCGAAGACAGCTAGCCTACTTCGGAGCATCAGATTGAAGCTAACAGCATTTTAGAAGGGCAGCCAGAAACAGGCAGTCCTGGAATGAGGATGACAAAGTAACCAAAATGTGGAGAGAAATGGATAAAAACCTGAACTCCATTACCCAAAACACCCCACTTCTCTCGACAGACAGAAAGCCAGGAACAAGCTGGAATGTCTTAAAAACAGAATTGGGATTCCAGACTTACACAGCCAGTTTTCATTTTAGGCTGCCTGCTAGAAGTCGTGGCAAAGTACTAAAGCAATCTTTTAAATTCTCGTGTCTTTCAAATCCTCGTGTCATTCTATGGCCCCCAAATTTTGATCATTTGTAGCGATTGTATATTTAAAAGTGCTTAATTAAGTGATTAATATTAATTACTACCACGCTTCATGATTTCTCAGAGACTCAGATGCCATTCACAGATTGGTGAAACAGTAAAAATAAGACTAAGAATATGTGGGAAGTCTGCTTATAAATAAAAATAAACTCAAAAGACTATTTATTTGTCTAATAACCATCTGCTGTCCCCAGCCATTCTTGGTTTAAGTAATTATAATCAAGACACCAAGTATCGATTGTTATTTTTCAAAAAAATCAACCAGACCAATATTCAACTAGATAACTAGAATTTATTAGCGGGTGGAATTAAAGACTTAAAAATAATGAAGTTAAACATTTAAAGTTTTAGAGCTCTTGTTGACAAATATTGTTAGCCACACAAAATCCTCAATAACATTAATACTTAGTGCAAGTTTTGTTCATTTCTTAACAATTACATTTCTGCACCCCTGCTGTCTCCACTCAAATCTAGAACCACAGATCTGACTTCCCGGTAAGCATCTCCACTTAGCTACCTCACAGCCATCTCAAGCTAAAGTATCCAGTCCAGTACTATTGACTTGCCTCCTAAACGTGTTCATGATAGTCCTCTTTATGTCAATACATGGCACCAACATCCACCGAATTGTTCAAGTCAAAAACTTTGCAGTCGGTTTTAGTTCCTCCTTTCACCTTATCCTCTACCGTCCCAAATCAAAGCCATCGGCAAGCACCGTTGGGTTTTCCTATAAAATACGCCCTGATCCATATCTACTGCTACGCATCCTACTTCCAGCTATCCACCACCAGCCATTCATGCCCCTTCCATGCCGCTGTCAGATTATGTCCATCCGATCCTATTAACATCTTTGTCCTTACTGAACCAAGGTTCCCTCCTCAAGTCACAACACTCCCACATGCCTTCTGCTGTAAAGGCTTCACCTTCTCCCACAATCCTCACCCTGGTGAAAAAGGGAGAACGGTCTGCTTCTTTACTATCCAGACACGAACCTCACCACTCTTCACAATTTAACCAATGCTGTCTAGCATTCCCAGGTCTTTTCCCTTCCAACTCCCCTAACACTATTCAAATCCTAGCAATCATCAGAGCCCATTTCAGGGTCTATCTATTCCATGACACCTTTTCCTATAATTCTCATTCATGCTGACCTTGACCTTCTCTGAACTTAATTATATGACTCACAAATTTAATTCTGACACTGCTACTTACTTATTTCATGTATGCATATCTGTTCTCCCTCAAATGCAATAGAATGCTAGTTCCTGGAGGCCAGGAAGTATTTACTGCAGTAAATATTCTATTTACAGTGCTCTATACCCTGTAGGAATTTACTAAATATTGAACAAATTAAATAATCCTTTATAAGATGTTCCTTGGTGTTTACCACAGTTTTTCTTTGCCCATAATAGGCACTGAATAAATACCCAATGAATAAAAAGCTTTATAAATGTAAGGAGAAGAAAAATATAATCTGAAAAAAAGATATCATTTCTAAATATAATTTGGAACTTATCGACATGTCAGAATTCTGCTTTAAAATTAATTCTGATATTCCACAGGGATCTTCAAAGGTGCTGCATTATTTACTGTGAATTATTCTTGAAGAACAAAGCTTGTTTGATGATAACAATGGAAACAGCCGTAAGAGCAATTTTTCCCTTAAAAAAATCTTATGTTCTTTACCCAAGGAGATTGAAGGCCAATATTTTTAAAGCAAACATTAGGAATATCGCCTTCAAATGGGACAAAAGCATTCCTAGGACTGAAATAACCTGCTCCTTAGTGTGTTTAGTTTCAAAAATAATATTTGCAAATTCCTCCAAAACAACACTCTTATCTTGAAGAATTTAAAAAAACTTGCAAATATAGTATGGATATCTTTTACATAGATTTCTTTGGCATATCAAAACTACGATATAGTTTCACTAGTTTTCCTCTACTGTCTGATAAATTCAAAGTGCATCCAAAATGGGGGGAAAAGATACCTCTTTTGCCTAATCACGCACCTACTTCCTGAAGCACACAGGCTCTGTGGGACGCCTTACAGGGTTCCATGAACTTTGAGACTTTGGACCAGAAATTAGATATTTCCCGAGGGAATAAAATTCTTTTTTTATCACTTTTGCTTCCTGCGTTCTTATTCTTTATGTTGGCAAAAGACAAAATGCACACTGGACATTTGATGACACATAGACATCAAAGGACTTTATTAAAACTGTCTTAGTTTTATAGACTGCATACCTTGTCTTTTTATGAAATGGTAATATTGCAAAATGAATAAATTCACCTGCTTATCCTATGATGTAAATGCTTCTCTGTTAAAAATAATGCACATTTAGTGAAGAAAATGGAAGCCTCATACGTTACTGCTGGAGATGTTAAAATGATGCATCAGCTTTTGCAAATAGCTCAGTTTACCATATGACCTAGAAATTCTACTGTCTGGACTTTATATATATTATATATTTTATATATATATATAATATATAATATATAATATGAAATATATATATATTATAGACAGTATATATATTATAACATATAATATAAATATACTCAAATCCCATAATGATTATTTACTTTACTTAAAAACACGATCTTCATTTGTAAGTGTAGCCTGGCAAAAATATTATGTGCCAAAGTGCTATGTGCCTGTGTTTACTCTTGTATCTAAAGCAGTACAAACTACAAAATGCCCTTTGGATAAGCCAAACCTTCAAAAGAACAAAGTTCTCCTTATCATTAGACTGAGAATGAACGTGTCAACATGGGCAAGATGCTTCATTTGTCAATTGTTAAAAGACACTGCCTCAGACGGTTGGTAAGTCAGCACTCCCCCTCAGTTCTGATCTGCCTCAGATCTTCCTTCTGGGTTTTCAGACCCCGGCCACGGTGTCCAGGTGGGCTCCGGTCTTCTCTTTAAATAGTTCAAACTGTGACCACCTCCTCTTCTAAGTTTATAGCATTCTCTTGGGAATTAATTAAACACAGTTGCTGTGATCAACCTTATATTCTTGAATTTCTCATGTGTTTATATGATGACTTCCCAATTATATTTGACAGTTTTTGAAGAAAGAACTAAGTGTTATATCTCTTTGTTAGTACCACAGTATTAAACACAGTGCCCTCTGTATGTGGTATATACCACGTAAGATATATTTTTGTTAATATTAAATACATTATGTAAAAGTTGTCTTAATACTCTTACCTATAACAGCAATTTTGCAATATAATGTAAGAAAAACTCAGTCTCTCAGACAAAAGGAAGTCTGAGAGAAATAAGACATAAGGGAACTAGCATCTGTGGACAGTTGACAGGGTGTCACCATAATCATCATGTTTGATCATTAATTAATCAAGACTCACTTGCAAATGCAAGTTCAAGAAATATGAAATTGATCTGCCACTGGACCCATTTTCAGGTATTACTTGACATACAAAACAGCATATATTTCTAAAAGAAACAGTACCGTAGTATAACGCAAAAAGGACAGGAAGATAAGGATGGTGACAATATATTAAAACAGGACAGGGGCATCTGGGTGGCTCAGTTGGCTGAGCATCTGACTTCAACTCAGGTCATGATGTCATCATTCATGAATTCGGGCCCCATGTCAGGCTCTCTGCTGTCAGCACAGAGCTCACTTCAGATAGACCCTCTGTCTCCCTCTCTCTCTGCCCCTCCCCCCACCAAAAAAATAAATAAACATTTTTAAAAAGACTGAAAGTTAAAAAAAAATAGCACATAACATTCACTTTGCAATTTCTGAATGCCAAGCAAGAGGCTGAATAGTTTACCTCTTGCCTGTTACCTCCATTCTAATCCCAGCTCTAGAACTTTCTCGCTAAACACATAAGTGGCATCAGTTCTCTGAACCTTAGTTTCTCCATGTGCAAACTAGAAATGATTCTTAAATGACCTATCTCACATGGTTGTGGTAAGGCTTGAGTCAGAGGAGGCATGCAAAGTTAGGGAAAAATGTTGAAAAATCTATTGAGCATTAGGCAAATTCAATTCATAGCCTTTTTAAGAAAAACAATTTCTAGGGGCGCCTGGGAGGCTCAGTCGGTTGAGCGTCCAACTTTGGCTCGGGTCATGATCTCACGGTTTGTGAGTTCGAGCCCGGCATCGGGCTCTGAGCTGTCAGCTCGGAGCCTGGAGCCTGCTTCAGACTCTGTGTCTCCTTCTCTCTGTGCCCCTCCCCCACTTGGGCTCTGTCTCTCTCTGTCTGTCAAAAATAAGTAAATGTAAAACCACAAATTTTTTTTAAAAAGAAGAAAAACAATTTCTAAAGCAATCATTTGAGAAGCAGATATTTTTGTGTTAATGAAATTATTGGAAATATTTCGTTAGAGGTGCCCCCTTCACGCCAACTCAGTCCATCAATGCCTCCTGTGTCCAGGACAGGGTCGAACTAATTCCCTGTGAGCCATTCCAGGCAGGCATGTATAACCTATCACCTCCAATAATATAAACAAGCTGAGCTCTGAATATTTTTGGAATTCAATTAAAAAGAAAAAAAGTTTCAACATCTAATAACACTAACCCAGATTTCCTGCCAAAGGTACTCTTTAATTTTGTGATATAAGAGGATTTTACTAAAATGTCAAACAAACCTAAAGTGTTTACAATAAATATTACATCAAGGCTAACCATACTTAACTGATAGGGAAAAAACCTTTACTTTTACTAAGGACGCTGCTATGCCAGTAACTCCAGCTTTTTCAGAAAGAAAAGCTATAAGAACAGAAATACTAAGATTACAAAAGCAAACTCAGTAAGAGCATGTAGTGTGGCACTCGGCCCAGAGGCTTCAGTAGGCACACATACTTGAGATGTATTTCCGTGACGGCTCCGGAGTATTTAAATTTGAGAGTTCCCAACCATGTGGCTAGCACATTTCACCGAACGCTAAAAACATGCTGAGATACTAGAACCAAGGCTCCTGTCCTACGAGTATCCTTTATCTAATAGCATTTGTACTAATTGTTTTAAAGCTTACACAGTCAAAACTCTTGCAAATAACTCTACTGTGTTCTTTTCAGATGAAAGCAATTTGAGTCCAAAAGCTGGTTTTTACTTAACCACCTGTCTTTTACTAACCATTTCTTTACAAGAACTAAACATCAAACACAGGGTGCTATAGATAAGTCATGTGTTTTCCAGCAGATGGTCCCTTGTAATGGCCAGGTTCATCTAACACCAAACATCCTCTAGAACCTACAATCCTACACAACTGTGTGTTTTCCTTCTTTATGTTCTTATCAACATAATTTTTTAAAATACATTAAGTAATATACAATGAAAATAGTGTAATTTGCATTGCAGCTTTGAGGGGAAAAAAGCAGAAATGCAGAAATAGTCATAACAAAATTTCCTAAAATAAAATGTATAGCCTGTAATATGCATTATAATAGCAGTTTACCCAATACAAAACCCAAAGGAATCGCTGCTGTGTATTCAATTACAATTTATAAAAATGTAAACATATGTATAAATAATATAAACAATATGACAATTTATATTATTAATGTACTTTTTAAAAAAATTTTTTTAACGTTATTTATTTTTGATACAGAGAGAAACAGAGCATGAACGAGGGAGGGGCAGAGAGAGAGGGAGACACAGAATCGGAAGCAGGCTCCAGGCTCTGAGCCATCAGCCCAGAGCCCGACGCGACTCTCGAACTCACGGACCGCGAGATCGTGACCTGAGCTGAAGTCGGACGCCTAACCGACTGCGCCACCCAGGCGCCCCTTATTAATGTACTTTTAAGAAAATGAAAATGAGGGGCGCCTGGGTGGCGCAGTCGGTTAAGCGTCCGACTTCAGCCAGGTCACGATCTCGCGGTCCGTGAGTTCGAGCCCCGCGTCGGGCTCCGGGCTGATGGCTCGGAGCCTGGAGCCTGTTTCCGATTCTGTGTCTCCCTCTCTCTCTGCCCCTCCCCCGTTCATGCTCTGTTTCTCTCTGTCCCAAAAATAAATAAAAAAAAAACAAAAAAAAAAACAAAAAACGTTGAAAAAAAGAAAATGAAAATGATACTTTCAATCTGCCTACTCATGGATCAAAGCCTACGGTGTTACACATCCTTCAGAAAAAAGTCTTCAGTGAGAGCTTTTCTTTTCTTTTTTAAAGATTTTATTTTTAAGTTCTCTCTATACCCAACATGGGGCTCGAACTCACAACCCTGAAATCAAGACTCACATGCTCTACCGACGAAGCCATCCAGACACCCCAAGAGCTTCTCTTTAAAAACTAGCATTTGTGATAACTGATTCCCTTAGTTAGAAAAATGAATTGCTATGCTTTCTTGCACATTTAGAATAAAAGAAGTGAGTTCATAACACCGATAGGATAGCTTGAAATCAGGAAGTGTGATATCTCTGGTTTTGTTCTTTTTTCTCAGGACTGCTTTGGCTATTGGGGTCTTTTGTGTTTGCATACAAACTTTAGGATTGTTTCTTCTATTTCTGTGAAGAATGACTTTGGTATTTTGATGGGGAATGCATTGAATCTGTAGATGGCTTTTGAGTGGTACAGCTACTTTAACAATATGAAATCTTCCAATCGATGAACACAGGGTGTCTTTCCATTTGTTTGTGTCTTTGATTTCTTTCAGCAAAGTCTTAAGAGTTTTCTCCCTACAGATCTTTCACTTTCTTGGTAAAATTTATTCCTAAGTATTTTGTGAATGGGATAGTTTTCTTTATTTCTTTTTCTAATGTTTCATGATCTCTGTAAGTTGATTTTGTTAACCTGCTACTTTACTGAAATCATTGATTAATCCAAGAAGTTTTTTGATCGGTTATTTAAAGTTTTCTACATATAAGATCATATCATCACCAAGCCATAGTAATAAAAAATACTGGCACAAAAATAGACACATAGACCAGAACAGAGAGCCCAGAATTAAATCTCAGCATATACAGTCAACTAATATTCGACAAGAGAACCAAGAACACCCAATGGGTAAAAGATATTCTCTTCAAATGGTACTGGGAAATTTAGAGGAACACATGCAAAATAATGAACCTGGACCTCTAACTCACACCGCTTACAAAAGTTAACTCAGAATGGATCAAAGACTTAAATATAACACCTGATACCAAGAAACTCCTAGAAGATAGGAAAGAAGCTCACTGATATTTAGCAATGATTCTTTGTACCTGACACCAAAAGCACAAACAACAAAAGCAAAAATCAACAAACAGGACTACATCAAACTCAAAGGCTTCTACACAGCAAAAGAAACTAACAAAATAAAAAGGCAGCCTTCAAAATGGGAAATATTTTTTGTAAACCACATATCAGATATGGGGTTAATATCCAAAAATGTATAGAGAATTAACACAACTTAATAATGAATAAACACTCTCGTTTTTTAAATGGGCAGAAGAACTAAAGAGACATTTTTCCAAAGAGGACATCAAAATAGTTAAAAAGCACATGAGCAGACGCTCAACACCACTAATCATCAGGGAAATGCAAATGAAAACCGCACTGAGATATCACCTCATACCCGCTGGAATGGCTATCATCAAGAAGACAAGAGACAGCAGGTGCTGGCGAGAACATGGGAATGTAAATTAGTCCAACCACTATGGAAAACAATATGGAGGTCACTCAAAAACTTGAATATATACCTACCATACATTCCAGCAACTCCATTTCTGGGAATATACTCAAAGGAAATGAAAACAGGAATTCGATGAGATACACACACCTCCATGTTTATTGCAACACTATTGACAATAGCCACGATAGGAAAGCAACCAAATGCCCATTAATGGATGAGTGGATTAAAAAAGATGTGATATATATGCACAATAAAATATTACTTAGCCATGAGAAAGGAGGCTATCCTATCATTTGCAAAATCACAGATGGACCTTGAAAACATTATGCTAAATGGGAGAAGCCAGACAAAGAGAAGTACTATAGGGTATCACTTATACATGGAATCTTAAAAGACCAAACATGCTAAAAATAAAAATTAAAAAAAAAAACAAAAAACAGAAAATAAAATGGTGGTTACCAGGAAATGGAAGAGTAGAGAGTAGGGGTGTTAAATGGATGCTGTTTAAGTGTATAAACTTGTAATGAGTACTAAAATAGCCATAGAGATTAAATGTACAGTTTGTCAAACAATAATAATAATAATGTACTGCAAGTATGTAATGTGATAAATACCATTACAATGGCAACTATATTACATATATAAATGTATCAAAGTAACACAATATACACCTTAAATTTATACAAGGTTACATGTTAAATTTATCCAATTAAAAAAACTGATAGGAAATGATGAAAGTTTGAAGAATCATACTTCCTAATTTCAAGACTTACTAAAAAGCTACAAAAATCAACTCAGTATAGTATTAAAAATGAACACACACATAAATAAATGGAACAGTTGAGAAAGTACAGAAATAGATTTACACAAATACAGGAAATGGATTTTGACAGAGTACAAAGGCAATTCAATAGAGAAAGGATAATCTTCCAACAAATAGTCCTGGATTAACTGAATATCCACATGAAAAAAATGGACATCAACCCATACCTCATATCTTTATAAAAATTAACTGAAAATGAATCATAGACCTATTTCTAAAACCTAAAACTACAAAACCTATAGAAGAAAAAACAGGAGGAAATCTTGATGACCTTACACTAAGCCAAGAGTTCTTAGATACAACACTAAAGTCATAAAAGAAAAACATTGATAAGGTGGACTTTATAAAAATTTTAAACATCTGCTCTGCAAAAAGGACCTTTATGTGAATGGGAGAAAATTTTTGCAAATCACTTATCTGACAAAAGGTTTCTATCCAGAATACATAAACAACTCTCAAAATTCAGCGACAAGAAACTAAGCAACCCAGTTAAAAAGGGGGCACAAAAAGGGGCACCTGGGTGGCTCAGTCACTTAAGTGTTCAACTCTTGATTGGACAGGTTCGTGGGATCAAGCCCTGCATCAGGCTTTGTGCTCACAGCTCAGAGTCTGCTTGGGATTCTCTCTCTCCCTCTCTCTTTCTGCCTCTCCTCCACTCGCACTCTCTCTCTTTCTCGCTCTGTCAAAATAAATAAACTTTTTAAAAAAGTGGGCAAAACATGCGAACAGATAATTCACCCATGCATACACACAGATGGCAAATAAGCATATGAAAAAAATGCTCAACATTATTATGCACTAGGGAAAACAAATTAAAACCACAATCACTACACGCCTACTAGAATATCTAGAAAAGACAAAAAAAAATTATGAAACAGCATGCTGGCACAGATACAGAGCAGTTAGAACTCCCTTACATTGCTAGAGGGAGCTCAGAATGGTACAGACACTTGGGAAAACAATTTCATAGTTTCTTACCATAGAACCATTTATACAACATATAAATATGTACTTATCATATAACCAAAAATCACACTCCTCTAAGTATTTACCCAAAAGAAATGAAAATTTATGATCACACAAGAACCTATCCATGCATATTTAAAACTTCCTTGGTCATAATCGCTAGAAAACAAAAACAACAACCCAAAGGCCCATCAGCAAGTATAAACAAACAATGGTATCCATCCAATGGAATATAGCTCAGTAGTAAAAAGGAATGAACTACTACTGATACATGCAACAACATGAATAATTCCCAAACATATTTTGCTAAGTGAAACAAAAGTCGGACCCAAAAGGCTACATACTATAGGATTCCACTTATATGACATTCTGGAAAAGGCAAGACTGTACGGGCCACTTACATGACATTCTGGAAGAGGCAAAACCATAGGGATACACAACAGATCTGTGGTTCTTATATATGGTCAGTTTTTTTTTCACAAAGGAATCAAGGCTTGTCAATGAGGAAAGCAAAGTCGTGAACAATGGTGTGGAAACAATAAATACAGGGAAGAAAGGAACCTCAGCCTCTACCTAATATTACATACAAAGATTAATTTGAGATGGATCACAGACCTAATCATAAATGCTAAAACTTTAAAACTTCCAGAAGAAACACTAGGAGATTATCTTAACAACCTTGGGGTATAGAAACATTGCTTGCCACATAAAAATAAATACTCAAAAGAGAAAAAGATTTGTAGGTTGCATTTCATCAAAATCTTAAAACTTGGGATCATCAAAAGAAACATTAAAACATGAAAAGACAAGTGAGATACTGGAAGGTAATATCTGTGATACATATGTACAACAAGGGATTTATATCCAGAATATCTAAAGAACTCTTACAAATCAATAATAAAAACACAAAGAATCCCAATTTTTTAATGGGCAAACACTTGAAGAGACCCTTCACAAAAGAAGATATAGGAATGACCAATAAGAACATGAAAAGTGCTGAATATCATTAATCACCAAGAAAACATTAATTAAAACCACAGTGAAATACCTTTTTTTTTTTTTTTTTGTGAAATACCTTTTTAAAACAACTAGAGTGACTAAAATTTAAAAGACTGACAATACCAAATATTGCAGAGGATGTAGAACAATGGAAATTCTCATATATTGGTCATGAAAATATAATATGATACAGCCATTTTGGAAAAATGGAAAAAATGTTGATAGTTTTTTTTATAAATATACACCTACACCATGACCTAGCAATTTCACTCTTAGCTTTCATTTCTTAAAGAGAAAGGAAAACTTACATCAACAAAATACTCATACAATAATACTTGCTGCAATTTTATTTATGACAGCCCAAAACTGGAAACAACCCAAATATCCATCCACTCACAATCTATCAAATTGTGGTGTAATTATAAAATAGAATACTATCTGACCATAAAAAAGAATGAATTACCAACATACACAACAACATGGATGACTATCAAAACACTATTTTGAGTGAAATAAGCCAACCACCAAACACTACATATTGAATGATTCCATTGAGAGGAAACTCAAGGGCAAGTGAAAGTAATCTATGATGATAGGATAGGAACAATGGTAGCCCATGGAGTGGAAACTGAAAGAGGGCATAAAAGAACTTTCTGGAATAATGAAATATTTTAAGGTTTTTTTTTTTTTAAGTTTATTTAGAGAGAGAGAGAGAGAGAGACCAGGGAGGGGCAGAGAGAGGGGGAAAGACAGAGTCCCAACTGGGTTCTGCCTGTCAGCAGGGAGCCAGAGGTGGGGCTCCATCTCACAACCTTGAGATCATGGCCTGAGCCAAAATCAAGAGTCAGAGGCTTAACCGACTGAGCTACCCACGCACCTCAAAATGCAGATCATATCACATGTCACCCTGCAACACTGAACACAACAAATAGCTACTTTTAGAGAGTGTATGCATTCGAATTCATAGAAGAAGGCATAAGTTCATATGTTTGGGAAAGCAGAATGGTCTTATTTTAAGCAACCTGAAACTATTAACAAACAAAAATAATATTTTTTAATTAAACTTGCCAATAGAAGTATGAAACGATATAATTATGGACCAAATAAAGAGGTTAAACACTGAATCAGAGTCCTAAGCATCTTATCTTAGGAACACATGAACTATTATCAAAGTCAATACCCCCCCCCAAAAAAAAGTATACACTATCTTTGTATGTTATTCCTGATTGGGCAGGGATGACAGTTAACAATATAAATTATGATGAGAATAATTTATATAGGGAAAAATACAGCTATGTTAACTACCCAAAACTTCCGTTCTCAGTCGAATCCAACATAAAAAAAATAATAATTCATCCAACAGTGAATGATTTTGCTACAGGGTCTACAATTATAACTCTAGTTCTTATATAATATTAGGAAGTATAACAAATTTCAACCCCAAATGAATTAAAATGATGATTCATATAGGAACCCCCACAAGTGTAATAAACCGGACAAAAGGATTATCTAGACTAAAACTGACATTTGACCAAATCTCTTAACCTTTCATTTTAAAAATAAATAAAGGAAATGCAATGTTATCATTTACTTGATCAGCGCATTCTAAGGTGCTTTAACCAGAAACCTACTTCCCAACTTAACTATGAGACAATCCTTAATACACATGCAGACACACATATACACGCACACACACACATGCATTTGTGAGTATGTGTATGTGTTTGCATGATCACATGTATGTGTGCAGAATAAGCTCTAGGCATTCTCAAAAGTTCCAAACGGATTTGGCATTGGTACTAAAAGAAAGCACCTGAAATAGTAAAATATTTGATCAGCCCGTTTTTTAAAGCTCTGCAGGAGAAGCATACCTGTGCCCTCTTCTGCACCTCAGAGAGGAGCTCGGAGTACTGCAACTCCAGTTCCTTCTTTTGTTTCTGCCAGCAGCTCTCTTGGGCTTTGATCTGCTCTGCCACTTTGTTAAAAGTGTCTTCCTGTGTCTGCTGAAGCTCCCTCATTGTGTCAGACTTGTTTTTACAGATATACTCCAGATGACTTATCTAAACGGGGAAATGCAACAGAGA
The DNA here is from genome assembly GCF_028018385.1 of Neofelis nebulosa. Lineage (NCBI taxonomy): Eukaryota > Metazoa > Chordata > Mammalia > Carnivora > Felidae > Neofelis > Neofelis nebulosa. The sequence goes on from NC_080793.1 coordinate 54,064,971, forward strand.
ATGAGATAGGCTCACAAAACATTTCTTTGTACATCTCCCCCAAAACCATCCAAAATTTTCACCTATGCTTCATTCCTTAAGCTCACATAAAAATTGTAAGTTAAAATGAAAACCCAAAAATTAAGAAACAGAAATCGGTAGGGCAAATTATCATATTTTAGGAGAATATGGTGTCATTTGTATGCACATATGCTGAGATGACAAACCATTTTTCTCTTTCTAATAAAGTTACTCACTCTAGAATCAACTTTACTGAGAAAATTAAGAAGACTATTCTTATTTCTAGAACCAAAGCTCTTCAATGGGAAACAGCATTTCAATGACATTTACAAATCTACAAACATTTTACATATAATAAAACAGAACAGTACAACCATTTTTTTATTTCACGTTCCAAACGCTGGAAAGAAAATCATCTGAGATGTACGACAATTAATGATGTTCGAAACTATGAAAAACTGTTAAAACATAATACCATCTCAGAGGGTTCAAACATGTACTCATTTTAATTGCCAGTAATTTTCAAACCCATTATACACACATTCACATCATGAACAGCATCTGGGCTTCTCACAATGTATTCCCTCATTTCCTCAATCCTACTTCTCAGTGCCCGTGGTTGTATTTGCCAATCGAACCAAGGCAAAATGCCCTCAGTCTAAAATTAGGCCCAGATGCTGTTTCATTAATTCAACAGATTAGAGTTAAAAACAACAACAACAACAACAACAACAACAACAACAACAACGACAACAACAAAAACTTAGGTAAGTTTTTCTCTTCACGTCCCATAAGAGCAAGTGCCATTTCAACTAAGATCTGGAAACCAGACCACATAACATAGTTCTGACCAGTTCAATAGACCCAGGATAAGAACTGATATCTTCAATGGTGAAATACGTTGGTCTGCTAAGCCATTTTAATTTTCCATCACCAAAATAGGGCTTTTTATTTTTTTTATTTTTTTTTTTAATTTTTTTTTTCAACGTTTTTAATTTATTTTTGGGACAGAGAGAGACAGAGCATGAACGGGGGAGGGGCAGAGAGAGAGGGAGACACAGAATCGGAAACAGGCTCCAGGCTCCGAGCCATCAGCCCAGAGCCTGACGCGGGGCTCGAACTCACGGACCGCGAGATCGTGACCTGGCTGAAGTCGGACGCTTAACCGACTGCGCCACCCAGGCGCCCCGAAAATAGGGCTTTTTAAAAAATTTTTTGAAAGACTGAATTTCTGGGCTCATGAATGGTAAAGTGATCCTAACAGTCTACTGTTTTCTCCTACCGTGTATACCTCTCACATGCTACAGCACGGAAAAGGTTTTGTAATACACATCTTATTATAATTCAAGAAATATCATAAACATAATTTTAAATTTTTAAGTGCTTTTAAAGTAACACCTCATTATTTCCTGAGCAAAAATTTTAAGATCATGTTTTTGAATAGCTGTATCTTGTTTCTATTTTATGCTAACATAAAGAGTTGGTTTATTAATGTAAATGACTAAGTTCTTTGAATTGCTTCATCAGTAAGATTAATTTATTTTCTTTTAATTAGGTCCCTGTGGCTAATACTGGCTAGTAGTATTAGCATGTCCTGCACAGAGTGTGGAGCTTAGAGACTTCATACAGACTTCAGTCACATTTACATGCCCACAGCAATGGCATCAAACTGAGTTGTAGACAAGCCATAATTAATGGTATTGAATTATTAACACCCAAATTCTTTTTGAAATAAGATGAATGTCAGCCCCTCTTAATGATACTGTGATGTGGACAAATGTCACTGAATTTAATAGAGGTATCTGGTGCCTGAGGACAGTTACCTTCTCATTAGCCCTGGTGAGGTCTGAGATCAGGGCATCAACATTCTCCTGCAAGACTGCACAGAGCTCGGACCACGAGAATTTATCCAGCATGCCTTCTGGTTGTTTTATGAGCACACAGCCTGCTATCAAGTGCTGATACAAGGTATGAAGAAAGGTTAGCTTCTCCTGTGAGAAAAAAAATAATAATTCCAGTATATCCACATTGTAAGAAGTAAAACACACACTATGCACGGGGAAGTATTTGTTTCAAAAACTTGAGAAGGAATTAAAATGTTCAAGTCTCAGAATGCTGTCATTTTGGGTAATTTTTTTACATTCAAAACTACACAGCAGATACAAACTTAGAATTGATTAAACTTGGTATTCAAAACCAAAAATCTGAAGTCTAGAAGCCAGAAGACCAGGGTTCTGACCCCAGTTCTGTTACTACTGAGGATGTCACCTAAGTGCCTGTTCAGACATCACCTTTCTCAGATACATGACATGTCTGGACTAATTGTTTCTAAGCCCTTTTAACTAGATGTCGGTATAGTCATTCTACAGTTTCATATTTACATCTGCCCAAACAGATGTTATTTAAGTCAAAAAACCAATATAGAGAGAAGACTGTTGCTCAGTTCCACTGAAGACAAAGTTATACAATATCTGTGCTTTACATGTACACAATTACTCAGCTTTCTTCTTCCCCCAGAGATTCCAGTTTGCTTACCTCTTATAGGAAATCTATCCCAAGCCCCTTAGGCAAAGCAGACAGTGATATGAAAGATATGGAAGAGGGGTTCATCTGTTTTCCCTGTAAGTTCATATAGTATTTGGCACATTGAGCATTTACAGGTGTTTAAATATTATAAAGTAACAGGCAAAAAGAAATGGACATGGCTGCCCAAGACACATTTCCAAAACTGTCCAATTAGAAATATACAATAAAAAGTTCTTTAAAATTATATTGCCATTGTAGTAACTAAACCATCCATTGTTTAACGACCTAGAAACACTATGCTGTAGAATTCAGTAAAAAGCCGATCCCATCTTGAACACACAAAAAGTTTATTTACTAATGTGCCAAATGGCTCTCTTTATAAGGTGTTTCATCTATAAACTGCCAAAGAGTGGAACTCAAGACAAGGCAATTGTAAAGCTGCAAAAGGATATTTTATGTAGATAATAAGTTGCCTCAAGATTTTTTTAATAGACCAGCAAGAAAAGAAAACTTTTAAAAGAAGGAAATTTGAGGGGGGAAAAATAGAAATGCTAACCTTCTAGACAAGAATAACTGTATCTAGCATATGCAAAGGTTTTGTGTTTATAAATTGTGGGGAAAGTTTTTCTATATATATCAAAATGTGTATCTTTAATTGCCTCTAGATGACACCTTACTTTTTCCCAATATAACAATTTAAAGCCAAAAAATTTTAATATGTAGTTACAGCCACTAACTTGAGTTAGGATATCAGAAGAATCTTCATAAATATGTTACGCCTTTTTCTTTTTTAAGCAACTAAAGATGTCTTTTGCATTTTCAACTGGGTTGAGATCCTTAAAAACCTTATTAAATCCAACTAACCAAATGTGATATTCAGGCACTAAAGGTCTTCACCCTCCACATTTTGCCAAGCGATCAAGTTCATCCTAAAGGATAATTCATTGTGTCGCCATTATGTCCTTTTTGCTTGGGCTGTGACAAACCATGCATGATAATCATCCATTTGGCGTGAAAAGAGAATCTCAAGATCCAAAATCAATTCACACATGTTGAACCCAACCACAATGCTGTAGACATGCTGACTTTACAATACAGTCAGGCTTCTAGTTTCCTTTACTTTAATCATTATCTGATGTGTAGAACAATTCCAGCCCCTTCATGTGGACACAATTTAAATCCCAGACTGTAAGAAGAGTGGAAAGAATGTTTCCTTTTTACTCTCTTGGCATTCATGTCCATATTTGTTGGAGTAATGAACTCAATATGCAGGAAGACTCAGATAAACCAGCTCCACACTAGCTAAACTAGCTCTATATCCCATGGGCGAAAGAACATATAAGATAACAATTCCATTCACCCAGCCTCACACAGAATATAAAAGTTTTGCCATAATATTTTAAGAATTTATTAATAAATAAAAATGCATAGGCAACTCTCGAGGGCATCCAAATAAAGGTCTAATATTGTGGGTGACTTCTATTTTTCCACATTTTGGTTACTACCCTGTAATTGTAAAGAGTAAGGAGACTGTCTATTAGAGCAGATATTACTTCTGTTTTGCAAATAAGGAAAGATGTGCAGAGACTAAGCTGTGTGGCTTGTCCATATTCACATTTTGCAAACAGAAGTACCACTAGCCAAGTCTGGTTCTTTCTGATCATGAGAAACATATGCCCACCATGTTCAGCTGCTAAACTACTGAAATAAAAAATAGTTTTGTCAGTGGCCAATAGGCAAACTTTGAAAGGACCATCAGGAGCGTAAGTGCTGGGGATACAAGCGGCACGAGTGACTGAGGGGTTAAACTCTATCACTTCTCTCCAAATTAGGATGACCTGATAGTGAGAGAGTGACCGATTTTGCGACTGGCATGACTATTTCAAAACGGTTGGCTCAGAACAATTTTTTTGAACTAAATTAAATTTTTTTGAGTTAAGTAAAAATAGCCACGTGATGTATGTAAATTTCTAAAACCGAGATTAGTGAAGGCCTTTCCTGCCAGGCATCCTGTCTCAAGTGATACCTCGGTATCCTTTTGGAAAGCCTGGGAAAGCTTCTGCAGTTCACTCTCCGATTGGGCCGCTCGAGCCTTTTCTTTCTCCCAACAGTGCAGCACATTTTGTAGTTCCGCTTTCAAAGTGCTTATGAGAGCCTCTCTGTCTGCACATTTAGTGCGTAAATGACTTAACTCTTTACTGACATCAGCCAGTTTATCCTGAAGGTCCTGTCAGAGATACAAAATAAAGAGACCATATGAAGGCCGGCCAGTAAAGGGGCCGAGGATGCAAATGTAAAATACATAATGAAGACTTCCTAAGCTTTACCATAAAAGAATCGTAAAGGCAAGCATCTGACTACAGTGCCAAACATACTTGGGCATTTTAAGGTATTGGATTGAATATATTTTCTAAAGTATGCTATTGTAGCTCAAACGTTAGAAAAAAACTGCTAAGTTTTAACATGTAAACATAAAATATTCCCAAGATAGCTAATTCCAAAAAGCTCTTTGAAAAGGACTTTTCCTTTCAATTCATCATTTAAAAAAATAATAATAACTTGGTAGCTCAAAGCATTTTAATAACATGTAAATAACACTTTTAAATGAAATCTTTTACCTTCCGTATAAGAACATTTACTTCCCAATGACATGCAAATTCTAACAGAAATCTCGCATGTGGGACATAAGATTCTGAATTATTTCTTCTTCAACCTTATTAACAAACTCTACTGAAGTATGTCCATGACAAACTCAACATTAAGCAATACAAAGACATTCCGACGCCCACACTTGCCTCAGTATGATTCTGCAAAGATGTAATACATGAAACCAGTGCAGAGAATAAAATAAACTGTTGTCCTGGACCATAGCCAGGTGCGGCCCCAGCCCGTTACTAGGCCTGATGCATTAAAAACAATGGCTCCACCCTACAATGATGAAAACTGACTCCAAATACTGATGTGCTTATGTAAAATATGTTGAATATGTATCTGAGGCTGGGCATTAAATCTTAAATCGTTTTTTTCAGTCTGTGGTATTATAATTAAATCTGGGAAATGCATTTTTCCTTTAACCAAAATAATTCCCAACCAAGTTTTATTTTTTTAATGAAAAAAACATTCTTGTTTCTTTGATCAACAATAAAAATTCAAAACTGTATCCAAATGTACTTAATAAAAAAATAGGAAGATACATTTTCAGATAGTTCTACTTTAAAATATTCCCTCGATAGTCATTTGGGTCTCTTAATACAAAAAGAAAAAGTCATTCTAAGTCCTAATACCTTAATATTTTTAGTGTGAGATTCTATCTTCTGTTGGGTAGAACTGAGTTCATTCGATGCTTTTTCCTTAGCATCATTCACGCTGTTTAGCTGATGAAAGAAAACGGAAGTTACTTTTTTTGTATTTTTCAAGGACGGGTAACTCAAAAAAGCTCATCTTTAAATGTTTTTTATGCAATTACTTAAATACCAATGTTCCAACAGTGATTAACAGTTAAAAAAATTCTTTCTTTTGGTTAACTATGTCATTTCTGTCACAAGTGCACATGGCTAAAAAGAAAAGAAAGCATTCAAGCTTAAAATGTCAGTGATGTTATTGTGCATTTACTCGATGGCTGGATAAAGGATTTTATTCTTACTGTAAACAAATACAACTTTATTCTTAAAATCCTCCTGGACCAACATGCCAAAGGCAGTGGCATCTATAAGGAAAGAGAAAAAGGACAGAGCAGAAGACTGTTCTCTCTATACATCATGAGGGTATTCACTGGTCTCTCCCTCCATATGACAACTTCAGGGTCGGTCACAGGCAGTCCTACTGGGAAGGCTTGTGGCAGGTCATCAGTTGGTCCTGCTCCGCTTGTGATTTATTTTCTTTGACAGTTCATTCTTCTTTCTGTCAGACTGCTCTTTTTGCTTTCTTTTCAGCCACCCCCTTGGTCTCCCCACTGCTGTCTCTGGCACTGGTTCACAACAAAGCACATTACTAAGCCAAAGCCTGCTGAGTCGACTTTTCAACTGTGCTGAGGATCATGTGACATTCATCCTCCCAAATAACAATTCGCTGTGGGTAATATGTTCCTAGTTACCCTGCAGCTTCCAGACCTGGGCCTCAGAAGAGTTTCAGAAAGTACTAACAATACAGGTTGCCTTGTCTCACTGGGAGCGACTTGGCAATATTTGTTCTTTACGGCAATTTAATTATTCCAGCGGTCATTTTCGCTTTTGCCTTCTGAACAATGACAGAGGGCATTAAGAAGGCTCACTTTTCCTCCTTCGTTGACCTTGGTAAACTAAAGCAAAAGAAACCTCTTTTGAAATGTGAAATATAAGGATATAATGGCCTTGTATTACTTGAAAGAAACAAATAAACAAAAGGATAAACACTAAATTCCATGCTATGTGGCTTGTCTTTGGTTTGAACAGTCTGTTTGTTGTTCTGCTAACTAATTGTGTTTAATGTAATTATTTCATACTCTCTAATTCGACAAGATGCAACTAAACAAACTCTTCAATTTTTAAGCATAAACTCATAAAATATTTTAATACCCAAGAAAATTATCAACCCACACATTAAACAATACAAATGAGATGATAAAGAGAAGCACAAGATTTTTTAATCAGCAAATTAAAAACTAGCAGGCTACATCAAACAGATGCTTGTTTTTGAAAACTTCTAACAACATTTACATTCTTTAGAAAATGAGAACTTCTCTCTTTTTTTCATTAAGACTTCCTCAATTTCTAGAAATCTTAACCTAAAATAATTGACACAGCCTCAATTTCCACTACCTATCCCTAATTTCATAAAAGCACATTAACACTTAAATAGAAACATATGAACACAGAAGACTCGTGCAGTTTTTTATTAAGTCAAGATAGATACATTTTGAAGGCCGGGAAAGCGACAGAGTCTTTGCAACTTTGAAAATCACAGTGTGACTGCAGAGTTACGAAAACGTGAGACACGACTTTAGGCCACACTTAAAGAAAGAACAGTGACGGACAATTTATTATTTTTTGTATCTGTGAAGCTGTCAATTCAACATCCCCCATCTTTCTGACCTTTGTAACAAGCAAGGGAATGCACTGCTGCAGGCCGAAGGCTATACATGTGGAGCCAAACAGTGCCAGTGTTACCTCATTAGACGCGTCTTCCAGCTTGTTCTGGTAATCTGTCAAGGTACGCCTCAAAGTCTCAAGGACAACAGAGAAGCTGGGAGGTTTATCTTTGTCCTTGTGGATGCCTAGAGAAAAATGTAAGATGAAAATATATCCCAAAGTCACAAAGAGACAAAAGCTAAGCAAAGAGTAACAGAGAGATTACAATTAGATAGAGCTGAAAAGGTATTAGGAAACATCGAGGAGAGTCGTATTCTCCAAAGTATACTGCTTATAGCCAAGTATTAATAGCCTTTCTAAACAAGTGATCAAATTAAGTTCATAATATATCAAGTTCAGACTTATGGCTACTTCGTACCTTACAAAGGCCCACACTGTAGTTAGTAGTGAGCTCTTTTCTTTTTTTCCTATCTTCTAAATAACATATGTGTACATACCTGTTACCCAACAATTAAATGAACAGTCTATATACTAACATTGTTTGGGGGAGTTATATACATTTACTCTGGTCCTTGTGTTTCTGATCAGTCAGGCTTATTTTGCTTAAATAATAATTTCTGAACCCAAGAGCACATCATTTTCTGTTATACTTGGAAATATTCTTCAATCCTTAAAATTCTCAAGTTACAATTTGAAATAAATAATAAAAATGCTATTATCTACACAGGCCCACATCATGTTTCAATTAAAACCCTTAAAACTGATACTTATTGTAAAAATATGAGTATTTCCATATTATGCCCTCAAACTATTTTAATTTAGTTGGGCCATAAGTCAGTTGAGCTAATCAAGGTCACATGGTCAAATGCAGTTCAAAAGATTAATCCAAAATAATCAAAAGTTTAGTTTTAAAAACCACTTTAAATTGATTGTCCACTGTACTTCTGTTAAACAAATAGCAAATTTTAAAATATTCTTATTAAAAGATTTTTCTTTTCATATTATAATTTCTCCCTAGCATATTTTATAATCTAAATATTTCAATAAACAAGAAACATATTTTCAACAAGGGTGATTTCAAAAAGAAGCATTCATAATATACGTTTTATTATTCATTCATATACTTTACTGAATTCCTACTATGTACTAATCCAAGGTATTAGATACATGGAGGTAAGTAAGATTGGCGTGGTATCTGTCCTCATAGAATTTGCAGTCTAAAAAGAGGAGGAAAGAGAGTAAGCCAGTAATTACATGAGATCATTTATCCATTCTTCATGTATTCAATTGCTGGAACTTTGGAAAGATGGGAAAGAAGGCAATAATAAAGGAAAGAAGAATAATGGAAGGAAGGAAGGAAGGAAGGAAGGAAGGAAGGAAGGAAGGAAGGAAGGGAGAGAGGAAGGAAGAAAGACAAAAATAAAAGGAGAGAGAAAGAAGAAAAAATTTTGGGCTCAATGACAGACTAACTTTATCTCAGCACATTGTTGATATTTAGTGTTTTAATTTTGGATAAAATGTTATTAATAAATTGATTATATTCATCAAGGTATAATTTAAACACTATCTCAAGTATGGGTACACCTTAGATTTTTTTTAAACAGAAGAAGAATATTTAACTTAAAAACCAAAAGTAATATAGAAGCAACACATATCCCAGCTGGGCAAAAAAAAAAGACGCTGCTCTGAGCCATGATAATGGAGAAGACAGTACTCTTTGTAATTACTATGAGTTAGAAAGACAACTCATTAAAAATTTTATTAAAAGTCTTACCAAATATATTTTTTAAAAAATTGCTCTTGCACAAGATAAAAAAAAAATGTAATGTATAATTCTTTTCTTTTGCTACTACACAAGTAGGCCATGAATAAATCATTCAAGGACACTCGGGAAATCTGCTGGCTTTTACAATAAGGGAGAAAACTTCCTCTTAGAAATTCAGAAGAATAAAACCAGTTTAATATGAGTGTTGAGGGGTAAGGGGACAAAATGACCTCTCCTTACTGACCCATGCATATTCTTATATTCTACATAAAATAAAGTTTCTTTGCTTGAAAATGTTTATACAATAAAGTTCAGTTGAAGTACAACGTATACATTAAGTCACCCACATCCATCATAAAAAGAAATAGTTCCTGGTTCCCTAACATGGCAAAAGGCTTATAAAGAAAAAGAAAAGGTCACTAGGACCCAGGACCTTATTGACTAATTTGACTTACCCTAATAATAACCACTGCACCATGGCCCAAGAAACAATAAACAGTTAAAGATATCAAAAGGAGCTCTAAAAACGCAGATAAAGAGCAATAAAAAAAACAATTTGAAAAGTGGTCATAAATGGCTTTTCAAAGGTCAAAGCCCAAATGAAGAACAGAATGTGTCAGAACACTATATACTTCAACAGCACTAACTCAAAACCTTCCAATGTCGTCTATATGTGTACGACTCTGTACTTGGATGCCAGCCTATACTTGCACATCACACTATCTGCTTCAATCCCTCTCATTCGCTTTTAATATTAAGACCATTTCAACTCTGGATATTCCTTGGCAACATTTTTTGTTTGTTTGTTTTTTGTTTGTTTGGGTTTTTTTTCACATTTTATTTCATATTACTACGAGACATCATAACACTTATATTAAATATAAAAATATATGCATGTGTATGTACCCATATCATAACCCAGTGAATGTTTTATTATTTATAATAATATTCTTCTCTTCTGGTATGTACAATATGATTTTGTTTTGTAGACACCTACTTGAGCATTATTATCTTTTGTGATTCAGGGCGAATTACCTGAATCTGACTCTGATTAACAATTCCACTAGGGTTGTGGCATAATTATCTGGCTGAAAAGGCCAACCTCAACTGGCTGTGCTTCTTATCAGAGAAGGTTCTCAGGGAAGAATAAATTTTCCATCTTGTTTGGGACTAATCAATCTCTTGTCAAGGGCATATATTTCTTTCATTATCTCATGGTAGATTAGAAACTGCTAGCCTAATATATAGCACCCAATTTCTATGTTTCTTAGGTATAGACTTACCTAAAATTATTACATAAAGGCAAATCTTTTTTTTTTTTTTAATATATAGCCCATAGCAGAGAGAAGATAGAAAAAATGGCTACAAGCTCTCTATTTAAATGTTTTCTTTCAGGGGTGCCTGGGTGGTTCAGTCAGTTGAGTGTCCAGCTGGTGATTTTGGCTCAGGTCATGATCCCAGGGTCATGGGATCGAGCCCCATGTCAAGCTCCACGCCAAGTGTGGGACCTGCTTGGGACTCTCTCTCTCTCTCTCTCTCTCTCTCTCTCTCTCTGTCCCTCTTCCCCTCTCACACTCTCTCTCTCTAAAATAAAAATAATAATAATAATAATAATAATAAATAAATATTTTCTTTTAGACAAGCTCAAAAACTAAGTATTTCTACACGACCCAAATAAACCACTGCTTTTGAAGCTAGTGTTATTACTTCGGTACCCTGTAATTCCACAGTAGAAACATTAAATTGAGTCTATCTCTTCAACTTTCTCAGACATTCATTCTCTTATCTACCTCAGTCTCCTGCAAGACTCCAAAAGGGGAGAATTATTAAGAAATAATGGAGACACATAGGGTGCCTGGGCAGCTCAGTCAGTGAAGCGTTGACTTGGGCTCAGGTCATGATCTCACAGTTCGTGAGTTCGAGTCCCACGTTGGGCTCTGTGCTAACAGCTCGGAGCCTGGAGCCTGCTTTGGATTCTGTGTCTCCTTCTCTCCCTGCCCTTCCATGCTCAAACTCTGTCTCTCTCTCTCAAAACTAAGTAAACATTTAAAAAATAATAATAATAAAGAAATAACGGAGAGACAATAGAAGACAAAAGACTGAGATTTTTTTAGACTACATATATGTGTGTATATGTATATATGTATAAATACATGTAGAACATGAACAGTCATGTTCATCCTTAGAATAGGGGGAAAAAGAAAACCCTGTTATTTAATGTGGATTTTTAATCACATAGTAAAACACAGAAAATAACATACAAATGGGTTTTACCTTCACCTAAGAAAGTCTAAACATTTAATACATTGATGATCAAGAAAATTCCTTTTTCACTCTAAAAGCATTAGATATAAACATTTTGTTGGCAGTTATGCTTTTCAAACTGAGACTACATTCTGTATATCAATTTTCTTTATTCACTGAGATCATAAACAAACTTCTTCCTTATCTTGTAAACACAGGTACCCATTCTGGAGTTCTTAAGGAAAATAGCTTATAACTTTTTTAACATACAGAGAATATTTATAATGTAAGTCTTGCTTACCCACCCCTATGTCTCCAGGGAAAGTTAAAAAAAAAAAAAAAAAAAAAAACAACAACAAAAAAAACCTTCCTTTACCAATGTTTGAGAAATGTATTGGTGAGGGGAGTCCCAGAATCTTTCATGAGCTAGCTGTATATGGCTTGATAAGCTCTGTGCAGCTGAAAGGCCACAGATAACAGCCATCAGGCTGGGTCCCTGAAATCAATGAAGACAATGGTATCTGGAGTGACAAAGACCAGGTGGTAGCACTTAACTTCCAGAAACAAAATGGACATGTTTACCATAATGGAATCAAAGTAGTAAACAAAACAGTTTTACCCACAGAGGTCACAGGTGTTGGCTAACTGATCATGGTGTTCATAGGAGTAAAATACATACTCTACTTAAATGTTATATGATTTGGGGGGGTGTCTGGGTGGCTCAGTTGGCTAAGCATCCAACTCTTGATTTTGGCTCAGGTCATGATCTCACCATTCGTGAGCTCCAGCCCCTCATCAGGCTCTGCAATGACAGTGGGGGGCCTACTTGGGATTCTCTCTCCCTCCCTACCCCTCCCATGCTCGCTTGCTCTCTCTCTCCCTCTCTCTCCAAAAAATAAATAAACTAAAAAAAAAAATTATTTAATAAAATAAAATATTATCTGATTTGTATAAGAATAAAAGTTCTAAGTCTGATTACCAGAGGTAGGACTTAAATCAACTCAGAAAACAGTCTTTGCTCTCAGTCAATTATCAGACTTGGGCTAGTTCATAGACCAGGTGTCCCTTGACTAAAGAGGTAGGGTCCCGTTTGGAAACCCCAACATACTGCCAGAAGGTCATACTGTAAATCTTCTTCCTAGCCTTTCTCAAAGAAACATGCAACCATTTGCCAAGGTGACTATGCACTAGAGAAGGGGAGTTATTCACTGGGATAACTAGACACTGGATCTGAACTAACACTAATTCCTAAAGAACTAACATGCTATTATGGTTCACTAGTCAGGGTAGGAGCTTACAGAGGTCAAGAGACTGACTGAATTTGGGCTCAGATATTTCGCCATTGGGCGCAGTAGGTACTTGAACCCAGCTTATTTCCCTAGTTTGGAATCCATAATGAAGAAAAGACAAATGCAGAAACTGACACCATATCCATATTGGTTACCTGACTCAAGCACTAAAGGATTTACAGAGGAAAACCAAACAGAAAAAAAAGCTAGTGGAAGTCACTAGAACTTTTACCTACCAAAATAGTAAATCAAAAGTAATGCCACCTTTCTGGAGAGATTGCAGAGATTAGTGCCTCTGTTAAGGACTTAAAAGATACAGGGGTGGTGACTTCAACCACATGAGCATTCAACTTATCTGGCTCAGTGCAGAAAACAGATGAATCTTAGGGAATGTCAGCATATTACTGTAAGCATAGTCACATGTGATTCTAAGTGCAGCTGCAGCGAAAGATGCAGTTTCATTGCTGGAGCAGGTCAATACATTTCCTGGCAACTGGAATGAAGCTATTTCTTCCAACATTTTAGAAAAAAAAAACTACCTGAACAGTTTCTTTCGGCTGTCAGGGCTAGCAATACACCTTCACAGCTTTACCTCAGAGCTATATGAACTCCGGCGCAATCCAGTCTATAGGAACCTTGATCAACTTTTCATTCCAGAAGACTCTCATGTTCTACTTAGCCCCCTACCAAGATGATGACGGCATTCTGACTGCTCAAGCTCAAGCAGGTCCTTACAGAATCTTAGTGTAAACTTTCAGGGAGTTGCAACAAAGCAAGTCATCTTCTACAGATAACTATTCTCTTCTCGAAAACCAAGCTATAGGGGGCGCCTGGGGGGCTCAGTCAGTTAAGTGTCCAACTCTTGATATCGGCTCAGGTCATGATCTCGCAGTCATGAGATTGAGACCTGCATCAAGCCCAGCACCCAGGCTCTGTGCCTACTTGGAACATGGAGCCTACTTGGGATTCTCTCTCTCCTCTCTCTCTCATTTTCTCAAAATAAATAAACATTTTTAAAAAATCAAACTTGCTACTAGTCCTCAGCAGATAATACATCCATGGCCACCAATTTACCAAGTGACCTGAATTGCCTATCATAAAATCATTACTGTCTGATCCACGATCCATAAATTTTGGCACACACAACAGCACTCTATCATCAGATGAAAGTGGTCTATACAGTGTGAAGGCACAAGTAAGTTACATGAGCAAATAGTCCAGATTCCAATGGGCCCTATTCTTGTTATATTGCTTCCTCTCTTACCCACACCCTGAATCCATGAAAAATTTCCTATGACCCATTGACTAATGGGAGAAAAAAATGGGCTCAGTATATAGACAGTACTGTATGATATGCTGGCACTAATTAAAAGTAGACAGTTGTGGCACTACAACCCCCCTCAAGGGTGGCCCTGAAGGATAGCAATGAAGTGAAATCCTCCCAGTAGTCAAAAACAAGTTATGGACCTAACTAGTATTTTGCCTGGAATGACCAAAAGTGCAAATATACACCAATTTGTGAATAGTAGCTAACTATTTGACTAAAATGGTCAGGGCTTCAGAAAGAACACAACCGGAAAATTGGTACCAAGGTGATCTGGGCAGGAGCATGTGGGTATGCCTCTCCAAATGGGCACTGTGCCGAGGCCAGCCAGTAGAAAAAGATCTTAATAATCAGGAGGACAAAATGAGGCATTCTGTGGATGTCAGCCAGCATCTTTTCCCAGCCTCCTTTGTCCTTACCACCTTTGTTTTCCTTACAACAAAAGGATCATGGCAGCAAGGATGGAGACAATACATGGGCTCAGCAACATGAACTTCCATTCACCAAGACTGATAGGAATACAGCCCCTGTTGTATGCTAAATCTATCAAGAGCAAAGGCAAACAGGGAACCCATGAAATGACACCATCATTAGGAGACCAGCCAGCCACCTGGTGGCAAGTTGATTTTACTAAGTCACTTCCATCATGGAATGATGGAATGTTTTAGTCTTACTAAGGTAGACACTAACTCTGGGTATAGAGTTGCCTTCCCTGACCATAAAATTTCTGCTGAAACCACCATCTGTGATTTTACAAGACACCTTACAATTACAGACTCCACACAGCACTGCTTCTAACTAGGGAACTCAATTTACAGCAAATTAATATGGAAAACGGCTCATTTTTATAGAATTCACTGGTCTTACTATGTTTCCCATCACTCTGAAGTAGCTGGCATACAGCATAGTTGAATTGCCTTTTGAAGAGTCATTACAGTGGCTGGATGGCAACATTTTGAAGAACAAGGATAATATCGTCAGGATATAAACTGTGCTGTGAGTCAGCAATCAATTTGTGGTATGTTTTTGCCCTAGCCAGGATTCATGGTTCCTGGAATCAAATGTTGGAAATGGGACTGGCTCATCTCACTATTACACCTAATGATTCACTAGTGATGCTTTTCCCATCCCAGAAACTGTAGATTTTTTTTTTTTTTTTTTTTGGTCTAAGTCTTCATTTTTGAAGAAGAAATGCTTCAGCATGAGACATACCAACATTCCATTAAAATGCAAGCCGGGGGGGCGCCTGGGTGGCGCAGTCGGTTAAGCGTCCGACTTCAGCCAGGTCATGATCTCGCGGTCCGTGAGTTCGAGCCCCGCGTCAGGCTCTGGGCTGATGGCTCGGAGCCTGGAGCCTATTTCCGATTCTGTGTCTCCCTCTCTCTCTGCCCCTCCCCCGTTCATGCTCTGTCTCTCTCTGTCCCAAAAATAAATTAAAAACGTTGAAAAAAAATTAAAAAAAATAAAATAAAATGCAAGCCGGGAATATCACCTAATCATTTCTGGCCTCCTCAAACCAGGAAACCAAAGAGCAAAGAAGGTTCTTCTATACAGGATAATTGGCCTTGATTATCAGGGGAAAATTTGTAGTATGTCTAAAGCAAACTAGAGCAGTCTAAAATAACAGGACATCCCACAAGGCATGTCTTAGTACACTAATGTTCTGTGATAAAAGTTAATACACCAGGGGCACCTAGCTGACTCAGTCGGTGGAGCACACAACTCTTGATCTTGGGGTTATGAGTTCAAGCCCTGTGTTCGGTGTAGAAATTATTGTAAAATAAAATATTTTTTTAGGAGCACCGGGGTGGCTCAGTTGGATAAGCGTCCGACTTCGGCTCAGGTCATGATCTCATAGTTCGTGAGTACAAGCCCCACATCAGTCTCTGCACTGACAGTGTGGAGTCTGCTTGGGATTCTCTCTCTCTCTCCCTCTCTCTCTGCCCCTTCCCTATCTGCCTGCTCTCTCTCTCTCTCTCTCTCTCAAAATAAATAAATAAATAAACTTCAAAAATAATAATAAAATAAATAAATATTTTTTTAAAGTTAATAGACCAGTAATCTCACTTCTGCATATATACCTAAAAGAATTGAGGGGCACCTGGTTGGCTCAGTTGGTTAAGCATGCGACTCTTGATTTCGACTCAGGTCATGATCTCATAGTTCGTTGGATTGAGCCCCATGTCAGGCAGGGCACTGACAGTGTGGAGCCTGCTAGCATTCTCTCTCCCCCTCTCTCTTCCCCTCCCTTGCTTTCTCTCTCTCTCTCTCTCTCTCTGAAAATAAATTAATTTTAAAAAAATAATTGAAAGCAAGGTCTTGAAGAGGTGTTTCCACATTTATAGGAGGAGTATTCCCAATAGCCAAAAGGTGGAAGCAAGCCAGGGCGCCTGGGTGACTCAGTCGGTTAAGTGCCAGACTTCAGCTCGGGTCATGGTCTCACGGTTCATGGGTTTGAGCCCCACATCGGGCTCTGTGCTGACAGCTCAGAGCCTGGAGTCTGCTTCAATTTCTGTGTCTACCTTTCTCTCTACCCCTCCTCCACTCATACTCTGTCTCTGTCTCTGTCTCTCTCTCTCTCTCTCTCTCTCAAATATAAACATTAAAAAAAAAAGGTGGAAACAACCCAAAGGTCCATCAACGGATGAATGGACAAACAAAATGTAAATATTATTCAGCCTCAGAAAGGAAGGATTCCTGTCACATGCTATAACATGGATGAAACTTGAGATCATTGTGCTAGGTGAAATAAGCCATTCACAAAAAGACTAATACTATATGATTCCACCATATGAGGAGTCTAAAGTAGTCAAATTCACAGAAACAGAAAGTAGAATAGTGGTTACCACAGGCTAAGAGTAAGGGGGAAGGGGATATGATGGTTAATTTTATGCATAAACTTGACTGGGACACAGATATTCAGTGAAACATTATTTCTGGGTGTGTCTATAAGGATGTTTCTGGATGAGATTGACATCTGAATCAGTAGACTGAGAAAGCAAATTGCCCTCCCGAGAGTGGGCTGGCCTCATCCAATCTTCACTGAAGGTCTGAATAGAATAAAAGTCCCAATAAGAAGGAATTCTGTCTCTCTGCCTGTCTGTCTTCACGTTGAGACACTGGTCTTCTCCTTCCCTTTGACTCAAACTTAGACTGGAACCACACCCTCAGTTCTCCTGAGTCTCCAGCTTACCCACTGCAGATCTTGGATTTCTTAGCCTTCATAACAGTGTGATTAATTAATGATCCCATTGGAGCACTCTTATTAAAGTCACTCCCTTTGATTTTACAAACGGAAACTATGAGCATGATGAAGTAGGCCAATTTTGGTCTGTACACCTGTGGATTGGGACGTGAGAGAAGTAAGTGAGAAGAATTTGGCAAATGACATTAAGGAGACCTATGTGCTGCTCTGATAGGCATCCGCAGCTTCTCATTGATCCATGAGTATCCAGTTAAAAGGTACTATCCATGGGGTTCACAAGGACAATTAAAATTCTCAGGAAGATACCAGATCTAGGCAATAGTCCTTTACTAAAGAAGTAAAGCAGGAGAGAGAAGAGGAAAAGTCCAATCTGTTGCCCTGATTATCCTAAGAGCAGTCCCTGAGACTGCCCAATCCCTGGGTGATGTATATATGCCTAAAGGCATCAAACTCTGTTACCATTATTTCCCAGGGTCCTCTCCAGTAGAAAGAAAAAGAACACCTCTAGAGTATTACAAACGATTTCCTCAAGGAAGGAAAGGTTGATGAAGGTCGGAGGGTTCTATTTCAGTCAACACAAAAATCAAGCACCCTGAGGAGGATCCAAGACTGAGCCACAAGTTTTTTTTTTTTTTTCACGTACCTAACCAAGGAAAAAGTACATTCTATGTGTTTATTAACATCCTCAGGCAGAGGTGAAACTGTATTAGAAGAAACACTTGAGGCAGGGAGACTGCATAGGTTCAAAGTGGGAAAGGATATCTCCCCATACACACCCTGCTGTAAGAATTTTCACCAGAAAAGAAAGGAGATATGAACAGCTATAGTACTTCAGTTTTGGTGGAAAGTAGACATAGGAAAAATAAATATCCCTGTTCAAGCAAATGAAGACAATCTTGTCTAATAAAAGTAGGCAATCAAGGTGACATTTCTATGGCCGATTTTAGATTGTACATCTTTTCCACTTAAGGTCAATCTTCCTGGTTACTCCTTATGGACTGCTACCCAAAAGATATAATGATATAATGATATAATGTACCCATTATACCCTTATAATTAGGAAAGAGACTCCATGACTACCTTTATAACCTTAAAAACTGAAATGCAAAATAGACATTCAACCTGATACTAATTCATTCACACTTATATTCATTAATATTCAACAAATATTTGCTGAGTGACGGCTTTGTGCCAAGGAATGTTCTAGCTGCTTAAAGTACATTAGCAAATAAAAGAGACAAAGATCTTTGCCCTCATGGAGCTTGGACACTGTAGTGATTAATTTTATGTGTCAACTTGACTGGGCTAAGGGATGCACGTAGAGCTGGCAAAACGTTTCTGTATGTGTCTGTGAAGATGTTTCCGAAAGACATTAGCATCTGAATCAGTAGACTGAGTAAAGATATGCCCTCACCAATGTGGGCAGGCATCATCCAATCTATTGCCTCCCTACACCCCACTACAAAATGGCAGAAGAAGGGCAAATTCTCTCTTCTAGAGTTGGGATTTCCATCTCCTCCTTCAGACTCCAGGAGCCGCTAGGTTCTCAGGCCTTTGGATTCAGACTGAATTATATCAATGGCTTTCCTGGTTCTTCAGTTTGCAGATGACACACAGGTCATGGCATTTCCCAGCCTACATAACCACATGAGCCATTCCTACATATATATGGTATATATATATATGTATATCATATATATATATATATATATATACCTTTACAAAGAGGTAAAAAAGGAAGTAAAGCATTCTTCCCTACTTGCCATACTGAAGAAATATATATATCCTATATATATTGGTTCTGTTTCTATGGAGAATTCTAATACTGATAAAATAAGTATACCATGTAGTGTGTTAGAAATGTTGGACAGCCATAAGGGCTACAGGAAAGAAAAAATGTAGAGCAGAAAAGGGAGAGGTAGGGAGACAAGTGAAATGAGGGTGAGCAGAGGGTAGCTTTCATTGGGTGAGATCTCAGCATGCAACTCTTAATCTTGAGGTCATAAGTTTGAGCCCTACATTGGGGGTAGAGCTTTCTTTAAAAAATAAAAACTCTCACTCACATTTAAAAGAATGTGAAATAAATAAAATAAAATAGTCAAGAGAGAAAGCTATGCAGACACATCTGTGTGAAGAACTTTCCAGGTGGAAAGAACGGCCTGCACAAAGGCCCCCAGGGCAAGAGCATGTTTGGTGGCCTCGAGAAACAGCAGGAGGCCAAAGTGGCCCAAACAGAGAAAGGTGCAGGGGAGGTCAAAGGAGTGATCAAGAATAGGGGCAGACCATGTAGGGTCTTGAAAGCCCTTGCTGGCACTTTGGCTTCCATGCTTTGTGAAATGCAGAGCCCAATAAGGTTTAAGGCAAAGGAATGGCAGGCTCTGACTTAGGTTTTCAAATGATCATTCTGGTGGCTTTAGAGAAAACAGACTGAAGGGAGAGTCAGGGAGAAGCGGAGACGGGTTAGCAGGAGGGGGCAGTGTCGGAGGCATTAGGAAACAAAGTGTGAACTGTCACACTGATCAACGGTGAGAAAATCACGTTAAATCCTCTAAGTAAATGAATTCCTGAATGTCTTGGACCAGCTGCAACTTTGCTTCATCCTCTACCTGAAGATAAGCTGATGGGTTACTCTTGCTTCAGAAACATTTCTTAATGTAGAAGTCCGCAGAAGCTGAAGAAGACGGGGAATAGAACACCTGGCAGCTTCTGTCAACTCCAGACTAAAATTCATCCAAAAAAGTAATTTTCATTCACTCCATTTTATTTTTTTTTTATTTTGTGTTTTTTTTATATTGAATATAATTTATTGTGAAATTGGTTTCCATACAACACCCAGTGCTCATCCCAACAGGTGCCCTCCTCAATGCCATCACCCACTTTCCCCTCTCCCCCACCCCCCATCAACCCTCAGTTTGTTCTCAGTTTTTAAGAGTCTCTTATGGTTTGCCTCCTTCCCTCTCTATAACTTTTTTTTTCCCCTTCCCCTCCCCCATGGACTTCTGTTAAGTTTCTCAGGATCCACATATGAGTGAAAACATATGGTATCTGTCTTTCTCGGCCTGATTTATTTCACTTAGCATAATACCCTCCAGTTCAATCCAGGTTGGTACAGCCTCTCTGGAAAACAGTGTGAAGGTTCCTCAAAAAATTAAAAATAGATGTACCCTATGACCCAGCAATAGCACTGCTAGGAATTTACCCAAGGGATACAGAAATGCTGATGCATAGGGGCACTTGTACCCCAATGTTTATAGGAGCACTTTCAACAATAGCCAAATTATGGAAAGAGCCTAAATATCCATCAACCGACAAATGGATAAAGAAGATGTGGTTTATATATACAATGGAATACTACTTGGCAACGAGAAAGAATGAAATCTGGCTATTTCCATTTTAAAATGCAAGTCAAAACAAACAATTTTGTAAGCATCTAAATTTCTTCCATAGATTGCTCTTCCTGGACTGGGGAGTGTAGATACTGAGTCTATATTGAACTGAAAGCTACAAAGAGGTAAAAAAGGAAGTAAAGCATTCTTCCCTACTTGCCATACTGGAGAAGAGTCCATCTCTCTTGAAAACCCTTCTGGAGGTAGCTGAATTAACTTTGTAACGAATTCTAAGGCTGAGCTATCATCACAGAGTAACAACATGTCTCTGTTTGAAATAGACTTTTTTTTTTTCAAACACATATACACTGTGAGATATATACATGTTTACATCACACATGCACACAGGATGTTAGCCTAGATAAGTTTTTACGTTATTTTATTTGCAAGGAACAAAATATTTGTTCAACTTTGTGTAGGCGAAGCCAGGCCTGACATAGCAGACGATCTTAATTGTTCGGGTTCTTCCACAAAATATCAAGCAATAAAGTTTATTATTTACACCTCTCTTGGGGAAGTAACAAAACCCCAACCTTACCCTGGTTCAGGGAGTACTTCACAGTTTTAAAGGGCTGTTTTGTGAAAGCCGAGGGCCAGAGGGAAATCGAGTCCTAAGCAGGTAAACATAGCCAGGGCGCCAGCGAGATAAAAGATGGCACACTCAGAAGAGTTCATCAGAAGAGAATCTAAGCAAGATATTTTCAGAAATGACAGGTTTTGGTAAATTATTTTAACAAGCAATGCTTTGCCTTGTAAAGGCTGACCTCTACAGACTGCATGATCTGGGCTCCTCTGCCCTCGGACTTCTGGTTGGATTTGGACAGTGAGTGCACCGGGAGGAGGTTAAGAGGATGGAGGAAGAAAGAAAAAAAAGGAAAGAAAAGAATGGCCTGGTGTTTGTTTCCTCTGTTTCCTCTGCTCTGGTGCATTCCTGGCAGTGGCTTCAGTTTTTAGCAGCCACAGCTCTTGTCGGGCAGGCCCTCCTCCACGGTGTGGCTTGTATTGTGACAATGTGTCCTCCACCGGACTCTTCAGGCTTAGGCCTGGGGTTGCTTTCCCACTCTTACTTGTTCTTGCCACCCTATCCTATCTTATTAGTTCTCTGAACCTGTCCATGTTTCCGTAAATATCCACAGATCAGAGAAAAATGGTTCTTGGTGGGTAAAAGAGTAAAAAAGCCAGCACCACACAGAAACAAAACCCACTCTACAGCAAGACAAACATCACTAATCACCATACAGTCCCTTTTCCGGAAATGCTTTATCTATAATATATAGAGTGTGCATTTATATGGGAAACTAGGAGTTTAAAAAGGATGGTTATTGAAAGATGAAAAGAAAAAAAAAAAAACTTTAATAGTCTTTTCCTATAGGCTTAGCAAAAGCTTATGAGTTGCTTTGTTATCAAGTATTTCATGTTAAAATTGAAAGGAGATATGACCTCAATATTTTTAGTTTTTTTAATTCAACTCTGAAGAAATATTTAAAGTAACATAGAAGTATCAGATATACCATGATAACTTAACAATTTTTAAAGCTCCTAATACCACTAAGCAATGATACATCTCAGTACTACTGCAAAAGAAAATTGTATCCTCCACAGCTTTAGTAAATATAACTGAACACTGGATATCTATTTGTTTAATGTTTATTTATTTTTGAGACAGGGAGAGCACAAGCAAGGGAGGGGCAGAGAGAGGAGGGGACAGAGGATCTGAACTGAGCTCCATGCTGACAGCACAGGGCCCAAACTCAAGAACCACAAGATCACAACCTGGGCTGAAGTCGGACGGTCAACCAACTAAGCCACCCAGACACCCCAAGGATATCTATATTTTTATGCCACTTTTATACACCTTGATTTTTCCACAGTAGCAAACCATGAAACACTACTATTTCGGAGAAAAGTTAAAAAAAAAAAAAAAAGTGATCTGTTAATTTCTTAATTATGGCTAAAACAGCATAAAGGAAAAAAGCAGACAAAAATAAAAAACCCACCAGATAATAGCAAAACACACTAAATTTCTAACAGTTCACCAGCACAAGTCTGCAGATCTATAAGGTTCAAACGGGCCCGATCATATCCCTCTGCTTTTTCAAGCACAACAAATATCCTGAGCTTACAAGTTCCTAAAGAACTCATTTGCCACATATCTATTCGATTCCTTCAAATAACTTGAGTCCAGGAGTTCAATTTTAAAGTGGAATGAATTTAATTTTACATGCCTTTTGAAAAACACAAGTCAGAAAGCAACTAAATAACTTGAGGCCGACAGTAGGACAAAAGGAAACTGAGGTAGAAAAGTAAAAGTATTTAAGTCAAAGCTACTATTACACACATAATGGCAAAGACACAAAAAAATTAAGGACGTAGAAATCGTGAACAGCATTCATTAGCCAGCTAACGCTTCCGCTAGTTCCCAAACTATGCCTACCTAATATAAATTTTTATACTTCTTTATCTTAATAGCTACACTAATACTAAAACCCAAACATTTTTCCTAAGCACTCTTATCTGCAGAGTATGTGTAGTAGGGTAGCAGGAAGCAAAGGCGAAAACCAGCTTAGCATATGCACTGTGTTACAGGCTATGTCCTACATAACCTTTTGAATGCATGACCTTTAAGTTGTTGAAGGTTGCCTCAGAATTTGGCTCAATTTGATGGAAACATCTGTTCCCCTCGCAGGTATACTGTAAGGACTTTTTTCTCAGTTGGATTCAGAACACAGCAAGTGAGCCCTTGTCTGTCCAATCATACAGACCCCAACACTTGTAAATCAAGTTCTGGGAGGGCAGCAGCAGGTCCACATTCCGTCACCCTTTCTCAGCCAGCTAGGCCAACTGACCGCTGTGAGAACTGCTCTTATCATGTCATCAAATCGAAACATGTTGAGATAAGGGACTGGAAGAGGCATCTGCAGAATTCCCAAAATGTAGTGACTTTGGAACATTGACAGATGCAACTGTCATTTTATACCTTCAACTAACCTGATGTCCACTGGCCCGACACAGTAAAGCTGTCCAAGATCGATTCCAATTCTTTCACGTTATTTTCACATGTCTCTACTAGAAAGGCCTGGTGCTTCTTAGCCTTTTAATTAAGAAAACAATTACACATAATAAGGTCACATATTATAAGAGCTATAGATTTGTGTGAACATATATGGCACTGTTAAGTATAAACAAGCTAATAATTACTCCATTCAAATCTCTTATTAATAAACCTCTTTCTGTCTTAATCATACCTTTTACTTGGCTGAATGTAACCCTGTGTAAGGTCTCGATAACAATTTACTGAGGCCTTAGTGCCTGGCACTATTTTATACTTAATAATTCTTTTTATCCCACAGCAACCCAAGAGGTAAGGGCTATTATTATCCCAATTTTACAGATAAGAAAACTGAGACAAAGAGGAATTAGGAAACACGTTACAAGATCGAGATTGCAGTCGTGTGGCAAACGGCCAGATGGTGGTCAAAAGTGAATACAGTATGACCACAGAGAAGGAACTGCAGCAGTCTACACAAGAGGAAATGGTAGCATAGGCGAGGGTCTTGGTCATGGAAAGGAACAGTGGGGGGCAACATACTTAGGAGATGGAATGACCAGGCCTTGGGACACCGCACTGGGTTAGACTTCACCAGATTAAACTGGATTAGATGTGACTGGATTGGATTGGATTGGATTGGATTGGATTGGACTGGATTGGATTGGACTGGATTGATGACCTTGGGTAAATGCTCAGATAGAAGGAGGAGTCAAGAGTGATCTCCAGTTTCAGGCTCGAAGATCTGGCAGATTTCAGTAGTACAGTGAGAACAATGAAGGTAGAGAAGGTCTTATTTGGGCTGTTTTTGTTTATTTACTTGCTTGTTTTTGGCAGCGAGTACAAATGAATTTGGTTTCGATCACATTTCATTGCAAATAGCTTTTAAGACATTCCTAGTACCAGCACAACACCTGACAAATAGCAGGCTTTAAATAAATATATTTGAATTAACAAAGAACAAATAAAATAGAAAGATATGGGAGGCAGCTGGACATAATGGTATAATGCTCAGAAGAGAAGTCAGGAATAGGTTTGGAAATCACATACAGATATTCCCTGGGGCTTACCTAGAGAGCATTAGACAGGAAGAGAACCTAGGACAAGGCCTTAAGGAACTACAGAAGTTAATAGTTAGAAAAGAAAAAAACCAGCAAAGACGACTGAAAAAAGAGAAAGAAAAACAGAAAAGTATAGTGTCATGAAAACCGAGAACATTTCCAAGACAGAGATGTCAGTTATGTCTAATGTCACAGAACATTCAAACAAAATGGAGACCAAATAGTGTTCAATCGGCATAGAGGTCACTGGTGACCTTGATGAAATCTGTTATAATTCAGACTGGAATAGGTTGAAGAAGCAATAAGCCTGAATTTTGGGTTTTTTCCTGACTGAGAGCTAAGTCACCGGAAACAGGAAGTTTAGATACCCCTTTCCCGGTATGAAGGGAAGGAGAAATAAAGGGAAGTAGTTGGAAGGAAGAACGAAGCCGGAGAAGAGTTTTGTTTTTTTTTAATAAATGAGAAACTTAAGCATCTGTAGAAGCTGATGAGGTGGAAACACTAGTGCAAGAGTGCCTACATATACAGAAGAAATGGGAGAACAGATCATATATGGCAAAATTATATCCTTAAAATACGTAAAACTAATAATACTTCCTTTAGATGTCAGTTCAATTATCACTTTTTCAGAAAAGTTATCCTTCTCTTCACCCCCCTGACTACATCAATTCCCTCTATAAGATTCTCCTCAGCAATTATCACAATTATGATTCTGTATTTATTTGAATAGGTCTTTTATTAGCCTCTATTTCATACTATTTAAGCCCCGTGAAAGGAGATATGGGAGGGGTTTTGTCCTCACCAGTGTATTGCCACCACCTAGGCAATACTGAATATCAAAAGTAATAGTTAAAAAACCATTTTTATATAAAATACATATTACATGTCTATAATTTTTAATTCAAATAGGATCATAGTATACATGCTGCTATATAACTTACTTTTCCATTCATATTATGTCTTTGACATCTTTCCACATCACATTTTTTTAGTTTCGTAGTACTCTATTGTTTAGATGTACCATTAATTAACTTAACTAGTCTCCTATTGCTAAAATCTACAGGTTATTTGCATTTTGGGCTATTACTGATAATAGTACAATATACATCCTTGTATGTGTACTCATATATCTTTGCATAAACATGCAAGTATATCTGTTCCATAAACTGCTAGAAATAGATTTGATGGGTAAAAGGGTATGAACATCTATTTTCAGACAATTGTTACCAAATTGCTCTCTAAAGAGTCCTACCTTGTATAATACCATGTCCAGTATAAGTGCCTATTTCTCAATATCTTCCCAATGATAGGAATTATCAACTTATTTTAATGTGCATTTCTTTAACTTTAACATTAAGGATCTTTTCATGTTTACTAGCCACCTGTACGTCTTTTCCTGTGAACGCCTTTCCACATCATGTGCCCATTTTTACATTACATTGTCCATATTGACCATAGTGATTTATAATAGTCTTTTCTTTTTTTTTTCTTAATGTTTTTATTTATTTTTGAAGGAAGAGAGAGACAGAGTATGAGCACGGGAGGGGCAGAGAGAGGGAGACACAGAATCTGAAACAGGCTCCAGGCTCTAAGCTGTCAGCACAGAGCCCCATGCGGCGCTCTGCTCGAATCCATGAACTGTGAGATCATGACCTGAGCCCAATGTCAGACGCCCAACCGATTGAGCCACCCAGGCGCCCCTTAGTCTTTTCTAAATTACAAAAACGATCCCTTTGTCATACATATTGCATATCATTATTGCCAATTTGTCACTCACCTTGTAATCATGTTCGTAGAAACAAAATTGTATTTTTTAAGTGATCAAATTTATCAATAATTTGCTTTGGGACTTCTAAATTTTATGTCAGTCCTTCTTTACTCCAAGATTATAAAATAATTAATTCCCTTCTTCTTCCAGTGCTTTTTCACTTTCTTTTTTTATGGCTCTTTGATCAATCTAAAATTTGTTTGATATAAGCAATATGGCAGGGATTTAGTTACATTATTTCCTCTTATGTATGTCCCGTTACCTGAAAACTCTGGGATAATTTATCTTTAAAACACTGATTTGGCATACTGCGATATTGTGATTTATAGTAAGAAATATAATTCTGGTCTTTATCCATGGTTCCAGGCACATAGCTCCTAAAACCCTGGTAATTTCCTTTCGGAACAGTCCTAAGTCCATCTTTTATTATATTATTCAGTTTTGTTCCCAATTCCTGAAATAACTTCAGGGTCAGAAAGGTAAAATGGATGTCTTTTGTTATTCACAGCAAACTCCTTTCAACCACACCTCATTTTATGTCAATGCCTGGGAGGGCTTGTCCTCGGGCATGCACACAGTCTGACAGACTTGTCAGGAATGACTGTGACATTATATAGAAGCCTGGCTTCCTAGCAATCACCTCTGGGTCTTAATGTTCAGTCGGTCTTTGGTTGTGTTTAAGCCCCCTTGCACCAGTAAGGCTTCCACTCTGCGTTGATGTGTCTGTGTGTAGCTTGGGGCATGCTTCCGATCTGCCTCACATCCTGCTCAGATTGCTCTTGAGTGGATGCCACCTACCACACGTACACGGCCTTCCCAACTGCCGACTCAGCTGTCACCCCATGAGGGGTCCTCTTGGCTGTCTCTTTCTCTAGTTCTCTATTTTAAACTTCTGGCTGCTGTGTCATTTTATTGTATCACAGAGGTACCAGGTTCCTCTTAATCTCTCTTCACCCAGATTTATATTGTTGTCAACCATGTCCTTAACCATGGAATTTTCCACTCTCTACTCCACATAAGATAAGTCTCCTCAAGCAGAGGTACAGAACTCTTTTCCCTGAAAGCCAGCCTGTCTTTCCTCCTGGGCAGAACCCTTGTGCCTCTGATTGGATTTGGGTGTGGAGACCCACTTTTTCCAGGACAACAATCCTGCTCTGTAAATGGCCATTGGGGCATTGCAACGTCTGGTCTTCTGGGGCAGGAGCAATTGCCCCAATTTTGTTGACCTGCCAAGACTGGGATAGAGCGTCAGCATTACAAATGAGGTCTGGGTGGAGGAAGAGTGATCTGGTCCTCTCACTCATCCCTGCCCGGAATAAAATTGCTGCAACACGGGGCTCTGAGGGATGAGACATTCCAGCAATCTGCCTCTCCCAGGAAGAAAGCATAGCCCCGGCCTAAAGGCCAAGGAGAGAGGAAGGGCCCAACCACCCAGGGTACAGCTTCTGTAACAGGGAGCACGATGGAAAAGGCGTTATGGAACCAACCATCACTCAAATGCCCCCAGGTTCTCATTGTTCTTCCTGAAATTTCGTTGATTTTCTTCTTTTTAATAATTTGAGATATAGTTTACATACCATAAAAAGAAATCACTTACAGTATACAATTCAACGGTTTTTAGTAGATTCATTGAGTTATACAACCAACACCACAATCAATTTTAGAACACTTTCTTCACACCAGCAAGAAACCCCATACCCATCAGCAGTTACTATCTTCCCTTAGTCCCTTCAGCCCTAGGCATCCCTAATCTACTTCCTATCTCTACAGATTTGACTTCTCTGGGCATTTCATATAAATGGAATCACACACTATGTGGCTTTTTATGTGTGGCTTCTTTCACTAAGCTTAATGTTTTCAAGGCTCATCCATATGAACTTCATTTGATGATCGGTACCTCGCTTTTTCTTTATGCCTGAATTATATTCCATTCTATGGATGTAACAACTTTTGTTCATCCGCTCAGCAGTTGATGGACATTTGGGTTGTTTCAGCTTTATGGCTGTCATATAAAATGCTGCTATGAACATGTGAGTGCATATTTTCATTTCTATTGGCTATATACCTAAGAGTACCATTGCAAGGTCATATGGTAACTACAATTTTTACATTTTGAAAAACTTCCAAACTGTTTTACAAAGTGGGGGGTATCATTATACCTTCCCAACAGTAGTGTATGAGAATTCCCAATTTTTTCACATCCTCACTAATAACCTGTTATTACTTGCTTTTATTTTATTATAGCCATCTAAGTATGTGTGAAATAACTTGTCATTATGGTTTTTAATTTTTTTGAGTACAGCTCATTATAGTTTTGATTTGCATTTTTCTGATGACTGCGCATCTTTTCACGTGTTTATTGGCCACTTATAGGTTTTCTTTGGAAAAGTCTCTGTTCAGATCTTTTGTCCATTTTTCAAATGGATTTTTTTATTATTGAATTGTAAGAGGTCTTTATATATTCTGGATAAAATTACTTTACCAGATATATGATCTGCAAATATTTTCTCTTTTTATGAGTCGTCTTTTTATTTTTCTGATGCTGTTCTTTAAAGGACCAAGGTTTTTAATTTGATTAGTATATTTTCTTAAATGATAGTTTCTCCTTTGCCCTCAGGACAATTTCTAAAGCTTTATATGATTTTTTTTTAATTTTTCATCAGTTAAATTGTTGTTCTGCTAAGTAGAGAGTTTTCCAAGCTCTTTACACTATCATTCCAGAAGTTCTTCCCTGTAATATATTTTAATATCCTAAAGATCTTCTGAATCAATATTTTCCTGGGATATTATCATATAATTATATTTCCAGAAGAACTCCAGCATCATATTCACAAGTTATATGCAGATACACACGCAAAAATGCCCCTCTGCTATTTCAATACATGTACTATCTTTAATAGTACATGTAATAGTATCTTTTTTCATTAAAAATCCTGTACACTTGAGGGGTGCCTGGGTGGCTCAGTCAGTTAAGCATCCAACTCTTGATTTCGGCTCAGGTCATGATCTCACAGTCATGAGATCTAGCGCTGAGTCAGGCTCCAACTGGGCGTGGAGCCTGCTTAATATCCTCTGTTTCTCTCTCTGCCTCTCTCTCTTCCTCTCCCTCCTCACACACACCTCCCGTGCACATGTGCACAAGCACATGCTCTTTCAAAAAAAAGAAAAGAAATCCTGCACAGTTGAGATTATTAGCACCATTTTACCAATGAGCAAACAGATTCAGCATAATATCACTAAAGGTCACACAACTATTACAAGACAGGACTGAAACTGAAACCCAGATCAATCTGTCTCCAAAATGTATGCTGACTGAGGCTAAGTCCTCACCAATATCAAGGAATAAAACTTAACAGAAATATAAATGTAAAAAGTCAGACAAATTGCACACTTGGAGTCAGTTTAATATAAAGGGTTCAATTAAAATCCTAGTTCAACAATAATTCTTCTCTCCCAACTATAGGGCTCAATCCTGACTAAAAGACAAGCTAAAATTTCAACACCATTACAGTTCAAAACCAAATTTAATGGCAAATTAGCCAGGAGACACTGACTAGTATAAAATGTTTCCAAGACTAAAGAAGAGGCTTGACCAATGACGAGGCTTAAAAGGAATTAAATATGCCAAAAAGTTGCTATTACATTCATAATTAGTAGATTATAATTTTCTACAAAGATACCTGGCTAATAGTCTCTTAATACAAATCTAACTTACATTTAATAACTAGGTTTATGAACCAACTACTGACCAGAAAAACTGTCATTGTTTTACAGGTGACAATTTTCCTTCCCAATAAATTGTTTTGGTTTTATAATTTTGAAGCTTTCATTCTTTATTCATATATCAAAAGTGTTTGAGTTTTCTGAAATGTGGATTGTACTTATATTTAAATATTTTTTCCCAAAGATGTTAGGTCCCTTAATAGCTTTTTGATGGGCAAAAAAATTCTAGAATGAAAATAGAATTTATCTGCTAAGTAAACTGTTGGGTTGAAAACAAAGTGCCAAGCAAGAATAAAATACTAAGTTTCTAATTTTTGATTAACATGTTTTATCATGTGACATAAAGAGTAAGTTAAGGTTAAATGTCACATTATTGACTTAACAAATTCTGTAATTCTGTAATTCTAAACATCCACAGCAGTTTAAAAGGAAAACTGTAGGATAAAAGGACTCACTTCTTTTTTCCTTGGACATAATCCACATAAAGAGTTTGTTACCCTCACAATAAAAATCTCTTAAGCTGTGTCGGGTAACCAGATGATGTTTAGATGAACATTTATTGATTACTCACGATGAACCAACGACTACTTTAGATGTCACAATGAATCTACAAGCAGTGTAGACAGGGAACTAAAAATATAAAAATATTCAAAGAAAATTCAGAAAAATGTGTGACTGGCAGACCTTAATGTATTATTAAAGAGGAGTCAAGGTTGGCTATAAAATACCTTTACCCAGAAAGCACAATGAGATGACAAAGACCTAAGTTATATTTCCACCCTGGTATGCTATATCTCACACACAGCTAAAATGAATGAATTGCTGCTGGCTCAATCTAATGCATCATTCTCTTTGTTTCTTCCATAAGCATCTTATCTTCCTCTAGTCTACAAAGACACATCCTTCACTTTTTTACTAACCATGCATAAATATCTCAAATGGATATGCATATGAATAAAAATTTCTAATGCAATCTCTTGAAGAAACATACAAAAAGCATATGCAAATATTCATCACTAGAAATTGACAAATGGGTCTTCCTGATCTGCAGTGGAAAAAGTTGACTCAAGTCATTAATAACAGTAAAAGTAAATAAGGGACACTGTTAATAAAGTTAAAAGTAGTAAAAAAAAAAAAAACATAAATACCTTTATTTAATCACTAAGATTTTTAAATGAAATTTGCACTTTAAACATAGGTTGAACTTTTGTAGCAGTGATACATAATCCTTATAATTTCTGAACTTTTTAAAAATGTTTATTCATTTATTTTGAGAGACAGAGCATGCATGTGAGCAGAGAGGAGCAGAGAGAGAGAGATTTATTCCCAGGTCAAAGAGAATCCCAAGCAGGCTCCACACTGTCAGCACGGAACCCAGTGCGGGGCTTAAACTCACAAACCGTGAGATCATGACCTGAGCTGAAATCAAGAGTTGGACACTCAACTGACTGAACCACCCAGGCGCCCCTCTGAATATTTTTTAACTCAAGTAAGTTTTAAATTTTTTTAAATTTTTTTTCATGTTTATTTATTTAAAAGAGAGAGAGAGTGTGTGTACATGAGCAGGAAAGGGGCAGAGAGAGAAAGAGAGAGAGAATCCCAAGCAGCCTCTATCCCAACACAGAGCTCTATCTCATGAACCATGAAATCATAACCTGAGCCAAAATCAAGAGTTGGACGTTTAACTGACTGAGCCACCCAGGTGCCTGTTTTTTCCTTTAATTTTTAAAAATTTTTTATTCAAATATATTTTATGCCATTATGAAGGAATTCTAACTAAAACAGGGAAACATCAGAATCTATAATCAACATCACATACTTTCTCTCACATTTTCATCATATCTTCGTCCTAAGAATCATTACATACCCAAAGCATTTGTTAGACAGAAGCAGAGTTTGCTCAGCTGAACTGAATTTGATCCGGTCAGCTTTCATGATCATCACTATCTGCAGCTTTCCCTCAATCACAATTTTTTTTTGCGGGGGAGAGAGAGAGAGCAAGCACGAGTGCAAACAGGGAAGTAGGGCAAAGAGACAGAGAACCTCAAACAGGCTCCAAACTCAGCGCAGAGCCCAACACAGGGCTCAATATCACAACTGTGAGATCATGACCGGAGCTGAAATCAAAAGTTGGAGGCATAATTGACTGAGCCACCTAGGCACCCTTCCCTCGATCATATTAATGATAACTAATATCTCTTGCTTTGCTTGCCTATGCTGTTTCTATGGATGTAAGTATTCTATGCTTCCAATTGTTTGTATCATAAGATGAAATGTCACTCTCCCTATGCAGATCTATAATTAGTTCATTGTTCATAGGTGCTACCTTCCAATCTGAATATGGGCCTTGACATAAAGGCATCTCTCTCTCTCTCTCTCTCTCTCTCTCTCTCTCTCTCTCTCTCTCACACACACACACACACACACACACACACAATATCATCTTATTTATTCCCAGGTCAAAGATGAAATTTGAATTTTCAAAACTTAGTAATTTATGTAAGAATAAATTTCAAAATAAAAGGAAAAAGAATTAATTTCAAAAAGCTTACTAAAAAAAAGCTTTATGCTCACATTATAAATTTAGAAAGCCAGCCATTTAATGAACATTTAAATACACAGATACAAACATACACATTCAGTTAGTGCTATTTAATACTATTAAATTTTTAAGGGCCGCTAAGAAAGACAGAAAATGGTTTTTATATAAGCAAAAACAATGTTCACATACAAATACTACCCCTATTCTGGAGGAATCAACAATTTTTTAGTAAAAAAAAGTCAGAATAGAATGTTTATTGGCCCATTAGTTTTTAACACCTCCTGCAAAATCAGAGACATGTCATTCTAAAGCAAACCTAACAGATCATATGAAGCAAAAATATTATCAGGGAACATTAACTTTACCACAAAGCATAGCAATCAAAACACTTTTCAAAATCCGATCTAATGCTAGCAATCATTATATTATATAATCATTTAAACCCCCAAAGTACAGGGAAAAAACATACACTTGACCATTTTCAATCACAAGTTCTTTAGAGAATAAAATATTCTTTGAACTAAACCTCATGAGAACCAGAATTCCCTTTTCAATATATGGTCTCTCCTAGAGCTGTAACTAAATATTACTGAGTGGCAGAAAAACAAATCTCAAGAAATGATGGACTTAAAAAATTTCATTGTAGAAAGCACAAAGCAAATCCTAATAATACCAATTTTAAAATGATAGCTCCCCTGCTTCGAGAGAAGCAAATATAAAAACTCACCGTAATGACTAAAAGACCCAACTGGATATGTTGAGCCTCTGATGGACTTTAATGAGCATAATCACTAAGCAACTTAAATTAGAAAGTCAGTTTTATTTAGTGGTTGATTAAATCATTATTAAATTCATAGATTGTGAAATTAATAGTTCAATTTTAATCAAAACTTTTCAAAGTCAAATTCAATAGTGTGTAACACAGAACATGAAACTAATTTTGTTAAATCTTCAGATGTCCTATATTGAAATTCTATTAATTCTGGGGCGCCTGGGTGGCTCAGTCGGTTGGGCGACCGACTTCGGCTCAGGTCATGATCTCACAGTCCGTGAGTTCGAGCCCCGCATCGGGCTCTGTGCTGACAGCTCGGAGCCTGGAGCCTGTTTCAGATTCTGTGTCTCCCTCTCTCTCTGACCCTCCCCCGTTCATGCCCTGTCTCTCTATGTCTCAAAAATAAATAAACGTTAAAAAAAAATTAAAAAAAAAAAAAAGAAATTCTATTAATTCTATGGCATTAAATATAAAAATAATATATGATTCATTTACCAATCATATCTTCCAAATCCACACACTGAATGGGAATTTCATTAATATAAAAGTACAATTAAAGTCCTCTGGGTTTATATTTCTTAAATACCAACAAAAGACTCAACATACCTAGTTTGGACTTTTCCAGAATAATGTTCTGTATTTGTATTATATCTCCTGAAACAGGGGAGCTAACACTTTCCAACTGGTTTATTAATATATCATGCATCTTGACCTAGAAAATCTCTAAGAACCCCTCCAGTTCTAAAGAGCTAAATTAAATCAAAGGCATCAAAATTGGCAAAGATGAAGTCAAGCTTTCACTTTTTGCAGATGACATGATATTATATATGGAAAAATACGATAGACTCCACCAAAAGTCTGCTAGAACTGATACATGAATTCAGCAAAGTTGCAGGATACAAAATCAATGTACAGAAATCAGTTGCGTTCTTATACACTAACAATGAAGCAACAGAAAGACAAATAAAGAAACTGATCCCATTCACAATTGCACCAAGAAGCATAAAATACCTAGGAATAAATCTAACCAAAGATGTAAAAGATCTGTAGGCTGAAAGCTATAGAAAACTTATGAAGGTAATTGAAGAAGATATAAAGAAATGGAAAGACATTCCCTGCTCATGGATTGGAAGAATAAATATTGTCAAAATGTCAATACTACCCAAAGCTATCTACACATTCAATGCAATCCCAATCAAAATTGCACCAGCATTCGTCTCAAAACTAGAACAATCAATTCTAAAATTCATATGGAAACACAAAAGGCCCTGAATAGCCAAAGTAATTTTGAAGAAGAAGACCAAAGCAGGAGGCATCACAATCCCAGACTTTAGCCTCTGCTACAAAGCTTAATCATCAAGACAGCATGGTATTGGCACAAAAACAGACACATAGACCAATGGAATAGAATAGAAACCCCAGAACTAGACCCACAAACGTATGGCCAACTCATCTTTGACAAAGCAGGAAAGAACATCCAATGGAAAAAAGACAGTCTCTTTAACAAATGGGGCTGGGAGAACTGGACAGCAACATGCAGAAGGTTGAAACTAGACCACTTTCTCACACCATTCACAAAAATAAACTCAAAATGGATAAAGGACCTGAATGTGAGACAGGAAACCATCAAAACCCTAGAGGAGAAAGCAGGAAAAGACCTCTCTGACCTCAGCCGTAGCAATCTCTTACTCAACACATCCCCAAAGGCAAGGGAATTAAAAGCAAAAACAAATTACTGGGACCTTATGAAGATAAAAAGCTTCTGCACAGCAAAGGAAACAACCAACAAAACTAAAAGGCAACCAACGGAATGGGAAAAGATATTTGCAAATGACATATCGGACAAAGGGCTAGTATCCAAAATCTATAAAGAGCTCACCAAACTCCACACCCAAAAAACAAATAACCCAGTGAAGAAATGGGCAGAAAACATGAATAGACACTTCTCTAAAGAAGACATCCGAGGGCGCCTGGGTGGCTCAGTCGGTTAAGCGTCCGACTTCGGCTCAGGTCACGATCTCGCGGTCCGTGAGTTCGAGCCCCGCGTCGGGCTCTGAGCTGATGGCTCAGAGCCTGGAGCCTGCTTCCGATTCTGTGTCTCCCTCTCTCTCTGACCCTCCCCTGCTCATGCTCTGTCTCTCTCTGTCTCAAAAATAAATAAACTTAAAAAAAAAAAAAAGAAGACATCCGGATGGCCAACAGGCACATGAAAAGATGCTCAATGTCGCTCCTTATCAGGGAAATACAAATCAAAACCACACTCAGATATCACCTCACGCCAGTCAGAGTGGCCAAAATGAACAAATCATGAGACTATAGATGCTGGAGAGGATGTGGAGAAACGGGAACCCTCTTGCACTGTTGGTGGGAATGCAGACTGGTACAGCCACTCTGGAAAACAGTGTGGAGGTTCCTCAAAAAATTAAAGATGGACCTACCCTATGACCCAGCAATAGCACTGCTGGGAATTTACCCAAGGGATACAGGAGTACTGATGCATAGGGGCACTTGTACCCCAAAGTTTATAGCAGCACTCTCAACAATAGCCAAATTATGGAAAGAGCCTAAATGTCCATCAACTGATGAATGGATAAAGAAATTGTGGTTTATATACACAATGGAGTACTACGTGGCAATGAGAAAGAACGAAATATGGCCCTTTGTAGCAACATGGATGGAACTGGAGAGTGTGATGCTAAGTGAAATAAGCCATACAGAGAAAGACAGATACCATATGTTTTCACTCTTATGTGGATCCTGAGAAACTTAACAGAAACCCATGGGGGAGGGGAAGGGAAAAAAAAAAAAAAGAGGATAGAGTGGGAGAGAGCCAAAGCATAAGAGACTCTTAAAACCTGAGAACAAACTGAGGGTTGATGGGGGGTGGGAGGGAGGGGAGGGTGGGTGATGGGTATTGAGGAGGGCACCTTTTGGGATGAGCACTGGGTGTTGTATGGAAACCAATTTGACAATAAATTTCATATATTGGAAAAATAAATAAATAAATAAATAAATAAAAAGCTAAATTATACATCTAGTTTACAACTATTATTTTTAAGCCTCAAAACTTCCCGAAGTCTCTGCATATTATTAACACCTTGATTTCAATAGTAAACTTTAGAGAGGAAATTCTCTTTAATTTTCTCTTGCAATGCAACAGAGAAAATAAAGACAAAGACTTGAATAATGACCATGAACATGACCTAAACTAGAAAACAAGCTGTTACCTCAAAGGAAGAGAAAAATTACCTGTGGGTAATTTATGCTTCTCATCTATATTCTATAAAATACTGAAAATATTATGTTCAAAAGAAATATAAGTGTGGGGGCACCTGGGTGGCTCAGTCGGTTAAGCATTTTGGCTTTGGTTCAGGTCATGATCTCACAGTTCATGGGTTTGAGCCCCATGTCAGGCTCTGTGCTAACACCTTGGAGTCTGGAGCCTGCTTCAGATTCTCTGTCTCCCTCTCTCTCTGCCCCTCCACTGCTCACACTCTGTCTCTCTCTCTCTCTCTCTCAAAACTAAATAAATATTTTAAATAAATAAATAAAATAAAGTTTCATTTCCAAAAGCAAAAGGTAAATGCTTTCTCTTAAGTCATTTTCTCTTCAGTCAAAACCAATTATGAATTCAAAGCAAAAATAATAATAGCCAGCTCTGAGGATGCAAAACCAGAAACATTTCATTTTTTATGGTTTAAATTTTTTAATTTGGCGAATATCTTTTTAGAAAAAAAATGTTTAATGTTTATTTATTTATTTACTTAGAGAGAGAGAGAGAGAGAGTGCACGCACACACAAGTGGGGAAGAGGCAAAGAGAGAGGGAGAGAGAAACCCAAGCAGGTTCCAGTCTGACAGCACAGAGCTCAATGTGGGGCCTGATCCCATGACTGTGAGATCTTGACCTGAGCTGAAATCAAGAGTCAAATGCTTAACTGAGACACTCAGGCGCCCCCAAGAGAAAAAATTTTTAAACTCTTGCCCCCCCACTCCAAAGGCCACTAATCTATTAGGAAAAAAAATAATAATAAAGGAATATATACAAGAAAAATATATTAAGGAAACGTGATAGATGAATTTTTTATAAAAAGAAAAACACTGCACTTACTATGTAAAGGAACAGTATTTTAATTAAATAAATATTCATTATGGCACAAAAACAGACACTCAGATCAATGGAACAGAATAGAGAGCCCAGAAATGGACCCACAAACATATGGCCAACTAATCTTTGACAAAGCAGGAAAGAATATCCAACGGAATAAAGACAGTCTTTTCAGCAAGTGATGTTGGGAAAACTGGACAGCAACACGCAGAAAAATGAACCTGGACCATTTTCTTACGCCATACACAAAAATAAACTCAAAATGGATAAAAGACCTAAATGTAAGACAGGAAGCCATCAAAAGCCTTGAGGAGAAAGCAGACAAAAACCTCTTTCACCTCTGCTGCAGCAACTTGTTACTCAACATGTCTCTGGAGGCAAGGGAAACAGAATCAAAAATGAACTATTGGGACCTCATCAAAATAAAAAGCTTCTGCACAGCAAAGGATACAATCAGCAAAACTAAAAGGCAACCAATGGAATGGGAGAAGATATTTGCAAACGACATATCAGATAAAGGGTTAGCATCCAAAATCTATAAAGAACTTATCAAACTCAACAGCCAAAAAACAAATAATCCAGTGAAGAAATGGGCAAAAGACATGAATAGACACTTCTCCAAAGAAGACATCCAGATGGCTAACAGACACATGAAAAAATGCTCCACATCACTCATCAGCCGGGAAATACAAATCAAAACCACCATGAGATACCACCTCACACCTGTCAGAATGTCTAACATTAACAACTCAGACAACAACAGATGTTGTGGAGAAAGAGGATCTCTTTTGCACTGCTGGTGGGAAGGCAAACTGGTGCAGCCACTCTGGAAAACAGTATGGAGGTTCCTCAAAAAATTAAAAATAGAACTACCTTATGACCCAGGAATTGCACTACTAGGTATTTATCCAAGGGATACAGGTGTGCTGTTTTGAAGGGACACAGGCACCCCAATGTTTATAGCAGCACTACCAACAATAGCCAAACTCTGGAAAGAGCCCAAATGTCCACTGATGGATGAATGGATAAAGAAGATGTGGTTTATATATACAATGGAGTATTACTCAGCAATCAAAAAGAATGAAATCTTGCCATTTGCAACTACGTGTATGGAACTAGAGGGTACTATGTTAAGTGAAATTAGTCAGAGAAAGACAAAAATCATATGACTTCACTCATATGAGGACTTTAAGACACAGAACAGATGAACACAAGGAAGGGAAGCAAAAATAATATAAAAACAGGGAGAGGGGGGAAACATAAGAGACTCTTAAATATGGAGAACAAACAGAGGGCTACTGGAGGGGGTGTGGGATGGGGGGATGGGCTAAATGGGTAAGGGACATTAAGGAATCTACTCCTGAAATCATTGTTGCACCATATGCTAACTAACTTGGATGTTAATTTAAAAATAAAATTAAATTTGGGGGAAGGAGCCAAGATGGCAGAACAGCATGGAAGCTTTTTGTGTGTCTCACGTCCATGAAATACAGCCAGACCAACACTAAACCATCCTACACACCTAGAAAACCGATTGGAAGATTAACACAACAACCTACACAACCTGAACCACAGAATTCAGCAGGTATGTGACACGAAGAGCTGAACTTGGGGAGTAAGAAGCCCCAAAAGGAATTCACCCCAAAAGAAAGAGCATGAAGAAACGACAGCCAGGGATTTAACCAACATGGACACAAGCAAGATGTCTGAACCAGAATTTAGAATCACGATAATTAGAATACTAGCTGGAGTCGAAAACAGATTAGAATCCCTTCCTGCAGAGATAAAAGAATTAAAAAATAGCCAGAATGAAATTAAAAATGCTATAACTGCTGCAATCACGGATGGATGCAGTGGCAGCAAGGATGGACGAGGCAGAACAGAGAATCAGCGATATAGAGGACAAACTTAGAATAACGAAGCAGAAAAAAAGAGGGAGATTAAGGCAAAAGAGCACGATTTAAGAATTAGAGAAATCAGTGACTCATTAAAAAGGAACAACATCAGAATCATAGGGGTCCCAGAAGAGGAAGAGAGAGAAATAGGGGTAGAAGGGTTATGTGAGCAAATCATAGCAGAAAACTTTCCTAACCTGGGGAAAGACACAGACATCAAAATCCAGGAAGCACAGAGGACTCCCATTAGAGTCCACAAAAACCAACCATCAACAAGGCATATCATAGTCAAATTCACAAAATACTCAGGCAAGGAGAGAATCATGAAAGCAGCAAGGGAAAAAAAGTCCCTAACCTACAAGGGAAGATCAGGTTTGCAGCAGACCTATCCACAGAAACTTGGCAGACCAGAAAGGAGTGGCAAGATATATTCAGTGTGCTGAATCAGAAAAATATGCAGCCAAGAATTCTTCATCCAGCAAGGCTGTCATTCAAAATAGAAAGAGAGATAAAAAGTTTCCCACACAAACAAAAATTAAAGGAGTTTGTGACCACTAAACCAGCCCTGCAAGAAATTTTAAGGGGGACTCCCTGAGGGGAGAAAAGATGAAAATATATATATATAAATAAATAAATACCAAAAGCAACAAAAAATTAGAAAGGACCAGAGAACAACACCAGAAACTCCAACTCTACAAGCATCATAATGGCAATAAATTCATATCTTTCAGTACTCACTCTAAACATCAATGGACTCAATGCTCCAATCAAAAGACATAGGGTAACACAATGGATAAGAAAATAAGATCCATCTATACGCTGTTTACAAGAAATCCACTTTAGACCTAAAGACACCTACAAATTGAAAATAAGGGGATGGAGAACCATCTATCATGCTAAGGGTCAACAAAAGAAAGCCAGAGTAGCCATACTTTTATCAGACAATCCAGACTTTAAAATAAAGACTGTATCAAGAGATGCAGAAGGGCATTATATCATAATCAAGGGGTCTATAGACCAAGAAGGCCTAACAATTGTAAACATTTATGTGCCAAATGTGGGAGATAATCAATTAATCACAAACATAAAGAAACTCATAAATAGTAATACCATAATAGTAGGAGACTTCAACACCCCACTCACAGCAATTGACAGATCATCTAATCAAAAAATCAACAAGGGGGGCGCCTGGGTGGCGCAGTCGGTTGGGCGTCCGACTTCAGCCAGGTCACAATCTCGCAGTCCGTGAGTTCGAGCCCCGCGTCAGGCTCTGGGCTGATGGCTCAGAGCCTGGAGCCTGTTTCCGCTTCTGTGTCTCCCTCTCTCTCTGCCCCTCCCCCGTTCATGCTCTGTCTCTCTCTGTCCCAAAAATAAATAAATGTTGAAAAAAAAAAAAAAATTAAAAAAAAAAAAAAATCAACAAGGAAACAATGGCTTTGAATGACACATTGGACCAGATGGGCTTAACAGATATATTCAGAACATTTCATCCTAAAGCAGCGGAATATACATTCTTCTCCAGTGCACATGGAACGTTCTCCAGAATAGACCATATACTGGGACACAAATCAGCCCTAAGTAAGTACAAAAAGATAGAGATCATACCATGCACATTTTCAGACCACAATGCTATGAAACTCGAAATCAACTACAAGAAAAAATTTGGAAAGGTAACAAATACCTGAAGACTGAAGAACATCCTACTAAAGAATGCATGGGCTAACCAAGCAGTTAAAAAAGAAATTTAAAAGTATATGGAAGTCAATGAAAACGACAGCACCACAACCCAAAACATGTGGGGTGCAGCAAAGGCGGTCATAAGAGGAAAGTATATATCCAGGCCTTCCTAAAGAAGGAAGAAAGGTCTCAGATATACAACCTAACCTTACAACTTGAAAAGCTTGAAAAAGAACAGCAAATAAAACCCAAAAACAGCAGAAGACAGGAAATAATAAAGATTAGAGCAGAAATTAATGCTATTGAAACCAAAAAAAACAGAACAGATCAATGAAACCAGAAGCTGGTTCTTTGAAAGAATTAACAAAATTGATAAACCACTAGCCAGTTTCATCAAGAAGAAAAAGGAAAGGACCCAAATAAGTAAAATCAAGAATGAAAGAGGAGAAATCACAACCAACACAACAGAAATAAAAACAATAATAAGAGAATATTATGAGCAATTTTATGCCAATAAAATGGGCAATCTGGAAGAAATGGACAAATTCCTAGAAACATATACACTACCAAGACTGAAACAGGAAGAAATAGAAAATTTGAACAGACCCATAACCAGTAAGGAAATGGAATTAGTAATAAAAAATCTGCCAAAACACAAGAGTCCAGGGCCAGATGCCTTTCCAGGGGAATTCTACCAAACATTCAAGGAAGAGTTAA
The DNA here is from genome assembly GCF_028018385.1 of Neofelis nebulosa. Lineage (NCBI taxonomy): Eukaryota > Metazoa > Chordata > Mammalia > Carnivora > Felidae > Neofelis > Neofelis nebulosa. The sequence continues at coordinate 54,107,083 of NC_080793.1, forward strand.
CACCTATTCTCTTGAAACTGTTCCAAAAAATAGAAATGGAAGGAAAACTTCCAAACTCTATGAAGCCAGCATTACCTCGATTCCAAAACCAGACAGAGACCCCACTAAAAAGGAGAACTATAGACCAATTTCCCTGATGAGCATGGATGCAAAAATCCTCAACAAGATATTAGCCGACTGGATCCAACAATACATCAAAAAAATTATTCACCACGACCAAGTGGGATTTATACCTGGGATGCAGGGCTGGTTCAATATCCACAAAACAATTAACGTGATTCATCACATCAATAAAAGAAAGGACAAGAACCATATGATCCTCTCAATAGACACAGAGAAAGCCTTTGACAAAATACAGCATCCTTTCTTGATAAAAACCCTCAAGAAAGTAGGGATAGAAGGATCATACCTTGAGATGGTAAAAGCCATATACGAGTGACCCAACACTAATATCATCCTCAATGGGGAAAAACTGAGAGCTTTCCCCCTAAGGTCAGGAACAAGACAGGGATGTCCACTCTCTCCAGTTATTCAACATAGTATTGGAAGTCTTAGCCTCTGCAATCAGACAACACAAACTAATAAAAGGCATCCAAATCAGCCAGGAGGAGGTCAAACTTTCACTCTTCACAGACAACATGATACTCTATATGGAAAACCCTAAAGATTCCACCAAAAAAACTGCTAGGACTGATTCATGAATTCAGCACAGTTGCAGGATATAAAATCAATGCACAGAAATCGGTTGCATTCCTATACACCAACAATGAAGCGACAGAAAGAGAAATCAAGGAATTGATCCCATTTACAGTTGCACCAAAACCCATAAAATACCTAGGAACAAATCTAACCAAAAGGTGAAAAATCTATACACCATAAACTATAGAAAGCTTGTGAAAGAAATTGAAGAAGACACAAAGAAATGGAAAAAGATTCCATGCTCCTGGATAGGAAGAAAAAATATTGCTAAAATGTCGATACTACCCAAACTAATCTACATATTCAATGTGATCCCTATCAAAGTAACACCAGCATTCTTCACAGAGCTAGAACAAATAATCCTAAAATTTGTATGGAACCAGAAAAGACCCCAAATAGCCAAAGCAATCTTGAAAAAGAAAACCAAAGCAGGAGGCATCACAATCCTGGACTTCAAGCTATACTACAAAATTGTAATCATCAAGACAGTATGGTACTGGCACAAGAAGAGACACTCAGATCAATGGAAGAGAATAGAGAACCCAGAAATGGACCCACAAACATATGGCCAACTAATCTTTGACAAAGCAGGAAAGAATATCCAATGGAATAAAGACAGTCTCAACAGCAAGTGGTGCTGGGAAAACTGGACAGCGACATGCAGAAGAATGAACCTGAACCACTTTCTTACACCATACACAAAATGGATGAAAGACCTCAATGTAAGACAGGAAGCCATCAAAATCCTCGAGGAGAAAGCAGGCAAAAACCTCTTTGATCTTGGTCGCAGCAATTTCTTACTCAACACATCTCCAGAGGCAAGGGAAACAAAAGCAAAAAAGAACTACTGGGACCTCATCAAAATAAAAAGCTTCTGCACAGCAAAGGAAACAATCAGCAAAACTAAAAGGCAACCGACAGAATGGGAGAAGGTATTTGCAAATGACATATCAGATAAAGGGTTAGTATCCAAAATCTACAAAGAATTATCAAACTCAACACCAAAAAACAAATAATCCAGTGAAGAAATGGGCAAAAGACATGAGTAGACACTTCTCCAAAGAAGACATCCAGATGGCCAACCGACACGTGAAAATATGCTCAACATCACTCACCATCAGGGAAATACAAATCAAAACCACAATGAGATACACCTTGCACCTGTCAGAATGGCTAACATTAACACCTCCGGCAACAACAGATGTTGGCAAGGATGCGGAGAAAGAGGATCTCTTTTGCATTGTTGGTGGGAATGCAAGCTGGTGCAGCCACTCTGGAAAACAGTATGGAGGTTCTTCAAAAAACCAAAAATAGAACTACCCTACAACCCAGCAATTGCACTACTAGGCATTTATCCACGGGATACAGGTGTGCTGTTTCAAAGGGACACATGCCCCCCCCCATGTTTATAGCAGCACTATCAACAATGTCCAAAGTATGGAAAGAGTCCAAATGTCCATCAATGGATGAATGGATAAAGAAGATGCAGCATATATGTACAATGGCATATTACTCGGCAATCAAAAAGAATGAAATCTTGCCATTTGCAACTAGCTGGATGGAACTGGTGGGTATTATGCTAAGTGAAATTAGAGAAAGACAAAAATCATATGACTTCACTCATCTGCGGACTTTAAGAGACAAAACAGATGAACATAAGGGAAGGGAAACAAAAATAATATAAAAACAGGGAGGGGGACAAAATAGAAGAGACTCTTAAATATGGAGAACAAACAAAGGGCTACTGGAGGGGTTGTGGGAGGGGGGATGGGCTAAATGGGTAAGGGGCATTTAAGGAATCTACTCCTGAAATCATTGTTGCACTATGTGCTAACTAACTTGGATGTAAATTTTAAAAAATAAAAAATAAAGTTAAATTACAAATAAATTAATTAATTTAATTTAATTTTAAAAATAGATAATAAAAGCAGACTGATTTAAAAAACTTCTTTTTCATTAAATAATTTTTGAATTTCATATTATGGCCAGGTAAAGAGATAGAGAACAATAGTTCTTTTTTTTTCTTTTTTTAAAAAAAATTTTTTTAATGTTTATTTATTTTTGAGGCAGGTAGAGACAGAGCATGAACGGGGGAGGGTCAGAGAGAGAGGGAGACACAGAATCTGAAACAGGCTCCAGGCTCTGAGCTGTTAGCATAGAGCCTGACGCGGGGCTCGAACTCACTGATCGCGAGATCATGACCTGAGTCAAAGTCGGACACTTAATCCACTGAGCCACCCAGGCGCCCCGAGAACAATAGTTCTAATCAGAAAACAGAACAAGTCAGAAAGCTCATTATGAGGAAGAGAAAGAAAAGCAAAAAGAGGAGCAAAAGAAGCAGAAAGATGGAAGAAAAATATGACACAAAGCTATGGATTTAAGAGAAATGAGAAAAGAGGAAAGTACGAATAGTCAGGTTGAACCATATAAACTGGAGATCACTTAGGTACAACCTGAATAAGTTTTCTGAACATCCCATAAGCTCTGCAGCAAGGACTATAATTCACAGAGCAACAACATTTAGTAATCCATTAAGCTTTGAAGAAACAATCAGCCTGCAATCTTTCACGCTATGATCAGAACAATAGTGCTTTACAGGATGAGACCCAAACAAGCAAGCAGACCCAAACAAGGCTGCAACGTGCCTTACTTCAGATCATGTGCCACACTGCAAAGCTGAAAAATAAAAACTTGTTGGCACCAAGTAAAAAAAATATTTTAATATTTTTTAATTCTTTTATGTTTATTTATTTTTGAGAGAAAGAGACAGACAGAGACAGAAACAAAGCAAAGGAAGGGTCAAAGAGAGAGAGAGAGGGAGACACAATCTGAAACAAGCTCCAGGCTCTGAGCTGTCAGCACAGAGCCCGATGTGGGGCTCAAACTCACAAGCCATGAGATCACAACCTAAGCTGGAGTTGGCGCTTAACCGACTGAGCCACCCAGGCACCCCCCAAGTAAAATTTTTTAATCACAAAGCACTAGTATCCTCTATGGTGAAAAACCCAAGCTGCTTTTATTTTGCACCTTGTCACTGGAGTGCTAGAAGGCTAAATTAGGAAAATTCATGCAACTTATGTTTGTGACTATCTTCCCTGTTACATTCTTAGTCATAACTGGCTAACTTTCCAAACTACTGAAAACAGGGTCCCTAAGCAAGAAGACCAAATCCATGACTCAGCTCGATGGCTCTCACATGTTTTTCTCCACCACTGATTCACCTCCTGAACCAGGAGCTAAGAGGTAGGATAGCCCATGAAATTTAGGGTAGCACATAAGAGTGAACAGACAGTAAAGTATGCTACTCAGAGAGCTCTAAATTTATCTAAAAGCCACATCCAAAGTACTCAAACTACTAATTTAACCAAACAGCAAAAAAATAATATCAGTCCCTGAATCAGAACACATTGAATATCTTGGGTTGAATGAAGACTGTACAAAACATTAAATAATTTGAAAGTGACAGAGTATAAATTTTATCCCAACACTACCTTTCTATCTGAACAGCACTGATTAGGCCACTACTTCTTAATATAACCCAGAGTCTCCATCTTTTTTGACACGGGGAAAAAAAAACATTCATTTTCTTCAATAACGGATATCACTAAGAGTTTAAAGTGAAGTAGCCAGTATCTGCAGAAGGTATACATGTGGGGACAAGACAAAGAAGAAACAAGGTATCACTCTAGATTTTATGCCCTTGGGCTTCCCAGCAAATGCAGAATAGTAGTGTGCTGCATCAGCCAAATAGATGCATCCAATAAATGTTTATGGAAGCACGCACTATGGTGGAATCTTGGTATGTAAAATGAATTGTTAACCTCAATGTATTCACAATCTCATGGGAGAGATACACGTACCAGATTTGGGTGAGTGTTATGCTAAACTGTGGTGAAGATGCTAAACTAAGTACTAAGGAAACACAAAGTTGGGAAAAGGAAAAATTCTGACTAGTAGGATGGGAGAGTGGGGAAAGATGGAATCATGGAAGGCATCACAGATTGCAAGATGTCAGAACAGGGCATTACAGGATACATAGGAGTTTACTAAAGGGAAAAAAATAGGGCATTACAGGTTACATAGGAGTTTACTAAAGAGAAAAAAAAGGAGCAGTTCAGTCAATGTGGGTCCAAAAAATGGACAGCCTTAAAAAGCAGGAAGATACAAAAATATACAATGTGTTTAGGAAGCCAAGAGCACGCTAATGTGGCTGAAGCAAGATAAGAGGGCTAATGGAAAGAGAAGAAGCTGAAGGAGTTAACACGGAGTCACAAAGCCAGGGCCTTAGATTGTATGACAAGAAGCTGAACTTCATTCTGAAAACAACAAGCAGACATTGATGGTTTTTTAATAAAGTGAGGGTGACAAGATCAGATCAATATCTTAGGAAGACAAATGTGGTGATGGTGTGAAAGCTTGATTATTGGGGAATGGAAACAAAATGATCAGGTACAAAATGACTACAAAAGGGAGTCTTTGAAATCATTAGATTTATTGATTATAAACCCTGACCCCCTCTCATCTTGGTATCATTGTTCTATGCACCGAAAAAAAAAAAAAAGCAAGAAAAAGGTAAACCCCTGAATAAATTCTAAAATATTCTACAATTCAGTTTTCACTAATTTGACTAGTTTTCCCAATTTTTCTAAAGAAGAGATGATTCTTAAATATATCTTTGTTGTAATCAGCATCTCTGGTTTCAAAATTTTATATCAATGTCACTAAAATTACTTTCATACTATTATCTCATGGCATGTAGTGAGGGGAAAAAACCTGTTAAACATCAGATTTGACCGAATAAAGTAATTGCCATAGGGTTTTCTTTTTTATCCTTACCATTACAAGTTCTTCCTGTAATTCACTGTAACTTTTTTCATTATACTGGAGTCTCTTTGAAAGGTCTATAATTGCTTTCTTCTGTTCCTCGATCTCTTCATTTAGTTTCTTGTTTTTGGAGAAATACTCTCTTTCCAATCTGAAAAGTTAAAGTGTCAGAGCAGATTTTTCAAATATGGTTTTATCAAGTCCTATTACATAGCTTTAACATGACTGGCAGATGTATTATCTATCATATGTTTGTGCCAAAGGCTTTTAAAGGCCACCTCTCATTTTTCCGAACAGAAAGGATTGCATATTCTTAAATGAAAGACTTTAAAGGAATAATACCTTGCCCCTTTGTTAGCAGGTATTTTACTATGCCCAAGGTTATAAGCAAAATCGATTTGGTTAGCGTTGATTTGGTCTCACCATTATCTTTGATGAACAAAACCCACACACCACAGTTCAGTTAGCTCAGAAACTGCCTCAAGACAGAAAACAGTTCTATCAAACAATTTTCAGATTAAAATACAACACTGCAAATGGAACAAATGCTTTATTCGTGAATGTCCTTGCAAGTGGAACTTAGTGTGATGGCATAGAAAATCCAAAAGAAAGAATCCTCAAAACACATTCATATTCACAATTGAAACACATAGAATTCTTTGCTTTTCTTTCTTTTTCAAGTTTGTATTTAAATTCTTGTTAGTTAACATACAGTGCAATATTAGTTTCAGGTGTAGGATATAGTGATTCATCACCTACAAACACAACACCCGGTGCTCAGCACAAGTGCCCTCCTTAATACCCATCACCCATTTAGCCCATCTTCCACCCACCTCCCTCCAGCAGCCTTCAGTTTGTTCTCTATAGTTACAAGTCTGTTTCTTGGTTTGCCTCTCTCTTTTTTTTCCCCTCTTCTCTTTTTTTATGTTCATCTGTTTTGTTTCTTAAATCCCACATATGAGTGAAATCATATGGTATTTGTTTTTCTCAGACTTATTTCACTTAGCATAATACTCTCTAGCTCCATCCACATCATTGCAAATGGCAAGATTTCATTCTTTTTGATGGCTGAGTAATACCCCACTATATATGTGTTTGTGTGTGTAAATACACACACATATACAGCACCTCTTCTTTATCCATTCATCAGTCAATGGACATTTGGGCTCTTTCCATAATTTGGCTATTGTTGATAGTGCTGCTGTAAAAACTGTGGTGCTGGAACCCCTTCGAATCAGGATTTTTGTATACTTGAGTAAATACCTAGTAGTGCAATTGCTGGATCATAGGGTAATTCTACTTTTAACTTTCTGAGTATCCTCCATACTGTTTTCCAGGGTGGCTGCATCAATTTGCATTCCCAGCAACAGTGCAAGAGGGTTCCCCCTTCTCTGCATCCTTGGCAACACCTATTGTTTCTTATGTTGCTAATTTTAGCCATTCTGCCAGGTGTGAGGTGGTATCTCATCATGGTTTTGATTTGTATTTCCCTGATAATGAATGATGTTGAGCATCTTTTCATGTGTCAGTTAGCCATTTCGATGTTTTCTTTGGAAAAATATCCATTCATATCTTCTGCCCATTTGGGATTATTTGTTTATTGGGTGTTGAGCTTGATATGTTCTTTATGGATTTTGATACTAACCCTTTATCAGAGAAGTCATTTACAAATATCTTCTCCCATTACAAAGGTTGTCTTTTGGTTTTGTTGATTGTTTCCGTCACTTTGTACAACATGTTTACCTTGGTGAAGTCCCAATAGTTTATTTTTGCTTTTGTTTCCCTTGCCTCAGAAGACCTATCTAGTAAGAAGTTATTACAGATGATATCAAAGAAGCCTGTGTTCTCCCCTAGGATTTTGATGATTTCCTGTCTCACATTTAGGTCTTTCATCCATTTTGAATTTATTTTTGTGTATGGTATAAGAAAGTGGTCCAGTTTCATTCTTTTGCAAGTTGCTGTCCACTTTACCCAACACCATTTGTTGAAGAGACTGTCTTTTTCATTGGATATTCTTTCCCGCTTTGTCGAAGATTGGTTGACCATATAGTTGTGGTTCCATTTCTGGACTTTCTATTCTGTTCCATTGATCTATGTTTGTTTTTGTGCCGGTACCATACTGTCTTGATTGCTATAGCTTTGTAATATCAGTCTGAAATTGATGCTTCCAGCTTTGCTTTTCTTTTTCAAGACTGCTTTGGCTATTCAGAGTCTTTCATAGTTACATACAAATTTTAGGATTGTTTATTCTAGCTCTGTGAAAAATGCTAGTGGTATTTTGATAGGGATTGCATTAAATGTGTCGATTGTTTTGGGTAGTATAGACGTTTTAACAATATTTGTTCTTCCCATCCACAAGCATGAAATGTTTTTCCATTTTTTTGTGTCATCTTCAATTTCCTTCATCAGTATTTTACAGTTTTCAGAGTACAGATCTTTTACCTCTTCAGTTAGGTTTAATCCTAAGTATCTTATGATTTTTGGTGAGGTTGTAAATGGGATCAATTTCTTTATTTCTCTTTCTGCTGTTTCATTATTGGAGTATAGAAATGCAACAGATTTCTGTATGTTGTTGATATTATATCCTGCAACTTTACTGAATTTGTGCATCAGTTCTAGCAATTTTTTGGCAGAGTCCTTGGGTTTCCTACATAGAGTATCATGTCATCTGAAAATAGTGAAAGTTTAACTTTTTCCTTGCCAATTTGGATGACTTTTATTTCTTTTTTGGTGTCTGATTGCTTAGGCTAGGACTTCCAGTACTATGTTAAATAACTGGTGAAAGTGGACCTCACTACCTTGTTCTTTTTGTATTATTTTTTTTTTATTTTTTAGTGTTTTATTTATTTTTGAGAGAGAGCCAGAGACAGAGAGAGAGTGAGCATGGGTGGGGGAGGGGCAGAAAGAGAGAGAGAGACAAAGAATCTGAAGCAGGCTTCAGGCTCTGAGCTATCAGCACAGAGCCAGACACGGGGCTTGAACTCATGAACCGTGAGATCATGACCTGAGCCAAAGTCAGACGCTTAGCTGACTGAGCCACCCAGGTGCCCCCTCCCTATCTTGTCCTTAACCATGGACAAAAAGCTCTCAGCTGTTTCCCCACTGAGAATGATATTAGTGGTGGGTATGCTATATATGGCTTCTATTACATTGAGGTATATTTCCTCAAAACCTACTTTTTGAGGGTTGGGGCACCTGGGTGGCTCAATCAGTTAAGCATCTGACTTCGGCTCAGGTCATGCTGACAGCTCAGAGCCTGGAGCCCGCTTCAGATTCTGTGCCTCCCTCTCTCACTGCACCCCCCACCTCAAAAATAAATAAACATTAAAAAAAAATTTTTAAAACCTACTTTGTTGAGGGTTTTTATCAAGAATGGATGTTATACTTTGTCAAATGCTTTTTCTGCATCTATTCAGAGGTTCTTATGGTTCTTATCCTCTCTTTCATTAATGTGGTGTATCATGTTAATTGATTTGCAAATATTGAACCACCCCTGCAGCCCAGGTATAAATCCCTCTTGATCGTGGCAAATGATTTTTTTAATGTACTGTTGGATTCAATTTGCGAGTATTTTGTTGAGAATTTTTATGCCCATATTCATCGCTGATATTGGCCTGTAGTTCTCTTTTTTAGTGGAGTCTTTGTCTGGTTTTGGAATCAGAGTAATGCTGACCTCATAGAATAAGTTTGGAAGTTTTCCTTCCATTTCTATTTTTTGGAATAGTTTGAGAAGAATAGATACTAAGTCTTCTTTGAATGTTTGATAGAGGGGCGCCTGGGTGGCGCAGTCGGTTAAGCGTCCGACTTCGTCTCAGGTCATGATCTCCCAGTTTGTGAGTTTGAGCCCCGTGTCAGACCCTGTGCTGACAGCTCAGAGCCTGGAGCCTGCTTCGGATTCTGTGTCTCCTTCTCTCTCTGCCCCTCCACTGCTTGCACACTGTCTCTCTCTCTCTCTCTCTCTCTCTCTCAAAAATAAATAAAAAGATTTAAAAAATTTTTATTGAAGAATTAAAAACAGTTGCTTCAAAGGAGTGGAAACTGGTAGTAGAGAGCAAGGGGTATGAAACTGCTGACCTTGAAGTACTATTTTACTTTTCAGACTACATACAAGATTTTGACAAAATCACAGTTTCAGTTAAAAGTTATTATTACTCAGCAAATATAAAATTTAATGCCTCTGTCATTTGGGGCTGAGTTCATGTTCAAACCAGGTCCACTGAAATGGGGGACACTCCTCACTGTCAGCAATGTAATGCACAACCCAAGAAATCATCGGTTCCTGGGCTTCTTGAAAAGCCCCACCAAGGGCAATGAGTTGGGCGGGGGTATAATGAAGGGAGCCCCATCTCTTTGAATTCCGAAGAAGGACTAGGACTTGGCAGGTGAAGGATTTAGGCAAGAAAGAGAAGGGAGAGGAAGGAAACCTATAGTTAAGATGCTTTCTTTCCTACTAGATTCCCAGGCTATTATTTTTTTAAAGAGCTCAGCTAAGTGGTGCTGGGGTGGCAGTCGGTTAGGCTTCTGACTCTTGATTTCGGCTCAGGTTGTAATCTCACAGTTTGTGACATCAAGCCCCATCTCGGCCTCTGTGCTGACAGAGCCTGGAGGAGATTCTCTCTCTCCCTCTCTCTCTGCCATTCCCTGCTCACACACTCTCTCTCAAAATAAACATTTTTTTAAAATCTAAAAAAAATACAAATAAAAATAAAAGAGCTGAGCTAAGAACTTCACCACAGACTGTTTTAACAAAAAACCAACTTTGGTCTTTTATCCACCATGTAAGTAATAATTCTGCCAATAAATTGTAATACTTTTGTTATTTTTATACTTTTGGATGTTATATTTAGAAAAATAAGGAAGTTCCTAAATATTGAGTGTAATGAAATAGATAAACTGAGATTCAGTCCATCTAATATCATATCTTTGAACAGTGTTTTTTGGTAATTAATTAATTTTTTTTTAATTTTCATCCAAGTTAGTTAGCATATGGTGCAATAATGATTTCAGGAGTAGAACCCAGTGATTCATCCCCTACAAATAACATCCAACGCTCATCCCAGCAAGTGTCTTCCTTAATGCGCCTTGCCCATTTAGCCCATCCCTCCACCCAAAACCCCTCCAGCAACTCTCAGCCTGTTCTCTATATTTAAGAGTCTCTTATGTTTTGCCCCCCTCCCTGTTTTTATATATTTTTGCACCACTTTCCTATGTTCATCCGTTTTATATCTTAAACTCCACGTATGAGTGAAGTCATATATTTGTCTTTGACTAATTTTGCTTAGCATAATACACTCTCGTCCCATCCACATTGTTGCAAAAGGCAAGATTTCACTCTTTTTTGACTTCCAAGTAATACTCCACTGTATGTATATACCACATCTTCTTTATCCATTCATGTGTCTATGGACACTTGGGCTCTTTCCATACTTGGGCTATTGTTGATAGTGATGCTATAAACATTGGGGTGCATGTGCCCTTTCGAAATAGCACTCCTGTATCCTTTGGATAAACACCTAGTAGTGCAATTGCTGGGTCGTAGGGTAGTTCTATTTTTAACTTTTGAAGAACCTCCATACTGTTTTTCAGAGTGGCTGCAGCAGTTTGCATTACGGCCAGCAGTACAAAAGGGTTCCTCTTTCTCCGCATCCTTGCCAACATCTGTCATTGCCTGAGTTGTTAATTTTAGCCATTCTGACTGGTATGAGGTGGTATCTCATTGTGGTTTTGATTTGTATTTCCCTGATGATGAGTGATGTGGAACATTTTTTCACGTGTCTGTTAGCCATCTGGATGTCTTCTTTGGAAAAATGTCTATTCATTTCTTTTGCCCATTTCTTCACTGGATTGTTTTTGGGGTGCTCAGTTTGATAAGCTTTCTATAGATTTTGGATACTAACCCTTTATCTGGTATGTCATTTGCAAATATCTTCTCCCATTCTGTCAATTGCCTTTTAGTTTTGCTGGTTGTTTCCTTCGCTGTGCAGAAGCTTTTTATCTTCATGAGATCCCAATAGTTCATTTTTGTTTTTGTTTCCCTTGCCTCCAGGGACATGTTGAGTAAGAAGTTTCTGTGGCTGAGGTCAAAGAGGTTTTTGCCTGCTTTCTCCTCGAGGTTTTTGATGGCTTCCTGTCTTACGTTTAGGTCTTTCATCCATTTTGAGTGTATTTTTGTGTATGGTGTAAGAAAGTGGTCCAGGTTCATTCTTCTGCATGTCGCTGTCCAGTTTTCCCAGCACCATTTGCTGAAGACACTGTCTTTTTTCCATCGGATACTCTTTCCTGCTTCGTCAAAGATTAGTTGGCCATATGTTTGTGGGCCCATTTCTGGGTTCTCTTATTCTCTTCCATTGATCTATGTGTCTGTTTTTGTTCCAGTACCATACTGTCTTGATGATGACAGCTTTGCAATACATCTTGAAGTCCAGAATTGTGATGCCTCCAGCTATGGATTTCTTTTTCAGGATTGCTTTGGTTCTTTGGGGTCTTTCTAGTTCCATACAAATTTTATGATTGTTTATTCTAGCTCTATGAAGAATATTTGTGTTATTTTGATAGGGATTGCATTGAATATGTAGATTGCTTTGGGTAGTATCAACATTTTGACAAGATTTGTTCTTCCCGTCCATGAGCATGGGATATTTTTCCATTTTTTTGTGTTGTCTTCAATTTCTTTAATAAGCTTTTTATAGTTTTCAGTGTATAGATTTTTCACCTCTTTGGTTAGCTTTATTCCTAGGTATTTTATGATTTTTGGTGCAATTGTAAATGGGATCGATTCCTTGATTTCTCTTTCTGCTGCTTCATTAGTAGTGTATAGAAATGCAACCAGTTTTTGTGCATTGATTTCATGTCCTGCAACTTTGCTGAATTCATGGATCAGTTCTAGCATTTTTTTGGTGGAATCTTTTGGGTTTTCCATATAGAGTATCATCTCATCTGCAAAGAGTGAAAGTCTGACCTCCTCTTGGCCAATTGGGATGCCTTTAATTTCTTTTTGTTGTCTGATTGCTGAGGCTAGGACTTGCAGTGCTATGTTGAATAACAGTGGCAAGAGTGGACATCCCTGTCGTGTTCCTGACCTAAGGGGGAAAGCTCAGTTTTTTCCCATTGAGGATGATATTAGCAGAGGGTCTTTCATATATGGCTTTTATGATCTCAAGGTATGATACTTCTATACCTACTTTCTTGAGGGTTTTTATCAAGAAAGGATGCTGTATTTTGTCAAAGGCTTTCTCTGCATCTATTGAGACGGTCAAGTGCTTCTTGTCCTTTCTTTTATTAATGTGATGCATCACATTGACTGATTTGTGGATATTGAACCAGCCCTGTATCCCAGGTATAAATCCTATTTAATTTTAGTGAATAATTCTTTTAATATATTGTTGAATCCAGTTGGCTAGTATCTTGTTGAGAATTTTTGCATCTATGTTCATCAGGGAAATTGGTCTATAGTTCCCCTTTTTAGTGGGGTATTTGTCTGGTTTTGGAATCAAGGTAATGCTGGCCTCGTAGAATGAGTTTGTAAGTTTTCCTTCCATTTCTATTTTTTGGAACAACTTCAAAAGAATAGGTGTTAATTCTTTTTTAAATGTTTGGTAGACTTCTCCTGGAAAGCCATCCAGCCCTGGCCTCTTGTTTTTTGGGAGATTTTTGATTACTAATTCAATTTCTTTACTGGTTACAGGTTTGTTCAAATTTTCTATTTCTTCCTGTTTCAGTTTTGGTAGTTTATATATTTCTAGGAACCTGTCCATTTCTTCCTGAACAGTGTTGTTTTAATTTTAATTTAACTTTAGGGGCGCCTGGGTGGCTCAGTCAGTTAAGCATCCAACTTCAGCTCAAGTCATGATCTCAGAGTTCATGAGTTTCAGCCCCGTGTCAGGGGGCCCACTTCAGACCCTCCATCTCACTCTCTCTCCCAAAAATATATAAACATTAAAAATTTTTTATTTAATTTCAAACTAGATATAAAGTTACCATGATCTCCTTCCCCCTACCAATTCCAGGCAATCAGTTACCACAGCTAATAAAGACCTGGCATTAAAAAAAACGCTAAAATGAAAAGATTATTTAAAAGCTTTAGTTTCATACTACAACTTATAGATGCAAAAAAAAAAAATTTATAACTAAGAAAATTTGATTATAGAAATACAGAAGAGGGATCTATTCTATCTAAAATTCTATATATAATATATATTTTTTTAAAGTAGCCTGTTATTGGTATCAAATTCTTCATTGAGATCTTTACAATATGTATGTAAAATATATATAAACACATATATATCCCACCTAAAATAATTTCATGCAGGAATGTTCACAGTTATGAAATGGTTGACCAAAATCATAAATCCAAAATACACACACAAGATTTTTCTCCTGACCTAGACCTACCCGGGAAAAAAAAGAAGCTTAAGAACCTTAGGCAAAGTTCAGGCAGCATTTTCTCTACAAAATCTTTATCACCAGTTGTTGCATCAGTTCTATCCAACAGGTAAAACAATGTCCTACCCCAAACTCCCTGCTCTCAAAGTTGTAAACTAAAGGTATCATTTACCAGGGTGCTTAATTGGCTCAGTCAGTTAAGCGTCCAACTTTGGCTCAGGTCATGATCTCACGGTTCGTGGGTTCGAGCCCCCAAGTCGGGCTCCGTGCTGACAGCTCGGAGCCTGGAGCCTGCTTCAGATTCTGTGCCTCCCTCTCTCTCTCTGCCCCTCCCCTGCTCACATTCTGTCTCTCTCTCTCTCTCAAAAATAAATAAACATTAAAAAAAATTTTTTAAGGTATTATTTACCTTAAAGACCTAAAATCTACCAAGTTTCCTTTTGAAATACATGATCCCAAACTTAGAGCTACTTTGAAAATTCAATATGTGAGAGTTCATGACTTTAAAACATTTTAAAGTATTTTTTAAATTAGATTCTGGGGGCGCCTGGATGGCTCAGTCGGTTTAGTGACTGACTTCGGCTCAGGTCATGTTCTCACGGTTGGTGAGTTCGAGCCCCGCGTAGGGCTCCATGCTGACAGTTTGGAGCCTGGAGCCGGCCTTGGATTCTGTGTCTCCCTCTCTCTCTGCCCCTCCCCTGCTTGCACTCTGTCTTTCTCTCTCTCTAAAAAATAAATAAACATTAAATTTTTTTTTTTAAAAAAAAAGAAGATTCTGAAGACAAGTCAGAAGTACAAATAGAAAATGAAATAGCTTAACCAATCATTCCTCATGCCATATCATTCCCTGTAGTACCACAGATCATTGGAACGGAAGAGGCTGTCACGTTACATACAAAGAAAAGGAAGATGCGATGGAGAAGAGAAGTCACAGGAACGGAGTCACAGAAATGAGTAGTGGACTTTAATTACTATTTAATATTCACTGTTTATTATTATAGCACAGTTATATAGAGACGAAGAATGGATAAGGGACACTGTGTTAAAGTATTTTGGATTGTTAGCTGGTGCTTAGTTGGAATATGTAACTAATATTTAGAATTGTTAGTTGATGCTTGTTGGAATACAAAATTTGAGTAAAATTTTTCAAGCACCAAAACACAAATAATAGCAGAACAAACCTAAAGAAAAAAATTGGCTTGGGGTATGATTAGAAAAGCACATAGATTAACATCCTGGAGCTTGGGGCACCTGGCTGGCTCAGTTAGTTGGTGGACCATGCAACTCTTGATTTAGGGTCCTGAGTGTGAGCTCCACATTGTCGGCAGAGTTTACTTTAAAACTTTTTTTAATGTTTATTTATTTTTGACAGAGAGAAAGACAGAGCATGAGCATGGGGAGGGGTAGAGAGAGAGGGAGACACAGAATCCGAAGCAAGTTCCAGGCTCTGAGCTGTCAGCACAGAGCCCGACATGGGGCTCGAACTCACAGGCCGTGAGATCATGACCTGAGCTGAAGTCAGATGCTCAACTGACTGAGCCACCCAGGCGCCCCAAGTTTACTTTAAAACAAAATATTGGAGCTTCATTGTTAGCAGGTCTTTTAAAATTCCACTAGTCCAACTTTTGCAGGATTCTCTTCTTCAATACCCATGACAAAGAATCTTCTACCTTCTGTTTTGAACCTCCCAAGACAGAGAACTCACTAGTTCCCCAAAGTAGCCTATTATTTCACTGGTGAAAGCTTTACTTGTTGGGAGTACAGTCTGGCTTCTTTCACTTGCAGATTCTAATTATTATCTCAAAGCAACAGTTAAAAAGTCTGCACTATATTCTATATAAAGGCCCTTCAAACGTATTTATATATAAATGTGCAGATTCAAGCAATGGTTCAAAGGAAATACAGGAGGATAAGTCTTTAGAGTAACATTCACAGAAGGTCATCTAAGTCATCCTAGAGGAAGCAAAAACTTTCAGTTCAGAATTACTGGTTTAAAATATTATAAGCATTACCAATAACAGTAATCTCAGGTAAAGAATTTTAAATTTTTTCAACATCAGTTTTTTAAGTCAGTCTTTCAAGTGCCATCTTTATGATTTTGCTATACCTGTAATAATTACTACTATTTAATAATGCTTTTCTCTAACTCATTTTTTATGTCAAATGAAGTATTTTAAGAGGAATCTTCATGTCATTGCTGTAAGTGGAAAATCATGATCTATTTGTCATATACAAACTAACATTAAAAATAAATACACAACTTTAATATACCAACCTATTATCAGGTCATGTACCAATGGTGGGATGTATTTCACCCTATGGGGAGAAATGCTTTAAAACATCTACTATCAAGGGGAAAGTGGTGATGGGCATTGAGGAGGGCACTTGTTGGGATGCGCACTGGGTGTTGTAGGGAAACCAATCTGTCAATAAATTGTATTTTAAAAAATCTACTATCAACATTTTTTTTGGAAACATATTAAAGAATTATGAACTTTTAAAGCATCCTACAGAACATTCCAGATGAAAAGGCTTTTGAACTGATAAAGGTTAAAATCAGTAGGAATCAAAAAGATCCTGACTCTGCCACATACTAGTTGTGTGTCCCCATCCTCATTAAGCCTCAATTTCCACATCTGTAAAACAGGGATAAAAAGAGAAGCTACCTCATGGGGTGTTATATAAATTAAATGAAACCATGCAATGCTAGACGCCAAGTGAGCCACAATGCATGCGAGCCACTAAGAGTGGTATTAGTCCTACTGCTATTATGCCCGTAGTTTGAGAAAGTCTCAAACATTATCCATCTCCACATAGCCCTTTGCAGGTGGCCTAGAAATCAAGGTCTTTAAAGATACTGTATTACATCAGTAAATACAAAATACATTAACATATTTACTTTATAGGGTAAAAATTGCATTTCTGAGACCACTTGGAATAGCCATGATACTTCAAAATCCAAAAAAGTAGAGAAGTATAGATCTGTTTTATGAAATCTTTTATCCGCAAACTAGCACTGACATCAATGAGAACTACAACTAAAATACTACACATTCATACTTATGTAGGTTTCATAAACCCTTTACATTAACTTAAAGAATTTTACAGTAAAAGACTTACAAATTTAATTTTGCAAAGCTCTCTTGTGCATTATGCTTTTCTCGCTCATATGCACTTTCAACTTCTTTGAATTCATTCTTGATCATTTCCAAGTCAGCAACAGCTTCTGCCTGGCTGGCCTTCTCGACCTGCAAAGCTCCTTCAAGGTCTCGAATCCGTAACTACCAGATGTCAGAGAAGTAGTTAAAGCGAGGAAGGAAACGCTAGCGTCAGTCAAATTGAACAGCGTAATTTATCAGTAGCAGATCATCATTTACCTAAACTTCTTCCTTTCTGCTTTGGTTTAAAAAGGAAAATAAACAAAAGACAGTGTATTCCCTTTCTGAACATGTTTAATGGAAGGAAGAGTGGAAGAAGAGTTAACTGTGCTATGGAAATGCCTTATCAAAGTGCCTGATTTCGACCTACAAATCCACGTTCAAAACTTTGTATGAAACATAATAAAATGAGTGGTTTTTGAAAACAAAAGCAAAGAATTCTTCCCCTTTTAAGAGAAACACCATTACATTAACATCGTTAGAATCTCAATAAAGTTTTACTCCTAGAGGTTTCTTACTGTTGACAAGTAAAACTTTTATTACCGAATAATACTATTTGACTAAAATATTTGTAAATGTGGGATATCTAGGATTTGCCTCAAAGTGATATAGGGATGGGAGTAGACAGGGGCAATAAATAAAAAACATGATTGGCCCGAGGTAAATCTTGAAGTGATGGCTACACAGGAAGCTCATTGTTCAATTCTCTCTACTTCTGCATATACCTGAAACTTTATATAATAAAACACTTTAAAAACTGGATTCCATGTAAACAATGACAGCAGAACAGAGGAACAAAGCAGTATATTCCCATAAAAGAAGAATATGCAGCGGTAAAAAAAAAAAAAAAAAAAAAAAAAGTTACAAAACAACTTCTGAGGGGCACCTGGGTGGCTCAGTCAGTTAAGCATCTGGCTTCGGCTCAGGTCATGATCTCCCAGTTCATGAGTTCGAGCCCCACATCAGGTGAGCTCGAGCCCTGCTTCGGGTGAGCCCCACTTCTCTCTCTGCCCCTCGTTCACTTGCACCCTCTCTCTCTCTCTCTCAAAAAAAAAAAAAAGAGTTTTTGAAAAGGAAGTTCTCTATGTGGTTCTCTATGTAGGGTTAACATATATCAATAAAGCAAAGTCCAGATAAAGTCTATATTTTGGGTAAACAAGTGGAAAAAATAAGAATAAGTAAGAGGCAATAGGGTAGATTGAAGGGAGACACAGGAGTGAAAGCAAGAGTTCTCATCCATTTAATATTGTTTTGATTTCTGAACTATGTTTTACCTTCTTCAGAAAATTAAGTTAAAAACAAAAATTAGAACGCTAAGTTCAAAAGAAGGGGGGTGGTAGAAAACGCTTTATACTAGATAGAAAATCGGCTTCAGAATCCTAAAGCTCACGTTTAAATTCTAGCTCTACAAATTAACTTAGGTGACCTCTGGCATATTACTAAACCTCCAAAAACCTAAGGTTCCTCACCTGTAAACAGTAAATCATCATCATCATCCTCATAAACAGACTATCTACAGAGTTGCTACAAAGATCTAATGAGATAATATTTATCTAATATCAATATATAGTTAATATCACATATGAATACATAATATTTGTTTAATAAATGTTTGAATAAATATTATTAAGCACTTAATATGTGCCAGGCAATGAGCTAGTGCTCAAGGTATTATATGATAATCATGAAAATAGACAGTCTTAGTTCTTGAAGAGCTCCTAGTCTTTAGGAGAGGAGAGACCACACGAGAATATGTAAGTGGCTCCTGTCACAGAAACAGGCACAAAGGGCCATGAAATCAGAGAAAAGTTCTGAACAAGCCTCATGGGGACGGCAAAAGACAATCTGAAGTAAAAAAGATGAAGTCACCAAGAAATGAAGCTTAGGACAACATAAAAATGTTCTTAAATTAATCCATACAAAAAATAATCACCAGAATTATTATTTGTAATTATCCAAAAATATTTTGGAATAACTGAAACATTCTTACACTAACGTAAGGAAATAGAATAGATATGGAGATACAACCTGGTAATTTTTGAGATTCGGTCTTTTAAACTTTCTTTTTCTTTTTTTCAATTTTTTTTTTTTTATGTCTATTTATTTTTGAGAGAGACGGAGCATGAGCAGGGGAGGGGCAAAGAGAAAGGGAGACACAGAATGAAGCAGGCTCCAGGCTCTGAGCCGTCAGCACGGAACCCGACACGGGGCTGGAACTCATGAACCCCAAGATCGTGACCTGAGCCAAAGTTGGAGACTTAACTGACTGAGCCACCCAGGCGCCCCTAAACTTTATTTCTCTCTGCTATTTTGTCTAAATCCAATGTTTACAAGTAAAATAATAAATCTGGACAACATTTTCTTCTACCTGCATTGCTATCTCCTTTCAGAAAATAAGCACACTCAATCACAAAGGACAAATCAATCCAACTGAAAGAGAAGTCGTTTTCAAATTACTAATTGAGTCAACTCTCTGAGTCTACTTTCTCATTTTTATGATATAGCATCTAAACAAACTTAACTACAGTTTATGATGAAATGGTGATTCATTACAACTATTTAGTAGTCTCATTTGCTTTTAAACTAATCTGAAACTGAATTTTACTAGAGGTACCTCACTGAAAATACTTGTCGGTATTTACAGATGTGTATGGTTCAAATATAAACTTTGGCTTTTTTTCACAGTCAAAACCCTAGGTTAAATATGAAATATTAATGTATGTGAGTAAAAACTATACATGTAATAATTATTTTTATAGCTATTAACTATATATACATCCAGGTATAAATTAGAACTACAATGAAAAACTTAATTTCTGAATTGTACTTCTTTCATAACTTAAAACTTTAGCCTTATTGCTTATTTTTGGGTGATTTAATCTTTTTTTTTTTTTAAAGAAAAGCTTAACTTGTACAAGTTTGCCTAAAATACAAACACTCAAATACATGGGCCTGAGAATTTTGCAGGTAAAGGAGGCATTTCATTAAAGATAAAAGTAAAAAAATAATTTATTATAAATTTCTTATGAGCTTAGTTACACCCTATATTAAGACATGTTTAAACAATAAGGTAAAACTTCACAAGTTTTATTAATTAACATTTAATATAAGGGAAAGTGTATGTCTTAAAAAAAAATCCAAATTATATTAAGGAACTTAGGGGCACCTGGCTCAGTCGGTAGAGCATACAACTCTTGATCTCAGGGTCATGAGTTCAAGCCCCACACTGGGTATGGAGTCCACTTTAGAAACATTAAGTTAAGGAATTTAGATTTCTGGAACTTTATGTGAGACTTGATTTATATACAACAAGCTATGGGCCAGACTTGGTCCATGCACAGTAGTTTGCCAACCCCCAGCTGGAATGCCTTCACTTCTCTTAGAAATTCCTTCTCATTCTAAAACCTAAAGGACACCTTCCTTTAGGATGCCTTCAATTAATTCCCCTCTCACATTTAATCTTTATTATGCCCCGTAGTATTTTAGTATTTGATATTTCTATCCACACATTTATCTGTGTATCTGTATAGATGTACAGGTATAGATACAAATATACAGTATTTCTGGTAATGAAATGTAAGTTCCAAAAGGAGTTCTTTCACCTTTATCCCTTGGGCTCTTTTTTTTTTTTTACGTTTATTTATTGGGGGGTGGGGGGGAACAAATGGGGGAGGGGCAGAGAGAGAGGGGGGGAAAGAGGATCCAAATCTCTGCACTGACAGCAGGGAATCTGACGCCAGGCTCAAATTCACAGAACCATGAGATCATGACCTGACCCAAAGTTGTACTCTCAACTGACTGAGCCACCCAGGTCCCCCACCTTCAGCTCTTAATACAGTGATAAGTAATGTGCACAGGATATACACACGATAAATGAAGGTGCTTATTTTTTCAGTGTTTTCAAAAAAGAAATTCAACCCATGGTTGTTGATAAAAAGAATACTCTGATCAGTAAATCTTTCTGTAATAGGCCAGAGGGTAAATATTTTGGACTTTGCCAGCCATAAGGTCTCTGTCACAACCACCCCCCCTTGCCACTGCAGCACAGAAGCCCCACAGACAAGACAAAACCTCCCTCAAACAGGCAAAGGGTGAGATTTAGCCTGTGGGCTGTAGTGTGTCAACCCCTCCTCTAATATAGTAAAAACCATCCTCAACTATATCCTGATACGAATAGGATAATGAGTGCCTTAACAATATGCTACCCATTCTAAATGCACACCTTAGCTCTCTGAACAGAATCCCGCTTTTCCCTGCCTAATAAAATCCATACCAAAAAAATTTCGGCTTAGGCTTTACCTGAATAATTTCAGAATTAAATTTTGACTCCAAATGTGCTGCTCTTTCTGCTTCAATATTTTCTTCTAATTTCCTCACTCTTAGAGTAGTTGCCTGAAAACAAATTCAAAGGCTAAGCTCACAAACATTGGTGTTTATTTATTTAAAAAAAAACATTTTTTTAACGTTTTATTTATTTTTGAGACAGAGCATGAACAAGGGAGGGTCAGCGAGAGGGAGACACAGAATCTGAGACAGGCTCCAGGGTCTGGGCTGTCAGCACAGAGCCCAATGCGGGGCTCGAACTCAAGGACCGCGAGATCATGACCTTAGCCGAAGTCGGCCGCTTAACCGACTGAGCCACCCAGGCGCCCCAGACATTGATGTTTAAAGTGGACATGGATCTTTGCAACAACATGGACGCAGCTACGATGCTGAGCAAAACAAGTCACTCAGAGAAAGACAAACACCATATGATTTCACTCACGTGTGGAATTTAAGAAACAAAACAAATTGGGGTGCCTGGGTGGCTCAGTCGGTTAAGCCTCCGACTTCGGCTCGGGTCATGATCTCGCGGTCCGTGAGTTCGAGCCCCACGTCCGGCTCTGTGCTGATGGCTCAGAGCCTGCAGCCTCTTCAGATTCTGTGTCTTTCTCTCTCTCTCTCTGGCCCTCCCTGCTCACACTCTGCCCCTCAAAAATAAATCAACGTTAAAAAAAAAAAAATTAAGAAACAAAACAAATGAATCCAGGGGAGAACAAAAGAGAGACAAATAAAAAAACAGACTTAACTATAGAGGATAAACAGATGGTTGGTGACCAGAGGGGAGGGGGGTGTGGGGAGGAGGGTGGGGGGGATGGGTGAAATAGGTGAAGGGGATTAAAAGCACACTCATCATGATGAGCATTGAGGAATGTATAAAACTGTGGAATCACAATATTGTACACCTGAAACTAATATAACACTGTATGGTAACACACTGGAATTAAAATTAAAAACTTTTTTTTTAAGTGGATATAAATCACACTTTAGATTACTGTAGCCTCATTTTAACTGCTTTTCCAAGATTGTAAAAGACATGGTAAAAAAAACGTGTGAAAATCATGCTCAGGAAGAATACTCCAGTCCTTGCTTTTTTTTTTCTTTTTTATTGATGTATAATTTATATGTAATAAATGATATGCATTAAAAGTGTGTAATTTGGAGCACCTGGGTGGCTCAGTTGGTTGAGCGGCCAGCTTCAGCTCAGGTCATGATCTCACAGCTCGAAGGCTCGTGAGTTCAAGCCCCACATCAAGCTCTTTGCTGACAGCTCAGAGCCTGGAGCCTGTTTCAGATTCTGTGTCTCCCTCTCTCTCTGTCCCTGCCCTGCTCACACTCTGTCTCTGTCTCTCTCAAAAACAAATAAACATTTTTTAAAAAGTGTGTAATTTGATAAGTGTATATACACACACATGAAGTCACTGCCATAATCAAGATAAGAAATAATTCCATGACGCCTACAAGATTCCTTCCATCTCTTGGTAATTTCTTCCAGCCCTTAACACCCCACCCCCATCTCCAAGTAACAACTGATCTGGTTTTGTCACTATTAATCACTTTGTATTTCCCAGAATTTCATAGAGATTGAGTCATACAGCATATATTCTGTATCGTCTGGCTTCTTTCTCCCAGCAAAACTATTTTGAGATTCACCATGTGGTTGCATTTATCAACCGTCTATTCCTTTTTATTGTTAAAGTGTTCCACTGTGTTGATACACCACAACTGACTTATCTGTTCACCAGTTTACGTACATTTGAGTTGTTTCCAGTATAGTCAATTACAAATGAAACTATGAGCTTTTGTGCACACGTCTTTGTAAGGGCATGTACTTTGACTTCTTGGGGGTAAACAGTGAAGGGAAGAATGACAGGGTCATGTGGTAGGTGTATGTTTAATGTCTTATGAAACTCCCAAACTTTTCTGAATTGTTTATAATTTTATACACCCTCAACAACACTTGGCATGGTCAATTTCTGCTTTTTCGTTTTTGGGAGGAGGGTGATTTAAGACATTCCAATAGGCATGTAATGGTATTCCATTTCAGTTTCAATTTGCATTTCCCTAATGACAGATGACATTGAGCATCTTCTCACATATTTATTTACCATCTGTATACCTTCTTTGGTGAAATATCTACTCAGATCTTTTCCCCATTTTTTAATTAGGTTGTTTTGTTATTATTGATTGAGTTTTGAGAGTTCATTATACAATCTGGATACAAATCATTGACTGGATATGTGATTTGCAAACATTTACTCCAAGTCTATAGTTTGTCTTTTTGTTAACAGTGTCTTTCACAAAGCAAAAGTTTTCAGGGCACCTGGGTGACACAGTTAGTTAAGCAACCGACTCTCGGTTTTAGCTCAGGTCACCATCTTGCAGTTCGTGAGTTGGAGGCCCGCGTTGGGCTCTGCACTGACAGCACAGAGCCTACTTGAGATTCTGTGTCTCCCTCTCTCTCTTCCCCTCCCCCACTCATCCCCCCCCCCCAAATAAATAAACTTAAAAAAAGTTTTCATTATAATGAAGTCCAATTTATTAATTTTCAGATAGGGGTCAACTTCTGGCCAGAATCAGAAGTCAAGGGCTTTATTTTTGAATGCCATTTTTGCTCAGAAAATGCAACCCTGGGAAGCACTGGATTCCTAGTCCCAAAGAGGTCACTGGTCATGACCAAAAGCCTGTTGGGGGCAAGGACGGCTATAGATGTTTCAGGGTAACAGTAGCAAAGAAAAGCCATGCCTAGAGTCTTGTCTGTCAAATAAAGATGATTCAATAGTGATGGAGTAAGGCATTACTAATTTGATCTCCTTTTCAAATAAAATTTGGACAAGAAAGAAGTTTCTATTAATTATATTTACTTTATCATTTAGCCTAAGCTGAAGTTTTTAAAAAAAAATTTTTTTTTAATGTTTATTTATTTTTGAGAGAGACAGAGACAGAATACGAGTAGATTAGGGGCAGGGAGAGAGGGACACACAGAATCCGAAGCAGGCTCCAGGCTCCGAGTGTCAGCACAGAGTCCGACGCGGGGCATGAACTCACGAACTGTGAGATCGTGACTTGACCCGAAGTCGGACGCTCAACCGACTGAGCCACCCAGGCGCCCCAAAGCTGAAGTTTTTTAAAGGCCCAACTTGATTAATTTGATTTTTCCTCTTTCCTCCTACCCTTTCCTTATTTCCTTTTTTTTTTTTTTTTTTTTTTGCAGAGACAGTAATGTAATGAATCACACAGGGAGGAGTATAAATAAAAACTGGATAATTCACAAATGAATCAAGCAGTCTGTGAATATGTAAGAAATGACTAGTTTTTTTTGAGCAAAGCATGTTCCTATGACGTCTTGTTTCAAATATCCCTTCTTCTCTGGAGGACTTTGTAGTCCTTTTGCTACTAATAGCCTTCATAGTCAAGAAGCAATTCTGCTTCGACAGTCAATCACTCCGTTTCACAAATATAAAACTCACAAAATATTTTTTTACACCGACTTATGTGCTTTAGTTAGATTTTGCCATCCTATCAATAATATTTCTTAGTGAGTTACTAGAAAAGACTTTTTTCCAGAGGGCAGAAAAAGCAGTAAGTCCAAATGTGATCTTTTGGGTCTAAATTGAATTTAAATCCAAAACAATAAAATGATTTTTTTAAGTTAGTAGAATACAGTATCTTTAAAGGTAAAATCTGACATTTATATCCTATACTGCTACAGTATTTTGAAATAACGGGCATTCCACTGAAAGATGAAACTGGTAAATATTTATAATTTAGTCTGACAACTCAAGACTCAAGATTCAAAAAAACAGGAAATGAGGAAATATAAAACTAAAGAGGAGTGTCTGGATGGCTCAGTCAGTTAAACATCCAACTCTTGATTTCCGCTCCAGTCATGATCTCACAGGCCCTGGGATCAGGCCCCACATTAGCCTCAGCTCTCACAGTGCAGAGCCTGCTTGGGATTCCCTCTCTTTTCCTCTCTACCCCTCCCTCACTTGTGCACATATGTGCTCTCTCTCTCTCTCAAAATAAATAAAAATAAACTTAAAAAAAACTAAAGAGTTATTATTACTTTTTTAGGTGTAATAATAATTGGTATTGTGGCACCTGGCTGGCTCAGTCAGTAGAGCATGCAACTCTTGATCTCAGGGTCATGAGTTCAAGCCTCACATTGGGCATAGAGTTTACTTAAAAAAATTTCTTTTAATAATTAGTATTTTTTAACTCCTATCTCTTTGAAATACATACTAACATGTTCATGGATGAAATTATATGACGTCTGGATTTGCTTTAAAATAATAAACTGGGGGTGGGGTGCCTGGGTTGCTCAATTGGTTAAGTGACCGACTCCTGGTTTTGGTTCAGGTCATGATCTCACGGTTTGTGAATTCGAGCCCCATGTTGGGCTCCACACTGTCAGTGTGGAGCCTGCTTGGGATTCTCTCTCTCTCTCTCTCTCTCTCTCTCTCTCAAAATAAATAAATAAACTTTAAAAATAATAATAAACCGGGGGTGAGGAAGGGAAGCTGATAATCATGAAATAATGTTGGCCATCAGTTGATCATTCTTGAAGCTGAGTAATAGGCACATGAAGTTCATTTTAGTATTCTGCTGACTTTCACAGATGATTGAAATTTTCCATACTGAAAAACATTTTAAAACAGCAACAAAAGCAAAGGAAGTATGGTGGGGAAGTATGGTACTGGTATCATTATTTACCAACAAAATTGTATTCTGACCAGAAAAGATCATTAAAATAAACTAAGCCATTCATTCCTAAGCAAAAAAGGTCAGTGGGAAGGTGAGACTTTGAACCAGTCAATTCCTACCTATATTGTCAAAATATTAAGATATATCAAATAAAATATTCCATTCATACTCATTACCACCTGTCTCAAAACATGTTTCACACCAACCATTAGTCCCATGGAAAGTTATTAGCTATTATATGAAAAAGCAATTTCACCATCATAAGGTGACAGACACAGAATTAAAGCCAATTTTACTAAAGCACTTTCCAAAAAGTTAACATGATCTTGAAAAGTTAGAGCAAAGTTGGAAAACTCACATTTCCTGATGTCAAAACTACTACAAAGCTACAGTGATTGAAACAATGTGGAACTGGCATAAGAACAGACCTATAGATCTACAGAAAAGAACTGAGAGTCCATAAATACATCCCTGCATCAATGGTCAATTGATTTTTGACAAGGGAGCCTAGACCATTCTATGAGAAAGAATCATTTTTTTATTAAGCAGTGCTGAGGCAATGGGATATACACATTCAAAAGAATAAATGTGGACCCCTAACTCACATCATATATAAAAATGAATTCAAATGGATCAATGGCATAAATATAAGAGCTAAAACCATAAAACTCTTAGAAGAAAACATAGAATTTATGACCTCAGATTTGGGAACAGATTCTGAAATACAACACCAAAAGCATGAGTAACAAAAGAAAAAAAAAATTGGACTTCATGAAAATTTTAAATTTTGAGGACCAAAGGACATTATAAAAAAGTGAAAGGCAACCTAGAGGACAGAAGATATTTATAAATCATGTATCTGATAAGAGTCTAGTATGCAGAATATACAAAGAGCTGTTACAATAAAAAGACAAACAACACAATTTAAAAAATTAGTAAAGGGCTTGAATAGACATTTCTCCAAAAAAGATATGAAAATGACAAGTATATCAAATGATGGCCAACACTATTAGTCATCAGGGAAATACACATCCAAACCACAAAGAGATATATCTTCATGCATGTGAGGCTAGCTATAATTTTAAAAGTGGAAAATCACAAGCATTGGTGAGGATGTAGAGAAATTAGAGACACCTCATAAATTACCGGTGGGAATATGAACTGGTGCCACCACTATGGAAAACGGTTTCTGAGTTTCTTAAAAAGTCACACAGAGTCACCATATCCAGCATTTCCATTCCTGGGTATATACCCCCAGAAAAATAAAAACATGTGCAAACAAAAACTTGTACACAAATGTTCACATCAGCATTTTTCATAACCACCAAAAAGTAGAAACAGTTCAAATGTCCATCAACTGATGAATGATGAACAAAATATGGTGTATCCCTATAATAGAATATGATTCAGCCAAAAAACATTCAGTACCAATACCTGCTATAACACATATGAACCTTGAAAATATATGTTAAATGAAAGAAACCAGACACAAAGAGATTATGTATCGTATGACTTCATTTATATGAAATTTCCAGGATAGGCAAATCCATAGGGATAGAAAGTGTGTTAGTGATTGCCAGTAGCTAGGGAGGGAGGGAGGAAGGAGCAGTGATTGCTAATGGACATGAAGTAGTGAGAATGTTCTGGAATTAGAGAGTGGTAATGGTTGCACAACTTTGTGAATATACTAAAAATATACTTTAAAAGGATGAATGTTACAATATGTGAAATATATCTCAACAAAAAATAAAAAGAATCCTGAGTATGAGAACCAAAGACAATGTCAAAGAAGTGACAGCCCCCTAAGGCAACTTCATAATTTCTGAAAAAAATTCCCTCTAAATGCTGACTTTGATCCTTAGACCAGGGATCCCCATTGGTTTTAGGTATAAAGCATGGTATCTACTATAGCAGAAAAACTCTTATATTTAGCCAGATTAAAATGAGCATTACTCTAGGTAGGCCCAATACTAGTTTAAATCTTTTTTCTTTAATTTTCTTAATGTTTTATTTACTTTTAGGAGAGAGAGAGAGAAAGAGAGAGCAAATGGGGGGAAGGGCAGAGACAGGGAGACACAGAATCCAAAGCAGGCTCTTGGCTCTGAGCTGTCTGCCCAGAGCCCGATGTGGGGCTTGAACTCAGAAACCGTGTGATCATGACCTGAGTAGATGTTGGTCACTTAACCAACTGAACCACCCAGGTGCCCCTAAAAAAATTTTTTATTGTAAACTCTACAAAATGCTCAGCTTAGATTCTGTAAGTCAGAAGAAGCCTAACCAGTCACAAGAAAATAGCCCATAGGCACTGAAAACAAAAAATTAGAACAAAAAAAAAAGTTAATAAAGACAGAGGGAAGAAACCAATCTAACAATTTTTTCAGATTCCAAAAATCATATGCATAAGCTTCTCTTATCAAAATAACAGTCTTATATTTTATAAAATACAGAATATTCAGTGAATTCTATGATAAAAGAATCAACAATTCACGTCTTCTTTTCATTTCTAATGTATATGTTATGTCATATTAATTAATTAGTCATCTGATTTACACTCCAAAAATCAAGGAGAGGCTCTGTTATTCCTGCCCAGGCCAAAACTAAATGGGTTGAAATAATATGCCAGAGATCACATCTTTATTTTCATACCTTCCTGCTTTGAATGAATGTCCAGAAGAAAACAACTCTATCAACTGTTATTACTAAAACTATCAATTAATCAGTAAAGACAGAAAAAAAATATTCAAATCTTTAAACAAACTTCCAAAAGTGGACTTTGTTGATAGACATAATTAAATTAAGGCCCGCCTAATAATTTTTTTTTTTCCATCTCCTAGTCTGGTGAATTAAGTCTTATATCCAGCAGAGGGTGCTAGAGGAACATCAACGTGCTGTTCACAAAAAAAATTTTTTTTCCGATACTGTCTAAGAGAACCAGTATAATCACGCACTGTCTCATTAGTATCCAGTCCTAACATACTCTACAAAGCAAGGGCAAAAGTGGTAATGGGATTCAGGTTAAAATACAAAAATCAACACAAATTCATACATACCACAGGTCAATTTAAGCATACACAGGTTTGCCTATAATACAAGTACTGCACTATCCTATGTTTGTTCCTTAACACTACGAACAAGAGTTCTTTATCTAACACAACATGAGCACGTATTTTATCATGTATTAGCTGATTTTTGTGACCTCTCCTACTGCAATATACTGCCAAGAGATCTTTATTTCAATAAATACTATATATCCATCATAACTATTTCATTATTTTATGATTTACATCTCATTCAATCGTGTTCAGCCCAATTAGATAATCTACTTCACTTTTAAAAAGTGAGTGTTTGTTGTTTGAAGAAGGTAGTTTAGAGAAGGATGTCTCTGGCTCAATCCCTTGGTACATGTTATTTTATCATAACACAGGGTATAAGCCGCCAGCTCCAATTCAGCAGCAGAACTAACCAAACATTTCCAGACCACATTTGCTCTCTGCACCACATCTGTTCCTGTGGCTTCCATGAGCCTGTTTCAAAAGTTTCACAAAAGTTATGAAAACGTGCACGTACACTGCTGAAAGACTGAGCAAAAACACCCGCTCCTACTACATGATTTTCTCCTCAAATAGAATATAAGCAGCTCAGAGGGTAGCAGTGAACTTAAAGGAATTAGTCAAGCAGCAAAGCTCTGATACATCAAATTTAGCTCACTAAAATGAACAAGACAACTAGGGGAGGAAATGTCACAAAAAAAAAAAAAAAATGCATACTAGGGATTTCTCAGTAGTACATTACACAGCACCGTTTCCAAAACAGTTGCACAAAGTTTACCCCAGAATGTCAACAGCTGTACAAATAGAAAGTGGCTGTTTATTGAACTCTTTTTCCAGATTTTATCACCTGGTATTTCTCACTAATGGACACTTTCACAGTAACCAATAGAGTAATAATCCATCTTCAAGAAGATAATTCTAAGGAACTGAATCATCATAGACTGATTAGTCATTATTTTAGTGGTAAG
Organism: Neofelis nebulosa; assembly: GCF_028018385.1. Lineage (NCBI taxonomy): Eukaryota > Metazoa > Chordata > Mammalia > Carnivora > Felidae > Neofelis > Neofelis nebulosa. The sequence continues at coordinate 54,137,191 of NC_080793.1, forward strand.
TGTATTTTGTTACATTTTAGTGACTGCAAATAATTTTTTATACGTGTGCAAACAATTAACTGCAATACTTATTCCTACCTGGGGTGGAGGGGAAGTAGTTACTGTACTTTGAGAATTTTTTTTTGAGAGAGAGAGAGAATATGTGTGTGCCCATGAGCATGCATGAGCGGGGAAGGGGCAGAGAGGGAGAGAGAAAATGTAAGGCACGCTCCATGCCAGGCGCAAGTCCCACGGTGGATCTCACAACAATGAGATCAGACCTGAGCTGGACACTTAACTGACTGAGCCACCTAGACGCCCCTGTACTTTGAGGCTTTAAAGTGAAGATCCCAAAGTATTTTTTATTATCAGAAACAAAAATCTTAAAGGGTCAAAGTCTCTAAGTATTTGACAAGTATTTGAACAACAGAAGCCCCACAATACCATATCACTTAAACTGAGTCAAATATTAAAGGACTGTAACAAAGAAAATCTGTGAGTCCTTTGCTATTTATTATCCACCTGGCTGTCTGAATCAGTAGACATGCGACTCTTGATCTTGGGATCATGAGTTCGATCGAGTTCATTTAATCTAATTAATTAAATCCAATTTAATTTAAAAATAAACATAAATAGGAGTGCCTGGGTGGCTCAGTTGGTTAAGCATCCAACTTTGGCTCAGGTCACAATCTCGCGGTTCATGGGTTCAAGCCCCACATCAGGCTCTGTGCTGACAGTGCAGAGCCTGCTTGAGCATCTCTCTTCCCCTCTGTCTCTGCCCCTACCCACTCATGCTTTCTCTCTCTCTCAAAATAAATAAACTTAAAAGTAAATAAATACATACATACACACAAAAAAATATAAATAAAATCACACAGCAGTTTCAAGAAATAGGCGAATGTACAAACATTCAGAGCCCTCCATGCCCATCATCTCAACTGTGGTTCACTGTGCAGTTTTAGGAGAGGAAACACGAAGCTAGTCACTGAGGGCAGCAACAGTCAGAGCCTTAACAGTTTCAGAACAGACACAGGAAAGCAACCTGATGACTACAAGAATCAACTGGAAAATACAGCAGCACATTTTTATTCACCAGGAGTGAATAATGAAGTCTATCATTCAGACTGTAAAACAGCTTAATGGAAAAAAAGAGCTTTTATTACTTTTACATATAATAAAAGAAACCACAAAAAATGAAAATAGGAAATTTCAGGGACAGAATTGACACAACACAAATTCTGGTCATAAATTAATTTAGCATCTCTAAAAATCACCTTTACCTTTCCTGGTAACAAAAACTGCAGTATTCAACAAATTTTTTATAAACTCCCAATTTTAAAGTCCATTATGCACATAAAAACAAAAATATGTAATACTTCTAAGCACAATTACATAACCCAGGTGATTTCATCACTTACCTACTTTATAATTAGTAATGAACAGGGGCACCTGGGTGGCGCAGTCGGTTGGGCGTCCGACTTCAGCCAGGTCACGATCTCGCAGTCCGTGAGTTCGAGCCCCGCGTCAGGCTCTGGGCTGATGGCTCAGAGCCTGGAGCCTGTTTCCGATTCTGTGTCTCCCTCTCTCTCTGCCCCTCCCCCTTTCATGCTCTGTCTCTCTCTGTCCCAAAAATAAATAAATGTTGAAAAAAAAAATTTAAAAAAAAAAAAAAAAAAAAAAAAATAAAAAAATAATTAGTAATGAACACAAATAGGTGTTTACAAATAAAGGCATCCCATGATGCCTTTAAAAAGTGAAATCAGATAAGGTTGGCTTCACGGACAACAGGAAATGTGAGGTACATTTTTTGTTACCTTTTTCACTTGAGTATAGTACACATACAGAGAAAAAAGCTACTCTACCCTGCTTTCTGTTACTATGACACAGAATATGACTGACAGAAGCAATTCAGAATTTATTTGCAGGCTGTTCTCACTCCACTGTAATCTTCGCAAGACTCCTCAGTCCTCTCGCTATTAGGTTTGCATCTTCTCTTTTCTCTTTTCTTATTGAGTTAAGTTTATTTCCCATGATAAAAAAAAAAAAAAAGGCTCCCCTAGTTGTAAAGAGGTTTATAAAAGCCACAGATATTTCTTTTTCCAGTTCACTTTTCCCTTGGTTCTGTGGTATCCAGCACCACATTTATAAAATTGGATTGGGAGTTTGCTTTCTTTTTTTAAATCTCAGAAACCACTGATCCGTGTTAAGATGATTAAGCCACACCGTGGTATATAGTTTATAAGATTTTTTAATACAAATTATGTTTATATATATATATATATAAACTGCTTTGATCCAAGCATGTTAAGAAATTACCGTTTTATGAAATACAACTGTTAGAAAACTTCACTGAAATTTAAAACACCGATTAGGCTACACATCTGTTGTATTAGTTGCTTTAATGTAATACTATTAACGTTAGATAATACGTTCTATTAAATTAAAATGTTAACAATTTCCCTCTGTATTAACATTATTGTCTCATTTATTTTTATATTAATCCTCATATTTCATGTATCTTATAGTAATCCTTTTTTAAAAAAATACCACTGACAATTACTTAAGTCCCTAGAATTACTAATAGTTAATGTCTCCACAATTGAATATAAAAGTAGCATAAAATGCTCTCTAGAAATTTAACTTTTCCTTCACTATGTCACCATCTGGCCAAAAGCCAAGACAAGATATATTCACTTAAATATAAAGCAAAAAAAAAATTTTAAGTTTATTTATTTTGAGACAGGGAGAGAGTGAGAGACCAAGAACGTGCACACACGGGGGAGGGGCAGAGAAAAGGAGAGATAGAATCCCAAGCAGGCTCTGTGCCATCAGCGCAGAGCCAGATGCGGTTTCAAACTCACAAACTATGAGATCATGACCTGAGCCAACATCAAGAGTCGGACGCGTGACCAACTGAGCCACCCAGGTGCCCATATAAAGCAAAATTTTTTTAATTTAAAATTTGAAATGTTTAGGGGCGCCTGGGTGGCTCAGTCGGTTGAGCGTCCGACTTCGGCTCAGGTCACGATCTCGCGGTCCGTGCGTTGGAGCCCCGTGTCGGGCTCTGAGCTGATGGCCCAGAGCCTGGAGCCTGCTTCCGATTCTGTGTCTCCCTCTCTCTCTGCCCCTCCCCCGTTCATGCTCTGTCTCTCTCTGTCTCAAAAATAAATAAACGTTAAAAAAAAATTTTTTTTAAATAATAAAAAAATAAAATAAAATTTTAAATGTTTAAATATAAAGAATTGTAGATGAGTCAGGGGAATATATTGTCCACTTATAAAATTCTTATAAACAGAATAAAAATTGAGACTATCTGGACTACGCTTCAAAGCTTCAAATTCTCCAAAAGCAGAGACCTAGTTATTACCAAAAGTAATTACAGGGTAGCTAAGGAAAACCATAAAGTAAAACTACGCTAAAACAATTTTATGTCTACAACATCAATCAATAAAAGAAGGAACTGGGGCAAGTTATTTTACAAGGAAAAGTCAATACTGAGTTATCCAAAAACAAATCCTAAAGTTTAGGCATTAGACATTCCCTCAATTCAGTCAAAACTGGCTTTATAAGAATTTTATCAACAACAACAAAACAAAACAAAACACACAAACAAAAAAGACAGAAATCACTGTTATGTAGTATTTCTTCACACCTGTAAGGCAATTAAAATATTTTCAGTGATGATCATAGGGTTTTATAACATCCTAAAGTGACTTTTTTTTTTTTAAAGTTTACTCATTTAAGTAAGCTCTACACCCAGTGTGGGGCTCAAACTCACAAGCCCGAGAGCAAAAGTCATACGCTCTTCTGAGATCAAGAGCCAGCCAGGCACCTCCTAAAGTGACTTCTAAATAAGGTGTTGTTTTTTTTTTTTAATTCTAAGCATATTCAGACTTTTAATAGGCCATCCATAAGCCACACAATATTTTTAAATGATAATTAAAATACGATGTTTTATTCCCGAATTCATTGGCCTGAAAAAAATGTTCATCACAAGTGATAAATAGGCTAAAAATATTATTTAGAATATAATCTGATTTTTTATTTGTTCTCTAACTTTACATAAAATTAGACCATGGGTGAGTAATTTTATCTTTGCCACGTTCACATGTGGCATCATCATTGAGAGTTCCTATACACCCCACACCAAGTTTCCCTTATTATTAACATCTGACATTTGTATGGTATGAATAACCCATTAAAATGGACAATGAATCTTAATAGATTTCTCTAATAACATACAAATGGCCAACAAGCACATGAAGTAGTATTCAATATCATTAGTCATTAGAGAAATGCAAACCAAGACCAAAATAACATTCTATGACGCACCACCCAGCGTGGCTTTCGTCAAAAAGACTGATGATAACAAGTACTGGTGAGGATCTGGAGAAACTGGAACCCTCATACATTGCTGGTGGAACGCAAAATGGTGCCACCACTGTGCAAAACAGTGCGACAGTCCTCAAAAAATAGAATACAGAGTTACCACATGACCCAGCAACTCCACTCCTAGGTATGTATCCAAGAAAACTGAAAACATGTTCACACAAAAACCTGTACACAAATATCCATAGAGGCATTATTCATAATACTAAAAAGTGAAAACAACACAAATGCCTATCAACTGAGAAATGTATACACAAAATGTGGTATATAATACGATGGAATATTATTCAGTAATAAAAAGGAATGAAGTACTGATACATGATACAACATGGATGAATTGTGGAAACGTCATGCTAAGCGAAGAAGGGCAATCACTTAAGACCACGTATTGCATGATGACATTCATAGGAAATGCTCAGAATTGGCAAGTCTATAGAGATAGAAAGCAGAGTAGCAGTTGCTTAGGGCTGAGAGAAATGGGTTTTTTTCCTGAGTGGTAAAAATGTTCCTTTATTTATTTAGTTTTTTTCTTTGAGAGAGAGAGAGAGAGAGAGACAGAGAGAATCTCAAGCAGACTCCACAATCAGCATGGAGACCAACATGGGGCTTGATCCCACGATCCTGGGATCATGACCTGAGCTGAAATCAAGAGTCGGATGCTTGATGGGTGAATCTCAATAAAGATTTTTTAAATACCATCAGCATTAGAAGTTTAACGTCCAGACACTCATCTCCACCTCAAGTAGCCAAACAACTACTCCTTCCTAACCACCATACACACTTGAGGTTTATCATCTGAAGGATGTGAATCTGAACCAGAGGCTGGACATAGGAATACACAGAGAGGGGGTGTGGAGGGGAGTACACAAGACTGAAACCAGGGGAAAGTCTGTGTGCTGAACGGTATGGTATGTGAATTCTCCCTCCATGTCCTTCTTCCATTTTATAACCACCACAGAGCAAACTAGCAGAGCACTCTGCAGAAACTGTAACAACACAGAGAGAAGACCTATAACATTCAAAGTTTCACAATGCAATACTTCCCAAAATTCCTTACCATCCCCCATACTTCTACTGCACTGCCTACTCAAAATCTCCCCATGGATGTCTACCAGGCATGCTTATCTAACATACCTAAAAGCAAAATCCTGACCACTCCCAAATCTACACCACTTGCATTCTTTGCCAGTTGAGTAAATGGCAATGCCATTCACTTGTTTGCACATGCCAGAATCTTTGGCATTCTCCTTTGCTCCCTCTTTTCTCACAAGCCAGATGCAATTAATTGGCAAATTCTATTGGTTCCATCATCCAAAATACATACAAATCCAACCCCCTCCTCTATGCTATATATCTCATCTAGGTGACTCTAATAGTGTCCTAAGTGGTCTCTTACAAGCTATTTTCCAAAGAGTATAAAGAATGATGCTTTTCAAACAAATCTGAGGAAGCATATCAAGCCTCTGCTCAAAACCTTCCAATGGCTTTCATTTCACTCAGACAAAAGCCAAAGTTCTTACAATGAGTTACAGAAGACTGTCAAGGCTAGAAAATCTGCCTACCTTTCTATATCTCCTACTAGCTTCCCCATGTCAGTCCCAATGGCCTACTTGCTATTCTTCAAACACTCCAAGCACACTCACATCTCAAGGCCTTTGTACTTCCTTCTACCTCAAATGCTCTTCCTCCAGGTATCTACATGGCTGTCCCTTTAGGTCTCTACTCAAACACCATCTTATCAAGTCAGCCTTCCATGAACACTACCCTAAAAGGGTAACCATCCTGTCCCATCACTCATTACTTCTCCTAGTCTGATTTATTACTCTCCACAGGGCTTATCATGTTTTGTTTCATTTAATGTGTGATTCTCCCTGACTAGAGTGTTAGTTCAAGAGGGAAGAGACTTTGTTTTGCTCACTGCTATGCCTCAAGCACCCTAGTGTGCCTAAAACTCCCTATAAATACTGAATAAACAAATGAATACAGTACTCATGGGAACAGGATGCTATAAAAACGGTACAGAAAGGGGTGCCTGGGTGGCTCAGTCGGTTGAGCGTCTGACTTCAGCTCGGGTCTTGATCTCGTTGTTTGTGAGTTCGAGCCCTGCGTCGGGTTCTGTGCTGACAGCTCAGAGCCTGGAGCCTGCTTCAGATTCTGTGTCTCCTTCCCTCTCTGCCCATCCCCTGCTTGTGCTCTGTCTCTGTGTCTCAAAAATAAATAAATGTAAGAAAAAAAAATTTTAAGTGGTACAGAGAACCAGAGCTCTCAGAAATTAAAAATAAAAAGGAAAATATTCAATTAGAAGATTAGAAAGTAAAGTCAAGTAAATCTCCCAAGAAGCCACAATAAGTAAAAAACAAAGAGAAAGACAACAGAAGGTTAAAAAAAAAAAAAAAGTAAAACATCAATCCAGTTGGTCTAACATTTGAATAATAAAAGCCTGAGAAAGAACAAAAACAAAACAAAACAAAAAAACCCTGAGGAAAAAATCATGAAGAAATAACACAAGAGAATTCCTCAAAATGAAGGACATGAGTTTCCTAACTAAAATGCTCACCGTGCCCCTGCCCCTACCTGCACTGAATAAAAAAGATCTATACTAAGAAACATTGTTTACGTTTGATGTTCTGCAACTGCAGAGTCAGTGGGAACCCTATGCCACAAATAATTTGGAGTCTTTACAAATACAAGGAACAAACAAAACTATAGATGGAGAATCTATAGATTCAAGGAGATTCATGGGGCGCCTGGGTGGCTCAGTTGGTTAAGCAACTGACTTCAGCTCAGGTCATGATCTCACAGTTCGTGGGTCCGAGCCCTGCGTCGGGCTCTGTGCTGACAGCTCAGAGCCTGGAGCCTGTTTCAGATTCTGTGTCTCCCTCTCTCTCTGCCCCTCCCCAGCTCACACTCTGTCTCTCTTTCACTCTCTCTCAAAAATAAATAAACATTAAAAAAATTTTTAATTAAAAAAAAAAGGAGATTCACAAAACATATCAACCAATTGTAATGTATAGACCTAATTGGAACTCTGACTTAAACCCCAATCTTACACACGTTTTTGCTGTTTATGAAGCAATTTGAAGTCCGAATAATGCCTGGATATTTGACTGAATTAAGTAATCACTGTCAATTCAGGTTTGATGTTGATAATGTGGCTGTAAATAAAGACACTTTATTTCTTAGTCACAATGAAATACTTATGGTTAAAATAATCTGATGCCTGGGATTCATTTCACTATAATATAGAAGGGGGGAAAGTGACTGGGGGTATAAATGATATCATATTGGCCATATATAAATCATTGTTGAAGCCAGTGATTGGTACATGAGGTTCATTATACTATTCTGTTCATCTTTAAAAATCTGTTTAAAGCTTTCCATGTAAAACAATGTTTGAAAAAAACAGAGGACCAAGAAAACTTACAGAGACGATGAGAATGAGCAAAGGATCACCGACAAATGGACCTCCTTCAAGGCTTTATACCTTTACACTCCCACCGGCAAGGTAAAGGAAGTTTTAAAATCACCCTCGCCAACACTGGGTGCTTTCTTTTTCTTTAATCTTAGCATAATGAGTGTTATAGCCTTTCTTACATCATGGTGAGATTAAGTATTTTTCATGTGTTTGTTGTCCATACGAACATCTTTCACATCTTCTTTGATGTCCTTGGTAGATTTTTCTTTTCAGAAAGGTTTTCTCCTTTTTCTCATCAGATAGTGTGGGATTTACATAGAGAGATACAGAGATAGAGTTTTATTTACCCTTTCCTATAAATATTTTTCTCATTTGTTTGCCTTTTTACTTTATTTGAAGTGGAGAATTTACTTATACGGTAAAATGCTGGATTGCGAACAACTCGTTCTGCGAGTGTTCCGCAAGATTGGCAAACATTTTAATAAATTTTAACCTGATAAATGAGCGATGTCTTGCAATACAAGTAGTACTTGATGCCGAGACTCACATGATCACAACTAAGCCAATGGTTCTTCTCTCTCTTTCTCTCTCTCTCTCTCTCTCTCTCTCTCTCTCTTTCTGTCATTCACTGCAGGATTGTGGGTGATCTCCCATGTTCAGATGCCTGATCTCAGGCCGCGGTGTTTGGCAGAAATCAATGATTTTTCAGAACATTGGCAGGTGTGTCCACAACTGGCACTAGAGTATGTTTTGTCACTTCAGAGCACCTATGGACCGCCCTTTCCTTTTCCATTCAAGAGTAAGCTTAGGAATGCTTTGCTTGGTTCTAGGTCAGGCTGCCTGCAGATATAGACCCTTTCCTCTGCTGCCTTATTGCCAGTTACATTCAATACAGTCTATGACAAGAGTTTATTATATTAATACTATACTGAAGTCAACATCCGTGCGAGCACATACAAGGGCCCCCATGCAGACAAAGATTCCACTGAGCCAACAGACAGCAGTGATTCCATTAGTGATAGTGAAAGTTGTCCTACACAAAAACCCTTCTCTCTCTTATCTCCCTCACACCAGCCATGAAGGTTTTCAAAGTTAAGTGTAGGTTTATTTTTCTTCATATTTTCTCTGTTATTTTGTATTATATTACAGTATTGTAATCATTTTTATATGAATATATTTGGGCTGTGGAATAAATCATCTGAGTTTCCATTATTTCCTATAGGGAAATTCGCTTTGACATAGAAGTGCTTCGGATTACAAGCATGTTTCCAGAACAAATTATGCTCACAAACCAAGGTATTACTGTATATTACTTTAATTTTTTATAATCACAGCTATAAGTCCGCTTCTTTATGATTTTGTTCCTCTGCTTTTACGATTACTAGTAAGCCATACTGCACTCAGAGAGCAAAAAGACTTAAATTTTCTTCTTAGTTTATCAGTTTTTAATGTTTTACTCTTTTTTAATCCAACTGGAACTTATTTTAGAATATAATGTAAGATGGGAATCTAACTATATTTTGTCCCAAAGAGTTAACCAATTGTTTCAACATGACTCACTGAATAATCTTTCCTATCCTCACTGATTTAAGATACTAGATTTTATATATATTCAACAAGTCCACTACCAGCCTTTCAATTCTATGCCATTAGTCTGCTCTTAGAGTTACCGTACTTTTTAGCCACTCAACAATCTCTTTTCCCCTTCTTTTGGTACTGGACCCTAATTTTCTTTATACAAATTTCTTTTTGGGGCTTTAATTTTTTTGAATGTTTTTAAGGTTTACTTATTTTTTTGAGAGAGAGAGAGTGCCAGCAGGAGAGGGCAGAGAGAGAAGGAGTCACCAATCAAGCAGGCTCCAGGCTCTGAGGTCAGCACAGAGTCCAACACAGGACTTGAACTCGTGAACTGCAAGATCATGACCTGAGCCGAATTCAATGCTTAACCAACTAGGTGCTCTTTGGGCTTTAATTTTTTTTTTTAATTTATTTATTTTGAGGGAGAGAGAGAGAGAGAGGGAGAGAGAGAGGTCCAAGTGCGGGGAGGGGCAGAGAGCGGGGAGAGAGAGAGAGAAAATCCCAAGCAGGCTCTGCAATATCAATGCAGAGCCCAACACAGGGCTCAAACCCACGAACTACAAGATCATGACCTGAGCCAAAATCAAGAGTCGGACACTTAACCGATTGAGTCACTCAGGCGCCCCTGGGCTTTATTTTTAGTAGAACTGAGAAAGATTTATTTGGGGCAAACTACCTCTTCCAGTCAAATATTTTCTCTCTGGGACTTGAATCCTAAATAAAAGTACAAAACGAATGATACCAAATTGTTATTGATAAATAAAATAAAAATTATGGATACTAATTCATCTCAATTTCATCCATCATTTCTATTCCCAAGCCTTCTGGAGATGCTCTGGGATTCATTTCTGAGCCTAATTCCCCAGGTTTCATCCTGATTCTGCAAATATGATTCCCATATTCTTCACTGAATTCCCTATTTAAGCTAACCAAAGTTGGTTTCTATTGCATACAACCAAATAACCACAAGCAATACAATACTAAAGCTTTACAATGCATATTAACTTCTGAAATAGTAAGCCCCCGCTCATTACCCTTATCAAAATGTTTTAGAGACTCTCGGGTAGCTCTTTAGTCTTCAGCATGAATTTCTGAATCTATCTTCCCCAAATAATTCCACTGAATTTTTTTATTGGAACTGTTTTACCCCATAATATAACCTAGGGAGGATACATATCAGTATAGGGTTGAGTGTTCCCAAAATGTCTCACCATTTTCTTTGAAGACTCTCAGTTACTTTTTGTAACTTTTAAGTGTTTGTAGTTGATTATATTCTTATTTTTGTCGCTGTGAAGAAAACTTTTTAAATATTTTAAATATATTATTCTCTGATTATTGCTGCTGTATAAGAATGTATATATAATTATTACATATTATTTTCTTTCTGGCCTCCTTACTGAATGTTCTTACTAGTATTAATATTTTTAAAGTTGATTTTCTTGATTATTTAGAGTATAACTGTATCATCTGAAAATAATAAGAGTCACACCTCCTTCTTTCCCACAATAATAATTCTTATTGCTCTTCTTCCATCATATACTTCTTTGGCTAAAATTTCCAGAACAATGTTAAATGACAGCAGTGAGTTTAACCAGAGCATCTCTAGCATTTTATCATTGAATTCTCTTCATAAATGTTTATTTACCTAATGACAATTATAAATTATGTTTAAAACAAAACTTCTTTATGTATTGAAATAGTTCATTTCCCACAAAAGGAAATTTTAAAAAGAAGAATGAACAAATAGATTTCTCTCAAAATTAATTAAATTGATCATCAGTATCATTCTCTCATAAAAATCACATTTTTAATTTGTAAATTGATGCTTCTTTCCCATTTAAAGTCTTACCCACAAAACCATACAGCTAGTATAGGATTCAAACTACAAAATTAGAATTTAATATTATGTGTGCAAAAACCTTTCCTGTGTTGCTTCCTCAACCTTACAGTTTAAACAATTACCCTCACATTTTCCAAATATTCCATGAGAATTGTTAAAAATGGATAGATTTTAAAAATTAGGAGAAAAATATAATTTACTCAGACACAATGTTTTCAAAGAATCCAAATATTCAATATAAATAAATGCTGAAAAAATTAGTTTTATATTTTATTACAGAGTAAAACCTTCTCTGGCCTTAAATTACTGACTGGATAACATATATATGTTTGGGGTTTTTTTAATTTTTATTTTAGACAGAGAGAGAGAGTGTGAGCAGGGGAGCAGGGCAGGGGGAGAGAGAGAAAATCTTAAGCAGCCTCCATGGCTCAGCACAGAGCCTGACTCAGGGCTTGATTCCATGACCCTCAGATCATGACCTCAGCTAAAATCAAGAGTCGGACACCCTATCAACTGAGCTACCCAGGTGCCCCAACATATATACGTTTTAAAAGAATCAGAAAAATATACCTCAAACTCTTTCCTAAGACGTTCTTCTCGTTGAGTGCTAAATTCAAGCTCACTCGTTTGTTGCCGTAAAAGGTCAGAGCAGTCCATGTGTTCAGCTTCTAATTTCTCTACCTTCTTGTGCATATTTTGCACAGCATTATCTTGCTCCTGGAAAATAATTCATTTAAGTTTATAAGCCAACAATGACAAAAATTTATTTTAAATTTTTTTTTCAACGTTTTTAATTTATTTTTGGGACAGAGAGAGACAGAGCATGAACGCGGGAGGGGCAGAGAGAGAGGGAGACACAGAATCGGAAACAGGCTCCAGGCTCCGAGCCATCGCCCGACGCGGGGCTCCAACTCACGGACCGCGAGATCGTGACCTGGCTGAAGTCGGACGCTTAACCGACTGCGCCACCCAGGCGCCCCCAAAAATTTATTTTATAGAAGACCACGAGTAACTAAATCTGTGCTTCAACCACAATAGGTTAATTTACACAGTAGACCCTTGAACAACATGAGGGTTAGGGACACTGACCCATGCACGGTCAAAAAAAATAATTAATTAATTAATTTTTGACTCTGCAAAAATTTAACTACCAATAGCCTGCTGTTGACTGTAGTCTACTGTAGCCTTACTGATAACACAAATAGTATACTGCCCATATTTTGTATGTTACATGTATTAGATACTGTGTTCTTAAAATGCCTAACTTTTTAATTTTTTCAGTATCTCTAAGCAACACGGTTCATCTCTAAGTTTTTTTCAAATTGTCCAAAAGCTCCAAAAAATTTTCCAACATATTGAAAAGAATCCACATGTGAGTGGACCCATGCAGTTCAAACCCATGTTGTTCAAGGGTCTTATAGACACTTGCCCTTATAGGCAAGAGGGGTCTAGATATTCCAGTGATGTTTCAGAATATACACGTGTTCAAAACACACTACTGGAATTTTAACATTTTAAAAATCTGATTAATACATGTTATAGTTGAAAATGTGTACAGCTCTCTATAATGTTATGCTAGTTCAATTGACTTCTGAGGCTATTTACATAATGCTGTAGTCCAACAGCCATATGCAATGTTTTCCCTCTCATTAAAATTTTAAAATATTTTGGGGGCGCCTGGGTGGCGCAGTCGGTTAAGCCTCCGACTTCAGCCAGGTCACGATCTCGCGGTCCGTGAGTTCGAGCCCCGCATCGGGCTCTGGGCTGATGGCTCGGAGCCTGGAGCCTGTTTCCGATTCTGTGTCTCCCTCTCTCTCTGCCCCTCCCCCGTTCATGCTCTGTCTCTCTCTGTCCCAAAAATAAATAAAAAACGTTGAAAAAAAAAATTTTTTTAAATAAAAATAAAAAAAAAATTTTTTTAAATATTTTGTAATACAAATGTACATTGCCCTTTTGTGTGATAAGAAATGATTAGCCTGAATGCCTAATAATGACCCTGGAGAGATTTTTATGTGAGCTCATGGTACTTTAACTATGGTTATAGCTCTTAAAGTTGCATCCACTAGGTGGCTGTGTTTCATTTCCTTCAGCTTTCAAGTTTTCAACTCTTTGTTGTATTATTGAAAGAACGATAACATCAGGTAGTCTTCTACTTAAATCTCTCAATCCCCTTTCCCAACTAAACTCAGAAATCAGACAGAGGTGAATTTTGTGAGAATTCAAACATAAAGTAACACACGTATCAAAGGTATTTTCCACAGTAACGTGTCTAGATTCATCATTCTCACTGAGGTCTCTGACAAAGGCTTCTCTCCCACTTTGCCCCCACCAGCACAATCTTATTCAGGGACTTGCACAAATACATATTATTATGGTTTCAAGTATTACTAGCCACTCAAATGATGTCACCAGAGTCTGAGTGAAAATGTCGCAAGCATCAAATACAATTCTCTATAAAAGATTCTAATTTGGAAAGTACCCAGCAGTACAGTCCACAGCCAAAGGATGAAGAACAAAACGTAATTTAATTTCTTCTTTCCACATCCCCTCATTCATGAGATTACTACTCTGTAGCTGACTACACATGAACTCTTAAGAATTATTTTCTTCTGGGAATGGAAACGTCTTCATATACAGAAGTTCATCTACTTACATATTTTCAATCCTTAAACTACCACAGTTAAGAGCAAAGCTGGGTACCAGAGCAAAAGTGTACCAGCACTGTGCAGAGAGCACTCGTAGTTTTTACTAACACTCTGGATGGATTCAGGAATAAATGGGTTTATAAATAGCCATATGTAATCTAATTTCATCATAACAGTACCTTCACATACAATAGTACTTTTAAGACCATTAAGCACTATACAAGTATGAGATACTATTATTATTCTGGAGGATAGGTCCCCCTCCTTCAAGCAGTCAATACTACCAGCATTAATCCAAATTCACTGTTAAATTATATGCCCTCTTGATTGACACATAATCTCGAACTTTCTATCGTCCACACAAATTACTACGTGTATTTTTAAATGAATAAACAGCCATTTACAAGGTTAATCACAAAGTAAACCAAATAATTTGAAATAAAAACAAAATCAAGTCTATAACCAAAAAATGCTTGTATCCTAGTTGATGGCAATTATTTCAAATGATATTTATTCAAAAAGCAAAGAAACTAAAGTATCCAGGAAGTCTCAGGAAATTACTTATAAGAAAATATAGCTTGTGATTCCCATCCTATTGATAAACAGCACAGAAAGACAACATGCAATTATTTCATTACACTAAACAAAGAGCATGTCCATCATTCCATGACAGTTTAAGTTTAATCCTATAAAAAAAAAAGAACAACTGGAAAATCAATGATGGATCAGTTAGGACATATTGCATTTATTGGTGAGATTTTAACTTTATGATATTTGACCTATTTTAAATGTTACACATGGTAAAATAGCTTTTAAATAAAAGTCTTTCAATATGGAGATGAAATTCTGACCTAACAATCAGTTTTAATGCAGAGGTCAAATAGTCACTAATATTATGTGACAATTCCTATATATTCTTGAATATGGATATAAAAACATACGCACAGTTTTTATTTTAAAAGCTGCTTTCTGCATATAGTATAGATTTTATAGGAATTCTATTTACATATCCAAGAAACTTATATTACATAGTTAAGGGATTACATTAATTTACAATTACACTGATTAATTTTCTGATGTTAAACTCACTTGGCATTTATTGCATAAAGGCTTTTTATATCTCTTATATTTTGCTGCATTGAGTGGACTAATATTTTATATAATACTTTTGTGTGTATATTCATTAGTGAGATTGGTTATAATTATCTTTTCTTGTATCTTTGTCAATTTAGCATCAAGATTTATCAGTTTTTGGGGGGTGGGTGCCTGACTGGTTCAAACAGTAGAGCATGTGGGACTCTTGATCTCAAGGTCATGAGTTCAAGCCCCATGCTGGGTGTGGAGCCTACTTTTAGGCTCCATAAAAACATGGGGGGCACCTGGGTAGCTCAGTTGGTTGAGTTCTGACTCTTGATTTCAGCACAGGTAATGATCCCAGGGTCATGGGATCAAGCCCCAAGTTGGGCTCTGTGCTGAGCATGGAGCCTGCTTAAGATTCTTTCTCTCTCTCCCTCTGCCCCTCTCCCCTGCTCACATGTGCTCACTCTCTCTCTCTAAAAAATATTAATTAATTAATTAATTAATTAATTAAAAAACTGTTTTAAGAGATTTATCAGTTTGGTATGTTATCAAGATTTTTCCATTCTCTGTCAGAGTTCATATAAAATTGAAACTATTTACTCCTTGGAGTTTCTTTTTGCTTATTGGTGAAGCAATATAACCTGGAATTCTGACACTGATTCTATCAGGTTTTCTACTTTCTGCCTCTTGTTAAGTTATTTGGGTTAGGTAGGAGAATTACATACGTATCCATTTCAAATACCTAGCCAGGTAACCCTACAGTGAAGATCACAGTTGAAAAAACAAATACAAACGCTCAGAGCTTCTAATAAGCTCTTCTGTCCCCAACTCTTAAACATATGAAAAAGTTATGGGGGTGGGGGTGGGGGGGGACAACATAAAAGATGAAATCTAAATCAAGGAGAAAGGGGAAAAACAACCTGAGAGGAACACATATAAAAAGAATAAAACTTGACAATATCTTCAGAGAACAGAAGTAATTTCAGAATGGCAGAGTATAAGGACTGCCAAAAATTCTTTCCTCCATAAAAGCAGCAAGAACATGTGCAAAAAATGCCAAAATAAAATTTCTCATAACTGGAAATTAACCATAGGCTTGCAATAATCCAATAAGCACTTATTCAAGAAAATCAGTGAAATCTCTGTAAGAATGGCAAGTTCTGGGGAGCCTCAGGGACTCAGTTGGTTGAATGTCTTACTCTTGATTTCAGCTCAGGCCATGATCTCAACATTGTGGGATCGAGCCCCAAGTTGGGCTCTGTGCTAACAGCATAGAGCCTGCTTGCGATTCTCTCTCTCTCTCTCTCTCTCTCTCTCTCTCTCTCTCTCCCTCTCCCTCACTCTCTGCTCCTCCCCCCACATCCCTCCCACTCTCTTTCTCTCTAAATAAATAAATAAACATTTTTTAAAAAAACAGTCTTAAATAATATAACAACTTATTGCTCATCTATTTTTAATTCTGAAACAAATATGACAAACACACCATCTAAATGGTAAATATTAGTTATATCAATGGCATTGGTAGGTTATACTGGGTACTGGTTATATTAATCCCTGTTACTTTTTGTATGTTCAAATATTTGTTTTAAGTTTATGGTGCTATCAACACAATCCAAGTCTGGGATGCATTATAACATACAAGAAAATTCCAAAAAAGCTATAAAATAGTTCCTGCATTTATATACCAAGATTAATTTGCTCCTTTCAAATAAACTTTAAAAAATTTTGTCACAGAATTTATTTTCTAATAAAACAAAAAGCTTACAGTGAAAAAGTAAGTGTGGCGTGTGTGGGTCTGTGTGTGTAACCAAATCATAATTAAAGACAGTGGAAATGGAAGGAATTTTTCTTTCTTCCACTAGAGGGAGGTGTTGAACTTAAAATATTTTAAAATGAGGCTTAATTTTGAACTGACATTCACCAACCCAGAAAACCACATTGTGCTATTAGAAAATAAACTTGCTTTCTTTCCACATCTTTCAGAAACATAGCCCAAAAAGTATTAATTTCATTTGTACTCATATAAACATTTCTCAGACTCCAAAATACAGTTTCAAGTCTGAAGAATTATGAGTATAGTTAGAAACATATCAGAGAAAAAAAAGAAACTTATCAGAGCTAAAGTACCCCTCCTTCTTACCTTATGAAATATATCAATTTAGCTAGTTACCACCTTAACCTAGTAATGCTTATCTCCTGAAAGAACCAGAACAAGCTGTTCTTCCCCTAAATCTGCAAACCCAGCATAGTTCTACAATCAGAAATAGTGTTTGCAGCCATACAGTATAAAATGGCACTAACTTTGTGTAGTACTTATCATAATTATAAATCCATAAACTTGCACACCAAAGCAGTGATGCTTGTAGGCATTTACACAGTTCAATAACTTTACAACAGCTCAAAGATATGGCCAGGAATGTTAGCTTTTTACTTTTTTTCTTTTCTTTTTTTTTTAAAAGCTCTATACCCAACATGGGGCTTGAACTCACAACCCCAAGACGAAAAGCTGCATGCTCTACCGACTGAGCCAGCCAGGTGCTCCAAATCTTTTTTTTTTTTTCTTTTAATGTTTATTTAAACTTGTGTGCACACACGAGTTGGGGAGGGGCAGAGAGGGGTACAGAGAACCTAAAGTGGGTTCCACAATGACAGCAGACAGCCCAACGTGTGGCTCAAACTCATGAACCGCAGGATCATGACCCTAGTTGAGTTCGGACACAACTGACTGAGCTACCCAGGCACCCCCTCACCCCCAGATCATTTTTAACTAGAGCAAAAAATTTTCGAAGTAAATGAAATGTCTATCAATAAGGGATTCCTTAAATATATATTAGGAATGTCCACATAGCAGAAAACCATGCAGACACCTATAAGAATAATATAAGGATATCAAAAGATGGACACCAAACATACTGAAGAATATAATTCCATTTATGTAATTCAATGATATATGTTTATATACCCTCAGATAAGGAGTGGGACTCGAGGAGTGGTCGTAAGACCTTCACTTTTGCTTTTAAGTTTCCCTAAATTAGGGCATTTTTACAATGAGCACAATATATAGTAATTTTATAAATTGAGTATAAAGGCATTTCCCGTTTGAAAATAACAGGCATTATCAATGCCAGAGTCACTGTCTACGCCATTTGCTTACATGGGGCCCCGGTGGGCAGTTTCCTAGGAAACTGCAAAGAAATGCTCCTAGCTGGTCTAGATCATCGCTGAATGATCTGAAATATTTCCTGTCCATGTAGCTTTCTCCAAGCTATCTCCAGGTCACAGTCATGCCCACCAGGTCAATCTCTACACGCTGCCCTCCAATCCCTAATACGCAGCCTGCTGATGGCCTAAGTCTGCTCTAATATCTGCTTTCACTGCTCCCCACTCTTCCCCCTCTGTCTTTAGGGTACAGTATAATTTTCAATTGACATTTCTCATACTCTTTGCCATTACAAACTCTCCTACCCCTTAATCACTAGATACATAAACCAAATTTAGTCAACGAAGGAGGAAAGGATCATTTTATTCCTTGGTTGAGTTATAGAATTTGGGAAACAAAATAAATATGTAAAAATATACACTGGTCTTCCAAATATTTTCAATCTTTCTGGTAATTTATACGTTGAAATGAACTGGAAAAATGACAAAGAAAAGGGCACGGTGGTTTAAAACAACCCTTTACGGCTGCCTGTCCCACATTGTCTACAATAGAAAAGCTTAGAACAAATAAGCATCCTCAAAGTTCACATTGCTATAGCAGGAATAAAGAAAACCTAATAACCACACAACAAATGGCCATTTTAAATTAAAATTTTTAATAAAGATAAAAAAGGTAATATATTTAAAAATCAATATTAATACTTTGTTTTTAAATTAAATTGGCTTTGATTTGTTGTTTTGGTGGGGGCTTTTTGCCTTTGATTTGTTTTGAAATTTCAATGATGCTAAAGAAAGATGGGGAGTTTTTATGTTTATCAAAAAAGGGCATGCATTAAAAAAAATGAGAAACACTTTTTTAAAATGAGGTAACTGTACTAGAGTTCCCATTAATATTCCAGAGAAGTACACCTCTATTTAGCGTTTCAATTACTAGGAAAGAAAGGAGACATGGCATAAAATTAAGATTTTTTTTTTATAGTGGGTCTGAATTCTAAAGCCCAGATGAAAGAAATACTACACCTGCTTTGTCTGTTAAAGATGGGGTTTCACTTAGAAGGGTTTGTTTTTTTTTAACTTATTTTAAAAACTGAATTCCCTTAGAGAGTTAGTTACACAAAGAGAACACTATACCATACTAACATCTAATTATAGGATGGAAACCTAAACCCATCAACAGCCAATAGGGAGAGCAGAGAATTTCAATCCAGCCCACAAGTTGTTTAAAAAAAGACTTTTAAAAATATGAATAGTTTCTTAAATTTGCTTTAAAAAGGAAAGACAGTTTTCTTTTGTTAATGCTAAAAGGACAAAAAAGTGAGAGACTGAGCTCTGAACATTTCAGTTATAAAATACAATAAAATTTATCTTGTGCAAACATTACACTACATATTAACTAACTGGAATTTAAATAAAAACTTTAAAAAATATATCTTACAAAAGGTGGTAGTAACTAGGAGTATATTCCCTATTCTTTCCCATACATAATAATTAAAGACTGATACAGGAGCTCCTTGGCTGGCTCAGTCAGTGGAGTATGCGACTTGATCTCAGGGTTGTGAGTTTGAGCCCCACGTTGAGTATAGAGATTACTTAAAAGAAATGATAAAATCTTAAAAAAAAAAAAAGAAAGAAAAAGACTGGTACCATATTCCTTTAGTACTTCATAATACAAAGTCTGGTATAACCACATACATTTCAGTGACTTAGAAATCGCATCTAAATCACATCATCCAGGGATCCCTGGGTGGCTCAGTCGGTTAAGCATCCGACTTCGGCTCAGGTCATGATCTGGCGTTTCATGAGTTCAAGCCCCGAATCCGGCTCTGTGCTGACAGCTCAGAGCCTGGAGTCTGCTTCGAATTCCGTGTCTCCCCCTTTCTCTGCCCCTCCCCTGCTTGTGCTCTCTGTCTCTCAAAAAATGAATAAATGTTAAAAAAATAAATAAAAATAAATAAATCACATCATCCACACATTTAAATATAAAGGTCTCTGAATCATATTTGATAAGTTTCAGGCTACTGATTGGGGGCACTGGAGATTTCTGAGTGTTTAGAAATGAAGAGGTTATTTTCATTTACTAATGTTTACTTGTTTGTTTTAGGTAGGCTTTAACATTATTAACAGTTCAAATATCATCTACTCTGTGATGGTTTCCCCATTCTCCTAGGCAGTTAATACATTTCTCTTTTATGATCCCATAGAATTTTGTTCAAAACTTTATTATATTACAATATATTTTCTCTCTTTACATATCTCTCTGCTTTAAAATCTTCTAGGACAGAAATCGTATTTCAATTTTGTATCCTCAATACCCATAGCAGAAACTCAGTGTGTACTTAAGGAATGAATGAATGAATGAATGAATGAGTGAACTACACAAATTACAATCAGACTCTAAGAATACCAAGAGGTCTACAGAGTGATTGTAATGTTTTACCAGATTCTACAGATGGGGTAACTAGTAAGAAAAGCATTGCCCAAAGACCAAAGGTTTGGGTATTTGTTGGTATTTTGAATACTTACATATACAACAAATCCAGTATTTCCACTGTTTAGTGCCAGCTTTTACTCTTAAAGAAATAGGGTGGCTTTTATTCTCTGCATGTTTTCGGCTGCCTTTGTCTTGCACAGTTGTTTCTAACACAAAACTACTCCAAAATTTTTAGATGGATATTTTTCATTCTGTGAAGAGTGCGTATCTTGGACATGTACAAAGACTATATTTCAATTTGTTGGTTTATATAGAAAAAATGCCTTATACAAAAATAAGTAAAGAAGAAATGACGAAAAGTTCTTTTAAATTTTAAGTTAGTTGGTTAGTGAATTAACAGTTTGAATTTATCTTATCTTCCCTTCAAAATAATTTATGTGTAATCTCCTGAAATAAAATGCAAAGTACCCCAGAGTGAGAATCTGGTGACTGGTTGTCTTTTCCCACATTAATTACTCAGTCTATGATCTGAGTAAATCATAAATCTCCATCTGCTCATCTACAGTGGGGGTTGGATGTAATCAGTTATTTTCCAACTGGACTATTTGAAGCCTTGGGGATTCTGTGTGTTGGAAGAAAGGAGTAAATAGAACATAATTAAGAATATGATCTTCGTAAAAAGCAAGAAAAAAAAAAAGAATTTGCTCTTAACAAAAAGAGTTGAAAAATCACTATGCTATATTAACTTAGAAGCATCCTTTAATATCTAAAATCCAATTATTCTATTTCTTTATGCTATTAAAGTGAACCATCGCATGTTTTAAATTGGAAAAATAAAATACCAAATGTATATATGTCCTTCTCAAAATCACATAATTTGTGCAACGAAGTCGCCCTACTCTAATTCTGATAGTATCTACTGGTAACGGTTGCCCATATTATCATGTAACTACAAATGAAACATGGCCTTCCAGAAATCAAAGACTAGGAATCATTTTTGCATTGAGTAAGCTAGCCAACTATTGCACTAATGCTTTAGTATCATAAGCATTAAAAAGACATTTAAGGAACTGAATTATTATTTTTTAAATACCTGTACTATAAATTGTAACTCTCTTCTTTCTGCTTCCCATTGTTCTGCTTGTAATCTAAACTCCTCCAATGTTGTCTCCCTGATATGACACTCCATCTCATTCTTCTCCTGCTGATGTTTTTCCAATGCTTCCTTTATATGAATAAAATCTTGCTTTACTATTAGGTCAGTGAAAGTCATCTTTCTTCCTTCAGCCCCAATTTAAGCATACAAAGGGCTCGTCTTATCTACAGACTGCTAAAACTCATTATAATTTATGTTAAAATTATTAATAGAACTATATCATGTTTTGATCATCAGAATGTAGATGTGAATAAGAAACTAAGGTTATCCATTTAATTTAAACAACGTTAGAGAGAGAGAAAGAGAGAAAGAAAGAGAGAGAGGCATATGTTTAACACAATTTCCCTAAAAAATTTAACTTCAGAGGTTTGAACAAAATGATATGACACAGAGACAAAAACAAAGTAGATTATATGTAATCTATATGCAAATCTACACGTAAAGTAGGTAACATGTAAAGATCTAATTACCTATGAACAAACTGGATTATTCCTGGTAATTTACGTACAAATCTAACAGAGAATCTGTATTTACCAAAGGTGAGAAGGAAGGAGTTTTGTGCAACAAATCAGAATGTTAAAAATTTGAAGAGTCAAAAAAAAAATTTTTAAGGTTTCGACTGCAACTAATTTCTAGTTCTACAGATAATACTTGCAAAAGGCTTTTCTTTTGGGTTTTCCTAGTTGTACTACATTTACAAGATCTAATTTGGTTCAAACTCTTAAAAATATAAAATGCAGGTTCCCCAAGAAGCCCAATTTTCTAATCTATAGGGTTTAAAACTAAGTTCCCATTAACACAAGGAGAAAGAGTCTGTGGCTTATATGAGAAGAAGCCTTCTGAGTCTAAATAAACAGAAGGGATCTGCATAATAAAGATTACCCTTATAACTTTCACTAATGGAAACCATCACAAAGGGACTCGAGCTTTTTCCCCTCTGCTGAAATAGTGTGACTCCTATTCAACCCCAAATACCCGCAAAGTCTGTGCAGATCAGTTCAAAGCCAATAGCATAAAATTAAGCAGAGTTCTCCTATCCAGTAGCTAGGCAAGATCACAGAAAGATCTTATAATTTGAGGTGCAGGCTGATGGACTATTAAGGAAGGCTACTGCCATTATGTTTCTTTCCACGTAGCCGTAGCCGCAAGACGTAAGGTTATACAGGGCCACCCAGGGACTTGGAGCACCAGTAGGCACCTAGACTCCCCCCATTCAGCTACTAAGGGAGCCCTTGCACATACCAGGCACTGTTCTACGGTCTGGGAACATCACACGAAGACAAGAGACAAACTGTGTCTGACATGGAGAAAATCAGAAGATCTGCTGACAATGCCATGGAACCCTTATACTGAAACTTTTACACTGACTAAATGCTTGTGTAAAATTACTTTTAATAAAGATTTCCAGAATTCTGGAAAGCCATATATGCCAGTGGCAAATATAAAGCATTTCTATCATGTATTTTTTACCTTAAACTGGTGCTTCAAAAAAAAAAAAAAAATGGCAAATATAAGCAATCAAAAAGCTATCTTTTAAGGTGTAGGCAAATTCAACCTTAAGTCATACTTTTACTTTAGAGAATAAAAAAAAAAGAAAAAAAGGAAAAAATGGGAAAATAAATAGCTCAGTAAAAGGTCATCAAATATTTTTGATGTCATGCCTAAATAGAAAGGGCTCTACATAGATAATGAAGTTTACATCAGAGACATAAATATTTTTTGTATCTATTAGATATTCAGACCTAAATCTAGGGCCCACATTTCTAAAATTCTAAATTTTCATGCTACTAGACCTAAAGGGCTATAGGTTCTCATCTTATAATCCCACATAAATTGAGTTCTTTTAGTTTGATCAGAGATCTCAAACTGTTTTTCATAAAAGAGGCAGTGTACATATTAACGTATTGCTAAAGCATATTACAAAAGAGACCCACAAAAATGCTCCTGAAAGGAAAGAGAGGGAAAGAGGGCGGGTGAGAGGAAACCAGATTTTCTTGATTTCTGGTAGTTATTTTCCTTTCCAAGGATAGCTTCAAATAACATGTAACACATCTCAATGAATATAGAAAATATCCTTTATAAAAATAAGGTACCTGTAGAGTTTTCTCTAGTCTGCTTTTTTCTTTCATAAGTAAATCATGTTCTCGATTGCAATTTTGAATTATATTGTCTCTCTCCTCCAAATCACGTTCAAATCTTCTGCACTCTTCTTTCCATTTCAGCTGGGAAGTCTGGAATGCTTTCTCGATCTCATTTGCCTTTCCCTGAAGTTCTGCATTCTGAGCTGTTAAAAATATAAAAGAATAATAGGTATATTTCCAACCACACATTAAATCCCTAGGAGTTCAAACACCTAGGCGTTGGAGTTGATTCCATTTACAGCATGATCTTAGGACAAAAGATTTAACCACTTCCCATCAGTAAGCTCTAGGAAAGCTCACTGTTTCAGAACGATCTATTCTCTAATTTCTTAATCTCTTCTTCCCCTCCAGACAATGGTGATTTTGCCATGAAATAGTATGACATTGTCCTTTTTTTTTTTTTTTTTGAGAGAGAGAGTGAGGGTGCAAGTGAGTGAGAGACAGAGAGAAAGAGAGAGAGAGAGAGAGAGAGAGGGAGAGAGAGAGAGAAGCGGGGTTCACACAAAGCGGTGCTCAAACTCATAAACCATGAGATCATGACCTGAGCCGAAGTCAGATATTTAACCGACTGAGCCAGTCAGGCGCCCCAATATGACATATTCCTAGAAGCATGCCCAAGTTTAGGTGTACCTATAGTACCAGCTACATTCTACTGCTTTTTCTCCTACTCAAGAAAATAAGTCAAATGTTGTGGGGTTTTTTTTTTGGGGGGGGGGGGCACCTGGTTGACTCAGTCAGCGGAGCATGAGACTCTTGATCTCAGGGTTCAAGTCCCACACTGAGTGTAGACATTACTTAAATAAATAAATCTTTTAAGAAAAAATGTGGGTTGGGGGCGCCTGGGTGGCTTAGTCGATTAAGCGTCTGACTCTTGATTTCAACTGAGGTCACGATCTCATGGTTCATGAGTTCAAGCCCCACATCAGGCTCTGCACTGACAGCACAGACCCTGCTTGGGATTCTCTGTCTCCTCGCTATCTGTCCCTCCCCCACTCATGCTTGCTCTCTTTCTCTCTCAAAAATAAACTCAAAGAAAAAAATTTTTAATTTCATTAACGGCTATTCTTTTATCTTCCTCTGTAAAGTGTCTGTTGAAATCACTTGACATCAGGAAAATAACATCCTATCTTCTCTGGACTTCAATCTCCTCATAATTAAATAAAAGTCATTAACTTGTATATCTAGTGCCTTTCAATTCTTATATTCCTAAGTTCCAGGTAGTGGTGTGGTTATTAAATGCCAGAGGTAATCAAAAATATTTCTGACCGATGGCAATAACCTAAGACAGCTGGCCACAGTTAGGGACCAGAACCTTTACAATGACTACAGCTTAACATTTGTTCAGTCCCACGTGGTTAATAAAATACTTTCGGTTTTGTTTTGTTTTTTTTTTTTTTCATTTCATCCTTAAAACAACCTAAGTTCAAATATCAGTAAGTAAGTGGTAAAACCAAGACCTAAACCTAAATCTTCTGAATTCATGCTCAATATTCTTTTAATTAAGACCTGCTACGTACAAGAACTTTCATAGCAACATTGGGGCACCTAGCTGGCTCAGTCAGTAGAGCATGCGACTCTTGTGAGTTCGAGCCCCACTTTGGGTGTAGAGATTAATTAATAAAATCTTTAAAAAAAAAAAAAAAAAAGGAATGTTCATAGCAACATTATTCTTGATAACCAAAAACTGGACATTACTCAAGTGCCCGTTAGCAGAAATGGATAAATATAATGTGGTATGTCATACAATATAATATTAAGCATCAATGCAAAGTTCATACAACAATATGAATAAACTCACACACAATGTTGAAGGAAAGAAGCCAGATATAAAAGAGTACATATTATATGATTCCATTTAATATAAAGTACAAAAAACTGGCACAATTTATCCTTGCTATTAAAAATCAGGGTAGTAAGGGCACCTGGGTGGCTCAGTCGGTTCAGTATCAGACTCTTGATCTCGGCTCAGGTCATGACCTTACAGTTTGTGAGTTCAAGGCCCACATGGGCTCCGTACTGATGGCCCAAAGCTTGCTTGGGATTCTGTCTCTCCTTCTCTCTGCCCCTCCCCTGCTTGTGCTCTCTCTCTCTCTCTCAAAATAAATAAATAAACTCAAAAAAAAAAAAAAAAAAAAGGTAGTAGTTATCCATGTGGAAGGACTGCTGGTAATTTCCCATTTCATGATATGAGTGCTTCTTCTGAGTTATACACTTATACTAGGCACATTTCTTTACATATATTATACTTAAAAGATTTTTAAGTGTTCATATGCTATATAACAGTGTTTGAGGATTAAATCCACTGCCTTTTTCTTCTTTAGGCACCACACTCTGACCCTATGGTTCCCAAACCTAGCTAATCAACAGAATCACTTGCAGTGCTCCTTGAACATATAGATTCTCTTGAGCTAGAAATTCTCATTCAGACTACATGTGATAGGAGGCCTATGAATTTTTTTTTTTTAAGCTCTATGTGATTCTGCTGATTGACTATTCATGGAACAACTGCTCTACAAAGTGATTAAAAGAATTCTGAATCCCTTTTTCCATACATATACAACATAAAAAAAAAAAAAAATCAATGCAAAGTAGATGAATGTTCACATACTATAGAAGGCTTTATACCCATGCAGCAAAGTCTGTCCATCAAAGGCCAAAAATTCAAAACCCCACCTCTGACCCTAGATGGTAAACACACCCAACAGGGAGCAATGATATACAATAAGGGTAAAACCCTCAGCATGGGGAAAAATAAAACTAGTCTTACCACAGAGCTTTTCTTGGATCCTATGTGCCTCAGCTAACCTTTCTTCAGCAGCCCGTCTTCCGAGACCAGCTTCCTTTCTAGCAACAGCCAGGTCATATTCCAGACTTTGTCGCAATGCCTCTCCTTTTTCAACCTCGGATCGCAGCTTGGCAATCTGGCTCTCATAGCTTGCCAGCTAACAACAGATTTCGAGATCATGAACCAATATTAAAATATGTCACCAAGATGATGAGATCGTGCACGCAAACATTTAAATGTCTTAGAGGAATTTGTTTCTATAATATTTATAAGACAAGAATTTATCAATTTATACTTTTCTAGAAGACTGGGAAAGAAGCACTAGCCTCACCAAATGACACTCATTAGTTTTCTAATTCTAGAGAATCCGCTGGAGAAAAAAATAAAAACAAAAAATTCTTATATGATCTTACAAAAATAAAGAGAAATCACAAGGTTTTTGGGGTTTTTTTGTTGTTGTTTGGTTTGTTTGTTTTTTAAGTAGGCTCTATGCCCAATTTGGGGGCTTGAACTCACAACCCCGAGATCAAGAGTCGTATGCTCTACCAACCGAGCCAGCCAGGCACCCCTGAATAATTGCAAGTTTTCATCAGAAATAGTCATAAGGAGTGAAAAAATGCATGAACATAGTTAAGTACTTCAAAATTCATTCTCCCCTCTCTTCTTCCTATTCTTTAAATGAAATCAAGAAGCAAATTACATCAGGGCACCTGGGTGGCTCAGTCGGTTAAGTGCCCAATTCTTGATTTCGGCTCAGGGCATGATCCCACAGTTCATGAAATCATGCCCCGAGTCGGGATCCGAGCTCACAGCACAGAGCCTGCTGGGGATCCTCTCTCTCTCTTTCTCTCTCTCCATCTCTCTACTCTTCCCCCACTCACACTCTCTCTCAAAATAAATAAATAAACGAATTTTTTTTAAGAAGAAAATTGCATCAAAGTATACTTCAATAAATATTGTCTATATTATTTCTCTTGTTATGACATTACTGATGGAGCATAAAGTAATAAAAGTGTCAATTTTTCAGGGATTTTAATGAATATCTAACTTATCTAATATCTAGACAACTAGATACTTAATAACTAGATCTAATTTATCTAATATACTTCCATGAGTAGTATGACAGAAGATAGGTCAGAGAGTCAGAACTAAATGATTCATAAAGCACATTCCCACTCTAAAATTCTATAATCCAATCAATAATTCATTAAATAACATTAAACACTTCCTATGTGTCGGGGAGCCTAGGTGGCTCAGTCAGTTGAGCGTCCGACTTCAGCTCAGGCCACAATCTCTCGGTTTGTGAGTTCGAGCCCGCGTCGGGCTCTGTGCTGACAGCTCGGAGACTGAAGCCTGCTTCGGATTCTGTGTCTCCCCCTCTCTGTCCCTCGTGCTTTGTCTCTGTCTCTCAATAATAAATAACCATTAAAAATTTAAAAAAAAAAAAAAAACACTTCCTATGTGTCAAGTACAGAGAAATATATAAAAACATTATGGAGTCCCTGATCTCAAATAATGAAATGTTATAGAAAGGCATGTGGAATAGGTTTTCTAAAAGAGGTAAAAATGTTATGATAGCTCAAGGAAAAGCATAATTATTTATTGCTGACAGTTGAGAAAGAGATGGTGGATGAGAGACAATGCTAGAAAGGCATCGTGTAGGAAAGCACTGAGCTACTATACCAGGCTAGAGAAAGACAGTCCCATTATCAGATAAGAAAAGACAAAAGAATTTCAGAAGGGCAGCCTCAGAAATTACCACAAGTAGCTGTTATTACGTAGAGTACAGCAAGAGTTACACCTTTTTCCACATATAAAGAATAAAAAATACTAATTTTATCTTTAAGAAATTGTATTTTATTTTTTTTAATATATGAAATTTATTGTCAAATTGGTTTCCATATGACACCCCGTGCTCATCCCAACAGGTGCCCTCCTCAATACCCATCACCCACCCTCCCCACCCTCCCACCCCCCATCAGCCCTCAGTTTGTTCTCAGTTTTTAAGAGTCTCTTATGCTTTGTCTTTAAGAAATTTTAGAAAAGTAAATGTCTTCAAAACACACTTACAAAACAAGAATTGACAAATATCCTTTATTTTTTTTTTTTTTTAATTTTTTTTTAACGTTTATTTATTTTTGAGACAGAGAGACACAGAGCATGAACGGGGGAGGGTCAGAGAGAGGGAGACACAGAATCTGAAACAGGCTCCAGGCTCTGAGCTGTTAGCACAGAGCCCGACGCGGGGCTCGAACTCACAGACTGTGAGATCATGACCTGAGCCGAAGTCGGCCGCTTAACCGACTGAGCCACCCAGGCGCCCCGACAAATATCCTTTAATAGTGAAGAATAAAACCACAGAATCTTAATTACATATTCAAGATAACTCACTTTGTTTCAGAATCACTGCATCCCGCCCTGCCCACTGTCTCCCCCACTAATGCCCAAGGAGAATAAAGTTGTTAATATTTGGGCATTTCCAGTCGTGCCAGTCATTCACCAGTTTGCCCTCAGATCCCCTCCCTGTTCTTCTACAGCTCTGCTCTGTATTGTATGAACTACATTTCCCAGGCTCCCTTGACAACTGGCCTCTCACGTTTGGCCAATAGGAAGCACCTGTGATACACTTATAAGGGCAGAAGTAGTGAAGCCAGGGTGGTTCTAGATGTAGCTCAGGATCTACCTCCAGCAGCGTCTGTCTCCCCTGTTGCTTCAAATCCTTCTGGATAGTCCCTCTTATCAATCAGTGAAGACCTCTCTGCAGGCAGAAATGGGATACTTTTGCAGTGACCCATGGCATACGGTGGGATCACAACTTGTTAAATTATCACGTGCAGTTTAGAATAAAATGTCATTTGAGGACAAGCCTTGAAGAAATGAGGTAGTAACTGCACCTAACCATTAGGGCAGCATTGTTTATTTCAAGACCTGTAGAGCAGGAAGGCTAAATGTGACTATGTTAGAAAACTTAGATAAAAACAAAATGATAATCTCAGAGCTTTAGAAGCTCAGATCAAACAGTCAGAAAGTCAGAGTTTCTATGTTGACTTTAAAAGAATCTCTTATATCTTGTCACCCCCTGGCAGACAAGGTTAAGGACCACACACAAAATCTAATTATGGGGAATGCATAATTACACTACAAGTTGAATGAAGAGTTTCACCAAGTTTCTAATGTTAAGATAGTATGTATCAGTTGGGCATTAAGTAGGAAGGTAGGAGATGGGATGAGGACTTCTGGAATTAGACAAACCTGAAAATTAAAAACTTCCAAATCCCCCTACACATCCTTACCAGCAAAAGCAGCTTCTCCTCCCTGGGATAATTAGCCTTGCTTATTATTATTAAGCCTCTTGCTTAAAGATTTACTAACGTGTGCGCCTGAAACAGTTGCCTTGCAAGAGGATTTGCGAAGACCCACATCCACCACTCTTTGTCACCATAGATTGACCCAGATGTTAGTGTGCCAAAGGAGGAGAAATACGCAGCCTGCTCCAGGAAAAATAGCTTATGTAGCAAAACAAATGCAAAATCTTGCTAATCTTGTATTAGTAGGAATGTGCAGAACATACATAGGATTGATTTGGACTTAATAAGCTAGTTCCAACAGTTTACTAGGATGGGTGACTGTTAACCTGAACTTAACACCAGCCTACAATCACTTAATAAAGTCAAAATGCCAGTACTTTCCTGACATAATATGGAGATTTAAGGAGATGGGTGTGATTTCATCGTGAGCAAACCAAAACCTCCCCTTTCCCCGACTACATCCTCTTCAAGAGTGCAAAGGATATTCTTTTCCTAATTAAATGCTATAAAATACACTGGAGTGGAAAACGTAAGCACCCTTCGAAAACTCTGGTAGCTAATCTCTATGTGCCAGAGATTACAGGAGATGGTGGAGATAATGGTGGAATATATCACAAGTGAAATGAACTCCCCAGTTTCGATGGAAATAATGGACTTCCAGAGTGGCAAAGTCCAAGTGGTAGCAATTAACCAGCGCAGGACTCGGTAGGTACCAGGATTACAGTAGTAATCATAGCAGTCTGACCCCCAGTATTTGTGGTGGTGTCTGATTATGGCGTACATAGGAATTAAAGACATGGGCAGCCATCTAAAGCAGCGCTGTCCAATAGAAACATAAGGCAAGTCTCGTACGTAACTTTAAATTTTCTAGTACCAGTATTTTAAAAAGTAAAAATAAATACATGAATTAATTTTAATCCTTTATTTAACCCAATATATCCAAGGTTACCATTATTTCCCCATGTAATCCTATGAAAAATGATTCGTGACATGCTTTGCATTTTTTGTACCAAGTTTCTGAAATCTAGTGTTTTACATTTACAGCACATCTTAATTCAGACTAGTCACATTTCAAGTGCTCAAAAGACATGTATATATATATATATATTAGTGGTTTTTTTCTTTGCCCCTCCCCTCTGGCATCATACAAAAAAATGTTGGTAGTAATAACTTTTCCATTAAATTCATGAGGCACCCAACATAAAGACCCAGTAGTGACGATATGCACCATTTGTGAGATGGACGCAATGACCAATAAGCCCATTTTGGTGAGTGTGGGAGCACCTTTGTACAGACGGTATTTGAGTTGCAGCCCGGAAGGTACTACCGTATGGGAGTTACATACGAGTATAAGGGTGATAACGCTGAAGCATAAGATGTGGACTGCCAACCATCAGCTCGTTTGATCTCAGATCCATTCCCCAACCCCCTTCAGCCGCTCTACTCCATTACATGATTCCCATGCTCCACCGCCAAATAGCTCTACTTCCAGCAGCATCTCTGGCGGTAGCTGCACTCTTTTGAGGTCCATGTCCCCATCCCTCCCCTCCAACACCCCAACACTGAACAGGCCTTACCATGGCTCTACTTTCCACCAGACAGCCCCAACTTCAGGACTCTGATCACATCACCTCTTCCCACTTGCCCTCTGGCCTAGAGGTGGTGGGGGCTTCCTGCTCTTACTAACCTGAATGGCCTCATCACTCCCTATTTGGATTCCTAGGTCTTCCATCATGGGTACAACCAATTCCCTCTATTAACGTCCCTCTTTTTTCCTGACTGGACCATATTTGGTTTCTTCAGCTACCCACACAGCTAAGAGAAACATATCCTCTGCCCATGAGATTGTTTTCTCGCTTAAGCTTCAATACATGCAACAGCCACAAAATGATGTCTCCCTCCTTTTTAAAACATGTCTGCGTTCCTTAACACCTTTACGCTCAACCGACTATGTCATCCCCCGTATCTACGTTTATGCCCCCTAGAGCATGCCTCAGCCTCTATAAGAAAGGTTTTTCACAATTTGTATGCCATGGCCCTCTGTGCAATCTGGCAGAGCCTTCTCAGGATAATGTAATTAAATGCATAAAATAAAACACACAAGAAGAACCCAAGTATAAAATCAAATATATAAGACAAAAGCAAACTTGTGATGCCATCATGTACTTCTTTAATAGCACACCGAACAACAAGCTCTACTTACAGGTCTAACAACCACTGTCGTTTCAAAGTAGTGGCAAGTATAAACAATATTGTGAAATACTTCTATAACTGAATTGTAGGTCTGTGACTTCCAGTGAGGATAAAGTCAAAAGTACTGCTAATACCACTATGGCTTATTAAAGGAGGGCTAACTGGGTTATGCCTTTCATAACTGAAAGAAATGCTTAATGCGAGTTAGAGGGTAATAAACATCAAATATAATTTTTTTATTTTTAGGGGTGCCTGGGTGGTTCAGTCAATTTTAAGCGTCCGACTTCAGCTCAGGTCACGATCTCACGGTTGGTGGGTTCGAGCTCCTCATCAGGCTCTATGCTAACAGCTCAGAGCCCGGAGCCTGCTTCAGATGCCGTGTCTCCCTCTCTCTCTGCCCCTCCCTCACTCATGCTCTGTGTCTCTCTGTCTCAAAATGAATTAAGTAAAAACAAATCAATGTAAAAAAATTTTTAATTTTATTTTTAATAAAACCATCCAAGTACATGGATTCCTTGATTTCGCTGTTTCTAAGGACCTCAGTTTAAGAACCCCTACTCCTAAGGGGCCTGGCTGGATCAGTCAAACAGTATCTTCAGGTCCTGAGGCCTAAAAAGTCTACTGTTTTGTCGGTCCTAAGTTCCCAGGACCTTTTAGCTAAAGAAAGTTTTTTGCTCTTTTTATCCTCTCCCATTCTCATTTCTCTAGATTTTCCTGCTCTATCATCACCGTCTCAGCCAAGGAGACATCTGAATAGCTTCATGCTTGCATATCCTATTTCACACATCTGTATTACTGTGCTCAAATGATTCTAACAACCACAGCAACACTGAAAATCTTGTGGCATTGTCCCATCCAATCATCCACATCAACACAACTTAGTCTCATCTGGAAGCAGTGAGTCTTACAAGCAATCCCTCTCTCCATACCCTCTGCCTACTAGTAAATCTCAACAGAAATCTGGTCTTTCCATACCTATCAAAGAAAACTGAGGCTCAGAAAAATTAGATAACTCATCCAAGAACCCACAACAATAAAATTCCTAGAGATTTTAAAGATATGTATTTTAGTTTATTTTTACTGAGATATAATTGACATATAACATTGTATTAGTTTCTGGTGCACAACGTGATTTCATATTTTGTATATATTGCAAAATGATCACCACAATAAGTCTAGTTAACATCTGTCACTGTACATAATTACAAATTTTTTCTTGTTATAAGAACTTTAAGATTCACTGTCTTAGCAATTTTTAAATACACAATATAGTATTAACTATAATCACCATGATGCATATTACAGCCCCATGACTTGTTTCTTTTATAATTGGAAGTTTGTACCTTTTGACCCCCTTCACTCATTTTGCCCACTCCCTGCACCCCACCTCTGACAATGACCAATTTGTTCTCTGTATCTGAGCTTGTTTTTTTGGTTTTTGCTTTTAGATTCCATATATGAGATCATACTGTATTTGTCTTTCTTTGTCTGACAATTATTTCATTTAGCATAATGCCCTCAAAATCCATCCATATTGGGGCGCCTGGGTGGCTCAGTCGGTTGAGCGTCCAACTTCAGCTCAGGTCATGATCTCGTAGTCCATGAGTTCGAGCTCCGCGTCAGGCCCTGGGCTAACAGCTCAGAGCTCGGAGCCTGGAGCCTGCTTCTGTTCATGTGTCTCCCTCTTTCTCTGCCCCTCCCCGACTCATGCTCTGTCTGTCTCACTCTCAAAAATGAATAAATGTTTAAAAAAAAAATTTTTTTTAATCCATCCATGTTTTCACAAATGGCAAGATTTCATTCTTTTTTATGGCTGAATAACATTCCTCTGTGTGTGTGTGTGTGTGTGTGTATATATACACATGCATTTTCTGTATCAATTCATCCACTAATGGACATAGACTTTTTTTTAAGATTTTATTTTTAAGTAATATCTACACTCAACATGGGGCTCAAACTCAACAACCCTGAGATCAAGAGTCGCATGCTCTACTGACTGAGCCAGCTGGGTGGCCCAGATTTTAAAGATGTTTTAGGCCGATCACCAGCATGATGTGTGTTAGCATTGGAAGTATCTGATAAAGCTAATATATGGCCTTAGTTTTTAGATAATTTCATTCCTCTCTGCCTTGCTTTATAATGGGACATATTTAGAGATTATGTGGCTAAAAAAAATTACTATATGAGTTTAAAATTATCTAAACAAATAACTGAAACAGTAAAATGAATAGTAATATGAAATTGGAGTTGAACCAATTGTAACTGCCTATTGTGAGAGAATTATCTTTCTTCCCTGAAATAATTTCCTATCTCTTTAATGTGAACACATATTTCAAAACATTCTGATCAAATAAAAGAGAATAGTGCAGGGTGCCTTGGTGGCTCAGTCGGTTGAGCATCCGACTTCGGCTCAGGTCACGATCTTGTGGTTCACGAGTTTGATCCCTGCATTGGGCTTTCTGCTGTCAGCACAGAGCCCACTTTGGATCCACTGTCCCCCTCTCTCTCTGCCCCTCACCCGTGCTTGCTCGCTCTCTCTCTCTCCTCTCTAAATAAATAAATAAATAAATAAACTTAAAAAAAAGAGGGAGAGAATAGTATGGTCTAAGTGAGACTTCTGATGACACCTGTGAATAGTTGTGAAAGAGTATAGATGAATGATTATCTATAATGACACAATTATTCTCAAGTAAAATGTACATTTGGTTTTGAAAAATAAATTTTGAAGATTATAAATAACATACATTTAACAAATATCACTTCATATTCAGTATATAATATTACAATGCAAATAAAAGCAATTACTTCAATTACCCTTTAAAATTACCTCAATTGCCACTGAAAGTACAAATAAAACAGTCATATATTCATGGCTTGTTATTTTAATCAGAAGCTACTGTTCCTTAAATAACCTGAAAAAAAGTTTGGTTTTTTTTATTCAGCACACAGCCACTGAGGGCCTACTATGTGTCAGTGAGAAATGGAAGATACAGAGACAAAGCATGGCCATTGCTTCCAGCTCTCAAGAAGTTTAGACGAATGAAGAGCAGGTAAGCATGAAATACGTTTTAGGTCCAAAATATCTATAACGGTAACAGGATGTAGGAGAGCAAAGAGAGGAGTGATTAGTTTCACCTAGGAAGGTTTTAAAAGGTTTCCTGACAGGACAGCATCAGAATCTAACAAAGAAGGAAGGTAAATACACTGTTTATGTGTAAATATCAATAAATTACAGCTACCGTTACAGTGTACACTTTATAAATGTTTTTTCCCTTATCACAACAACCCTTTGAGACCAGCATTTCACAGTAGGAAAACAATGATGAGCAGGATAAATAACTCGCAGGTCACATATCTTGTAAATGGAAGGGCCAAGGAATGAGTCCAGGTTTGTGTAACTTGATATTCTTCCCACCACACCAGGCTAAGCTAAGCTTAAAGAACTTGTAAGATTTAAACAGAGAAAAAAAAAAAAGATTTAAACAGAGAAAAACAAGAAAACAGAGAAAAATACAACAGACAGAAGAGACATAAACATATAATTTATGAATTATCTTAGTGGGAAAGTACTATCTTTAAAATATATACATATAACATGAAATATCTATTTATACATATACATACATACTAATAAAAGATATAATGATATAATAATACAAAAATAAACTAGGATAATTTATGAATTACACTGTATTTTTTTTAATTTTTTTTATGTTTATTCGTTTTTGAAAGACAGAGAGAGACAGAGCACAATCAGGGGTGGGCAGAGAGGGGGACACAGAACCTGAAGCAGGCTCCAGGCTCTGAGCTGTCAGCACAGAGCCCGACACGGGGCTCAAACTCACGAACTGCGAGATCATGACCCGAGCCGAAGTCAGATGCTCAACCGACTGAGCCACCCAGGCACCCCTGAATTACACTGTAATTTAAAATTTCGGGGCGCCTGGGTGGCGCAGTCGGTTAAGCGTCCGACTTCAGCCAGGTCACGATCTCGCGGTCCGTGAGTTCGAGCCCCGCGTCAGGCTCTGGGCTGATGGCTCGGAGCCTGGAGCCTGTTTCCGATTCTGTGTCTCCCTCTCTCTCTGCCCCTGCCCCGTTCATGCTTTGTCTCTCTCTGTCCCAAAAATAAATTAAAAACGTTGAAAAAAAATAAATAAATAAATAAATTAAATAAAATAAAATAAAATAAAATTCCATGGGGCACCCGGGTGACTCAGTCAGTTGAGTGTCCGACTCTAGATTTCAGCTCAGGTCATGATCCCAGAATTACGGAATCAAGCCCCACATCAGACTCCATGCTGGGTGTGGAGTCTGCTTAAGATTCTCCCCCTCTCTCTCTCCCTCTCTCTCTCTCTCTCTCTCTCTCTCTCCCCCTCTGCCCCTCCCCAACTCATGCTCACGCTCTCTCTTGCTCTCTCTCCTAGAAAAAAAATTCCATACTCAAATCTACTTAAGACTATTCCACAATTGAGCCATAAAAAACTAAATTAAAATTTCAAAAATGTCTAATTTACAAATCCTTTAGTCACTACAGTCATTCATCAATTAATTTTTTATCAAGTTTAACCCATTAATTAAAATAAATTTAAGACAACATACAAATAAACATAATTCATTAAACTAAGTACTTTAATTCCACTGTATTAAAAAAAACCTGTTTCTTATAATTCTCTTTAAGCACAAGAATGTCATGGGGATGTTAAACATGGAGTCTATAACATGAAGTGAATCAAAAATAATCAAACTCTGCTTTTAACATTATTTGAGAGAACAAAATTCTACCTCTGCATTGTGCTTAGTTGTTATTTCTAATTTTTCTTTCTTAGCCCGATGAAGTTTCTTTCTGAGATCAGCAGTAATATCCAAGTCTGTTTCACTTTTAAACATTTGTTTTACATCAGAGGAGGCATTCTTCAGCCTATAAAATGAGATAGTAAAATATAATTCTAAGTATAATCTCTAGCATTTCTGATATTCTAATAACTTATTTTTCAGAAATCACAAGGAACATGATACAGTTTTTGCCCTAAAGAAATTTACAACCTAATAAAAAATGTTGATCGCAAAATCTAGGTAGAAATACAAAGGAGCGTACGGCTAGAAAGAAACCACCATTTCAAGATGGTACTTAAAGAATGATCCTATCACAAGCTGTGTAGCTTTGAAAAATATTGAATTCTTTTTATTTTTTTAAATACTATATTTTACTTACCGCAAATGTAATAAATACATATTACAAAATGGAGTGTAAGTAACAATATAGATTCAGGCTTAAAAACAGCAGACCAGGGGTGCTTAAGTGGCTCAGTTATAATTGGTTAAGCATCCAATTCTTGATTTCGGCTCAGGTCATGATCTCACAGTTTATGAGATGAAGCCCCACGTCAGGCTCTGTGCTGACAGCATGGAGCCTGCTTAGGATTCTCTCTGACCTTCCCCCACTTGCGCTTTCTCTCCCTCCCTTTCAAAATAAATAAATAAACTTATTAAAAAAAAAATAACAGCAGACTAAAGCACTCTCTCCCCAAAATTAAAATTAGAAAGTTAATGAAAATATCAGCAAAGAGAATTAAGAGAGAAAAATCCACAAGGAGAAAGAACACATAAGATGAGAAAATAGTAATAACATATTAGAAGTTAGAAAGCAGTTGGATAAGTGGTCATTGATTTACATAAGAGATTTGAATTTAAAGCCAAAAGTCGGGGGCGGCGGGGGGGGGGGGGGGGGGGCGTCTGGGTGGCTCAGTCGGTTTAACGGCCAATTTTGGCTCAGGCCATGATCTCTCGATCCGTGAGTTCTAGCCCCGTGTCGGGCTCTGTGCTGACAGCTCAGAGCCTGGAGCCTGCTTCAGATTCTGTGTCTCCCTCTCTCTGACCTTCCCTTGTTCATGCTCTGTCTCTCCCTGTCTCAAAAATAAATAAACGTTAAAAAAAATTTTTTTTAAATAAAGCCAAAAGTGGAGAAAGCAACCTGATTTACACCTGAGCCCCCAAAAGCTCAATTAATTGACAACAGCTTTGCAAATGGGATAAAAGTAGAGCAGAAAACCAGATAATTGGTTGAAAGTCTGCCAAACAAATGAGATCCTCAGATTCTGTACCCTATACATGACACAACTGGGTACCAATCTCTTCCCCACTCTGGCAGAACACTAGGTAAGGGTTTATTCCCTGGAGAGGATAAAACAGAAGGTCTCTGGATTAGAGACATCAGATACAAATGGTGTAAAACCTCACACCAAAAATAGGAGACTCAAGTCAAAAATTATGTAATAAGTGAGAGCCCAGGTCTTCCAAAACATCTTGCCTGCCAGAACAATGGCAGCCAAGGAGAGAATGGAAGGATCTTCCCTAGAGAATCTAACCAGCAAGGTGAAAAAGACCTAAAGACACTGATGCTAGGGGTTCTCCAATGAACAGCTTAACTACATCATCCTACAGAGAATGCCACAAACACAAAGTCTTACCCACTGAGCTTCCAATCAGCTTGATAGGCCCTGCCTTCATTTTTTTTAATGTTTGTTTATTTTTGAGAGAGAGAGTGCAAGCAGGGGAGGGGTACAAAGAGAAGGAAACAGGGAATCTGAAGTAGACTGTGCACTGACATCAGCGAGCCCAATGCAGGGCTTGAACTCACTAATCGTGAGATGATGACCTAAGCTGAAGTCAGATGCTTAACCAACTGAGCCACCCAGGCACCCCTCTACATTTATTTTTTTTATTTTTTATTGTTTTGAGAGAGAGAGAGAGTGAGAGAGAGAGAGAGTGAGAGCGTGAGTGAGGCAAAGAGGCAGAGAGAGAGAGAGAGAGAGAGAGAGAGAGAGAGTGAGAATCCCAAGCAGGCAGCACGCTCAACGTGGAGCCCGACACAGAGCCCGACACAGAGCTCAATCCCATGACCCTAGGATCATGACGTGAAATCAAAAGTTGGACACTCAGCCGACTGAGCCACCCAGGCATCCCCCTATTTTAAATGTGAACAGACAGCTAAGGATCACCAGAAGTTAGGAAGCAAGAGTTAGAAAGAGACAAAATTGTGGGGGTAGGGGAAGAGACCTCAAAGACTATGCAGGGGAAAGATAGCTTTAAAAAGGGGAAAAAAACATATCTTCAGACAAAAAGAGAAGGTCTAATATCCATAAAACAAAAACTGAATGTAATAAAGAAGGAAATAATCAGAGAACAAAAAAAAAAGAACTCTTGGAAATCAAAACACAAACTAAGAAAAGAAAGGCCAAATAAGTAAATGTGAAAGAAAAATCTCCTGAATGCCTGAAAAAAAATTCCAAGGGAAAATAATTTCCACTTAGAATTTTATGCCCAACAAGTTACTTCTCAAAGACAAGGGAATGAGAAAGTTCTAGTTCATACCTACAAAGCACCAAAACATTTACCTCCTATGAAGTGGCTGATGGAAGATTCCACTAAAATAAGGACCTAAACTGAGAAAGACAGGGGATCCCAAAAGTAGGGTAAGACCTAAAAAAAAAAAAAAAAAAAAAGGCAGCAAAGGGACTTCCAGGATGGTAAAGAAAGGAGCACCAGGTAATAATTGGCCAATAAAGCACAGCACTAAACGGCAATCTGTCCCAGCTGGAGTACTGGACTGGCCACAGCTTCCAGGAGTGATTTCTTGAAGAAGATGCAAACAGAACACAACAGAATACTTCCGGGGTATGGGTGGAACAGGTGAAAGGGATTTAGGAACATACTTATCAGGATGAGCACTAAGAAATGTACAGAATTGCTGAATCACTATATTGTACAAGTGAAACTAACATAACACTGTATGTGAAGTATGCTGGCATTAAAATTAAAAATAAACCAGAATATTTCAACTATCATATAACTTGGTTGGAACATGAGGTTCAAGTCATGATAAATTCATAGAAATTAAGCAAACTAAACAATCAATGAAACAATTATCAAATCCAAGAAAAACAATGTACAAGAGAGAAAAAACTAAATGCTCAGAGGCTCAACTAGAAAGTTTCCAAAATTATAATACCATAAACATTGAAAACTAACCAAGATTGCAATATTAATAAATATAAAGGGGACAGAAAAAGGAGGCAAGCATGAATGAAAATGAAATTATGATCTTCTGTAGTCAATAGATAATGGCTAAACCTGAAAAATCTAATACCAATATAAAAAAATTTTAAGAGATACAGGGGTACTTGGGTGGCTCAGTCGGTTAAGCGTCCAACCTCGCCTCAGGTCATGATGTCACAGTTCATGAGTTTGAGCCCCACATCGGGCTCTCTGCTGTCAGCACAGAGCCCACTTGGGATTCTCATTCCCCTCTCTCTACTCTTCCCCCACTCATCCCCCCCCTTTCTCAAAATAAATAAACTTCAAAAAATTTTTAAGAGATACAGATTTTAAAAATCATCTCGGAGTATGGTGACAGTGCTCGCTTTGGCAGCACATACACCAAAATTGGAATGACACAGAGATTAGCTTGGCCCCTGCCCAGAGTATAGTGACAGATGGTAGCTACAGCTACACTTTTAGTGAGCATAGCATAACATATAGACTTGTTGAATCACTATCTTGTACCGAAATCAATGTAACATTGTGTGTCAACTATACTTCAACACAGAAAGTACAGAATTTTAAATAAAATTAAAAATAATTTTTTTAAGGAGCACCTGGGTGGCTCAGTTGGCTGAGCATCCAACTCTTGATTTAGGCTCAGGTCATGATCCCAGAGTCGTGGGATCAAGCCCTGAGTCAGGCTCTGCACTGAGCATGGAGCCTGGGTAAGATTCTCTCTCTTTCTCCCTCTGCCCCTCCCCTACTCTCTCTCTAAAATTTAAAAAAAAAAAAAAAAAATTCTGAGGGTCACATTAAAAAAATTTTTTTAATAATAATTTTTTTAAATATAAATCATCTTGGAGAGTTGAAAATGATTGTTTCTAGGGATCAAGACAGTGATCAAGCAAATTAGTACTGTCATTTTTCCTAATAGCAGTAAGTCTTGTAGAACATTAGATTCTTTAAATAACGTATATATGTAAAGTTAATTTTTTTCAATAAAACTAAAAAACCAATAGAGAGAACCAATGAAACCAAAATTTTGTACTTTGAAAAGATTAACAAACTTGATAAATCTTTGGCTAGATTGACAAAAAGGAGAAAAGACTCAAATTATAAAAATAAACAATGAAAGAGGGAATGCCAACCTAGAAGGATTATAATAAATACTACGAACAATTGTATGCCAAGTTAGACAATGTAGATCAAATGAACAAATTCCTAGAAAGACTGAAATTATCAAAACTAACCCCAAAACGAACAAAATCTGAATAGACTCATAACAGCTGAAGATATTGAATTTATAATTTTAAAAAATCTAAAAACAAGGCCCAAGTCCAGATGGTTTCCCTAGTAAATTCTACCAAACATTTAAAGAAGAAATAACACCAATCCTAACTTTAGAGGAGGAAGAAACACTTTCCAGCTCATTCTATTAACCCAGCATTACCTAAGATCAAAGTGAGTCAGACATCACAAGAAAGAAAACTACAGACCAATTTCCCTCATGAATAGAGATGCAAAAAATCCTCAACAAAACATTAGCAAACCAAATCCAACAACATCTTTTTTTTTAATATTTTTCTGTTTATTTATTTTTAGAGAGAGACAGAGTACGAGCGGGGTTGGGGCAAAGAGAGAGGGAGACACAGAATCCGAAGCAGGCTCCAGGCTCTAAGCTGTCAGCACAGGGTCTGACACAGGGCTCGAACCCACAAACTGTGAGATCATGACCTGAGCTGAAGTTGGATGCTCAAACGAGTGAATCACCCAGGCGCCCCCCAAATCCAACAACATCTTAAAATGACTACACAGCATGACCAAGTGGGATTTATCCCAAAAATAGAAAGTTGATTTAATGTCTGAAAATCAATTGACATGATATACCATTTTACTAAAAGACAAAAATTACACAATCATCTTAATAGATACAGAAAAAGCATTTGACAAAATTAAATACCTATTTGTGATTTAAAAAAAAAAAAAACTTGGGGTGCCTGGGTGGCTCAGCTGGTTAAGCATCCGACTTTGGCTCAGGTCATGATCTCATGTTTCGTGAGTTGAAGTCCCGCATCAGGCTCTGTGCTGACAGCGCAGAGCCTGGAGCCTGCTTCAGATTCTGTGTCTCCCTCTCTCTCTGCCCCTCCCCCACTCACACTCTGTCTCTCTCTCTCTCAAAAATAAATAAATGTTAAAAAAATACATTAAAAAAAAAAACCTCAACAACCTAGGGATATAAGAAAATTTAATCAGATAAAAAGCATCTATGAAAAACCTACAATTGGCATACTTATTGGTGAAAGACTGAAAGCTTCCCTTAAGACTGGGAGCAAAACAAAGATGTCCACTTCTATTGGAGGTTCTAGGCAGTACAATCATGCAGAAAGAAAACAAACAAACAAACAGAATATATATTAGAAGGGAAGTAGTAAAACTGTCTTTTTTTTTTTTTTTTTTAAGTAAGCTCTATGCCCCTATGTGGGGCTTGAACTCACAACTCTGAGATCAAGAGTTACATGCTCTATTAATTGAGCCAGCCAGGCACCCCAGAAGTAAAACTATCTTTATTTATTTACTTATTTACTTATTTTTAACGTTTATTTATTTTTGAGACAGAGAGAGACAGAGCATGACCGGGGGAGGGTCAGAGAGAGAGGGAGACACAGAATCGGAAGCAGGCTCCAGGCTCTGAGCTGTCAACACAGAGCCCAACGCAGGGCTCGAACTCACGGACCGGACCGTGAGATCGTGACCTGAGCTGAAGTCGGACACTTAACCGACTGAGCCACCCAGGCGCCCCTGTAAAACTATCTTTAATTGCAAAGGACATGATCCTTTAAGAATATCCTAAGAAATTCATTAAGAAACAAAAACACTGGAATTAAAAAGATTTTAGCAATGTCACAGAATGTAAGATCAATATACAAAAATCAATTACATTTCCATATATTAACAATGAACAATTCAAAAATTAAATTTAAAAAAATAACTCAATGTATAATAGCATCAAAAAAAAAGATTTAGGATTAAATTTAACAAAAGCAGTGTAAGCTTTCTATAGTGAAAATACAAATTATTATTTAAATAAATTAAAGATTTAAATAAATGAAAGACAATGCACATTCACATTCATGCACTGGAAGAGTCAGTACCATTAAGGTGGCAATCATCTCCAAATTGATCTACAGATTCATCATAGTCCCTATCATAATCCCAGAAGGCTTTTTTGGTAAAAAATTGACAAGCTCATCTTAAAATTTACATGGAAAAGCAAAGGACTCAGAATAACTAAAACAATCTTTAAAAAGAACAAACGGGAGAGCTTTTACTTCCTAATTTCAAAACTTACTACAAAGCTACAGTAATCAAACAAATAGCATGGAATTAAATTAAGAAAAGACATGTAGATCAATGTACCATAATTGAGACTAGAAACAAATTTATATTTGGCCCATTAATTTTCAATAAAGGTGGCAAGGCAATTCAATAGGGAAAAAGCAGTCTTATCAACAAATAGTTCTGAAACAACTGGCTATCCACACATGCAAAAAGATTAATTTAGATGCTTACCTCACACCATACATAAAAGATAACTTAAAATGGAGCACAGACCTAAATGTAAAAACTGAAATTATATAACTTTTAGAAGAAAACATAGGAGAAAAATCTTCATGACCTTAAGTTGGGCAAAGATTTCATAAATACACAGATATGAAACCTAAAGCATAGTCCATAAAGGAAAAGAATTGGAGGGGTGCCTGGCTGGCTCATTTAGTAGAGCATGTGACACTATCTCAGGGTTGTGAGTTTAAGCCCCACGTTGGGCATGGAGCACACTTAAAAAAAAAAAGAACTGGACTTAAAAAAATGTAAAACATTTGTACTTCAAAGAGACATTATTAAGAAAATGAAGTCAATGGGGTTGAGTGTTCAATTCTTAATTTTGGCTCAGGTCAGGATCTCACAGTCAAGTCGGTCAGTAAGCCAGTCAGTCATGGGATCAAGCCCAGGGGTCAGGCTGCATGCTGGGTGAGGAGTCTGCTTGGGATTTCCTTCTCTCTCTCTACCCCTCCCCTGCCCGCATGTGGACACACGCACTTGGGCTCTCGAAAGAAAGAAAGAAAGAAAGAAAGAAAGAAAGAAAGAAAGAAAGAAAGAAAGAAAGAAAGAAAGAAAGAAAGAAAATGAAAATGAAGCCAAGGCAACAAATGGGAGAAAATATGTGCAAATTATATATTTGATAAAAGATTTGTATCCAGAATATATAAAAAACTCCTAAAGCTCAGTAACAAAAAGACAACCAATTTAAAAATGAGCAAAAGATCTGAATAGGCTTTTCACC
This sequence comes from Neofelis nebulosa, assembly GCF_028018385.1. Taxonomy (NCBI): domain Eukaryota; kingdom Metazoa; phylum Chordata; class Mammalia; order Carnivora; family Felidae; genus Neofelis; species Neofelis nebulosa. Next base: position 54,181,672 of record NC_080793.1, read on the forward strand.
AATGAAGATATATAAATGGCAAAAAAAAAAAAAAAAGCACATACAAAGATGCTCAACATATTACTCATTAGGAAAATATAAATTAAAATCATAACATGCCACTTCACATTCACTATAATGGCTATAATCAAAAAGTCAATCAAAAAAATTCAATCACTTATATTGTACAACTGAAACTAATATAGCACATCAAGTTAATTAACCACACTGGAATTAAAATAAATTTTTTTAAAAGATCAGAAAATAAGTATTGGCAAGAATGTGGAGAAACTAAAACCCTCATATATTGCTGGTAGAAATGTAAAATGGTTCAGCCATTTTAGAATACAATCTAGCGGTTTCTTTTATGTTTTTTTTACATTTATTGATTTTTGAGAGAGAGAGAGACAGAGCTTGAGCAGGGGAGGGGCAGAGAGAGAGAGAGGGAGACACAGAACTCCAAGCAGGCTCCAAGCTCCACACTGTCTGTACAGAGCCTGCCGCAGGGCTCGAACTCACAAACTGCAAGATCATGACCTGAGCCAAAGTTGGACGCTTAACTGACTGAGCCACCCAGGCACCCCTAGCAGTTTCTTAAAAAAATTAACATAGGGATGCCTGGGTGGCTCAATCGGTTAAAGGTCTGCCGGACTCTTGGTTTCGGCTCAGGTCATGATCTCACAGTTTTGTGAATTCAAGCCCCACATCAGGCTCTGTGCTGGCAGCGACAAGCTTGCTTGGGATTCTCTCTCTCCCTCCCTCTCTGCCCTTTCCTCTACTCTTACTCTCTCAAGTAAAGAAACTTAAAAAAAAAATTTAACATAAACTTACTGTACAATGAAGTGATGCTGGTCCTAAGAATCTACACAAGAGAAATCACCTCCACCCAAAGACTTGTACACAAATGTTCATAACAGTATTTTTCATAATAACCAAAAAGTGGAAACAACCTGCATGTCCATCAGCTGGTGAGTGGGTAACCAAAATGTGCTATATCCATACAACAGAATAGTATTCAGCAATAAAAAAGAAACGAAATACTGATTCCTGTCAACAATAAGATAAACCTGAAGAACATGCCTAGCGAAAGAAGCCAGACACAAAAGACCACATATTGTGTGATTCCATTTCTATGAATTGTTCAGAAAAGGAAAATCTATAGAAATAAAAAGTAAATTAGTGGTATATAGCAAAGTTTAACTTCATTTAACCAGATTCTAGAACTCTAAAGAATGATTTAGTCATTAAAAATCATGGCAGATAAATATTTATGTGGTAAAATGTTCCCTCCAAAAGTGAAAAGGCTTTCAGCAAAATAAAAAGTTTATATTTTATTCCCTACCTTTCTCCGGAAAGGACTTAAGGTAGCTTCTAAAGATAGGTGGAAAATGTTTCTATAGCAAATCCTATTTATAGTTGAAGTACATGTTAGTCATGGTCTTTGCCCCACCCACACATCCTGGCTGAAAAGGCAGTCTAGATCAGTTCTTCTCAAACTAAACATGCGCCAGCACTATTCTCCTCAACCCCATACATGATGCTCTTCTAAAATGTAAAATATGTTTTAATTTTTTAGAGAGAGTAAGAGAGGGAGCATGAGCAGGGGAGAGGGGCAGAGGGAGAGAGAGAGAGTGAGGATCTGAAGCAGGTTCCACACTCAGCATGGAGCACAATGCAGGGCTCAATCCCGTGACCCCGGGATCATGACCTGAGCTGAAATCAGGAGTCAGAGTCTCAACGGACTGAGCCACCAAGGTGCTCCTAAAATATATATAAAAGGAGTAACTAAATGCGCAATTTTAAAAACAGATAAAATACAACCCCAAGTGTTTTATTACCAGATTCCACGAACAGAAAATTACTCTGTTACGTGATTATAAAAGTTTCTAAACACTTTCAATTTCTGTACTTGTTCCTTTGTAAACCACCCTTTGGGTTGCACTCCCCAAAGTGACTCAGTTTTACACGACAGATTTAGAGTTTTATATTTTTCACATTAGAGGTGAATCAACCAAAAGTAGGCACCTCCCCCAAAGGCTGATATCCGGGGTGCAAAAGAGACAAGCAACAGCAATTCTTGGAATACAAACTGCAAGTAAAAACAGTTGGGATGGGAGCTAAAACCAAAGGAATGCCTGACCAGAAGTCGTGAACTACCACCGGAGCAAGAAGGAAGAACCAGAGCCACGGAGACTAGGGCTGACCAAAGGAGGGACCACACAGAAATGTGAAGCCGCAGAAATATGAGGACAAAAGATTTAGAGAAGTAGAAACGAATAAGCAATTCTCTAAGGACAGGAGAAAGCACACACACTCTGACTCTCATGGATGAGTTAACCAGGGAAAACAGACTGTTCTGGTGCCTGTGAAGCATCCTGCCTGCTCCTCCAGGCGCACAAAGCCTCGCCCCCCCTTAGCACACTGCGAGAATCCTTACAGTCAGCAGCCCCAGCCACTTCTCCCTGCTGCTTACGACCCAAAAGCTCTCCTCAACAAAAGGAAGAGACTGGAGGCTTACCTTTGGGTATCAACAGGGGCATCACTCAAAGTGTTTAAACTCATGGTAAGTCTTCCAACTTTCACAATAGCCCACTGCTTCTCAATGATATACTTCGTTATTGATGATTAAAACCTTCTGAGATGTCTGTGGCTTACAGGTTAGATGGGCTGAAGTCTGTTAACATAGTAAACAATATAACAGTGGTTATATATGTGAGTCTTGAGACTACGGGTGATTTTCGTGTTTTTCTTCAACTTACTTGTATTTTTAAAATTATTGCATAACACACATTTAAATACTCGTATTTTTAAAAGCTATTACGTTTAAGATAGATTAGAAGCAAAAATGGCAAAATGTTAAAAAAATATTCCTTCTTGTAACAAGTTTCTATTATATTATTCTAATTTCTCTAATAAAAGGAAAAATTATCTCAGTAAAATAGTGACCAATGGGACGCCTGGGTGGCTCAGTCAGTTAAGCACCCAACTTCAGCTCAGGTCATGATCTCACAGTTCATGAGTTTGAGCCCCGAGTAGGGCTCTGTACTAACAGCTCAGAGCCTGCAGCCTGCTGTGGATTCTGTGTCTTCCTCTCTCTACCCCTACCCCTCTGTCTCTCTCTCTCTCTCTCTCTCTCTCTCTCTCTCCCTCAAAAATAAACATTAAAAAAAATTTTTTTTTAAACAGTGACCAATTACTCTTGAACTAGAAAAGGAATGTAGAACCTATTTCTAGGGAACAGAATTCAGTTTGAAAGAAAGTGAAGTCCAGGGACATTTTTAAGTCCCTAAAGCCTTTTTCATAAATGAGATATTTTTAAGCTTATTTATTTACTTTGAGAGAGAGCATGCACACAAGTTGGGGGGCAGAGGGAGAAAGAGAGAATTCCAGACAGGCTCCACACTGTCAATGCAGAGCCTGATTCGGGGCTCGAACTCAGGAGTCATGAGATCATGAACTGAACTGAAGTCAGATGATTAACCAACTGAGCCTCCCAGGCGCTGGGCATAAGCGAGATACTTTTAATGCAATGCTACAATCAAAGAGACCAAAGTACTCCCAACAAATGATCTCATGGTAATTTTTAAAGTCCTTCTCTTAAGGGACAAAGGAAGAATAAAGAGAGTAGTTGTCACTTACACTGACCTCTCTGGAACCCCCTTCTATGGGAGATAATCCAAATTATACAAAGCCCACTATTTAAAGTTGCTTTACTATATTTATAGTATGAAGGAATCTCTGGAGAAATATTTTAAACAGAGATAACAATAATTAAGCCCAAACAGATACAAATAATCAAGATCCCAGAAGTGTCCCTTGGTATCCCTAGAAGAAGTGCAACATCCCAGAAAGACCATAGCTTTGGACTTGGAGAGATGTGACTTAGGATGCCTTTAAGTATCTTTATGAGTGTTGCCATGGGCAAGTGGCTTACCGTGTGAGCCTGTTTCCTCAACCTTAAGAAGGGAATAATTACATCAATCTCATATATGTGAGATAGAAATAATACATCCAGCATATATACAGTTCTCAGTCACTGTACCTTTCTGTTACTGAGCACAAACCCTACTCTCTATTACCCTCTTTTACTGAACACAAACTTTGAGAATGGGACAAACTTCAGGCAAGCTTTTCTGACTTCATGGAATGCCATTTTGTGTTGTTTTTGTGCGTTAAAAGTTATGGTGGCTTGTTTCTCAGATTTCCTGGCCCTGTTTCCTCCTGCAGTTTGGTCTAGGCCATTGCTTTGCTTTGCCAATCAAGATGGAAACAGAACCTCGATGCTGAGAACCTAGTAATGATTCCTACAGACAAACACCTAGGGATATTTAAAAACAATCAGTGATTTAGCTGATACTGCAATAGTGTGACCCAAGACAAAGATGGAATTTTTACCAACATGGAAGGAAGAATTCTATTTCCCCATGGACCCTAAAGACTAAGTTTGGAAAGAGTGGCAGACAAATACCACTGTCAGTTTATTGATCACCTAATACAGTGCCAAACCCTGTACCTGTGCTTCATACACAGAACCCTGGCCCCTATGACACTGCAGTGCAAAGATTATCTTACCTGAGGTTTATATCCTCACTTCAACTGAGGAAACTCATCTGATTCAAAAAGGCTAAACGACTTGCGTAAGCCAGTCACCAACTAAATGGTGGATACTAAGGACTCAATCAAGCTCTTCTGATACTGAGTCCCCAAATCTTTTCACCTTACCACCGTGCCCCCAAAGGTCAGACTTCAGAGAAACTGTCCTCACAATTCACAATGGAAGTTAAAGAGTTAAAACCTAGAAAGAACAAACTCTTCTATACTTAACAGTAATGTCCAAGGCTAAAAATCAGATATATAAAATGTTTCTATTTTTGTGAAAAAGATGAAACACATACACACACACACACACACACACACACACACACACACGTATACATATGTGTCACAAAATGCACAAACAGAACCCCTAACTCACAGGAAAAGGATAGGGCTTTAATAATGTCCGTTGTGTTGTGTTTTGATTTTATCTTGGGCAGAGAAGCATGGGAAGAGGTAGTTTACCAAATTTAATAAAGTTGTTCCAAGAAAGCTAAATTAAAAGGAATTAAGTAGGGGCACCTGGCTGGCTCGGTTGGTAGAACATGCGACTCTTGAACCCATTGAGTTCAAGCCCAATGTTGGGTGTAGAGATTACTCACAAATAAAGTCTTTAAAAAAAATTAAGTGGGGCGCCTGGGTGGCGCAGTCGGTTAAGCGTCCGACTTCAGCCAGGTCACGATCTTGCGGTCCGTGAGTTCGAGCCCCGCGTCAGGCTCTGGGCTGATGGCTCGGAGCCTGGAGCCTGTTTCCGATTCTGTGTCTCCCTCTCTCTCTGCCCCTCCCCCGTTCATGCTCTGTCTCTCTCTGTCCCAAAAACAAATAAAAAATGTTGAAAAAAAAATTTAAAAAAAAAAAAAAAATTAAGTAATGATATGTGTCACAACATGGGTAAACCTTGAAAACAGTATGCTAAGTGAAAGAAACCAGACACAAAAGGCCACATATTGTGATTCCATGCATATAAAATGTATGGAATGGGCAAATACATAGAAACAAAAAGTAGATTTGTAGTTGCCAGAGGACAGGGAGAAGGGGAACTGGGTCTGAGTGTTAATAGGTATGAGGTTTCTTTTGGGGAGTGTTCTGGGTTTCTTTTCGGGACTGATGGAAGTGTCCTGGAATTAGATAATGGTGATTGTTGTAGAACGTGGTGAATATGCTAAAAACCAATGAATTGTACACTTTAAAACAGTGAATTTTGAGATGTAAGTTATACCCCAATTTTTTAAATTCATCATCAAAAGAAAAAAATCCTATCTAAAGTCTCCTTTAGGGGCATCTGGATAGCTCAGTCGGTTAAGCATCCAACTTTGGCTCAGGTCATGGTCTCACGGTTTGTGGTTTGAGCCCCACATCGGGCTCTGTATTGAAAGCTCAGAGCCTGAAGCCTGCTTAGGATTCTGTGTCTCCCTCTCTCTGCCCCTCCCCCACCTCAAAAATAAAAATAAACTTTAAAAGTAATAACGATAATTAGGGGTGCCTGGGTGGCTCAGTTGGTTGAGTGTCTGACTCTTGATTTTGGCTTAGGTCCTGATCTCATGGTTCGTGGGATAGAGCCCTACATTGGGCTTTGTGCTGACAGTGTGGGAACTGTTTGGGATTCTCTCTCTCTCCCTCTCTCTCTGCCTCTCCCCTGCACACGTGCATGCTCTCTCCTCAAAGTAAATAAACTTTTTAAAAAAAAAGGAAAAGAAGATAACGAATGATGAGGCAAGTAGCTAGGTACAGTAATGAAAATGTCAATGAAATAAGGAGTTAGGTCAAAGAATTACAGGTTCCTCACATAATGCGTTCCAAGCTTTACTTGAAACTTCCTGAGATGCCACAAATTAAAATAAACACTTTAGCTAATCTGTACGAGTAATTGCAAATTTCTTATGACATGCAATCAACATCAGCCTTCCTCCAATATGTATCTAACTCTGTAAATAATGCTTTCTTTTTGAAAACACTCAATATGCCATTATCTATAAACAAATTATGATAACTCAAAGCCACTCCTACTATCATCACAACAACTGTAACAAAGATCCCCTCTCCAGACAGAGTGCTAAAAACTTTCTAGAGATTATCTGATTTCTGTCTATACCAATCCCGAGGGGGAGATATTGTTAACGTCCCCCCTTTCTATCTAAGGAAACTAGGGCTTAAAAATCACTTGTCCAAAGTCAAGTCTCTAGTACGCGACAGAGTCTGGATTCAAGCCCATATTGGCTGACTCCATAGGTCTGCTGTGTGCCTTGCCACTGGCCTTCAAGACATGGTTCATGCCCAGCCAGAGAACATGTGAGGCGTTGCTTGTCAGGGAAGCACTTCTACTCACTACTGCAGATTTTTCAAACACATCTCATTCTTCCCTGCACCCCTACCCCATCCAAACTAACTACAAGTCAGGGGCTTCCTAATGAAGGAGGACTCAGATCTCCAGTGGATTTTCAATCCAAATGCACTACCACAGGCTTGGGCCCAAACCAGGCTATCCTGTAGCAGTGATCGATAAAGGCAAAGTTTAATTCAGCTTTTTATGTTAATGTATTAATAAATTAATCTTCTGTTGGTAGTGGAGTTGGACTATTCTCACCATTCCTACTAAAATAGATGAGGGATATTATGTATATCCTTCTTCAACAAGTTATTTAGAAATAGGTAATGGGGCAATTGAGACCAGGGGATCAATGATCTAGACATCCTAAGAGTAAATACCAGCCAGAAACACAATTCTACTTTAGATTTCAGAGCCACTGCTGGTACAAAGTTTTCCTACCTCACAGTCGAGTCCTTCAGTGGATCATCCAGAATGTATTCATCTCTTAGTGTGTCTGTACAGACCCAGGGGGAAAAGGGAGGAGGGGGGAATGAAAAGATAAAAGCCACTATTATTGAGCACTTACTATGGGCCAGTTACTGCACGAACCATACCCTGATGTCACTGAATCCTCCCGACAGTCTATGAGATGATTATGCCCATTTCACAGATAAGGAGCACTAAGGCTTGGAGAGGCTGAGTAACTTGCATAAAGATATTCAATGCGAGGGTTAGAATTCAAATTCACCTCTGGCTGACTCCTAAGCCCACCCTTTTTCATAACACAATGCTGACTTCAATAATAACATCTGTGTTGGGGAATTCTATCTGCAGATTTCTATATTTCACCTTTAAAAGGATGTCTGGTTCTTTCATCAAAACAAACCATGACAACGGGGGCTGAGACAATCAAAGAATTTTAGAATTAAATAGGACTTTAAAGACCAAGTCTATCCTCCTAATCTCACAGATAAGGAATCTAATGTCTAGTAAGCTTAGGTGATTGGCCTTAGGTTACTAGGCTAATAAAACTCTATACCAGGACTAATACACAAAGCTCCAGATTAAAACTACTCCCTTCTTTCCTCTTAGCAGGTTGCACTGCCTTTGTTTCTTCTTCATTTCATGAGAAACCACTGTAATTTCTGCTCTACCATCGTTTTGTTGTTGTTAGGCACTAACTCTTCAATAAAACAGGTGACAAAATGGAAGGTGACAAATGGGATGATCTTCTCTCCAAAATTATGTGAACTATACAAAACATCGATGTGTTTTGTATTCGAAAGAGGTGAGCACCAACTGAAATTGGTGAGTAAACTCACGCAGAATCATGAGAGATCTACTTAAAATGAAAAAATATTTATTTGCCTAGGATAATTATCACGATGAAATAAAGAACAGTCAAAAGGAGGCTCTACTTCTGTAGAAAATGTACAGCCCTGGAAAAACAGCCAAATTTTCTACATCTGTTAGAGTCCTGAAAGTAAGCAGTGGAAGCTACAGATAACAGCCTAACACAATTCATTCTTTCATTTATCAAACATTTATACAGTGTCTAATGTGTGGCTGGCATTTTTTTTTTTTTTTAAGGATGAAAAAGACGTGGTCCTTGTCCTCCAAGATCTTACTGATTATCGGAGGGGAATAGCTCGGTAGTCAGGAGTTGTAAACCTTAGAAGCAAGGGCATGCCCTCTGGGTCCCTATTCAGTCCTCTGGGTACCTCTGCAGCGGTCTCAGATTAAGATGCTCCAAGGGGATCTTTCCCCCAAATATGCGGAGAGGCCCAGCCCAGGGAGCTGGAGGCGTGTCCCCACAAACGACAGCAACAGTCCCAGGACAACCACAAACTAACTCGGGGTTCCCCATAACTCTCACTGCAGCCACCCATACCGTTCCTCTCAACACCTCCCCGACCAAGTCGTTCGCCTCGAAGACCCCACACCCCGTGGTTACCTCAGGGGGCTCCCGTGGTCCAGACAAGACACCCAAGACCCCAGGGGCAGCTCCAAATCTCAATGGTAGAAAGAGGTCTAGGCCGATCGCGGGGGTCAGAGCAAAAACTGTTGGAACCCGACGGACTCTAGGACCCGGGAGGGGGAACGAATAGAGAAGGGGCACAGGAGTGGACAAGCCCTAGGGAGACGGTGTTTACAACGGCCACTTCCGGAGACTGGGCTTCCCTCGCAGACCTTCGCAGACTTTCGCAGGCCTCCCGGCCCCGCCCCTGCCGACCTCTCTCCTCCCGCCTCCCGCGACCCGAAGCTCCGGGATACGCACTCGGAGAAAGCCGAGCTCGGGTTGGAAGAGCTAAGCCCGCGAAGCTGCGCGGCCGCGCTGGAAGGCGAGCAGGCGCATGCGCCGTTGCTGAGAAGCGGCGCGCCCGTGCCCGCGCGCATTCCCGCGCCGCGCCAGTCCCTCCCGCCACGAGAACGGCCTGGCCCACGCTCCAATGTGCTGTTCTCAGCGTGAGGTCCCCAGGACCTCAGAATCCCAGTCTCAGAATCCCAGAGCCGACAGACAGTGCATTTTTCTAAGCCTTAAACCCTTTCCGCGTTTACTAAAAAAAAAAAAAAAATCTTAGGAGGCTGGATCCCCGATTGTGCGTTAAACTGCGGATCCTAAGGCCAGTGGAGCCCTTCGGGGTCTGTGGATTGGTGCCAAAGCCTGGCGGAAATTCTCGGGACTCCGCTTCTGCGCAAGTGGCTGGTTTCCCGCTGTTTAGCCTGCTCTCTGCCTGCCAGACGCTTCTTGTTCCCTTCCCCCATCCCCATTGTAGCCCAGCTTGGGGTGGTAAACAGGGCCGGGAAAATACGGGTCAGCGCGCTGATACTGTTGCAGCGCCTTTCATTATAAATATTACGTAACGAGGTACCTTGCAAACAAAAGTCCTTAGAGCCTTAACGTGCTCCCATCTCTTTCCAGTCTTCCTCCAAGCCCCCTGGTGCATGCGCACACACACGCGCCTTCCTCCAGTTGATAATTTATACTTTGGTTTCTTCCGGTGGCTGCTTCACAATCTGCTGCCGCCCCAGGAAGATTGGAAAACCAAACCCTCTTTTGTTCCTTAGCATTTGAAAACCTGTTCCCTAAAGAACAATGCAATTTGGCGGGGATTTTGATTGAGGATTTTGTCTTCACCACTTCCACCTCCTCCGCACAAAAAGGCGTTTGATACAAAATGAACCTTTAATGCTAAAATTGTGCCGTGTTAATTGTAATCAACCTGAAACCAGGTGTAGGGGCCGGCTTTTCCGTGTCTCCTTGTGGAAAGCCAACGGTCATAAATGCAAATATAAATTGAGATTAAAACATCCTTGATTCCTGTAACACTGAAACTTCAATTGGTTTGAGTTTTCACTTAGATTAAAAAAGGAAGCCCGTCCCCCTTCCTATTAATTTTGCCAGAAAGAGGATAATTACTTCAAAGAGTTTATGGAAAGGAAAAACGAGCCCGCTCTAACATTTAGAAATGCAGTGGAAAATTACAACAGACTAATGAGATTAGGGCTTGTTTGGCTTCACAAGTTTCAAATATTTATAAGACTTATTTATGTTTTTTAAAAAATCACAAAATTGGGGCTCCTGCGTGGCTCAGTGGGTCGAGGGGCGACTTCAGCTCAGGTCTTGATCTCCCAATTCTTGGGGTCGAGCCCCACCTCCAGCTCTGTGCTGACAGCTCAGAGCCTGGATCCTGCTTTGGATTCTGTGTCTCCCTCTCTCTGCTCCTCTGCCACTCACACTGTGTCTCTCTCAAAAATACAAAAAAAATAAAACATCAAAAAAAGTTTTTTTAATCACAAAATTGAATATTGTATGGCAAGGATAAATGGCAAAGGTATTACTGCTCTTTTTCAAGCCAAGAATGAAGCCTTGCAATCTTTATTTATTTGTTCATTCAGTATTTATTGAATACAGACTATATACCTACCTTGGAGCTAGGTGATAGAAATACAGGATATTTAACATAAGTACAATGGGAATCAGAACAGGCAAATGTTAATAAACAACCACGAGCACCCCCAAAGGCTTTAAAGAGTACAGTTAGCTTACTCTGGGAAGATGGTTATAGATTCATCAAGCTGAGGAGGAACTGGAAGACATGGAAGCTACACAGGCCAGCACAGGAAACAGCAGGAGTATTTATTTGGAAAACTGGAAGAAGTTCTGTGCGAAGTCTTCAGAGTGGGAGAAGACCGCGGAGTAAGATAACAGGCTGGAGAAGTAAGCCAGCCCCAGATCACAAGGACCTTCTAGGTCATACACTAGTCCCCCTTATCCATGGTTTCTCTTTCCAGGACTTCCATTACCTGAGGTCAAACAAGGTCAGAAAGCAGATCATCCTCCTTCACACATATTCAGAAGATCAGTAGTAGCCTAACTCTATGTCATAATGCCTGCATCATTCACCTTGCTTCTCTCATCACATTTTTTAATCATCAAAAGAGTAGGGTACAATAAATATTTTTTCCGAGAGACAGAGACCATATTCACATAACTTTTATTACAATGTATAGGTGTGTATGCATAAGAAAAAACATCTGAGAATGCAAGCTGGTGCAGCCACTCTGGAAAACAGTATGGAAGTTCCTCAAAAAACCAAAAATAGAACTACCCTACAACCCAGCAATTGCACTACTAGGCATTTATCCAAGGGATACAGGTGTTTCGAAGGGACACATGCCCCTCCCCATGTTCATAGCAGCACTACCAACAATAGCCAGTCTGGAAAGAGCCCAAATGTCCATTGATGGATGAATGGATAAAGAAGAGGTGGTATATATATACAATGGAGTATTACTCAGCAATCGAAAAGAATGAAAGCTTGCTATTTGCAGTTACATGGATGGAACTGGAGGGTATTATGCTAAGTGAAATTAGTCAGAGAAAGACAAAAATCATATGGCTTCACTCATATCAGGACTTTAAGAGACAAAACAGAGGAACATAAGGGAAGGGAAACAAAAGTAATATAAAAACAGGGAGGGGGACAAAACAGAAGAGACTCACAAATATGGAGAACAAACTGAGGGTTACTGGAGAGGTTGTGGGAGGGGGAATGGGCTACATGGGTGAGGGGCACGAAGGAATCTACTCCTGAAATCACTGTTGCACTATATGCTAACTAATTTGGATGTAAATTTTAAAAAATAAAATTAAAAAAAAAAAAAAAAAAACATAGAGTATCTAGGATTCAGTACTATCTCCAGTCTCAGGCATCCATTGGGGGTCTTGGAACATATCCCCCACAGACAAGGGAGGACTACTACTATACTTACTTTATCAAGCAATGAAACTAACAAAAGGTGTTGAGCAGAAAAGTTATAATAATTACACAATCAGACTGTTTTAAAATATTTGGACGTTTCCTATGTTTTTCTAATAGTTACAAGGTTAATTCTCTGCTGTTTCTGTTTGCCTAAGGTTACTTGCAAAAAGCTGTACATAAGGATGTTCTCAAATTCACTCCCCTTTTAGCCTTAAAAGTCCCAATAATCACCTTGTTCTTTTTACTTTCAAGGTAATATTCAATTCATCCCCATCACCCCACCAAAACAGCTTCCAAAGTCAATAATGACCTCATTGCTAAATCCCAGACCCCTTGAATTCACTGACACTTTGATCCTCCTCTGATTTTTCTCCAGCATAGGTAAGACTCTTGGTTTCTCCGACTCTCTGACCTTTTTATTGCTTGCTGCTCGGAGAACTGTTATCTCCTTCTTGCCCCTCAAGGTGATAGTTTCTTAGTTTCTGCCCTCAACTTTCACATATCACCACATAAGTGTCCTCGGTGATGTCATCCATCCCTGTGTCCATGTGACATATAATATCATAAACTCAGCTGTGGTTGTGATTTCGTTTTGTTTTGAGAGAAAGAGAGAGAGAGAGAGTACATGAGAGTATGAGCAGGGAAAGGGCAGAGGGCAAGGGAGACCGAGAGTCTTAAGCAGGCTCCATGTTCAGAGTGGAGCCTGACTCAGGGCTCCATCTCATGACCATGACATCGTGTCCTGAGCCAAAATCAAGAGTTGGATGCTCAACTGACTGAGCCACCCAGGCACCCCTGTGGTTGTGAATTTTTAGCTCTCATCTGAATAATATCTGGAAATATTGAATTCAACATATCTAAACACGATCTTTCTTAAATTCCTCATGGAGCGCCCCCCCCAAAACCGCTCCTCTACCTATTTATAAAACTAATCTCTGGGATGCCTGGGTGATTCAGTTGGTTGAGCGTTCAACTTGGGCTCAGGTCATGATCTCACTCTGAGTTCAAGCCCCACATCAGGCTCTGAGCTGACAACTCAGAGCCTGGGGCCTGCTTCAGATTCTGTGTCTCCGTCTCTCTCTGTCCCTCCCTTGCTTACATTCTGTCTGTCTGTCTGTCTGTCTCTCTCTCTCAAAACTAAATAAATGTTTAAAAAAAATCTTTTTAACTTGTCTCTTAGACACCCCAGTGAAAAAAACTCAGGGGGCACTGAGGTGGCTCAGTCAGTTAAGCGTCCAACTCTTGATTTCAGCTCAGATCATGATCTCACGGATCATGGGATTGAGTGCCCCATCAAGCTCCACACTAACAGTGCTGAGCTTGCTTGGTATTCTCTCTCTCCCTCTCTCTCACTTGCTCTCTCAAAATAAATAAATAAACTTAAAAAAGAAAAAGAAAAAGAAAAAAACTCAAAGAATCTTTCTTCTTTTTCAAGCTCCCAATTCCTACATCTAAGAATCACTAAATCCTACTTCCTTTAACTCTCCTGTCTTGTTTCTATACCTACTACTAAACATCTTCATGTATGCGTTTCTTTACTGCTTCATATTCAGACACTTGCGATCAGAACCTGTGCTGTGGCCCTAATGTAAGTCACTCTCCCCACCTTTCTGTGCAAATTCTCAACATTTTTATAAGTTGACAACTCACCACCTACAGCATTTTTAAGCTGGTAAATATGAGAAGAAGATCAAAAACTTAAAAAAAAAAATCAAAAGCAGGCCTAAGGGCACATGTGTACCTTTCTGACACTAGGGGAGTGTTATGAGCTGATTTTATGCATGTGAGCCCCAGGGTTTTTTAAGCACCAGATGAACCGCATCCTTTTGACCCTTCAATAACCTCCCTCAGAAGGTTCAAACACCAGGTGCTTGATTATTATGCTGCTTTGGTATCAATTCTCAGAACTACAAGACCTCACCATAATTGTTTCTCTCAGTGGCTCTGGTCCTTTGTTCCTTCAGTCCCCATTCTGTGTGCTACAACAGAAATGGCCCTTCCAAAGCACTGTCAACCTTAAAAATTAAACAACAGAGGTTATCAAGCAGCAAATGAGTTTATTCAGAAATAGCAGAAGAATTGCAACTTGGAAAATGCCAACTATGGTGAACCATAGGCAAGTCCAGTGAACAAAAGGAAGAGAGCCTCCTTTTATAGAGGAAAGGAGAAAATTGGGAGGACTTGTTTTGAACAAAAGTTCATTGGTGGAAAATAAGAGTTACATATATAATTATCACATTGTAACTCAGATTATGTTACCCTATCAATCAATTCTTTTAATGGCTCCTCAGTCCTTACTGCATAAAACCCAAACTTGGGGCACCTGGGTGGCTCAGTCGGTTAAGCGGCCGACTTTGGCTCAGGTCATGATCTCACAGTTCGTGAGTTCGAGCCCCGCGTCGGGCTCTGTGCTGACAGCTCAGAGACCGGAGCCTGCTTCAGATTCTGTGTCTCCCTCTTTCTGGCCCTCCCTCATTCATGCTCTGTCTCTCTCTGTCTCAAAAATAAAATAAACATTAAAAAAAAAAAAAAAAAAACCCAAACTTAACTCTTCCCCCTCCCTCATCAATCAAGGGCGCCTAGTCTTGTCCCTACCTGCCTTTCCAGCCTTGCTTTCTCCTTTTAAACAATAAATCCTCCCTTTCATTCACATAGCAATGGAAAACACAAAACATTGGGGGAATAAATGTAGTAAGACATAGACAAGGACTTATAGTAAAAATTTTTTAAAATTTTTAAACTACATTTTTTTAATTTTTTAAGTTATTTTGAGTGGGGAGGGGCAGAGAGAGAGAGAGAGAGAGAGAATTCCAAGCAGACTCCACACTGTCAGCACATAGCCTGATGCAGAGCTCGATCCCATGAACTGTGAGATCATGACCTGAGGCAAGATCGAGAGCCAGTTGCTTAATCGACTGAGCCACCCAGGCACCCCTAAAAGTTTTAAGAATGATTATATGGTCAATTAATCTTCAACAAATGATGTAGGACTACACAATGGGAAAAAGTCTCTTCAACAAATAGTCCCAGGAAAACTGGACAGCTGCATGCAAAAGAATGAAATTGGACCATGTTCTTATGCCATACACAAAAATAAACTCAAAAGGGATTAAGGACCTAAATGTGAAACCTAAAACCACAAAAATTCTAGATGAAATCACAGACGGTAATTTCTCTGACATCAGCTGTAGCAACATTTTTCTAGATACGTTTCCTGAAGCAAGGGAAACAAACAAAAAAATAAACTATTGGGATTATATCAAAATAAAAAACTTCTGCACAGCAAAGGAAATAATCAACTAAAAGACAAACCTACGGAATGGGAGAAAATATTTGCAAACGGCACATTCGAGAAAGGGTTAGTATCCAAAATATATAAAGAATGTATACAACTCAACACCAAAAAAATAATCCAACTAAAAAAATGAGCAAAAGATTTGAACAGACATTTCTCCAAAGACATACAGATGGCCAACAGACACATGAAAAGATGCTCAACATTACTAATCATCAGGGAAATGTGAATCTAAATCACACCTGTCAGAATGACTAAAATCAAAAACACAAGAAACAACAAGTGTTGGCAAGGATGTGGAGAAAAAGGAAACCTCATGCCCTGTATGTAGAAATGCAAACTGGTGTAGCCACTGTGGAAAACAGTATGGAGCTTACTCAAAAAACTAAAACTAGAACTACCATATTACCAGTAATTAGACTACTGGTATTTATCCAAAGCGTACAAAAATGCAAACTCGAAAAGATATATGTTTATTGCAGCACTATTTACAATAGCCAAATTATGGAAGCATCCCAGATGTTCATAGAATGGATAAAGATGGTGTGGTATATATACAATGGAATATTACTCATCCAGAAAAAGAAAGAATGAAATCTTGCCATTTGCAAAAACATGGATGGGTCTAGAAAGTATAATGCTAAGCGAAATAAGTCAGAGAGAGACAAATACTGTATGATTTCATTCATACGTAGAATTTAAGAAACAAAACAAATAAGCAAAGAAAAAAAAAGAAACAAACCAGAAAGAAGACTCTAAACCATAGAGAACAAACTGATGGTTACCAGACAGGAGGTGGGTGGGGGGATAGGTGAAATAGGTGGGGGGTGATTAAGAGCACACTTCCACAACGAGCACTGAGTTATATATAGAATTGTTGAATCACTATATTGTAAACCTGAAACTAATATAACACTGTATGTTAACTATACTGGAATTAAAAAAATTTTTTAAGGGGCGCCTGGGTGGCGCCGTCGGTTAAGCGTCCGACTTCAGCCAGGTCACGATCTCGCGGTCCGTGAGTTCGAGCCCCGCGTCGGGCTCTGGGCTGATGGCTCGGAGCCTGGAGCCCGTTTCCGATTCTGTGTCTCCCTCTCTCTCTGCCCCTCCCCCGTTCATGCTCTGTCTCTCTCTGTCCCAAAAATAAATAAAAAACGTTGAAAAAAATATTTTTTTTTAATTTTTTTAAGTTTTAAGATATATAGGTTAATATAAAAGATTTGAATTCCAACACATTTTTTATTAAATATATGTGTCAAGCACTATGCTAAGTGGTTTCACATTTATCCTCTTTTTTTTCAAAAATGCAAATACCTTTATCATTTGTCCCAATAATACATTGTCACTTAAGAAATTGAGGTGGGGCACCTGGCTGGATCAGTTGGTGGAGCATCTGATCAAGAGATCATGGGTCATGAGTTTAAGCCCCACATTGGGTGTAGAGATTACTTAAAAAAAAAAAAAAAAAAAAAAAAAGATGGGGCGCCTGAGTAGTTCAGTTAGTTAAGCATCTGACTTTACCTCAGGTCATGATCTTGCCGTTCACAAGCCCAAGCCCCACATCGGGCTCTGTGCTGACAGCTCAGAGCCGGGAGCCTGCTTCAGATTCTGTGTCTCCCTCTCTCTCTGCCCCTCCCCAGCTTGCACTCTGTCTCTGTCTCTCTCAAATATAAATAAAGGCAAAATAATAATAATAATAATAATAATAAAGAAAGAAATAAAGAGATAACAACACTGTGAGAGAATGTCTGCTTCCCTCTGCCCTTGGCAGCACTACATTTTTTTTTAATTTTTTTTTTTAAGTTTATTTATTTTTGAGACAGAGAGAGACAGAGCATGAACGGGGGAGGGGCAGAGAGAGAGGGAGACACAGAATCGGAAGCAGGCTCCAGGCTCTGAGCCGTCAGCCCAGAGCCCGACGTGGGGCTTGAACTCACGGACCGCGAGATCGTGACCTGAGCCGAAGTCAGACGCTTAACCGACTGAGCCACCCAGGCGCCCCACTACATTTTTTTTTAATGCTTATTTATTTTTGAGAGAGAGAGACAGAGTGTGAGTCAGGGAGGGGCAGAGAGAGAGAGAGAGAGACACAGAAACTGCAGCAGGCTCCAGGCCCTGAGTTGTCAGCTCAGAGCCCAATGCGGGGCTCGAACTCACAAACCATGAGACCGTGACCTGAGAGGAAGTCAGACACTTAACCAACTGAGCCACCAAGCACCCCAGCACTAGATATTTTTGCAGTATTGAAACTTTTCCAATCTGATAGGCCAAAAGTGATGCATCATTGTTCTAATGTTCTTTTAATTTGCATTTCTCTGATCATTAATGAAGTTCGGTAACATCTAGAAATGCCATTTTAATCTTACATTCCAGGAAGCATGAAACCACTGTTACACCACCATTGTCCAACAGAAATTAGAGCGGAGAATTTGCCAAGCCTAAGAATTCAATTCATCACTTTACAAAGAAGAACTTCGACCTCAGGGAAGTCCTCAAGGAAGATAGTGGAGTAGGAAGAACTACGCTCACCTCTCCCATGAATGCAACTATGTAACACTCAAATCAGTATAAACAACTCATAAAATGACCTGAGGACCGGCAGAATAAACTCCACAAGTAAATGTAGAGAAGAGACTCCATCCAGGAGGAGAGGAAGGGCAGAGATGTGATGGAGAGCTAAATGGACTCATGAGCTACTCATGGGCAGGATCGCAGAAGCAGAGAAGAGAGAGAAATAGACCCTCACACAGGAGAGCCCACAAGGGGAAGATGAATCCCCATAGCATTTGGCATAACCTTACAAAGAATTTTTTTTTTACCTTACAAAGAATTATTATAAAGCTATAGCCAAGTCTTTATAGGTGAGGTGGCATCCTATAAGAAATATGTTGATAAGTATTGAGACTTTTTATTATTATTATTCCCAACCAATCTAAGAAGCACAGCTGGAAAGCAGAAATGTTGAAGGGGGTTAGTGAGGGCAATGATGGAAGAAAGCAACTAAAATTGGTATGCAAAACAATGTAAAGTAATTACTTCACCATGAATAGTGGTCTTCTTGCAAATTATATGTAATAGGAAAGTGTTTGTCTTCTACTTGCAAATATAGGCAAGCATTCTCTATTTATCCTTAAGTGATATGAATGTACATATCTCTAATCTAATAGTTACTCACACGATAGACTTCCAGAGAAGTAAAGAGAGTATGTGCATTTATCTTGGGTGGGAAGATCTGAAAGAGGTCCAGATTTGTTAACAACCTGCATGTATGCGACTGCCGGGCAGAATTTCATCTCCCAAAGCTCACCTTACATTTCTCTGTTGAGGCTCTGAGCTATTGTCCTAGATGAAATAACTCAAATCTAAAGAACCATACTTCCGGGGAGGAGAATGTCTCCCACAGTGAGACCAGTCTCCGTGGTTAGAAGTTAGGCTTTCCGAAAAGGAAAAAGGAGGCACTATGCAGAAGAGAGGTGGATGTGAGGAATAAAGAGACAATTTAGAAACCAAGTGAGTCCATATTGGACCCCCAAGAAGTGTATAACTTACTGAGCATCTTTGTCCCCAAACTCATGAAACCTCACATTTAATGTATAGGTTTTTATTTAAAGTAAGCTTTAGGGGTGCCTGGGTGGCTCAGTTGTTTAAGCATCCAACTTTTGAGTTCGGCTCAGGTCATGATCTTGAGGTTTGTGACTTCAAACCACCCATCAGGCCCTGCGCTGATAGTGCGGAACCTGCTTGGGACTCCCTCGCTCCCTGCCTGCCCCCACTCACACACGCTGTTTCTCAAAATAAATAAATAAACTTAAAAAAATAAAGTAAGCTTGGGGCGCCTGGGTGGCTCACTCAGTTAAGCGTCTGACTTGAGCTCAGGTCATGATATCCCAGTTCCTGGGATCAAGCCCCATGTCAGGCTCTGTGCTGACAGCTCAGAGCCTTGAACCTGCTTCAGATTCTGTATCTCCCTCTCTCTCTGCCCCTCCTCCACTCGTGCTTGCGCGCTCTCTCTCTCTCTCTCAAAAAATAAACATTAAAAAAATATAAAAAATAAATAATATAAAGTAAGCTCTATGCCCAATGTGGGGCTTGAACTCATGACATGGAGATCTGGAGTTGCATGCTCTACCAAATGAGCACACCCTGCCAAGTGCCCCTAATGTATAGTTTTAACTGTCATGACTCCATTGGAGAAATTAACAACTCTATAGTTGGAGTTGTTGATGAAGTAAGAACCAGTTCATGAAGGAAAGCTAGGCCTGCCCCTTATTACCCTCTGCTAGTTCTCTAAAGAAGCCCTTGTGGAGAGGTCAGCACTGATGAAGGAGGAATGTGCAGTTAATGAATTCCAGGTTGTGAGCACCCAAAGGAACACAGAAGCGTTGTGGGGGCTTACAGAGAAGCAGTGGTCGGCTCAGAAGCAACCATGAGATAAATCCCTTCCCTTTTAAAAAATATACTTGAGGGGCGCCTGGGTGGCGCAGTCGGTTAAGCGTCCGACTTCAGCCAGGTCACGATCTCGCGGTCCGTGAGTTCGAGCCCCGCGTCAGGCTCTGGGCTGATGGCCCAGAGCCTGGAGCCTGTTTCCGATTCTGTGTCTCCCTCTCTCTCTGCCCCTCCCCCGTTCATGCTCTGTCTCTCTCTGTCCCAAAAATAAATAAAAAACATTGAAAAAAAAAAAAAATATATACTTGAGAAAATGTCTCTTAAAGTGGAGTAAAAGTTTGGAAGATACCTATCTATACATATACATACAGATGGATAAATATGTACGTACATCTCTATATGTATATATTCTGAATTTTCTACTCTGTGCAATGGATCTATGTTCCAGTATGACACTGTTTTAAGTATTGTAACTTTGTAGTACATTTTTGAACTGCTAGATCATCTCACTTTCCAAAATTTTGTTCGTTATTCTATGCACTTATTAATTTAGATTTGTTAAAAATATTTATCGAACACTTGCTAGATATTGCAGATTCTGGGGACATAAAAGCAAGCAGTATACCCAAAACTCTCTGCTCTCATGGAGCTTACATTTTAGTGAGGGGACACAGGTGAAAAGTGAAACCAACATAATCCCTGCCCACATGTCACACCCTCATGACACCAAGCATGCTTTCTTGCTTATATATTAAATAAGACTTACACCAAGCAAAAGTAATTCACCTATTTGTCCAGAAAATACCTATTCCTAGAAGATAATGCTGTGAACTAAACAGTTTATTTATCAGGACTAACAGCTTTCTTATAATTTGCCTCAAGACATTCCTCCACACTATGCCCAACAATCCAGCCACACTAGTAAGTTCCTTGCTAGCAAAACCCACCTTTAAAAATCTTTCTAGAAAAGATTCTTCCTTAATTTCTTCACTGTAAGGCACTACAGAGGTGAGTTTAGGCAATATGATCCTTAAATAAGAAAAACTAGACACTAAGAACTTTTGGCATGAGTTCAAAAATCTTTTTAAAAATGCTTTAGGGGCGCATGGGTGGCTCAGCGGGTTGAGTGGTTGAGCGGGTGGCCTCAGCTCAAGTCATGACCTCGCGGTTGATGAGTTCAAGCCCCACATGCGACTTGCTGCTGTAGGCACAGAATCTGCTTCAGATCCTCTGTCTCCCTCTCTCTGCCCCTCCCCTGCTAATGCTCTCTCTCTCTCTCTCTCTCAAAAATAAGTAAACATTAAAAATAAAATAAAACATAAATAAATAAATAAATAAATAAATAAAGTAATAAGACACAAATTTGAAGGTTTAGGTATTCTTTAAATTATTATATGGGTGGAAAACAAAAAGTAAAATTAGAATCTGCATTTTTTTTCTGTAAAACAGCCTATTCTGGCTCGGATAAGCAAGAGTTATTTTTCATTCCTAAAATATTCAGTTAATTCTCTAGATTTTTGGCATGCTTCTGAATCATTTTGATAAGAAGTTTAAAAAAAAAAAAGTTAAGTTCCTAATAACATTATTACCTATTGTTGTGTGTTTCCTATTTATTATGTGTACCACTATTTCTTGTCTTTGAATAAAATGGCTCACATTTGTATCTTATCACCTCTGACAACTCTTCTTGATTTCGTTCCATATTCACACCCCAATTCAAAACAACTGTTAAGCTTTCTTGTACATCAAAACTTTGAGTTTGCTGGAATAGCAACCAATTCAAGGCAAAGGCTCATTCCCTCAACTTATGCAAGAAAGTAGAAACAACTAGGCTTTTCTTGATATTCTCCAAATTTTAATTAACTTAAAACATTATTATGATAACTCTTTATGGAATTGAGGATAAAAATAAAATTATTGGTATTTTTCAATGACTGTGAACTTCTTCTGCACCAGTTATCAGTTTAATATTTTTGCTGTGCTCTACATCTGTACTTTGTTGCCCTGATTTGTGATTCCAGTACTGGACCCTCCAATCACTTCTCCTTTGCCAGCAGATGAGATGTTATGATTGATCAGCAGAGGGCAATGGAGTGACACTGCATGGCCACAGCAGCAGGAAGACACTTTTCCTTTGGGCTCTCAACTTCCATTATTATTCTTGAACACAGGAAACCAATACAGGCACTCCAGCTGTACCTTCAGCCTGTGCTCTCTTCTTAAAGCTCCATTGACAAGGTCCAGCCCACCTACATCCTCTGGCAAAAGCTAGATACTTCTACAGACTGACTCAGTCTGCCAGTACTCTCCAGCAATGGTAGATCACCTCTACAGACCCCTGTAGCAAGTTTCTTCACCCCTAGCAGCTTGTGTGGCTGTGCAAGTGGTAGTCATGTCCCCTTTGAAGAGGTCTGAATCTCAGCCTTCGGGGGAGTGAGTGGAGAGTGGAAGGAGGCTCTTTCCTTAGTCATTAGGTTCCCGTATCACTCCTTTTCCTTCAGCCTAGAGGTAGTAGCTACATTTTTGTACCTGCTGTTCTGGATCCCTTAGAGTCTTCTCTTATCTCTACCCCTTCCTAGTTAATAATTCTTTTTTTTTTAAGTGATAATTTTTTATATTAATTTTCCCTGTTCAAAAAAACTGATGTGGTTTCTGTCTCCTGACCGGTCACTGACTGACATATCTTAGAAATATACTTTTGTTCATGTCCAAGAATTGCTACAGTAATAGTCTCCAAAAAGATTTCATTTCGAGGCTATTAACTTCCCATGCCTTTGTCAATCAGGGACCATCATAATACACTTTGTGGTACAAATCGAAAAGCCTTGGAGTCTCCTTCCTGTTCATAATACGTTTCTATTCAAAAGATAATCATTGATTATATCCTTCTATATTAATTTTCTGTTACACCTCAAGAAAGACTTCTACTGCCTTCTAGTCCCACGTTACTTCATCTTGAGGAAGAGACTTCAGAGAAATACAGCCTTTGAGGCTTGTTGAAAAGGATCTGATCAGTTACTGTAAACAACAACCATGACAGCAAAAATCTAGAGTGTTATTTCTTAGAACCACATCTCTACTAAAGAAATTTAAGTCACCGTAAATTACTGGAAAACTGTACTAACCAGAAACGACAACATCAGGAGGATACAGCTACAACGTAAGACTTTCAGATTGATAAGATGACTGCATGAAGTACATCACTTCCAGAGAAGGCTCATGAAATCAAATCTGGATGACTGGAAGTACAGACTGCCTTGCTTCCATCAGCAAGCTTGTGTTTGTCATTTACCAAGCCATTTTATTTCCTCTTGGTTGCTTTAAGGTTTGGGATTATTAATTAACTATGATATCTATTAAATCCCTATGCTCAGTAATGCTTCTTGCATTCCTAGTCGCTTCTTGGTAAAAGTCTAACGCTTGGCTACATTTTCCTTGTGATTTGGTTAAAACACAAAACCAAATCAACTTTTGAATTCATATTTGCTTTCCTTAGGGTGCCATTCATTTTCCTTTTATACTGGTTCCTTGTAATAAATTAATTTCCTGGGTAATTGAGTTCAACCACAGTGACTTTTTAAAATTTTTTTTTTAATTTTGTAAATGCTTATTTATTTTTGAGAGAGAGCGCAAGTGGGGGTGGGGGCAGAGGAAGCAGGAGACACACAATCCAAAGTAAGCTCCAGGATCTGAGCTCTGAGCTGTCAGCACAGAGCCTGGTGCAGGGCTCGAACTCATGAACTTCAAGATCATGACCTGAGCTGAAGTCTGATGCTTAACTGACTGAGCCACCCAAGCGCCACACAGAGTGACAGAGTGACAATTTTTAGGGTAACACAATAGGCCAGGCAGCCAGAAATCCCTTATCATATTCCCCTCCAAAGAAACAATACTTGGGGACTGTGTAATAAATAATTTGGCTAGCTTTTGGCCTCAATTCCTAGGAGATAATCTCTAAACCCTTATAATTTCCTGAGTGATATAGGTGTAATGGTGGACCCCCGGTGAGGTGACTCAGATGGGGGTGGCCATGACAGAAAGACCGACCATGTGCTTACAGCATTAGGGTTTTGAGTCATGTGACATCATCTTGACTTCTGGGAAAGAAAGGAAGCCTAGAGACTGAGTTCAACCACACAGGCAATGATTCAATCAATCATGCCTATGTCATAAAACTTCAATAGTAATTCTGGACACTGAAGGTCAGATAAAGTTCCCTGGTTAGTTCTCTGAGTATTTTCACACTTAGTTGCCAGGAGGGCAACACATCCCTGAGAATGATGGAAGCTTCATATCTGGAACTCTCTCAGGCTTCACCCTCTGCATTTCTTCTTTTGGCTGGTTCTCATTTGTAGCCTTTTGCTATAATAAAACTGCAATCATTAGTGTAACAATTTTAGTGAGTTCTGTGAGTCTCTTTAGTAAATTCTCAAACCTGAAGGTGGCCATGGGACCCTCTCAATTTGTAGTCAACTGGTCAGAAGAGAGAGTCACCCTGGAGACCCCCACATTTGTGGCTGGTATCTGGAGTGAAGGCAGCATGTGAAGAGCTGTGCTCTCAAAATTTGCATTTTGACAAACTCACTGTAGGAAGCTTTTGTAGAAGCTAGCCTTTGCAACCAATAGAAATAGAGCTTGGAGAAGATTCAGAAAGAGATGGAGTATATTCCAAGACTGTTTCACTTTTATAGATCTTACACAAAAGGCACACTACTGTACTTCACCACAAGATCTTTTACTTTAGAGCTACCTAGCTATCTCTTTATTACAAATATCATTTCTCGACACCGGCGACACTTATGTAATATTGCAACGCCATCATATGTAATATGTAATATTGCAACGCCATACAGTAATTATCACCAAGAACATATCATTGGTTGGCCCCTTGCAATTGGTATTAAATTTGTGGCACAAAAACTGACTGCTAGCAACAGAATGGACAGAGATATGTTATCTTGGTTAATTGACAGGATAAGCCTGTCATCTTTCAGGATAAGCCTTGGTATCACCCAGCATTTATTTTAGCCCACAAATTTCCCTTCCCAGAACAACAACAAAAAATTACCTAGGGGTTCCTGGGTGGCTGAGTCGGCTGAGTGTCCAACTTCGACTCAGGTCATGATCTCACAGCTCGTGAGTTCGAGCCCCGCGTCAGACTCTGTTCTGACAGCTCAGAGCCTGGAGCCTGCTTCAGATTCTGTGCCTCCCTCTCTCTCTGCCCCAACCCACTCATATTCTGTCTCTGTCTCTCTCAAAATTAAATAAACACTAAAAAAAATTTTTTTTAATTACCTAAATAATTTAATTCAACAAGGAGGGAAACATATCTGTGATTTGAGTTAAAAAACCTTAAAAACTGGGGGCACCTGGGTAGTTCAGTCAGTGAAGCAGCCGACTTCGGCTCAGGTCATGATCTCGTGGTCTGTGAGTTCGAGCCCCGTGTCAGGCTCTGTGCTGACAGCTCAGAGCCTGGAGCCTGCTTCGAATTCTCTGTTTCCTTCTCTCTCTGCCCCTCCCCTGCTCACATTCTGTCTCTCTCAAAAATAAACATTTAAAAAATTTTTTTTAAAAACTTAAAAACTGAAGGGTTTTTTTTTTTGGACTGCCTTTTTCTATATCCAAACTTGTCATCTTATGCTTTCCAAAAGGCCTGAAAGATAGGACTAATCCTACATGCTAGGGTTCAGAAAATAGTAAAACTAAATAATGTATCCAAGGCCATGGAACTTCTCCCCTAAGAATTTCATGAGATTAGACAGATGATAGCTCAAAACATAGAGTCATTAGACATAATACTCTTTTCCTGAAGGAGACTGTGTGCTCTGTAAGGGAAATAATATTGTTCTTATATTTTTGCAGATTTCTCCAGGGCCCTTTATATCACGAGAAAGATCTGAAAAACAAATATAGATAACATGAAATCAAATAATTTGTCTAATGCCTAAATATCTGGTTCTGTGGTCTCTTTGTAGTTGAAATGGAATCTATTTTCTTAATTTAGTTAGGATATGTTTACCCAAATTAGATTAGCATCTGTTCGTGTTGCAATGTACAAGTGCGGAACTCCAGAATCTTAAATGCTGCTGTTCAGTCACTGTGCGTCCTGATGACCTTCTACCAAGAACAAAAAAAGTCAGAACTTGTAGAGATTGGAACAACTCCCATCAGAAAATACACTTGGGGTGCCTGGGTGGCTTCGTTGGTTAGGCGTCTGACTCTTGATTTAAGCTTAGGTCCTGATTTTGCGGTTTGTGAGTTCAAGCCCCGCATCGGGCTCTGCGCTGATGGAATGGAGCCTGCTTGGGACTCTCTCTCTCCCTCTCTCTTTGCCCCCCTACCTGCCTGCACTCTCTCTCTCTCTCTCTCTCTCTCTCAAAATAAATAAACTTAAAAAGAAAAAAAGAAAATACACTCAACCACAACATATCAAACATGTCATATATCAACATATCAAACATGTCATATATCTGGTTTGATGATATCCCCAAATGACAATGTTCTTCCCGATTAGCCTGAAGAATGATAAAAGGGGAAACTGGGAATTCAAACTGACATAATTCTCAAGTCCCTGTGTTAGCTAATAACAAAGCAATATATTAGCTGCTGGCTGGGGAACATAATGCGAGGGGACGAAAACGCTTATTTATCAAAACAGCTAGCCCATCAAGACTCACTTCAACATTCTTGATTCACTGAGGCCACTAATCCAAAACTCTTATTTCATAAACTTTGCTCTTTCCCAACGAGTTCTTCACCTTGAAAGACCAGTCTAAATCAGCTAGCCCAGGCCCTAAGTCTCTTTACCTTTCCCTAGTTTCCTCATTTTGAGGCACTCCTTAGATTCAGTCATCACGATGTTCTCCCTTAAACAAAAGTAAAGTAAGCTGACTTTTTTTGATCAACAGGTTTTGCGTGTGCATGTGTGCATGTGTGCGTGTGTGTGTTAGAGGAGGTCAACACTTGATACTGGCAATAAACAAGAAAGCAAAAAAATATATATTTCACGACAGATAGGCATAAGTGCTATGAAAAAGAAAAAAAAAGCCAAGGAAAGGAAATGCATGTGGGTCGTGGGCAGATGTGGTTGTTCCAACTTTAGATGAGATGATCAAGGAAGTCCTCCCTGAATGGATGCCATTTGATTCAAAGACCTGTAGGTGGTGAGAGAGCAAGCATGCAGCTATTTAGGGAGAGAGCATTCCAGAAAGAAGGAATAGCAATTGCAAAGAATATAAAGCAGAAGCTTACCTGGCATGTTGAAGAAGTAAGAAGAAAGCCAGTATGGCTAAAGAGAGTAAATAGAGAGTTGAGATATGAGGAATAATAGAAGGGAAATAAGACCTTTTCTTTAAATGAGATGGGAAACTATTCAGGGGAACTTTAGAATCCATTTATCAAAGAATCACATGAAATGTATAGATTACTTAGGGGATAACTGACATTTTTACAATATTGAGTCTTCTCATCCAAGAATATGTCATATCTCTCCATTTATTCTAGACTTTCTTTTATGTACTTCAGTAAACCTTAATAGCTCTTGTCCTATGAATCTTTGAAATTCTTATTAAGTTTATTACTAGGTTTTAAGGGTTTATTTTTGTTTGGTGTGGATTTTTCTTTTTTTTATTAGAAAAAAATTTTTTAATGTTTTTGTTTATTTTTGAAGGAGAGACAGACAGAGCATGAGCGGGGGAGGAGCAGAGAGAGAGGGAGACAGAATTTGAAGCAGGTTCCAGGCTCTAAGCTGTCAGCACAGAGCATGACGCAGGGCTCGAACTCACGAACTGTGAGATCATGACCTGAGCTGAAGTCGGACGCTTAACCAATTGAGCCACCCAGGGGCCCCTGGCTTGGATTTTTCTATTGTAAATGAGATTCCCGCCCACCACCCCCCATTACATTCTCTAACTGGACCACCTCTCACTCATGACTATTACTCTAAATTCCTAACCTCTATCAGACAGATTCGTTTTGCCTATTGTTTGTTCATCCTTATATAAATATAATAATATGAATATGTAAATATAATATATAGAGTAACTATTCATTTTTAATATATTCCTCTTATGGTTACCTTAAGATAGTTCAGACTTAATGCCAATGTCCATTTAGTTCATTCTCTTGGAATATTTTGGTAATAATTATATTGCCTCTAAATAATGACTGTTTTGACTAAGTTCTATCCCCAATGTGGGGTTTGAACTCACAACTCACAGCTCTGAAATCAACTCAATTCTACCAACTGAGCCAGGAATGCCAGAGAGTTTTTTCTCTTCAGTCTTCGTAGTTATAATTCACTTGTGTTACCTAGTTTACTACCTTGGATAGGATTCTCAGAAAATTTCTGAATAAAAGGGGCAACAACATTTATCTTATTTGTGACATTAATGTGAAGTAATCCTTACTTTTACTCCCTTTAATTTTCTTAATGCTTATTTATTTCTTTTTGAGTGAGAGACAGAGCTCAAGCAGGCGAGGGTCAGAGAGAGAGGGGGAGACACAAAATCCGAAACAGGCTCCAGGCTCCGAGCTAGCTGTCAGCACAGAGCCTGTTGAGGGACTCGAACCCACGAACGGCAAAACCATGACCTGAGCCAAAGTCAGATGCTTAACCAACTGAACCACACAGACACCCCCGACCTTTACTCCCTTTATATAAAATTTTGACGGATTGTTTATTAGAAATTATTTTTACATTAAGAAATGATCTTTCTCTTACTAATTTCCTATTTTTTTAACCAAAAGCCTGTTTCTGCATTGGTAGTGAGCACTGTAAGAGGTATTTCTTTTTCATATCGGATGGGTGATGTGCCAATATTGTAACAAGGTTTGAGGGAGGCATGTGTCGCCCAGCAGTGTGAACACTCAATCATCACGCTTATAAGCTACAAAAGAATCTACAAGTGGTATATGAAACGAGCAAACCAGGGGGATATAATCAAAAGACACCTATATGTTATTTCTCATGGTCCCTTTGAAATGTAGGGGCGCCTGGGTGGTGCAGTCGGTTAAGCGTCCGACTTCAGCCAGGTCACGATCTCGCGGTCCGTGAGTTCGAGCCCCGCGTCGGGCTCCGGGCCGATGGCTCGGAGCCTGGAGCCTGCTTCCGATTCTGTGTCTCCCTCTCTCTCTGCCCCTCCCCCGTTCATGCTCTGTCTCTCTCTGTCCCAAAAATAAATAAAAAACGTTGAAAAAAAATTAAAAAAAATAAAAATAAATAAAAGTAAAAATAAAATGTATTCAGTGGGCAGGGTTTATTCCACCCTCCTGAATGAAACTCAAGTTTGACTTTTCTTATCACTCTTAGATAATTGGAAGTCCAGATATCATAGTAAGAGGCAAAAATCTATTTTCGATTCAATAATTTGGATGTCTTATCCAATATATGACTCTATCTATATTAACACTTTAAACTGCATGCAAAGGTTAAGATTTCCCCAACACACAACTTTAAGTTGGGTCTGGTTTCAGGTGGGAAGCTAGCTTTTACAGAGGAAAATGTAGTAAATTTCTTTTCTCATTTACTACCTGGAGGAAGGCGGTAAAAGGGGAGCAGAGAATTTATACTTAACGTTTGCTATTGTAAGATGATCTCGTACTCTCTGGATCTGGAAAATTTGTGCCTGTCAATTTCCAAAATAAAATATTATACATCATACAGCTCAATAGAATCTTACAAAATGACCACATCCATGTACCTAGAGCCCAGATCAAGAATCTCGATATTGCCACACCCCAGAATTCTTCCTTATACACCTCTCACTCACTATGTTTACTCTATATTCAACCACTATGCCAACTGCTAGCAATATAGGCTAGATTTGCCTTTTTTTTTTTTTTTTTTTTTTTTTACTTTTCCATAAATGGAATTATACAGAATGTACTATTTTGTATCTGGTTTCTTTCACTCAGTGTGTGTGAGATTTATCAATCTTATTAAATGATTCAGTAAGCCATTCTTTAATTTACTACGGGATAATACCCCATTGTATGAATCCATTTCACTGTTGACAAACGTTTAGAAAGCTTTCAATTTGGCTAATATGAATAATTCTGCTATGAACATCTCATACATGTCTTTTTTGGCCATCAGTCCACATCACAGTCACTATGTGCATTGGAAAACAACATCAAGGGGAAGGACTTTTAATAATGTTGCTTATTGGGGCACCTGGGTGGCTCACTCGGTTAAGTATCCGATGTCAGCTCAGATCAGGATCTCACAGTTCGCAGGGTTCGAGCCCCACATCAGGCTCTGCGCTGACAGCTCAGAAATAAACATTAAAAAAAATTTTTTTTTTCAACTTTTTTTTTTTTAATTTATTTTTGGGACAGAGAGAGACAGAGCATGAACGGGGGAGGGTCAGAGAGAGAGGGAGACACAGAATCGGAAACAGGCTCCAGGCTCCGAGCCATCAGCCCAGAGCCTGACGCGGGGCTCGAACTCACGGACCGCGAGATCGTGACCTGGCTGAAGTCGGACGCCTAACCGACTGCACCACCCAGGCGCCCGTAAAAAAATTTTTTTTAATATTGTTGCTTATTCCTGTAAATGTTTCAAAATTTTTTTTTACTGTTTTATTTATTCTTGAGAGAGACAGAGACAGAGACAGAGCATGAGCGAGGGAGGAGCAGAGTGAGAGAGGGACACAGAATCTGAAGCAGACTCCAGGCTCTGAGCTGTCAGCACAGAGCCCGATGTGGGGCTCGAACTCACAAGCTGTGAGATCATGACCTGAGCCAAAGTCGGACGTTCAACTGACTGAGCCACCCAGGTGACCCCTATTCCTGTAAATGTTCAAAATTAATTTTATCAGGGGCACCTGTCTGGCTCAGTTGGTACAGTTTGTGTACAACTCATGATCTTGGGGTTGTAGGTTTAAGTCCTACCTTGGGTGTAGACATTAAACATAAAATCTTTAAAAAAAATAAAATAAAATAGGGGTGCCTGGATGGCTCAGTTGGTAAAGCATCCAACTCTTGGTTTTGGGTGGGGTCATGATCTCACAGATTTGTGAATTCGAGCCCCACGTAGGGCTCTGTACTGATAGCGTGGAGCCTGCTTGGGATCCTCTCTCTCTCCCTCTGTCTCTGCCCCTATCCCACACGAGCATGCACACTCTCTCTTTCTCAAAATAAAAAAATAAACAAAATAATCTAAAAAATAAAACAAATAATAATAAATAAATAAATAAATAATTTTATCAAGGGGTGCATGGCTGGCTCAGTCTGTAGAGCATGCAACTCTTGATCTCAGAGTTATGAGTTTGAGCCCTATGTTGAGTGTGTAATGATTACTTAAAAATAAAATTCTTTGGGGGCGCCTGGGTGGCTCAGTCGCTTGAGCCTCCAACTTCGGCTCAGGTCATGATCTCACAGTTAATGAGTTCGAGCCCCACGACGGGCTCTGCGCTGACAGTTCAGAGCCTGGAGCCTGTTTCAGATTCTGTGTCTCCCTCTCTCTCTGCCCCTCCCCTGCTCATGCTCTGTCTCTGTCTCCTTCAAAAAGAAATAAACATTAAAAAAAAAAATTAAAACACCAATCATAATAAACCAGAATGTTTTAAAATTTTTTTTCAAAAATATTAAAAAATTAAAAAAGAAAAAATCTTGGGGCACCTGGGGGGCTCAGTTGGTTAAGCATCTGAATTTATATTTTGGCTCAGGTCATGATCTCAAGGTTTGTAAGTTCAAACCCTACATCGGGCCCTCTGCTATCAGCACAGAGCCTGCTTCAGATCCTCTGCCCCCCCCCGGCCCCTCCCCCTCAAAATTAAATAAACATTTCCAAATAATAAAACAAATAATAAACATTTCAATACCTTTAAAATATATTTAGCAATAAATAAAATTAGGGGCACCTGGGTGGCTCAACTGGTTTCGCATCTGACTTCGGCTCAGGTCAAGATCTCACAGTTTGTGAGTCCCAGCCCCGAGTCCGGCTCTGTGCTGACAGCTCGGAGCCTGGAGCCTGCTTCGGATTCTGTGTCTCCCTCTCTCTCTGCCCCTCCTCTGCTCACACTGTCTCTCTCCCTCTAGGTTAACGAAATATTTAAAAAAATAATAAGTTTAAAAAAAATAATAAACTTAATCAAGTACTTAAAATAAGAAAAGCTTCCCTTTCTTGTGAAAGATGTTGTATTCCTTTTGTTTAATTTATCGTTGTTGTCGTTTGTGAGTGTAGCTGCCGCACAGTATTGTGTTAGTATCAGGCACACAGCTGAAGGATTCAACAAGTTTCTACGTTATGCTATGCTCTCCACTAGTATGGAAGCCTACCATCTGTCACTGTACGATGGTATCACAATATCCATGACTCCATTCCTTATGCTGTTCCTTTTATTCTTGTGACTTACTCATTTCATAACTGGAAGCCTGTATGTCCCATTCCCCTTCACCACTTTTGCCTAAGCCCCCACTCCCTTTCCTCTGGCGACCATCAGTTTGTCCTCTGTATTTACATGGGCCTCATGACTCACTTCAAAGCTGACCAGCACCTCAGTTGAAATGTGAAGTTTAATGTCTTACCACGTAATCATTTTTCTACTTTACCCTATGAATACGATAAGTTGCATCAATATTTTCTCACGTCGAGCCAGCTGTGTAATTCCGAGACGACTTGATCATCACATTCAAATTTATATTTGGATTTATTGTATTTGTAGTAACTGTTGGATTTGAGGCCCCATGTTTTTAAGTTTGTAATTGTATTCATAAATGAGATTGGGCTATACTTTTCCTTTCATGCTGTTTTTATGTTTTAGCATTAGCATTACACTAGTTGTAAAAATGAATTAGCAATCTTTTCATATTCATATTTAAATACTATCAGAATAACCTTTTCTTTGAAAGGTTGCTAAAACTTACCTTTAAAACTTCTGTGCCTGGGACCCCTGGATGGCTTAGTTGGTTGAGCACCTGACTTCAGCTCAGGTCATGATCTCACCATCCATGAGTTCAAGCCCTGAGTTAGGCTCTGTGTTGACAGCTCAGAGACTGGAGCCTGCTTTGGATTCTGGGTCTCCGTCTCTCTCTGCCCCTTCCCCACTCACACTCTGTCTCTCTGTCTCTCTCAAAAAAAAAAAAAAAAAAAGAAAGAAAGAAAAGAAATTAAAAACATAAAAAAATAAAAGTAAATAAAAATTTAAAAAACTTCTATGCCTAACTAACATCTTTGGGGTGGGAGAATTTTGACAGAATTAGGACAGCCACTTGGGCTCCTAGAAATAACTGTGGAAGGTTTTAGGGGACGATGTGGGAATTTTGATAATCACACAGGGATAAGAAGAGAAATAATGTTGCTACCATTATTGGGACCTTAGTTTTTAATTCAATCATAGAGAATATATTTGCATTGAAAATTTCAGTCAGGAAAATCTTAAGCTATATATTTCAAGCAGAAAGTATTTATTATATTTAATACAAGAGTTTACTGAGTACCTGGAAGGGCTGAAGGAAAAGGCTTTACCCTGAATGTAGGAGACAGTAACCTGGTGGCCTGTAATGAACCATGCCTCCTGGTGTCAAACCCTTATGGAGACCTCGTCCCTTAAAACTGGAGTGGCCCTGGGACTTATTTTAGCCCATAAAATGCAGTGAGGTGGTACTATGCCAATTCTGGTCCTAAGCTTTAGGAAGACCTAGCACCATTCGCTCTTGCATTCAGGAAAAACTCTCCGCCTATAAGAAGTCCAGCTACCCCAGGGGAGAAACCAGTTGCAGAAGCCACATGGAGGAGTGGACGCACAAGACTACACAGGGAAGCCCTGAGGGGGAGCCCGGCCAATTTCGAGAACCAAGGCCACAGACATATGGCCCATCTTGGGCTCTTCCAGCCGGCCTCCAGCTACCTGAGCTACTCTAACCAAGGCACCAGCGTGAAGTGAAGAAGCCATCTTGAATGGCACAGCCACTGCGGGCACCACACGGAGCAGGTATGAACTATTCCTTCTGCGCCCTGTTCAAATTTTTGACCCACAGGATCATGAGAGATAGTAACATAGTTGCCTTTCGAAGCCACTACGTTTTGAAGGAGTTTGTCACACAGCAATAAATAACCAGAAAAATCTCCCAAACTCTGAGGGGGAAAAAAAAATCACACGACAGAATAGACTTGGTAAGAAAGGGTCTTATCACCAGCAGTCACTCAAACACACTGCCTGTGCAGGTACTTCCTCCAGCGATATGGCTGCTTCCATCCTTACCTGTGTCCTCACCTCTGAATCAAAGATTCACGCAAATGCTTTTGATTGCTGGAACTTAGGTCACAAGCCTAGGGACAAGAGAGCATGCGAAACGTAAGTTGGGGGATTCTGATTTGAGAAAACAGATTTCTTACTTAGGACAGTTCTCAAATGTTGAAGTTGTTCAAAAGATGCTAAGCACTGCAAGATATTTTAACCCTGAAAAAAACTGTTCTAGAAGCTCAAGGAGTTTGATGGTCACACCTGAAGCCCTTATTTTTAAGTTGGTTATGGCTAATTTTATTATTTTGAACATATAATTAATTATGAATTATTCTTATATTCTGCCTGTACCCCCACCCTACTTCTCACTGTAACTCCTTTTCAATTAAGAGCAGATGTTAGAAGCAAGAGGGCTTTGAAGGAGTGACCTCGGGTAGTTTTGCAAAAGGGCTCAAATTTGGGCAAAGTTTTAAGGTCCTTTACAGGCCCAGAACAGCCAAACCTTTCTGTTCCCTTCTATGGAGAATTTATGTTGTCTCTGGTTTTAGAAATTATCCCATGTTTGTGCTCACTTCCAGTTTTCAAAGCAGATGTACTGAGGTATAGTTTACATGCCGTAAAATTTGCCCAACCAATTAAATATGTGTTTATTTGTTTGTTTGTTTGTTGTTTATGCAGCTGAACAACCATCGTCACAGTCTGAGCTGCTCCTTGTTTCTGTAGATTTGCCACTTACTGACATTTTACATAAATGTGAATGTGAATATTATAGGCAATCATATAATATCACGACCACTTTTAAAAGAAAAAAAGATTTGTATTTGTCTTTCCATAAGTAATATATGCTTGCTTTTCAAACTTCAAAAATACAGGTTAAAAAAAAAAAAGAAAACTATTAAAAAAACAACTCTAACTCCACTACCAGGCGCTAATGACCTTCACATATGGGCATATATTAAAAAGAGAGAGTAAAGTCGAAACCTTTTATTGTGGTCTACAGGCCCAGCATGATCTGGAGTCTTTCAACATCGGCTAATGCTTTGTTCCCACCCATCTCTCCACACTCCAGCCAAACAGGTTTTATCTGAGTTTCAGGAATACACCAAGCTCTTTGCACACACGATTCATCTTGCCTGGACCTCCTCCTTTACCCTTGGAATGATTCACTCTTTCTCCTCCTTTGAGGGACTGTTTAGACCTCATCTCTATAGAAATGTCATCCCTGAGTACCCTGCCTAAATTAGTCCCTAACTCACCTGCCTTTCATGTTCCTTTCATATCACCTGATTCAACCTGAAACCTGAAACAACCTGAAACATTCCTTTGTCTGCTTGCATTTTTGTTTATTTACATCCTCCATTTGATTGTAAATTACATGAGGGCAGATGGCCCATATCAAATATGTTGAATCCCTAGCACCTCTCACCAAACAGGTAAGTATTAGTGGAATGAATGGGTTAAATAAAGCCTCTTATCCTCTCTGTGCCTCAGTTTCCTCATCAAAAAATGGGAAAAAATTTGACATGCCTAGGTGGCTCAGTCAGTTAGGTGTCCCACTTCAGCACAGATCATGATCTCCAGGTTTGTGGGTTCGAGCCCTTGGTCCAGCTCTGTGCTGACAGCTCAGAGCCTCAAGCCTGCTTCAAATTCTGTGTCTTCCTCTCTCTCTGCCCCTCCCCTGCTCATGTTCTGCTTCTCTCTCTCTCAAAAATAAATAAACATTAGAAAAAAATTTTTAATGGGAAAAATTGCGCCTTCCTCGTAGAATTTTTGTGAGCACATAATAAGCATTCAGTAATTTTAAAAATTATTATGATCATCATGATTTTAGAATCTTTAGGGAGGACATTTTTGATTGCTTTATTCCCTCTGGAATTTTCAGTTTTTATTTTGGTTTTGCAATTTCCTTCTTTTCCAATGTCCTATTTCTTTGTGTTGTTTAATCCTATCCTGTTTTATGTAGCTGGTGCAGTAAGAAAGCCTAGAGTCTCATCTTCCCACCCCCCACCCTGTCTAGAACAAGGAGAATTCAGAGTAGGGCCCAAGATTAAGAAGATGGGAAGGGTGTACATATCTTAGACCTGTTGCTCTATGCCTTCAAGAGAACTGCTTCTCTTTCTTTGTCACTCTTTTCTTTGGCTTTATCTTTCTGAGCCTCTTCTCAACTCTAGAGAAAAGTTTTCATAGCCCATAGGAATAGCCAAGTTTAGCCTGTTTGTAGTGAGGTTTGAGACTATAGGGATTTAAAAAAAATACCATAAGATCCCTTGAGATTCAACCCAGCGCAATAAATCCAAGAGTTACACCTTGGGGATCAAAGGCATTATTCCTTAGCAAGGAACGTTTACATTAACTGAGCTGTTCTCTATACATATCTCTTCATGACTTCTGGAAGTAGGCTACTCACCAAGGTCAAGACACTCTCACTCTCTTTCAATCAGCGACATGACTAACACATAGTCATGACCCTACTCCCAAACAAGTAAATTAGGACAAGAAGTGTTCATGTTAGGATCTGGAAAGAGTTCTGGAGATGGATGGTGGTGATGGTTGCAACACAATGGAAATGAACTGAATGCCACTGAACTATACACTTAAAAATGGTTAAAATGGCAAATTTTATGTTATATTTTACCACGATAAAAAAGTGTTTTTTAAATGCAGCTCTCCTAGCTTTTGTAAAGTATCCTGAAATAGGAAAGAAAAAAATCCCTTGAAAGCTTTAAGGTGCCATATCGAGAGTAAACTAAAACAGGAGATAAAGATAAAAATTCAATATATCTTTTTCCTCTTTTTTGTTCTACACTAATCAAGAAGCATGAAGTAGGAGTGGATAAAAAGATACTATATTGAATTTGAGAGGCTTGACCCAATCTAAGCTGGATTGATGAGATTAGACTGAAGGAGAAGTTGAGTTTGGCATCCTCTAGAACAAATTCTGCATCTTTATGCTCCCCTTAGCTAAAATGTCAGCAAAGAAAACACATGACGGGTGCCTGGGTGGCTCAGTCCCTTAAAGGTCTGACTCTTGATTTCAGCTCAGGTCATGATCTCATGGGTTTGTCAAATGGAGCCTTTCGTGCGGCTCTATGCTAACAGTGCAAAGCCTGTTGGGGATTCTCTCACTCCCTCTCTCTCTTGCCCTTCCCTGCTTGTGCCTCTCTTTCTCTCTCTCTCTCTCTCTCTCTCTCAAAATAAATAAATAAACTTAAAAATAAAAAAGAAAATTACTTCTCAGGAAAAAAAAAGAAAGAAATTACTTGTCAGATTCAACTTCTGGGGCTCTAATTTATGACACCTGCTTTAAAATCATGTTTCATATTTACAAATGCCACTTCAAACTCAAACTGCAAGCCAGTTTGGGATCATGGGATATTTCAGGTCATCTACCTTTCTTGCTACATTCTATAATTAAACTAGTAGTTTAAAGACAATCAGAGGCTATGCATTTCTTTTACTTCTAAAATGGAGTATGGGGGCACCTGGGTGGCTCAGTTGGTTAAGCATCTGACTCTGGATTTTAGCTCAGGTCATGATCTCATGGTTCATGGGTTTGAGCCCCATGTGGGCTCTTGGCTGATAGCCTGGAGCCTGCTTGGGATTCTCTGTCTCCCTCTCTCTATGCACCCCGCCCCCAGTCTCTCTCTCTCTCTCTCTGTCTCTCTCAAAGTAAATAAATAAAATTTAAAAAAGAAAAAGAAAACATATGACAGCTTCTCAGCATTGCTCCTGCACAACATTTATGACTGTTTCCTCAGTCCTGCTATTTGGACAATTGGACCTTATTATATGTAAATTCACACTTGAACTTCCTAATGAGCATGGTCATATTTCCCTTTCCTATTCACAAACATCAATGTGAAATTATAACTACAACCGAAATAGTTCACGGTATTAAATTTTTATAAAAAGGGGAAGTGTACAACTGCATTAAAAAGACAACATTTTCTACGTCTGTGCTGTCACCAAAAGGTGTCTGGCATTCATTGGTGATGATGTTGTATGCGGGTAAAATGTTCTAAAACCACTATTGCTTACTCATGCCATTAAATCACAGCCTTTATGGGGCGCCTGGGTGGCTCAGTCGGTTAAGCGGCCGATTTCGGCTCAGGTCATGATCTTGCGATTCGTGAGTTCGAGCCCCGCGTCGGGCTCTGTGCTGACCGCTCAGAGCCTGGAGCCTGTTTCCGATTCTGTGTCTCCCTCACTCTGATCCTCCCCTGTTCATGCTCTGTCTCTCCCTGTCTCAAAAATAAATAAAACGTCAAAAAAAAAATTAAATCACAGCCTTTATGAATTGAAAGCTAAGCTTGAATGAATGTAGGCAACACTAAATAATTCTGAGCCCCAGAAGTCTATGTCACTAAAGCAGTGCAAAAAAGAAAATAATTTCCAAATAGAGCCAGTGGAATAAAATTACAGCCTAATTTTCCTAGTTCTGTACTTACATTTTCACAGTCAGAGTTTCTTCAATTTTAATGTGGTTTAAAATTATTATTACATCTTCCTTTACAAACATTTGTATATAGCTTTTTCCAATACTCTTTTATTTCATATTGCTTAAATTCTGTGTACTAAAACAACTAATTTTACTATTCAAAGCTAACTTATAATATAAATACTAGGGCAATATTACGAAGATTTGGAAATCTTATATGAAGTTCCTTGATTGGAAAAGGTGAAAAGGGCCCACAGGAAGGCAGAATTCAGTTCCTTTCTCTGAACTCTGAGAGCTATTGAAATTTGTTGCTTTATGTTGGTATATTCTACTTCTTCTCTTGTTATATAGATATATTTGTACTTAAATTCCTCTGGAGGGTAAGATGATATCTGAGGCATTCAATAAATATCTGCAGTTGAATATATATTGGTTAGTTAAAACAAAAATGGGAGAACTACATCACCCAAAGATAGATTACTACCTAAAAGTAATGTTACATGAACATACTTAGGCAGGGGAGAAGCAGCCAAATGTACTAAAGAACACACAAGGATTGTAGTCAGAATAGAGAAACAGAAGAGGAATGCCAACAGAAATAGAAGAACTTAGAGTAGAGCAAATGACCAGTAAAAGTTAAAAGACAAGACTGCCTGGGCAGCATGTTATTGCCTGAATCCAAGAAGGGACTCCTTTTTCCTTCTAGGAGATGGGTACCAGGGCAGAGGAAAAACTAGCTCGCACAGGAAGATCAATGAGGACAACACATGATTTAAGAATCAACTTAAAAAAAAAAAAAAAGAATCAACTTAGTGGCTAGGATAAAAAGGACAGAAGAAATGGACTAAGACATAGTCCTGGCCCTTCAGGGATTCCAGTCATTTTGAGTCCCTAAATGATGAGTTTCAACTTCCATTTGTGTAGTTTACTTAATGTGATGGTTTTGTCCTATGTTAATTTGATTAAGCTGGATCACATTTCCCCAAATCCTCTTCCCCGAAAGATTCCAAGTTTGAGTTGGCCAAAAGAATTTTGGAGAGAGGAGCCTGGGTGGCTCAGTTGGTTGAGCGCCAGGCTTTGGCTCACGATCTCACACCCTGTGAGTTAGAGCCCCACGTTGGGCTCTGTGTTGGCAGCTCAGAGCCTGGAGTCTGCTTGGGATTCTGTGTCTCCCTCTCTCTCTGCCCCTTCGCTGCTTGTATGCTGTCTCTCTCTCTCTCTTTCTCTCTCTCTCTCTCAAAAATAAACAGAAAAAAATAAAAGTAATAATAATTTCAGAGATATTTGGAAGGTGGAAGTGAAGTGGCAGCCATTGCTCTGAAGGTCATTGTGGTTAGATGCTGGAAGAGACAGATGTAGAGGACCAGCAGATTTCAGCATGTCTTCATTCTCCACCAATTCACATCTGGCTCTTCTTCCCAACTTTTGACCCTGCTGACCAAAGGTGGCCCCAGGCCCAACATTGGATGTTTGGCAGTTCATCCCCAGAGGTGGTAGTTGAATGGAGGCACTATTTCCCAGAGATCTCCCCATAAGCCTTCCCTATCTAGTCCTATTTTGGCAGCTGGACGTGCTTGGTTTCTTAGATTGACTCCTTAGTTTCTACCTCTCTAATCTTCTGATGTGTTTCTTGGACCTTGACTTCTCCAGTTCCCCCCATGATTGTGTAGAGTCTACTTCTTGTAAAAAAGAACAAGAAAAAAGAAACTCTTCTCCCATAACTCATAGTGATTCTATGAGTACACAGTGGTTCTCCCTGACTAAAAAAGTTATTAATTTCAGAAAAAACTGAGGTTACTAAATAATTCTTAAATAATTACGTTAGGTTTAAAGTCCCCATTTAAGAACTTTCTTTGTTGTTTGTAGCAGAAATATATGAGATTAGGGGGACCCTTGCATTCATCTGGTGTGAAGTATGAAATGACTAACTCTGATTAGATCTCTGATCGCAAAGATCTTACATTTAGGTAAATCTGTCTCCCTAATTAGTTTGGAGACATGATAGATAGATAGATAGATAGATAGATAGATAGATAGATAGATAGATATGGCAGATATACCAATGTTTGGCTAACTGAATTCCTATTGATAACCCTTTTCTCACTTGTACTTTCCAGCTAGGTGTGGTTGTGTAAGAAAATCTTGTTCAATAACGTAAAATGAGAAGTCTGCGCGACGTGATCTTTGGAAGAACTTCTGTTTTCTAAATAAAAAGAGATGGACCTAGGTAGCCTATCTCTTCATTCTACGCCCTTTCTTCCTGCCTAAAATTCAGATGTGGCTCCCAGAAGAGCAGTCATCTTCTGTTCACAAGTAAATAAGCCAGCATGAGGAAGAAGTCAAGTGAATTGAAGAGACACTGGCCTTGAAGTAATCAAGCTGCAATGCCAGCATCGATCTCTTAACTTCTTTTGCGTAAACCCCTACAGTTGAGTTTTCTGTTAATTAAAGCTGAAAGCATTTTTAATCGAGACAATATGTTAATTTTAAAAAATGACTGCAGAAAGTAGCATATATAGGACTTTAGAATAGGATGATGAAGCTAAGAAGAGACCTAAGAAGTGTAACTAGATTTGGACTTTCAAGAGAAGAAAAAAAAAATTAATAAACATAGAATGATTGAAGGGCATTTCTGAGTAAGATAATGGTGTAAAGAAAGGCACAGGAAGAAAAACATACATATTTTAATTTATGCATGAGCTAATGAAGTTTCTATACTGGGGTGGTACATGGAGAAAATAAAGAAGGAAAAGTTACTAGGATAATGTAGTGACAGGAAATATTTACCAAAGATTTGCTTTGTGTCAACACTGTATCCTTGCAACACAGTTATGAACAAAACCAAGTCCCTGCTCTCATGGAGTTCAATTCCACTGGAGATGAAGGTTAAAGTGTGAATGATGAAGTAGGGGTAAACTATTGTTAGTAAACTATTTTCTCCCCACAAGTTTGGTGACAAAAAGAAAGAGAAAAATAGGTCCACCGGACATTGTAAATAAAACAAATATAAGAAGTCTCTGAAAGATGGCTGGCTACCGATTTGGGGATTCAAGGAATGACAATGGTGATGAATTATTTCCTGGGTTTCCCTTTTGCCTCATACATCTTGCAGTAGGTGCTTGGACAAACAAAAGAAACCATTAAAAAAAAAAAAAAAAGCCTGCTCTTCATAGCCAATGAACCAGGAGAGGGGCAGCCTAGCAAGACAGAAAAGTTTAGATAATTAATACCTACTCTAACCAAACACCAAGGAGAAAAACTGTAGTCCTACCTCCATGATAAAAGAAACTTAAAACATCAGGAAGGAAAAGAAAACAATGGAAAGAATGAAAATATAGGTAAATACAATAGACTTTACTTCCCTTTTGAGTATTTATGAATTCTGTTTGATGGTTGAAGCAAAACTTACAAATCTTTCCAATGTGGTTCTCAGTGTGTGTAAGAGAATTATTTAAGATAATCATCTTATAAATGGTGAGGAGTAAAAGGACTCAAAGAGCGGTAAGATTTTTACACTTTGCTCAAACTAGTGAAATATCAACAGAAGTAGGCTTTGATAAATTAGGTAGGTATAATGTAATACCTACAGAAACACCTGAAAAATTTATGCAAAGAAATATACTTTAAAAAAACTGGATACATCAAAATGGAATTTTAACAAAGGTCCCAATAACCTACAGGAAGGTGGGGAAAAGGAGACAAAAAATACCAGAACTAAGCTCTAACATATCAATGATTGCATTACATGTAAGTGGTCTACATACTCCAACTGAAAGACAGAGATTGGCAGTGTGGACTAAAAACAGTACCAACTGGGGCACATGGCTGGCTGAGTTGATAGAGCATGCAACTATTGATCTTGGGGTTGTAAGTTCGAGCCCCACGTGGGATGTAGAGATTACTTAAAAGAAAATCTTAAAAAAATATATGACTCAACTATCTGCAGCCTACGAGAAATCCACCTCAAATATAAAACATGTTAGTAAAGGCTGAAAGAGTCCATACTGTGAAAATATTTATCAGAAGAAAGTAGGAATAGCTATATTAATATCAGATAAAGTAGACTTCTGAACAAAAAAATCACCAGAAATAGAGAAAAATCATAAATAATGATAAAAGATGATAAAGAAAACATGGCAAAACCATAGCAATTCTCAGAGCTACAAAATACAGAAAGCAGAAACTGATAGAACTGAAAGGAGAAATAGATAAATCTACAACTCTAGTTAGAGACTTCAGTATCTCTCTCTCAATAATTGATAGGACAAATAAACAAAAATAATTAAGAATATTCAAGAACTCAATGACATCAACCAGCAGAATAGGATATAAATTGACATTTATTGAATTCTACTCAGCAAAGCAGAATATGCAGTCATTACAGACATATGGATAGACCATATCCTGGGCTGGCCATAAAACAATCCTCAAAAATTTTAAAATAACTTGGAGCGCCTGGGTGGCTCAGTCAGTTAAGCGGCCGACTTCGGCTCAGGCCATGATCTCGCGGTCCGTGAGTTCGAGCCCCGCGTCAGGCTCTGGGCCGACGGCTCAGAGCCTGAAGCCTGTTTCAGATTCTGTGTCTCCCTCTCTCTGCCCCTCCCCCGTTCATGCTCTGTCTCTCTCTGTCTCAAAAATAAATAAAAACATTTAAAAAAAAATTAAAAAAAATAAAATAAAATAAAATAAAATAACTAAAATTATGTAAAGCGTGTTTTTTGCTCTGCTTGCAGATAACATGATTGTTTATGTAGAAACCCCGAGAAATTACCAAAGACACCTCACAAAAACAAAACAAGCAAACAAAAATCCTCCTAAAACTAATAAATGAGTTCTGCAAGTTTTCAAAATATAAAATAAACTTACAAAAATC
Organism: Neofelis nebulosa; assembly: GCF_028018385.1. Taxonomy (NCBI): domain Eukaryota; kingdom Metazoa; phylum Chordata; class Mammalia; order Carnivora; family Felidae; genus Neofelis; species Neofelis nebulosa. The sequence continues at coordinate 54,225,003 of NC_080793.1, forward strand.
AATTCTACCAACTAGCAATAAACACATGGACACTAAAATTAAAATTTTAATAGCTCCAAAACATTAAATACTTAGTTGTAAATCTAACAAACCATATATGGGGCTTATAGGATAAAAATTACAAAATGCTAATGAAAGAAATTGAAGACTATTTAAATTAGTGTAAAGACATTTGTGTTCATGGATTAAAAGACTTGCCCTGGTAAATATATAAATTCTCCCCAAACCGGGGCACCTGGGTGGCTCAGTCAGTTAAACATCTGACTTCAGCTTAGGTTGTGATCTCACGGTTCATGAGTTCAAGCCCCGTGTCCAGCTCTGTGCTGACAGCTCAGAGCCTGGAGCCTGCTTCAGATTCTGTGTCTCCCTCTCTGCCCCTCTCCCACCCACACTCTGTCTCTCTCTCCCTCAAAAAAAAAAAAAAAAAAAAAAAAGTAAAAAAGTAAATCCTCCCCAAACTCACATGTAAGTTTAACATAATTCCTATCAAAATCTCAGGAAGATCTTAAAATGGATATAGATAAGCTTATTCTAAATTTTTTAAGGAAAACCAAAGAACTAAAATATCCAGAAAAAATTTGAATGCCAAAAATTAAGTGGAAGAAATTATCTTGTTTTATGATTTATTATAGAGATTCAGTAACCAAGATAGTATATCACACCTCACTAATGAAAACCATGGCTCAGACAGAAAGACAAAATAATCAATTGAAAAAAATGGAGAGGGGCCCCTGGGTGGCTCAGTTGGTTAAGCTTCCCACTTCGGCCCAGGTCATGATCTTGCAGTTCATGACTTTGAGCCCTGCATCAGGCTCTGTGCTGACAACTCAGAGCCTGGAGCCTGCTTCGGATTCTGTGTCTCCTCCTCTCTCTGCTCCTCCCCCCGCTCATGCTCTGTCTCTCTCTCCTTCAAAAATGTTTTAAAAAATTTTTTTAAGTTTTAAAAAAAAAATAGAGAAATTCTCACACGGATATAGTAAAATTATTTTTGACAAAGGTAAAAAAGCAATTCAATGAAACAAAGATAGTTTTTCAGCAAAGCTGCTAGAGCATTTGGATATCCATAGACCCCCCCCCAAAAAAAAGAACCTCCATCTAAATGTCATATCTTATCCAAAAAAATTAACTCAAAATAGATCATAGATTTAAACATAAGATATTAACCTCTAAAACTTTTAGAAGAAAACATAGGAGAAAAATCTTTGGGACCTAGGGCTTGGTGAAGAGTTCTTAGACATGACAACAAAAACATAATCTATAAAAGAAAAACGTTGATAAATAGGACTTCATCAATATTAACAACTTTTAGTCAGTGAAAGGGCCTGTAAAGAAGATGAAAAGACAAGGTATAGATTGAGAGAAAATATTTACAAATCATTTCTGACAAAGGATTCTTATGAAAAATACATAAAGATGGGCTCCTGGGTGGCTCAGTTGAGCATCCAACTTCAGCTCAGGTCATGATCTCACGTTTTGTGACTTCGAGCCCCGCGTCCGGCTCTGTGCTAACAGCTCAGAGCCTGGAGCCTGCTTCGGATTCTGTGTCTCATTCTCTCTCTCTGCCCCTCCCCCAATTGTGCTCTGTCTCTCTCTGTCTCTCAAAAATAAATAAATGTAAAAAATTTTTTAAATAAAGAAAAATATGTAAAGAATGATCAAAACTCAACAGTAAAAACTAATCCAATTAGAAAATGGGCAGAGGACATGAAGAGACATGTCACCAAAGAGGATATGCAGATGGTAAATAGGCACATGAAAAGATGTTTAATATCACTAATCATTAGGGACATGGAAACTGAGGAGCATCTGGGTGGCTTAGTCGGTTTAGCGTCTAACTCATGATTTCAGCTCAAGTCATGATCTCGCTGTTTGTGAGATCAAACCCTGTATCTGTCAGTGCAGAGTCTGCGTGGAATTCTGTCTCCCTCTCTGCCTCTCCCTGGCTGGTGCGCATGCGTGCATACACACACACACACACACACACACGCACACGCACACGCACACGCACACACGCGCACTAAATAAATAGTTTTAAAAAAGAAAATGGAAATTAAGATCACACTTATTAGAACAGTGAAAGGAAAAATTAGTGACAATTCCAAATGGTGGTGAAGGTGTACATAAAGTAGATCTCTTGCACATTGTTGGTGAGAATGTAAAATGTACTGTCATTCTGGAAAATAGTTTGGCGAGTTCTTACAAAATTAAGTATGCAACTACAATATGACCTGGTAATTGCACTCCTGGGCATGTATCCCAGAGGAATAAAAACTTTGAGCTACACAAAACATGTACAGGAATGTTTACAGCAGTTTTCATTATAGTAGCAAAAATCTGGAAACGATCAAAATGCCCTTCAATAGGTGAATAGCTAAACAAACTATGTAAATTTACAAAAATTAATGAACTATTGATTCACAGAAAAACTTAAATGGATTTTAAAAGTATTAAGATGAGTGGAAAAAGCCCATCTGCAAAGTCACATACCGTATGATTCCATGTATATAATGAAATGAAATGACAAAATTTGAAATGACAACATTATAGGGATGGAGAAATCATTAGTGACTGTCAATGGTTAGGAATTGCAAGGGGAAGGGGTTTGGATGGCTATAAAGGGTGGTAGCACTAGGGAAGTGTTCATGATGATACATATGAAGAAAGCATTTTAGGAGCCATGCGTCACACATACACCCACACACATAGGTGAGAAGACACTGCAATATTGTATTTTTCTCCTTCTCCTAGCCCTGTTCCTAACTTCCTAATGCCTATAAGCACGAGCAGATTTTCCTTGCCCTGAACAAAAGACCTCTCTTGAACTGTCAATATATATACCTGGTGTTTTCACTTTTACTTTGAAAAATTTATAGATTCACAGGAAATGGCAAAAATAATCCAGAAAGGTCCTCTACAACCCTTCACCCATTTCCTCTAATGGTGACCTCTTAAGCAACTGTAAGTACCATGACAAAGAGGGGAAACTGACATTGGTACAAGGTGCATGTACAGTTCTATGCCATTTTTGTGGCATGTGTAGATTCCTGCAACCACTACCCCAATCAAGATGCAGAACTATTCCATTGCCATGAAAATCCCCCACTTTGTAGCCATCCCATTCCTAACCTTTGGCAATCAGTACTCATTTCTCCACCCTTAGAAAAACCAAAGGCACAAAGATAATAAAAGATATTATCACATTAGTAGTCCTATTGACCAAAACAAGGGATCATTCCATTTTCAAAGCTGTACTTCTGGGCGACCTAAGTCAGAAAGTGAGAGCATGCAATGATGAAGAATGTAGAAGAAAGAAGAAGATGAAAAAGGGAAAATTCACAAAAAAATAGGCAGAAGAATAAAGAGGAGCATGTAGGATGAGACTGGATGTGGAGATCTAAGAAAAAAGCAAAGCAAGTTTCTGAGGTAAGAAGTGATTACAGAGGAGGTCGTGCAGTGATTTTTAAAATTCCCTTAGAGGGCGCCTGGGTGGCGCAGTCGGTTAAGCGTCCGACTTCAGCCAGGTCACGATCTCGCGGTCCGTGAGTTCGAGCCCCGCGTCAGGCTCTGGGCTGATGGCTCGGAGCCTGGAGCCTGCTTCCGATTCTGTGTCTCCCTCTCTCTCTGCCCCTCCCCCGTTCATGCTCTGTCTCTCTCTGTCCCAAAAATAAATAAAAAACGTTGAAAAAAAATTAAAAAAAAATAAAATAAAATTCCCTTAGAACAACACACAGCTAGGCAGCCTTCAGAATAGGTACCAACAGCACTCACAGGTCAACTGGCCATCCCTGTCCCAGCCTTGCTTCTTGACAGCTGTTCTAATGAGCACTCACACTCATTAAGACTTCTCTTATTCCGTGTGTCTGAGAATGACTCCCCCATAGCCATTGGTAAAGTAGCTCAGTCACTGTCTCACAAACCAGCACATCTTGGTTTTTCCCTTCCATACGGCTGAAAATCCAAATGCTCAGGGAAACAAGCGGGAAGCTGGGTCTAGACCAGATTTATGACATCTCTAACTGAACTAGCTCTTTGATTAACGCCCTTTGTCTTCCCCATGTTCTTGCTAACTTCCCTATTTGTGAAGCTTGAAGTATTACACATAAGGAAAGTTTAATAATTGGGGTTTATATTGATAAGTTTAAGGTACGTTACAAATACTATATATTAAGGTAGGGAATTATATATATTCTATGTAAAAGATGTGAAGGAAGGGATTATTATTGCTAAATTTGGGGGATATGTATCAACTCTTATTTAGAAAGATTTCCCTTAACAAAACTGGTAAATAGATGTATTTTTTTTAATTTTTTTTTATTTAAAAAAATTTTTTTTAACGTTTATTTGTTTTTGAGACAGAGAGAGACAGAGCATGAAACGGGGAGGGGCAGAGAGAGAGGGAGACACAGAATCGGAAGCAGGCTCCAGGCTCTAGCCATCAGCCCAGAGCCCAACGCGGGCTTCGAACTCACATACTGTGAGATCGCGGGGCTCGAACTCACATACTGTGAGATCGTGACCTGAGCTGAAGTCGGAGGCTTAATCGACTGAGCCACCCAGGTGCCCCTGGATGTATTTTAGTCAATGAAAACATATCAGTGCTTTTAAAGGGTTAAGCTTTGTTACATGAACAATTCACAAAGTCAAAACAAAAACAAATGTCTTTTAAAGTGTCTTTTTATCTGTTTTCTCAGACTAAGTTTCTCACTTGGCCCCTCCTCTCATGCATTCAACAAATATTTCTTGAGAAAAATTTTATTTAGTGCCTGCTAAATGCCAGGCACTGATGACTAAGGTCATGCCTATTTCTAAGTAGTTTAAATATTAGTCATAAGGATTGTAAATAAGAAATTATGTCACATTAAGATGAGGTTAGAAGCCTTTCCAGAGGTGATTTTTGGGCTGAATCTCTTAAAACTGGAGGGAGTTAATAGAATGGGCCGATGATAGGGCCAAGCTGGGGAATGGGGTGGGGTAGAGGAAGGTCATTAGGAAATTTAAGCTGGAAATACTTCCAAGTCCAGACAGAAGTTGGAAGAGTAAGGGCTGGGTGCTTTTCCTTCCAGCATCTTTTTCTAATTATAAGCTCCTTGGTATCCAGCACTACTGGCCCCCTGCTCCACCTAGAGGTGGCGTGGGACCACACAAAGGCGTGGACCTGAGAATTGACTGGCTGGAATGTTGCCTTGGCCTCTTGACTAGATGTGTGATTTGGGGGCAAGTTGCTGAAGTTTTGTGAGCCTGTTTTCTCATCTGTAAAATGGGGGTAAGAACACCCAGATAAAATGAGAGAACGTGAATCATGTTCCTTCCTTGATTCATTTAGCTCTCCCACCCCCACCCTCTTGCCTCATTTGTTTTGGAAATTGTATTCTTTCTCTTTACAACTTTATCATTGCCCTTTAATTTCTATCTTGCCGTACTTTTCCTGGCATCCCCTGTAAGAAGGCTGAGTATGGGTGCTGGATGCATCTAGCACGGTTAGAGAGGGGCACAGGCTCTCAGTTCAGAAAAGCTCTCCAAGTGGTTCTGATGAGCACAAGCCTCCCTCCTCCCTCTCCACTCCCCCTTTCCCTCCCATTCTGAACTGCTGCTCCCAGGGATCCTGGGCTTTTGTTCTGTAGAGGCTTAAACTACCACCTGTTTTGCCCTGACTTATTGTTTCAAGGGTATAGCTTGTTGTCTATAGACTATCACAAATTGAAATTACCAGACTTAAAGATAGCAAGAGCAAGGTTTGTACTTTATATTTTTAACATTAACACCAAAGCATCAATGCTGTCCATTTGCCTTCTATTTTCATTTCTTTCCTGAGAAACGCCCCCCCCCCCCGCCCACAGTAACCACTCCCTTTTTACTTGTTCTATCATTTTGCACTAATAAAAAGTTATCTTTTGGTATTAATTATAATTCATCTATTCCAGTTCTGTTTTCCTACTTGATTTTGTGTTCCTGTAGCCTGTAGTATCCTCCACAGCAGAAGTCTCTCAACTTGAATATGCATAAGAATCACCTGGGGATCTCGTTAAAATGCAGATTCTGATTTAGCAAGTCTGGTGAGGGGAAGCCCATGCTGCTGGGCCCAGGACCAAGACTTGGAACTGCAAAGCCTTAAAAGGCTTAGAACAAAGGAGGTGCACAAGAAATGGTTGCTGGATAATGCCTTGGTCTCTCCTACTCAACAGTCTTGGAATTTTCTTCCCTACATCTTTCTCCACTTTTCCTGTGCATGATTTATGGTTAATGCCTGAAAATCATTCTTTTGTGTTCTTAGCTCTTCCCTTTTTCAGTCACCAGTCTCTTCTAGAAATGGGTCACTTAGGGAGTAGAACAGTAACCTCCAGGCTCTTTCTACTGTCATCTGCTTTGTAGCAAGCAAGAGTAACTTTTTAAAGATTCATCTTTACTTTCTTGCTCAGCAACCTAGCTGCCTAGCATACATCATATCAAACTGATCAGGATGAAAGGCTTCAAGACCTTTTTCTAACCCTTCCCTTTCCCTTGCCAGTCAATTTCTCTTTTTGCAACACTTGGAACCCTCTGCCTGTTGCTGTGGTATGACTTAGTCTCTTGAAATTCCCTGCAGGACAATTTGCACTGGGAATGTCTACATTCCTTTTGAAGACATGTGTATCGCTTTTAAAGAATTCTTCTCAATTTTTACCTACTTAATACAGCTTTTCCTGATTTATTCCCAGTGGTGAGTTCATTTAAATAAGTATGAGCTACATGCCATTATTTACATATTTTAACATTTAGGCTTTTCCATGTTTTCATTCTGTTTCAGGAAGAATTTGTGCTTGTTGTTCACGGTTGTAACCCCAGCACCTAAAAAAGCTTGACACACAGTAGGTACTTTTTGGGGAAGTGGGATTCAATGGAGCATGAAACAAAGCTTAAGGTTAATATTTATTCATTTTCAAAATGCCTTTTTATTCACTACATTTATTAGGAACTTGGGTGAATGTTAATGGTTAAATAAAATTAGACAATCTAGTGACACAGTTCTGGTACAGTAAAAATATTAAGCTACCAATGCACATTAGAAAGCCGGGCATATTACTACCAACATATTAAAAACTGCATTAGCTGAAGGATCAAAAAAATAAATCTTAGAAATCCCTTGAAGAGTATTTTAAGAGATAAATTATGTGAGCCTTACAAACACTTCTACACTTTCCACCTCCCAGCTACCACTCTACTAGAGAAATAAAATTTAGATGCAGCTAAAATTTAGTACGGGCCCAAACCCACATCCTATCTAAAAGACTTATGCTTTCCTGTCATTGTTTTCTTCCTTTCACATTTTGCATTCGTTAAGATTGCAGTTTTCTTTGGTGCTTTAAATTTAAAATAAAAGAAATTGGGCTTTCTCATATTACAATTTCAAGGAAAAGGCTACTGTAAGGCCCGTTCAGCGAGCTGTAAGAGGCCTACAAGCTGCACACCCTCCTGCTCCGATTTCATCTATGGGTTTTTGTACAGTTCTTTTTTGGATGGATGGTGCAAACCGCGCAAGTGCAGCATTAAAGCCTCTCCACCCTGGGAAACGATGCAAGAACATGCAACTTAGGCTGCCAGGTTCTCCCTAACACACAGCCGAGGGCTGGAGGCCCGGATACCCGCCCCCAAACCCCGTCCACAACAATCGTTTCCTCCCTCCCCGCCTTTTACATACAGTACACATACAAATACACACACGCAGAGGAGCCAGCAGGGGCGGGCCGGGCCCGACCACTCTGCAAACCGCAGGGGGGAGCCGCCTGGGGCCGAGCTATTTTCGCCCACTTCTTTGTTTCTTCGCACCAGCGCCTCTCTGCATCTGGCTGTCACTGATGGGCAAAAGCCAACTTGGGGATCCGTCGTCTTCTGAAGTTCCGCTTCCGCGTCACACACCTCAGGCCGGTGCTGCGTTGTCCCCCCTCCCTCGGCGAGCAGTTGGTCTCGCCCCAGTGCTAGCGGGCGCCGAGCGGGAGCCGCGCGGGAGCAGCGCAGCGACGGCGGCGGCAGCGGCGGCGGCGGTTGCGATTCGGAGCCGTTGAGACGCCTCTGCGGCAGCTGGTGGCGCAGGTGGCTTGCGTGGACGCGGGCAGAGGCGGCCGGCCCGCCACCGCAGCCTCAGCGCCCGCGGCCCCGGCAGGTGAGCGGGCGGCGGGGACTCGCCCCGCCCCCCCTCAGTGGCCTCGCTCCTGGCTGTAGCGGGGAAGTGGCTGCGGCCCGCCCTGGAGCCCAGGGGCAGCCCCGGGGCTGCGGCCGTCGCGGAGCAGGTCGGGGGGAGAGGTCCTGTGTGCACGAGAGGGGAACGTTCCCCTTCCCTTTGCCATCTTTTTTCCCTCTCCCCAGACCCCCTCCCTCTCGGCGCTTAAGCCCGGAGAAAAAAAGCCAGAGGAAAGATGGGGCGGGAGAAAGGGGAATCGGGGGCTGAGAAGCATCTCTGTCTCAGGTGGTGGCGTCTCTTCGGGCGTCGAGCGGTGGACCTGCCGAAGCCTGGAGGGGTAGCTCCTGGGCTGCGGAGGCCGCGCACTCGCGGGGGAGGAGCGGGAGGCGGCTCTCCCCTCACTCTCCCACCCCCACCCCTCCCCGGGCCTCCCCTCCCCCTCCCCTTCCCCCGGGCCTCCCCGTGCAGCCCCTCCCTTCGGGTTTCTTAGCATTAACCGCCCTCCGTGCTCTCCCTCGCAGGCGCGTCGGGACGCCCGGAGGCATCTTCCCCCCTCCCGCCGCCCCGGGAGCCTGGGCTCCCGTCCGCCCTCCCGCATCCCCTCGCTGTGCGCACCGCCGCGCCTCCTCCCCGGGCTTCAGACCCCCGGCCTCGCCCCCGAAACATGACTCGCGATTTCAAACCTGGAGACCTCATCTTCGCCAAGATGAAAGGTTATCCTCATTGGCCAGCTCGAGTAAGTGATTTCTTAGCCTTCGATTCAGCGGTGCTACCTTCCCCAGGGGCCTACCTCCTACCCTTCCTCTTAATTTTGTTCTCCGGGTCCTTTCTCCCCCTCGCTTTCCTTCGGGCTCATTTGCAACCTTTCGTTTTAGCTTTTTGCCCGGGAATCGCCCATGGAATTGCAAAAATCCAGGTGTTTCTACTTAAGCATTTCCCTATGGTTTGTTTTTGACAGACTTTGGCAGGTTTTCTTAATAGGAAATATTGAAACGGGATGCCAGTTAATGTTCCATTGTAGGGGAAAATAATCACGTGTGGGGTTTGATGTTTACAAATTAATGAAACATGGAGGGTTTTGAAATTTTGAGTGAAATGTAGAGCATCCGTGGAGTTTATGCAGCCTCTTAGATGTCAAAGAGGTGATTAAATTGGATTCACAGGGTTTTTAAAAACGTTTTGTAGTTGATGAGGCCTCTGGATTTGCTTGTTTCATACAGAGATCTAGGACTGGATATTCTTAAAAATTTTACAATAAGATGTAAATGTATTTTCACATTTTTATTGGTGAAGTTTGCCTTATGACCTTGAAAAAGTTGTTTTTCCTCTTTGTTTCCCATAGGCAAAAGAGCAATAGACTCCGATTCCTAGGCTCACATCTAGTGGTACAGAGAGGTAATTAAGGCCTAGGGTTTTTTAGTGACATTTAAGAATTGAGACTGTTTAATATCTAAGCGCCATTTTCGGAAAAAGAGGTCTTTTTGTTAGCTTATGGTAGGACTCAGGTTCTGAGATCATGATAGTACCAAAAGAGTGTTGAGATCCATTAGAATGTTCAAGATCATTTTAAATATAAACTTGATATTCTAAAGTTGTAATTTCCACCAACTTGCTCTTCTTTGAGGAGTGTATTAAAGACATTCAAATCCTGTAGTTTTAATTATGTCAGCTGGGGGAAAACATACCCATAGAGAATCCTGCAGTGTGTTTGCTGACTGCTATCCAAGTGTAAGGTGTTCACTGTTTCTTGATTTTTCCCATCCATTTCTTGTTTACAGGTTTCCTTCCTAAACCTGGACAGATTTTTTTTCCCCCTAGTCTATCAAGTCTGCTTTTTCGTTGGAGTCTTATCTTGAATGATCCTTAACTCAGAATTCTTACCTATATATTTGACACTGTATTTCCTTTGTGATAACATTTTAACTCTTATGTGCATGCTTTGACTTCCAAATAGATTGAAAACTTCTTGAGGGCAGTAGACATAAACTGAATGTCTTCATGCCCCCCCCCCCCCCGTCCTTAGTATGTAATCATGTATTTATATAAAACACTGTTCCATGTTTGACTAGAGCAGAGGGAAATTGGGCAGGTTTAAGACCCCTCCAAGGTACTTTGTTTTCATGGCTTTTACATCCTAATTTATTTTGAGGCATTTTAAAATCTGAGATTACAGGATATATCTGTAGTCACATTTCAATGCTACGGTGCAGTTAAAAGCCAAATGAAAATGTTTAAAAAGTTACCTCCTTTGATTGAGTTAGTACTGCTGAAAGCAAAATAAAGTAACCTTAGGAAGGCAAGAGTATTTTTCTTCTTTGTTTAATAAGTTCTGTATTCAACAAGTTCATTTGGATTGGAATGGGAAATTTTTGTGTCTTTTTCTTAGAAGCTGCTGATTTTGGTTTGATATTATCTGTGTGCAAAATTTATATTCATTTTTCCATCTTCTCCAATCTTAAATTATGTCTTTGCTTTAGAGAGATTAGGTCTCATCTGTGACTGTGACAATTGTTCCTAATTTGATTTTAATATTTTCTGTCTCCACATTCCAAACTTCCTTACTTTTTAAGTTTTGCATGTTCTTGTAATCCTGTATCAATAATAATTGTTTTTACAGTCAGCTTAAAGTTGCCAAACATTTATTACACTCTGTAGGTACTGCACATTTAAAACTGTTTGCTAGCAGAAAGAACATATGAACTGGGTTAACAGAAAATATCCCTTATCGTAAGGGTTCTAAGCATTTTCACAATTTCGGGGGCCTTGTCACAAAGTTGAAATGACCAGTACAATGATGGTATACGTGAGGAAATTGAAGTCTCTAAGAGTGTTAGGTGATAATGATTCTATGGATTTCTGCAACCTCAGGCTGCCAAACAGTCTAATCACCCTCACGGTCTTTTCTTCAACATGATAATGCATAAAGAGTGCAGGGTAGGTCCTCGAGTGGTCTGCTCTCTTCTTAACAAAGCTAACTGATTTTTTTTTAACGTCTTTCAATTTGTGAAGGCTATGACACAAGTGTTGTTATGAAGTCTAAATAAGTGATGAAAAAATAGGTTAAATCCTGGCTTGATAGTACTGCCTGATGGCTTTACCTCTGAGGTCTGCTTTCCCTTGTTGATGAGGGAAAGTAACAGGCATTACTGATGTTAGACTTAACAGCACCTAATACTTTTTTCCTTAATTAGAAAGACTGAAAGAGAAATGAAAAAAGGAACAGAACCTCCTGTGATTCAACTATGTAGGTGCAAGATCTTTCCAGAATGTGTGTCTCAAACTTTTAGAAATACTGCTTGGAACTTTCATTAATGTCTTTTACATGACTCCAATATTTGTATAGCCTTCTTGTGGAAGTATCATTTATGATTTTTGAACAGGTTCAGACTCCCTTATCTGAAATGCTTAGGGTCAGATATGTTTAACAATTCAGTGTTGGAGGATTTTAGAAAGGTAACAGTGGTACGTGTGGCATGTATTTTGCTCCTGGTTAGGGCCTTCTGGAATGGCACGTGGTAATCTAACAGAGTATCTTCGCAGAGAAGCATCAGAAACACTAGGTGGATAAAAGATACTACGAAACTGCTTCAGTGTCCGTCCGGGTTTTGCCACCAAATGAGTTCTGAGAAATATTTTGGGTTTTTGAGCTTCTTGGGTTTCAGAATTGGGATAGGGATCATGACCTGTAGAACTGGTCTACTTTTATCAGATCCTTTTTGGATGGCTTGTTCTCACTTTATTCTGGTGTGTTGAGGTGTGTATGATTTAAAAGATTTTAATTTTTCTGATCTTTCTTTTAGGTAGATGAAGTTCCGGATGGAGCTGTAAAACCACCCACAAACAAACTACCCATATTCTTTTTTGGAACTCATGAGACGTAAGTCCTTTTAGCTCTAAAGGCAAATCAGAGTTAATTTAGTGGGGTCATTGAGCATAAAATGAAAAACAAGTAGAGATTAGTTCAAAGAGAAAGCAGTAGAGTAATAATAGGAAACTTTAAAATAATCTTTGAACTTTGGAAAAAGTCTTCAAGTTTCCCTTTTAAAATTTATTTTTAGGGCAGAAAAATTAGATACTGCAGGTTTAACTTTTATTGGAATAGATGTTTACTTAATAAAAGGGGGATGTGTATGGAATCTTTCAGCAACCAGAAGATTGATAGGCAACAGTATGTAAGGAAAGTTTTAACAGAGCATTTGGTATTGATACAGTTATGGGTACGATAAATGCTTTTCATAAGGACAACCTGACACCCTATTTTAGGCTTTGTGATATTAGCCACGCAAATGGTTTATTATGGGAAAACCAAGAAGAAATCTGGGAAATTCTCTATTTATGTGGTCCTGAGAGCCACTGTGACTATATACATGGGCAGAGGACTGATTTGGTAGAGCACATCAAGTTTTCAAAGATTGCAATTGAATATTCTTGAACTGTTACTTTTAGGTGCATAGGACTACTCCAGGTGCTATTTCATTAATTTTTGGTGATTTTGCTCTTGAAGTTTAAAATTTGCAATAATTTTAGTAAAGTAGGCTCGTTTATCTTGGACAGGAGAAACAAAGTTGTTGATTCTAATTAGGATTATACATTTCTAAGTGTCTACAGTGGCAACATTTGGTGTAATGTTGCTTAGCCACTGTATGAACTTTCACATAATTTCTTTTAACAGCTTTACTGAGGTGAAATTCATGTCCTGAAGTGTCACTTGTTGAAAATATTTAACAGTGGATTTTAGTACATTAATTTTCATACCCGTTAGCAGTTATTCTCCATTCCCTTCTGAGAATTAGACAACCACTAATTTACTGTTTGTAGATTTATCAGTCCTGGATAGTTCATATTAATGGTATCATACAATGCCACATAATTTTTTTTTAATAAAGTTTTGAGTCTAGAATTGGTTTGGCCTTCAAAATAACTTTGAGCTGGGTTTAGGGTATATCCCATATATAAAAACTTAGTTTTGTAAGAAATGATGAATTTCTGATTCAGTAGAGTAATCTACCATTTAAAAAGCTTCCATAAATTTAAGAGGAGAAGGAAGGTATCTTTTGGTGAGAAATTTGTGTACTGCATACTGGAGTGGCAGTTTACTTCGTGTGGTGCTAGGTCAAGCTGTACCAGTATCACATGGGAATTTTAGTATGCAAAAATTCTTGGACCCCCACCTCATAATTACTGTACCAGAAACGGGTGTGGGACCCAGCAGTCTGCTTTAACAAGCCTTCCAGGTGATTCTGATGAAGTTTGGAAACACTAGTGAGTAGACATTCCTTAGAATTTTCCAGTTTTGTAGGTTTAGAATTCTAGGGGCACCTGGGTGGCTCAGTAAGTCAAGCATCTGGCTTCAGCTTAGATCATGATCTCACAGTTTGTGAGTTCGAGCCCCTCGTTGGGCTCTATGCTGACAGCTCAGTGCCTGGAGCCTGCTTCGGATTCTGTGTCTCTCTGTCTGTCTCTCTCTCTCTCTCTCTCTCTCTCTCTCTCTCTCTCTGCACCCCCCCCCCCCCGCCACCCAGTTCGCACTGTCTCCCTCCCCTTCTCTCCCTCTCTCAAAAATAAATATAAATTGAGCTAATATTAAATTTTCTTTTCAAAATGCATTTGTCGGGACGCCCAGGTGACTTGCTTAAGCATCCGACTTTGGCTTAGGTCATGATCTCCCGTTTTGTGGGTTTGAGCCCTGCATCGGGCTCTGTGCTGACAGCTCAGAGCCTGGAGCCTGCTTTGGATTCTGTCTCCCTCTCTCTCTGCCCCTCCCCCGCTTGTGCGCCCGCCTGCGCTCGCGCTCTCGCGCTCTCGCGCGCGCGCGCGCGCTCTCTCTCTCTCTCTCTCTCTCTCTCTCTCTCTCTGTCAAAAATAAATAAATGTTAAAAAAATCAAAATGCACTTGTAATGTTTTGTGCCTTCGTGCTTTCATAAGTATACCCTTCATCTTTGGAAAGGTGGCATTGCTAGATCTCTTTTGGTCTGGTGACTTTTTTTGTATTTAAGGTTTTCAGAAACTGGGTCTCTGATGATTTGCCTTGCCCCGCCCCCACATCGGGATGTGGTTATTTGAGCCTTTCAGTTTGGATTTTGCATATATGAGAGTTTATTCTAACAGCCTGTAATTAGGGATATGGGAAAGGAAGAACATGGGAGAAGAAACGCCAATTTGGAGAACTACTTATTTGTAACTGATTTATAGATAAGATTTTTTAAAAGATATTTTTAAAATGTGAATTAATTTAGTGCAGAATCCTTTTGTAGCTTCATTTTTGCTCTGACCTAGAAAACGTTGGTTTTTCTTAGCATTTTATGACATTCACAGTAAATTCATCCAGCAATCAAGTTTGAATATTAGACAACAATGAGCCCTTATGTATACCAACTGTGACCATCTGCTGGGTGTCTTAAAACATATTCAAGACAGATTCTTCGTAAACGAGACTGACAAGGACCTAGTGCTTTTCCTGGAGCCAAGTCTTGGTGTTATCTTTGATTAGGTATTAAAGTCTTCCCCTTCCCCTCCACGTTTAGTCAGCTAGCAAGTCCTCTTGTAAAGTGCATGCTGATCTGTCCATTTTTGTCTGTCCCTTCTACAGCTCACTTATAAATAGTGTCCTAATGATATCTTGGTCTGTTTGTACTTTTCATATCCCAGTCAGATCATGTCATTTTCCTGTTCAGAGATCTTCAGTGGCTTCCTTATTAACATTGCCAACAAACAGAACCCCCAACTTTTATCTGTAAGTGCTGTTGTAAGAACTTCTATGAATTAGCCTGTGCTTAACTCTCTAGCCTCATCACATTTTTCCACTGTTACATAAATCTTTCTCTTGTCTCAGATCCTTGCTTGTTTTTTTTTTTTTTTTGATGGGAAGCGCCTTCAGATTTTCAGTCATTTAGATATGAGCTCAGATCCTCTTATGTTTACATTCTTCCTTGCTATGATGATTGAATTTTTTTTTTCTTTTTCCTTCACCTACAAGTGAGGAGCTTGGAGAGCAGGGACACCTGGTCTATCTTGTTTATCATCATTTACTTAAGTGCTGGTGCATAGTAGCTATTAAATAAATACTTGGTGATATTGAAAGTTACTTTAGATGAAATCATATGTTGATTATGAATTTACTGTCCATTAACCAACATTTATATAGTGTTTAAAACAACTAGGTCAGAAGGCTGTGAATTCTGACTGCCATTTACCTGCTACATGACCTTAGGCAGGTTGCCTAGCCTTGTGTCTTTTTTTTTCCTCATTTGTAAAATGGGAATAATATATTTTATCTCAGAATTTTGGGTTGCAAACAAGATACTACGTGAAAAATGCTTAGAAGAGCGCTTTGCATGTATTAAACAAATGTAAGCTACCAAAGATAATGTTGCATATTATTTTTTGAAGACTTGTGTTAAACTGTTTGAAATGCAGTTTGAGTTTTGCTGACTGCTTGCTATTGTTTACGGAGGAAATACTCTCCTAGTTCTATCTCTAAAGTCTAGGAAATTTAAATGAACATGGTATATTTGTTGAGTGTATCTCCTTACTGATCTTAATACAAAGAGGTTGCTCTTCGTATTAACTGAGATGCTCAATTCTAGGAACTTCAAGAAATACCTATCACAGGCTGTTCTAAAACCTGCCAGATACATAGTTTTAGGAGTGAAGGTGAATGGGGAGGGGACAGTCAGGGTTGTGTATAACCTGTCCACAGGAAAGGAATAAAGGAATGCAATCATAGTGTAGGATTTTATTTTCATCTACACTTGTTCTTATATACAGCTTCTGTACTCTAGCCATAACTGTGTGTGTTGCTATGGGACTTGTGTAGATTGTTATAAGCCTTGTACCAAGTAGTGAGGAGAGGAACTGTTTACTCATCTCTATACCAGCAGGTTTGTGGCACATAATAAATATATATTCAGTTGTCTTTTGAGTCATTTGCTATTATAAAGAATGCGTGCTGTTATAAAACTAGTTATAAAACAGTATATTTCATATTTTGTGATTTAATAATGAGAAATGAAGCAGCAAGTTAGAATCAGTGTTTTAAGAAATAACACTTTCTGTTTATTACTTGGCAACAATTAAATGAGTTTTGAGCTTTGTATTTTCTTTTTTTTTTTTTTAATTTTTTTTTTCAACGTTTTTTATTTATTTTTGGGACAGAGAGAGACAGAGCATGAACGGGGGAGGGGCAGAGAGAGAGGGAGACACAGAATCGGAAACAGGCTCCAGGCTCCGAGCCATCAGCCCCAGAGCCCGACGCGGGGCTCGAACTCACGGACCGCGAGATCATGACCTGGCTGAAGTCGGACGCTTAACCGACTGCGCCACCCAGGCGCCCCTGAGCTTTGTATTTTCAACTCTGATAAGCTTTCCCATTTTTTAAATTTATTTATTTTTTTTTTTTAACGTTTATTTATTTTTGAGACAGAGAGGCAGAGCATGAACAGGGGAGGGGCAGAGAGAGAGGGAGACACAGAATCTGAAACAGGCTCCAGGCTCCGAGCTGTCAGCACAGAGCCCGACGCGGGGCTTGAACTCACAGACCGTGAGATCATGACCTGAGCTGAAGTCGGACGCTTAACCGACCGAGCCACCCAGGCGCCCCAAGCTTTCCCATTTTTTATGTGCCACTTCTGGTTTGCTTTAAAGGTAGAGTGCTCCAGGTGTGTGATAATTGAGCTTTATAACATACAACCTACAAAATGTGTGTTGACTGACTGACTGTTATTGGTAAGGCTTCCAGTTTAACAGTAGGCTGTTAGCAGTTAAGTTTGGGGGAGTCAAAGTTACTTGCGGGTTTCTGAATGTATGGGAGGGTCAGCATCCCAAACCCCCCCATGTTGTTCAGGGGCCAACGGTTAATGATTTCCTGTATTTAGGACGTTTTACATTAATCTTGATTCTTATGGGCTATGACTTTGGTATTTAAAGTCAAGAGTTCATGTATATAGGGGTACAGTATCAGTATTTTAGTAGATGTTTCAAAGACTGTATTACACTGGATAAAAGAAACCCTGGAACCCTGTTAAAGAATTCTGTACAAAGTTGAGGCTCTACTGTTTAATAGCTAGATGGCCTTGCTTGGATGAGTTAATGCTTCTGACCCTCAGTTTTCTAATCCTTAAAATGAAGATTTTGGTGGTACTTAAGTTTCCTTTCACCTCTGGAATTTGGTGTGTAACTTGGAATTAATGTATATCTTTTCATTGTTAAAACTAAAAAAAAACCAAAAAACCCATAGTTTTCTAAAAAGGAAACAAATTACTTCTGTTTTTTAGAAATGACCCTAAAATGTGTTAATGTTTTGATGTATTTGAGATTTGTAGGTCATTTTATTTTATTTTTACATTTTTAGTTTTTATTTTTATTATTATTTTTTGGTATGTCATTTTAAAGTGGAATGCTTTGAAGAATGAATCAGGGCCATAGCCACATCAAGTTGTGCCCTTGGGGACTAGCAATGGCTGTCTAAAAACTAATCTGGGGGCACCTGGGTGGCTCAGTCGGGTAAGTGTCCGAATCCAGCTCAGTTCATGATCTTGTGGTTCATGAGTCTGAGCCCCACATCGGGCTGTATGCTGACAGCTCAAAGCGTGTAGCCTGCTTTGAATTCTGTATCTCCCTCTCTCACTGCCCCACCCCTATTTGTCCTCTCTCAAAAAATAAACATTAAGAAAACCGAAAAAAACGCTAATCTGGACCCTCTTTATCAAACCTGTGGGATTGCATCCCACAGAGAAGCGTGTGTGTATGTGTGGTGGAGGGGGTGCTCGTGCTCTTATTTTATTAAAATATAACCGACCTATAATATTGTATAAATTTAAGGTGTACCTTTTGATTTGATACATTTATATATTGCAATACGATAACCACCAGGATTTGATACACATATATATCTCAGTATGATTGCCACTATAGCGACAGCTAAAACCTCCCGTCATGTTCCATAATTATCATTTCTTATTTATGATGAGAACGTGGGAGGATTTCTTTTCTTCCTCCATGGTTTTTTTTGACTCCCCTTAAGGGGTTCCTTAGTCTTGAGCATATTCCATGACCCAGCAGTACTACTGAGGATACATTATGAAGATGGGTTCAAAGATTGAGCAATGTTATATTCATTGTGGCTCTGTTATTTTATGGTAGAAAATGTGTTACAGAAAATAGTCCCAACAGTAGGCCGGTCAATTTTGATATAGTCATTCAGTGAAATAATAGGTAGCTGTTAGTAATTATTGCCACGAAGAGATGTTCATTTTAATTTGAAGAAGTATGCAAGAGTGTGTAGCATATACATCAAATTAATATTTATATGTATATATACAGCTAAAAAGCAGGCTGAAACAGTGGCTATTGATGGTAAAGTTTTGGATCATTTTTGTTTTCTTTGGTAGGATGTGGTATTCACTGAAGAATATTTCAATAGCTTTATTGAGATACAATTCATATGTCAATTCATTGAAAGTGTACAATTCAGAAAAAATAAAGCAAGTTTATTGTAGACAAAGTGTACAGTTCATCTTAGTATATCCAGAGAGAAGTGCAGCCATTAGCACAATTTTAAAACGTTTTTATCCAGAACGTTTAATGCCAGAAAGAAACTCTGTACCCGTTAGCAGATACTTCCCACTTCTCCCCATTGTGTCTTCCTGTTTTCCCATAGGCAGTCCCTAACCTATTGCCCTGTCCTGAGTGTTTCATATAAGTGGAACTGTACAGTATGTGGTCTTTAATGACTGGCCTTTTCCATGTAGCATGTTTTCAAGGTTCATGTGTATTGTAGCATGTGATAGTGTTTCATTACTTTTTATTACCAAGTATTCCATTGTATTAATCTGTCCCATTTTATTTATCCATTCATCAGTGTGTAGATATATGGATAGTTTCACTTTTGACTATGAATAATGCCAGATTTGTGTGTATCAGTTTTTGCATGGACATGTTTTTACTTTTGTGGGAGTGGAATTCCTGGGTCAAATGATAACTTAGGTTTAATCCTTTCAGGAGTTGGCCAGACCATTGTCAAGTCAGCCATGCATCATTTAAACATTCCTACCAGCAATATATGAGGATTTTAATTTCTCTGTATCTTAGCCAAAATGTGTTCTCTTTTTTATTTGACCTATGCTAGTGGGTGTGAAGGTAGTATCTTGTGGTTTTGATTTACATTTTACTGGTGACTAATGATTTGAGAATCTTTTCATGTGTAAATGTTCTAAGCTTCTGTGCATAACAAATGATTTAGATTAATAAAGTTTTTCTCATTTAGAAAGGCATAGTTACTTAAATTTGGTATATTGATTAAAGATGCAGATTGAAGTATGACTTCTATAGTTGACTGTTGGACAAGATAGGGGTTAGAGGCACTGACCATGCAGTTGAAAACCTGCAAATAACTTTGACTCAAAAACTTGACTGCTAATCGCCTACTGTTAACTAGAAGTCTTATGAATAATTTAGTCAATTAGCAAATATTTTGTATGTTATATGTATTATATGCTGTATTCGTACAATAAAGTAAGCTAGAGAAAAAATGTAGTTAAAATTATGAGGAAAAGAAAATACATTTAACAATGCTGTTTAAAAAAAAAAAAAAATCCCTTCATAAGTGTGCCTGCACAGTTCAAGCCCATTTTGTTCAAGGGTCAGCTATAATGTGAGCATCATGAATAGTAAAATAATAGAAAGTAGAGCTTGAATTCTGAGTCTGGAGGAGGATCAGGGGAGAATTTTTTAAAACCTATTCAGCAAAAGTAAGAATAACAGTTATCCAAGGATAATCAAAAGGTGTGTATGCAAAGAAGGTGGTGTGAATTAGAACAAATATAAATTATTACATTGTATGAATAGAATTCTGTTAAGACTTTCAGATTGGATTAATTAATGATCTTAGCTATGTCTTATTTTGTGAGACAAGGCTTAAACAAGACATGACCAAATAAACAATATAATGTCACAGGGAGCAAGAATGGCAGTGTATATACTGTCTACTATAAGTAGAATTTTAAAGTCAGAGCATGAGGAGGAGAGAAGCATATAAGCCCAGTACACATGAATTTTGGCTACCATGATTTAAATAACACCAGTTCCCCCCAGCAACATTGTTCAGATTTCACATACCCTAGAATGTTAACTAATTGCATAAACTACAAAATTTGCCGCTAGCTCTTCAGTCCACAAGTCAAAATGTAAATAACAAATGCATAGCATGTCACTTTTTTCAAAAGACTTGGTGATTGGTCACTGTGCATCTGTTTTTCAATTCACACGTAGATGGCACAGTGTTTAGTGGTGGGGTTGCCTCTGTCTCTCAGTGATATACTTGCCCAGGTTACACTTAAAGAACCAAATCGGGAATTAGCCAACATAGATGAAAGTGCAGCAGAGAAACAGTAACACTAGAAGCAAAATTTGAACGAATGTAAATCGAGTTAACAGCAGAAATCGCTAACCTTCGAATGCAGACATGCTGCATTTGGAGAGACTGGATATGCAGCCAGAGGAATTTGTGAAGGCAAGCTTATCAACACAAATGAGGAAAGTGGTTGTAATAAAAGGGATAAAGATGTCTCAGAGGAAATGATGCCAACAAAAAACATTAAAGATATTTCACAACATTGAAAGTGCAAAGGATAAAATGTTGGAAGCTGATCAGGCTTAGAAAGGAGTATGACAGTTCGCCAAGGCATAGAAAATATGCTCACTCTACACATGAGTTATGTGATCAGAAGAAGGCAAGAACCATTCAAATTATTTCAGCTTAGTTTTTTTTCTAATGTTTTCAATTACAATGTACCCTAAGTACTAGTTTTACTATTTTTTTTTAATTTCATGTCTTTTCACTGTCAGAAATAGTGTTTAATGTTTTGACAATTTTTAAAAGTTATGGAACAATCATAATTTTTCCCATTGCATGGTCATTTTTTAAGTCTTATGTTGTCATGCAAAGTGAGGACTGCCTGTTTTGAGAAAGAAAAATAATCCAGGTAAATTTAATTGTCAAACCTTTATATGGTAAGTAATATCATGGTAGAATCTGTCTTTTGAATAGCTTTTAGGTTTAGAGTCATCTTAAAATACCCCATGTTTGAAGTTCTAAAACATTTTTCTATAATTTTATTAAGTATTTAAGGTCCCTACCACTTTTGGAAGTTCCTGATGCCAATTTTGAGCCCGTTGGGCATTTTGAACTGTAAGGGATGATGCTTTGTACATTGCTACTTAGTATCCAGCCTTTTCAGTTGTCTTTCCATCTTCTACTCTGATGGTATTGTCTTTCTTGTTGCCTTTGGCTTTATGGGTTGTTTTTGTAAGGTTTTAGGAGAGATAATTTATGTTGAATTGCTTTGGTCTAAATAGAAGTATATTTGTGATGGAGATTTAACCCAAGTTATTTACTTGGAATTTGAAACATGTAGGAAGAATTGTTTTACTATTTTAACTAAATGTGTTTTTCTAATTTGAGAAGATAGGTAGGAATGCATGATTCCTAGTAAAAGGCTGAATTTCTGGATCAAATGAGATAATGATTAAATGTGCTTTAATCAGTGTGTAGTTAAAAATTCATGTATACAGGGATATTCCTAAATTACAGAATTTAAATTATAAAGCTGACTGTTGTATGCACTGGCTTTACTTAAATAGAGCTCCATGTCTCTTTTTAATTAAAATATCATCCTAAAGCCTTTTAAAATACTCTAACTGGAGTGATACCTGTAGTCATTAGGTCCCTAATTCTTAAAGAATTTCACCAGGTAAGTAATTTGACATGTACGTAATAATTTCTATCTTAAATTGTAGCACATTTTAGAGGAAACGAATAGTATCTGGTTTTCCTCTTCCTTTGGAGAATACATACACATCAAATAGCATAACACAAAAACTCCCACATACTGGTGCATCTTCCTTTATGGAACTGACAGACTTCCGCGGGACTGACTGAGGGAGATACAAGGGGTCTGTTCTGGAGAACATCTCCAGTGCGTGCACACACAGTTTATTCTCATCATCCACAGACTCCATATTTGTGAATTTGCCTGCTCACTGAAAATATATTTGTAATCCCACATCAGTCAGTACTCATGGTGCCTTCATGTGCAAGCAAAACGGCAAAAAATTTGAGTAGTTTGATGCACACATTCCTAGCTGAGGCTGACCATGGCAGTACTTTGCCTTCTTCTTGTTTTCACTCTCTGACTGTAAACAAGTGTCCTTTTTGCAGTTTTCTGTAGTGCTATAATTTTTGCATTTTTGTGCTTTGTTTGTTGGTCGTTATGCAGTTTGGAGTAGCCCCCAGATATGGTGCCGAGGTGCTATTTAGTGTTCCTAAGTGCAAGAAGGCTGTTTTGTGCCATATGGAGAAAATCTGTGGTGTAGAAGTTGAAGCTATGAGTTCATTATTAGTGAGTCACTAATACATATTAAGAGATCTTTAAACAGAAACATGTGAAAAACCAGGTTATGTATTGCTTGGTGACAAGGTGACCAGAGGCTCACAGGAACCCTACCCTGTGTTTTCCCTTGGGCAGTGGTGTGCATTATTCATTAATTCAGTGTGTGGTGACTTTGTAGAACACACTACCACAAATAAAAGAGTGACTTTAATGAGTATATGAATGAACAAATTAACCAGCTATAACCTCTGATTTCCTTCACTGAATAAAGTAAAATTCTTACCGTATTTTATTTCAAAAGCCTGCGTGTACACACACACACACACACACACACACACACACAGTAATGTACCTCATTGACAGTATTTTGAATTGTGCCTTGTACCAGATTACATTGAAATTAGTATTTGGGGTGATAATGCAATTTTATCACAGTTCTTTTCATTTTGGGGCTTTTAAAAATTATAAATTATACATAAAATTTACCGTTGTAACCATTTTTAAGTGTATAGTTCAGTGGCATTAAGTACGTTCACATCGTGCAACTTAAGTGTTTTTTTAATACGGGACTGTGGATCCTAGGAGCTTATGATTGAATTTAACAAAAGTATTTGAACTTAAATCTAATGAATCATTTGTGTCTGCCCTTTAATTTATGTAAGATTTTTACTGCATTTTGGGTTAAGAATTGTCTAGAATTGCATCCTAGGGTAGTACTGTTTAATAACTTACATATTTGAGAATGCTTTGCACTCACATTTTTCTCCCTCTCCTTTTTTAGTGCTTTTTTAGGCCCAAAGGATATATTTCCTTACTCAGAAAATAAGGAAAAGTACGGCAAACCAAATAAACGAAAAGGCTTTAATGAAGGTTTATGGGAGATAGATAATAATCCGAAAGTGAAATTTTCAAGTCAACAGGTGCGTCATATTACATTAACATTTAGTTTAGTATCATTTATTCAGTCTTGGGGGATAATCGCTATTCTAGCTTCAGGAAAATCAATATTAAAAGCCTTGTAAATTTCAGATTAAATTGTGCTTATTTGTGAGGTTGAATCTTGACCTTTCATATCTAGATGAACTGATGAAAATGTTACCTTCATGGGTAAACAGAATACTGGAAAATACTCAGTTATTTAAGTCCTTCTGATTGATTATTTAATGTGTCATCGAATTTAAAGCCATATGTACTGTTCTCTGAAATTTAGGTAGTATAACTTGAAGAGTGTATTTTTTTCTTACTCGTTTTTTTTTAAACTTTATTTTTATTTATTTTGAGAGAAGGGGAGAGAGAGGGAGAGACAGAATAGAATCCCAAGCAGGCTCTGTGCTCGGAGCACAGAGCACAATGCAGGGTTTGATCTCACGAACCATGAGATCATGACCTGAGCTGAAATCAAGAGTCGGACACTTAACCAACTGAGCCACCCAGGAGCCTCTTTTTCTTACTCATTTTAATTCCTAAATCCATAAAATTGTATTAGACTACAAACCTCATATGGGTTAAATTAAATATGTGACAGAAGTACTGATAGCACTGTGCAAAGTATACTTCATGTTTTTGGTGTTTAGAAGAGCAGCCTTAAACTTTCTTTTTAATCTGTTTTTTGTGTATCCAGAGGTTTTGTTCATTTAAATTAGATTGAGAAAGAGGCATCTGGCTGGTAGTCAGTAGAGCATGCGACTTTTGATCTTGCGGTCACGAGTTCAAACCCCACGTTGTATGTAGAGCTTACTTTAAAAAAATAAATAATAAGACTGAGGTAGTAAGAACTAAAAGATATAGTAGCAAAAAGTAGCATGTGCCATGCTGCTTCTTACCTTTAGAGAACTTTTCAGGTGCTATTCTGTCTGGAAGGTTTTAAATCTTACAATGGTGCTCCAGGAGTGCATTAGATGATCCTGAGTACCTTCATTATCACCCAAATTTATTTGTTAATCATACCATATTATGTTTGCTTTTGTACTTAACTGCCACGGGTTATTAGCTCCATGAACAAAGAAGTTGTCCTATGTGCCTGGCGTTGTCATATGCATGGCAAGAATAAGTATTCACTAAATACTGTTCCATGAATGTAAGACTGGATGGTTTCCCCATCATTGTTGCCTCAGCTGTATAATGGGAGTCCAAAGACACTGAATTGATTATTTCCTGAAACTAACGGTTTGTAACTTCACTTGGATCATGTGTCCTGTGATTGTGATTGTACCTTCAAGGACTTTTTCATCCTCCAGATAGCCCAGCATGGTCACCCTATCCTATGTTCCTATGTACCTACTTAATCTCCGGGTGGTTTTCACCATCTATATTTGGGATTTTCCATTTCACAATGAAATTTTTGGTGGTTTGTGTGCATGAAACCTAGCAATGTTCTGTCCTTAACAAAGTATGAATGATTGTGCTGATGTGGTATACTCTGTGTTTCTGGCCCAGATAGGTCCCCAGTGGCACATACCTAGGATATGGAGAAAGCAGTGAACCTCAAACATAACAAAACATAATAGAAAAGTTGGCCATCATGATTTACAAAAATTTGTAGTGCTAGAAGTAATTTGGGGGGATGCTTTTATATTTCTTGTTGTAACTTTATCATTTTGTGGGTTATCAGCATTGCCTTTTTTATAAAAGAGGCAAAAAAGTTTAGGCTTGAAAAGGAAACCATTAGAAAGGGGCACAGTTTAGACTGCAGTGCTGTCGTCGTATAGACCTGTGCTTACCCTCACCTCCCAGTGTGTACTGTGTTTATCTCTGTTACTCATCTTTTTAGGCCCTAGTAGATCTTCTGTGTAAGTATCTTGTCATCTGGGGGTATGTTCTCACCCCTGCCCCGAGCCCAGAGGAATCGCTGGCCTGATTGAATTATGGTTCATGAATTTGGGGGGGGGGGGGAATGATGATTGGACTCCCATTCAGTACCTCCTATTAAATCAGAATCCTGTCTCAAGAGTCTGAATTTTAAATAAACTAAATATGAGATATAGATCAAAGTCTTTCAAGAAAGCTCTTGTATGTCCTTTGCTAAGGCTCTAAGATAAGTTTCTCTTTAGAAGGTGCCAGTAGTTGAATACAGTATAGGTCTGTGCTATTCTAAATCACGTTACATTGTATCTTGTTGGAATTTTATTGGTTAGAACACTAGAATGGTCTTCTTTGTAATGTTACTTCCATTTCTGCCTCACTGTTTTATCCTTTACACTCAGTTATAGGAATACAGCCCCTTATAATACTTTTCTAAAGGAATAATAGAATTTAAAGCTTTTTAAAAAATTGTATATGTTAAAAGCATTTTGTGGAACAGAAATGAAGATACTTTTATAACTTGTAAATAGGCTTTTGAATTTTTTCATGGGTAGAAAATTTTGAAATGGGGTAAAATCGTACTTTGTGAAGTTAATAGACCTGGTCGTTTATAGGCATCAACTAAGCAATCGAATGCATCATCTGATGTTGAAGTTGAAGAAAAAGAAACAAGTGTTTCAAAGGAAGATACTGACCATGAAGAAAAAGCCAGCAATGAGGTATGTTTAATTTCTCTTACATTCTAAACCCATTTTGTTGCAAGAAAGAAATTGGAAAATGGGTTGATCATTTGATCTCATAATAGAAAGTAATCTTTAAAGTACTTGAGTACTGAATGAGAAAGTGTTTAAAACTTATTTCCTTGTGTGAATATTAAACACTGTATTGTAAAATAATTTTTGCATCTTTATGGTGCATGGCTGGGGCCATGGTTGGGGCGCCTGGCTGGCTCAGTCGGTAGAGCATGCAACTCTCGATCTTGAGGTCATGAGTTCAGGAGCAGAGATTACTTCCAAAAAAGGGGGAAAAAAAAGATGCACGGATATATTTATTTGAAGTTGTTTCGCTGTGCAAAATATGAGGTCCACCCATAAGAGAGTGGGTTACTGTTTATTAGGAATCTTTTTCAAGATATTGTGGGATGGGGGGGGATACTAGAAAAGGCATTAAACTGAATTTTGTTAAATCTAGGTTTACTTCCATCTCTATTTGATTATCTTTGAGGGGAGATGCTCACCTGAGCCTTTTTCCGGTCTTGTGGGTTGTTAGATGATCTCCAGAGTCTCAGCCATTTAAAATTTACAACCCTAAAATGTAGAAAAAAGTCGTTTTGTAAATTTAAAAAGACAAACTTCCATGTGTACTAGCAAGCATGACCTCTATTTTATCTGACAGAGGGAAGTGTTTTTTTTTTTTTTTTTTTTAAAGACACTGACTATTACTTTCACTTTTATGATATTGCTTTCAAATTTCAGAGAAACAAAACAAGTTTCCCTAGCGCCTTTAGTGAAATATGCTGTTATTTTTAGTTTAAGAAATTTTCTTTAAGTCTTGATATAATTTGTTCAGTTTCATCTGTATGTATATTTTTTCAATTTTAGGATGTGACTAAAGCAATTGACATAACCACTCCAAAAGCTGCCAGAAGAGGGAGAAAGAGAAAGGTAATGTTATTGCTTAACCACGGGAATCTTTTTTTTTCCCTTCAAATTTATTTATTTTGAGAGAATGCAAGTGAGGGAGGTGCAGAGGGAAAGAGAAAGAATCCCAAGCAGGCTCCACAACACCAGCACAGAGACTGATGTAGGGCTCGAACTGTTGGATCAGCAGATCCTGACCCGAGCTGAAGCTTGGTGCGTAACCTACTGAGCTGCCCAGGTGCCCCTTAACCACAGGGATCTTAAAATAATTTTTATTTTAGTTGAATTGAGGAAGGTAGAGATAATGAAACCTTACTTTTTTTAAGTTTAGAGTTGGCCCTTTTCTCCAAATCCTTCATTTTATTAAAGGGTAGGTTATACTGTTCAGTTACGAAAACTAGCTGTTTCTTTTTAGTGACAGCACCCTTAAGATGAATAGTAAAGGAAACAAAATGCATCTGTTTTCATTGCTTTTTTTTTTTTTAGTTTTTTTTTTTCAACTTTTTTTTTTTTTATTTATTTTTGGGACAGAGAGAGACAGAGCATGAACAGGGGAGGGGCAGAGAGAGAGGGAGACACAGAATCGGAAACAGGCTCCAGGCTCCGAGCCATCAGCCCAGAGCCTGACGCGGGGCTCGAACTCACGGACCGCGAGATCGTGACCTGGCTGAAGTCGGACGCTTAACCGACTGCGCCACCCAGGCGCCCCTGTTTTCATTGCTTTTAATGACACTTCAACTCTTCTTTGTAAAATAGATAATAATGTATATTCAAGGTTTTTGAGAGGATTAAGTGAATTAACACGTTACATATCCATAATAAATCCTGATACACAGTAATATCTGTGTATTGTTCATTCTAATATTAGCAACATTGTTGCATAAAATGAGACTGTGTGACACTTGAGTGGGAGGTACAGTCTGCTTTTAATTAATGTAGTAAGTGGGACGCCTGGGTGGCTCAGTAGGTTGGGTGTCCTACTTCATCTCAGGTCATGATCTCGCAGTTTGTGAGTTCGAGCCCCACGTTGGGATCTGTACTGACAGCTCAGAGCCTGGAGCCAGCTTCTGATTCTGTGTCTCTCTCTCTCTCTGCCCCTCCACCGCTCAAGCTCTGTCTCTCTTTCAAAAATCAACATTTAAAAAAAATAATAAAAAATAAGTTTCTTCTTCCCTATATGAAGTTTTGTTCTTCACCTTTTTCTAACCTATTTAGTCTCAGACTATCATATGCCAAAGATTCAAGGAAAACTAAGGCTTCGGTATCTTGTGAGGAAGTAAAATATGAAAACAAATAATTGTGGCTTTTTATTTCCTGTGGAAGGGGCTATGATGACTTTAACAAGATTTTAAACATAGGCTGAGTCTTGTCAGGCAGATGGAGGCGGGAGGAGGGGAACAATATTTCACATGCATCCTCTTTTAAAGCAATGTGAATGATGGAGACTGGATTGGGATGGTGAGACAAATTCACGGATTAATTCATTCAGAATTTTAGTACTGACCTCACAGGTGTAGGCAGAGAGTGGAGTAGTATTGAATAAAGGAGATAAGGTCTCTGTTTTCATTGAACTTACATTTTTGTTGAGACACAATACATACATAAAGTAAGAGTTAAAATGGGGTGTTACGATAGTAATAACTAAGTCATGAAAGGCTTTTCTAAGGAGTTAGCATGAGATTGGAAGGAAGAGGGACCTTCTAGCCGGTTGTTTGGTAGTTTGGAATGAGAAACGGGATTTAAGAGCACTTCAGGAGGTAAAGTTGATGGTTGATTGGAAGTGAGTGGGAAGAAGGAATCTAGGATGACTCCAGGGTTGGCTTGGTTTTGGGAGCAGAGGCGTGGGGAGGAGGAAATGAAACATCTAGGGGAATTGGACTGAAGATACATTGTTTTGATATCAAAAGGGGAAAAGGTAAAAGTTAAAGATGTAGTCACTGATAGAAAGACAGGAAATAGATGAGGTAGTCACGGGAGAAAGTTTACTAGGAAGAATGCAGAAACCAGAACCCTGAGGGAACATAATGGAGATGAGAAGTTGCTTTGTAAAGTTAAGGCTGAGAGGGGTGCCTGGGTGGCTCAGTTGGTTAAGCGTCTGACATCAACTCAACTATGATCTCAAGGTTCATGGGTTCGAGCCCTGCATCAGGCTCTGTGCTGACAGCTCAGAGCCTGGAGCCTGCTTTGGATTCGGTGTCTCCCTCTTTATCTGTGCACTTCCCTGCTTGCACTGTCTCTCAAAAAACAAACATTTAAAAAAATTAAAAAAAAAAAAGGCTGAGAATGAACTATCAAAAAAAGGAGGATGTCAAGCTAAACAAGGGAGGAATTTTTTTTTAATGTTTTAATGTTTATATTAGAGAGAGAGGGTGTGGGGGGTGGGCATGGGTGTGCGAGGTAGGGGGGCGGGGGAAGGGCAGAAAGAGACAGAATCTGAAGCTCTGAGCTTTCAGCACAAAGCCGGATGTGGGACTTGAACTCACATGCTGAGCCTCGAAATCATGACCTGAGCCGAAGTCAGAGGCTTAACTGACTGAGCCACCCCGGTGCCCTGGGAGGAGAGAATTTTTTTAAAAAGGGGAGTGGTCAGTTATGTCCTGGTAATGGAGAGGATACTGGAAGATGTTTGACAGTTGGGCTTCCCCAGATACTTTTTTTTTTTTTTTAAGTTTGCTTATTTTTGAGAGAGCACAAGTGGAAAGGGGCAGAGAGGAGGGGGATGGGGGGAGACACAGAAACCAAAGGCTCCAGGCTTTGAGCTGTCAGCACACAGCCTGACGTGGGGTTCGAACTCACTAATGGTGAGGTCAGGACATGAGCCAAAGTCATAGGCTTAACCCGCTGAGTCAGCCAGGCACCCCTGCCCCAGGATACTTAAAGTCAAATGGTAAGGGCAGATGAAGGAGGTTGGAGAATAAAATATTTAATGGTAGAGTTACGCTGTTTTTGAAATTTTTGAAGGGAAGTAGAATGCAGCATTAGGGATTTGCATGGTTAAAGTGAAAAGATATGGTGAAAGATTTAACAAGTTGTTTGCAAAGCTAGGAAAGATTAAAGGTATGGAACAAGTATGAAATGTTGTAGTAAAGAGATGTTGGATGAGAGAAGGGAGGGGTACATTTGAAGGAAGAAACATAACAGGGAGAAGGAGATGGACATCGCATCGTTTTTAACATTAAAGGGAAATGTGGAAAAGGTTATTTAAAAATTCTAGGCAGGGGCGCCTGGGTGGCCTAGGCGGTTAGGCATCTCACTGTTGATTCCAGCTCAGTTCATGATCTCCTGGTTTATGAATTTGAGCCCCAAGTTGTACTGTGTGCTGTGACAGCGTAAGGCCTGCCTCTCTCTCTCTCTCTCTCTCTCTCTCTCTCTCTCTCTCTCTCTCTCTCTCACACTCTCTCTCTCTCTCACTCTCTCTCTCTCTCTCACTCTCTCTCTCTCTCACTCTCTCTCTCTCACTCTCTCACTCACTGTCAGCCTCTCTCTGTGCTTCCCCTACTCGCTCTCAAAAATAAATTAAAAAAAAAAATTCTAGGGAGACTAGGGAATTGAGGGAATTCCTTCCCCCTGGCCTCAATCTCTTCTACACTGCCCAGTTCAAGGGAGGACTACATGTATAAGGCAGGAAGGAAGGATAGAAAGTTCATGCTGGTGAGGGGAGAAGAGGGCATACACAACAGGGTAAAGGTATTAATGGATGGCTTGGAGATTTCCAACCTAGAGGCATTAAATGAATGCATGTTTGTGTAGGGTTTTTTTTTTTTTTTTTTTTTTCCAGCAGATCTCAGCATCAGGGAATAATAGAGCAGAAAAGGTAGAGTTTTACAGTAATTCTTTGCTGGAGATTTGTGGGACAGGTGCAGTAAAACAAGAATGCAGAGGACTTGAGGATGCATATGAATAGTATAATCTCATGGGGTGTTTTGTGGGAGGGGGTGCTTTAGGTAAGTTTAGGTAAGATGATGAAGGGAGTAGCTACAGAGTGGGGTGATAAATGAGTGCAGGTGTCAAAGGGTTAGAGGTCTCTGTGAATCAAGTAAAATATAGAAGAAATTTGCAGTGTATTTACATTTAAGATTTGGATATTTGTATATTTGAAATAACTTAGTCTTTTTTTTTTTTTTGAGCTAAACAGTTGATTTTATTTTCATAAGGAAAGGTTTTGAGTTGCCTAATTTTTCTAACAGTGAAGAATACATCTTCATGATAGGGCTGGTTTTTTTATTCAGTATTAGTGTTAATATCTTTTTATTTATGATACTAATTATTTATGAATTTGTTACCTCTTATTGGTATCTTCTCCAAAAGATCCATTCTACCTTTAATTCTTGTATGATGTCTTGATTTATTTTCAAAAATAGAAAGTGTAAATAAAGAGAGGTGTGTGTTTTTTGTTTTTGTTTTTTGCACTGAAAAGCTCGTCAGTTTGAACTGCATTTTAGAAGATTTTGCCCTCTTAACACCTCACTAGGAAGAGTTGTCATACAGTCTTGGGTTCTCAACCTTAGGTACGTAGGGAGCTTGGTAATGGTAAACAAAGAAAAAACAGGTGCCTGGTTCCCCACCAGGGGAGCTATTGAATCAAGATGGGGGGGGGGTGGTATGTAAATTATTAAAATTCTAGAAATACAACCTTAGCTAATGTTTAAGGGAGCAATTTTTGTAATGTTCCTTGAGAACAGTTCAGGGGTGAATGTAGCTGAGTTAATTGACTTTTGATAATGCTCTAAATATGCATTGTTGTTTTCCCAGTATACAAACAAAAATAATGTTTAAAATAAAAAAGATTCTTAGGAGTGGGATTACTGGGGTGCCTGGCTGGCTCAGTCAGAAGAGCCTGACTCTTCATATCTAGGGGTTGTAAATTTAAGCACCACCTGGGGTATAGAGATTACATAGATAACTAAAACTTAAAAAGTAGGATTGATAAATCAGAAATTTGCCTGTTTATTGCTGATATAAAGATACTCTTTGAGAAAGTGTTGCCTGTTTATTGATCATTAGTAATCAGTATATGATTTCTTCATTTCCTTACCAATACTGGGCATTATCTCTTAAATGTTTGTGAATCAGATTGTTGATTAAAAGATTTTTAAGTTGTTTTGTCAATAAGATTGGATTGTGCATGTCTTTTCATGCTTTATTGCCTTTTTTTGTTAATTTAGTTAATGCTGAATTTTAAATAATGGGTCATGGGGAAGCAGCTCCTAAGGGCCCCTCCCATCCTTGTCTTTGTTTTCTTCACTGTCTCTTTCCTCCCATTTCCATCATGATCAGTTGTTTGCATTTCCTTTCTAATTGGTGGTTTTAACCTTTGTTCTACTCTACTGCTTGACTCCATTAAACTGACTCATTTTGGGCTCTTGTCTCTTCAGGCATCATAGTTTGCAAAGGGGCACTGCAATTGATTACTGTAGTAAATCACTCTTTACAGAAAATAGTAACTCCTAGAGAAACACAGCAGATCTCAGTCTTAATTCAAAAGTAAAACATGGGGCGCCTGGGTGGCGCAGTCGGTTAAGCGTCCGACTTCAGCCAGGTCACGATCTCGCGGTCCGTGAGTTCGAGCCCCGCGTCAGGCTCTGGGCTGATGGCTCGGAGCCTGGAGCCTGTTTCCGATTCTGTGTCTCCCTCTCTCTCTGCCCCTCCCCTGTTCATGCTCTGTCTCTCTCTGTCCCAAAAATAAATTAAAAAATGTTAAAAAAAAAACAAAAAAAAAAAAAAACAAAAGTAAAACATGTATATATTAACAAAGTTAAAGAATAAGAAATATCAGCAACTTAATTTCTTCCCTTTACTAATATTAGAATATTAACTTAAGTTCCCTCATAAGTACACAGTGTAAAGTGTTAGGATTTTAAGATACTCGGTGAAAGTACATTTATAAGCATGTGTGGGTTAAGCGTATTATACTTGGGTCATCATTTTGCATCGAGTGTTAGCTGTATTTTTACAAATTGGTGTTTTTTAGCCTGAGAACATCTAAAAAGTGATGTTTTTTGTTTTTGTTTTGCTAATGTTTATTTTTGAGAGAGAGACAGCGTGAGCGGGGGAGGGGCAGAGAGAGGGAGACACAGAATCAGAAGCAGGCTCTAGGCTCTGAGCTGTCAGCACAGAGCCCAGTGCAGGGCTTGAACTCACGAACCACGAGATCATGACCTGAGCTGAAGTCAGATGCTTAACTGACTGAGCCACCCAAGTGCCCCTGATGTTTTTTGTTTCTTAGAATTGTTCACTAGAGTCTGCTAGTTGTGGTGTTTGGGGATGTCGCTCTGATGAGTACTGAAAAATAACAATCATGTACAAGTTACAGTTATATGTAAACTTTGTATCATAAAGTGGGATATCTTTGCTGTTGAATTAAATTTGAAATGCCTACTGTTTGCTAAGTAAGTTAATTAAATCTTTGTGATTCAGGCAGAAAAACAAGTAGAAACTGAGGAGGCAGGAGTAGTGACAACAGCAGCAGCATCTGTTAATCTGAAAGTGAGTCCTAAAAGAGGGCGACCTGCAGGTAGGATTATTAATGTTTAAATCTCTGGCTTGTGATTAATATTTCAAACCATTACAGCGTTGTACCTCAGATACCTTCGAATAGGTGGATAGGTAATTGGTTATGGATAATATATACATTTCAAGGGAGATAAACATGGTTTCTGCTTTATGATAAAGTATTTAGATTTAAAATAATTGCTTGGGACTGTTTTCATTTTGTTTTACCTAAATGTCTCCTAATAGCTGCAAATGAGGCTGTGGTGAGATGAAATTCCATGAATGATGGATCTGTTTTACCTCTCACCGTAGAAAGCATAAGCTTCACTGTAGTTTGGAAGGATATGTCTCTAATAGTAAGGCAAAGTAAAACAAAGAAAATTAACAAAATAGAGCCCATTTTTTTCTACTCCATAATAGGATTCTTTGAAAAGGGAAAATCCATAATACCCAGAAAAATCCTGAGATTTGTTTCCATAATTTTTATTTTGGAATTTAATATTTTAATGGATCAAATTAGTGGTGTTAGAAAATTCAGTGAATTATACAGATTTTCAGAGATGTAAATGTACCATATATACACAGTATTGTAATATGTATATGGAGATTGACTATAAGTGGTATTGTTATAAAGTTGAATTTTGTGATATTTCTGTTAAAACAATGAAGGATGTTCTTTGAAGTCCTCTCAGACATACTAAGGACAGATTGAAAATTACTCTGTTGATTGACCCCTTTTAAATATTCTGTTGTTGCTCATTTGAATCATTGGGGGATATTTTCTTTAAAACTTAATAAATAAGATAGTATCTGTAATAAACCACTAACCAATATTCTTATAGTACATACCATTTGTAATCTTTATATGTGAGAATTGCATCTTAAAAGGAAAAGTGGGTAGTTACTGACTTTGTTTTTCCTTGTGAATGTTAGCTACAGAAGTCAAGATTCCGAAACCAAGAGGCAGACCCAAAATGGTAAAACAGCCCTGCCCTTCAGAGAGTGACATGTGAGTTTATTTTTAATGTAGGATATTTGCTGTTACTTTTTAGTAATTCTAAAAATTATGGGAAAAAAACTATTGAAAAGTTTTTCATTGTGTAAAAAGTAAAAATTGATGGGGAATCCAGAAAAATCTGAT
Organism: Neofelis nebulosa; assembly: GCF_028018385.1. Taxonomy (NCBI): domain Eukaryota; kingdom Metazoa; phylum Chordata; class Mammalia; order Carnivora; family Felidae; genus Neofelis; species Neofelis nebulosa. The sequence continues at coordinate 54,259,621 of NC_080793.1, forward strand.
GTGATTATCCTTTCATTAAAGACATTTTCTTGGTATATCAAGGTTATAAAGATACTTAGATAATACAGGGTAAAATCTATAAAAGAGAAGTTAGGCAATATAGTTTTTTTAAGCAAACTATTTTTTAAAGTTTATTTTGAAAGAGAGACACAAGGGGGGGGGGGCACAGAAAGAGAGAATTTCAAGCAGACTGTGCATTGTCAGCATAGAGCCGAATGTAGGGCTTGAACTCACGAACCGTGAGATCACGACCTGAGCTGAGACCAAGAGCTGGATGCTTAACCAACTGAGCCACCCAGGTGCCCCAAGGAATTTTTAGACAAAGTATTTTTGGAGCAATTTCCACAAATCTTTTCTAGTTCCTTTAGAATAACTTTTAAAAATATTACTAAGGGGCTCCTGGCTGGCTCAGTCAATAGAGCATGTGACCCTTGATCTCCAGGTCATGAGTTCAAGCTCCACGTTGGGTATAGAGATTACTTAAAAAAAAAAAAAAGAGAAAAGAAAAGAAAAACCCTACTAAAATTACTTTTGTAATGTGAATTTAAAGTATTTTGATATGCTAACTAGTTATCAACAAAAAAAATTTTTTTCTTGCCACCTTTCTTTTCTGCATATGGGTATTGTTATGACTTTTCTGGGTGGAAACTTCACGAGAGAGAGTATATATTTAGACAAAGGGCAAAAGTCTTTTTTAGCTCTTATGTTTAAAGATTTTATAGAGAAAGGCTCAAGCGTGTTGGTCATTTAAGAGGGGCTTTTACAGTGTTTTATATGAAACACTTTTATAGGACATTTTAGTTACAGAACATGGAAGTTTGTACTTTTTGACTAAAATGTGTTTAAAGAGTTTTACTGCCAAGCTAGCTATTAAACTGTCCTCAAAAATACTGGCACAATATTACAACGTGGTTTTAACTGCTGTAGTGAAAAATTAGGTACATGCAGATAAGTTTTTCTTTTTAAACATGCCAAATCTTATTCATTCCCTTCCTAATCTAATCGTGGCATTAGGTATAAAGTCTAGGATTTCATAATTGATACAAGGTCTTGATCTGGAGACTTAGGAACTGAAAACACAAGGTATCTGCTCCCCTCTCCCTTTTATCACACACCTAGATCTGGGATAGGGAACCATAATAAATAAATACTCCTGTTTGGAAAGGAGAAGATTAAGAGGCATAGAGTAGTCATTGTTCCCTAGGAAATCTAGAATTCTGGGAAAATAGTGTGAGATCTCCTCATTTTAGGTATAAGGAAGGTTCCCTTGATTAGGCCCCAGTTTTCCCTGAGAGTCTCTTGCCAGACCATATCTCTCCGTGGCTTTTAGCTAATCCTGTGACAGTTTACTTTTTCAGTATCGTCCTTAGATGTGTCTGAAAAGGTCATTGGAAAATATTACCTTCATCAGCTGGGTAGGATTCCATCTGCTTTCAGGCTGTAGGGAGTTGGGGGGACCCAAGGTTCCTTTTTAGATCTCCATTAATTTCTCTTGATGCAGGCTATATTACATTTGCTAATAATACTTTATTGTGAGTGTGTGTGTTTTATTTTAGCCAGCTTCATGCCTAGTGGTCTTTTATTTAAGTTTATTTATTTATTTTAGGGAGAGCGAAGGGGACAGAGGATCTGAGGTGGGCTCCTCTCTGATACCAGAGAGCCCAATGCAGGGCTTGAACTCACGAACTGTGAGATCATGACCTGAGCCAAAGTTGGCCACTTAATCAACTGAGCCATGCAGGTGCCCCGCCCAGTGATCTTTTTATAGGATTTTCTCAGGCTTGCTTAAAAAATTGTATTCCCACTGCCCCCCTGCCCCCACATGCTTATCTTATTATACTTAATTTACACTCACTTTGAGTTTACAGATTTTCCTGAGAACCCCTTGGTCTCTTTCCTAGAAACTATTTGTTCATCTGAAGGACCACGGTAGCCCAATTTGAATACTTTTTTTTTTTTTTTAATTTTTTTTTTTCAACGTTTTTTATTTATTTTTGGGACAGAGAGAGACAGAGCATGAACGGGGGAGGGGCAGAGAGAGAGGGAGACACAGAATCGGAAACAGGCTCCAGGCTCCGAGCCATCAGCCCAGAGCCTGACGCGGGGCTCGAACTCACGGACCGCGAGATCGTGACCTGGCTGAAGTCGGACGCTTAACCGACTGCTCCACCCAGGCGCCCCCCAATTTGAATACTTAAGGAGAGGCTGGCAGCTCATACCCTTGATTGGATCTTTGACCCTAGTCTTTCTGAATTTGAAATTTTTACAAGATGGAGGTGACTTTAAACACAGAAATCCGTGGAATTTTTAGGTTTTCCTTTTGTCATTTTGTTGCCTTTTTTAAACTCCTTTCTTGAAGTACCCTATCAAATCTATCCTGGTAACAACCAACTTAAGATGCTAGCATTCTGTCTTGAAAACTTGTCACTCAAAGCCACACATTCACTGAATTTTCTTTCACGTTATCACAAATGACAGTTTTACCTATTGTATAATAATATATTAGGATTTTCAATTTCTCAGCCCCAGAGTCAGTGTCACATTGTGTTACATAAATTTCTGTATCCATGAGCTTTTTGCAAAGGCAGTTTATGGACAGCCTCACATAGTGGTAACTTAATGACGCTTCACATTATATGTAGGCTGGGTATCCGTTATAGCTATTCTCAGCTGTGTATCTGAGCATAAACTCAGTGTGGAGTGCAGAGTTAACTATGTAAGCTTTTCTTATACTTTTGCTCTCCCATCGTGAGAACAGAATGTATGTGTTAGTGGTAGCTTTTTTGCCGTGAGTCCTGAAATGACAGTGGTATAGAACCCAGAAGAGCTGAAACCATCTTACAATTCTCACGTAAAGGAAGAAATATTTGTTATAAGCGACTGAGATAATTGGGGTTGTATTTGCAGTAGTTTTTGCTTACGTTAACATGTTTAACTATTTACAAATAGTTTCCTACTGTGCCTTGACCTAGTAAAAAGGGAAATTGTTACTGTGGAGAAGTGTTTTTCGTGAAAGGCGGTATGGAGGACCATTCGGAAAATACTTGCTTATAGCCAGCTCTGATGGTTAATTTTGTGGCAATCTGCTTTGATACTGTTCAAAAACCCTTAAAATAATAATCCCATCTCTTATGACCTTATTGTACACTTCTTAATCTGTTTAAAAAAAAAATGGTATTCCACTGTATGTATCACTCTTAAGATATAAAGTTTATATAAAACTTGAAATTTTTAAATGATTTTACTTGCATGCCTTTTCTTCCATCGGTGAGAAATTGATGAGGAAACCCATATGACATTTGAAAATAAGCATAGCCAATAATGGTTGTTAATAAGACAAATTTCTAAAGAGGTTAAAAAGTGCATTTTTTCTCTTCCAGTTTAATAATCTCCTAAGAGTTCAAGGAAGCAGTGTCTGATAGGTGGTCAGTGGATTTGGAACTGAGATATTGGACCAATTATATGATCTGAAGTCTCTTCCACCTCTCAGACCCATTGATATAATTGTGTAATTTTTGAAAATCTCACTGAAATTCCTAGAACAGTAAAAAAGATCAATCTTAATTTTATTATTTTTAAAAGTTTATTTTGAGAGCAAGAGAGCATGGGCAGGGAAAGGGCAGAGAGAAGGAGAGGGAGAGAATCTCTTGCAGGCTCTGTGCTGATAGCACAGAGTCCGACGTGGGGCTTGATCTCACAAACTGAGAGATCATGACCTGAGCCCAAATCAAGAGTCGGACACTGAATTGAGCCACCCAGGTGCCCCCCCAAAAAGATTTTTCAAACAGCTGTTGAAACTTCAAGTTGTAGTTTTTTATGGGGTTGCTTTCATTGAATGTATACACCATAGAAGTAATTATGTGGTTAGCACTGGCATCATTTTTTTTTTTTTTTTTTAATGTTATCTATTTTTGAGAAAAAGAGACCATGAACAGGGGAGGGGCAGAGAGAGAGAGGGAGACACACAACTCGAAGTGGGCTCCAGGCTCCGTGCTGTAAGTGCAGAGCCCAACACGGGGCTCAAACTCAAACCGGGAAATCATGACCTGAGCTGAAGTCAGATGCTCAACCAACTGAGCCACCCAAGGGCCCCTGCACTGGCATCCTTTGATTCTGCTAGAGCCTAACATCGTATCATAAATACTAAATACTCATATTTATTTCTGCTGTATTAATTAGCATAGATGTCATCCAGTGATAATGTTACGCTTACTGAACAGTTTTGGTAGTTTTGACTTAGTTTTCATGAGGTCTGTAAATCCACTGGTGATGGGAATGCTTATGCTAGTGAATTTAGCACCGTTAGACATTATGCTTAATGGCCATGTATTTTACCATTATGTGCGTAATTTGGGAGCCTTTTACCTTGCAGAGTACTTCTTTGAATTCTAAAATGGCCATATTTGATCATAACCAGTTCACTTCTACAATTGTATTTTTCCCAGTCTACTCTTTTTAAAATCTGTTATTCTTATAATGATGTAGAATAGAAGATCTGGCTCTTTCACCCATCTAATATACTGCTGTGGCCCCACAGTGAAGAATAGTATCTTGGCACAGAAGGTCATACTCCGTATTCTTTTTTTCAGTGAATGAGTAACATGACAAAAAACTGGGAAAACAAAGGGAAAATCACTTTATTACCTTAATGCTACTATGATTTTTGTGTCTTCTAATTTATATGAAAAGGATGTTCTTTTCTTTCTATTACTGGATGGTAAAGATACTTGTATTTTACTGGAAGATATGTTAAATTTGTCTAAGTAAATTATTGCTCATTTTTAGCCAAAATACTTCTTTGATTGGGAGAGTATGGCTAAAAGACAATGAATAATGATACCTAAAAATTCATTTTCCATTGCTGTATTTTCAAAAATAGGGTAATTGAAGAAGACAAAAGTAAGAAAAAGGGGCAAGAAGAAAAACAACCTAAAAAGCAGCTTAAAAAGGATGAAGAGGGCCAGAAAGAAGAAGATAAGCCAAGAAAAGAGCCAGACAAAAAAGAGGGGAAGAAAGAAGTTGAATCCAAAAGAAAAAATTCAGCTAAAACAGGGGTTACATCAACCTCTGATTCTGAAGAGGAAGGGGATGATCAAGAAAGTGAAAAGGTACTATCAAGTAAAATACTTAATTCTATTTTTGGTTTCCTGTGTAGTTCTTTTTCTCTCGTAAGCTTTCAGTATCTGTGAAAGTATGAATGTGATTAAAAGTAAAACTGAATTTCTCTGCCTTTCTGAGTAAACTTGAATTAGCTGTGTTAAAAACCATACTTGAAACTTTATTATAATTCTAAGTTTATCTCACCTTTCACAATTATGATATGGAAATCAAATGTTTACTCCAGTAACCCACCTATCTAGAAAAGGTAGAAAAGTAGAAATTAACCAGATGGGCTGTGACGAGAGAAGACCTAAAAGAGATGCATTTATACGTAGATTTTTATTATTTCCTACAGTGAAATTCTTAACTACTCTTCAGGCCTATTTAGTGTACGTTTTATCAGTGGTATTTGAATGCCACAGTTGTTTAGGAATAAGTACTGTATGTAGCCTTGGAGATCTACAGACCTGGTTTGTGTGAATCTTTTTTTTCTTTTTCTTTTTCTTTTTTTTTCCTGATTTCCAAGTACTTGAGAAGCCAAGCAAGCAATGTACCTGTCAGTAAACAGTACTGAAATCAGAACCACAGTGTGGAGGCCAACAGCCTGACATACTTTGAGCCAAAGGCCATCGCTTAGTATATTACAGCAGTGCAGGAAATAGATTTTAATTCCCCGAATCAGCAAGGGAAAGTTCAGTTTAGACAGCAACATGTATAATTCTGAGATTTTAAAAAATCAGTCATGTAAGTATTTGTCCCTTAAGAAAACCAGTTGCTTTTTTTCCTCCCAAGATTGTAATCATAGTCACTGACTTGGTAGTTAACTAAATTCATCCTAATCCTCAAAACAGAAGAGAAAAGGTGGAAGAAACTTTCAGACTGCTCATAGAAGGAATATGTTGAAAGGCCAACATGAGAAAGAAGCAGCAGATAGAAAACGCAAGCAAGAGGAACAGATGGAAACGGAGCAGTAAGTATTTTTTTATTCTAAATTTTGATTTTTTAAATTAGCATGAAATTTTTAAACGATAGAATCTCATTTTTCAGACCTTGATGAAGCCTTTAAGAGAAGTGACTTCTCCCCTGTGTTAGAAAACAGTCTTCAATATATGATGATAATCATGTTTCAGGCTTCATTCTTTGCTGAGTAAGAGGAGGAAATTCAGAGGTAATCACTTGTGAATATTTTTAATTTAAACTGAAAGTGCAGATAGGATTTAACTATTAGTGGCTTTGCTGAAAATGTCCTCATCCTCTACTGTTTACTTGTTTAGTATTAAATACAGAAAGTGGTGATAATATGTTGGTGGAGGAAGAAGGAAACATCCTTGTTATGCCACCAGCAGACCTCTTCCCAAAAGAACCGCAACAATAAGAGGAGCACAGTTGGAAACCCGAGAAGCCAGTAAAAGTAAATCTAGAGGCTGACAGGGTTTGAGTTGGATGTGTGCGATACAAAAGCTCCAAGCTGACTTAAGTTTTGATACTTGGAGACAATACGCACTTACCGTGGGGAATTTCTTTCCCCTTTAATTTTATTCTATAACATAATTTTATTAGGAGGAAAATAGCACTGGTGATGATTACACTCCATGTGCTTATTACATTTGTTTTCCTAGTTATCTTTAGACTGTCACTTCTGAGTTTTCTTTGAAAAGCATTTTGTTACGAAGCATCTTGCATTATTCAGACTAAACTTGGTTTCTTGTTAATGGAAGTGATTTTAAAAACATGCTGTAGGTCACTAAGACACATTTAACGATAAGTAATGAATTCTTTAATTAATTTGTACTTTCTCTTTATAAGATAGAGTTGTGAGCCAAAGTCTCTTCACAAGTATAGCGTTTGACTATCTGCTTTCTTAGTTGTTTGGAGGATAATACATAAGCAGTTTCAGCTGCTTGAGTGGAGTGACATCAAAGATCTAAAGCTCAGAAATGTTACTCCCTCTAGTCTGTTAGACTTGACCGTTTCTGTAAATATGTTAAAGTTACTTTTTATTGCCTATCCTTTTCTATCCTTTCACTGAAGAGTTGTTGGACTGTTTGTTACTTTTGACTTTATTGTGCTCCCCAAACTAAGATAGAAAATTAGTTGTTGCTTAGTAAATCTAGCCCGGCCCTTCTTCAGTATCTCAAAGTTATCTTTATGTGTTTCAGTTTCTTTTTGAATGTCCTCCGAATGTAACTTTCTCAAATTCTAATATTTGTGTTTTCTTTCCTTCTCCTGTTATTACAAAACTTTGTACTTGGACAGTTTTGCTCTGTAAAGCATTTCAGATGCAGCTTGTGTGAAATGCATTATGCAAAATAAAGTTTATTGTATTGTATTCCCAGCCAAACAACATGTAATCTACAGTAATAAAAAATATATCTCATTTTGGGCTCAAAGCATTAATCCAGTTACTGAAAAGAGAATACAAGTGGAGCAAACAAGAGATGAAGATCTCGAGACAGACTCATTGGACTGAATTCCCCCCTCCCCCCCCTTGATGGAAGAATGTTGCAGATTCTAAATTGAGGACTTCATTAATGGCATTAATGTGTTATGATTGTTAAAAAAAAAAAAAAAAAAATCCTGTAAGGTACACACTACATACTAAGGTCGGCCATCATTCCTGTTAAGTTTTTTTTTGTTTGTTTTGTTTTGTTTTTTTTTTTTCCAAGCTTAAGGTGAAGCTTTGTGTTTGAAAGTTAGAAGATGGTGGTTGTACATTATTTCACTTAGAAAATATAAAAATTCATTTTGTTTTGAAGCTAGGTGTTAAACTGGAATAGCTCTTATACCCCAGAGAATGGGGGCAGTTGTGCCCTTCCCTTGACATTCCTTTGTTGTTTAATTCTTTAGAATCTTAATTGTTTTTTTAATCCTGAGAGATTAAACAGTAGACTTGTTAAGAAAACAAAAATGAAACTGTAACCAAAATTTTAAAATAAAGTCTTTTTTTAAAAAACCTGATTTTTAGATATTGTTTTGTTCTTGTCTATTTCAATTGGTTTACAATAGGGCCCGAACTCAAAGCCAAGACACTAGAAATTAGGAATTGTTTTAAAGGGTTATTTACAGTAAAATGGTACTTTTTCTTTTGTATAATGGTATGTAAATGTCAGTGAATGTCATTTAAGTTTGATGTATTGGCCAAACCCCCGTTTTAATACTATTGTCTTTGAACAGTCTGTTAACAACTCCTTCAACTGTCTGCCCTCTTGGAGATGTGGGAAAAGTTAGTCTGTTTTGACATACTACTTTTAAAAATAATTATGTAGAATTCATGAAATGTTTATAAGCATTCTTTTCCCACTATGGTATGTTTGTCCACTGACCCTGAAATTGGGTCTTTAAGCAACACACTATTTACTATTGGAAAAAAGTTTCACCATGACTAGCATTAAAATTATTTGTGATGCCACTGAAACACTAGATTTTAGCATGTTCATTTTTACATGTGTTTTTTGTTTATAGTTAATGCTGTGGCATTCTCAAGTTGTATGCATTACAAGTCAATTCCTTGTGATCTAGGCTATTTTCTAGCTTAAAAATTTTTTAGCTTTTACATAAGGGATTGTGGGCATTTGGTAATCAGTCACAAAATTCCAACGTTTTGAAATATTTGTGTTAACATTTGATAGGCAGAATAAAGATGAAGGAAAGAAGCCAGAAGTTAAGAAAGTGGAGAAGAAGCGAGGTTAGTTATTTCCCTTCCTAAGATGTATAAAAATTATACATAGGAAGTTATATATTTAATTTTTCATGTGTAGGTTTTTAAATCATTTCGTAAGAGTTCTCAAATCCCCTATAATTGTGCTTTTTCAGATCCCTAACAGATTCTATAGTCCTTGTATATTTTAAGTATAATCAGGTGAACTTGCTAATAAGGAGTCATGCTTGCGGTTTTATTGCTCATTATTTGATGATCATGTTTTTGTAACATTGCCAAAAGTTAGATGTTTTCCCATTTTTGACAGATCTCATTGTTTCAGATAGTTTCTCTATTTGGTTAAATGTGTAAGGTGAAACAGCTGTCTAAGGATTGGCATAAAGGGGTTAATTACTGGATGCAGACAGCTTATTTTAGACACCTATGCAGCTAGAAGGTGATTTTTTCTTTAAACGATGAACGCTGCTTTCCTAAATACTAAAATGTGCCAAATAACTTCTTAGTGATCTGGGCAGATTACTAAGAACATTTTTAAACATTCACCAGGTCTTGTCACTGTGCTTTGCTTAGTAGATTTATACAGAAATACGGGTTTTGGAAAAACTATTCACTGTGTTTCACATTTCAATTTATAGAAACATCAATGGATTCTCGACTTCAGAGGATACATGCTGAAATTAAAAATTCACTCAAAATTGATAATCTTGTAAGTGTTTCATACCTCACTTAAAAATATAGTACTGCCTTTAGAGCTTCATGTTCTCTCATGATGTTCTAAGTATGGATAACTTAAGAAGTGGGACTGTTATGGTTATTTTGTATTGCCTTGTTTGAGATTTTTAAAGTAATCTTTAGGAATAGATTATCCAGGCTGTGGTAATTAACAGTTATGACGTTACTGTTTTGTCATGAAGGACGTGAACAGATGTATTGAGGCCTTGGATGAACTTGCGTCACTTCAGGTCACGATGCAACAAGCTCAGAAACACACAGAGATGATCACCACGCTGAAAAAAGTGAGTGATCGTGAATCGTGCAGATTTTAAAAATTTTCTCATTACCACTTGGTTAAGAAATAAGGTTTTAAAAATCAGTGAAGAAAACAATTGTGAGTGTACATTTTGTTTTCTCAGATACGGCGATTCAAAGTTAGTCAGATTATCATGGAAAAGTCCACAATGTTGTATAACAAGTTTAAGAATATGTTTTTGGTTGGTGAAGGAGATTCTGTGATCACACAAGTGCTGAATAAATCTCTTGCCGAACAAAGACAGCATGAGGAAGCAAATAAAACCAAAGATCAAGGGAAGAAAGGGCCAAACAAAAAGCTAGAAAAGGAACAAACAGGTATGTGATAATAAGTTGTTTGCTGCTGGGACTGCTTTTTAAAAATGGCTTTGATATGTAATTTCATTAATATCTTCTCTGCATTAAATGATGAAGAGGTCTCATAAAGCACTTAGAAAAAGAGAAGCTAAGGTTAAACACTTGGGTTTTTCTTTTTATTGTTTAAATCATTTTCATCAAGCTTAATGTAGTAGTAAATACTAGTGTTTAGTAATAATACTATGAGCAGTTACTATTCTCTTTTCACTTCAATTAGGAAAAATTTCTGATCCCACAGTAGACAAGAAAGGAAGTTCCAGGTCCCCATCACCTAGCTTCTGCGATTAATGCTGTTTTACTCTCATCAGGCTTCTCTGTGACCTCCCTGAAGATAATTTAGGAGCCAATTCCAGATATGCAATTTCCACCACAGATATTTTAGGGTACCTCTGTGACAGACTCCCTAGAACCACAGTATTACTATCATTTCCCCCAATTCCACGTTATTAAATGTCTTAGGAGCTGCTTAATGTAGAAAAAATATTCAAAGGGAGTTGGATTTTTTTTACTCATTTATTAGGGAATGATGATTCAGGTCTCCTTAGAGATTTGTTAGAAAGTGCCCTCATCATTTAATTAGTAATAGGACATAAAATCGTGTCCATTAGTAAATAGTACATTTGACACTTTTTGTTCTAAAATACCAATGAGAGGGGCGCCTGGTTGGCACAGTTGGTTGGGCGACGGACTTCCCTCAGGTCAGGATCTCACAGTTCGTGGGTTCGAGCCCCGCGTCGGGCTCTGTGCTGACAGCTCAGAGCCTGGTGCCTGTTTTGGATTCTGTGTCTCCCTCCCTCTCTGCCCCTCCCAGCCCACGTACTGTCTGTCTCCTTCAAAAATAAACACTAAAAAAAAAATTTTTAAATAAAATACCAATGAGAAATACAAAATTTTTACTGTGATTCACATCTTTATAAGAAATAGAATAGTCAGATGAAAAATGCTCTTTCTGGGGTGCTTGGGTGGCTCAGTCAGTTAAGCATCCGACTCTTGATTTTAGTTCAGGTCACGATCTCACCATTCCTGAGACTGAACCTCCTGTCAGGCTGTGTGCTGACGGTGCAGAGCCAGCTTGGGATTCTCTCTCTGCCCCTCTCCTGCTTGTGCTTTTGCTCTGGCTCTCTCTCAAAATAAAGAACTTTAAAAAAAAAAAAAAAAAAAAAATCCCCGTTCTTGTACGGATAGGTATATAGAGTAACCCTGCTTCTTACTGTGCCTCAGTTATACCCAAAAGATTACAGTGTAGTTTCAGATGAGGTACATTAAGTACTAGAGACCTCAGGGCCAGGTTTTATTTTTTATTTTGACTCTTTACAGGATATCTTAAAAGCATTAGAAGCTCTAACGGTTTTTCCTTTGGAATCCTTCTAAAGGTTCAAAGACTCTGAATGGAGGATCCGATGCTCCAGACAGTAACCAAGCACAGCACAATGGAGACAGCAGTGAAGAAAGCAAAGACAAGCATGAGGCCAGCAGTAAGAAAAAGTGAGGACAGGTTTTAATGGGTCATAATGTAGATTTTTAATTCTTAAGTCACATTGCTGTTCCAAGGTTATTTGTAGAAGAATTCTATTTTGATCACTCAGTTCCTGATTTCAGGAAGCAAGATGGAAATCAAAAAGGCAAAAACAAAAAAATAAATTTACAGTTAATTTGCCTGTATTCAAAGGATTAGAGCTAGATGGTAGGATTCCAGCTTAAATAACTATTCTTTGGATTGCTTTCACTGATGCAGCTCTAATAGTGACTTACATTTATACTTTCTTGAATTGTGACAGAATAATACAAAAATTAGACTAAAATCACAGGCTGTTCTCTGCTGCACCCACTCTAAATAACTAGTTAAACTGAACTGGGGTTCTCCAAGTCTTGGCTTTGTTCTGCTACACATTTGAAGGGCTTGGAATCAGGCATCCCTTCTAATTCTGAAAGTGAGGGAAATCTTGTCATCTGTGTCTGTCACCCCTTCTCTTTATTAAGGTTTATAATGTGTTGGTATCACAGATCTAACCTTTTCATGTTTTTCAAAGAGAATTCATTTTAAAGCTGGAAATGATGGAAAGGGCCTGGGCCATGATGCTTCCCTGAGTTATTTTGTGTTTGATCCCGGTATTACTTTAGGAAGAAGACACAACATGGTCAAATAAAATTTTGAACAAAAGGAAGTCAAGATTATTATTTCTTTAATCTTTTGGTGGCCTTAAAAACATAATGCACAGATTTAATGTGTTTTTCCCCCTCCCCCTGAAGGAAAAGAGCCCCTAATCCCAGTTGACACACCTTTCTTTCCTTTCTTTAGGCCATCCAATGAAGAGAGAGAGACTGAAATATCTCTGAAGGATTCTACACTAGATAATTAGGTTGACATACCTGGAATATAAAGAACATTTGAGAAGTTTGTAATGGTTTTCATTTGAAATATTTAGAATGCTGAAAATTTTAAATTTTTATAAGCATAGGTTTTGATGTTGAAAACTTGTTTGGAGGGAGAAAAATCCCTTTATATTTGTTTAAAAGTAATTAAACATTATTGCTAATTGTACTTGTGCAGTATTAACAGCTACATTATTCACTAAGTGTGAGGGAAAACTCATTTAGGAAATGTTAAACTGCTTTTCCAGACATTGGTTGTAGCATAATTTCAATTAGTGTGTGTATGTTAACGTGTAATTGATAGTAGAAAAAAGTTACATTTTTAAAACTGCTACTTGTATAAACCTTTCCTCTTTCCCAAATACTGTGGGTTTTGTGCATAGTTTTTACAAATACTGGATTTACCAGAGTTGTCTTTTCACTGTTTGTGGGTTTTGTAGAAGTTATGCATTTTTATGGTAGATAAAATGTTACTTCTATACAAGTACTCACTTCTTTTATCAAAAGTTAATTTTAATCTCACAGTCTACATTGTGCTACATTATTATCCTGCTGCTTTGTAACAATTTGTGGTCTGTATGCCTTTTTGTATGACAACTAGATACCCAACTGACGTTGAACTGACAATTCTACGAGGTACAAAACTCATGTTAACTTTCGAAGGTAATTTAGGTCTTATGGCTGGGAATTCAGTGAAGTCACATGACTTCCCTGCAGAAAGCAGAATAGGTCTATACAGGAATGAATCTGGCTTTAGGGTTCTACCATCTAAGATCCTTTACAGGCACTAGTAGCTGAAACTAAAAACTAAATGATAAAAGTTTATTTTTGAGAACTGTCTCAAGTTTCTGAATTTTTAAGAAGTCACACTCATTTAAGGAAGTCACTAAGTATTTTTTTAATTGGAAAAAAAATCCATGATTCTTACGCAGTAAATAGTAAATACTATATAAGAAAACTAACCTATTTGAAAACAAGGCTATATCAGAAGGGGATTATTATTTAGAGATCCTGCATGTGACAGAATTGTAAGGAGTTAGCAATACATGTTGCTCTGAGGCAGTAAGACAAAGTAAAGGAGTATTTCGATGGTCTGTATATTCATATATATGGACTTAAGTCAGGGTAAGCCAACGTTAACAAAACTTAAGGGTAATTTAGCAGATAGAATTTCTAAGATATTTTGAATATTAGGTCAGTTGGTGGTTTTCAGTAGCTAAGACACTTCTCATGTTTCAAAACTATGAATATGGGAAAAAGGCTTAATACTAATACCAGTGTTTGCATGTGACATGCATTGTATGTTTTTGACCTCTCAGGTAATTGCTTTCATCTATAGATGAAAAGTGTGAATTATTTCAACAATTGGAGTTTTGCTTTTTGAGAGGTCTTACAATGGAACCAGGACCCACTGTTTTGAGGGAACTATTGATATTACACTATATCTGGTCCTTAATACAACTTAAATTTGAACAGATTTATTCTAGTTAAGCCATAAGTGTCAACATTGTAAACTTGTTTTGATTAAAGGATTTTTCTATCAAACTCTACTAGTAAATTCTTTGCTACTTGAAAATGTTTTTGGAATTCTGGATTTGCTTCTAGCGGAGTTAATTTCTTAACTTGGTATATAGATTGTGTTGCCTGGGGAGACAGGGTAACAACTAAATCTACAGGAAGCTAAAAATGTTATTTTTTGTTCACCCTCCCCTTTTCTTCTGTGACCCAGCAGACTGATAACAGTTTTACTGAGAAACCACAGAATATTCAACTTCAGGAGATCTATATAATAGCTTTCTGATAACTTATGTCTGCGTGTTTGGGCTGGCCTTGCTCTAAACCATTGACTTACATAGTGTTAAACATAACTGGCCTTCTGTTTTCGGTTTGTCATAGGCTGATTCACAGGTAACTACCACTGTGAGAACTCCTAAAAAGTCATAAATACCAATAACTCTCAGGAGCATTTTCTCGATTTAAGTTGTGTATTTGGTCAAAACTCCAGTGCTGAACAAGTCAAGTCACCAAGATAATTTAAATGAGATAGCTAACAAAAGTGGGGAAAAAATTTTTCTTTTGCTAGGTATAAACCACCTACTTCATGTTTTTTCAACCACTGGATAACATTTAAAAGAGTGGGTGTCTGGGTGGCTCAGTCGGTTGGGCGTCTGACTTAAGCTCAGGTCATGATCTCACAGTTTGTGAGTTTGAGCTCCATGTGGGCTCTGTGCTGATAGCTTGGAGCCTGGAGCCTGCTTTGGATTATGTCTCCCTCTCTCTCAAAAATCAATGGTAAAGTTTTCTGGAAAAAGAGAGTAAGTTGTGGCCCAATAGAACGAATTGTCTAAAGTTTTCTTAGCTGCTTTGGAGAACTTTCACAGGTACCATCTGAATTGGAGAAACAATATATAAACAACTTGACGATCTTAAGCCTTCTGCTGTTTTATCCTGTAATTTCAAACAGTAGGAAGATATTTTACCCGCTTTTGGCTGATAACACTGATTATAGTGTACCCACACACACTTACCTGGTTGAAGAGGTCAGGTCAAGATGAGGTCTGCCAACTAATCCTACATAAGAGCAAAGGCTTTTACAAGGCTGTGAGGGCTTCACTAACACCTTATTTTGTCCCACTGGTCAGAGAAAGGATGATCTATTGGAAATAGCAAACCCATAATTACAAACCTTAAGAAATGAACTGCTACGTAGGTAGAAATGTTTTTATCTTTAATTTAGTTCTCTAACCTTAGAGATGACAAAGATATTGTGACTGGATTGGGAGAAGGTAAAATTATCCTTAGAAGATACCAGGGGTCGAAAGAAAGAAACCGATTTTGCTTTTCTAAATACTGATTTTTGCACACACTCATCTACTATTATATCAAAATCTTATTCTAACTACAGAGGATACTGATTAAAGTTCATTACAGTATTTTCATATTTGCTTTGCATCAGGTAAAATACGTAATTTAAGTCATGTTTAACACTGAATTTTACAGCTATAAAATCCCTCACTCAAGACCTCTTTTAGGACTATTTCAAAGTTGGAAGTTCTTTTGACTTGAATTTGGTGGGACACCTGTGTATCCAATAATACACTGGCAAATTCGGGGAGTAACAACGTTAGCCTTTCTTCCTCTAGATTTCACAAGGAAATGATAAAAAGATATCAGAGCCTTTGTAATTTTGATGGGAAAGTTTAACCTTAAGAGCCAGCAGGACAATATTAATGATAAAATAAGAATTTTACTAGCAGTAATATTTTAACTGACAGTCTTCTTCGTCCACTAAAATGAATTGATGGGCACCACATAAGGATTAATGCTTCCACTGGGACAATGCACTTTTTGGAATTTTCTATTTTGAGACTAGGAAAACAGACCCTTGCATACTAATGCAAGAACTATAAGGAATGCAGTTTAAAAATAAAGGACGCAGAAATTCATTTTTACCCATGGAACTTCTAGGAATTGGTTAAATCAATAGGTTTGTAGCAGAATTTTCAATCTGTTGAATTTATTAGCATCATTGGAAACATGAAAGTAAACATTTAGGCAGCAACTGAAGCCAGGCAAGGGAGGGAGGGATCTCTTAGTTCTTTATACTGATCCTCTGGTGGTGTATTCACTGAATGAGTGAAAGAGACGGTCACTACACATACCAGAAACAGGTGCGTGTCCTCTGTACAGCAATGGACTTAATTGGGTATGTGGTACTTAAGTCCACAAAACATTTCACTGCCAATCTTTTAAACATACAGGCTTAAAGGATTCATCAGTTTTGACTTGTATGGTAAATGTCTGCTCTTAACCATCCAGGGAATGTGGAATTCAATTGACTTTAAATGAATAACCTAGAAGAGAGAGAGCAGAATTTATGACACGTTTAAAAGGAACAATTTTACAGCATTCTTAGAAGTCTTAAATTTTCCACCAAAAGTTTCCAGAAAACATTTCAATATAGACAACTAGATAACTACAATTTTCTCTAATGATCTAGATCTTGGAATTCATCAAAGGTGTCCTCTGGACCAGA
Source organism: Neofelis nebulosa (assembly GCF_028018385.1). Lineage (NCBI taxonomy): Eukaryota > Metazoa > Chordata > Mammalia > Carnivora > Felidae > Neofelis > Neofelis nebulosa. The sequence continues at coordinate 54,276,174 of NC_080793.1, forward strand.
ATGAAAGAGAATAAGTAGGATTATCCAAGTGAGGGGGCCAGAAAAATGAAAGAGCTGGACCAGAAAACCTCTGGTCCAACTGATTCTGATAGAATATTGGGTATTATTGCCCAAGAATGAGTGATCCTAGCAATCCACAGGATCTTGACTTCCCATATCCCACTCATGTCCCAGTGGTCATATTACATAAAATCCGCTATTCTTAAGATTTTAAAGTAACCTCTATACCCAACGTGGGGCTTGAACTTATAACCCGAGATCAGGAGTTGCACACTGTACCGGCTGAGCCAGGCAGATGCCTCAAAATCTGCTATTTTCTTAATAACATTAAGCTGAAAAAATTCTTGCCCAAGAAATCAATCTTCAATTTAAAGGTTACTTTTGTGAAGGTAGGAGTATATACTCAGGATCCTTTTACATTCATTATTCATGCACTGAGTCTCATTAAAATGTTTAGTGTGCCTACTAGTTTCTAACAAAACAAAACACTATAAACGAACCCACTGTGAGAACAGATTACACAATAGCTATTCTTAATGCTGTTGTTAAATCTACTTTTATTCTTGTTCCTCATTTTTATTACAGATAATTGAATGATGTTTACCTTGGAAGCCTCACGGTACAAGGTGTAGCTCTCGCACTCTTCAAAGAATTTTCAAAATACTCCCACCACTTGATGTATCATTAACTGAATTTTTCTAATTACAGATTAGCAAAAACCACTCTGGACACAGAATGAATAGACAAGCCACAGACTGGGCAAAAATCAGAACACTTGAATCTGACAAAGGATTTGTATTCAAAATATATAAAGTACTCCTACAACTTAGATAAACACACTTAATGGGCAGAGGCACTAAATAATAACCATATTTTGGAATAAATACTAAAATAATGTATTTCTAAACACAAGTTACTTTGTAAGAAAACCTGTGATCTGAACTTGTGCAGGGGGGTGGGTAACTGGCTGATTGTTTCGGGTGGATCCTGTTCCTCAGTGACATGTTTTGGAAATCATCCATCCACAGGGTAGTTACTTCACAAGGGTGTACTTTTGTTATTAATTAAAGGTTCCAGGATCAACATAAGGATAAGCAAGGAATTCTCCCAGTTTGTTGCCTTCTGAATCATAGTGGAGCATCCGAAAGCAAACATCACAAAAGAAACATGGGTCCTCTGGTGCAAAACTGTCATTGTTCGTCACCCATCTGTAATTAAAAAAAAAAAAAAGATGTACATCATTACAATGGACTTTCTTTAACATGCTGTAAGTTATAACTCGTGGTAATGTGTAAATATAACATTCCCACTATTGCCTTATCATTCTATCTTAACAATACTTTATAATCCTTTATATTATTTTGTGTATGTACGTACGTGTATATGTGTGTGTATATAGATAAATACAGATGTATATTATTACCAATACTCTGCAAGGCAGAAGGGCAACTTAACAGAAACCCTGTAGAATGCTGTTTCTCTGAAAAGACTTCTTAAAGGTAAGACTTCTTAAACGTATGTGAATGTGTCATACATTTTAGCCACGACTCACTTATCCTCCAAGTAACTGTTAAAATTTACACCATTTTGAAAAACCCACAATATATTAGATGCTACAGACCTGATAAACTTTTGTGTAAACCAGTAAATTAGTACTGGTTAATTTGCAAACTCCAGCTGTTTTACCTAGAATTCAGGTTAAAATGTTACAGTGTGTATACAAATGGGAATATGGGTAATATTCAACTGATACTTTGTTTTTTGGCCTCAAATGTTACTGGTCACAGTAAGATGAAAAGACATTTTCAGTCTATTTGAATTCTGCATCTCCTGGTATGTTTTTACATTCCCTGATTGCCAGTTTGGTAACTGATTTATCTCATGTTTTCTTATTGATCATTTAGAAAAGCGTATTTCGGTGGGGGCAGGGAGCCCAAAAGAAATCTACGATACGCAGTTACTCTCTTTTCTTCTGAATGCTTCTTTCCAACTATGATCCACAGTTAAAAAGCAAACTAAATGTGAAGTACCACAGAGTAAAAATTTTACGAAACCATATTTTAACCGCATTATACATGAGACGCTGTGTTATTTTTTCATGGAGGAGAAGCTGTGGATGAAGCTTCTTTTGTAAATTACAGACACAAGACACAGCGTGGCTCCCTGATGACACAGAATTGATTCATCCAAAGTCTGACCCACCCCTGGACTTTCATTATATATAATTTGTTTCCTTACTGTTTAAAAATGTTGTAACCTACTTTGCAGCACTTAACCTACCAGATAAAACCATTTCTATTTATACCTCCAAAGTAGAAGTCCCAAGATTCAAATTCAAAATAGGAAAAATTGAAATACTAGAAACGGAAAGTACTTGACTGCTGAAAACCAGGAATTCTCAAATAGTTATGAACTTACCTGGCTGTGTACATTTTACAAACAAAACATTTTCTGGTCCATAACCAATGCTTCTTGATAAGAAGGGGATAAAGGGTCCTATCCAAGCAGTCATCACGATGCACAAGCCTTATGTACATGAGAAGTAAATGAAGATATTAAAATGCAAATTGCTGTGATCTGTAAAGAATTAAATGTATCTGTACCTCAACATTAACACAGTGGGTATATTTTTCATTTTTTTTTTTCCTAAAAGATTTAGGTATAAACTCGTTTCACTAGGTCTGACCAAACTGTGTTCCACAAAAACATTCTCTGAAAGATCATTTTGGATTAAACAATGTTTTCTCTCCTGTGAAACTTCCCAAAGCTCTTTATGGGGATATGCTTGAACTAAGAGGGAGCATATCTTAAAGGTATTCCATCAGAGAGCCCCTGCTTTACTCAATACCTTTTTATGAAACATAGTTTGGGCACCTGTTTTACCCATTTGGTTCTGTGGTACATGGCTCTGTTTACTGTCCTCTTTATTAAAATCTAGATCTGACTCCTGGTATAATGTGAGCTGACAGGACTTCAGTTTTAGGTGTCAGAATTAAGTAAACTGAAAACTGAAGGCACTCTCAACTATGCCATTGATCGGATGACTGGGTTTGAATAAGTCCCTGAACCATGCTGGACCTCAGAGTCTCCACCCCAAAAATGAAGGGACTGCACAAGAGTATTCTGAATGTCCCTGACAACTCCAAAATGTAATGATTTTCTTTTAGTAAGAAAGGGTAGCAATATATCAACTTTACCATCAGGAAATGGTTAATACACTTGTAACCGTTTACCAAGTCTTAGACTTTAATCCACCTAGAAGGTAAAGATGATTTGTAGCCTAAAACTACACTTAGAAGTTCCTTAAAAGGGGCACCTGGCTGGCTCCGTCGGTAGAGCAAATGACTCTTGGCCTCGGGTGTGTGGGTTCAGGCCCCATGTTGGGTGTAGGGATTACTTAAAAATACAACCTTGGGGGACCTGGGGGACTTAGTCTGTCGCGCATCCAAATTTGGTTATCAGCTCAGTTCCTGATCTCGCAGTTACTGAGATGGAGCCCCGCATCGGGCTCCACGTTGGGCACGGAGCCTGCTTGAGATTCTCTCTCCCTCTGCTTCTATCCTTCTCCCCTGCTTGTGCTCACTCGCTCTCAAAATAAATTTAAAGAGAGAAAAGATTCTCCTCCTGCCCCTCTCACCTACTTGTGCACATGTTCTCTCTCTCTAAAATAAAAAATAAAATCTTTTAAAAGACAGTTGTTAAAAAACCTTAAATCTTAAAAGAATTTTTTTTTAACTCCTTAGAAAAGTCCCATGCTGTAAATGCTTAGTAAGCGTCAACTGTTTCCCCAAGTTGCCTCGAGTGTAAGGACTGATAACGCTGTACAGTAAGAAACGTAAAATGGGGGCCTGGGCGGCTCAGTCGGCTAAGCGTCTGATTCCCGATTTCGGCTCAAGTCGCGATCTTGCAGTCAGTGGGTTCGAGCCCCGCATCGGCTCTGCGCTGACAGTGTGGGGCCTGCTTGGAGTTCTCTCTCTCCCTCTCTGCCCTTCCCTGCTTGTGCTCTCTCTCAAAATAAATAAACTTAAAAACACCCATAAAACTAAAATCATAAAAAACTGGATTGTCTCCCATCTTATGCTAATTCTCGGGCACATTCCCCTTCATTTGAGTGACAGCTTCTGTAAAATTTAACACATTATCAAAGAAACGTACATAATTTCAAGGCCTATAAAGCTGAGGGTTATGAGCTCCCCTGGCTCTGGCTTCAGCAATTCTGTTTCCCTCAGGGCAACTGTTTTCGCATTCTTAACGGTTTCTTTTAAATTTAGGTCCTCGACATTCCTCTAAGGAACCAGACTAATTCTGGTAAAATACTGCATGTTCACATGCTGCCAAACTAATACACCTAAACCACACAACTGACCGCAGGCGCCTTTGATCGCGTAACACGTGGCTTTCTAGCTGCTAATTCCCTCGAGTTTGCGTTTGCTTAATGAGGTTTCGATGCACCTGTCGCTAATTCAGTTCTGTATTTCCTGACAGAAGGACAGACGTGCTCTCCACGTGTGCTGTGCGTCAGCGGGAGGTCTGGCACTTCTAGACGTCCTTCCCGAGCTCTCGGCCGCACCCCAGTCTTGGGACTAAGCTGCTCGCGAGCTCGGCTACGCGGCCGTCGTGCTGGGACGAGACCGGTCCCTAAGACCCAAGAGAAGTGGACACAGGGATTTGTCCGGGCATCGGTTCCTACCACTGGTATAATAAAAAGCACGGGTAGATCAGTGCTTCGCATAAAACATAAAAACAGTCCCTCGGAACCAAAGCAGGGAGAGAGCAGGGCTTATTCCTATATGTTGATCCTTCATACACCGAGATTCCGAAATAAGGAGATGAATAGCCTTATTCATGAGAGATGCCAGCTACACAGAAGTTAGCTCATTTTAAAATAAAAGGAATCTGATTTTAAGCCACTTTGGTCCTTCCCCCTTTACACTTATGAAAGCATTAAGACTTCACATTTGTCAAAGATGAGAATTACTCTTCCCTTCCCCCAGTTGCTTTTAAATCTTAAAATTCTGGCAAAGAGACAAGAAACTTAGACATAGTTGCAAATCTGGCAATAAACTAAGGGGCTACGTACAAAGTGGGTGGAGACTGCCTGTCTAATCCTCCAAAGGAGACACTTCTTTACAGATTTTCAACCCTCCGATAACCAATAAAGTATTTATCACAGATCTTCCCCAAAGAAAGCGTGCAAATGGATGGTCATTCTATGGAAAGTGGACAGTTTTGCTGCTCCCAAACCAGGCTGCGGTGACTAATTTTATTCCTCGTGTTAAAAACAAAAACAGAAAATGCTGCCAAATGCTGCCACTTACCTTATGTCAGTGATGACGACAACATGCTCACAGTCTCCCTGGTGACAATATAAGTAAGGAAAACCCAGTTTAATATACAAGTCATTGAAGGTAAAATCTTCCATTTTAGCGGTCTGAAATTTTCCATAGCCTCTATCATGGGACTCTGACCACTCAATGATAGTTCTAAAGGGGGCAAAAAGGCAACGGTATTTCATTACTCCTCAAAAACCTAGAAATGACAGAAAATGCTCTATGACCGCAATTATTTCTTAAAACCTGGCTCACTCACTCAACGACAGTTGCCGTCTTGAGGCAAAAATCTTAGTGGTTGATACATGTTGAAATTAAGAACTCTGGATTCTTGGGGCGCCTGGGTGGCTCACTCAGTTAAGTGTCCGGCTTGGGTTCAGGTCATGATCTCACGGCTTGTGGGGTTCGAGCCCCACATCGGGCTCTCTGCTGACAGCGCAGAGCCTGGAGCCTGCCTGGGATTCTGTGTCTCCCTCTCTCTCCGCCCCTCCTCCGATTGCGCTGTCTCTGTCTCTCTTTCAAAAATATTTTTAAAAAATTTTAAAAATAAAAACAGGGGCGCCTGGGTGGCTCAGTCGGTTAAGCGCCGGACTTTAACTCAGGTCATGATCTTACAGTTCGGGGGTTCAAGCCCCACATCAGGCTCTGTGCTGATAGCTCAGAGCCTGGAGCCTGCTTCGGACTCTGTCTCCCTTTCTCTCTGCCCCTTCTCGGCTCGTGCGCTCTAAAATAAATGTTAAAAAAATTTTTTTTTAATAAAAATAAAAAAAGAACTCTGACTCCTTCTGTATCCATTAGAGCAACAGTTCTCAAAGTGTGCTTCCTGAAGTCAAAATTATCTTTATGAAAAAATGTCATTTGCCCTTTTCAATTCCTATTCACTCATAAAGGACCGATAGCCCAGAAGCTACTGAATGGGAAATGGAGAATGCCACTCCTCTCATTTTGTTGTGGAAAAGTTATTCCCCCCACCCCCAAATTATTAATGTTAACATTTAATGGGATCATTTAAATCAGCGGATATTTAAATTATTTCTTAGTTGCAACCTCGAATATGGTAAACATGGATAGCTATAGCCCACATAATCAAAAAGCTCTTTGGAGTCCACAAGTATTTAGAGTACTGAGGAATGCCGAGAACAAGTCTGAGAACCGCCACATTAGGATACACACACAAGTTGCTCTAATGAAAGAATGCAGATAAACACTCAAGAAAAAATACACATATGTACTCTAGTCCCTGGGACACTGACAACAGAAGTATGGCCTAATTAACATGGTCATTAGCTACAGATTTTTCATGTTGTGTACTTAACCATGGATTTACATACTCCCATCGGGCAAACAACAGTATACACTGGACAAGCAGAAAAAATAGTGAACGATTAATTTACTGCTATCATCTAAATATGAAAGAGACTAATAAATTCTTTAGGTGGGATTTACATTTTTTTTTTTTTTAGATTTATCTATGGCTCAATACAAGATTTCCTGTAAATTGGCTTTTTTTTTTTTTTTTTTTTTTAAGTTTATTCATTGTGAGAGAGACAGAGGAGAGCACAAGCAGGGGAGGGGCAGAAAGAGAGAGAGAGAGACAGAAGCCCAAGCAGGCTCCTCATTGTCCGCACTGAGCCCGACGTGGGGCCCAAACTCACAAACTGTAAAATCATGACTTGAGCCAAAATCAAGAGTCGGACGCTTAACTGAGCCACCCAGGCGCCAAGTCTTAAGCAGCCTCCAGGCCCAGCAGGAGCCAGGTGTGGGGCTCGATCCCATGACCCTGGGATCCTGAGTCAAGCTGAAATCAAGAGCTGGACACTTAACCAAATGAACCGCCCAGGGGCCACCCTCTGATTTTACAATGTATTCAGTTATTTCATGTGCTTGCCCTAGGGACCGGTACGTTAAAATTTTTCTTCAGAAAGAAACTTTTCTGACCAAAGGTATGCATAGATCACTTCAAAATCTTTGTGTTATCTACTGTCTTAGAAATTACAGCAGGAAAAAAAAAAAAAAAAAAAAAAAGAAATTACAGCAGAGCATGGGGCACCTGGGTGGCTCGGTCGGTTGAGCGTCCAACTCTTGATTTCGGCTCAGGTCATCATCTCAGGGTTTGTGAGTTCGGGCCCCGCGTGGGGCTCAGTGCTGACTGCACGAGGCCTGCGTGGGATTCTCTCCCTCATTGTCCACCTCTACCGTGCTCATGCTCTCTCTCCCAAAATAAGTAAAGTTCTTTTTTTAGGTTAAAAAAAATAAAAGATTCTCTTTTTCTCTGCCCTTCTCCTGCTCGCGTGCACGCTAATTCTCTCCCTCAAAAACAAACAAACAAAAGAAACGGAGAGATTTTTGACCCCAAAACAAACAAAACAGTCTAACAAAACAATTCCTTGGCAACGGTCCCTAACAGACCAGTTTGTGGACCTCTCACCATTTTGAGAACTAGAAACAGGAAAGACAGAAGTTTTTGAAGACTGTACCTGCTCAAATCTCTGCACTCAGGGTATCTCTTATCATTATAAAATGTTCCTTCAAAATAAAAGAAGGCTGATTTGTACAGGTCCTATAAGAAAGCAGATGGTATTAAAAGAAAGTCCACTATCAACAATTACGAATCGCTACAATTCAAAACGTAGGTCATAAAATCACACCTACTAATGTGCTTTACAGTAACTTTAGGCAACTGCACAAAATATGCTTAGCTCATTAGTTTAATATTTAATGAGAATCTCCTATGTGACAAGTATTATGCTACTGACCAGGGATAAAAGTGTAAAGATATCATGAGATTTATGAAAGGAACCCAGTTAGAAATAAACTTCAATATTATCTTATTATATGCATACACAAGCAGGGATTTATTTTGGATTCTAGAATTATTAAAAACTGGGGGCGCCTGGGTGGCGCAGTCGGTTAAGCGTCCGACTTCAGCCAGGTCACGATCTCGCGGTCCGTGAGTTCGAGCCCCGCGTCGGGCTCTGGGCTGATGGCTCGGAGCCTGGAGCCTGTTTCCGATTCTGTGTCTCCCTCTCTCTCTGCCCCTCCCCCGTTCATGCTCTGTCTCTCTCTGTCCCAAAAATAAATAAAAAACGTTGAAAAAAAAAATTAAAAAAAAAAAAACTGGAAGTCACGTTTTTGGTGTTTCCCCAGCTATGATAACAGTGATCAATCAGAGAGTTATGTTTTTCTGTTATTTTTTAATATTTTCAGCATTCTTTTATAAAAATTCTCCCTTCAAATTTTCAGTAATTCTTAGGCAGAATTTGAGTATCTATTCTTACTCAAGCAATCTTGCCCCAAAGTACCACTGTAGTCACACAGCTGGTCTGAACCCTGAGGTTTCTTAACCTTCCGTCCAGCAACTTTCCAGACGGGTGTCTCTTGCTGTGTAACAGAGCCACAGAAACACCAGAGCCCAAGTCTCCCCTCAGAGATGTTAAATGAGACTCACCCCGGCACCACTGTTTTCCCGAGCTCCCCAGGAGATTCTATATGTTAGACTCACTCTTCACAATGTCCTTAGAATACATCAGACCCCTGGGGGAGGGTTTTTTTTTTCTTAGTTTATACGTACTCTTCAGACCGAAGTTTCCTCACCTATAATGACTACATCTGCTATGCTATCTTCCAGGACTCCAGAACAGTTTATGAACTATAAAAACATGTAAGTTTCGGGTATTAAATCTTACTCTAAAGAAAGCCAAATTTATCTCCTCCTTGGAAGCGTCTATTTTTCTTTTCTTTTTCTTGATGTTTATTTTTGAGAGCGAGCACAAGCGGGGCAGGGGCAGAGACAGAGGGAGACAGAGGATCCGGAGTGGGCTGTGTGCTGACGGCAGAGAGCAGGACGTGGGGCTTGAACCCTCGAACCGGGAGATCATGACCTGAGTTAAAGTCAGACCTTAACCGACTGAGCCACCCGGGCGCCCCTGAAGCTTCTATTTTTCTTTCTTTACTCCCCATTTATAAATTATCTGGTAACAGCATCAGACACGCTGACAAGACTGGCTGTGCTGTTTCTCCTTGGACCCTCACTAAGTGTCCCTGACCCTCTGTTTCCTCATGTAACATGTGAGTAAAACCAGTACCTCCTTCCCAGGTGCTTGTAGAGATAAAAGGATAATATGGACTAGAGTGCCATATGTAGCTGCTGTTAACATATAAAGTACCACTAAATATACTTCTGAACACTCAAAGAGGTAAGCTAGGGTCCCAAATAAAGGGTCTGAAAGAATACTGCCTTATTTGGGGAACAAACACAATATATATATATATATCTATATCTATATCTATATCTATATATATATAATGATATATATATATATCTATATATATATATAATATATTGATATATATTGATATATATATATATATCTCAATAGACCAGAGATTAAAATGTGAAGGACCATTAAAGAAAAAAAACAAAAGAAAGACACTTGGGGCGCCTGGGTGACTCAGTCGGTGAAGTGTCTGACATCGGCTCAGGTCATGATCTTGTGGTTTGTGAATTCGAGTCCCAAATCGCATCAGGCTCTGTGCTGACAGCTCAGAGCATGGAGCCTGCTTCAGATTCTGTGTCTCCCTCTCTCTCTGCCCCTCACCTGCTGTGCTCAGTCTCTCAAAAATAAACACTAAAAAAAAAAACAAAAACAAACCACTTGAGTAGAAAATACTGGCACTAATCTTATACATACATTTTTAAAATGCACTCCATTCTTTAACTACTATAGTCCAAAAACAAATGTTATAGCAAAACATACTACGTTTTAGACATGTGCTTTTAAAAGAGATTTAAATATCCTGGCCCAATTCTCCCAGACTTCTCACATACTAAGCCACCTAAGATAATGTTCAAAATTCTTGCTTATTGGTTGGAATAAAGATTCTCCTTTCCTCAACTACAAGAACTGCAACTCACTGATTTTTTCTTCTACAATCACCAGTGGAATACAAGCCAAATAGCTGTCAAAAAGAGCATTATAACTGAAGGACCAATTTTCAATGTTGTCAGGTGGGACAATGGCATGAGGTGAACAGAGAAAATAATCTGACAAAATGCTGAGAACTGTTGAGGGTGGGTAATGGGTACATTAGGACTCATCATAATATTTCCTGTGAGCATGTTCAGAATATTCCAAGGCACCAGACTACTCAAGAAAAAAGAGGACTCGGGGCGCCTGGGTGGCTCAGTCGGTTGGGCAGCCAACTATAGCTCAGGTCGTGATCTCGTGGTCTGTGAGTTCGAGCCCCACATCGGGCTCTGCACTAACAGTTCGGAGCCTGGAGCCTGCTTTTGATTCTGTGTCTCCCTCTCTCTCTGACTCTTCCCTGCTTGCTGTCTCTCTCTCTCTCAAAAATAATAAACATCAAAAAAAAAAAAAAAAGAAAAAGAAAAAAGAAAGAAGAAAGAGGACTCATATAAATAGAAAAAAAAATTCCAAAGCAAAACTTAAAAAAATCCCAAACCATAAAACATAAATGCCAACTGGTGACCTAAAAATCTTTCCACGGGCCAAATGATAGTATCTGCAAAATTTCACTTATTTTTGAGGTCACTTTCCAAAGCATAGCTGGAAAATATTTAAAAGAGGACTATGGGTCAGCGGGCCCCCCCACTTGGAAAGAGCTGGGAAGACATCAGCACTGATGGACAAACACGACAAACGAGCCAAGGCTGGTTAAAAACACTCTCCGGGGTTCCTGGAGCTAAAACGAATTCACACATTGGACTCGAGCTCCTTTGAGCACTGATGACACGGTTGCAAGGAGAATGAATTCAGATTTTGCTTATTAAACTTACAAACTACAGTTCCACCTGTTTTTGGTTTTTTTTGGTTCTGTTTTTTGGGGCTTTTTTGGTAGGGTTGAGAAAACCCTACAAGCGACTTCTGCTCTGCACACAGCCTGGAACTTCAACCTGTTTCTCTTTAATGTTTACTTCCAAGAGCACCAAGATGTCAAATGTGAAGAAACCAATGATCTTAAACCCATTTTCAACGTGACTAAATTTAAGTGAGATCTGCGTGTGAGTCACGATGCTGGTCTCCTTGCCAATCACTGAAAAGACCGGGACACAGCAGCCTTGTGGGGCAGAGAGAAATCAAACAGCGTCAGCCTGTAATTCTAGGTACTATAACGGCCAAAAGAAATGGTGCCGGAGTGGCCAAGAGAGGGACGGTCAGGAAAAATTTTATGTAGTAAGTGAGTTTGGGGGCACCTGGCTGCATCGGTCGGTTGAATGTCTGACTTCAGCTCCGGTCATGATCTCACCATTCAGAAGTTCAAGCCCTGCAGCTGGCTGTCCCCTGTCAGCGGAGAGCCTACTTCGGATCCTCTGTCCCCCGCTCTTTGCCCCTCCCATGCCTGCGCGCTCTCTCTCATAAACAAATATTAAAAAAGAAAGAAAGAAGGAAAATCAAGTGCGTATAATATCCTAAAACCTAAGTAAAGAAAATGTGGCAAGGAAGAAGGACTATTCGGTTGTGTCTTATGTCGATGAGCTGTCAAAAAAGGTGAGAACGAAGTCTCCGGTGACATCAGTAGAAGTGATTTTTGAGGACTGGTAGGGAACAAAAGTGAGTGCAAGCCAAAGTGGTGGCAGAAAAAGAGAAAACAATGAATTTAGGTACGATTACTAACTCGTTATTACTACCTGCTATGAGTCAGTGTGCTGAGAAGGAAGTAGAAAGATGAGGCGGTGGCTAGAGGGAGCTGCACGGTCAAGAAAAGGGTTTGGACGGGAGATCCGACGGCACACTTGTAACGATGGGGGAGACGCCAGGATGGCACAACCATGGCGTGAGGGCAAGCAGCTAGAGGACATGGAATCCCAGTGCAGGAAGCGACAGGCTTAGTCCAGCCACCGTCACAGGTGGGAAGGCAGGGCTCACGGGCAGACGGGTAGAGGGGTAAATGCAGGTGAGGGGTGATGGAAAATGCCTTTCTGGTAACTTTATTTTCTCAGTGAAACAAACAGCAAGGGTTTTAGCTGACGGTAAGTCATGAGGAAAAGATGCCAGCAGTTTCAGAATGAAAGAAACAATTCTCCTAAAAGGCGGTAGAGTGAGTCGCTACAGAAATGCAATCCAATGCCAGGCAGCAGTGAGGCTAAGTGGAAATGTCCAGGAGGCAATTAATATAATGGTATGAGATGAAATCAAATAAAGTGAAATGATAAAATAAAAGAAAAGAAAAAGAAAAAGAAAAGAAATGATTTGGAAACCAAGAGAGAACATGGCTAGGAGAGACACTAACAAAGGTTAGAGTCCACTTAAAACCATGAAAACTGGGGAAAGACCAGGAGAATTTAGAAGAACCAAGATGAAGCCTGGGTTATAACAACATTTATCTGGCTGGTGGCACAGGAACCAGCAAAAATAGTGATTATGATGGTTCGTGTCCAAACTCCATGTCCGTTCTAGTTGACCCAAATATCTTTTTCTGACCTACAGGAGATGCTGCCCCTTTCAAGGGGGCCAGTAAACCTGAGGGCTTCTACCAGAGCTGTACCAAGTAACAGAAGGAGTTCAAGTCTGCCCGCCAAGGGAATTCACAAGGACCTACTACTTTACCGGACAAACAATCCCTTCTGAAACTTTGTGGGTGGCTGGTCAACCACTTTGACACTTTCCATCCTTACCCAGTGGGTTATGCAGAGTTTCTCTGTCCTTTTGAGAGCACCTCCGTGGGAAACACCAACAAAGACCAACATCAGTTGGTATCTATATCCCTGCTTGGTGCCGGTGCTTGGACTGACAGAACCTTCTATGGGCGATGGGGCTCTCAGGTGGTGGGGGGGCAGTTATGACAGACTGAAATTCAGAGTTTGAAAGAGGAAACAGTGAACAGTGAATTCAACCGGCACAGTGAGGAAAAGTTGTATGAACATGGAGAAGAGGTTAGACAACAGGTGGTCCCTACGGCCTTAAAAGGAAGGGTGTATAGCGAATGGTTGAAGGGGAACTGAAGGGGAGATAACGAAATCAAAATCGAGCATAGTCTCATTGAAGATAAAGAAGGGAAGAGATAGGCTTGATGGAGTGGCAAAGAAGAAAGCATTTACTGGAAGATTTACTAGCAGCCTTGTAATATCACTACTTACTTAGATGACGATGATGATTTCTTCTTATGTTATGAGGGTTAAAACAACAACAAAAACCATCTTACTTTGCTTATGTGCTCAGGAGCTTGATCAGGAGTGTTGCTGAATTCGCCACCAATCTGGAGGTCGCTGACACAACAAATTGAATCCCTCAGTTCCGTGAGCTTTTGACTGCCCAACACCAGCATCGTCTGGTATGGTTTGTGTTCTTTGTGCTAAAAGTCAGACGGTAGATAAGTAAGTGTCCACTTAGAGACAAAGCAATTAAACAATCAATCCTGTCCTGACCAGATCTCAATGAAGTTACTGGTTTTCTTAAAGTTACCCTCATAACTTAGTGTTCTGTGTTCTCTCTTGGTTTCTGTACGGGCCTATTTGGAACCCATTAATCACAGGTCCCAACTAATGGCCACAATTGTTTACTTCTCCCCTGTGATTCACACCCTGTTCTGTGAAACCACCTCCTTGGTTTAACCCTCACACACCAAGCCAGTATTTCCCATCCTAAATCAATGTAAGGTCAGGGAGCGGACAACTAGGGATAGCCCCTGCACCCCAGAGCCCACCAGAATTATCCAAACTGGCCAATCCCAAACTGTTTGCCCTGCCCTGCCCAGCCTTTCCCATGGAAACCTTAATAAAGGCTGTCGCCTCTGGCTTCTCCTCACTCCTTCTGCCTCCTGAATTCACTGGTGCTTCCCCCTGTGGCCCTGCATCTTGGCACACTCGCTCCTCTCAAGAAATGTAAGTAATAAAAGTCTTCTTTCAATGGCATTGGCCTCCAGTGTGGTCACTCAGTCACGTCCGTAAGTTAAAATCGCAAGAGCACGATTGAGACACCTGGTGAAAGGTCTGAATGTTTGTGTCCGCCCCCAATTCAGGCGCTGGAATCCTAACGCCCAAGTGATAGTGTTAGGAGGCTAGGTCTTTGGGGAGTGATCAGGTCATGAAGGTTAAGCCCTCATGAATGGAATTAGTGCTCTTGTAAAAGATCCCGCAGAGCTCCCGAGCCCCTTCCGCCACATGAGAAGTCTGAGACCTGGATGAGGGCTCTCTCCTGACCATGCTGGCCCCAGAACTGTGCTAGATAAGTTGCTCTTTATAAGCCACTCAGTAAGTGATATTTTGTTAAAGGAGCCAAAAGGGACTAAGACACTTGGCAATGAACTTTTTTAGTTTAAGGTAAAGTTATAATCAAAAGGCTATTAAAATGACATTAGCAAGAAGAACCTCTGGCATATAACTTCATCTAGCAGCACTGTGTTTTAAAATATCCTGGAAGTTACCTCACTGAAGTCAAGCAATCTTTATACTCTCATGTTACAGACCCCAGAGGTTCAGGCTTATTGGTTTGGTTTGATTGGTAACTTCAGAACCTAATCAAACAAGGTAATTAGTACTAACTATATCCCAGATGCTTCATTAGTAACTATTCATTCAAAAGTACAACTCATGTATAGTAATATTGCAAGCAAACCTTATCAAAGTGTATGACACACCTATTTTGGGAATCCGAATACACACACTCTGAGGGGAGAGGTCAAGGTGGCAGAGCAGCATGGAAGTTCTCTGCTTCTCTCATCCCTCAAATGCAGCTAGATCAGCACCAAACCATTTTGCACACCTAGAAAACTGATCTGAGGATTAACACAACAATCTGCATAACTTGAGCCACAGAACTCGGCAGGTACACGGCATAGAGACGTGAAGTGGGGCAGAGAGAAGCCACAGAGGGCAGGGAGCTATATTTGTGGAGAACAGAGAAAGGGGGAAGAGTCCAGGAAACACACTCTCCCAGAAAGTAGCTGGAGAGAGAGAAAGAGTGGCAACACCCACAACTGACTTAACAAGAAAGGGAGAGAGGAGAAAGGAGACGGTTTCAATTCCATCAGGACTCATAAACAAGGGAGGACAGCATCAGAAATCTCGCAGCCCATTACTTGGTGGTGCTCTGGTGGGAAGGGTGAATCCTCAGGAGCAGGCAGAAAAGTCAGAGGGGTCCTTAGGCCACACGGGCAGAAGCGGTTCCCCTGCTAGGAAGGCATTTGGCAGAGGTCTCCGGCCTCCCCACAGGCAAAGGTCCCAGGGGACCCCAGAGAGCATAATTGCTGACACTGGAACAAAGATGCCAGGGTGTGGTGAAACCTGGCGCTGGTGATGTGTTGTGATTTACCGTAATCCCTGAAATGCTGCTGCTATACAATCGTGAGAAATTTTTCTGGGGCGGGCTAGCACCTGGCCACAGTCTCTGGGCATCTGCAGCAGCGTGCTTGTGTGAATGTTCCTGAGGGGTGGGCCGGCACCTGGCCATTGCTCCATGAGATCCTCCTCTAGAGGGTCAGAGAGGACCAGAGTACCTGCCGGTCCAAGCCGCAGGGCTCTCAGAGGGAGGGGTTTGGAAACAGCCCTATTGGAGATAAAATTTGGGAGGGAGGTGCCGCCTGCAAGGCTGACAGCTTGGACACAGATAGTGTAGAAGCATGGGAGTGGACAGAGGCTGGAGACAAAGGAGGGGTGCTTAACTGTCAGTTGGTGAGAGCACAGAGTTCCTGAGTCAGAAACTGGGAAGCTGGGTATTCCATTTCACCTCTCCCGCGCAAGCACATACATTCGTATATGCGCCATAACGATCCACCCCAGCAAGCTAAGCAGCACCACCTAGTGGAGAACGGAGCCGTTAACCAAGGCCCGTCCAACTGCACCAACCAAGCCCAAAAGGACAACCACAGGACTCTCCTCCTGTTTAGTGTATGGATTATAAAGCGGTTCATAGTTTGACCTCTAAGGGAAACTAGATGTAATTTCATTCTGTTCATTGGTCCATCTATTTGTGTTTTTTTGTTGTTGTATTGGTTTGGTATTTGTAATTTCTTTTTTTCTCTTCTTATTCTGGGATAAAGAAAGAGGAAAAATTTTTTATTTTCCATTTTTATATGAAATTAAAATTTTTTTCTACTATATTTATTTTTTAATTTACTTTTCTATTCTACTTTACTTTCTTCACTTCATTTTATTCTATTTTATTTATTTTTAATTTTGAAACATTTTCTCACTTTTTCGTTTCTCTTATTTCCTTTTTTTCTCTACTCACTCAAGCTTCTTTCAACAAGCAGATGAAAACATACCTAGGATCTAGCTTCCTTTATTTGATTTTTTGTGTTGTTTTTAATATTTTTATTTTATTAACTTTTTCTTCCTCAAAATGACAAAATGAAGGAACTCACCCCAAAAGAAAGAACAGGAAGAAAAGACAGCCAGAGACTTACTCAACACAGATATAAGCAAGAGTCTGAACTAGAATTTAGAATCACGATAATGAGAATACCAGCTGAGGTTGAAAAAAACAATTCCTTTCTACAGAGATAAAAGAAGTAAAATCTAGTCAGAGTGAAATTAAAAACACTATAATTGAGATGTGATCTTGAATAGATGCCACAGCGGCAGGGATGAATGAGGCAGAGCAGCAAATGAGCCAGAGCAGCAAATGAGCCAATCAGAAGAATTACAGATAATAATGAAGAAAAAAAAGGAAAACTAAGGTTAAAGAGCACAAAATAAGAATTAGAGAATTCAGTGACTCACTAAAAAGGAGTAACATCGGAATCATAGGAGTCCCAGAAGATGAAGAAAGAGAAAAAGGGATAGAAGGCTTAGGTGAGCAAATCATAGCAGAAAACTTTCTTAACCTGGGAACAGAGAACTTCCATTAGATTCAACAAAAACTGACCATCAACAAGGCATATCATAGTCAAATTCACAAAATATACAGATAAGGAAAGAATTACGAAAGCAGCAAGGGAAAAAAAGTCCTTCACCTACAAGGGAGGACAGATCAGGTTCGCAGCAGACCTATCCACAGAATCTTGGCAGGCCAGAAAAGAGTGAAAGGATATATTCAATGTGCTGAATCAGAAAAATATGCAGCCAAGAATTCTTTATCCAGCAAGCCAGTCATTCAAAATAGAAGGAGAGATAAAAGAGTTTCCCAGACAAACAAAAAGTTAAGGAGTTCATGACCACTAACCCAGCCCTGCAAGGAATTCTAAGGGGGACTCTCTGAGGGGAGAAAAGACAAAACAAAAAAGACCAAAAGCAACAAAGACTAGAAAGGACCAGCGAACACCTCCAGAAACTCCAACTCTACAGGCAACACAATGGCAATAAATTCAGATTTTTCAATATTCAATCGAAATGTCAATGGACTAAACACTCCAATCAAACGGCACAGGGTAACAGAATGGATAAGAAAACAAAATCCATCTATGTGCTGTTAACAAGAGACTCACTTTAGACCTAACAACACCTTCAGATTGAAAGTAAGGGGTTGAAGAACCATCTATCATGCTAATGGTCACCAAAAGAAAGTGGGAGTAGCCATACTTATATGAGACAATCTAGATTTTAAAATAAAGAATGTAACAAGAGATGAAGGATACTGTATCATAATTAAGGAGTCTACCCACCAAGAAGAACTAATAATTGTAAACATTTATGCCCCCAATGTGAAACACCCAAATATATAAATCAATTAATCACAAACATAAAGAAACTCACTCAGGGGTGCCTGGGTAGTGCAGTCAGTTAAACATCCAACTTTGGCTCAGGTCATGATCTCATGGTTTGTGAGTTCGAGCCCCACATCAGGCTCTCTGATGACAGCTCAAAGCCTGGAACCTGTTTCAGATTCCGTGTCTCTTTCTCTTTCTGCCCCTCCCTCGCTTGAGCTTTGTCTCTCTCTCTCTTCTCTCAAAAATAAACATTAAAAAAAGGAAAAAAAGAAACTCATCGATAATACCATAATGGTAGGGGGCTTTAACACCCCACTTACAACAATGGACAAATCATCTAAGCAGAAAATCAACAAGGAAACAATGGCTTTGAATGACACACTGGACCAAATGGACTTAACAGATATATTCAGAATATTTCATCCTAAGCAGCAGAATATACATTCTTCTCCAATGCACATGGAACATTCTGCAGAACAGACCACATACTGGGACACAAATCAGCCCTCAACACGTGCAAAATGATCGAGATCATACTGTGCATATGTTCAGACCACAATGCTATGAAACTCGAAATCAACCATGGGAAAAAATTTGGAAAGGTAATGAATACTTGGAGACTAAAGAACATCCTACTAAAGAATGAATGGGCTAACCAAAAAGTTAAAGAGGAAATTAAAAAGTACATGGAAGCCAATGAAAAGGATAACACCATAGCCCAAAACTTGTGGGATGCAGTAAAGCCAGTCATAAAAGGGAAGTATAGAGCAATCTAGGACCTCCTAAAGAAGGAAGAAAGGTCTCAGATACACAACCTAACCTTACAACTTAAAAAGCTGGAAAAAGAACAGCAAATAAGACCCCAAACCAGCAGAGGACAGGAAATAATAACGATTAGAGCAGAAACCAATTCTATTGAAACCAAAAAAACAGTAGAACAGATCAATGAAACCAGGAGACAGTTCTTTGAAAGAATTAACAAAATTAATAAACCACTAGCCAGTTTGATCAAAAAGAAAAAGGAAAGGACCCAAATAAATAAAATCAAGAATGAAAGAGGAGAGATCACAACCAACACAGCAGAAATAAAAACAATAATAAGAGAATGTTATGAACAATTATATGCCAATAAAATGGCCAATCTGGAGGAAATCAACAAATTCCTAGAAACATATACACTACCAAAACTGTAACAGGAAGAAATAGAAAATTTGAACAAACCCATAAACAGTACAGAAATTGAATTAGTAACCAAAATTCTCCCCAAAAAACAAGCGTCTAGGGCCAAATGGCTTTCCAGGGGAATTCTACAAAACATTTAATGAAGAGTTAACCCTATTCTTTTGACGCTGTTCCAAAATATAGAAATGGGAGGAAAACTGGGGCGCCTGGGTGGCGCAGTCGGTTAAGCGTCCGACTTCAGCCAGGTCACGATCTCGCGGTCCGTGAGTTCGAGCCCCGCGTCAGGCTCTGGGCCGATGGCTCGGAGCCTGGAGCCTGTTTCCGATTCTGTGTCTCCCTCTCTCTCTCTGCCCCTCCCCCGTTCATGCTCTGTCTCTCTCTGTCCCAAAAATAAATAAAAAAAAAAACGTTGAAAAAAAAAGAAATGGGAGGAAAACTTCCAAACTATGAAGCCAGCATTACCTTGATTCCAAAACCAGAAAGACCCCACCAGAAAGGAGAACTACAGACCAATTTCCCTGATGAACGTGGATGTAAAAATTCTCAACAAGATACTAGCCAACTGGATCCAACCATTCATTAAAAGAATTATTCACCATGATCAAGTGGGATTTACACCTGGGATGCAGGGCTAGTTCAACATCTGCAAATAAATCAATGTGGTACCTCACATTAATAAAAGAAAGGACAAGAGCCACATGATCCTCTCAACAGATGCAGAGAAAGCATTTGACAAAACACATCCTTCATAAAAACCCTCAAGAAGGTAGGGGTAGATGGATCACACCTCAAGATCATAAAAGCCATATACGAAAGACCACTAATATCATCCTCAATGGGGAAAAACTGAGAGCTTTCCCCCTAAGGTCAGGAACAAGACAGGGATGTCCACTCTCTCCACTGGTATTCAACATAGTATTGCAAGTCCTAGGCTCAGCAATCAGACAACAAAAAGAAATTAAAGGCATCTAAATTGGCAAGGAGGAAGTCAAACTTTAACTTTTTGCAGATGACATGATACTCTATATGGAAAACCCAAAAGATTCCACCAGAAAACTGCTAGAACTGATCCATGAATTCAGCAAAGTTGCAAGATATTAAATCAATGCACAGAAATCGGTTGCCAATAATGACGTAGCAGAAAGAGAAATCAAGGAATCGATCCCATGTACTGTTGCACCAAAAACCATAAAATAACTAGAAATACACCTAACCAAAGAGGTGAAAAATTTATACACTAAAAACTACAGAAAGTGTATGAAAGAAACTGAAGAAGACACAAAAAAATGGAAAATTATTCCATGCTACGGGTTGGAAGAAAAAATACTGTCAAAATGTTGATACTATCCAAAGCAATTTACATAGTCAATCCAATCCCTATCAAAATAGCAGCAGCATTCTTCATAGAGCTAGAACAAACAATCCTAAAATCTGTATGGAACCAGAGAAGACCCCAAACAGCCAAAGACATCGTGAAAATGAAAACCAAAGCTGGAAGCATCACAGTTCTGGACTTCAAGATGTATTACAAAGCTGTAATCATCAAGACAGAATGGTACTGGCACAAAAACAGACATACAGATCAATGGAACAGAATAGAAAACCCTGAAATGGAGCCACAAACATACGGCCACAATGTTTGACAAAGCAGAACAGAATATCCAAAGGAATAAAGGCAGTCTCTTCAGCAAATGGTGCTGGGAACGCAGAAGAATGCACCTGAACCACTTTCTTACAAAATGGATGAAAGACCTAAACGTAAGACAAGAAGCCATCAAAATCCTAGAGGAGAAAACAGGCAAAAATCTCTTTGACTTAGTCCGCAGAAACTTCTTACTCAACACATCTCTGGAGGCAAGGGAAACAAAAGCAAAAATGAACTAATGGGACCTCATCAAGATAAAAATCTTCTGCACGCAAAGGAAACATTCAGCAAAACTAAAAGGCAACCGATGGAATGAGAGAAGATATTTGCAAATGACTTATCATATAAAGGGTCAGTATTCAAAATCTATAGAGAACTTCTCAAAGTCAACACCCCAAAAACAAATAATCCTGTGAAGATAGGGCAAAAGACACGAACAGACACTTTTCCAAAGAAGACATCCAGATGGCTAACAGACACATGAAAAAATGCTTATCACTCATCATCAGGGAAATACAAATGAAAACCACCATGAGATACAACCTCACACCTGTCAGAATGACTAACATCAACAACTCAGGCAACAACAGATGTTGGCCAGGATGTGGAGAAAGAGGATCTCTTTTGATTTGTTGGTGGGAATGCAAACTGATGCAGCCACTCTGGAAAACAGGATGGAGGTTCCTCAAAAAATTAAAAACAGAACTACCCTACAACCCAGCAATGGCACTACTAGGTATTTATCCAAAGGATACAAGTGTGCTGTTTCAAAATGGCACATGCACCCCAATGTTTATAGCAGCGCTATTGACAATAGCCAAAGTATGGAAAGAGCCCAAATGTCCATTGACAGATGAATGGATAAAGAACATATGGTATATATATATATATATATATATATATATATATATATATATACACAAAGGAGTATTACTGAGAAATCAAAAAGAATGAAATCTCGCCATTTGCAACAAGGTGGATGGCATGAGAGTGTATTATGCTAAGCGAAATTAGAGAAAGTCAATTATCATATGACTTCACTCGTATATGGAATCTAAGACACGAAACAGATGAATATAAGGGAAGGGAAGCAAAAATAATATAAAAACAAGGAAGGGACAAAACACAAGAGACTCTTAGAGAACAAACTGAGGGTTGCTGGAGGGGTTGTGGTGGGGGGGATGGGCTAAATGGGCAAGGGGCATTAAGGAACACACTTGTTGGGATGAGCACTGGGTGTTATACACAGGGACGGGAATCTACTGGAATCTACTACTGAAATCATTAAGGCACTATATGCTACCTAACTTGGATGTAATTTTTTTTTTTAACGTTTTTTTTTTTTTTTTTTTTAATTTATTTTTGAGACAGAGAGAGACAGAGCATGAATGGGGGAGGGGCAGAGAGAGAGAGGGAGACACAGAATCGGAAGCAGGCTCCAGGCTCTGAGCCATCAGCCCAGAGCCCGACACGGGGCTCGAACTCACAGACTGTGAGATCGTGACCTGAGCTGAAGTTGGATGCTTAACCGACTGAGCCACCCAGGCGCCCCAGATGTAATTTTAAAAACAAATAAAGAAAGAAAGAAAATTAAAAAGAGGTAACTCAAAACTCCAGAAATCAGAAAGGAGACTCACACCATTGTCCTTAGCCAAGATCCCTGGTCATATTCCACCAGTGTCCTTGGCTCCTATGGTCACAAAAAAGTCAAAACTTCACAGCTTTCTACCCAAATACATCTCGTGTGCTTACTACTAAAACCTAGTAAATGTCTGTATTCTGATACTACAAAAATTTTAAGAAAGAAAACACAAAACAAAAAAACAACCCCCTCAATAATTCATATAATTAGAATCACTGAAGATTTGCATATACTTTCAGTTGCTTCCAGTGCAGCAATTAGGTATACATTCCAGTGTTATAACTGTAATCCTCTTAAGACATTATTTGAAATTTGACCTTATTTATGATAATTCTTATTAAAACAAGAAACCAAGGATATAGGCAGGATGTCAGATAAAGCAGCATATGTTTCATTTATTTTGAGCCCTGAGGATTGTGACTCTTCAAATATTGAAACCCTTTGACAAAAGTCAACCATATTATCTGCAAAATTCAAAAGATTTTACTACTGACCTTATGAAATATAACGGGGTACAAGATATTCACAGATAGGATAAGCTCCCCTTCCTCAACCATGTCTGCTGGGTTTTCAGGCTTTTTTCCTATGGCATGTGACTCCTGAAGGAGAAAAACAAGTAAGAGACCTTAAAAATCAGACACTGTGACATAGGTAAGAGGCAGTATGGAACAACAGCTATCAGACGGCCCTGAGTCTGACTCTTAATTTTACTTTTAAGAAAATTGTTAAAAATCTCTCTAGGCTTTAGTTTCCTCTTCTGTAAAAAACCAGAAAATACTCAATTTATAGAAGTATTGCTGGGAGTGTGTACATAAAGCATCTGACAATGTTTGGCACTAGGTGCTTAGCCACTGATGATAAAACAGGAGCGATTGACGAATGTTGGTACAACACTGGCATTTACAGTTGCTAACACTTTTACATACCGCCTCTCATATCACTATGAACGCTTATTTGACAGATTATGCACCGAGGTTCAGATTTAATCACGGTAAATCAGCAAGTTAAGATGCAAATACACATCTATTTAGCTCTAAAACCAACACTGTCTTGCTTTTTACAACATTATCACATCTTTAATATCTTACACCCTCTATTATGTGTGTGCGGTAACTACAGAATAGAGGCCACCAGGGTGGACTAGTTAAGTACAAAAATAAGTACACGTACAAAAATAAGAGGGAGTGATGTTAAACAAAATGGCATAGTAGGCAGCTCTGGGGGTCAGTCCTTCCACCAAAGCAACCAATAAGATGGAGAGAGACCGGAATTAACTATTTTGGAACTCTGGAAAGTGATCGGTCAGTTACATCTACCAGGGAAGCGTCTGATGAGAAAACAAGCCACTGATCTTTCACAAGTAAGCACAGGGTACAAACCAGCTCCCATCCCCATTCCTTAGCTCCACTGCAGGTGTGGAAATAGTGGCCCGTGTTCCTGGAACAGATGGCTGATGTCATATGACAAGCTGTGGGGACCCTGTTCTCCCAAAACTAGGTGTTTTGGTTGGTCTGGTGATGGCCTGATGCCCACACTAGCCTTGGTGTTGAGCCTCCTGCCAGCAGTGGCTTCCCACAGCAGCGGCTACTAGAACATTTAGAGACAGGGCCTTTTTCCTCCCCATTTGTGGAGGCAGACATTTAAGGAAATCTTCAACAGGTCACCGGCTGCCCACAGAGGTAATGAAACAGAAATATCCATAAACACACACAACAAGGAATACACACATTGAGAAAAGTTTGGAAAAGTCATAGATAGCTCCGACCCTCAACAAGTAAAAAATTACACTCAGAATGTCCAGGTACCCATAAAAACTTATAAAGCACACACACACACAGAAAACAAGAAAATATGTCACATTCAAAGAAAAAAAAAAGAATCTGACAAAAACCATCCTTGAGGAAGCCCAGATATTGAAATTACTGGTCAAAAATGTTAAATCAACAGTCTTTTAAATGCACTCAATAAGCTAAAAGAAACCCCAAACAACTAACGGAAATCAGGTTCCTCAGTAAGATTAACAGGTATTTTCTCACAGAAACCATGGAGATAAGGGAGTAGGACAACATATTTTAAAACATGAGAGAGAGAGAGAGAAAGAGAGAGAGAGAGAGAGAGGAAGGAAAACAAAAACCATTAAGCAAGAATTCTATACCTGGCAAATATTCTTCAATAATGAAAGAAAAATTAAGGACATTTTCAGATTAATAAAAAAAAGAAAGATGGAGTTCATTGCTAGTAGACTTGCCATATAGAAATGCTGAAGAGAAAGAGAGAGAGAGAGAGAGAGAGAGAGAGAGAGAGAGAGAGAGAGAAAGAGAAGTAGGGCTCACCCAAAGTGGGACTCGTGTTCACCTGATGCGGGCTCGAGCCCACCCGAAGTGGGGTTCATGCTCACCCGATGTGGGACTCGAACTCACGAACCGCAAGCAAGATCATGACCTGAAATCAGATGCTTAATGACTGAGCCACCCAGGTGCCCACACTTAATCAAATTTTAAAACTTTTGCGTATCAGAGGGCACTATCTAGAGAGTGAAAAGACAACCTGTAGAATGGGAGAAAATATTTTTAAAATCACACATATGGTAAGGGTCTAATATCCAGAATATGCAAAGAATTCTTACAACTCAACAATAAAGAAACAACCCAATCGGGGCACCTGGATGGCTCAGTCAGTTGAGCGTCCGACTTCGGCTCGGGTCATGATCTCACAGCTCGTGAGTTCGAGCCCCACGTCGGGCTCTGTGCTGACAGCTCGGAGCCTGGAGCCTGCTTCTGCGTCTCCTTCTCTCTCTGCCCCTAACCCACTCACATTCTGTCTCTGTCTCTCTCAAAAATAAATAAACATTAAAAAAAAAAAAAAATTAAAAATAAAAAAAAAAGAAAAACCCAATTAAAAAACTAGTGAAGGACTTGAATAGACATTCTCCAATGAAGATACACAGAGAGCCAACAAGCACATAAAAAGATGCTGAACATCACTTATCACCTGGGAAATGCATAACCATAATGAGATACCACTTTAGGTCCACTAGGATGGCTACTCTCAACAAAACAAAACAAAACAAAACAAAACAAAACAAAACAAAACAAACACCCAGAAAATAACAAATGCTAAAGAGGATGTGGAGAAACTAGAATCTTTGTGCATTGCTGGTGGGAATGTAAAACGATGCAGCTGCTTTGGAAAACAGTTTGGTGGTTCCTCAAAATGTTAAGCCTAGAATTACCTTATGACTGAGCAATTCCACTCCCAGGTATGTACTGAAAAGAAATGAAAATGGACTCAAACAGATACCTGTATATTCATGTTCACAGCAGCATTATTACAATAGCTAAGAAGTGGAAATATGCCAAATGTCCATCAAAAGATAAACAGATGGGGGCACCTGCGTGACACAGTCGGTTGAGCATCTGACTCTTGATTTCAGCTCAGGTCATGGGCTTGAGGCTTATGCTATCAAGCCCTGCTTTGGGCTCTGTGATGATGGCAAGAAGCCTGCTTGGGATTCTCTCTCTCTCTCTCTCTCTCTCTCTCTCTCTCTCTCCCTCTTCCTCTCCCTCTCTCCCCCTCCTCTGCTCACGCACACTTGTGCTCTCTCTCAAAAATAAATAAATAAACTTAAAAAAGGATGAACAGATTAAAAAAAAAAGTGGTATAGCCATACAATGGAATACTATTCAGTCAAAAAAAAGAAATGAAGTCCTGATACCTATAACACACAGATAAACCTTTGAATCAATATATTAAGTAAAATATGCTGAACACAAAAGGACAAATATTGCATGATCCCATTCATATGAGGTATCTAGAATAGGCAAAATCACAGACACAGAAAGTAGAATAAAGGTTCAGGGCTGGGGGAAAGGAAAATGGGGAGTTCCTTGCTCAGTATAGAATTTCTGTTTGAGGTGATGAAAAATTTCTAGAAATAGTAAGAGATACCCAACACAGTGAATGTATTTAATGTCACTTAAATTGAACATTTGGAAATGGTTAAAATAGTAAGGTTTAGGGGCGCCTGGGTGGCTCAGTCAGGTAAGCAGCCGACTTCGGCTCAGGTCATGATCTCACGGTCCGTGAGTTCAAGCCCTGCGTCGGGCTCTGTGCTGACAGCTTAGACCCTGGAGCCTGTTTCGGATTCTGTGTCTCCCTCTCTCTGACCCTCCCGTGTTCATGCTCTGTCTCTCTCTGTCTCAAAAATAAATAAATGTTAAAAAAAAAAAAAATTAAAAAAAAATAGTAAGGTTTATGTTACTCAAATTTTACAATAAAAATATACATGGGAGAGAAAACAGATGCCTTTATGTACTATAATGTGCCCAACACAGCATTTGACACACAGTAGGTCCTCAAGAATATGTACTGAATAAAACCATCATGTCTACTAACACTTAATTCCTCACTACTCCGCATCTTAAATTTTTCTGACGGTTTACATTAAGAGCTGGTAGATTAAGGAAGAATGCGGTGAAATCAAAATCTGGAGCAGAACGAAAGTATCAGGAATAGGGTGATGAAAATGCATGAAGTTAGCCTAACACACAGAGCAAGACTAAGCTAAAAGCAAAAATAAAGGCAGAGATCTGAAAGACCCAGGTATGGGTCTGTTTCTCCTACCAGTTCCCAGTCCCAACGAGGTTTCTCCAGGGACTGGAAACCTCCAGGGACTGAAACCTCTCCCAAGAGGTTTCTCTTAGTTGTTTTCAACTAAGCATATCCAATAGAAAGCCACCACGGAGATACCACTAACGCCTAATGACACAGTTCATTGTTTCATGGGAAAGGTGCAAAAGAGGAGACTCTTACCATCTCGTAAGCAAAGGTTTCTTGCCTGCAAACCCGATCTATCGTTATGGTTTCTTCCCGCTGTTCCAGAAGCCTCTTTCTAACCCTGCCAGAGACACAAGAAAAATCAAACTTCAATATTCTTTACTGAGTCTTCCAAGGTATCTTCAATACTCAACTTTTATTTTGAAGTAATGTCAGACTTAAAGAGAAGCTGTCAAATTAGTAGAGAGTCCCCTACACCTCTCACTAGGTTTCCCTATGTTAATGTCTTATATGATCAGAGAGTAATTGTCAAGATCAGAAAATTAACATTAATACAGCATTATTAACTGTAATTCTTTTTCGAATTTCACAAATTTTTAAATGTGATGCCTTTTTTCCACCGCCAGGATCCTCTGTAGGACACTGCGCTGCATTTCTTGCTTCTCCTTTCCCTCCAGGTGGCTGCAGTTCCTGTTTTCCTTGCCGTTCATAATCTTGACACTTCTGAAGAGCACCGCTCAGTTACTTTGTAGAATATCCTTCAATTCGCACTGACTGCTGTCTACTCACAATTAGAGTAACGTTGTACATTTGGGGCAAGAATACCACAAGAATCATGTTCTCACGGTATCACACTAAGAAGTTCATGGTGTCGATATTAACATGTCTTGTTACTGGTGAGGCTGCCCTTGGTTAGGTTCCTGTCTGCCCGATTCCTATGCTAAAAAGATACTTTATTTTCCTTTGTAGTTGCTGAGTATTTAGGGGGAGATCCTTTGAAACCATGCAAATCTTGTTTCTCCTAGAACTTTCACCCAGGAATTTTAGCATTCAAAAGGAGATTTTGTCTGGGGCGCCTGGGTGGCTCAGTTGGTTAGCGACCGACTTCAGCTCAGGTCATGATCTTGGCAGTTTGTGAGTTTGAGCCCTGTGTCGGGCTCTGTGCTGACAGCTCGGAGCCTGGAGCCTGCTTTGGATTCTGTGTCTCCTGCTCTCTCTGCCCCTCCCCTGCTCATGCTCTGTCTCTCTCTCTCTCTCTCTCTCAATAATAAATAAATGTTAAAAAAATTTAAAAAAAAATTTGTCTGCACATATATTACTGTGGAATATGCCTCGTGGTGATTCTCTATTTCCCTCCTTCTACATTTATTCACTGGCATTATGAGAAAGACCGGTCTCTTTTCTCCCATTTATTTGGTCATTTATATTAACATGAACTCATATTTGTTTCATTCTGTAGGTTAGTACCTAGTTAACTAATATCTAAATTACTCTGCTGATCAAACTGTGGCCATCAGGAACTCCTTCAAGTTGGCTCCCGTTCTTTCAACAAACCCTCACCCTTTTTTTGAGCATTTCCTTACTTTCTAGCACCATAAGATGCTCAAGGCTCACCTGGAATCAACTACTAAGAGCCCCACAGAGACCGTGAGCTGAGCGCTGGGTGTTTTCAATGCCACTGCCATCAGTGCTTCCAAACCTCTCAGCGGAGAGAGCAGAAAACATGCAGATGTGTATTATCCCACGCATGTACAAACATCTGCATTTCTGTATTTTTCTATCTGGTATATATTTAACCATGAGTTTATACCGACACTCTAATCTCAAACAAAACTCAGAGGGCTCATTTTAGCCCTCAACCTTTCCTTGTAACTTCTTTCTCCACGGGTGAGAAACCTGGCTCCTGTTACCCATTAATTAATTCACTTATTTGTTCACACCTAGAAAACAGTTTCAGAACCACTAAGTCATGAGCAGTACTTTTTGTTTTTAGCCTTGCAACACTGAATCAAGCTACGCTTCTGCAGGACTTAGGTTAGTTCTTTCTCCCTCATTCTCTTCAGTGTTGTTATCTGTGACACAGCGTCATTTGTTACTTTTTGTGCTCTATTTTGGGTCCCCCCAAATAACTCACATCCTGGCTGGTTTTAATTGATTGCTTTGGAGACGGGTAAAGGATAGGTGGGACCTCACTATGGTGCTAACGGTCAGAGTTATAGATACATATAATGTGTTTATACACACACACACCCAAAGAAGCACCATTCCCTCCTCATCCCTACTAACTTGTTCCCATTCCTTCCTTACTTCCCACCCCTTTCCCATCCACTCCTTGTAGGCGACCAATCTCTACAGTTGTGGTTTATGCTTTCCATTTGTTTTGTTCAAATAAGCAAATATCTGTGTATTTTCTTAAATTTTGTGGGGCACCTGGGTGGCTCAGTCAGTTAAGTATCCAACTTTTGGTTTCAGCTCAGGTCATGATCTCACAGTTTGTGAGTCTGGCCCCACATCGGGCTCCGAACTTACAGTGCAGCCTGCTTGGGAGTCTCTCTCTGTCTCCCTCTCTCCCTCCCTCTCTCCCCTCCCCCACTCACCCTCTCTCTTTCAAAAAAAAAAAAAATTCTTTTTCTATCAGAGTTCAATTTAGGAGGAAAAAAACCTACACGGTAATTAGAACAGAGAAAGCTTAATCTAAGGAAGTATTAACTTTAACAGATGATTAGAGTAGTGATTAGTAAATAAGAAGTAAAGAACTGTAGAATATAGGCATAGCATACATAAGGAGCATCCTGTCCTCTGGGCTGAGACAGAGTGCCCAAGAAGTCTTCCTTTTCTCCCCGCAGGACTGAGATCCACAGTTTGTTAAAGAGGCCATGGCTGTGACTCCCTGAAGGGCAGAGAAAGTTGCTATGGTGCTCCAGCAGCAGAACTGCTGGAAATGCAGGGTAGGAAGAGGAGCTGCACAGGGGAAACATGAAGGGGGGTGGAGGGGCAGGGAACACTGCTGGGCAATGGGAGCTACTGACAGCCAGGTGCTGTGCGCCCTGAACAGTGGCCCAGGAAGCAAAACCCTTCCCTCTTGCAAAGTCTCTTCTGCACTTTTACTGACAAAGCTTAACAATGTGCCAGTTGGCCAAGGATAAGGGCCAAGGCCCATTTTTACAGAGAAGGCAAAAAAAGGCAAGTTTATAGATGAGAGCCAACAAACTGATACCTGGCAAACTGAGTTTTTACATAAAAGGTGGCATTTGCATTGGGACTTTTTGTTTTGTTTTGTTTTGTTTGTTTAAATAAAGTTTATTTGAGAGAGAGACCAAGAGAGAGCACACGTGGGGGGGGGGGGGCAGAGAGAGAGAGAAGAGAGGGAATCCTAAGCAGGATCCTATCAGTGCAGAGCCCCAACTCAGGGCTTAATCTCATGAACTGTGAGATCATGACCTGAGCTTCACCTACTGAGCCACCCAGGCGTCCCATGGGGCTTTGCTTTTTTCATGTAACAGTATCTCCTAGAAACTATGCTATCAATTTATCCTTCCTCAGCCTTTAGTATAGCTGCACAACACTTAACTGTATGGATGTCCTATGGTTTGTTCAACACTCTCCTATGTATATATTTAGGGCATTTCTAATATTTTGCAATGACAAACAATGCAACAATATAAACAAACAATAAATAACCCTGTACATATTGTATTTTCATACTGTTGGAGGTGTAGCTCCAGTAGAGACTGCTTAAAAGTAGGATCGCTTGGGTCACAAGGTAAGCACCTATGTCTTTTGTGTTACACATTCCCAAATTGCTCTAGAGAAGGCTTGTGCATTTCCATCAGCAATGTACAAAAATGCCCATTTCTACATGGCCTCATCAAAAGAATACATATTTTTAAATGTGTGCCAGTCTGATTGGTGAGAAAAAATATTGTCATTTTAATTTGCATTTCTCTAATTATGAATATAAATATTTTTCAGGGCGCCTGGGTGGCTCAGTCGGTTAAGTGTCAGACTTCGGCTCAGGTCATACTCTCACGGTTCGTGGTTTGAGCCCCACATCGGGCTCTGTGCTGACAGCTCAGAGCCTGGAGCCTACTTTGGATTCTGTGTCTCCCTCGGTCTCTGTCCTCCCTCTGCCGCTCACACTCTGTCTCTCAAAAATGAATAAACATTAAAAATTTTTTTAAAGCACTGCATTTACCAAATTATTTAATTTTTTGTCTTGTCGCTAAATTCAGCTTTATAGGTGAAACCTGTAGTTTCAAATTAAAATCTTTACTGCCATTGCAGAGGTCAAAGCATTTAAAAAATAAATAACTGTTATCATGATAATGTTTAGTATTCCTATCCAAAAGAGGACATCTTTCAATGTTTAAGTCTTTTTCCAAATCTTCCCAGAATGTTTTAAAAATTTCCTTACCTAACTTTTACACATTTCTTGTAAATTTATTCCTATTTAGTCTTCCTTTTGACTATTATAAATGGGATTTTCTCCATCATTATGTCCCCTAATTGTTTGTATATATGAATGCTATTTTTTTATAATTATCAATTTTGTATCCTGCTCTTATACTAAATTCTTGTTTTTCTTGTTTCTTTGTTTTAGCATTGATTTCTTTCAAATTTTTCAGGTATACTATTGTATCACTGGCAGATACAGTTAGTGTTTCTTCTTTATCTACTCTTATCCCTCTAATATTTCAAACTTTTTCATTATTATAATATTTGTTATGGTGATCTGTCATCAGTGATTACAACTTGCTGAAAGCTCAAATTTTAGCATTTTTTTACCCATAGGTATTTACTTGAAATAGGTACTTTTTTAGACATTAAACTACTGCACATTTAATAGACTATAGTGTAAATATAACTTTGATATGCACTGGGAAACCAAAAAAATTCATTTGACTCGCTTTATTGCAATGTTTGCTTTATTGTGGTGGTCTGGAATTGCCCCACAAGATCTCCAAGGCATGCGTGTATTTAATGAAAGTTTAAAAATTTCCAGGTAGGGGTTCTGACTCTTGATTTCGTCTCAGGTCATGATCTCACAATTCATGAGTTCAAGCACTGCATCAGGCTTGGATCCTCTGTCTCTCTTCTCTCTCTCTCAAAAATAAACAAACACAAAAACAATTTGGTGGGGCAGCACATGGGTGGCTCAGTCAGTTGAGCATCCAACTTCAGCTCAGGTCATGATCTCATAGTCCAACAGTTCAAGCCCCACATCAGGCTTGCTGCTGTCAGCCTGTCAGTGCTGAGCCCACTTCAGATCCTCTAGTCCCCTTCCAATGCCCCTTCCCCACTTGTGCTCTCCCATAACTAACTAACTAACTAACTAACTAAATTTTAATTCCCAGGTAGGCTGGCCTGATTTTTGTTTTTGTTAGTAAGCTCTAGTTTTGTTATGTTGCTATAAAAGTGTTGTTTACAGTAAAATTTCTACTTTATGGATGTTACTGATGTTTTCTTTGTGATCTAATATATAAACAACTTTTTTGAGTACGCCACGTTGTCTTTACCTATCAGGTTATAAATTTTAAGTACAGATCTCCATAAAATACAGCCTATTATGTTGTTGAGAGCTTTTCTTCTTCTTTTTTTTTTTTTTACCGTTTGTTATTAAAGTGTCCTATTGTTAGTGTGTTTATGCATTTTGCATCTCCTATAGTTTTGTTCTATAAAGTTGATTGCTGTATTATTTTTTTCTTAGTATTTTTAAAGTTTAAATTTATTTTCAGAGAGACAGAGACAGCATGAACACGGGAGAGGCAGAGAGAGGGAGGAAGACAGAGAATCCAAAGCAGGCTCCACGCTGCCAGCACACAGCCTGATGTGGGGCTCAAACTCACGAACCATGATCTCATGACCTGAGCCAAAATCAAAAGGCAAAACACTTAACCAACTGAGCCACCCAGATGCCCCTGATTGCTGTATTATTTGATATGTGTGTATACATACATATATTTGTGAATATATATTTCGTAAGTATCCTATCTTAATTGGAGTTTGTGGCTTGTAGCATTAAGAAGTGTCCTTTGTTGGAGCGCCTGGGTGGCTCAGTCGGTTAAGCCCCTGACTTCAGCTCAGGTCATGATCTCATGGTTTGTGGGTTCAAGCCCCACGTCCTCGGGCTCTGTGCTGACAGCAGGCTAGAGCCTGCTTCAGATCCTGTGTCCTTCTCTCTCTGCCCCTCCCCGGCTCACGTGCCCTCTCTCAAAAATAAACATTAAAGAAAAAAAAACAAGTGTCCTTTGTCATATTTAATGTGTTAGGGCTTGAATTGAATTTGCCTTGTATCAGAACAGCTACACCTGTTCAATTTTTCTTTTCATTTATCTGTAATATTTTGTCCAATCCTTTATTTTTCTCTGAATCACATTATTTTACATGTCTGTTGTCTCCACAAGGTTTTTGTTTTGTGAGCCAAGTCTAAACCCCTTTTAACAGGTTGTAGAGAACTGATGCTTTTGGTTTCAATTATATCACATTTTCTACTTATATGTATTTTATGATATTAGCTGTTGTGTTCATTGGGAGATGTGTATTTTTGCTTGTCTGTTTTTTATTTTATTTATTTTTTATTATTTTTTTTTAATATTTATTTATTTTTGAGACACGGAGAGAGCATGAACGGGGGAGGGTCAGAGAGAGAGGGAGACACAGAATCTGAAACAGGCTCCAGGCTCTGAGCTGTCAGCACAGAGCCTGACGCGGGGCTTGAACTCACGGACTGTGAGATCATGACCTGAGCCGAAGTCGGACGCTCAACCGACTGAGCCACCCAGGCGCCCCAGCTTGTCTGTTTTTTAAAAATTGAGGAGGGTTTGGCACTTATTTTTGTTCCAGTGGTTACCTCTGTACTTACATATATTTTAACACCCTTCATTACCCATTGCCTTATTTAATATTTTACTAAATTTGTCAAGTTTTTCATCAGTATTTTTTAAAATCCACCTACTGCCTACACATTATCTTCTTCCTCTTTTCTTTTTTTCAACGTTTTTTTTTTGTTTTTTTGTTTTTTTAATTTATTTTTGGGACAGAGAGAGACAGAGCTGAACGGGGGAGGGGCAGAGAGAGAGGGAGACACAGAATCGGAAACAGGCTCCAGGCTCCGAGCCATCAGCCCAGAGCCTGACGCGGGGCTCGAACTCACGGACCGCGAGATCGTGACCTGGCTGAAGTCGGACACTTAACCGACTGCGCCACCCAGGCGCCCCTTCTTCCTCTTTTCTTATCCCATTGTTTTAGCTACAATCTTCTAATCTGTTACAACATACAACACTTGTACATTAGCCTTCTGCCTGTATGCTTCCTCTATCAGTCCTCTGGTGAAAATTTCCCACTCATCATTCGGTTGGACGAAGTTCATCCTTTAGTATATTCCTCAGAAATGGCTGGTGGGTGAGTAATTACCCAAGATTTTGTACATTACAATCCTTTTTCTACAGCTTCAATATGGAAGGACATTTCAACTGGATAGAAAATCCTTTCACTGAGCTTTTAAAAAAATCCTGCTCAGCTGCTGTCTTCTTTGTAAAATTCATGTCATTCTAATTCTTTCGCCTTTGTGCGTTATGTGTTCTTTTTGCCTAGAAGCGTTAATGGTTTTACCTTTATCTCTGAAATCTAATAGTTTTATTAGGATATGCCTCAGAATTGATAATTCTGGGCTAATTTTCCCAGATACCCAGTGAACCCTCTTAATTTGTAGATTCAGATTTTTTTCCAATTCTGGAAATTCCTTTTGGGTTATATTAAGTATTAATTTTGTTCAATTGTTTTGTTTTTTCTCTTGAGGGACTCATATAATATGAATGTATTTTGTCTTCCTTGTCTGTTTTCCATTCCCACTACTTCTCTCACTCATTTCTTTCTTTACATCACTTCATTCTAACTGTATTCATGTCTTTCTTCGTCGCCTCTTAGTAAATTTTCATTAGCATCTATTCTGTTTTAGTTATTTCATAATTCATTTAAGGTAATTTTGTCTTTCTCTTCCATTTTCCAAATTCCATCAATTTTCTTCCCCATTCCTCTTTTTCTCATCATTTCTGTTCTTAGTTTTGAAATTTCAGGGCCATCTGAGAGGCTCAGTCGGTTGAATGTCCAACCCTTGATTTCAGCTCAGGTCATGATCCCAGGGTTGTGGGATAGAGTGCCCCATCAGGCTCTGTGCTAAGCATGGAGACTGCTTAAGATTCTCTCTCTCTCTCTCCCTCCCCACCCCCCACCCCTCCCTACTTGTGTGCATGTTCTCTCTCTAAAATTAAACAAAATAAAATAAAATAAAATTTCAGATTCAAGGTGTTTTCACACCCTCAAATGCTTGTTTTAGCATATTCAATTTTGTCTGGAATGTAGACTCATAGTTTCTTAGTTATTTTCTGGGAGAAGGGGAGAGACTCAGTTTCTTAGTTATTTTCTGGGAGAAGGGGAGAGATTTCCTCAGTGGATTTGTAAAAACAGATGTTTCCTGATTTTCTGCAATAAATTCCCTATGGATTTTATTTCTTCTTATTCATTCTGTGTTAGTTGTGGGGAAGGGGTTTATAAGATCCCTAGTTTAATGGTACTCTTTTCTGTCACTCTAACAAAGTCCAGGTAAATTAAAAGTGTTTTTTTGTTTGTTTCTATTTTGGTGACAGGCTTAAGAGTCCTTCAATTCTGTGGTTCTCTTTTTCTTGCAGGACGCTAAAGTTTCCCCTTTCAATCCTTTATGGTGCACTGAGCAGTGCTTTGTTGCCTAGCAAAGTGACAGGGATGGGCAGACTAAATGAAACTGCTATTTTCTTAAAAGTAGTATTGTTGAAGCTTTTGGGGTGACAGATTAAGTTTCACTAGTACCCATGTAGCAATTACCTGTACTATTTCTAGGAATTAAAATCTTTAAGCAGTTAAAAAATGTGAAAAATGCTGATGACAAGTTATTTAGCTTAGTATAAACATGGTAGCATGTATCAAAGGAGAATCAATCTCTTCCAAGTGACTTTTGTTCTCCTTACAGGCATAAAGTGAACCCAGTAACTCCTTTATTAGGGCAAAGAAGGTGCTAGAATTCGATTCATTTTATGCCATAATAAAATGTATTTATTTTATGCCATGTAATCAGGTTTTGTTTTTATTTTTGTTTTGAAGTTACTGGTGGAGAGAAGAAAAGAGAGTTTAGAGAAAAAGAAAGCATAAAGATACAGATTTTAACTTTTGGCACAAGTCTAATTTACTTGCAGTACTGTTAAGGTTAATATTACTTATATTTTATTTATATTTTATTTATTTTTTAAAGTTTGTTTTTGAGAGAGAGAGAGAGAGAGCAAGCGAAGGAGGGGCAGAGAGATAGACAGAGAGAGAGAGAGAGAGAGAGAGAGAGAGAGAGAGAGAGAATCCCAAGCAGGCTCTGCACTGTCAGCACAGAGCCCAACATGGGGCTTGAACTGACAAATCATGAGACCATGACCTGAGCCGAAACCAACAGTCGGGTGCCCAACTGACTGGGCCACCCAGGCGCCCCAATATTATATTTTAAGTACAATAGTTTCGGGGCGCCTGCATGGCTCAGTTGTTAAGAATCTGACTTCGGCTTAGGACCTGATGTCACAGTTCATGAGCTCAAGCCCCACCTCAGGTGAGCATAAGCTCTGCTTCTCTCTCTCTCTCTCCCTCTCTCACTGTGTCTCTGCCCCTCCTGGGATTCTCTCTCTCTCTCTCTCTCTCTCTGCCCCTCACTCTCTTGCCCACGTGCTCATTCTCTCTCTCTCAAAAAATAAATAAATAAAATATTTAATAAACAAATAAGTAAATAAAAGTTTCATTCAAAGTACACATAAATAGGGACGCCTGGGTGGCTCAGTCGGCTAAGCGTCCAGCTTCAGCTCAGGTCATGATCTCGCAGTTCATGGGTTTGGGTCCCACGTTGGGCTCTATGCTGACAGCTCAGAGCCTGGAGCCTGTTTCAGATTCTGTGTCTCCCTCTCTCTCTGACCTACCCCGTTCATGCTCTATCTCTCTCTGTCTCAAAAATAAATAAACGTTAAAAAAAAAAAAGTACACATAAATAATCCCAGCAGAGTAATGCTGTACTGACTCCTTTTACATTAGATTATACATAAAATTCTCCTACATTTCCTATGGAAGGGACTAGAAGACAACCGGGGAGAATCAGTTGATTTAGTAATACAAAACAGCTAGGTGAAGCAACGTGTAAAATAATCTGAAAATTACTATTCAACGTGGCTTAATAAAATCATTATAAGCCAACTGGTACAATAAACAGTATGGAGGTTCCTCAAAAAGTTAAAAACAGAACTACCCTA
Organism: Neofelis nebulosa; assembly: GCF_028018385.1. Taxonomy (NCBI): domain Eukaryota; kingdom Metazoa; phylum Chordata; class Mammalia; order Carnivora; family Felidae; genus Neofelis; species Neofelis nebulosa. Next base: position 54,313,446 of record NC_080793.1, read on the forward strand.
TGAGGCATTTATCCATGGGATACAGGTATGCTGTTTTGAAGGGACACATGCACCCCCATGTTTATAGCAGCACTATCAACAATAGCCAAAGTATGGAAAGAGCCCAATGTCTATTGATGGATGAATGGATAAAGAAGATGTGGTGTGTGTATATATATATATATATATATATATATATATATATATACACACACACAATGGAGTATTACTCGGCAATCAAAAAGAATGATATCTTGCCATTTGCAACTATGTGGATGGAACTGGAGGTATTATGCTAAGTGAAATTAGTCAGAGAAAGACAAAAATCATATGGCTTCACTCATATGCAGACTTTAAGAGACAAAACAGATGAACATAAGGGAAGGGAAACAAAAATAATATAAAAACAGGGAGGGAGACAAAACAGAAGAGACTCATAAATATAGAGAACGGAGGGTTACCGGAGGGGTTGTGGGAGGGGGGATGGGCTAAACGGGTAAGGGGCACTAAGGAATCTACTCCTGAAATCATTGTTGCACTGTATGCTAATCTGGATGTAAATTTTAAAAAATTTAAAATAAAATTTTTAAAAAAGTTAAAAAAAAAAAAAAAAGCCAACTGGTATGTTATTAAATATAGCATGGGGCACCTGGGGGGCTCGGTTAAGTGTCTGACTTTGGCTCAGGTCATGATATCATGTTTTGTGGGTTCGAGCCCTGCGTTGGACTCTGTGCTGACAGCTCAGAACCTGGAGCCTGCATCGAGTTCTGTGTCTCCCTCTCTCTCTGCTCCTCCCCATTCATGCTCTATGTCCCAAAAATAAATCAACATTAAAAAAATTTTTTAATACAGTAAAGAAGTTTGCTTTGTAGCAATCTTTTTTCAGCCATTTGCCTAAAACTACTTTCACAGCTTTATGAACATTTCATTCATTCTACTCACTCTACAAATATCTACTGACTCCCTATTATGTGCCAAAGTTCTGGGAACTGGGGATACGGCAGTGTGGGCAACAGACACAGTTTATGGAAATTTTAAGTAAGTCTAGCTAGGAAGACAGAAAATTAAACAAGTGTATCATAAGTTTGATGAGTATTTCAATAGGGAAGAAGCGACACCTGGGTGGCTTTGTCAGTTGGGCATCCAACTTCGGCTCAGATCGTGATCTCATGTTTGTGAATTGGAGCTCTGCATCAGGCTCTGTGTTGTCCGCGAAAATGCCACTCCAGATCTTCTGTCTCCCTGTCTCTCTGCCCCCTCGCCTCACACTGTCTCTCAAAAATAAATACTTTTTAAAAAATACAGAAGTACAGGGGGCTACATCAGCATCAAAGGGGACCTAAATGGGAGTCCATAGTCCTTTGGTTAAGACTTGGAAGGATGAGTAGAAGTCAGCAAGACCAGAATGATAAGAAGTGAATGTTCTAGGCAAAGGCCTGGAGTGAGAGCACGTTCCAGGAACTGAACCACAAACTGGAGTGTAGCTGAAGCATTGCAGAGATACAGCTGAAAACATTAGCAAGATAGATGCCCTGTGAGCCAATGAATAATTCAAGACTTTTGCCTAAGAGAAACTGAAAGGTTTTAAGAGAGGCACAACCAGATGTGCAACTCAGAAAACTCCAATGCATCAACCAACAATAGAGAGCACCAACGGAAGCAAAACAACACGATAGGCTTAAGGGCAATACATAGATGAAAGAGTCTGGACTCTAGAAGACCCTTCAAAAACTTTAGGAATGTTACAAGAAGAGCTCCGGATATTAGAAGTACATCTATTTCCCAAGGAAGAGAGAGAAGTTGTAGTCATGTGGAAAGGCATCTTAGGGCCAAAATAAATGGAGTTTTAGATGGGAGAGGGGCCAAGTGCGTCCTGAGCCATTTGAAAGAGACAGTGGTTGAAAGGCAGATTTGGACTATAGGTGGAAGGCTTCATGTGTCTAAGGAATCTGAAATATGTCGCAGAGAAGAGGGACAGCCATTGAAAAGTCCATAGCAGATGAGCATGCTCGGGTGGTAGCATGATGAATAAATCAAAAGGAGAAAAACTGGGCCCAGAAGAGGTGGGAGGCTTTCATAGTGCTCCAAGCATCGCTAATGTAAACACTAGCCATGGCGATTAGGCAAACAGATTTGGCTGATATTATAAAAGAAACCAGAGTGGAGTTGAAACGCCTGACTAAATGGTCGAGGGGGACAACAGGAAGGGTAGGATCAAGGTTACAGAAAGATGATGTGGTGTGAAGGAAGTGGGCTACAAACTGGAAAATGATAAACGTCACTATTACACACACATTTTCTCTAGTGTTATCACAGCGCAGTATAAAGTGTGACTGGCAGACCAGCACTGATCTGACAGCTATCTGTAATCCACTCAGTACAGACAACGAGAGTAAGCATTTTTTTTTTCGAGAGTAAGCATTTAGCAACACTGGAAGTAATAAATGAATTTAATAAAGTTGCAGGATACAAAATTATTATATAGTAATCAGCTGCATTTCTATACAGTAATAATAAAGTAGCAGAAAGAGAAACTTTTTAAAGAATTCCATTTACAATTGCATCAAAAAGAATAAAATAGTAAGGAATAGACTTAACCAAGGAGGTGAAAGACCTGTACTCTGAAAACTACAAAACACTGATGAAAGAAACTGAAGATAACACAAAGAAATGGAAAGATACTGCATGCTCATGGACTGGAAGAATTAATATAGGTAAAATATCCCTACTACTCAAAACAACCTACAGATTCAATGCAATCTCCATCAAGAGATCAACAGCGGGGCGCCTGGGTGGCGCAGTCGGTTAAGCGTCCGACTTCAGCCAGGTCACGATCTCGCGGTCCGTGAGTTCGAGCCCCGCGTCGGGCTCTGGGCTGATGGCTCGGAGCCTGGAGCCTGTTTCCGATTCTGTGTCTCCCTCTCTCTCTGCCCCTCCCCCGTTCATGCTCTGTCTCTCTCTCTCTGTCCCAAAAATAAATAAAAAACGAAAAAAAAAAAAAGAGATCAACAGCATTTTTCATAGAACTAGAACAAATAACATAAAAATGTGTATGGAACCAAAAAAACCCAAACAGCACAGCAATCTTGAGAAAGAACAATTCTGGAGGTATCACAATCCCAGATTTCAAGATATACTACAAAGCTGTAGTAATCAATGCGTATGATACTGGTACAAAAACAGACACACAGACCAATGGAACAGAATACAGAGCCCAGAAATAAACCCGCGCTTATATGGCCAATTAATCTCTGAAGAAGGAAGCAAGAATATATAATGTGGAAAAACAGTCTTCTTCAACAAATGGTGTTGGGAAAAACCGGACAGCTACATGCAAAGGAATGAAACCAAATCACTCTCTTACACCGCATACAAAAATAAGCTCCAAATGGATTAAAGACCTTAATGTGAGACATGAAACCATGAAACTCCTAAAAGAAAACACACATTAATCTCTAAATATTTTTCTAGATGTCTCCTCAGGCAAGGGAAACAAAAGCCAAAATAAACTATTGGGACTATACCAAGGCAAAAAGTTTTCACATAGCAACAAAAACCATCAATAAACGAAAAGGTAAACTACTGAATGGGAGAAGATATAAATGATATATCCAATAAAGCATTAATATCCAAAATAAAGAACTTACACGACTCAACAGCAAAAAAGCCAAATAACCCAATTAAAAATGGCAGAGGGCCTGAACAGATGTTTTTCAAAAGAAGACATACAAATGGCCAACAATGTTCAACATCACTCATCAGGGAAATACAAATCAAAACCACCATGAGCGTGCCCGGGTGGCTCAGTCGGTTAAGGGTCCAACTTTGGTTCAGGCTTGAGCCCTGCATCGGGTTCTGTGCTGACAGCTAGGAGCCTGGAGCCTGTGTCTCCTCTCGCTCTGCCCCTCCCCGCCCCTCAAAAAGTAAACAAACATTGGGATGCCTGGGTGGCTCAGTCAATTAAGAGTCCAATTTCAGCTCAAGTCATGATCTCAGTTTGTGGGTTCGAGCCCCACATTGGCCTCTGTGCTGACGGCTCAGAACCTGAAGTCTGCTTCAGATTCTGTGTCTCCTTCTCTCTCTGCCCCTCCCCTGCTCACGTTCTCTTTTTCTCTCTCTCTCAAAAAAATAAACATTAAAAAAAATTTTTAAATAAATAAACATTAAAAAAAATCCCAAACCACCATGATATACTATCTCACACCAGTCAGAATGGCTAGAATCAAAAAGACAAGAAATAAAAAGTGTTGGCAAGGATGTAGAGAAAAAGGAACCTTTGTGCACTGTTCGTGGCAATTAACTGGTGCAGCCATTGTGGAAAACAGTTTGAAGGTTCTAGAAGGGGAGGGGAGGGGAGGGGAGGGGAGGGGAGGGGAGGGGAGGGGAGGGGAGGGGAGGAAAGGAAAGGGAAGAAAAGAAAAGAAAAGAAAAGAAAAGAAAAGAAAAGAAAAGAGAAAAAAAAGAAAAATACTATATGATCCAGTAACTCCACTATTCGGTATTCACCCAAAGAAAACAAAAACACTAATTTGAAAAGATATATGTATCCCTAGATTTACTACAGTATTATTTACAGTCAAGATATGGAGGCAATCCCAAGTGCCCATGGATAGATGAATGGATAAAGATGTGATATACTTACACAACGGAATATGACTCAGCCATAGAAAAGAATGAGATCTTGCCACTTGCAACAACATGGACAGACCTAGAGTATTATGCTAAATGAAATAATTCAGACAGAGAAAGACAAATACTATACAACTTCACTTATATGTGGAATTTAATAAACAAAACAAGCAAACAAAAAGCAGAAAACAGCCCCATAAATACAGAGAACAGATGGCTGCCAGGAAAGGTTGGGGGGTGGGGTACAAATGGGTGAAGGGGAGTGACAGGTACAAATTTTCAGTTGTGGAATAAGTAATCATGGGGATAAAGGGACAGCAGAGAGAATACAGTCAATAATATTGTAATAGCCTTGTGTGATGACAGACGTTGGCCACACTTGTAAGCATAGAACATATATAGCTGTCAAGCTTTTTACCTGAAACCAATGAAGCATTGTGTATCAATTATACTTCAATAAAAACAAATTCAAGGCAATGACATATTTAAAAAAATGAAAACAAAACAAAAAGCATAATGACCTGGAAGTTTTCTGGGAAAAGTTGTCTTTGACAGCCTTTTTTTAAAATCTTCAAAAAATAATAATAATAATAAACTTTGGTCTAAAAAAAAAAACAACCACAAACTTTTATTGTGTTTGTGGTTGTTGTTCCCCCCTCCCCACCTCACCCGTAGGCTTCACACACAGCAAGAAGCCCAACGCAGGGATTGAACTCAAGACCCTGAGATCAAGACCTGAGCTGAGATCAAAAGCCAGACAAGAATGTTTGTCTTGTCATTCCACTTTCCTAGTAATTCATTGGTATCCTATTTTACCAAAGTATGAATTTGTCAAAAATTAAACATTGAAAACAAAAGATAACTGGTTCTTTACAACAGCTTGAAAAACACTATCAGCATATTTCACTTACACTGAAATCTAAGTAGATTAACTGCATTCTTTATAAACACACATTTTATTTATTTATTTACTTATTAATGTTCATTATTTTTGAGAGAGAGAGACAGAGCACAAGCAGGGGAGGGGCAGAGACAGAAGGAGACAGAATAGGAAGCAGGCTCCAGGCTCAACGATGTGGGGCTCAAACTCACAGACCACGAGATCATGACCTGAGCTGACTGACTGAGCCACCCAGGTGCCCCTACACACATTTAAAAATAAACATAAATCTGGGGTGCCTGGTTGGCTCAAGTCGGTTGAGCATCCGACTTTGGCTCAGGTCATGATCCATGGTTTGTGGGTTCCAGCCCCATGTTGGGCTCTGCCCTGACAGTGAGGAGCCTACTTTGGATTCTCTGTCTCCTCTCTCTCTTCCCCTCCCCTTCCCTCTCTCTCACTCTCTCAAAAATAACCATTAAAAAAAATTTTAAGGGGCACCTGGGTAGCTCAGTCAGTAAGCAGCGGACTTCGGCTCAGGTCATGATTCGTGAGTTCGAGCCCCGCGTCGGGCTCTGTGCTACAGCTCAGAGCCTGGAGCCTGCTTCGGATTTTGTGTCTCCCTCTCTCTGCCCCTCCCCTTCTCATGCTGTCTCTCTTTCTCTTCCAAAAATAAATAAACATTAAAAAAAATTTTTTTTTAATTTTTTAAATAAACACAACTCTGAATATGGACTGGACATTAGTTGCTATTTACTGCTAATTTTCTTAGGGTAATAATACCACTCATTACGTAGGAGAATGATACTTTTGGGAGCTATACGCTGATATATTTAGGTATAAATGACTGTTTGATAACTTACTGAATAGTTCGGCAATAGATAAAGCCTTGCAGCAGGTATCTCAAACACACACAGCTAAAGCAAAGACAGCCAAATGTTAACAATGGTTGAATTGGAGGGGGGGGGGGGGGGAGGTGATAACTATAGGTACTTTCAACCTCTCAATAACATAATGTTGAAAAAATAGTTAAATAAGTACCACATAATAAAAGTAAAGCCTTCCATACCCCAAAGTCACTAGGTCGGTGTCCTCTGGGATGACTTCTGGGTCCTCACCCTCCTCAAGGCACTTTAATTTATCAAGGCTAAAACAGAAACAAAAAGGAAAAGCAATCACCCATCTTGTCCACAGAGAGTCAGGTTTGTGTTCTAAAAATATCATTAAATAACTAAGTCAGATCAAATCCGGCAGGCGGCTCAGAGGAAGTCAGAATTCAAGACAATGATTTCTGTGCCGATATTCTATAAAGAAAGGATACGTGGCCGATTGACATATGGCGGCTAATGCTATTAAATGGAGAATGAGATCGTTTATATTTTCACCCCATTGAAGCCACTTTTGGGGGGGAAATTTTCGTAATAGCATACCCGGAAGGTCCCCAAAAGGGACCAGTGAATCAAGGTCTTAACGCTCCTCTGGTTAACGCTCCTCTCCTTCTAGCCCCATCATTGCTAAAGCTCCTCCATTGTCAAAGTGTCTTGTCAATGGCAGGTACACATCCCGTTACTCTGACCGCTTTCCTATATTAACAAGGACTTAAAAAAAATCACGCGGGGGAGGGGAGGGGGAATTAATCTTTCATGCAGCTCTCCCGTCCCTTCACTCCAACTCGCAGAAATTGTGCATTCCGATCACGGGACATCTCCCAGGGTTCCAGGAAAGCTCTAGCAGGTTTAAAGCTTTCAAAGGGCGGCCCTTCTACCCCGGGGAGTAAATCACAGGCCCTCCCAAGGTGGGTCCCAGGGAAGCGCAGTAGCAAGGCTGCAATCAGGTTGGCCCCAAACAACAAGAGCCCCTCGGCCGCGCACTCACCCGCACACGGTCCGCAGCTCTGCTGCCGCCTCCAAGCTGCAGCCCAGATCCCGGGCCACCGCAGCATCCTCCTGGCCCCACTCGGCGACCCCTTGGCTCCCTGGCAGCGCGGATGCTTGCGGCTCCTTCAGCGACAAGTCCCCTTCTCCGCGCAACCGGCCACGCCACAGCTCCCCGAAAGCGCCCACATAGAATGCACGCGTATTTAGCTCGGGAAGCTCGTACTCTGGAAAGTTGCAGCTCCCACTGCTGGAGACGGGGTCCTGCCTGCTACCCATCCCGTGGCACGTTGGGCCGATCCGGGTGCCTTCAGCCATGTTCACCCACTCCTTTCCCTGCAAAAGCCGGGCGATCAAGACTTCGCGGAGCGTAATGGGACTTGTAGTTGCACGGGGCTCGGTCCGAGGGGCGGCGGGGCTGCGTGGGCTCAGCTTCAGACACTACATTTCCCAGCAGGCCCCGGGCCGGGCACGCCTCCGGGCGCGGCACCGCGAGCTTCCGCGCTCAGGGCTGAGCGCATTGTTCTCCGCTCGCGGATTCACGAGCAGCTGTTTGTTGGGTTCTCAGTCCGGGGTCACCTGTGTTGTTGCATTCCCGTCCCCCACGGTTACGTGGCGTCGCTCTCTGCTGGGTAGGGCGGCCTCTGTACGCCCTTCGATCCCCGATCATTGCAGTATTTGGCGCCGGGATGCGAGACTTTTCCTTGACTCCGGGGTTCGTGCGCTGCGCTGTTGCCTCACTGTCCCAGAGCTTGAGAGACCTGGGGGTCGAGGGATGAGACCACTGACTCTACCGGACCTCCAGACCCTGGTCGTTAAAAATCTCCCCAACGGCCCCATGTTCTTGAGTATAAACGCATGCATCGCTCCACGCACGCACGATAGTGTTTATTGAGCGTCAACTATATATCAGATACTGTATACATTATTAACTCTAATGTATATTTTTGAAAATCACAACCTTCCCAGGAAGGGATTATCGGCCCCATCGTAACTGTTGAGGAAGGAGTTAACTGTTAGGAAATAGAAGCAGGAATGGAACTGTCTAGCTTCAGATGGAACTTTTCTCCGTCGCTCAGAAGCCCCAAAGGACTCAGCAGGACATATAGAAGGAGCTCTGGATGGTTATTTATTGGTATATATCATATACCAGTATGATATACCATATATTCACACATCATATAATTAACCCATTTTGAATGTTCATCCAGTGGTTTTTAGGCTATTTACAGAGTTGTGCAACCATCACCATAATCAATTTGAGGATAAACTCACCGCTCCAGAAAGAAACCCTGCACCTTTGAGCTATCACCCACAATCCTCTTAACTCCTCCAGCCCTACCCAGTCACCAATCTTTGTCTCTATAGATTTACAGATTCTGGGCATTTAGTATAAATGGCACGTTTATGTGGTCTTTTGTGATTAGCTTTTTTCACTCAGCATAATATTTTCTGGGCCTATCCATCCATATTGTAGCATGTATCTATTTCTTTTTATGGCTGAATAATATTGCATTGCGTGGTAAAGCACATTCTGTTTATCCCAACAAAAAGTTGTTTCTGGGCACCTGGGTGGCTCAGTTGGTTAAGCAACCAACTTTGGCTCAGGTCATGATCTCACTGTTCATGAGTTCAAGCCCCACATGGGGCCTGCTTAGGATCCTGCCTCCCTCTCTCTCTGTCCCTCCCTCACTCTCTCAAAAATAAACATTAAATATATATATACATATATATGTATATATATATTTTTATATACATATATATTTATATACATATATATTTATATATTTATATATATATAAAGTTTTTACATTTTGGTTATTATGAACAATGCTGCTATGAACATTCATGTACAAGTTTTTTGTGATGTGTATTTTCATTTATTTCATAGGTATTTTTTCTTTTCTCTCTCTCTCTCTATATATATATATATATAGTCACTATGTAACTATATAGCCATGTGAAGAATTGCCCATTTTCCATAGTGGCTGCCCCATTTTATATTCCCACCAATATTGTATGAGGATTCAGATTTTTCCACATCTTTGTCAACACTTGTTATTATCTGATTTTTTATTGTAGCCATCCTAATGGATGTGAAGTAGTATCTCGTGGTTTGTTTTTTTTTTTAATTTTTTTTTTTAACGTTTATTTATTTTTGAGACAGAGAGAGACAGAGCATGAACGGGGGAGGGTCAGAGAGAGGGAGACACAGAATCTGAAACAGGCTCCAGGCTGTCAGCACAGAGCCCGACGCGGGGCTCAAACTCACGGACCGCGAGATCGTGACCTGAGCCGAAGTCGGCCGCTCAACCGACTGAGCCACCCAGGCGCCCCAGTATCTCGTGGTTTTGATTTGCATATCATACCTAGTGATATTGAGCATCTTTTCAGTACTTACCAACCAATTGTATATCTTCTTTGCAGGAATGTCTATTTAAGTCTTTTGCCAATTTTTAGTTAGGTTATATGTCTTTTTACAGGAGCTCTGGTATTTCTCTACATATTGTTGTAGGAAACATCTGTTGTTTTTGCTTAGCATACTGTTCATTTTTTTTTTAAGTTACCATTTATTATTTCTGGGAGAGAAAGAGAGAAAGAGACAGAGAGCAGATGTGTGCAGCAGCAGGGGAGGGGCAGAGAGAGAGAGGGAGAGAGAGGAAGACATAGAATCCAAAGCAGGCTCCAGGCTCTGAACCATCAGCACAGAGCCCGATGCAGGGCTTGAACCGAACTCACAAACCATGAGATCATGACCTGAGCCAAATTGGACGCTTACCCGACTGAGCCACCAGGCACCCGTTAGACTTGACCTTCCTACTCCTTTTGGTCCTCCTAGGGCTGCCTAACATAGAATCCTCCCAACTCTGCCACAGTGATTCGTTCAAGGATGAGTAGATTATTCAATCAGCACCAAGCAGAATCCTCCTCTGGGGTTTTATCTGTAAACTGAGAAATTTTTCTTCCATTCTCAGTACCTAAGGATGTGACCCAGACAGCCTGCCTAAGAGAATAAAGAAAGCTAAGAGTTTAAATAAGCAAAGTCAGAAGGTGGAGACAAGTCATGTGTCATTGTAACTAAAGCCATCTTCCCCTCCTAAACTTGTCATGATGTAAGCCAGTGGTTGTTTTAACTTAAACTAGGTTGAGTTGGATTCTTGCACAATCCTTCCAGTGCCTGTAAGACTTCACCCAAACCTCTCAACAGGGGGAGCTCTCACTCCAGACAATGAGGTCACACTTCAGGCAGAATTCTAAAACACATCTGGGATTTAGTTAACAATGGCTTCAGGAGTGGAGGCCACAATGGTCCCTGAGCAGCAGTGGGTAGGGGCAGGACCAGAATAATCATATCAGGGAAAGGTGGTTCTCATCACTTTAAGGTGTGGTGCTGGGAGCTGCGGTTTGAGAGGTGTGGATTGCAAGCATTCGTGGGGAAAGGATTTGTGATGAGCACCAGCAGCCGGCCATTGCAATATGGCACTCAGGTGAGTCTTTTTATCAGTAGCCTCTCCTTGGAATAAGGCTGAAGGGGTCCATAATATCCACTGCAGAATAAAAAGTATTTTGAACTGAAGGTGTTTGAGAATACACATTTCCCCCTGAACTCCATTGTCTGCCTAAATGCAGAGCTGCCCCAAGGAACACAATTGTCATAAATCCCCTCCCTGCAGCCAAAGAAGATTGACTTAGAAGTAGGCACACACTCAAAAGGACATTGTCATAAAACTATCATATCTCCCATCTAGTCTCCTCAAGGCCAGTTTATCTTTCCTAAAAGCCACTTATTTTCCGATAAGTGCCCTTACCCTCCCCCTATGAAGTCATTTGTTTTCCTAAATGCCCTTCTCCCCTTCTGCCTCTATTAAGATGTTATATAAGCCAAAATTAGAACCATCTCCTTGAGTCACATTTTTCTGTGAACTCTCCCATACATCATACATATGTGAATAAAAATCTATTTTTTCTCTTTACAAAATAAAAAAATATATATTTATTAATTCTTGAGAGACAGAGACAGAGTACAAGCAGAGGAGGGTCAGAGAGAAAGGGAGACCCAGAGTCTGAAACAGGCTACAGGCTCCAAGCTGTCAGCACAGAGCCTGACACGGGGCTCAAACTCACAAGCCATGAGATCATGACCTGAGCCAAAGTCAGACGCTTAACCAACTGAGCCACCCAGGCACCCCTATCTTTCCTCTTTAATCAGTCATTTAACGTCAGTTTAATTCACAGACTGCCAATGGCTGAATCCCAGAGAGTAGAGGAAAAGTTTTTCCTCCCCAACAAGGCCGTGGCAAAGGCAGCTTCCCATCCTTTGGTGAATTTGGCAGAAGACAGGAATATTGCTGGACCTGGCCCTAGAACTAGACAATAGCAGAAAGGAGGCAGAAAGGTGGGTATATACCCACACCCAGGATAGGTATAGTCCCTGTAATTCTGGTGAGCTCTGTATCATTCCTGACAGAGGGAAAAAAAAACTCTAAGGCTTCCCAATTGTGGATATTGGAACCATTAGGTTGAGGTGGTGGCCTATGATTAAGAGTTGGGATTCTGGTGGGGTGCCTGGGTGGCTCAGTTGGTGAAGCATCCAACTTCTGCTCAGGTCATGATCTCACGGTTTGTGAGTTTGAGCCCCGCATCGGGCTTTGTGCTGACAGCTCAGAGCCTGGAGCCTGCTTTGGATTCTGTGTCTCCCTCCCTCTCTCTCTCTGCCCCTCCCTGGCTTGCACTCTCTCTCTCTCTTTCTCTCTCTCTCAAAAATAAACATTAAAAAAAATTTTTTTTTAAAAAAGATTTGGGATTCTGGGTAATGGCACAAACCAAGATTATGAAGTATCTGGCTCTTGGTTGAGTAGTAGGAATTAGGGAGACATGAGCTCTCAAAGTTTGCCTCGGAGCTTTTAGTTTCCTCACCTGAGATGCTTATATGGGCTTATCAGGTGATGAAAACTGGCTTGCTTGTGGGCACTGTGGCAAATTGAGGAGGAGCAGTAAACCAGAGGTGTGAGACACAGGAGGATATGAGGTGTGGTGAGAGGCCAAGTGCACAGGAACCGGTTCCTCTAAACCCACAGACACCTTGAGCTGCAATGGCCAACGTGCAGGAATGCAGGCCTCATCTACCGGAGCCTCCAAAAGTCCTAAAGAAGTCAGATATTCAGCTTTCAAAAAAGAAGTGACAAATTTAAGTTTGTTAAACAAAGAAGCCATTAGACCGAAACGGCTCTAATGCCATGGTGGCCAAAGTAAGCGAACCCAATGTAAGTCCATCAACGTATCCAAGTTATGAAATCAAAATGCTAAGGATGACCAATCACAAACAGCCAACCAGGCTGAGGCTCCAGTCAGTCAATTTCCTTGCTTTCCTGCTGCCTTCTCTCCATAATCACCTCTCTCCAAGCTCCTCCCAGGGGATGCTCCTAATCACTTCAATGTGGCACTGCCTGCCTGATTTGAGTCCACTTTTGGTCAGATAGACTTGTAAAAAAAAATTTCTTCATACACCTCAGTTTACCTTTTAACCGCTCATATAACATTTTAAAATAATATTCAGGGGTGCCTGGGTGGAAGTCAGTTAAGCGTCTGACTTCAGCTCAGGTCATGATCTCACACCTCAGTTTACCTTTTAACAGCTCATATAACATTGTAAAATAATATTCAGGGGCGCCTGGGTGGAAGTCAGTTAAGCGTCCGACTTCAGCTCAGGTCATGATCTCACAGTTCATGAGTTCGAGCCCCGCGTCGGGCTCTGTGATGACAGCTCAGAGCCTGGAGCCTGCTTCAGATTCCATGTCTCCCCCTTTCTCTGCTCCTCCCCCCACCTCAAAAACAAATATAAAAAAAATTAAAAAATAATATTCAGACCAAATACAACACACAGAGGCATCTGGCCTGAGGCCCACAGTTTGTGACCTCTGATGTATTATATCTCTACAATCCACCCCATTCCCAGTTAATGTGATTCCGCATGTGAACTTCCTGTTTGCTTTCCAGAATAATTCTACACCAAGTTCTCCTGATCAGAATTCAACTATAGGCACTTGAGAGCCTCACCTGAGACAAAAATCATGTTTCCATCATTTCAGTGTTGACTGTCCAAGCTGTATTTCCATCTAGTTCTCTCTGATGTCTAAATTTTTCCTAAGTCATCTATTTTATTCTTCTTCTCTGGCCTTAGCTTCTTTTCCTCTGAGATGTACAACTGATCTAGATTTTTAAAAACAATTTTTAAATAGGAAAATAGGGGCGCCTGGGTGGCTCAGTCAGTTAAGCATCCAACTCTTGATTTTGGCTCAGGTCATGATCTCGTGGTCGGTGGGATCAAGCCCTGCATTTGGCTCCATGCTGACAGTGTGGAGCCTGCTTGGAATTCTCTCTCTACCTCTCTCTCTGCCCCTCCCCTCTCAAAATAAATAAACTTTAAAATAATAATAATAACAACAGTAATTTTTAAATAGGCAATTGCTCACGTGGTACAAAACTTAAAAGATACAAATATACAGGGAAAGTCTTTCTCCTTTCTCCCCAAGCCGTGCAAGAGCCCCTTCCTAGATTCCTGGGCATCCATACCTCTAGTTAGCAGTTTCCTGGGTATCTTTCCAAAAAATCATACACACACACACACATACATTTGCACAAGTGATAGTATACTATATACGCCGTTCTATATTCTATACCTCATGTTGTTCACGTGAGGTTATATCTTGGACATCCTTTTATGATAATATATACAGGGCACCCTAATTTGAAGTCCAGTGGAGATGCCCAGTAGAGAGAAAAATCTGAACCTAAATGAAAGTGAAGAGCGCTAAGGACATAGATCTATCTGCAGGGTTGTTTAAGAAGATGGTAGATAAAGTAATAATAAAAAACGAGATTGTCGAGAGACGGAAGAGAGCACAAAAGTGGTAGAAAGACAGCATGGAAGATGCAACACCCAGAGGAGACCCTCGTGGAGCAAAGCCCTAGGGTTTAAGCCAGCACAACACATAAGGATACATCTTACAAAGAGTTTGCTAGGGCAGGGGCAAGAATTATGTGTGATGATAATAAAAATGCATGAAGATTTGTATGCTTGAACAGCACTATTTCCAAGAATGATTGATTCAGAACACTAAATGCCATTGCACCCATGAAAGTCACCTTTCAGCTGTGAGCTTGGTCAGAATGGGCTTTTCATATCCAGTGGCCTCTTCATTCCTCAGATCATTTTTGACTCTGTTGGTCCTGTTGCAGCAAATACTCAGTGTCCAGGGAGAGACAAGCACCAAGCACTCGGGGAATCGGAAAAGACTGTTTATTTCGCACCAGTGCTGGCCCAGCAGAGGCACCTCCAAAGGCTGAGCATCCAGTTCGGGTTTTACTGATCTTTTATACATATATGCTGCCGGGTTGGGCAGGACGAGTACAGTCAAGCTTCTGGTTCCTGACTGCTGGCTGATGCAAGAGGCAAGCAAGACTGCAGAAGCCAAAAGCATGTGAGGGGAGTATCGGGCCTGGGACATCTGGCTGGTCCTTTTTATTTGCGTTTACCAGCTTTCGTCCTCAGTCCCATCTTGTTGGCTAGCATCTCCAGTTGTGGGACACCTGGCCTGTGGTGTTGCCTGCCATGTTGTTTGGGAAAAGTCTGGACAAAGGGAGACAAGGGAGAGCAGGCCCACTTATCTTCTTCTTTGCTCTTTCGTTTGCTTTCACCTTTGTGAAATACACACACACACACACACACACACACACACACACACACGAAGGATTCTTTTGGTTGAGAGTTGGCTGTGTTTCAAAGCACTGATGAGTTTGAACTGAAAAATGGAAATTGTGTCTCTAAAAAAATACTTCTTTGCCATCTATTACCTCAATTGAACTTAACCCCTACTGATGAATTACCATAGCTACACTGTTTCTGATCTTATTCTAAGCCAACTGATTTTCCAGTTACATAAATTATTTGGAATTCTGTAAGAGAGACTTGACTCTTCTCCATTGAGTTAAGTATTTAATCTTTTATTTATATCATGGATTCATTTTTTATGCTTTGGGTTATCATCCCAAACTGCTGTCTTAACTGTGTGTTTATGATGCTTAGATATCTTGCAAACACTGAAGAGATCTCCCCTCCCAGAGATAGCCAATTCCAGGGAATAATAAAGGACTCTTCTTTAAGTGCTCCTTTCAAATGCAAACCAACCACTTCACAATTAGCAGGAGAGCAGACCTCAATTCTAAAATGTAAATGACAATCACAAAGTGCCTTTCTTGACCTTTCTTCCTTTCAGGTTCTCTGGGGCAGACATTCCCACCAGATTCCAAGGCCCTGCCTCCACAGCCCACCCTCTGGCATTTCTAGTGAGCAGGGGTAGAGGCAAAGGCCTAGGCCTCACCCAATGCCCTTTAGACATTGTGAGGCTTCAGGAAAAGAGGAACTAGCCAGCTCTTCTCCACAAGAAAGGTTGGGGATTCCTCCTTGAAAACACAAACAAGAGAAAATCTTTTTTCTGGATTCTCTGCTTCAACAGATTGTGTGTTCAGGTGGAGAGAGATGTTCCTGAAGCCAGGGGACCACCTGGGGCTTCCTCTCTGCCAAAGAAAGGAGGAGTCGTAGAAGGACAGAAATGGAATGGTGTGGCTGGGAAAGACAGCTGGAGGGCTCTTAGTCATAAAGGCAGTTGGTAGAATAATAACCATTTAGTGAGGAATAAGAGAACTATTCAGAGGCCTGACATTGAATGCAAGGAATGTTAACAGCCAGGTGGAAAACATGAATCTAGCATCCCCTTTCATTGTAAGCAATGATGCTTTTTGAGGTTGAATAACAGTTAATACGTATTTGCATAACGACCTTCTTTTTATTCTCTGAATTGCCCCCAATGAATTGCTTTAGAATACCTGTACTGTTCCATGTTAGTGAGCAAAGAGAGTAAGAATGGCCACTAGTGGAAAATATAGAACTGTAGAAAACGATCAGAAAATGTTCAGCCCCCTTTGTTTATAGGGACTATGGATGTGAAGAACAGACTTGGAGAGGCTGCGATTTTTGATGGAGGGAACTTGGGACATTGTCTAATTTCCATGATCCTGGAAGATCATCCTAAGATTCTGCAACCAAATATTCCTTTTTGTTTTTAAATGTTTATTTATTTTTGAGAGAGAGAGCACATGTGTGCATGGTGGGGAGGGGCAGAGAGAGAGGAAGACAGAGAATCTCAAGCAGGCTCTGTGCGCCCTCAGCACAGAACTCATGAACCATGAGCCCATAACCTGGGCCAAAATCCAGAATCTGATGCCTAACCGACCGAGCCACCCAGGTGCCCCTCCAACCAAATATTGTTTTATTTGCTTAAGTTACCCTGTAAGGTTAAATTGTAGTGTAGGCCTAACCTGTAGCCTTAAGAAATAACAGCTTTAACACTGTATATTAAGAGATAACAGCCTTATCCTATCAATCAAGGGAACAAAAGTTTAAGGGAAATCAACTGGTTTATATTTGATTGGATTGGGGCAAGGGCCTGTCTGAACTGTTTCCACCCCCATCTGGAAACTATTTCTTTGTTCTGTCCCCAGGTGATGATAAGACGATGTGGTTGGCTATAGAAACTCTGTACCCCGGCTGTTCGAGACTGCACTCTGGTCAAGAGTGTCGGTCCCGATCGGTTGGCCTTGCCTCTCATTGCAATAAATTTTGTTGTGACTGTCACTGGTGCCCATAGCATTCTGTTTCGGGAGTCGTGTGGATGCAACAACCCTAATTCCTCTATGAGACACACTCACTCATGTAAGGAGGATAGATCCTGGAAATGGTATGATTGAAGACTAGAAGTGTGGGAACAGATAATGAAATACTCTCTGATAGAAGATTCTCTGATAGAAGATTCTGCCCTGCTCTTGGACAAAAACATCTTTTCCCTCTCTTCTCTCTCTCTCTTCTGTCTCTCTCTCTCTCTCTTAAAAATGAACATTAAAAAAAAATATATGTAGAGGTTTTATGGAAGTCCAAAACATAGGATCTGATACCAGGAATCAACGCTACATTTTCTCTTGTGGCATTTTAATGGTTATTTATTTTTGAGACAGAGAGAGACACAGCATGAGCAGGGAAGGGGCAGAGAGGGAGGGAGACCCAGAATGTGAAGCAGGCTCCAGGCTCTGAGCTGTCAGCACAGAGCCCGACGCGGGGCTCGAACTCACGAACTGTGAGATCATGACCTGAGCCGAAGTCGGACACTTAACCGACTGAGCCACCCAGGCGCCCCTCTTGTGGCATTTTGACTGTCACTGTGCATCTCCCCTCCAATCCTCTCCTCTCTGTCACGTAGTTCTCACCTCCTCCCTCTGTAGACTGCTAAATGGTTGGGAAAACTTTCACCTTCTAGCTATAATAAAGAAGGATCTAAGTAGAGCTGGCACCACCCCTGAGGATGGGAAAGAGCCATCTACACCTCTGGTCATGTGAGCTAGATCTAAGGGACAGAAGCTATTCTTTCTCAACACAATTACTCTTTTGCAACTTGTCAAATATGTACCATTTCCAGGAAGAATAATCCTTCCCTTGTATGTGATTGTAGTTGAGAAAAAACTGCTCACCTTGTAATAGGTCAACTTATAAGATATCAGAAAGCTTATTGTATGTAAATTCGGCTTAAACTCACCTTTCATGAATAATGAGATAAAAGCTTATGTAGTTCCCTATTAGGGTTATCGAATATTACTAACCACCCTATCTCGCTTCTGTAACTTTGCCTGCTTGCTAAATGGATAACTTAGGTGGCAAAACGCTCCCCCACCCCTTCTACCCAGATCTGGCCTAGGCAAAACCAACATGTAAAAAGTCACGAACTCACTGCCCCATGGTATCTTAGGTGTCTAACTATGATTGGTCACTTTAAACCCTCTTAGGACAAAGAACTTTAAATTGATAGGTTCCCGCCCAAACTAACGTCTGTGTGTCACAGTATAATTGGCTACCATGAAATGTTGTAAATTATAATTGGTTAACTAAATAATGACGTATTCTGACTTGCTAAAATCCATATAAGCTCACTGCTACCTTTGTTCGGGGCCATTCTCAGCACTTTTCTCCTTAAGATCAGGATATCAGGTTTGGCCAGGCCGTGAATAAAATCTTGCCTTGCTTCTGTTGGGCATCTGGTGGTTTTTTCGACAGCACCCTGTTTCACACCTTAAAGAGGTGTGCATTGCTTTTTAGGGACATTTCTAAGGATGCCAAAGACATCAAACACTGGGGATGATCCTCGCCCTCCCAGGGTCAGCTGTGACTAAGCAAAGCACAGCCTCTCGGGTGCTCAAGTTTGCAAGTCCCTACAAAAGTCCGAGGGGAGGAATGTCCTCCTGCGGGGAGGGCAAGGTTTTCCTGAGGGATGGGTGGGCATGGGGGCACCCAACTGGGGGCTTCAAAGACAGACTACATTAGCTAGAGAGAGGTTGAAGAAGGACAGAGAGAGGGGGCATTTATATCAGACTCCCTCCTTTTGAAGGCCTAGTCTGGGAGGCTTTCCTTGGGGTGTAGGAGGATAAAGTCCGGCACAGTTACAGCCTGACTCCATGGAGATGAAACCCTATGGCTCACTTATAGTACATCGGGTGTCCGGTCAGGGAAGACTGGGCAGCTGGGATTCCCAGGCAGGAACAGTAAGTGTTCTCCATGACTTAGCGGGGCTCCAGCAGGGAGAGGACAAGACACACACCAGCAGCATCGAGGCAGAGTCTCCTTAGGGCAGAAAGAGAGATCCGCACTGCTTTGCTCCTGTTAAAAAGAAAACCTCGAGCATCAAATGGCTAAGGCCCCAAGTCAGTGAACCCGGGCCGAATGCCTAATCTAATGGTAGTTTTAACCTCCCCCAGAAATGGAGACTTAACTGGTCCGTCAGGAATTTTCTGATCAGTAGCAATGAGGTAATCTGTCACAGGCGTCTTCTTCATCAAGACCCCTCTGCCCATCGCAGTAAGGGAAGGTTATCTTGCCTGAAACAATCCTTTCTTTTCTTTTGCTAATCACTTTTTTTTTATGTTTATCTTATTATTTTTGAGAGAGAGGGCTCCCGCGCTTGAGCAGGGGAGGGGCAGAGAGTGAGGGAGACACAGAATCAGAAGCCGGCTCCGGGCTCTGAGCTGTCAGCACAGAGCCCACACGGGGCTTAAACTCACGAACTGTGAGATCGTGACCGGACTCTTAACCGACTGAGCCACCCAGGAGCTCCAACTTTTGCTAATAACTTCCTTGCTTCACCCTTCTTCCTACTAAAGCCTTCCGTTCTGTACAACTCTTTGGATCGCCCTTCTGCCCTATTCATCCATTGTCTAATAAAAGCCAAATAGATCTTTAAATTTACTTAGTTGAATTTTGGTTTTTAACACTCCATAGACTCCATACTCACATGCTGCTAAAGGATACCTGACAGGATTGCCAGATTTAGCAAGTGAAAAAGCTAGAACATCCAGTTACATTTGACCTCCGGCTATAAATAATGAACAAATGATGTTTTAGTGTAAGTATGTCTCGTGCACTACCTGGCACATACTCATAGTAAAAAAAAAAATGGTTGTTGTTATTGTTGATCTGAAATTCAAAGTTAACTCTTATTTTTTCTGGAGAACTATGCCTGGCCTACAGCCTACTTCATAATCTTTCACATCAGCCCCTGGAGCTGTAAGAAACTTTTCTCTGGCTCTCCAGAGAGAGAGAAAGCAAATGCCAGAGGCAGAAAGAAAGAGGAGAGGATTGGCCCAATTCTCCCTGTGTGGGAAAAACCCTGAGCACCAGGCCACGCTAGGCCATTGGTGGGCATTCAGAGGGCCCTGTCCTATCTCCATTTCTGTTCTAACCAGCTGAGGCCATGGTGATGGGCTGCTGGGGGGAGATGGGGTGTAGGGGCATACACGGAGTTCGTTTCCATAGACACAAGGCAGTTAGGAATGTAATTATGTCTAGTGCACGTGAGTCTGGGGTAGGCACCTCACACCAGGCCTGCTCCTGCCGCCTCCTCTACTCCTCAGGCTGGAGGGGGCTCCTTATGTACTCCCCCTTACCTCAACTCCGGGCTGGCCCTGCTCCTCCCTTAGTCTTGAAACTCTCACATACGACTCAGGTTTTTTGGCCCACTGCTCTTGTACTGACACCCGCTCCTTCCTCTTGCCAGGTCAGTCTTCTTACTAGCTCTCTTTTCTGCACAAAATGTGGTCGCCATTTTCCTCTGTTCATCCATTTAAGGTACAACTAAAATTCTTTATTCCTATGAAGGCTTTCCCACTCCAACCTGTACCAAATTCTCTAAGTTGTCCTGTATACTTTACTACCTCAAATGTTTAATCGGCCTGTTTGTTATCTTGTGTGTGTGTGTGTGTATTTAATTGAAGTATAATTGACATTAATATCCTATTGGTTTCAGATGTACATCATAGTGGTTTGATATTTTTATACATCCCCATGAAGTTTTTTTCTTTTTTTTAAATTGGAAAGCAAAATCATAGCACTAAAAATTTAAAAAAATAACTTTTTTTAAGTTTATGTACTTTGAGAGAGAAAGAGAGTACACACAAGTGGGGGAGGGTCAGAGAGAAGGAGAGATAGAATCCCAAGCAGGCTCCATGCCATCAGCACAGAGCCTGATTTGGGGCTCGAACTCACAAACCGGGAGATCATGATCTGAGCCTAGATCAAGAGTTGGACCCTTAACTGACTGTGCCACCCAGGCACCCCAGCACTAAATTTTTTTTAATCATCCATAATGGTAACAACCCAAATGACTTTAAAAATGCATCGAGTAGCTTTCCAAATTTTATAATATTCACAGGGCTCCTGGTGGCCCAGTGGGTTAAGCATCTGACTTTAGCTCAGGTCACGATCTCACGGCTTGTGGGTTCGAGCCCAGCGTGGGGCTCTCAGCTGTCAGTGCAGAGCCTGCTTTGGATCCTGTGTCTCCCACTCTCCTTGCCCCTCCCCTGCTCACACTTTCTCTCTCAAATAAATAAATAAATAAATAAACAAACAAACAAACAAACGTTTATAATATTCACATATAGTTTATATGGCTGCTGTCTGTCATATTTGTATCTTTCCAGCTTTTGTGATCTGAGAGGCAAGGTTCCCTCTGACCTAGCTCCAAAACAACCACCCAGGAGGATGATTCATCCAGCTTGGAATACATGCCCACCAACCACAGTGTCCCCGTTCCTTTGAAACCCTAACTGGGGCTAGAGGAATGACCTGTTATGTTTGGCCAGATGTACGCTACCCTGCGGCCACATATTAGATACTGTAGTTGACAGTTCCAGCAGAATCCAAATCTGAGTTGGCAAGTGGACTGGAGAAGAAGAATTTCCCAAAGAAAGGGAGGCAATAATGGGCAGACAAAAACAACAGCTGTCAACGACAACCAAGATTCTCTTGAGTTTTGGTAGAATGACCCAATCCCCCCAAATCTGGTCATCCTTAATGAACTGAAAGCCAAATTTTTGAAACCAGGACTGAACTCTCTCTAAACTTAGGACTGAACTCTCAGGTAATGCTAAATGTTAGGGGACCCTCTAATTTGAAAGACACTGAGTTTACATAATTTCATCTTCTTTCAGTTGAGCGTCTGAATGAGTTTTATAATAATCAGATGGCATGAAATGGCTAAGAGGGGATTATTGTTCTCCTTTTGAAGAGGAGGGCACTGAGGCTTGAAAGGATGGAAAAAACATATAAAAAGCCCATCTGGTGACATTCACTGGCCCATTGCCTGGAGTAAATAGAGACTTTTCCACCTTGTATCCTACACTCTCCACGAAAGCGTCTTCTAAAGCTCAAAATTTAGATTGGGGTGCCTGGGTGGCTCAGTCGGTTAAGCGTCCGACTTCGGCTCAGGTCATGATCTTACAGTTTGTGAGTTCGAGCCCCGCGTCGGGCTCTGTGCTGACAGCTCAGAGCCTGGATCCTGCTTCACATTCTGTGTCTCCCTCTCTCTCTGCCCCTCCCTCCCCTCACTCTGTCTCTCTGTCTCTCTCTCTCAAAAATAAACATTAAAAAAACCTAAAATTTCAGTGGATTATTTTTTAATTGGAAGATGACTTTAGGATACACAATAATATTTGTTTTTATTTTCCCAGGGTTTTAAATGAAAAGCCTTCACATCCTTTCAGGAATAAGGCAGAAGAAATGTTGTGTACATTGAATGAATACACCCACATAAGAAGGAATCGAAATTCTGCTTCCGAATCTAGATGGAAGGCTTCTCTGCCAACAATGTTTCGCTCTCTCATCAGCCATAAGTCTCCACTCATGTTTGTGTTTTTGCACACACCTATTCTCATATTATGTCATTGCTCTTAGAGTGTCACTACCCACGTAAGAGGGAGGTGAAACAAAATATTCTCTTCTGATTTTCTTTTGCTAGAAAGTTTCTGACTCATGGAGCAGTTAAAAAAAAAAGTCTTCTGAGCTCTGTATCCAACTTCAGTGTTTCCCTGCAACACATTCTTTGCAAAATTACTCACGTTTTTAATAGGTATCTGTCAAAAAAACCCTGAAAAACTTAAGTGTTTAACGAAAAGTGTCACTCTCTCCCCTTCTACTGTCCCCGTACTCAATAGTAACCATTTTTATCCTATGTCTATTATGTGTATAGCCTTTTCATATAAATGTGAATATAAGTGTATATTCTTATTTTACCCCAGTTAAAAAAAAAAAAAGACAGTATTGTTCTAAATGTTGCTATTCTTTTTTTACTGAGCACTATATCTTAAAGATGTCTCAGATTAGAGAGCTTTCAGAGAGACCTTCTTCATTCTTTTTTACAGCTGCATAGTCTTCCACCAAGTGAAGATGCCATATTTATTTAAACTGTGCTCATTAATGTACATGTGGATTTTGTTATGTTTATTTATTTATTTAAAAAAATTTTTTTAACGTTTATTTATTTTTAAAAAAATTTTTTTTTTTTCAACATTTTTAATTTATTTTTGGGACAGAGAGAGACAGAGCATGAACGGGGGAGGGGCAGAGAGAGAGGGAGACACAGAATCAGAAACAGGCTCCAGGCTCCGAGCCATCAGCCCAGAGCCTGACGCGGGGCTCAAACTCACAGACCGCGAGATCGTGACCTGGCTGAAGTCGGACGCTTAACCGACTGCGCCACCCAGGAGCCCCTAACGTTTATTTATTTTTGAGACAGAGAGAGACAGAGCATGAACAGGGGAGGGGCAGAGAGGGAGGGAGACACAGAATCCGAAACGGTCTCCAGGCTCTGAGCTGTCAGCACAGAGCCCGACGCGAGGCTCAAACTCACAGACCGTGAGATCATGACCTGAGCCGAAGTCGGACGCTTAACCGACTGAGCCACCCAGGCGCCCCATCGTTATGTTTATTTTTGAGAGAGAGAGAGCACACGTGTGCACACACACACATACAAGCAGGGGAGAGGCAGGGAGAGAGGGGGACAGAAGATCTGGAGCGGGATCTGCGCTGACAGCAGAGAGCGCAGTGTGGGGCTTGAACTCACAAACCATGAGGCCATGACCTGGGCCGAAGTTGGACCCTTACACTGAGCCACCCAGGGGCCCCCACACGTGGATTGTTTATAATCTCAAATTCTTACAAACAATGCTGCAATTGTTAATCTCATGCATAAGTCATTTGTTGCATGTACATATATTTCTGTGGGATAAATCCCAGAAGTGGGATTGCAGGGTTAAATGGTTAACAAATATATCATTCTTACAGTGTTTTCTTAAAGCAGTACTACCCTTTTTCTCTTGGTGAACTCATTCTTTCTCCAACACTCATTGAGAGGCTAAGAGAAAGATTACCAGGTGTACTCACAACTGCAAAGAAAAGATCTTTCCCCTCCCCCGCTGTTCCCGAAACCAGCCAGGGCGCGCCCGGTCGTAGTCTGACATGGGGGGGTTGTTCTTTGGTTTTGTAGTTGTTATCCCATTCAAGTTGACAACTGAAGCAGCACAGACTCCAGTCTCCAATAAGAAACCAATATTTGATCTCAAAGCAAGTCTGTCTCGTCCCCTCAACTATGAGCCACACAAAGGTATGTGAGGCGGGAACCAAACAAGTTCTGCTGAGCGTTCAAATTTAAATGTCAACCAATAACAGCTCTGTAACCTCAAAAAAATCCCTAACTTGTTTGTGCCTGTCTATAAAAGAAGCTGTAAGATCCTTGCTCGGGGCCTCTTAGCGTCACCGGCAAAGAGTGCGCGGAGGACCGGGTTCGAACCTGCAATAAACGACCCTTGCCGCTTGGCTTTGACTGTGGACTCTGGTGGTTTGTTTTCGGGGGGTCTCTCGAATTGGGACATATCACTCATTTTATTTTTAAATGTTTATTTATTCACCTTTGGCGGGGGTGCACACAATCGGGAGAGTGGCAGAGAGAGAGAGAGAGACACAGAATCCACAGTAGGCTGCAGGCTCTGAGCTGTCAGGACAGAGCCTGATGCAGGGCCCGAACCTATGAACTGTGAGATCATGACCTGAGCCAAAGTTGGGTGCTCAACTGCCTGAGCCACCCAGGCACCCTCTCCAATACTCATTTTATTTTTTTTATTAAAAAAAAAATTTTTTTTTAATGTTTATTTATTTTTGAGACAGAGAGAGACAGAGCATGAGCGGGGGAGGGTCAGAGAGAGGGAGACACAGAATCTGAAACAGGCTCCAGGCTCTGAGCTGTCAGCACAGAGCCCGATGCGGGGCTCGAACTCACGGACCGTGAGATCATGACTTGAGCCGAAGTCGGCCGCTTAACCGACCAAGCCACCCAGGTGCCCCTCCAATACTCATTTGAAACTAGCTGCTCTGTGAAGATTTCCTGACCCCTTTTGTGAAGACAGCCATTTGCTCCTAACTCAGTGCTTTCATTGCCCATATTTGTACGTCCATAAGAGTTCTTGGGCCTTTGTACCGACCTTATTTATTGGTATGGCAGTTACCTTCACTGGTCTATGATGCTGAAAACCGGAAATGCTATCTGCTGTGTTTTCATAACTGTGGACCCACTGACAGTGCCTTGTGTGCAGTAGATGTTGCATACAGGGCTGAATGGATGGATGGGTAGATGAATAAGTGAATACGACTGAAGAAATTGCTATTACTAGAGAAAGTTCCCAAAACTATGATCCTCTGGAGAAGCTGGGGCAAATCTCAATGTGAAATACCAGTGTGTATTTTTAAAAAAAATTTTTTTTAATGTTTATTTATTATTGAGAGAGAGAGAGAGAGAGAGAGAGAGAGAGAGAGACGGAGCATGAGTGGGGTGGGGGCAGAGAAGGGGGAGACACAGAATCTGAAACAGGCTCCAGGCCGTCAGCACAGAGCCCGACGCGGGGCTTGAACTCATAACCTGTGAGATCATGACCTGAGCTGAAGTTAGACGCTCAACCGACTGAGCCACCTAGGCGTCCCAAAACGCCTTTTTTTTTTTTTTTTAAATTTTATTTGTGTGTTGAGTCTGGGGGTTGTTCTGTATGTGGCTGTATGTGTCGGGATCGGGACAGTGTATGTCTGCGTTTGTGTGTGTTTTCTTGACAGACGCAGAACAAAAGCCACACAGAGAAACAGACAGACACATTTCAAGAGAGGGTGAGAGAGAGAGAGTGACAGAGAGACAGACAGACGTGGGCTTGCCCATTAGATATGTGTGTAGTTTTATGCTTTAAGACTTGGCCTGGGTGGGCACGTCGATCGAAAGAGAGGTCCTGGACTCACAGCAGGACACACTGAGTTCAGGTAAATAGTCAACAGTTGAGACATATACTGGATAAGGCTCATGTGGAGGTGAGCACCAGACACGGATCTTCTATCACTTAAGCAAAGACTCGATGAATTCTAGAAGCTCTCAAGAGAAGGCAGAACTAAAGAGCCAAGTCTCAGGAAAGGTAGCAACAGGGTGGGTCCTTCAGAATCAGGAAGAGCTTATGGGCTTTTCTCCTGAACATCATCAGGGGTGACTCAGCTCTTACCATGTTCTGTCTCTAAGTTCTCAGAATTCGCAGGCAAGAACCTGTTCCATCACCACTCCCTTTCCTTGGATCATTTTTTAAAAATTTATTTTAATGTTTGTTTTTGAGAGAGAGAGAGAGAGAGAGAGACAGACACTGTGTGCACGTGCACACACAAGTGGGGGAGGGGCAGAGAGGGGGAGACAGAATCGAAAGCGGCTCCAGGCTCTGAGCTGTCAGCACAGAGTCCAATGTGCGGCTTGAACTCATGAGTGGTGAGATCATGACCTGAGCTGAAGTCGGATGCTTAACTGACTGAGCCACCCAGGCCCCTTTCCTTGGATCATTTAGGCATATTTAAGGACAAGACGATGGCACGGCAACAAGCTCATGGCTTCTGGGAAACCATTGTGTGCCAGGAAACCATTGTAATTTTTGGCTTGCAAGAGGAGCCAACGTGACAAGGTCAGGGCTTTCCTACCAGGTGTGTACAGCAGAACGATAATGAGGTCAGGGAAAAGTAGAAATCAGGTCAGTGGGACAGGGACTCAAATAGGAAAGCACCAAGAAATCCAGCCATCAAGACTTGGGCAATAGGTCAGAATTAGACTGACAGCCAGATATAGAGGTGGAGTCATCTGAGCATATCTGGCCCCGGATCAAGATTGGTCCTGGGAACTGGAGGAAGACTGCACCTGCCCTTGGGATGTGAGTGGGGAGCCAGTAGGAGGGATGTGCAGGCTGGAAACCGGGCGGGGTCTGGCACGCAGCATTCCTCTGTGCTGCAGCCTGCCTTCGTCCCAACAAAGTGCACCAACAAAAATGCTTACGAATTTCATTGTCTCTCAACTATTGGTGCTTGTTATTATTATTTTTTTTTTTAGTTGAGGTTATTTGGCCTTGAATCCAACTTGCATGCCAGTGTGACTAAGAAAAGGGAGGATACTGGCCTTCATTTTGTGCCAACTGTGTTGCCGACATGGTGTTGGAGATCGCATACGCATTATTAAATTTAAAAATATCCTCAACATGGCCACTTGAGTGAGGCCTCTTTTTACAGATGAATTAACTTGGCCGAGGAAGATAAGCTGCCTCAGTCTGTCACAGACCGGGTGGCTTATACACCAGAAGCATTTACTTCTCACAGCTCTGGAGGCTGGGAAGTCCAAGATCAGGGCACCAGCAGATCGTGTCTAGTGACAGCTCACATCCTAGATTCCCAACTTTTCACTTGTAACTTCGCATGGCAGAAGGGGAAAAACCTTTCTCTCTCTAGTCCCATTCATAAGGGCTTTGCTCTCAGGACCCAGTCACTTCCCAGGGTGCCCTCTCCTAATACCATCACTCGGGGTGGGGGGGATAGTTGCTAACATATGGATTTGCACAGACACCTGGGTACACAAACGTTCAGACCATAGCAGAGGGCATGGGAACTTGAACAAAGTGTTCTCAGACCAAACACTCATTTTTCCCTCTCCACAGCGACTTCTAGATTCCTTTAGGTCTTATCACATGCACCCTGGGGCCTGTACCGATATTGAGTCTATGGCAGCAGCCATGATGTCAGGGACAATGGAATGCACTTGGAGGCGGGAAATCTCAACCTTGAGCTCAGCTGCGTTATTAATTAGGTGGTGGCTTAGTTTACTCACCTGTAAAGTGAAGAGATTGAATTAGTGTATAATGGAGGCTCTTGCATTGCTCTAAACACGCCATACTTCTGATTTCATGGCCTTTGAGTCCGTTAAGGATCCCTTCTGCTTTAGAGAACTGTAATTAGCTCTGTAGATATGTGCCATACTGGTGTGACATTTTGTTAGCCTCTGCAAAGGTTATGGTGTATTCTTGACATTCTTCATTATTCCTTTTCTAATTTTTAGAAAAAAAATTTAAAAAAAAATTTTTTTTAACGTTTATTTATTTTTGAGACAGAGAGAGACAGAGCATGAGCAGGGGAGGGGCAGAGAGAGAGGGAGACACAGAATCTGAAACGGGCTCCAGGCTCTGAGCGGTCAGCACAGAGCCCGACACGGGGCTCGAACTCACAAACCACGAGATCAAGACCTGAGCCGAAGTCGGACGCTTAACCGACCGAGCCACCCAGGCGCCCCTAGAAAAAAAAAATTTTTTAATGTTGTACCAGATCAGTGTGGTCTGTCATTCTCAGGAGACTTTGAACTTACCTATACAGTTGTTCCATGAAAGGAAGGTACATGCAAAATGACCTCCAAAGGCCAAAGGAGTCATAAGATTGAAGAAAAAGGCCCACAAAAAAATGGTTTATTAAGGGACTTACAGACAGAAGCATGTCTCTGGCACTTGCAAGATGAATAAATTTCCCAAACCTCACCTCCCGTAACAACTGTTATCTCCAGGGGCACCTGGAGTCCCACTCTTAATTTCTGCTCAGGTCATGATCTCTCGGTTCCTGGGTTCGAGCCCTGCATCAGGCTTTGCTCTGACAATGCAGAAGCTGCTTAGGATTCTCTCTCTCTCATTCTCTCTCTGCCCCTCCTGCAACTCTCTCTCTCTCAAAATAAATGAATACACTTAAAAACAAAAACAAAAAGGAGTGCCTGGGTGGCTCAGTAGGTTAGGCAGTTAAGCACAGACTCTTGATTTCAGTTCAGGTCATGATCTTATGGTTCGTTGAGTTGAGCCTCAAGTTGGGCTCTGCACAGAGCCTGATTGGAATTCTCTCTCCTTCTCTCTCTGCCCCTACCCCAGTCATGCTCACTCTCTCTCTCTCTCAAAATAAATGAATAAACTTTAAAAAATTAAAAAATAAAATAAAATGAAAAAAACAGCAGATCTGCTCTGTTATTTCCAGAGCAGATCAAGGATGCTGTGTCCCAAGGGTGGACTTAAGGGTGTGTGGTTAAACAAAAGAAAGAATGTGGAGGGCAGGGCTTGTGCTCCAGAAGGCCTCAAGTCACAGAGCAGCCATCATGGCCAATTTGTCTAAGATGGCGTTAGTCTGGTTCACACAACATTATTTCAGGCATGTATATGTAAAGAAGGTACATTGCCTTCTTTACTTTTTTGGATTGGTGCATAAAAGTTATTTTAAAACTTTCTTCCCATTTTTGGTAGTGAATATTTTTCACATGAAATTCTTATGTAGAACTCCAAAATGTAAACCAAATGTAATGGGGTGTGGGAAAAAGTTACTACATAAACAGCGGGATTAAAAAATCCCGTTGGGAGAAAAGTGGTTTTTATATTGGGAAAGACATTTATGGATAGAAAGTGTGGTTTACACTTCTGCGCAAGCTATGCTTTGTACTCTTCTTTATCTTCCTCCTCCTGAATTTGTTTTAGTTTTGCTATTAAAAGATTTTAGGTTTAGGGGCGCCTGGGTGGCGCAGTCGGTTAAGCATCCGACTTCAGCCAGGTCACGATCTCGCGGTCCGTGAGTTCGAGCCCCGCGTCAGGCTCTGGGCTGATGGCCTGGAGCCTGTTTCCGATTCTGTGTCTCCCTCTCTCTCTGTCCCTCCCCCGTTCATGCTCTGTCTCTCTCTGTCCCAAAAATAAATAAATAAACGTTGAAAAAAAAAAATTTAAAAAAAAAAAAAAAAAAAAAAAAAAAGATTTTAGGTTTAATAAGTAAAAAAACCCTAAATGTACACATAACATTAACTTCTGTCGGTAATAATACACAGCATGTATGTGTTATTACATAACTTATAGACTGAAGGAGTAACCAGTTCTGTTCTTTCCCTCCTACCATAAACGATTCTAAAGCTGAAAAAAAGTTATGAAACAGCTGTTTTTAGGCACAGATGACAGATAGGTGGGGGCTATAATCCTTGAAAGGAGGAAAATAAGTGATGTGTGCTCCACGTTTGTTTGGCTCTGATTTATGCCTGTGGGCATTCTCCAGACTGCAGAACACAGAGCTCAAGTCAAGAACACCGGGCTTCTGGAGCAGCTGAGAAGGGTGGAGTTTGTGGGACAAGGAACCAACGAGGAGGCACTGTCCTAGGGGACAGGAGAGGACAGAGTAGCCAGAAATGGTCACGCGGTAGCTCCCTTGGCTCACTGGCTGAGGTGGGGACGCATGCACACTTACGAGGCTCCCTGAAACCTAGCAAAGCAAAAACTGAAAGAAAGAAGTAGATGAGTCTACAATTCTACTTGGAGAGTTTAACTCTCCTCTCTGAAATTTGTTGTATCCTAGAACAAAAAGACACACACACAAATCATGGATATAGAGACAGACAGAAAGATGGTGGTGGAGTAGGAGGATTCTAGGCTCACATTGTCCCTCAAATACAACTATGTAACTATCAGATCATCCTAAACACTCAATAAATCAATCTGATGGCTGACAGGACAAACTCCACGACTAAAGGGAGAAAAGAGGCCACGTCGAAGAAGGTAGGGAGTGCAGGAGATGTGTTTAGGGGAGAAATGGATCCTGGTTGCTGTGGAAGGGAGGGAGATGTGGTCTCAGAGAAGGGTGAGAGAGAGAGAGGCATACAGGGAAATGCACAAGAACATTTCCCTATAGTCATTGGCTTAGCAAACGAGAGGCGCTGAATTTTGTGAGTTCTTGTAACCACAGAGGCTTAAAGTTTGGAGTTTTAAAAGTCAATGAGCTTCACAGGGAAAGCCTGACTTCAGCTCAGGTGATGATCTCGCCCTTCGTGGGTTTGAGCCCCGCGTCAGGCTGCTTCGGATTCTATGTCTCCCTCTCTCCCTGCCCCTCCCCCACTCACACTCTGTCTCTCTCTTTCTCAAAAATAAATAAACATTCAAAAATAAAAAGGAAAGAGCACACAGAACACCAAATCAGCAGCGTGGACCCAGCACATACTGGAGATACTCCCCGAAGAGCCAGATCCTGGACACTACATAACTTCTTCTTCGTAAGTCCATTAGTTTCAGAAGCAGGAGACATAACTGGCTTTTCTAATACAGAGAAGCAGGCAGAGACTTAGACAAAATGAGAAGACAGAGGAATTCATCCCAAATAAAAGAACGAGACAAAGCCACGGCCAGAGATCCAAGTGAAACTGGTGTAAGTAACATGCCTGATGGAGAATTTAAGGAAACAATTATAAGGATACTTGCTGGACTTGAGAAAAGAATGGAAGACAGTGAAACCCTTTACCACAGAGATAAAAGAGTTAAAGAAGAATCAGATAAACAGAGTGCAATAAATAGATTAGAAACACACTTGATGCCATGAACAGCTGCCTGGAAGAAGCAGAGGAATGAATTAATGACCTAGAAGACAAACTCATGGAAAGTAATCAAGCTGAACAAAAGAGAGAAAAAAGAATTATGCAAAACGAGAACAGACTTAGGGAACTCTGTGACTCCCTCAAACATAGCACCATTTGTATTACAGGAGTCCCAGGAGAATAAGAGAGGAAAAAAGGGTGCAGAAAATTTATGTGAAGAAATAAAACTGAAAACGCCCCTAATCTGGGGAAGGAATCAGACATCCAGATCCAAAAGGCACAGAGAACTCCCAACAGAATCAACAAAAGCAGGTCCAAAACAAGACATATTGTAATTAAATCTGCAAAATGTAATGATAAAGAAAAAAAATCTTAAAAGCAGCAAGACAGGGGCACCTGGATGGCTCAGTTGGTTGAGCTTCTGACTTTGGCTCAGGTCACTATCTCCCAGTCTGTGGGTTCAAGCCCCACGTCGGGCTCTGTGCTGACAGCTCAGAGCCTGGAGCCTGCCTTGGATTCTGTGTCTCCCTCTCTCTCTGCCCCTCTCTTGCTCCTCTTCTGTCTTTCTTGGTCTCTCATAAATGAATAAAGTTTATTTATTTGTTAAAAAAATGTTTTTTAGGGGCGCCTGGGTGGCTCAGTCGATTAAGCGTCTGACTTCGGCTCAGGTCATGATCTCGCGGTTCGTGAGTTCGAGCCCCGCGTCAGGCTCTGTGCTGACAGCTCAGAGCCTGGAGCCTGTTTCAGATTCTGTGTCTCCCTCTCTCTGGCCCTTCCTCTCTCTCTCTCTCTCTCTCTCAAAAGTAAATAAACATTAAAAAAAAACATTTTAAAAAAATGTTTTTTAATGTTGGGGCACCTGGGTGGCTCAGTCAGTTGAGTGTCTGACTTTGGCCCAGGTCATAATCTTGCAGTTCATGAGTTCGAGCCCTGCGTTGGGCTCTGTGTTGACAGCTCAGAGCCTAGAGCCTGATTCAGATTCTGTGTCTCCCTCTCTCTCTGCCCCTCCCCAGCTAGTGCTCTGTCCCTCTATCTCTGAAAAGTAAATAAAAACATTTTAAAAATAAATTAAAGAAATTTTTAATGCTTATTTATTTTTGAGAGAGAGAGAGTGGGGGGGGGGGGGAGGTGCACAGAGAGAGAGGGAGACACAGAATTCGTAGCAGGGTCCAGGCTCCGAGCTGTTAGCACAGAGCCCAACGTGGTGCTCGAATTCATGAGTGGTGAGATCATGACCTGAGCTGAAGTTGGATGCTTAACCAACTGAGCCACCCAGGCACCCCTATTTTTATTTTTAAAAAGTATGTATGGGGGTGCCTGGGTGGCTCCGTCGGTTAAGCGGCCGACTTCGGCTCAGGTCACGATCTCGCGGTCCGTGAGTTCGAGCCCCGCGTCGGGCTCTGTGCTGACAGCTCGGAGCCTGGAGCCTGCTTCGGATTCTGTGTCTCCCTCTCTCTGACCCTCCCCAGTTCATGCTCTGTCTCTCTCTGTCTCAAAAATAAATAAATGTTAAAAAAAAAAATTAAAACAAAACAAAACAAAAACAAAACAAACAAACAAAAAGAAGTATGTATGTATGTATGTATGTATTTATTTATTTTGAGAAAGAGAGTGAGCAAGCAAAGGAGGGGCAGAGAGAGAGGGAGACAGAGAATGCCAAGGAAGGCTCCACATCTGTCAGTGCGGAGCCTGACATGGGGCTCGAATTCACAAACTGTGAGATCATGACCTGAGCTGAAACCAAGAGTCAGACGTGTAACCAACTGAGCCACCCAGGTGCCCCTGGACCAGCTGGACATAACACATATATTCAGAACATTTCATCTCAAAACAGCAGAATACACTTTCGTTTCAAGTGCACATGGGACATTCTTCAGAACAGATCATGGATTAGGCCACAAAACAGGCCTCAACAAATTAAGGAAAACTGGAGTCAGACTATGCACCTTTCCTGACCACAGTGCTATGAAAGTGGAAGTCACCACAAGAAAAAATCTGGAAAGACCACAAATAATGGAGGTTAATAACATACTACTAAACAACAGGTGAACCAGGAAATCAAAGAAGAAGTAAAAAGATACATGTAAACAAATGAAATGAAAACACAGTGGTCCAAAACCTTTGGGATGGCAGCAAAAGTGGTTTTAAGAGGGAAGTATATAGCAATATAGGTCAACTCAAAAGCAAGAAAAATCTCAAAAAAACCCGCTTAATCTTACACTGAAAGGAATTTTAAAAAGAACAACAAGCAAAGCCTAAAGCCAGCAGAAGGAAGAAAATAATTAGGATTAGAGCAGAAATAAATGATTATAGAAACTAAAAAAACCCCAATAGAACAGATCAATAAAACCAGGACCTGGTTCTCTGAAAAAAATTAATAAAATTGATAAACCTCTAGCCAGACTTCTCAAAAAGAAAAGAGAGCACCCAAATAAATAAAATCACAAATGAGAGAGGAGAAATAACAACTAACATCACAGAAATACAAACAATTATAAGAAAATATTATGTAAAACTATATACCAACAAATTGGATACTCTAGAAGAAAGGAATAAATTCCTGGAAACATATAAATGATCAAAACTGAAACATAAAGAAATAGAAAATTTGAGCAGACTGATGACCAGCAAAGAAGTTGAATCAGTAATCAAAAAACTCCCAAGAAACAGAAGTCCAGGACCAGATGGCTTCATAGGCGAATTCTATCAAACATTTAAAGAATTCATACTTATTATTATCAAATTATTCCAAGAAGTAGGAAAGGAAGGAAAACTTCCAAATTCATTTTGAGACCAACATTACCCTGATACCCAAACCAGATAAAGAACCAAAAAAAAAAAAAAAAAGAGAACTACAGGCCAATATCTCTGATGAACATAGATATAAAAATCCTCAACAAAATACTAGCAAACCATATCCAATCCAATGATACATTTAAAAAATCATTCACCACAATCAAGGGGGATTTATTCCTGGATTTCAAGGGTGGTTCAATATTCACAAATCAATCAACATGATATATCACATTATTAAAAGAAAGGATAAGAACCATATGATCATTTCAATAGAAGAACAAAAAGCATTTGATAAACTGCAACATCCATTCATGATAAAAACCCTCAACAAAGTAGGTTTAGACAGAACATACCTCAACATAATAAAGGCCATCTATGAGAAACCTAGAGCTAATATTCTAAATAGGGGAAAACGGAGAGCTTTTCCTCTATAGTCAAGAACAAGATAGGGATATCTACTCTCACTGCTTTTATTCTACATGGTACCGGAAGTTCTAGCCACAGCCATCGAACAACAAAAAGAAATAAAAGGCATCTAAATTGGCAAGGAAGAAATCAAACCTTCACTATTTGCAGATGACATGATATTCTACATAGAAAACCTGAAAAACTCCACCAAAAAACGGCTAGAATTTGATACACTAATTCAGTAAAGTCCCAGGATACAAAATCAACATTCATAAATCTGCTGCATTTCTTTTTTTTTTTTTTTTTTAATTTTTTTTTTTTAATGTTTTTTTATTTATTTTTGGGACAGACAGAGACAGAGCATGAACGGGGGAGGGGCAGAGAGAGAGGGAGACACAGAATCGGAAACAGGCTCCAGGCTCCGAGCCATCAGCCCAGAGCCTGACGCGGGGCTCGAACTCACGGACCGCGAGATCGTGACCTGGCTGAAGTCGGACGCTTAACCGACTGCGCCACCCAGGCGCCCCTGCTGCATTTCTATACATCACTAATGATGCAACAGAGAGAGAAATTAAGAAAACAATCCGGGAGGGAGCCAAGATAGTGGAACAGCATGGAAGTTTTTTGTGTGTCTCTCGTCCATGAAATACAGCCAGACCAACACTAAACCATCCTGCACGCCTAGAAAACCGATCTGAGGATTAACACAACAATCTGCACAACCTGAACCACAGAATTCAGCAGGTAAGCGGCACAGAGAGGTGAATTTGGGGAGCGAGAAGCTGTGAAGGGCAGGGAGGTCCTTTTGCATGCAGAGAGAGGATGGAGATGTGGGGAGAATATGGGAAAAACACCCGTCCCCAAAAGCAGCTGGAGAGAAAATGGAAAATTGGAAACAGCCGCAGGGACTGAACTAAAAAGGGAGAAAGGAGAAAGGAGAGGGTTTAAATTCCATTAAGACTGTAAACAGTGGGAACAGTGGGAGTCTGCAACTCCACAGCTCGATACCTGGTGGTGCTCCACTGGGAAGGGCAAATCCCCAGGAGCAGAGTGGGATCTGGGAGGTTCTCGGGCCACACAGGGAGAAGTGGTTCCACTGCTGAAAGGACATTTGGTAGAGACTCTGAGGCCACCTGGTCCTAGCAGACCCCAGAGAATGGCCACATTCACTGGTGCTGGGACAAGGTCGGTAAGGGTGAAGCCTGGTGCCAGATGTGTGTTGTGATTTTCCATAATCCCTGAAACGCTGCTGCTACATGATCCCGTGAACTTTTTCTGGGGCGGGCTGGCACCTGGCCACAGTCTCTGGGCATCGGCAGCAGCACGGTCCCTCGAACATTCCTGGGTGTGGCCGGCACTCAGCCATTGCTCGGTGAGACCCTCCGCAGAGGGACAGAATGGGTGAAAGCTGCAGTCCCTCAGAAGTAAGAGGCTGGGGAAAACAGCCGCATCTGAGACAAAACTCGGGAGAGAGGTACTACCTGGGGCTTGGTCACAGACAGTGTAAAACTGGGGAGTGGATGAAAGCTGAAGACAAAGAATGGGTGCACGATTGCTGATTAGGGACAACAGAGTTCCGATACCAGAGACTGGGTAGCTGGGTGACGCCATTTTTACTGCTTCGTTGCATGTGCATACACACCTACAAGCGCCACAACAATCCACCCCATTAGGCTAACAGTGCCATCTAGTGGAGAACGGAGCTGTTACACTAAGCCCCACGCAACTGGGCCAACCTTGCTCTTCAAGAACAGAAGTCTCACCACCTGCTTAGTTTATGGACTATAAAGCGCTTCATAGTCTGACTTCTAGGGGAAAACAATGTAATTTTAGTTGTATTTCAGTCTGTTAGCAGGTCCATCTATTCAATTCTTTCTTTCTTTCTTTCTTTCTTTCTTTCTTTCTTTCTTTCTTTCTTTCTTCCTTTCTTTCATCCCTTCCTTCTTTCTTTCTTTTTATATTTTCTATTTTTCATTTCCTTTCTTTTTCTTGAATACAGAAAGAGAAAAAAATCATTTTTATTTTCAATTTTTATTAAAAATATTTTTCTTTATTTTTTTCCATATTTTTTACTTTTGTGTAAACTTTCAAATTCTATTTTACTTCCATCATTTTATTTGTCTACTTCAGTGTATTCATTTTTTCACATTTTCAAACGATTTCCTTTTTTTTCTTTTTTCTCTTTTCCATTTTTTCTCTTTTTCTTGAATACAGAAAGAAAAAAATTCATTTTTACTTTTAATTTTTATTAAAAATATTTTTCTTTAATTTTTTTCTATATTTTTTACTTTGGTATACATTTTTTCAAATTCTAGTTTACTTCCATCATTTCATTTTAGTCTTCTTCAGTGTATTCAGTTTTTCAAATTTTCAAACAATTTCCTTTTTTTTCCTTCTTTCCCCTTTTTTTCTCTAATCTATCAAGCCACTTTCAACACCCAGACCAAAACACACGTAGGATCTAGCATCATTTATTCGATTTGTGTGTGTGTGTGTGTGTGTGTGTGTTAAAGTTAAAAAAAATTAAAATTAAAAAAATTAAGTTTTTTTTAATTTTAACTTTTTCTACCTCATTAAGTCCTTTTCTCCCTTCAAAATGATGAAACGAAGGAAGTCACCCCAAAAGAAAGAGCAGGAAGAAATGACAGTCAGGGACTTAACCAACACAGATACAAGCAAGATGTCTGAACCAGAATTTAGAACCATGATAATAAGAATACTAGCTGGAGTCAAAAATAAATTAGAATCCCTTTCTTCGGAGATAAAAGAAGTAAAAACTAGTCCAGATGAAATTAAAAAATGTTATAACTGAGCTGCAATCACAAATGGATGTGGTGGTGGCAAGGAGGGACGAGGCAGAACAGAGAATCAGCGATATAGAGGACAAACTTATAGAGAATAACGAAGCAGAAAAAAAAAAAGAGGGAGATTAAGGCAAAAGAGCACGATTTAACAATTAGAGAAATCAGCGACTCATTAAAAAGGAACAACATCAGAATCATAGAGGTCCCAGAAGAGAAAGAGAGAGAAATTGGGGTAGAAGGGTTATGTGAGCAAATCATAGCAGAAAACTTTCCTAACCTGGGGAAAGACACAGACATCAAAATCCAGGAATCACATGGAGCACCTGGGTGGCTCAGTCGGTTGAGCGTCCGACTTTGGCTCAGGTCATGATCTTATGGTTCGTGGGTTCGAGCCCTGTGTTGGGCTCTGTGCTGACAGCTCAGAGCCTGGAGCCTGCTTTGGATTCTCTCTCTCTCTCTCTCTCTCTCTCTCTCTCTCTGTCCTTCAACCACTGGTGGTCTGTCTCTCTCTGTCTCTCAAAAATGAATAAAGTTTAAAAAACAACAACAACAATAGCCCTCCACCCACTGCCTAGTTGCAGACAGGCTCTCCTTTGCTGTTCTGCCCACTGCTCCTTTGTGGTATATTCAATAAACTTGTATCTCCTTTGTTTTGCCTCAGGTGAATTCTTTCACCCTCTGTGCGTGGGCTTCCACCCAATCGTCACCCCACATTTGGGGGCCCCCATCTGATTGAGAGAGACACCACATTTAGACACGACACCAATGTTATATTAGTTTCAGCTGTACAACACAGTGATTCAACTTTTCTGTACTTACCCTCACCGAGGACTTCCAGAGCACAGCCCCTACCCCACCCACATTCTTTCTTTTAGTGTAACCACACCCTTCAGTACACCCTGAAGCATAACATCTTTGATCTGCTCTGGAGATAGCAGGTCTTACAGGATGTGGGGTTCTTGTCTTGGGGCTGCCCAAGACATGCTTCTGTCCTTCTGTCCATAGCACCCCTTAATAAACCATTTCTTATCCTGCTGGCCTCGTTGGCCTATTTCTTCAGTCTTAAGACTCTTTGGCCTGGGGCACCTGGATGGTTCAGTTGGTTGAGGATCTGACTCTTGATTTTGGCTCAGGTCATGATCCCAGCATCGTGGGATTGAGCCCCATGTCTGGCTCTGTGCTGGGTGGGAAGCCTGCTTAAGATTCTCTCTCTCCCTCTGCCCTTCTCCCCTACTCATGAGCTGTTCTCTCTCTCTCTCAAATAAGTTAAAAAAAAAAAAAAAGACTCCTTGGGCCTTAGAAGGTCATTTTGCGGATATATAGAACCGATCATTAAAACAGTTGATTTTCTGAAAAGATTAATAAAATTGAGAAGAACTGATTAAAGTAAAAAATAGAAGAGGCAAATTACAAATATCAAGAATAAAAAAGGAGATATGACTACAAATCATTGAGAAAGAATAATAAGGTAATATTATGATGGGCTTTATGCCAATAAATTTGACAACCTAGATGAAACATACAATTTCTTGGAAAAACCTAACTTAAAACTGATACAAGGAGAAACAGAACATCGTTATAGCCACATAACACTGCTAAAGAAATTGAATTTGTAATTTTAAAAACCTTTACTTGTGAATTCTGTCAAAAATTTAAAGAAGAAATAACACCAATCTTACACATACTCTTTCAGAAAAAAAGAGAAAGGTGACACTTCCAGATTGTTTTCTGAGGCCAACAAAACCCTGGCAACAGAGCCTGACAAGACTATTATAAGCACAAACTATAGACCAATATCTCTTAAAAAAAAATTTTTTTTTAACGTTTATTTATTTTTGAGACAGAGAGAGGCAGAGCATGAATGGGGGAGGGACAGAGAGAGAGGGAGACACAGAATCAGAAACAGGCTCCAGGCTCTGAGCCATCAGCCCAGAGCCCGACGCGGGGCTCGAACTCACAGACCGCGAGATCGTGACCTGAGCTGAAGTCAGACGCTTAACTGAGCCACCCAGGTGCCCCTAAACCAATATCTCTTAAAGAGACACAAAAACCTCAATTAAATACTGGGAAATTGAATCAAGAAACATATACAATGGAAACCAATTTGACAATAAATTTCATATATTGGAAAAAAAATTTATCTTGGAAATTAAAATACTTATAAATGAACAAATAAAATTTTAATTTTGTTACCTTAAAAAAAAAAGAAACATATACAAAAGGATAATACACTATTACGGTATGTAGTTTATCTAGAAATGGAAGTCTGGTTGGTTTAACATTCAAAACTTAGTATCATTCGTTGCATTGACAGAGTGAAAGAAAGAAAGTTATAGCATCTCAATAGATACAGAAACAGCATTTCACAAAATTAAACATCCATTTATGACAAGTTTCAGCAAGCTACAAAAAGAAGGGAATTCCCTTAACCTGATAAAGAACATCTACAAAACATTTTAGCTAACGTTAACTTAATGATGAAAGACTGAATGCTTTCTCCACGAGGCTGTGAACAAGGCAAGATACTGTTATGGATTGAATGTTTAAACTGAAACTCTACTCTCCAACGTGATGGTATTTAGAGGTGATGTCTTTGGGAGGTAATTAGGAACAGATGAGGCCCTGAGGGTGGAGCTCTCATGCATGGGACTAATGTCCTTATAAGAGTCATGAGATCTTGCTTCCTCTTTTTTTTTCCACCACGTGAGGATACAAGAAGTCAGCTATCTGCAACCCAAAAGCAAGTTCTCACCGGAACTCAACCGTGCTGAAACCGTGAACCCAGACTTTCAGCCTCCAGAACTGTGAGAAGTAAATTTCTGGTAAAGTCAAGTAAATTGACTAAGACAGATGTCCACTCCTACTACTTTTTTTCAGTATTATACTGGATGTCCTACTTAGTTCAATAAACCAAGAAAAAAGGAATACAGGTAGTATAAACGTTGGCAAATAAGTGGTAAAAATGCCACAAACAACATGACTTTCTATATAGGAAATTCTAAGGAATCTATGAAAAAGCTACTGGAACTAATAAGTGAACCGGCAAGATTTTAGGACACAAGATGAATAATAAAAAATAAACTATATTTCCACATTTTAGCAAAGAAAATTGGAAGTTAAAATTAAATCAATGATTTAAAGTATCATCAAAAATATGAAATACTGGGGCGCCTGGGTGGCGCAGTCGGTTAAGCGTCCGACTTCAGCCAGGTCACGATCTCACGGTCCGTGAGTTCGAGCCCCGCGTCGGGCTCTGGGCTGATGGCTCGGAGCCTGGAGCCTGCTTCCGATTCTGTGTCTCCCTCTCTCTCTGCCCCTCCCCCGTTCATGCTCTGTCTCTCTCTGTCCCAAAAATAAATAAATAAAAAAAAAGTTGAAAAAAAAAAATGAAATACTTATGAATGAATTTAATAGAATAAGACCCATCCACTGAAAACTATAAAACAATTAAAGAAGACCTACTTAGGGGGCACCTGGGTGGCTCAGTCGGTTGAGTGCTCGACTCTTGATTTTGGCTCAGGTCATGATCTCATGGTTCATGAGTTCAAGTCCTGCATTGGGCTCTGCGCTGATGGTGTAGAGCCTGCTTGGGGTTCTCTCTTGTTCTCTTTGCCTCTCTCCCATTCACATGCATGAGCTCTCTCTCTCTCAAAATAAATAAACTTAAAAAAAAATAGAAGACCTACTTAGGAGATGTATACCTATTCAGGGATCGGCAGATTCGATATTCTTAAAATGTTAAATTCCACTATCCCTCAAATTATCTGTAGATTGAATGGAATCCTGATCAAAATCCCAGCAACTTTTTTGTAGAAAATAATCAGATGATTCTCAAATTTATGTGTAAATGTAAAGGACTGACAATAGGCAACATGAACTTGAAAAAGAAGAACAAAGTTGGAGGACGGGCACTTCTTGATTTTAAGGAATATATACACCTATATATTATAATACACCTGCAGTAATACACCTATAATACACCTGTAGTAATCAATACAGTGTAATATTTGCATAATGATAACAGTTGAATAGATGATCAAGTGCAGAAATAGACCTACACAGGGGCGACTGGGTGGCTCAGTAGGTTGAGCATCCGACTTCAGCTCAGGTCATGATCTCACAGTCTGTGAGTTCGAGCCCTGCGTCAGGCTCTGTGCTGACAGCTCAGAGCCTGGAGCCTGCTTCGGATTCTGTGTCTCCCTCTCTCTCTGCCCCTCCCCTGCTCATGCTCTGTCTCTCTCTGTCTCAAAAATAAATAAAAAAACATTAAAAAAAAATAGACCTACACGTATATGGTCGTTGATCTTCAAAACAAGTGCCAAGGTTCAATGCAAGAAAGGATAGTCTTAAAGGGTGCTGGATGAACTTGAAAATATATACTTATAAAAAAAGAACTTGACCTTTACCTCACGCCATTGATAAAAATTAACCTGAAATGCATCATAGATATAAACATAAAAATGTTTTAAAATTATAAAATTGCTAGGTGAAAACAAGGGAGGAAATCTTTGCAGTGTTCGGTTAGGCAATGTTTTCTTAGGCAGGACACAAAAGCGTTAACCATAGAAAGAAAAATTAATAAACTGGATTTCATCAAAATGAAAAGCTTTTGCTCTTCCAAAGACACTGTTAAGAAAATCAACAACAAGTCACACATAGGGAAAATATTTGCCAAATTCATCTTGTAAAAAAACTTGTATTTAAAATGTATATTTTACAATTCAATAGTAAACTAAGCAGTGCAATTAAAAGTGGGAGAAAGGTTAGAACAGACATTTCGCCATGAAAAAAGTGGCAAATAAGCACGTGGGAAGATGCTCAACATAATTCTTCACTAGGGAAACACAAATTAAAACCATAACATGATGACACTACAGACCACTAGAATGATAAAATTCAACGAAGGACAATACTAATTTTGGCAACGATGTGAAGCACTTGCTACTCTGAAAAACAGCTGGACTTTTTAAAAGATAAAGTTAGGGGCCCCGGGACGGCTCACTTGGCTGAGCATCTGACTTCGGCTCAGGTCATGATCTCACAGTTCGTGAATTTGAGCCCCATGGCAGGCCCCATGCTGAGTGCCAAGCCTGCTTCGGATTCTCTGTGCCCCTCTCTCTCAAAAGTAAAAATAAACATGAAAAAATAAATAAAAATAAAAAAATAAAAAAAAAGGTTAAAATGCACTTACCATACATCCCAACGATCTCAATGCTAGATATTTACCCAAGAGATGTGATGAAAATATCTGTCTGCTCAAAGATTTATACTCAGATGTTCATGGTAGCTTTATTCACAATAGCCCCAAACTGGAAATAATCCAAATGTCCACCACCTGATGAATGGGCAAACAAATTGTGATATTAAAAAAAAAAAATCACAAAACCCCGGTCCATTCCATGTAATGGAATACTACTCACCAGTAAGGAGGAGCAGACCGCCAATACAGGCAAAGACACTGATGAATCTTAACGAAATTAGCTGTTAAGTGAAAAAAGAATTTCTACGTCT
Source organism: Neofelis nebulosa (assembly GCF_028018385.1). Classification (NCBI taxonomy): domain Eukaryota; kingdom Metazoa; phylum Chordata; class Mammalia; order Carnivora; family Felidae; genus Neofelis; species Neofelis nebulosa. The sequence goes on from NC_080793.1 coordinate 54,356,455, forward strand.
AAAGCCTCTGTTGAAAAAAACAGGTCAGTGGTTGCCTGGGCTTGGGGTCGGGGCGGGGAGTGACTGCAAACTGGCACCAGGGGATGAATGTTCTCTGTCTCGTTTGGGGTCCTGATTACAGAACTGTCTACGTTTGTCAAAACTTATCAAACTATACACTTAAAATGGGTGAATTCTATTGCATGAAGATTACATCTTAGTAAAACTAATTTGTAGGAAAAAATACCGCCTTTACAGAAGGAAGTAATTCTATTTCCTTTTTTTTTTTTTCCCTAAGTAGGCTCCATGCCCAAAATGGGGCTTGAACTCGCAACCTTGAGATCAAGAGTCTCATGCTGAGCCAGCCAGGTGCCCTATTTACTTACTAAATCAAATAAAGCACTACAGATTTTCTAAAAACAAAAGAAAGAAAAGGAAAGAAACAAAGAAAGAGAGAGAAAGAAAGAGAGGAAGGAAGGAAGGAAGGAAGGAAGGAAGGAAGGAAGGAAGGAAGGAAGGAAGGAAGGAAGGAAGGAAGAAAAGCTTTAATTTGTGTTTAATAATGCTCAGAGCGAAACTGTAAGGCTTATTAAAGAGACTTTCGATAGAGGGTCCTAGGAGCCAATTAGCTGATTTAACCACTACAATAGGCCTGTTACTTATTCATACCTGGCAATCCAGGTAAGGCTGCTTTGCTCCTTCAGAGCATGTCTTGGTGAAATTAAGACATTGGAAGAGGGTTGCCAGTGAAGATTCATTCCACACTGGGAATAGCCCAGGGGAGCATTATTCTAAGTGGAATACAGGCTGTGTTCAGTCTGGGCTGGTCTCTGAGTGTTCCTCTAGCTGAATGAATAGGGCCCACGTTCAGCTCCCCTAACGATCTGATCAAGTAAGAGGATGGTTGGTGATGAAAACCAATCTCTTTGGAAAGCTGAATTCTCCATATGTGAATACCATATGTTGTTCACACCCCTTGGGAGATGCCCTTGAAAAAATCATGTCTTAATACACAAAAGAACCCTTACTCAGGGGAGAAGGACAGTTGTTCCTTAAAGAACTCCAAATAAAACACCCAATGAGCTAAAGCATGAGCCAGCTAATTAAGGAGGGCACATGGGATTTGGTTTCTTTAACCAGCTTGACGCAAAGCAATCCCCAGGGGGAATCTCAGCGCTCAGAGCCAAGGTCAGCTGTTTGCAATGTCCAAGTAAATATACTGATGCCAACTTCAAGGACGAGGCAGAGGGATAAAGAGCAAAAACAAATGATAATAAAGACGTGTTCTTTTTGCTGTTTCTAGAGAACACTTGGTAGAGAAAGACACCTTTGAGGCTTGAGTGAGTCATTTGACCACTCTGGGTCAGCCTCTCTCTCTCTCCTCTCAATCACTCTTTCTGGTTAAACACCATCTGCTTCCATGGGCTATTATGAGGTTTAAAGAGAACGCACGCAGGGCATCTTAGCACAATGCCTCGTTCCAAGTAGCTCAGTGAATAGTAAATGTTATATGTAACAGGATGTGTGAATATTTTCTGTAGTTCTCTACATAGCAGAGGGATAGCATTGCAGGAGTAATTCCTAGAGGGTTAGGAAAGAGTCAGCAACTTGTCATAACAGGGATGCACTTGCCTTCATCAGGGGACGTGGAGGTGAGACATCCCCCGTGATGGGGGTGTACTGGTTTTTCTGCTTGTTCACCTAGATCCTTCATCCTTCCCAGGAGGCTATCCTCTTGAGAGCTCTATGACTTGAGCTCTATTGCTGGCTCACTACCAGTTGGGTTTGGCCAGGCTGACATACTAGCAGCAAAACAGAGAGGACGTTCTAGGCATTTCTCCCCTGCTGCCTCCCTGCACTGGCATTGTGCCATTGGCAGTGCTTGCACCCTCCCAGGACTACGCTACGTCCAAGCGGTTCCTTTTTTATAACCTCAGCTCTCTCTGGGTTCTCGTGCTATACTCTTTCCTTGTCCTCTCACGTCCGGAGCGGAAACGGCTTTCCAGTGTGACATCATCTCTTCCATTAGCACTCCGCACACCTCTTATCATCAGCCCCTTTCTTGGCGTCTGCTTGAACCATCTAGGGCAAATGCTCTTTTCCGTAGGACCTTGACTGGTCAGAGGTCTCACAGAACTCGTAAAAGCGCCCGCTAGAGGAAGGTAAAGTTTTCACTGGCAGTTCCAAAGAGTGTTAGTTAAGCCTAATAACGCAGGTAATAATTTCCCTGCTCCCTAAAAATTTTTCTGGAAACATTAGAAACACAGGTAGTGAGTTAGGGGTGGACTAGTCAAGCCCAAAGTGGGAGAAAAAGGGAAGCTGCTGCGGTCTGGCCATGAGCCAGAGCTGGAGCGATGGGAGGAGAGGCTCCAGCTCAATGTGAAGTTCAAAGCCTGAACTGCGACGTGAAATTGATAGGTTCCAAACGGGCCAGGGGACCTTGCATTTTCTGAGAATAATTAGAAAAGCCACAGAGCCTGCTTCCAGGGGGGAGAGGAGGAACAGCCCCAACAAATCTATTTCAAAGGGGAGTGGAAGATAGATTTACTTTATTCTGGGATACCGGGGCACGCTATTCGATACAATGCGCCCTTAGTTTCAGCCGTAGGAGCGATAGTTACAGCTCTAGAAAGGCTTGTTTGCACAGCATAGGTCACAGGGTGGAGCCCAACTGAGAGTTCAGCTGCACGCAGGCCTACCTAGCTCTGGCCTGGTTACCAAATCATTAACCTTGCCCTACTGGGATGGCAACGAACCTGTTCATTTCCTTATTTTAGGACCCGAGAGTCTTTTCCTTCCCATTTCTTTGCCCTGTATCCTGTGCGAGTGCCACACCGACTTGCAGATGTATTTATACATTTATATGCCGCCACAGAACCAATCAGCCCAACAATCAGCCCAACTTCCTTAGTTTAACTTTGGTCTGTACTCTCTGGTTAGAGAGAAAGAGAAGCTGAGTGCTTTTTCTGTTTAGGTGGCATGCAGAAATCTGGGATGGATTTACAGGAGAGACATGGAACCAGAGAAGCGTTATCCAGAGGAGGACTGTTGTCACCCTAATCTTACTTCACGTGGTGCCGGTGTTTTATGCCACTTTCCAGGGGATGATACTTAGCTTTTTAGGCTCTAAACTTCTATTGTTAGGGCATCCCAAGGTGTTTGGGTCTGGGAGCCTGACTCTCTTTGACCAAAACCATATATATAAACCTAAAATGCCTGTTTGTTAATTAATGAATTAATTGTTCATATATTAAGTAGATCTGTAATTATCATGACCAAATAGTTGTGTCCCTAACCGATACATTTTTTCTTTTAAATGTGAGAGAAAGAGAGCACAAGAGGGGGAGGAGCTGTCAGCATGGAGCCTGACACGGGGCTCAAACTCACCAACCGTGAGAGCGTGACCCGAGCCGAAGTCAGATGTTTAACCGACTGAGCCACCCAGGCGCCCCGGTACATTTTTGTCCTATTTGCAAAATCTATGTGGGAAGCCAGATCCCAGTAGGATTACTTGGTGAGCACAGAAGTGGCACAAAGGGAATCAGTTGGACGACTTGAATGGCTGATGTCACGTAGGTATGATCTATAGCAGGAGTCTGGCTGTGTCAGGTTATCTTGGTTCGTGGGCCAGGTGCCCCCTGGCCTGGCTCTGTGCTAGAGTTACCAAATCAGAGTCGGTGTCTCTGATTCTTGTTCATGCTTCAATTCCCAACCCAACTACAACCTGACAGATCCTCTTTCTTGAGGAGTGTTAACAAAGATGCTTCAAGGTACGGTTCCCTTTTACTGGCCTGGGAATCTCTCATTGCCTACCTCTGATATAACTCTTCATTTACATGATTATCCTCGGAGAGGGCAGATTTTCCTTTTATCTCCATCGCCTTAGAGAATCCTGATTGTGGGTCATGTCTACCACCTGTGGGTAACAGATGGGAACGTGTGATGATCTCTAAGACTAGTTCTTGCTGAGTGCAATACTTTTCCTTTAATTTAATTTAATCTCTTTTTTTTTTTTTTTAAAGTAAATTCTATGCCCATCGTGGGGCTCGAACTCACGACCTCGAGATCAAGAACCACATACTGACTGAACAAGCCAAGTGCCCCCGAATGCTAGTTTGGCTCCTTGGGAGTGCAGGGCAGGTACAAAATGGTACGAGAGCCTGAAGCTGCCTGGTGAGAGAGTCATTAAAGTGATAGTCCATCAGGCCACAGATTAGATAAGAAAGGAAACAAGGCCAGGACCGGTAGGTATTTCAGAAACTCCGGCTTCTGAGCCGTTTCTCTAAATGGTTTTTGTCCTCTGCACCTCATATCAAAGGTTATTGTTTTTTTTTTTTTTTTTTTTTTTAATTTTTTTTCAACGTTTTTTATTTATTTTTGGGACAGAGAGAGACAGAGCATGAACGGGGGAGGGGCAGAAAGAGAGGGAGACACAGAATCGGAAGCAGGCTCCAGGCTCCGAGCCATCAGCCCAGAGCCTGATGCGGGGCTCGAACTCACGGACCGTGAGATCGTGACCTGGCTGAAGTCGGACGCTTAACCGACTGCGCCACCCAGGCGCCCCAAAGGTTATTGTTTTTTAATGGTCACGTCTTGGATGGACCTAACTCTACCTCAAAAATCTAAAACTCTAAAAGCCCACACTGAGTCCACAAACCCTTATCCTTCTAGCTCTTGTTCTTTTACTTCCTTTTTTTTTTTTTTAAGTTTATTTATTTATTTTGTGAGAGAGAGAGAGAGAGCGCGCGCGCGGGAGGGCCCGAGAAAGATGGGAAGAGAGAGAATCCCAAGCAGGCTTCACACTGATGCAAGGCTCTAACCCACGAACAGGGAGATCATGACCGGAGCCGAAAAATCAAGAGTCGGATGCTCAACCAACCGAGCCACCCAGGCACCCTTGCTCTTCTACTTCTATGACCTTTAACCCTCAACCTCGGAGGAACTCTGAAATATCTGAATCCCTCTATCTCCCCGTCCGGGCCACATTTCCTTTCTTATCTAATCTGTGGCTTTCTGCACTATCACTCTGACGACACTCTTACCTGCCAGCTCAGGCTCTCCTCTGCTATTGTCTGTACCTGCCCCGCACACCCAAGGAGCCACACCTGCTTTTGCCTGTTTGCTTCCGCACCTGGGCAGCAGAAGGAGAAACAATCAGCCGATCAGAACCACTTTGGATGTAAACTCTTCAATCGTGACTGCACCCATCTTGTAATATATGTGTATTTTTTCTTAACCTGGTGGTGGTCAGCTCCTCTTCCGTTTAGCAGGTAGAGAATTACACCCCTCTCGCCAAGGCCTCTCTCTCATTGACCCCTAAGAAAATTAATAAAAGGAAAGCTGGTTTAAAACAGAGTCAGGAGCCAGCAGGGGGCGGGGAACTCTCACGCCCGGCCACCCTTGGTTAATTGCAGACCCAATGGGAAGAGGGGTAGCTTGCGAACTTTACTATCCCAGCAGGGGGAAGAAGGTTTTTCCTTCCGCACCCGCAACAGCCCAGCCAATGGGATTCTGTCACAGCTCAGCCAAGGAAAGGCCCCTATACTTGGAACTCCCAGTTTATTCCAATGGACTTTTTGCCTAGAACAGCCCTCCCTGCTCCCCCCTTTTCCTCCGTAAAAGAGCAGTCCGTTCCTTACCTTTGCCCTCTGGATTTGTCTGCGGTTTTGCCACAGGTTGCTTGTCCCAGATTGCAGTTATCTGCTATTCCAAATAAACCTGTTTTTGCTGGTAAAATAACTGGCAGTTTTATTTTTAGGGTTAGCACCCAAGCTCTGCTTCCTTCCGTTTTTCTTGCATATCCACTTCATAGATAAAATAAAAGCCGTCCAATAGACACCACCTGGACTTCCCAACATAAACATTTATATGCAGCCACATATATATATATATATATATATATTTTTTTTTTTTTTTTTTTTTTTTTTTTTTTTCTCCTCTCTCAGAGAAGCCGTATCTCTGCTTACAGCATTTTGAGGTTAAACTTTCCACCTGGGCTCTGATTAGGTTATGGTTTTTTAAAATCATCTGTTTACTTTACTTTCTAACCATGGCAACCCTTTTCTGCTAGCTCCTTCTTAGCCTAAAATGTGCTCAATTCGCTTTTATCTTAAAACATAAAACCATAGCCCTTCCCTTCACAGTTAAGCTCCTTAATAGTCTACACTGATTCTGTCTTCATCTTACTACCATCTGTCTCTTGCCTCTAGTGTTCCAGTGAAACGATTCTGGAAAATGTTACCAGTGGCTTTCAAGTTGTAAAACTCAACGGACTCTGATTTGAACCCAGTGCAGAAGTTACCAGTGTTGGCCATGCTTTCATTAGTAAGCTTTTGTCATCCTTTTGAATGCCCATCATAGGACCCTCTTCTTCTTCTTCTTCTTTTTTTTTAATGTTTATTTATTTTTAAGAGAGTCAGAGTGTGAGTGGGTGAGGTATAGAGAATGAGGGAGACACAGAATCCGAAGCAGGCTCCAGGCTCCGAGCTGTCAGCACAGACAGGGGCTCAAACTCACAAGCTGTGAAATCACGACCCGAGCCAAAGTCGGACGCCCAACTGACTGAGCCACGCCGGTGCCCCAGGACCCTTTTGTTCTGCTGAATGATCCCTCTCATTTCAATGAGTCTTGGGGGAGGCAGATACTAACTACATCTCACTTGGGGAGCTAAAAACAGTCATTGCCAGCGTCCTCTGCAGATAGGGCACTGCCCATGACTCAGGCTTGGTCATTCTGGTGCATCTGCCCCAGACAGTGAATCCATAGCTGAATCCATTCTTTGGCAAAGAATCTGGGTGAGCAAACTTCCCTCTGCTATTGGAGAAACATGTTGACAGCTTTCAGTTTCTCCTTGTTCGGGCAATACAAACAGTCTGGTCCTCAGAGACCGCAACTGTTGTAGCCTCCCCCAACCAATTCTGTGGTGTAATTTGTGGTTACGATTCTTACTGCATAGACTCTGGGTCCTCCAGGTGATTCAGTGAGCTACCCAATCAGTAGCCTTACATCCCCCCCCACCTTTATGTTTAAATCAACCAGAGTTGGTTTCTGCTGTTTGCAATGAAGAACTCTGACCAATACAACTTCATTTTTGAAATATCATCTTTGACCACCTTTGATGGATTAATTCTCCACTCCCATTTCCTTCTTTAACCAGCAATCATTCCAATGTATTAACATGCCTCTGCGAACTTGAATGTATTCTCATATAATATGTGGTGTTTTGTGTGTTGCTTTTCTATTTTTATTTTTTTAATGTTTATTTTTTTGAGACACACACACACACACACACACACATACACACACACAGAGTGTGTGTGAGTGGGGGAGGGGCAGAGGGAGGGAGACACAGAATCTGAAGCAGCCTCCAGGCTCTGAGCCATCAGTGCAGGACCCAGCATGGGACTCGAACTCAGATGGTGAGATCATGACCTCAGCCGAAGCTGGACACTTCACTGACTGAGCCACCCAGGCATCCCTGGGTGCATGTTTTTAAATTCACATAAACGGTCTTTTGTCAGAAACCTTTCTCTTTTCTAACTTTTTTTAAAAAAATAAATTCTTGTTCATTTTTGAGAGAAAGAGAGAGCACTCGAGTGGGGGAGGAGGGGAGGGCAGGACAGAGGATCTGAAGCAGGCTCTATACTGACAGCAGGGAGCCCGGGCTCTAACTCAGAAACTGTGAGATCATGACCTGAGCTGAAGTCGGACACTCAACCGACTAGAGTCACCCAGGTGCCCCTCTTTTCTAACTTTTTAAAAAATCAGCACTAAGTTTTAAAAATCTGCGTTGTTGGGGCACCACTCCCAGAATGGTCACAGGAGTTGCCAGCGAAGGGGAGGAAAAGTTTTCCTTCACCCTCTCAGGATGCCCAAAAAAAAACCTGACAAAGACAGATTAACAGGAGGAAAGGATACACATTTGACTGGATTTTTACATGTATGTGAGAGTCTTCACAGGAGAACAAAGACCCAAAGTGGTGACTAGAGCAGGAAGCTTTTTCTACCTTTTAGACTAAGAAACAATTAATTTGTGAAGAATGGACGAAACAAAGGGGTTGGGGGGCGCCTGGGTGGCTCAGTGCAGTAAGTATCCCCCTCTTGATTTCAGCTCAGGTCATGATCTCACAGGTTGTGAGTTCAAGGCCCTCATTGGGCTCTGCTGACAGCAGTGGAGCTCTGCTTGGGATTCTCCTCCCTCTCTCTGCCTCTCTTCTGTGCTCTCTCTCTCTCTCAAAATAAATAAACATTAAAAAAAAAAACAAAAAGACAAAGGGGTGGGGGCCAAAAGGAGTAAGTCATGAAGAAATAACTGGAAGATAAGGATTAATTTAAAAAGATTTGTTTGGGGGCCCCTGGGTGGCTCAGTCGGTTAAGCATCTGACTTCGGCTCAGGTCATGATCTCACGGTTCGTGGGTTCCAGCCCCGAGTCTGGCTCTGTGCTGACAGCTCAGAGCCTGGAGCCTGCTTCGGATTCTGTATCTCCCTCTCTCTCTGCCCCTGCCCTGCTCACACTCTGTCTCTGTTTCTCAAAAACTGAATAAACGTTAAAAAAAGTACTTAAAGCGGTTTGTTTGTACATATTTCTCAGCCCCAAATTCCCTGTGTGTGGTGATAAGAACGTCTTCCTTCTCCTAGTACAGAGAAGGCAGCTTTCACGTGGGAATTTCATTGACCTGTTTCAAGGGACAGGGTATGTGGGTGACACCTTTCTGCATTTGCTATTTTCTCAAATTCCTTTTGCTTAAGATATTCCATATGCCATATTTTGGGGTAGCATGTCCTAAACCCCATCACTACTAACAATGTACTCATTCCTCACATTTTTGCCAATATATATATTACATATAATATATAATATGCAATATGTAATATATAATATGTAATATGATAATATATAATATGTAATATATATTATTATATATTATATATGTATGTATTATGTAATATAATATATTATATCAGTATTTTTAACCTAAGTATATCTATATCTATGTCTATGTCTATATCTATATCTATATCTATATCTATATCTATATCTATATCTATATCTATATCTATGTCTATCTGTATCTATATCTATCTACATATTTTTTTAACCTAAGTATACATTTGTGAAACCACCATTTGGAGCATAGAGTTTGGAGGTGTTTTCCCTCAGTGGGATGGTGGGGGGAGCAGTGGAAGTGCCCTGAGGCAGATTCTCTGACAGCAGAGGATTCAACAGCAGATGTATTTGAAGTGAGCCAGGGCAGAATGGAGGTAATGACTGATGCTAGTAGGGTTCCTGAAATAACTGGGATACTTTGCCCAGAGATGGTTGATACTGTGAACATGACCTCCATTTGATTCAATTCTGGGTGGGCTGGTGGGCTGGGGAACATGTAATTCCTTTCTGCCTACCCCCAGACTATATAGCCTAAGACCTAGATCTTACACATGGAACATTTCCACGTAGAATATTTCCTGGCCAAGAGTAAGCACTCACTAAATGTTTGTTGAATAAAGAGCTACATTCTCTTGACTTCTCTTCTAGCTTCAAAATGAAGAGGTTTGCCTTGTGCTGAAATAATATTTGTTTTGCTTTTTACCTCAAAGTCTCAGCCAGCCCTTCATTCTAAATTTCACCACCAGGGCGCCTGGCTAGCTCAGTGAAGCACCTGACTCTTGATTTCGGCTCACGTCATGACCTCATGGTTCGTGAGTGCCAGACCTGCATCAGGCTCTGCGCTGACAACGCGGAACCTGTTTGGGATTCTCTCTCCCTCTCTCTTTCTCTCTCTCAAAATAAATAAATACATTTTAAAAAAATTTTTTAATTAATTAATTATTTATTTTTTTAATTATTATTATTTTTTTATTATTTTTTTTTTCAACATTTTTTATTTATTTTTGGGACAGAGAGAGACAGAGCATGAACGGGGGAGGGGCAGAGAGAGAGGGAGACACAGAATCGGAAGCAGGCTCCAGGCTCCGAGCCGTCAGCCCAGAGCCTGACGCCGGGCTCGAACTCACGGACCGCGAGATCGTTACCTGGCTGAAGTCGGACGCTTAACCGACTGCGCCACCCAGGCACCCCAATTATTTATTTTTTAATCTTTACTTTTGAGACAGAGAGAGAGCATGAGCAGGGAAGGGGCGGAGAGAGAGGGAGACACAGAATCTGAAACAGGCTCCAGGCTCTGAGCCGTCAGCACAGAGCCCGACGCGGGGCTCGAACTCACGAACTGTGAGATCATGACCTGAGCCGAAGTCGGACGCTTAACTGATTGAGCCACCCAGGCGCCCCAATAAATACATTTTTAAAAAGACTTTAAAAAATAATAATAATAATAAAAACTTCACCACCAACCTTGGCTAAGTAGTGTTCAACTTTTGATATCTCAGTTTCAATAAAACCTCCACAACTTGGTCCCCGTCTTCTCCATCCCGGTCTCATAGTACTTTATAATGTGCACCTGTGTGTACCTGCAATGTTTGAGCACAATATTGATGTCACAGGCCCCTGGGCTTTGTGAGTGGTTCCTATAATACCTTTCCCTGAATAATACCTCTTCTACACCTCTACGCCCTCGGGATGCCTTCTCACCCTTTGAGCTCCAGATCAGATATCACCTCTATGGCACAACTTCTTCGATTACGCCAAGGCAAAATGAGTCATCTCCTTTTTGATTTCCACAGCAATTTATTCTCATGCGAATAGCCCTTACCTTAAGATGTCATAATTTTTCTCTTACCGTGTTTCTTCTGCAGTGAAGGGAGACTGTCTCATCAATAGGTGTATCTGGATCCTCATTAATTAGCACAGCGCCTGGCGCACAATACGGCTTGTGTTAGGGTTCTCCAGAGAAACAGACCAACAAGATAGCTAAATAGATAGCTAAATTGATAGCGGGTGGATTTATTTTAAGGAATCATCGGCTCAGATGATTGTGAAGGCTGGCAGGTCTGAAATTTGTAGGCTGGAAATTCAGGTAACAGGGATATTGCAGTCCTGAGTCTGAAATCCACAGGGCTGGCCAGCAGGCTGGAAACTCAGGCAGTGTTCCTATGTTGCAGTCTCGAGGCCGAATTGCTTCAGTCTTTGCTCTTAAGGCTCTCAAACTAATTGGATGAGACTTTCTCAAGGTAATCTGCTTTCCATAAAGCCAACTGATTATAAATGTTATTCCTATCCCAAATACCTTCCAGCAACATCTAGGTAAACCTCTGACCAGTGGGCACCATAGTCTTGCCAAGTTGAAACATGAAGTTAACCATCACAGTGCTCAATAAATTTTGCAGCAATGAGTAGATGTCTAATAAATATTCCAGAAGTTCAGAGAAGAGAACAATGGATTTCCAAACTTACAATCATCTTGACAAGTAGTAGAATAATTACATTTTGTTCATCCAGCAGCTAACCATGAGAACCCTAGAGAGAGAGAGAGAGAGAGAGAGAGAGAGAATATATTTGTGAATCAGACAAATCTAGATACATGAACACATGCAATATATCCATACCAAATTACTTTTAATCTAGGTGGGGGTAGTATGGCATTAGTAAACTTTGGTCAAAGGTCTTTTTTTTTTTTTAGGGGCACCTGGGTGGCTCAGTGGGTTAAGCGTCCAACTTTGGCTCAGGTCATGATCTCACGGTTTGTGGGTTTGAGCCCCGCGTCGGGCTCTGTGCTGACAGCTCGGAGCCTGGAGCCTGCTTTGGAATCTGTGTCTCCCTCTCTCTGCCCCTCTCCCGCTTGTACCCTGTCTCTTTCTGTCTCAAAAAGAAATAAAACATTAAATTTTTTTTTCAATTATTATTATTTTTTACCTTTAATTGTTGTGGCACTAGCAAAAACACCTAAAGAGGCAAACAAGAATGCTTTGAAGTAGTTGTTTGTTCAGACAGAGAATGGCTAATTCAGGGGTGTTGTTTCCAGGGTTTGACTCAGGTGTGAGACCAGCAGGGTACAGGGGGAGCAGGACCACGGGACAGTGGTTTGGGGGTAAAGTGGTGGGAACGGGCACTCCTGTACAGAGCCTCCCTTTATAAAATGTTTCCCAGACTGGACCGTTTCCTTCAAGTGGCTCAGGAGGCGAGAGCAGAAAGATTCAGGGCTTTTTCAGGGAAAAAGTTTCCTCATTTATAAAATAGACATACACATAATGACAAATATAAGATTGAGCTGTATGAGATTACCGCTTTGCAACCACTTTTGGTTTGCAGAAATGGCTACGTCTTTCCAATGATTCAGCCAACTCACTTAGATATGAAGTTAGAAGTAAACGGGATGTAGGTAGTTGTAGGTTAATCAATCAGTTAACTGCTGGCTACCGTCAGGTTTAGGCTTGGGCTAGAGGCTGAAGCTACCCTGACCCGGAGGGGCCAAATGTAGCCCTGAGGTTTTTAACTCAACTTCCCCCCTCCTCCCTCCCCTCCCCCCAGAGGTCCCGAGGGCAGCTCCAGCTCCTGGCTCCAGTTGGTGGAACTGCCTCTTTAACAAGACGTTGTTGTTGTTGTTGTTGTTGTTGTTGTTGTTGTTTCCCCAGCCAATATCCTGGTTCGGTACACTGAATAAAAAGAATCTCAGCGACTTGAAAAAAACTGGGAGATCAGGGACAAGTGAAACTGGGAGCTCATGGATAAAAGTCCTCATTTGTTCAATAATCTTCCCTAATCTGCTATTGCCAAAGTGGAAGCAAAATTGACCGATTTTCCTACTCTCATCCCCCTATCTGCACACATAGATGGAGAAGTTAAAGGGATTGAAGTTCTCAGAGCTGACAGTAGGGGGAAAATATGAGAAGTAAAAGGGTGGGGAGATGCCCTATTTAATCAGCTCCCCAGCACTCACATCGGAATGAAATTATTACCAGTTAAATGCATAAATTGAATATTTCATTCCATTCTTCTAAAACCTCTCTTGGTGTTACTGTCCCTGCTTTACAGAGGAGGAAGTGGAAGGGAGGAGTGCTAGACATTTCTTTAAAAGGATCCCAAATAAAGTTAAGAGCGATTTCCCACCAGTGGTTAGGAATGCCCACTAGTGTGGGGATTGCTAGCTTTCAGCACATTTCTTCTCTTGAATTAAAAAATTCTCTTGTAGGGGCGCCTGGCTGGCTCAGTTAGTGGAGTGTGAGACTCTTGATCTTGGGGGTTGTAAGGTCAAGCCCCACGTGGAGTGTACAGATTACTTGAAAATAACATCTTTGGGGTACCTGACTGGCTCTGTTGGAAGAGTACGTGATTCTTGACCTCGGTGGGGTTACAGGTTCGAGCCCCACATTAGGTGTCGCGATTACTTAAAAAAATAAAATCTAAAAAAAAAAAAATCTCTTGTAATAAAAAATGCCTTCTGGGGCAGTCTTGCAAAAGTACATTCTGTTTCACGTTGACGTATGTTTAGTTTCTCCAGGATACTGTGTAAGAGCTACTTCTCAGACTGACTTACCTTCTTACTGCCAGCTGCTTCTTCTGGTCTTAGACTTTTATTTATTATTTTAGAGACAGTGTGTGTGTGAGAGGACGAGAGGGGCAGAGGGCGAGAGAGAGAATCTCAAGCAGGCTCCATGCTCAGCGTGGAGCCCTTTGTGGGGCTTGATTCCATGACCTTGGGATCATGATCTGAGCCACAATCAAGAATTGGATGCCCAACTGACTGAGCCACTGAGGTGCCCCTGGACTTTTTTTTTTCAGAGAGAGACAGAGACAGCGCAAGTAGGGGAGGGGCAGAGACAGAGGGAGAGAGAGAACCCACAAAGCCGTAAAATCATGACCTGGGCTGAAACCAAGAGTCAGACGTTTAATTGACTGAGCCACCCAGGCACCCCTAAACTTTTTGTTTTTAATTGTCTGACTTAGATTATTTAGATTATGTTCCAATGTCTAAAACATTCCATTTAACAAGGGCACAAAATGGAGGAAAGCAACTCTTTGGCACTGAGGAGTTTAGGATCGAATCATCATGTTAGCGGTGTTGATAAATGCAAGCTGCTGGCATATCCATTTTTCCACCCAGAAAGGAAATAATAGAAATGTCTAATAGTTTGAATTGCGTTCTTATAAATGTGAAAGGAAACCAGAGTTTCCTCTCTTGTTATTTATTTATTTTGAGAAAGACAGCACGTGTGCAAGCAGAGGAGGGGCAGAGAGAGGGAGAGAGGGTCCCAAGCAGACTCCATGCTGTCAGTGCAGAGCCTGAACCCACAAACCATGAGATCATGACCGGAGCCAAAATCAAGAGTTGGATGCTTAATTTGAGCCACCCAGTCTCCCTTCCTCTCTTTTTTTTTTTTTTTAATGTTTTTTTTTTAATTTATTTTTGGGACAGACAGAGACAGAGCATGAACGGGGGAGGGGCAGAGAGAGAGGGAGACACAGAATCGGAAACAGGCTCCAGGCTCCGAGCCATCAGCCCAGAGCCCGACGCGGGGCTCGAACTCACGGACCGCGAGATCGTGACCTGGCTGAAGTCGGACGCTTAACCGACTGCGCCACCCAGGCACCCCCTCCCTTCCTCTCTTTTTAAAAAACAGCATCTTTTGGGGCACCCAGGTAGCTCAGTTGGTTAAGTATCTGACTTCGGCTCAGGTCATGATCTCACGGCTTCGTGGATTCAAGCCCCGAGTCTGGCTCTGTGCTGACAGCTCAGAGCCTGGAGCCTGCTTCGGATTCTGTGTCTCCCTCTCTCTCTGCCCCTCCCCTGCTCGTGCTCTGTCTGTCTGTCTGTCTCTCTCTCAAAAATAAATAAACATTAAAAAAATTAAAAAACAAAACAGCATGCAGTCTCACTACGGAAACTTTGGAAGTTATGGGAAAGTCTAAGGAAGAAATAATGATTCATAATCTTTCCTCCATGAGAGAGCCACTGTGAACCTTAGTGTATGTTTCCCTTTAGCCTAGAAAAGGGATTTTTTTTCAGATGTAAAAAATCCTGATGCAAAATAATTCGATTGTGAAGTGATTGTCCAAAACTCGAGGGAGAAAGGAAACAGGCTGGGAAATTTTTTAATGCTTTCTGCCCTCGCTCTGATATAATCATTTCTCAGTAACAGAGGACAGTGTGGACTTTGAGATTGCTCCAAAATGCTTTAGGGCTCTCACAGACATAACCTTTCCACTAGGGTTACTACATTAACCAGCAATACTGGTCCAGTGTCAACTTCATCTGATCTTTTCACAATCAGGCATTCTCCTCAATCCTTGTAGTTCAGGTCCCAGAATTTGGAATTTCACAGGGGTTTTTGGATAATTTTGATTTAAGTGCAACCGACTTCCATAAATGCTTCTCCTGGTGCAAACATTTGGGGACAGAGAAAATCAACTGAACGATGATTTTACTTAGTAATCGAAGAGAGGCATTTTGAAGTGATTGAAGAGAGGGACCTAAGACGTGTCTGGCTCCCCTCAGTGGGTTAAGCTGGAGGCTGGAGGAGCTAATTCCTTAGAGACGCCAAGGTCACGAGGCTCCGGTGCTTCAGGACCTGATGCCAGAGGATGGCACAGAGTGGGGGCGGAGGTCCCCAGGGTTAGATCTGGGAGATAGTACATTGGGGTTGGCTTTGGAGGGCTCCCAAGATGCCATTTGCAGTGGCAGTGGCAGTTGGGGGGGGGGGGTCCTCTGGGTGACCTAACATAAGGTGGCTGTCCACAGGGGAAGACAGACAAGAGGAAGAACCCGGAGTCGGTTGCTGCATGTGAAGCTTCCTTGTGAGGAGTCCCAGAAGATCAGAGAAGAGGTGGCTGGGGGATTTCGCAAAGAAGGTTAGAGATCCTGACTGAGGAAAAAGCACACAGCTGGTCACCAAGTGTACTCTTTAGGAGCTGCATTTGGCTGCTGATACAAAGGTCTTCAACGACAGAGCCTTAAGCGACGTAGGCTGGAGAACTGCATGGTGCCATTCCGGCTGCGGTCTAACTCTCCACTGCACAATCTTACAAGAGCACAAGGGCTTTCTTGGTTTCAGGATGGCTTTTGCAGCTGCCTCCATCACATCTACTTGAAGGCGGGAAGGATAGGCGTATTCCTTTGCTGGGGCTACCATAACAAAGTACCACAGACTTGGTGGCTTCAACAACAGTAATTTAGGGGCACCAGCGTGGCTCAGTCGGTTAAGCGCCTGACTTTGGCTCAGGTCATGGTCTCATGGTTCATGGGTTCGAGCCCTGCGTCGGGCTCTGTGCTGACAGCTCAGAGCCTGGAGCCTGCTTCGGACTCTGTGTCTCCCTCTCTCCCTGCCCCTCCCCCACTCGTGCTCTGCCCGTCTCTATCAAAAATAAATAAACATTAAAAAAATTTAAAATAAAAGAAATTCTTTTATCACAGTTCCGGGGGTCAGAAGTCAGAGAGCAGGGTGTGGGCAGGGTTAAGTTTCTTCTGAGGCTTCTTTTTTTGTTTATGTTTTCATTTTATTTTTGAGAGAGAGAGAGAGACAGTGCATGAGAGCGAGGAAGGGGCAGAGAGAGAGAGGGAGACACAGAATCTGAAGCAGGCTCCAGGCTCTGAGCTGTTGGCACAGAGCCTGATCTGGGGCTCGAACTCACAGATGGTGAGATCGTGACCTGAGCCGAAGTCGGGCGCTTAACTAACTGACTGACCCCCACCCCCCCCCCCCCCCCACCAGGTGCCCTTCTGAGGCTTCTTTCCTTGGGTTCTAGTTGACCGGCTTCTTCCTGTGTCCTCACGTGGTCCTTCCCTCTTCATCCCTCTTTGTGTCCTAATCTCCTCTTCTTCTAAAAACACCAGCCATACTGGATCAGGGGCCACCCTGACAATCCTCATTTTAACTTAATTACCATCTTAAGGCCCTATGCCCCAATACAGTCAATTTTAGGAATTAGGACTTCAACATATGAAGGGGGCACAATTCAACCCATAGTAAAGGGGAAAAGGCAAAAGGATATGTCACGTCTTAGCTGATCAGCCCGCTTTAATGGGCTTTTCCTGAAGCCTCAACCCACAATCATCACATCTCACCGCTCTTCCTTGGCGAAGAGGTAGGACACGTAGTTGTCTGTACCTTGACACATCGCTGCACTTACTAAACCCGGGTGTGGCTGGTGAAGAAGAAAGGGAAATGGGTCTGTGAAGGACCTAGCCGGACAGGAGTATTGAAGTTAACGTGTCTTCATTAGTAGCCACAGACAAGGATGGGCTCTACGCCCCACGGCTTATGTCCGCCAAGAAGGCACGTCTCTTCACTACGGACATCTATTCACCAGGCGTTCATCTCGCGGCCTGCGCTAGAAGGTATGGAGCTTGGCGGCTGGCCATCCACCACAGGCCTGAGCGTCTCCCTTGGGGTGAAAGGTGCACGTCTGCGTTTGTGAGGGCACCGAGGCTCAGGCTGGGGAGAAGGGCAGCGAAGGGGAAGAGAAAGAAAAATGAACAGAAGCCTGGGAGCAGGGGAGGGAATGAAGACAAGAGGCAATGATAGGCCGTGGTGAGGAAGGAGCAGGTCCCGTCTCCAGACACCGCAGCGCCCCCTGCCCAGCGCCAACCGGGAACAGTCCTGAAAGCCCGGCAAGCTTGCTGCGGAAGCCCCAGCCCTGTGACTTCTTTGGAGAAGAAGTACCCGTTTGGTCCTAACCCCTGCTCATCCACGAGCTTCCTGATTTCTGAGTCATCGATTTCCCGTGCTCCTAAAAGGTGTCGCGATGCGAAAAAATGGGCGTGATCAACACTGGGCTAAGTCTGCTCATTTCCCATCAAGGCCACTGCCCGCGCTCCCCGTGGCTCTAGTGCTTCTGCATGAGTCAGTCACTGGGGTGTTGGCTGGCAAGTGTTGTTTGATTTCCGATGCAGATGTAGCCGTGCCCGCAGCTGAGGCGGGCACAGCTCCCTGGAGAGAAGGAAGGACAGCATCACCACGGTAATGAGATGACTGGCTGGGCACTGAGCTAAGCGCCTTCCTCCAGAAGGGCAGGAAGACGTTGTTCCTCCCTCTGTTCCCCGGTGAGTCACGGCTGACTTGCACAACCCCCTCCTTCCCCAGGAACAGCTGGCATCTCCTACTTAGCAGGAAAGTAAGAACGAAGGTCAAGGTGGGAAGCGATTGTTCTTCTACCAACACCGTGTAGGTTCTGTGGTTTTATCCTTCTAATTAAGATATAGGTCTCTGCTGAGGGCGTGTGTAATCTGGTTAAACTTTTTTTTAAAGAAGCTCTGGCTGGTTTTATTAAACAATTTTTTTTGCACGATTTACTTTTCACTAGTCTGCTCTGGCATGCTTCTTTTTCTCCTTCTCCTTCTTCTTCTTCAAATAGGTTTTTTAATCAGTCAATTGATTTTTGAGAGATAGAACACGCGTGGGCACATGAGGGGTTGAGGGGCATAGAGAGAGGGGGAGAGAGAGAATCCCAGGGTTGCACAGCATGGTCAACCTTTTAAACTTGTGTGAGAATATATGTACTTCCTAGGGGCACCTGGGTGGCTCAGTCCATTAAGTGTCTGACTTTGGCTCAGGTCATGATCTCACCGTTGTGGGTTCGAGCTCTGTGCTGATGCCTCAGAGCCTGGAGCCTGCTTCAGATTCTGTGTCTCCCTCTCTCTCTGCTCCTCCCTGCTCACACTCTGTCTCTCTCTCTCAAAAATAAATAAACATAAAAAAAATAAAAAAAAAAAGAATATATGTGCTTCCTTCAGAGGTTGATACTTAGAGGAGGAAAATATTCCTTTGGATGTTTACAAATTCCTGAAGGTAGTTTTGATTTATTTTCTTTGCATCCCCAGGGCTTGTGGCAAATAGTACGTATGTAATTCATATTGAATAAATGAAGGTTTTTAAAAATCACTCACGTGAACACTCATGAATTGCTGGTGGGAATAGAAAAGGGTGCAGCCACTTTGGAAAACAGTTTGGTAGTTAAACATACACTTACCATATGTGATAATTAATCTCACAGTCACCTTGGCTAGGTTATGGTGCCCAGTTGTTTGGTCAAACACCAGTCTAGATATTATTGCAAATATATATTTTTAGATGTGATTAACAATCATTATATATATATTTAATGTTTATTTATTTTTGAGATGGGGGGAGGGAAAGAGAGAGGGGGACAGAGGATCTAAAGCAGGCTTTGTGCTGACAGCAGCCAGCCTGATGCAGGGCCTGAACTCACAAACTGTGAGATTATGGCCTGAGCCGAAGTTGGATGCCCAACCAACTGAGCCACCCAGGTGCTGCTTTAAAATCAGATTTTGAGTGCGGTGGGCCTTGTCTGATCAGTTGAAGGTCTCAAGAATAAAGGCTGAGTTTCCTGAAGAAGTAATTCTGCTCTAAGAATGAATCACAGAGACCCTCCCTGTGTCTCCTGCCTACCAGCATGCCCTGAAGATCTCGGACTGCAACATCAGCCCTTATCTCTTTTTCTTTTTAGAGCAAAAGAAGCCAGTTTCAAAAGCCTATATGCGTCTATTTAATTGAAATTCTGGAAAAGGCAAAACTGTGAGAATGGAAAACGGGTCAGTGGTTGCCAGGGCCTGGAGTTGGGGGTGGGATTGACAATAAAGAAGCAAGAGCAAATTTGTTGGGCTGATGGAACAGCTCTATAACTTGATTGTGGTTAGGTGACTGTATGCATTTGTCAAAACTCATCAATCGGTACATTCAATAGACTACTTTCCTATACACAAATTATTCCTTGATGAATCTCCCTTTATTTAAAATTTTTTTTTAATGTTTTATTTATTTTTGAGACAGAGACAGATCATGAGTGGGAGAGAGGCAGAAAGAGAGGGAGCCACAGAATCTGAAGCAGGCTCCAGGCTCTGAGCTGTCAGCACAGAGCCCGCTGCAGGGCTCAAACTCATGGACCGTGAGATCATGACCTGAGCTGAAGTCAGACACTTAAACAACTGAGCCACCCAGGTGCCCCGATGAATCTGACTTTAAGAACAATCAGTCTGGGGCACCTGGGTGGCTTAGTTGATTAAACGTCTGATTCTTGATTTGGGCTCAGGCCACGATCTCAAGGTCATGAAATGGAGCCCCACATTGGGCTCTGCACTAACAGCACGGAGACTGCTTGTGATTCTCTCTCTCCCTCTTTCTCTGTCCTTCCCCCATTCATGCTTTCTCTCTCTCTTTCTCTCTCAAAATTAATAAACTTAAGAAAAAACAGTCTTTTTGTGGTCACTCTTATAATCTCTTCTTCTGTTGAAAGACATGGTAAAGAAATTAATTCTAATACATCACTGCTTTTTCTAGGAAGGTCGAAGTGTTAGATGAGCTATAACATAAAACAAAAATTTGGGGGGGGGCGTGGACAAAAACATTCTGTGAACTAGAGATTCTCACTTATTTGAGATTTGTTTATAAATTATTTTAGAGTAGGAACATTTTGTAACTATTTAATGTAGTAGAAATAAATAAATATATGGATGTTAGGTTATAGTCAAGCTTAATTGCAGTTATGTTTAACAAACAGTGATTTGCTTTTAAAATAGCTTTACCCTAGTGATACCTAGTGATTTTATACTTAATAATTAATATATTTGAAGAAAATAACTAGATTGGGATGTTTGGGTGGCTCAGTTAAGCACCAGACGTTGGCTCAGGTCATGATCTCGCGGTTCGTGGGTTCCAGCCCCGAGTCGGGCTCTGTGCTGACAGCTCAGAGCCTGGAGCCTCCTGCTTCAGTTTCTGTGTCTCCCTCTCTCTCTGCCCCTACCCCACTCACTCTCTCTCTCTCAAAAATAAATAAACATTACAAAAAAATTTTAAAAGAAAATAACTAGATTGGCTATTTTCAAAAGGACAAAAAATAACGAGTGTTGGCAAGGATGCAGAAAAAAGGGAACCCTCATGCACTGTTGGTGGGAATGTATACAGTTGCCATGGAAAAAAGTATGGAAGTTTCAGAAAAAACTAAAAATAGAAATACCAAATAATCCAGCAATTCCACTTCTGGGTATTTATCCAAAGAAAACAAAAACAAAAACAATTTGAAGAGATATATGCCCCGCTATGTTCATTGCAGCATTATTTACAATAGCCAAGATATGGAAGCAGTCTCAGTGCCATCAACAGATGAATGAATAAAGAAGACATGTGAAGAGAGGGGAAAATGGGTGATGGGCATTGAGGAGGGCACTTGTTGGGATGAGCACTGGGTGTTGTATGTAAGCAATGAACCACGGGAATCTACCCCAAAAACCAAGAGCACGCTTTCCACGCTGTATGTTAGCCAATTTGACAATAAATCATATAAAAAAATAGGTGTGAAATATTACAAGGGAATATTACTCAGCCATAGAAAGAATGAAATCTTGCCCTTTGCCACAACATAGATGGACCTCGGTGGTATTATGTTAAGTGAACAAGTCAGACAAAGACTCGTACCATGCTATGTCACTTATATGTGGAATGCAAAAAATAAAACAAATGAATAAACAAACAAAAAACCCCAAACAGATTCATAGATACAGGAAACAAACTGTTGATTACCAGCGGGAAGAGAGTTAGGGGTGAAATAGATGAAGGGGATTAAGAGATACAAACTTCCAGTTATAGCGTAAAGAAGTCACAGGGATGGAGTCATGAGGTGCAGCACAGGGAATATTTATAGTCAATACTAGTGTAATCACTTTGTACGGTGATAGATGGTGAGCAGTCTTATTGTGGGGGTCATTTTACAATGTATAAGAAGATCAAGTATCTATGCTGTACACCTGAAACTAACAGGATATTGTATGTCAAATATACGTCAAGAAAAACAAGAGGAAGCAACAAGACAAGAGCAAGAAACATTCGTGGAAATATTTTTTACAGTCGTGAAAAACAGGAGATCGCCTAAGTCAATAGAAGATTGGTGATATCAATGATGTTGTATCCCCTGAAAAGCTACAGGTCTATATTTATTAACCTAGAAAAAAGACTGTGACAAAAGATTACAAAACAGAATACATGCTAGGATTTCTTTTAGAAAAAAAATGCATGTGAGCGTGTATACTTTGTGAGTATATTTAGAAAAAAGCTTGAAAGCCTAGAACAACAAGATGTGAAGAGTCATAAATTATTTATAGTAGAATTACAGAGCCAAGTTTCCATGTTGTCTCATTTTAAAAATTAAAGTATTTAACTTTATAATTAGAGACAAAATTTATTTCCACTTCGTAAAAGAAAACAAGACTTGTCTACTATTCCCCCACCCATCATCAAATCATTAAAAACCTGATAATAATTATATGGGTATCCTGGTAATGCAAAAAAAAAAAAAAAAAAAAAAAGAAAAGAAAAAGAAAATGGCTTCATTCATGTTAACATAGTGAATCCAGGTAGTTCAGCCTTTATAAATATGAAGTGTGTAGCAGCGAAAGAAAAAATTGGAGAGGGGTGCAAGTTTTCATGCCATGCAACAAAGATATGTGGAAAATAATGCAATGGCTCAGTGGTAGCTCATCTCAGAAAGTGCTAGCACAACCTACTTTCTGAAAGCAATTACTGCAAATCGCTGGGCCAGGGAAACTCAACTCATTCCATACTGAGTGACAAAAACAGCAGCAAAACTGACCAGATGCGATAACAACAAAAAATAATGACGAAAATAGTCACCAAACATTTTGCGATAAATTTTTTTTAAATATAAGAAATTGCTCCTCCTGGGGCGCCTGGGTGGCTCAGTCGGTTGAGCATTGGACTTTGGCTCAGGTCATGATCTCACAGTCAGTGAGTTTGAGCCCCGCGTCGGGCCCTGTGCTGACAGCTCGGAGCCTGGAGCCTGCTTGAATTCTGTGTCTCTGTCTCTCTGCCCCTAACCCACTTGCGTTCTGTCTCTGTCTCTCTCAAAAAATAAACATTAAAAAAAAAAAAAAAAAAGAAATTGCTCCTCTAAAAGAAGACCCAAAGCAGAAATAGACGAACTTAGAAGGAGATGGTGAGGAAAAGGAGGCTATGGCCAGAAAGCAGGAGGAAATGAAATATGGGCTGGAGCTTATTCTAGAAATTTCGATATTGCTAACATTTTAATATGTTTCATTATATTAATTTGAGGAGGAAATTATATAATTATCTCCGTAGGTGCTGAAAATAAATGCATTTGACCAAATTAAAAAACTCTGCTTGATGGAAAATACTGAATAAAATAGACATAGATAGATATTTCCTTAACATGGCAAAATAGATTGATCTCAGTTCAAAACCCAACCTCGAGCTTAATGGCGGAAATTAGAAACATTTCCAATAAAGCCAGGAACAAGATAAGGCTGTCCGTTGCCACCACTATTATGTAAGAGAGTGCCAAAGATTTTAACTAAGGCACGTAGACAATAGAAAGAAATTAGAGGTATAAAAATTGGAAAGGAGAAAGTAAAGCTATCACTGTTTGCAGAGGTTATGATTGTAAACTTGAGCAACCCAAGAGAAATGAACAAGAAACTACTCAATAAATAAGTAGGCACAAGGTTAGTAGCTTTATATATATATATACATATATATGTATACATACATATATACATGTATACATACATATATATACATATATACATATCACAACCAGACAAAAGGAAGAAAAAGCCCATTTATAATAGCAACACCAACAAAGTTAAAATACCTAGGAATAAACTAAACAAAAAATGTCCAAGACCCATAGGCAGAAAACTTGAAAAAATTCTTAAAGATGAAAAAGAAGGCTTGGAACCACAAATATAATTCTCCCTGGAGTAGTTTATAAATTTAATTCAGTCCCAACAAACATTTCAATAAGTTTATTTATTTTTTTAATGTTTATTTCTTTTTGAGAGAGAGAAAGAGCGCGAACTGCAGAGGGGGACAGAGGATCCAAAGCGGGCTCCGTGAGGACAGCAGACAGCCCCATGCGGGGCTTGAACTCACGAACCATGAGATCATGACCTGAGCCGAAGTTGGATGCTTAACCAACTGAGCTATCCAGGCACCCTGGTTTTTTGTTGTTCATTTTTTTTTTTTTTTTTTATTGTTTTAATGTTTATTTATTTGTTTTGGAAGAAAGGGAGGAGAGAGACTCAAGTTTATTTTGTTGAAAATGTTTTAGTTTTGAAAATTAAAAAGAAATTTCTTTTTAGTGCTTATTCATTTTTGAGAGACGGAGAGAGACAGAGCGTGAGCGGGGAGGAGCAGAGAGAGAGGGAGACACAGAATCTGAAGCAGGCTCCAGGCTCTGAGTTGTCAGCACAGAGCCTGACACGGGGCTCGAACTCACTCACTGTGAGATCATGACCTGAGCTGAAGTCCAATGCTTAAGTGACCAAGCCACCCAGGTGCCCCACAGTTTTGAAAATTTGATCCTAAATTGTATATTTAAAAAATAGTAAGGGGCGCCTGCGTGGCTCAGTCGGTTGAGCGTCCGGCTCTTCATTTTGGCTCAGGTCATGATCTCGCGGTTATGGGATGGAGCCCTGTGCTGGGTGTGCAGCCTGCTTAAGATATTCTCTCTCTCTCTCTCTCTCTCTCTCTCTCTCTCTCTCCCTCTGCCCCTCCCCTGGTTGTGCATGCACTCTCTCTCTCAAAAAAAAAAAAAAAAAGTAAGAAAAACCTGAAGATAAAAGCAATGATAAAAAAAATAGTAATATGGGATATTAAACATTATAAAGCCTCATAATACTGGCATCTGAAAAATATGAAGTTAGCACCATACCTCACACCTTATCTCAGGATAAACTCCTGGATATAATATTTAATGGATATAATATTTAAATGTGAAAAATGAAACCATAAATGTCCTCGAAGTAAACAGAAGGGAATCCTTTAAAACCTTGGAGTGAGAAAGGCCCTTTGACCTGTGACTTGAAATCCAGAAACCATAAAAGAAAAGGTGGACAAATTGATTATACAAAAGCAAAGTTTGCATGAAAATTAAAGCAAAAGCAAAAGCAAAATTACGTGACCTGAAAAGACAGACAACTGGGGCATAACATTTGCAACCCATATCATACACAAGGGACTGGTCTTCCTGGTAAATAAAGAGCTCCTAGAAACCGAGAAGACAAAGACTAGGAATCCAACAGAGGAAGGAGTGAAGAATGTCAACATCTGGAAGACTGGCAGAACTCCCAAAGTTTGATACCGTGTTCTGTGGGTGCAGCTGTGTGGAAATGGCATTCTGGTATACTGCTCGTGGGAGTATAATCTGGTTCAATGCCTATGGGGGGATTTGGGAACATTTACCAAGATGGCTAACACACACAGCCTTTGACCCAGCATTTCTACTTCTGGAACTGTATGCTACAAGTGTTCTGACCCATGGGAAGAAGACGTCTCTACAAGGATCATTATGCAGCAATCTTTGCTTAAGCAAAGGGTTGAAAAGGACCAAAGGTCTATCGGTGGCGGGCTGGCTAAACACGCGCATACATACATACATATACACATATGTCAAATAAAATGAAATGTGAAAGCAATCAGGACATTGGTTATGTGTTGATGTGCATAGAGCTGTAAAATATACTGTACATGAAGAAAAAAGGCAGAGGACACCTTTTGGAGTTAAAAAAAAAAAAGTGAAAAATATGACCCATATTTATATTTGTTATACATGCAGAAAGAGATTCTGTAAAGATACCTAAGAAATTGAGAAAAAACCTATGGAGGGGAGGAACCTGGGAAGATGGGGATATGGGAGGGAAACTGTGTATTTTTTTCTTTTAATTTTCTAGTTTTTGAACCATGTGACTGTATCATCTATGCAAAAACAGAAATTGAGAAATGTCTATAGTTCAGAGAAATAGAACAAATAAATTTCCTGCCACTGAATTTGAGGAAGGAAAGGATAGATTAGCAAGCCATCTGTAAAGACTTCTTTCAATGACAATAAATAGCCAATCTTCTGGCATTCTGTAGAAACAATTGGTAATACCTGCTGTAACATAAAACTCCAGGCTGTAAACTGACCATAGCAATTGCTTCCCTTATCAAAACAATGTTTTTAATGTTCTTTGAAGAAGAAGAGAGAATTTGTCCCTGTGATGTCTGAAATTTTATTTATTTATTTATTTATCTATCTATTTATTTATTTATTTAACTTATTTTGAGAGAAAGAGAGAGGAAGAGAGAGCACAAGTGGGGGAGGGGCAGAGAATCCCAAGCAGACTCTGTGCCATCAGCACACAGACCAATGTGGGGCTTGAACTCATGAACAGTGAGATGATGACCCGAGCTGAGATCAAGAGTCGGATGCTTAACTGACTAGGCCACCCCTGTATGCAGTCTTAGTTTGAAGCTATAATATTAGGAAAGTGCGATATTGGTACCAAGATGGACTGTTTGACCAACAGAATGGAATGCAAGGCTAGAAATAGATCCATTTGCATGTGACAGAGTTAGTGTCATAGATCATCGAGCTGTCCCAGAAATATTGCTGGAATAATTCATTATGTATGTGGTAGAAAATAAGATCCTTTCACTTTACACCACAAACAGGTAAATTGTAGATAGATTGAAGATTTCATTGTTAAGTGCAAAACTTAGACGTTAATACGGGAGAATATATTTATGTCCCACAGGGTAGTAAAGGATTTCTTAGATGAGACACAATAAGCATCAAACATACAGGAAAAGACTGAACATTTTGAATATTTTTTAAAGTTTCTATTTAAAATTCGATTAACATACAGTATAATATTCATTTCAGGTGTACAATGTAGTGATTCAGCAATTCCATACAACACCCGGTGCTCATCACAAGTGCCCTCCTTCATCCCATCACCTATTTCACTCATCCCCCTATCTCCCCCCTCTGGTAACCATCAGTTTTGAGCATTATGAATATTAAAATTACAACTTCCGGACAAAAAAGACTCAAATATGAATGAAAAGAGAAGTCACAAATAGGACAAAGATATTGAAAACTCACACACAATTGAGAAAGTGATAGATAGTATCCAGAATATGTGTTGAACTTCTACAAATCAATTAAAATAGGAAAAGAAATCCTATATACAAATGAGCATGCAAATAGGTGATTCCTGAAAGAGAAAGCAAGAAAAGCAAATCAATGTATGAAAAGAGAACAAGCTTCTCTTGTAAACAGGAAGTGCAAAAAAAAAAAAAAAAAAGACAAAACCCAAAAAACTGATACTGTTTCATAGACAACATTTTTTAAAGTTTATTTATTTATTTATAATTTTTTTTAATGGGGTGCCTGGGTGGCTCAGTCGGTTAAGTGTCCGACTTCAGCTCAGGTCATGATCTTGCGATCTTGCAGTCCGTGAGTTCGAGCCCCGCGTCAGGCTCTGGGCTGATGGCTCGGAGCCTGGAGTCTGCTTCCGATTCTGTGTCTCCCTCTCTCTCTGCTCCTCCCCCGTTCATGCTCTGTCTCTCTCTCTGTCTCAAAAATAAATAAACGTTAAAAAAAAAATTGAAAAAAAATGTTTATTTATTTTTGAGAGACAGAGACAGAGTGCAAGCAGGGGAGGGGCAGAGAGGGAGGGAGACAGAATCCAAAGCAGGCTCCAGGCTCTGAGCTGTCAGTACAGAGCCCGACGTGGGGCTTGAACTCACAAACCATGAGATTGTGACCTGATCGAAGTCAGACACTCAACCGACTGAGCCACCCAGATACTCCTTAAGTTTATTTATTTATTTTGTGAGAGAGAGAGAGAGAGGGAGAGAAACTCCAAGCAGGCTCTAGGCTGACACGGGGTTCAATCTGATCATGACCTAAGCTGAAAACAAGAGTCAGATGCTTAACCAACTGAGCCACCCAGGTACCCCTCATGGGCAACACTTTCAAAGAGGCCTAATTAGACAAAAATTTTAAAGATTGGTAACTTGCATTGAAACATTAAGTATTCTCACACAGTGCTTGTGCAAATGTAAAGTTGTATGACCATTTTGGAGAGTAATTTCGCAAAGTCTAGTGAAGTTGAAGGGTTTATATATTTCAACACACACAAAAAATCCATTTCTAGGCACAAATCATAGAAAGAAACTCTCTGTGCTCAAGGACACATGTGCATAAACATGCATTAATGGGTTGCTTGTAATCACAAAAACCTGGAAACAATCTGTAAACATTTTCATTAACAGGAAAATGGATAGATCATAATACAGTCACATAAAAGAATACTGAACAGTGATGAAATGAATGGCCTATAGCTTCATGTATCAACATGGATAAATCTCAAAACAGTGTTATGAGGGACGCAGCAAAGGCAGTCAGAATAGGAAAGTATATAGCAATCCAGGCCTCCTAAAGAAGAAAGAAAGGTCTCAGATACACAACCTAAACTTTCACCTTAAAAGGCTGGAAAAAGAACAGCAAATAAAACCCCAAATCAGCAGAAGACAGGAAATAGTAAAGATTAGAGCAGAAATCAATGTTATTGAAACCAAAAAAACAAAACAAAACAAAACAACAACAAAAAACCAAACAACCAGTAGAACAGATCAATGACACCAGAAGCTGGTTCTTTGAAAGAATTAACAAAATTGATAAACCACTAGCCAGTTTGATCAAAAAGAAAAAGGAAAGGACCCAAATAAATAAAAATAGGAATGGAAGAGGAGAGATCACAACCAACACAGCAGAAATAAAAACAATAATAAGTGAATGTTATGAGCAATTATACACCAATAAAATGGGTAATCTGGAAGAAATGGACAAATTCCTAGAAACATATACACTACCAAACTGAAACAGGAAGAAATAGAAAATTTGAAAAAAAAAAAACAGTAAAGAAATCGAATTAGTAATCAAAAATTGGCCAAAAAACAAGAGTCCAGGGCCAAATAGCTTTCCAGAGGAATTCTACCAAACATTGAAGGAAGAGTTAACACCTATTCTCTTGAAGCTGTTCCAAAAAATAGAAATGGAAGGAAAACTTCCAAACTCATTCTATGAAGCCAGCATTACCTTGATTCCAAAACCAGACAGAGACCCCACTAAAAAGGAGAACTATAGACCAATTTTCCTGATGAACATGAATGCAAAAATCTTCAACCAGATATTAGTCAACCGGCTCCAACAATACATTAAAAAAATTAATCACCACAACCAAGTGGGATTTATACCTGGAACGCAGGGCTGGTTCAATATCCACAAAATAATCAATGTGATTCATCACATGAATAAAAGAAAGGACAAGAACAATATGATCCTCTCAATAGATGCAGAGAATCTCAATAGATGCATTTGACAAAATACAGCATCCTTTCTTGATAAAAATCCTCATGAAAGTAGGGATAGAAGGATTATACCTCGAGATCATAAAAGCCATATACAAAAGACCCAATGCTAACAATCATCTTCAATGGGGAAAAACAGAGAGCTTTTCCCCTAAGGTTAGGAACAAGACAAGGATGTCAACTCTCACCACTGTTGTTCAACATAGTATTGGAAGTCTTAGCCTCTGCAATCAGACAACACAAACATATAAAAGGCATCCAAATTGGCCAGGAGGAGGTCAAACTTTCACTCTTCGCAGATGACATGATACTCTATATGGAAAACCCTAAAGATTCCACCAAAAAACTGCTAGGACTGATTCATGAATTCAGCAGAGTTGCAGGATATAAAATCATTGCACAGAAATCGGTTGAATTCCTATTCACCAACAATGAAGCAACAGAAACAGAAATCAAGGAACCGATCCCATTTACAGTTGCACCAAAACCCATAAAACACCTAGGAATAAATCTAACCAAAGAGGTGAAAAATCTATACACCGAAAACTATAGAAACTTATGAAAGAAACTGAAGAAGACACACAAAAAAATGGAAACATATTCCATGCTCCTGGGTAGGAAGAACAAATATTGTTAAAATGTCAATACTACCCAAAGCAATCTGCATATTCAATGCAATCCCTATCAAAATAACACCAGCATTTTTCACAGAGCTAGAACAAATAATCCTAAAATTTGTGTGGAACCAGAAAAAACCCTGAATAGCAAAATCAATCTTGAAAAAGAAAACCAAAGCAGGAGGCATCACAATCCCAGACTTCAAGCTATACTACATAGCTGCAATCATCAAACCAGTATGGTACTGGCACAAGAACAGACACTCAGATCAATGAAACAGAATAGAGAACCCAGAAATGGACCCACAAACG
Source organism: Neofelis nebulosa (assembly GCF_028018385.1). Classification (NCBI taxonomy): domain Eukaryota; kingdom Metazoa; phylum Chordata; class Mammalia; order Carnivora; family Felidae; genus Neofelis; species Neofelis nebulosa. The sequence continues at coordinate 54,386,443 of NC_080793.1, forward strand.
TATGGCCAACTAATCTTTGACAAAGCAGAAAAGAATATCCAATGGAATAAAGACAGTCTCTTCAGCAATTGGTGCTGGGAAAACTGGACAGCAACATGCAGAAGAATGAACCTGGACCACTTTCTTACACCATACACAAAAATAAACTCAAAATGGATGAAAGACCTAAACGTAAGACAGGAAGCCATCAAAAGCCTCGAGGAGAAAGCAGGCAAAAACCTCTTTGATCTTGGCCACAGCAACTTCTTACTCAACACATCTCCAGAGGCAAGGGAAACAAAAGCAAAAATGAACTCCTGGGACCTCATCAAAATAAAAAGCTTCCGTACAGCAAGGAAACAATCAGCAAAACTAAAAGGCAACCAATGGAATGGGAGAAGATATTTGCAAATGACATATCAGATAAAGGGTTAGCGTCCAAAATCTATAGATAGCTTATCAAACTCAACACCCAAAAAACAAATAATCCAGTGAAGAAATGGGCAAAAGACATGAATAGACACTTCTCCAAAGAAGACATCCAGATGGCCAACTGACACATGAAAAAATGTTCAGCATCACTCATCAGGGAAATACAAATCAAAACCACCGTGAGATACCACCTCACACCTGTCAGAATGGCTAACATTAACACCTCAGGCAACAACAGATGTTGGCAAGGATGCGGAGAAAGAGGATCTCTTTTGCATTGTTGGTGGGAATGCAAACTGGTGCAGCCACTCTGGAAAACAGTATGGAGGTTCCTCAAACAACTAAAAATAGAACTACCCTATGACCCAGCAATTGCACCACTAGGCATTTATCCAAGGGATACAGGTGTGCAGTTTCGAAGAGACACAGGCACCCCCATGTTTATAGCAGCACTATCAACAACAGCCAAAGTATGGAAAAAGCCCAAATGTCTATCAATAGATGAATGGATAAAGAAGATGTGGTTTATATATACAATGGAGTATTACTCGGGAATCAAAAAGAATGAAATCTTGCCATTTGCAACTACGTGGATGGAACTGGAAGGTATTATGCTAAGCGAAAGTAGTCAGAGAAAGATAAATATCATATGACTTCACTCATATGAGGACGTTAAGACACAGAACAAATGAACACAAGGGAAGGGAAGCAAAAATAATATAAAAACAGGGAGGGGGACAAAACATAGACTCTTAAATATGGAGAACAAACAGAGGGTTCCTGGAGGGGTTGTGGGAGGGAGGATGGGCTAAATGGGTAAGGGGCATTAAGGAATCTACCCCTGAAATCACTGTTGCACTATATGCAAACTAACTGAAATGTAAATTAAAAAAAAAATAAGAATAAACAAACAAACAAATAAATAAATAGTTATGAAAATCATGTACATGTGGCACACAATACCATTTACATAAAGTTTAAAAGTTACAAAATAATACCAAACATTGTTTATGGATACATCAACAATAGTGAATACAAACAAACAAATAGTAAAAGTATAAGAACCCTCCCAAGAAGTTCAAATTTATGATGGTGGTTATATTCTGTATGTTTGGAAACCTCATAAAAGGTAAGTGCATTTCTAAAAACTTTGTATAATATCTTCCTTCTAGTCCACTGTCCCTAGAAATGATCATTCCTCCTCTTTTACCGATTGGGAGCCTCCCCAGCATAAGAACGGCTCGAACAACTGTTATTCCCACTGATTGATGTGTCATGAGTTGAAGTCTTTTTTGTCAACCGGGCTGCATACACTGTTCACTCTGGTTGTATTAAATCACATTGGTGAATCTATAAAGCATCCAATTTAGACCTGTCCCCAACCCCCCATGCAGACCTCCAGGGCCCCTTTATTAAAAACGCTTGGAGAAACAAATATTACATGGATTGGTTTTGCTTTTGCAAGAATGACAGATGGTTAAAATGACTTTTAAATGGGGGTACCATTGACCAATTTTTTCCCCTTCCTATTTAAGTTAACAGCTATTCTGTTTTGTAAGTGAGGCATTTCAACTCTGGCTGCTTTTTGATAGTTACCCAAAATAGCCAAAGCTAGTTCTAACCCAGGTCAATTGAACCAGAATGTCTGAGATGGAATCAATATTGGCCTTTTTTCCCATGTCCCCTGAAAACCTCCCCTTTCCTCTTCTTCTTTCCTTTCATGGAGCTTAAGAAATAAAAATTAATGATGTATCTGAAGCTCCTTACATAGCCTTCCTACTCCTATAAAGGTAACCACTATCTTGATTTTCTTTTTAATGTTTATTTTTGAGAGAGAGAGAGAGAGAGCGCATGCATGCATGCACACACACATGCACACGTTTGAGTGGGGTGGGGGTGGGACAGAGGATCCAAAGTAGGCCCTGAGCTGACAGCAGAGAGCCTAATGTGGGGCTCGAACTCAAGAACTCTGAGATCATGACCTGAGCCGAAGTCGGAAGCTTAACTGACTGAACCACCCAGGCGAGCCAGATTTCTTTTTAACTTAGATTTTTATAAGCCTTTTGGTTTATGAGACTTGTTCTCCTTTTGGCCACTCTCCAAGGACACCTTTAATGCTGCCAATTTACAGAGAAGCTGTAAAGAGACTTCTTATTTTGAGCGATGTCCATGGACAAACGATCGTTGTAATCTGGAGCTGTTGCTGCTACTAAAATTTACTTACAAACTGATTTGCTATGTGCAAATTCAACCCAGGCTAGACTTGTTATTTTGTCCTTCGTAGCTATTTTTGTGCCATAATACTTTGTAGTAGAAATGAAACTAAATGAAGGTATTTTGAGAGGAAAAAAAAAAAGGCTATTGAGAATTGTCGACATAGCATGGAGTTTCCCAATTCAAGTTATATCTCTGTCCTACATGGTTTATAAAAACCAAGGTGTGGTCACAGTGGGAGTGTGACACATCCTGGTTGTTCAGGGTTGTTCTAGCTCCTGTGGTGAATGGACATGCATAATTGATAGGAGGAATTGAGTTCCATGAGTAATTGATATTTGAATGAAGGAATATACAATTCTGTGTGAAATTAACCTCAAGACCCTGGACACTTTGAAAAAAGACAGTTTAGATGAAAAGCAAAGGTCTGTAGCCAACATAAATGATTGAAAGAAAACAGGGAACTTTTAAAAGGGGGATAGAAAGATGTCTATGACATTGTAGAAAGCTGCTCTCTAAGGTTCAGTGTGTTCAAACGGATGATTAATTATGAGAGTGAAAGGGTTCAAAGTATGTCACCCCCAAATATGTCACCTTTGCATATTTATTCTGAGTCGAAGACAGCTGAGAGTCAATAGATGCAGAAAAAAGCCTTCCTGTGTGTAAGCAGAAACTTCTGAGAAATGAGGACTGCCCCAAATCCTCTCTCCTGGGGAAGTTTTACAGCCATCAGGGGTTGGAAAGTGGGCACCAAGATGGGCTTGCACAAACAAATCTTAGGAAAATACCCTTATCTTCCATTAGTTTCCCCATATATTTACCTTTCCACAATTTACTGCCCCTAGAAGCTAATTTTTTTTTTCATTGCTTTCTCTCCTCTTCAAAAATGTATTGCCCTTTGTTACAATGGTATATAAGTGTCCAGTGCTGAGCACCTCTTTGGGGTTTTCATTCCATTCCATTCCATTCCATTCCATTCCATTCCATTCCATTTCATTCCATGACCCCTACCCATATGCATACATAATCAATCTTTTTCTCCTGTCAATCTATTTTTTTTTTTCAGTCTAATTTGCAGGGCCCGATTTACTGAACCCAGTAGAGGGAAAAGGTATTTTTTTCCTCTCCTGCAAGAGTGAACACTAAATAATTACATGTTTAAAATGAACCATAAGAGCTAAATGTAAAGAAACTTTTTTTTTTGGAAAAAAAAAAAAACTTTGGGAAAATATTTTCGTCAAGATTTTGACTCTCAGTTGAGTGATAAACAGAGCAGCCAAGAATATCCTTCTCTTATTTTAAAGGAAATTGGGAAAAAAAGGGGATTTTTAAAATTGCTTATTTATTTATTTATTTATTTATTTTATTTTTTAACGTTTATTTATTTTTGAGACAGGAAGAGACAGAGCATGAACAGGGGAGGGTCAGAGAGAGAGGGAGACACAGAATCTGAAACAGGCTCCGGGCTCTGAGCTGTCAGCACAGAGCCCCACGCGGGGCTTGAGCTCACGGACCGTGAGATCATGACCTAAGCCGAAGTCGGCCGCTTAACCGACTAAGCCACCCAGGTGCCCCTTAAATTGCTTTTTTAAACAGTAGGCAGTAAGTAGGCTTGAGTTTTCTGCCATGAACTGGAAAAAAAAGTACTGAAGTCTGTGGCAGAACACTGTTCCAAACTCCCAAGGTATCAAACTCATAGGCAGAATCCATGTTTAAGAGCAAGACTTCATCCTAGGGGCGCCTGGGTGGCTCAGTCTGTTAAGCATCCAGCTTCAGCTCAGGTCATGATCTCAAGGTTCGTGTGTTCAAGCCCCATGTTGGGCTCTGGGCTGACAGCTCAGAGCCTGGAGCCTGCTTTGGATTCTGTGTCTCCCTCTCTTTCTGCCCCTCCCCCACTTGTGCTCTCTCGCTCTCTCTCAAAAAGAAACAAACACTAAAAAGTTAAAAAAAAAAAAAAAAGAATTCATCCTGGAAGCACAGGAAATTAATTAGACCAGACCATCTTGTCTAATTGACCCGCTTTTTTGGTGTGTGGCTCTCTGAAACTTTTTGGACCCTCCCAGGATTTTCTAAAGTCAGCTACAAGTGACTTTTGGCTATTTCCAAAATGAATAATCCTGACGTTATGAAATAAGAGACAAAATCTGAAGAGAATTACCATGAAGAAGAGTTATTACTGAAAGTATATGTGGACCAGTGATAACATTATGAGAAATGGTGCATTGTCTCCTAAAACAAACATTTTGGCTACTATTCATTGAACACTTATTGGGTGTCTACTCTATGCCACAAATTGCAAAGTTTAGAAGAGACACCCATTTGGATGTCTCTTAGCCACTAGTATGCAGTGAAACTGGTTTTGGGACTCATAGCTGCCATGACATGTAAGCCAGGACTAGGTTCCCTGGCACATTCATTGCTGGATCTTGTCCCCAGTGTTTTTTGACAAACATTTCTTGTCTATGTCGGTCAGCAGTATATCTCTATCCCTGTCTCAGCAGTCGACCAATTAGCAAGAAGTCCAATGACATCAAGGGTATTTTTCTCTTCTTGCTTTACTGATCTGTTTTTCCAGATTTTTCTATAATGCAAAACATTGCTTTTGTCATAAGAAAAAGAGTCACTTTAATTTTAAGAACCGAATGAGAGAAGAGCAATGTTTAATCCACTTGACAGTGATTTGTAGGCATGAAAAGAGCCCCATGCCCAGTGAAGGCGCTGTAAAAGGAGACTCTTATCACTGAGTTTTTTTTTATCTGGGTTTACTTGTTTCCATAATAGCAACCAGGGCATCTAAGAGTGGGTAGGTTGACTTTTCTGTTGAATATGCACTCATTATCTTGTAAATTAAATTCCTGCCCTATTTGGCTATAGGGCACCAATGACAGGGAGAGCTGGGACCCAATAAAGAGTACCCTAAGAACAAAACAATCAAGGCCAAAATATGGAAAAGTTTGTTTAAAAATCCCTCTGTAAATAATTATACATTATGCCTCCAGTTTGTCCAAGCAAAAAGAGATTCAAAACGTTATCATGGATATTTCCCAGAATAGATGGTCCTATTGCATCTAGTTTTTTATCTGTTTATATAACTAAGAGATGATCTACTAACATCTAGTGAGTTTTATCTTGTTAAAATTTAAATTACTCCTCAACACTTTTAGTAAGTTATAAAACACTGGTTCACACTCAGCTTTTAGGGATGTTCATGAGAGAAGTAAGCATGTGGAATTGGTTAAAGTAAATCTACTTAACTGGAATATGTTTATCTTTTAACTGTCTGCCTTTGGTGCCCATATGCCCAGGGCAAGCTGAAGTTTTTTTCTTCATTCACTCAGTGACTGTTAACCGGGAGCTTCCTAAATGCCAGATTAAATGCCTGTTGAATACTAATAATGGAGTAAGCCCTGTATTCATCATGCTGGTACATTTAAAGCAGGTCAGAAGGAATCTGATTCTGACTCAGTTTCACAAGTGTGTGACTAGACAATTTAGGACTTTTCCTAATCAAAGTGAATCATGAACCCTTAACCTCATTTGTTAAAGGCTGTGAAACAATGTCAGCTTTTTGGGGACAACTCTATAATTTACCTTTCCTTTCTTCCTTCTATAGAAAAGTGTCCTTTTTTTCTCCTCATTCACACCGGATCCCTGCACTTCTGATCTCTTAATAGTAATCAGTCAAATGAACTTTCATTTATATCCATCACACTTAACATAATACATGCTATGGGTTTCATGCTTTGGCTGATGGTGGGGTTCAAAGACAGCAGCAAACTCCACCCCAGTGTCTCATACAGGTTTGCAAGTGTGATGACAAATGTAAATCAGAAATAATTGGGAGGAACAGTCAATAGGGAAGAAGGGACATCAGGGAAGAGTTCCTAGAGGAAGACTGGATTGCTATATATCAGGTTCTTATATCTGATTTTTGTAGAGATTTCAGGAAGGAGATATAAAGTACTTCAAAATTAACAAACCTCAAACTGAACTCATGAACTTCCTCCCCAAATCTGTCCTCCTGTGTTTCCCCACTGGGGAGCCACCATCTCTTGTCACCTCCACCCACGTAATCATCCAAGACAGAAACCAGGGCACCAGACTCGGTTCCCTTTCTCCCTTCTCCCTGACCTACTTCAGGAACTGGAGCCAGCCTGCCGGGGTCACCATGTGAGGGTGGCACCTTGGGAGGGGATCTCCCCCTGTTTTCCCATGGTGACACAGCGAGGCGGAGAGAGAGATTCTGTCAAGAGAAGTTTGCAGCTGGCAAAACAGGATTGAGCGCTGAGGCCGAGGCTCAACACAATGATGAAAACTGCAAACAAGGATTGGGGTTGTTGTCTGGGAGGTCTGCAACCAAGATAGTCTAAGGGGTGAACAGCAGGCTGAGAAGGGTGGATCATAAGTGAGATTTTAAAAATAATGTTTATTTATTTGTTTGTTTATTTGGGGGGAAGGGGCAGAGAGACAACAGAGAGATGGAGAGAATCTCAAGCAGGCTCCTTGCTGTCAGCGCAAAGCCCAAGGCGGGGCTCGATCCCACACACTGTGAGATCATGTCCTGAGCTGAAGTCAAGTACTCTCATCCGCTCTCTTGGTTGACCATCCCCTTAATATCTACCATCACAAGGTTCTCTTAGATAGTGCTGATTGTCATCTAAACTCCAAAATGCCATGGAAAGGCTCAAATCTTCCATCAGTCTTTCATGCTTATTGTAAGAGAACTCATACCGATAGTACTGCTTATAGACCTATCCTATAGCAGCTGTTCCTATGTCACTGCATTTGCATATGCTAGTCCCTCAGTGGAATACCATTTCCATCGAAGAGCGCCTGGTGAATTCCTCCTTCTCAATCCTTTATAGTCGAATACAGTTAACAACTCTCCTTGTCTTTCCTTTCTCCTTGGCATAAGATAGTTGCTTTGTCCTCCTTGTCCCAGTAGCACCAGGCACATATTCTACAAAAGTACCTTCTACATTCTCTCTTCTTTGATAGACTGAGTTCATGAGGTCAAGAACCACCCATCTTCCTCTTGCTTGTAGTGAACCCAATTCCTGGCACATAATAAGTTCTTGATCAAGGTTTATTGAGTAAATACTGTCTTACAATAGCTTTTTAAGCATGTGTATACTTAGTGCAAGACTAAGCTTTATCTCCTGTAACAACCCAGACACTCTCTTGATTTATTGAGTAAATATAGGGAGGGGTAGCCATGTGTTTGCTGGTCCTATTCCGTATTATTTTTCCCCCAACTTCCTTCTATGGTTATTTCACGATGCAATATTTTGTTCTGTCTAAATGATATCACATGCGGGGAGACAGATTTCCCACCCCCACCTAATAATTTGACTGGCTAAAATGGATTTCCCATTCATGTATATAGGTAAATCAGTTATTTGAAACCGTGGCTATATATAAGTCATATGAGGAACTTGAGCATTTTTAGTGCCTGGGGCCCATGTCAGACCAAATAAATCAGAACCTCTGGAGTGGATTCAGGCATGAATAAATATACGTATGCTTTATGGGGCGCCTGGGTGGCTCAGTCGGTTAAGCGTCCGACTTCGGCTCAGGTCACGATCTCGCGGTCTGTGGCTTCGAGCCCCGCGTCGGGCTCTGGGCTGATGGCTCGGAGCCTGGAGCCTGCTTCCGATTCTGTGTTTCCCTCTCTCTCTCTGCCCTTCCCCCGTTCATGCTGTGTCTCTCTCTGTCTCAAAAATAAATAAACGTTAAAAAAAAAATAAAAAAAATATGCATGCTTTTTCAGGCATCAACATTTTCAAAAAGGTTCCCAGGTGATTCCTTTTGCCAAGATGACAAAGCACTGAGTTATATCCTTTTTAGACCTTGTCATTATCCAGCTCTAAACGATCTTTTCTTAGTTAACTGCATCCAGAACACGATGGTAGAACATATCAACTGGCTCTTATTCCCAGCAAAGGTTAGCTGCTTCACTGGCTATTTTTTGCCTGAGTAGTGGCAGTCGGAGAAAATGGCAAAGGTTAGCATCTATATGTTTGGTACCTTTTTTTTTTTTTTTAATTTATTTTAGAGAGAGAGTGCAAGCGGGGGAGGGGCCAGAAGGAGAGAGAAAGAGAGAGAGAGAGAGAAAGAGAATCTTAAGCAGGCTCTACTTTTCAGCATGGAGCCTGATGTGGGCTCTATCTCACGACCCTGGAATCATGACCTGAGCCAAAATCAAGAGTCAGATGTTCAATGGACTGAGCCACCCAGGTGCCCCTGTATGTTTGGTATCTTTGATGAAAGAGGAATTAAGATCAAATTTAAAAAAATGTTTATTTATTGGGAATGCAAGCTGGTGCAGCCACTCTGGAAAACAGTATGGAGGTTCCTCAAAAAACTAAAAATAGAACTACCCTATGACCCAGCAATTGCACCACTGGGCATTTATCCAAGGGATACAGGTGTGCTGTTTCGAAGGGACACATGCACCCCCATGTTTATAGAAGCACTATCAACAATAGCCAAAATGTGGAAAGAGCCCAATTGTCCATCAATGGGCGAATGGATAAGGAAGAGGTGGTTTATATATACAATGGAGTATTACTCGGCAATCGAAAAGAATGAAATCTTGCCATTTGCAACTACGTGGGTGGAACTGGAGGGTATTATGCTAAGTGAAATTAGTCAGTCAGAGAAAGACACAAATCATATGACTTCACTCATATGAGGGCTTTAAGAGACAAAACAGATGAATGTAAGGGAAGGGAAACAAAAATAATATAAAAAGAGGGAGGGGGACAAAACGGAAGAGACTCACAAATATGGAGAACAAATGGAGGGTTACTGGAGGGGTTGAGGGAGGGGGGATGGGCTAAATGGGTCAGGGGCACTAAGGAATCTACTCCTGAAATCATTGTTGCACTAGATGCTAACTAATTTGGATGTATATAAAAACAAACAAACAAAAAGCCTCTGGAAAAAGTAATGGAAAAAATTACAGTCACCTGTCCAGATGCTATCACTGTGGGACGCCTAATGCCTTGTGAATGAGACACGTATCGGTATTGCCTTTGTTATAAAGCTAAAACATTTCCAACAACAACAGCAAACCATCTACTGACCACAGGATAATTATTATACCCTCTGGAGTAGTTACTGTGAAAACGTGTGCATTTTGCTGAGAAAGCAAAAGAGGATCTTTGCCAACGCTTCTCCTATCTTTCTTTCTTTTTTTTTTTACGGCCTCAGAGCTCCACTGTGAACCTGGGGATTTTCAACTCTGCTAGCTGTGTTGGAGCAAGCAAACTGCGTTAATGAGCATTGTGCCACAGTATTTCCAGCCCTCACAAATACGAGGGCATACCTGAAGGAAATGACTGAAAGCAAGGGCTCTGAAATCAGATGGCTCGAGTTTTAAAGCTGCACTCTTTACTCGCTGGCCAAGTGACCTTGGCCAATGTACTTAAATGACGTCTTTCTCAAAAACGTTATCGGGAAAACGGGGACAAATTAGTATGCAATTCCTTAAGGCTTTTGTGAGGATTAAATGCCATAATCTACCCAAAGTAAAAAAAAAAAAAATCATTTATTTATTTTGAAAGAGAGAGAGAGAGAGAGAGAGAGAGAAAGAGAGAGCATGCACAAGCAGGGGAGGGCAGAGAGGGAGAGAAAGAATCCCAAGCAGGCTCCACATTCAGCATGGAGCCCAATGCCGGGCTTCATCCCAGGAGCTGTGAGATCATGGTGTGAGCTGAAATCACGAGTTGGACGCTCAACTGACTGAGCCAAGGTGAAGGTCAAATTCGAGAAGAGTTTCAATCTACCAAATTGACCATTGATAATACTTACATGTCCCTGCTACTTGCTCACCAGTGCCTCAGACTCGGGGAGAGCAGAAGCAGTAGAGATGTGGTCTTTGTGCACCAGGAAGAGAGGTGAAGGGGAGAGAACAAATCGTGAGAAGTACTCCCGTGTTCCAGGCATGATAGTAGGCACTTCCTATGTGACGTCTCTTGTAAGCCTCATGACAACCTGGCCAGTTAGAGGAGGCTGTCATCACTTTACATATATGGAAACTGATCCTCTCAATTCCTTCATCCACAAAATGGGAATGTTAATTGTATTTACCTCCTTTCTTGAAGGTTAAATGAATTAATACCTTTTAAACCCTCAGCATCTCTGGAACATACTAAGCACTCAATAAATGTGAGCAATTATTGTTATTGCTTAAGTTCCCCCAGATGGCAAGTGGCAAGAGAGATTAAACCCCAAGACTGTCTAATTTCAGAACTCAGGTGCTTTTCTCTCTGCCTTGCAGCCCAAGTGGGGATTTAAGAATAATGCTATGAAACTGCGGGCTAAAGTTATAGTGGACACAGCACATAAGTATCAAAGGCAGGTAGAGGAAAGATCATGAGTTCTACACACTTGTACTCAGTGAAGGAAGCCATTGAGTGTGGGGCACAGGATGTAGGAATAAAAAGTCTTTATGTTTGGGTGGTGGCCCATGAAGGGCAAGGCAGCTTGGACGGCACCCTGGCACCCTGTGCCCCAATGCTGCAGCCTACATGCCGGCCATTAAGCATGTGGTGACGGGAGCAATAGGTAAAACTTGCCTACTGATCGGTGACACAACTAATGCATTTTCTGGAGACCACAGCCTCACCGTCTTTGACAATTGTTCTGCCAATGTTATGGTGGATGCAAAACTGGCGAATCGGGGCTTGTGGACACAGCGGGGCAAGAAGATGACAGATGACGCCCCCATCCTCTACTCAAAGGGATGTATTCTCAGTTGGCTTTTCTCTGGTGAGTCCTGCATCTTTGGAAAATGTCTGTGTACAGAGGTATCCTGAAGCGTGCCACCATTGTCTCAAGGCTCCCATCATCCCAGTTGGAACTCAATGTGATCTCAGGGGTGGTGAAGATAAGGCTGAGGAACTGAAGGCAAAGAGGCTGATTGCTGATGCCTATCTTTGAGGTTTAGCCAAGGCCAAAGACATCTGTGCTCTAAAGTACACGCAGCACTTGGCTCTCACACAGTGAGCCTCTAGATGTGTTTGATAAAGCTCTTCTTCTTCAGTGCTTCTCTCCCACCTCCTGTCAAGAAGAGGAAGAGAAGATGCCTGCTGTTGTAAATGTCCGAGACTCTCTCTTTTTTTTTGTCCTGTCCCCCTTTATACCTTTGTACAATTTGCTCAAAACCAGCGGTATCTTCACACTCCACGCCTAGATTTTGTTACAGATTAGTTTTTCTGTAAAACCATTTTGAACCAGTGGATAATTTTAAGGCTTTGCTTATTTAAAGTGTAAGAGTTCAGGGATGCCTGTGTGGCTCAGTCGCTTCAGCATCCAAATCTTGATCTTGGCTCAGGTCACGATCTTGTGATTGTGAGATCAAGCCCCACTTTGGGCTCTGAGTTGACGGCATGGAGCCTCCTTGGGATTTTCTCTCTCCCTCTCTCTCTTTGCCTCTCCCTCTCTTACTCTTGCCCTCTCTCTTAAGAACCTTAAGAAAAATTAAAAAAATAAAATGTAAGAGTTCAAACTTTCACATCCGATTAAAATTTAGCCCTAAAGTGGATAAAAAAATCTGAATTCAAGTCCTGTCTTTGCCATGTATTAGCAAACTGACTTTAGGTTAATTATATCTGTATGCTTATTTCAATGTCTACACTTGTATAAAATGGTAATAACAATAGTACCTATTTAATGGTTTCTTTTTTGCAAAAATGAAATATGACCATCTATATTAAAGGCTTATACTAATTAAATTATTTTTAGTTAGGTAGAGGAAAGAATTTGGGGCTAGGACTTAAGACACACAGTTTCTAGGGGTGCCTGGGTGGCTCAGTCAGTTAAGCATCCAACTCTTGATTTCGGCTCAGCTCATGATCTCACAGACATGGGACTGAGCCCTGTGTTGGACTCCATGCCGGGTGTGGAGCTTGTTTGGGGTTCTCTTTCTCCCTCTCCCTTTGCCCCTCCCCCACTTGCTCTCTTTCTCTTTCTCTCTGTCTCTCAAAAAAGAAAAAAAAAGGGCATACAGTTTCTAATGTTAGGTCTGCCATGACCTAGCTATGTCACTTTGAGTAAATTTCTGGACATCCTTGCTTTCAGTTTACCCATTATTACATAAGGTAGGCAAGCAAGTAGCAGCATGGTAGGCATTCAGCAAATGTTATGTCATCTCTTTCTTTCCAGTTGCTCAGAAAATGACATAATTGGAACGAGTTACTGCTTCACAACTGTGGCTGGGTGTCCCAATCATCTGCGGGGCTTAATAAAGAAAGAAATGACAAATCAGAACATGGGCATTGAGAGCCGTGAACTAGGTGATCTATGAGATTCCCTCATGGTCCAATAATTGATTAGCTTCATGAAGAAAATAGGACTTGTGTTTAATTTTACATTATTGTTTTATTCTCCTTTTTCTACAAATCATCGGAGTCCACTTATAACATGTAACACTAAAAGGGAAAACACGAGGATCAGGGCACCATGAAGGGTTATTGTGATGGGGAACCGCTCTCAGGCAGGGTGGCGCTTCGCACAGTGCCTGGCCCAGGTGAGGCCCTATGAACCGCAGCTGAATGGATGAATGGATGAATGGATCAACCATAGCTCTCCCCAAACATCAGTTCATAAAATGGGTTTGGAGAAACACTGGACAGCTGACTGATGTGTTCTCTAGAACACAAGTATCTGTGTTATTGATTAAAGGCAGCCGAAGGGAGTAGGGAATAGTGCGGGGAAGGGTTTCCAGGAGAAGGGACAATTTGGGTGGGAACTCCCGGGTTGGACTTGGAGTGTTCAAGGTAGTGGGAGATGCATCTGAGGAGGTAGTAAGGTCAGATTACAGAGGCTCTTGAAGGCTGAATAGAGAATTGTACATTTGGTGTCAGAAAGGGAAGTGTTGAAGCTTCAGTTGCTGACTTCCTGGCCATGGCCAACTCTCCTATATTCATGAGACCATCTTGTACTTGCAAAGCAATTTTAAGGACATAACGTGCAGGAGCTGGGAAAGAGGAGACACCAGGAGGCAGCCCCATCTTTGTTTTCTTCTGGGAAAAGACAGTAAAGTATTCAGGACAGTGTTGTCCTCTGACACAGTGTGTGCCTCTAAAGGGTGTGATGAAAATTGTTAGTCATACATTCCTTCTGTGAAATCATATTGTTGACAAACCCTATGCCCACCCCCAAGTCTTCCCAGAATCCCGGGAGCCCATCTAGCTCTCTAATGGACACTAGATCCAGGTGCCTGTCCTCCTGCAAAAAACAATTGTAAGTTATATCTTACAAGTTACAAGCTGTAACTTACAACCGAGTAATTGTAAGTTACATCAAGCAAGCTACTGGGAAGAATTTCACTGCTCCATCAGGGAACCTGTTGGGACTTGTGACAAACTTCCACCTTGGCTTGGTTGTCCTTACCTTTAGAATGGCATCTTGTAGGGGTGCCTGGGTGGCTCAATCGGTTGAGCATCCAACTTCAGCTCAGGTCATGATGTCATGGTCTGGGAGTTCAGTTGTCAGCGTAGAGCCCACTTCAGATCCTCTGTGCCCCTCTCTATCTGCCCCTCCCCTTCTCATGCTCTCTCTTTCTCAAAAATGAAGAAAACGTTTTTAAAAATGCCGTCCTTTAGTAATAATTTGTATTGCTTTAACTCCAGCTATTTTCAGATTATCCGTGTAGTCTATAGCTACACCCAAATGTACATTTAGGAGAGGATCCCCTGGGCTTTTCTCCTCCCTGTCTTGCCTCTTGGATTCCCATCAGTGTTCAAGAGCCTTGAGGTCAAGGGACTGAGCTTCACTTTCCTTTGTCTGCCACTGCACCTGCCACCATGCTGGCCACCACACTTGGCCCTGACTGTGTATATAAAGCCAATCACTGCCTCCCTTGGGATGTCAAAGCAGGCTCGATTTCATGCAAAACAGACAAAACATACTGCCTTGCCTTTTGTAATGAGCCCTGAACTCTGTTTAGAGAGGGAGAGTCAATCCAAGTTATCAGCCAAATGCCTTGTCCTGCAGGGTGATGGTTGTGCTTTTTCTTCTTTTTAAGAGATGGCTCAGAATGATGCTTTTCTCCAACTATTCCAAATTCCATTCAACAAATCTGTGTAAAAATCTAAGAACTGCAAAATGAATGAGTGTGTAAGTATGGGTGAGTCATATGTATGGGTGTATAGCATTCCATGTTTCCTAGTTAAGAGTTTGCAGTTGTGCTGGTATTTTGTGAGTGTGTGGGTCAGAGGGAAGATCAAAACACTTAACTGAAAAGACTCGTCTAGTCATACCACGGTCATTCTAAGCCTTAATTACAGACATAAATTGAAGTGGCACTAAACATTTTAAATAATATTCAGGGATTTTTTTTCTTTTTTTTAAAAATTTTATTTATTATTTTTTTAAATTTACATCCAAATTAGTTAGCATGTAGTGCAACAATGATTTCAGGAGTAGATTCCTTCGTGCCTCTTACCCGTTTAGTCCATCCCCCTTCCCACAATCCCTCCAGTGACCCTCAATTTGTTCTCCATATTTATGAGTCTCTTCTGTTTTGTCCCCCTCCCTCTTTTTATATTATTTTTGTTTCCCTTCCCTTATGTTCATCTCTTTTGTCTCTTAAAGTCCTCATATGAGTGAAGTCATATGATTTTTGTCTTTCTCTGACTACTTTCACTTAGCATAATACCCTCCAGTTCCATCCACATAGTTGCAAATGGCAAGATTTCATTCTTTTTGATAGCCAAGTAATACTCCATTGTATATATAAACCACATCTTCTTTATCCATTCACCCATCGATGGATATTTAGGCTCTTTCCACACTTTGGCCGTTGTTGATAGTGCTGCTATAAACATGGGGGTGCATGTGTCCCTTCGAAACAGCACACCTGTATCCCTTGGATAAATGCCTAGTGGTGCAATTGCTGGGTCATAGGGTAGTTCTATTTTTAGTTGTTTGAGGAACCTCCATACTGTTTTCCAGAGTGGCTGCACCAGTTTGCATTCCCACCAACAATGCAAAAGAGATCCTCTTTCTCCGCATCCTTGCCAACATCTGTTGTTGCCTGAGGTGTTAATGTTAGCCATTCTGACAGGTGTAAGGTGGTATCTCACGGTGGTTTTGACTTGTATTTCCCTGATGAATGATGTTGAACATTTTTTCATGTGTCAGTTGGCTATCTGGATGTCTTCTTTGGAGAAGTGTCTATTCATGTCTTTTGCCCATTTCTTCACTGGATTATTTGTTTTTTGGGTGTTGAGTTTGATAAGCTATCTATAGATTTTGGACGCTAACCCTTTATCTGATATGTCATTTGCAAATATCTTCTCCCATTCCATTGGTTGCCTTTTAGTTTTGCTGATTGTTTCCTTGCTGTACGGAAGCTTTTTATTTTGATGAGGTCTCAGGAGTTCATTTTTGCTTTTGTTTCCCTTGCCTCTGGAGATGTGTTGAGTAAGAAGTTGCTGTGGCCAAGATCAAAGAGGTTTTTGCCTGCTTTCTCCTCGAGGCTTTTGATGGCCTCCTGTCTTACATTGAGGTCTTTCATCCATTTTGAGTTTATTTTTGTATATGGTGTAAGAAAGTGGTCCAGGTTCATTCTTCTGCATGTCGCTGTCCAGTTTTCCCAGCACCAATTGCTGAAGAGACTGTCTTTATTCCATTGTATATTCTTTTCTGCTTTGTCAAAGATTAGTTGGCCATACGTTTGTGTACCCATTTCTGGGTTCTCTATTCTGTTTCATTGATCTGAGTGTCTGTTCTTGTGCCAAGGATTTTTTTTTTTTTCTAAAGCCAGGTCAATTTGTTTCTCATATCTTTAGGAAGAGTTCTTCTTGAGGAGAAAACACAATGTGTCCCCTATTATGTTACCCTTGGTCAGTTTTTGTTATTTCTAGTACAGGCAGTCTCTACTTTTGTACATAACATACTTTTGGAAATGTGTTTGTAGTTTGAGTACCTGAAAGTCCGGTAACAGTCTCACATGTGATAAAGAGCATTTTATTCCTAGAGACCTAGAATATATCAGGTTTATGCAGGGCCTTCTTTCCTTGCAAGCAGGTGACTTGTCATGAGAGAGAGGTTTCAAAGGCACCTTACTCTGGGGTGAGGTTAAGGGAAGCAGGAAAGTGAAAGGGGGTGCTGGGCTCAGTTGAAGAATGCTAGATGGACTCCCCACAGCATGGTGGGGTGGGGGGTAAGGAGAGGAGAAAGCTCCAGGTCTCCAGATGCCAGGCACTGTGAGGTATGTTGTCCCTCTAGGTAAGATAGGGACACCAGTGTGGCCATGTTAAGACCTGGAGGAGTGATGTCTCTGCTGACCTGAATGGTGACACCACGGCTGAAACAAACAACTTTCCCCTACGCCTTGCCAAAGACTGATGCCCCACAGGGACAGTGGCTTACAGATGACATCATCATGTGAGAACTTGAAATTATCATTGGCCAGCTGAAGTAGGAAGACTAAATCCAGGCATATGCTTTAGCAGTGTGAGTGTATTGAAATTGAAGACAGTCGAAGGCTTCTGTCTTGGTCTGTTGGGGCTGCTACAACAAAATACCACAGACTGGTGGCTATAAACAGCAGAAATTCATTCCTCACAGTTTTGGAGGCTGGAAGTCTGAGATCAAGATGACAGCATGGTTGGGTGAGGGTCGCCTTTGGACTGTTGACTTTCGTTATATACTCACATGGTGGACAGGGCAAGTGACCTCCGTAGAGCCTCTTTTATAGATGCACTAAGCTTATTTGTGAAAGTTCCTCCTCTCAAAGGCAACCCCTTCCTAACACCATCCCACTGGGTATTAGGATTTCAACATAGAATTTTGAGGAGACATAAACATTGAGACCATAGCAGCTGCCTGTAGTAGAGTTCCTTCCCATAATTAAACACCAATCTTGCTACAAGGAAAGAAACACACAAGTAAACTGAAATATAATCCGTAATTTGTGACATTTTGCTTCTATAGATCCCTGGATGAAGTTGCATGGTGAAACAATTCAGAAAATAGCAACCCAAAGGTAAGTGTATCCTAGGGTTTGAGGTCATTCATGGAAGGATATAGTGTCACTGTGGTCAGTTACAGGAGTGCTTTGCTTTATGCAACAGATGTTTTCCAAGTTAGTCAATTTTTTAAATGGAATCATGTCTTTAAAGTATTAAGCATTTATTATTTAAAGGAAAGTTTTAGTGAATGCTTGCATTATATGATTCTTTGCTCATCATTTCTCTTCTGGTAATTTTAATTTTCTTTTTTTTTTTTTTTTCAACATTTTTTATTTATTTTTGGGACAGAGAGAGACAGAGCATGAACGGGGGAGGGGCAGAGAGAGAGGGAGACACAGAATCGGAAACAGGCTCCAGGCTCCGAGCCATCGGCCCAGAGCCTGACGCAGGGCTCGAACTCACGGACCGCGAGATCGTGACCTGGCTGAAGTCGGACGCTTAACCGACTGCGCCACCCAGGCGCCCCAAGTAATTTTAATTTTCTTAAATGTTGAGTCCAGTAGCCAACTCCAAAATGGCTCCCAGTGATCTTCGCCTTTTGGTTCAATCTTACTTTGTCCCTCTCACACTGAATCAGCACTGGCCCTATTTGACTAACAGACTAAATGCAAAAGCGATGTATGTGACTTCTGAGGCTGGGTAGTAGCAGGCATTGTGTCTTCTGCCTGAATCTCTTGGACCACTGGTTTAGCAGAAAGCCAGCCCCCATGTGACAAGGACACTCAAATAGCCTTGAGGAGAGGGCAGGAACTGAGGAACTGAGGAACTGAGGCTCCCGAACAATAGTCAACATTGACTTGCCAGTCATGTGAGTGAACCCTGTCAAGGTTTCAGATAATTCCGCCCAGCTCTCATCTGATTATAACCTCATGGGACACCGAACCACAGCTGCCTCGTGAGCTCCTTCTGAGTTCCTGACTCATAGAATTGTGAGAGAAAATAAATTATTATTGTTTTATGCCACTAAATTCTGGGATGATTTGGTAATTAGTGATAAATAATTAATACATTAAGCTTCTGGAAGTAGAGGATATCTGTCTTATTCAGTTAAATCACAAAAAGTTTGTTATTTTTGTGATGGGCTATGGTTAAACTTCTTGGATCTGTGGGTTTATACTTTTCACTAACTTTGGAAAAATTTTGGTAATTTCTTCAAGTATTTTTTTGTATTCTCCCCTCCATTTCCTCTCTTTTAGTGACTCCCTTATACATATTTTAGGGTGCTTGAAGTTATCCCACAGCTCACTAATGCTCTATTTATTTACTTTTGTCTTTTTATTTTTGTGTTTATTCTGGATTATTTCTGTTGCTGTATCTTCAAATTCATGAATATATTCTGCAGTATCTAATCTACTGTTACTACTATTTAGTTTTCATCTCAAACATTGCATTTTTCACCTTTAGAAGTTCATGTTGCATCTTTTGTTATGTCTTTAATTTTTTTTTTTTTTAATGTTCATTTTTGAGAGACAGAGTGTGTGCAAACAGGAAAGGGGCAGGGAGAGAGAGGGACAGAGGATCCAAAGTGGGCTCTACACTGACAGCAGAGAGCTTGATGTGGGGCTTGAACTAATGATCCATGAGATCATGACCTGAGCCAAAGTCAGATGCTTAACTGACTGAGCCACCCAGGTGCCTCTTTAATGTGCTTTTGTTTGTTTCTTTTGGTTTTAAAATTTTTTAATGTTTACTTATTTTTTAAGAGAAAGAAAGAGAGTGTGTGTGTGTGTGAGTGGGGGAGGACAGAGAGAGAGGGAGGGAGACACAAAATCCAAAGCAGGCTCCAGGCTCTGAGCTGTCAGCACAGAGCCCGACATGGGGCTCGAACCCAGGAACCATGAGATCAGAACCTGAGCCGAACCGAAGTCAGACGCCTAACCGACTGAACGAGCCAGGGGTTCCTAATGTGTCTGTTTAATATGCTTCGTCTTTACTTTCTTGGATATATGGAATATCGTAATTATTGTTTTAGTGTTCTTATTTATTCATTCTTTCATATATGTCAGTTCTGAATCTGTTTCTATTGATTTTTTTTTTTTCTCCTCATACGGGTCATTTTTTCCTACTTCTCTGCATGCCTGATAATCTTCAGTTGAATGTCAGACTTTGTATCTTTAATCTTGTTGAGTGCTGTATATTTTCGGATTTTTATAAATACTGTTGAGCTTTATTCTGGGACAACCATTAAGTTACTTGGAAACATTGGTTTACTTCTGGGTCTTGCTTTTAAGCTTGGTTAAGGAGGATCAGAACAGCATTTGGTCAAGGGCTAATTTTGGCTCACTACTAAGGCAATTCCCTTCTGAGTGTTCTACTTGATGTCCTATAAATTATGCTATTTCCCACTCCTTCTGGTGGACTATTAACTCTTACTGGCACTGCATGATCTCCTAGGATCGTTACTTCTAATCACTGATGTGCTGATGATTCATTAGCCGAGACTCAAGGGGGAATCTCCTGCAGATTTCCAGATTTCTCTCTGCCACTCTCCCTTCTCTAAGACTGCCCTGTGAGCTCCCTCTGTCTCCCTGGGATTTCATTTGCTTCCTCCATTCAGGGGGACTATTGGGCTTTATCTAATTTCTGCCCACCTAAGCTACAGCATGGAAACTCTTTCCAGGCAGTAAATATGGGTAGTGACCAGGCTTATTGGGTTTGTGTCCTATCTCTCAGTCACTGTTATCCTGCACTGCCTGATGTACAATGTCTGAAAGAGATTGCTTCCACCCACAATTACTATGCACACTGTTTTGTTGTCATTTCAGGCAGATAGATAAATCTGAGCCTTGTTACTCCATCTTGTTGAGAAGCAGAAGTTGCTTTCTTTTATCTCTGAGATTGGCATAAATAATGGAACTGCTCCGTTGAAGCTGCAATGTCTGTGTATTTTTGTGTTTGTTGATGAGTGTGTATGACAAGGGCAAGTGGTGGGGAAGGTCACAGGGATCAAGGTCATTTCTTTTAAAAATTAATCTTCAAATGTATGTTTGAAAAGTATTTTTTAATGTTTTATATTTTGATTAATTTTTGTTGTTGTTGTTTATTTATTTTTGACAGAGAGAAAGTGCAAACTGGGGAGGAACAGAAAGAGAGGCAGACAGCGGATCCAAAGCGGGCTCTGTGCTGAAAGTGAAGAGCCCAATGTGGGGCTTGAACTCACAAAGCATGAGCTCCTGACCTGAGCTGAAGTCAGATGCTTAATGGACTGAGCCAGCCGGGGGCCCCGTTATTTATTTTTGAGAAAGGTACCATGAGCGGGGGAGGGACAGAGAGAGAGATGGGGACAGAGGATCTGAAGTAGCCTCTGCTAGCCCAACTAGGGTCTCGAACTCATGAATTGTGAGATCATGACCTGAGTCAAAGTTGGATGCTCAACTGACTGAGCCACCCAAGGGCCCCTGAAAAGTGTTTTCTCAAGATATGAAAATAATATATGCCTACGTAAATAATATAAATATATCACAGATAATATAATGTGAAAGTGAAGTCTCTTGAGTGACTCATAACTTTATCATTCAGTCCCATCTTTAAAGAAAAACTTTTTTTATTTGAGAGAGGGGGGTGGGGGAGAGTGCAAGTGGGGAGAGGTGCAGAGGGAACGAGAGAGACAGAGAGAGAATCTTAAGCAGGTTCCACGCTCAGTGCAGAGCTTGATGTGGGACTGGATCCCACGACCCCAGGATCATGACCTGAGCAGAAATCAAGAGTTAGATGCTTAACCAACTGAGCCACCAAGGCGCCCCAAAGGGGAATTACCTCCAAATGATAAAGAGCATCTACAAAAGCCCACAGCTAAGATCATATTTCATGGTGAAAGGCTGAATGCTTTCCTTCTAAGATTGGGAACAAAGCAGTATGCCAGCTCTCACCACTCGTATTCTGCACAGTACTGGAAGTTCTGGTCACTACAGTAAGCAAGACAAACAAATAAAAGACATACAGGATAGAAAAGAAGAAATAAACCTATTTCTATTTGCAGATGACACGGTCATCTATGCAGAAAATTCCAAGGATTCTACAAAAAAACTTCTAGAACTAATGAGTGAGTTCCGCAAGGTCATAGGATACAAGATCAACACACATCTCTCAGAAGTATTTGTACATACTAACAATGAAAAGGCAGACACCAAAATTGAAAATGCAAAACGATTTACAATTTCTCCAGAGAAAACAGATTATTTAGGAATACACTTATCAAAATGTGAACAAGATCTGTATGCTGAAAATTACAAAATTTTGATTGATTACAAAAGTAAAAGAGGGGCTCCTGGGTGGCTCAGTCGGTTAAACCTCTGACTTCGGCTCAGGTCACGATCTCACCATCCGTGAGTTCAAGCGCCACGTGGGGCTCTGTGCTGACAGCTCAGAGCCTGGAGCCTGTTTCAGATTCTGTGTCTCCCTCTCTCTCTGACCCTCCCCCGTTCATGCTCTGTCTCTCTCTGTCTCAAAAATAACTAAACGTTAAAAAAAAAAATTAAAAAAAAAAAAGTCAAAGAACACCCCCCAAAAAAGGAGACGTACTGTGTTATGGGTTGGCGGTGTCACCATGGTAAAGATGTTAATTCTCCTCAGATTATCTATAAGTTTAATGTAAATCCTATCAAAATCCTATCAAGCTTTTTGGAGATAGAGATGAAGTTATCCCAAAATTTGTGGAAAGGCATAGGCCCTCAAATAGCTAAAACATTCTTGACAAGAAAGATCACGGGGGAGGAATCACCCTTCTTAAGGCTTACTATATATCCGGAGTAATCAAGACAATGTGATAGTGATTGGTACAGAGGCAACAAGAGAGAGAACCCAGAAACAGACCCACACAAATATATTCAACTGACAAGTGAAAAGGTACAATAGCAATTCAATGGAGGAAGGATAGCATTTTCAACAAGCGGGTTGGAACTATGGAACATCCGTGGTCAAAAAATGGAACTCTTTGGGCTCAATATGTTATTGTAAATTAATGAACTTGAAATTACTTAAAATGGCTTAATAAATGGGGGTGAAGGTATAGATAGCAATAACACCTATCTGAAACCATACACCTTGGAGCTTTTCATCTAAATCACTTCTGTTTTTTGGTTTCGGTTTTTTTTATAAAGTGCTTTTAAAGTAAATATTTCTAGGGGCACCTGGGTGGCTCAGTCGGTTGAGCATCTGACTTTGGCTCAGGTCATGATCTCACAGCTCGTGGGTTTGAGCCCCACATAGGGCTCTGTGCTAACAGCTCAGAGCCTGGAGCCTGCTTCAGATTCTGTGTCTTCCTCCCTCTCTGCCTCTAACCCACTCGCATTCTGTCTCTGTCTCTCTCAAAAATAAATAAACATTAAAAAAAAAAAAACAAGGAAAAAGTTCAGGATCTAGGACTAGACTAGAGTTTAGAAAACTAAAGTTTTCTTAGATGATTCATGAAAGGAAAAACTGCACAATAAGAACTCATCAAAATGAAAAATTCTGTTCTGTGAATGCCCATGTGAAGAGGGTGAAAAGACAGGCTATAGAATGGGAAAAACTATTTGCAAACCACATATCCAACAAAAGACAGTATTTAAGATACTCTCAGAACCCAAGAGTAAAGATACAAACAACCCAGCTAGGAAATGGGCAAAGGCATTAACAGCCATTTCACCAAATAGGATATATAGAGGGCAAATAGACCCATGAAAACATGTTCAACATCACTACCATTAGGAGAATACAAGTAAAAACTACAATGATTTATGATTAAATAGCAAAAATTCAACCAAATAAAATTCAAGGATGTGATTAGCTATATTAATCGATATACGAATCAGGCATCATCTCATCTACCAGATAAAAGCTAGTCCAAAGGGCTACAGAAAAGGAAAGGCTTTTATTTTATTTTATTTTATTTTTTTAACGTTTTATTTATTTTTGAGACAGGGAGAGACAGAGCATGAACAGGGGAGGGTCAGAGAGAAGGAGACACAGAATCTGAAACAGGCTTCAGGCTCTGAGCTGTCAGCACAGAGCCCGACATGGGGTTTGAACTCATGGACCACGAGATCATGACCTGAGCCAAAGTCGGCTGCTTAACCGACTGAGCCACCCAGGGGCCCCAAGGAAAGGTTTTTAAAGGTAGAGATGGAGCCGAGAAAAGAATCCACTGTTTCAGCAAGGTCGCCCCTCTAAGGAGTCTGTCAGTAAATAGTGGTGACCAGGAAGTTCCCACGTTGACTGGTTAAAGGCTACATTCCTGGGGGGTTTGAACTCTAGTTAGGGTAGATATTAAGTCTTGGTTTATCGACTTAGGTGGAGCCTTAACCTAAATGACAACATTTTGGACCTGTGGTTTTGTTTTTAAAGGTAAATACCTATCAGAATGACTGACATAAAAAATGGAGATAACTAAAATGCTGGTGAGGGTGTGAAGAAACTAGATCACTCATACATGTCTCATGGTAATGTAAAATGGCACAGCTGCTGTTTCTTTTAAAAATGTTTTTAATGTTTATTCATTTTTGAGAGACAGAGGGAGACAGAGCATGAGCGGGGAAAGGGCAGAGAGAGGGAGACACAGAATCCGAAGCAGGCTCCAGGCTCTAAGCTGTCAGCACAGAGCCCAACGCAGGGCTCGACCTCACAAACTGCAAGATCATGACCTGAGCCGAAGTTGGACGCTCAACCGACTGAGCCACCCAAGTGCCCCATAGCTGCTGTTTCTTATAAAGCTAAATATCCAATATCGGCATGACCCAACAATTGCACTCTTTGGCCTTTACCCCAGAGAAATGATAACTCATGTTCACACAAAGACCTGTGCATGAATGGTCATCGCAGCTTTATTTGTAATAGCCCAAACTGGATGTTCTTCAACAGATGAACGGTTAAACCAACTGTAGAACATATATTCCCTGGAATACTACTTAGCAATAACAGAACAATCGATGGGTACGTGCAAGAAGTTGGATGAATCATGAGGAAATGATGCTCAATGAAAAAAGCCAACCCTCCAAAATGGATCCTATATAATCCCACTCATATAACATTTTTGGAATGACAACATTTTAGAAATGGAGGACAGATTATTGGTTGTCTGGGGTTAGGGATGAAGGTTGGGGGTAATGGGCCATCGGAGGGAGGTGGGTGTAGTTATCAAGGGACAACACAAGGTATCTCTGTGGTGTTGGGGCTAACTGCTCAACTGAGTGTGGTGGTGTACCCACAAACCTACACGTGTGACAGCACTGTATGTAACAAAATAAACCAACATCTGCGAGTACAAATGAAACGAGGACCAGCTGAACAAGATCAGTGAATTCTACCAATGCCAATCATCCTGGATATGGTTTTATACTCTAGTTTTATAAAATGTTACCACTGAGGGGAACTGAGTAAAGTGCACATAGAATCTGTCTGAAAAGGGGCGACTGGGTGGCTCAGTCTGTTAAGCGTCTAACTCTTGATTTTGGCTCAGGTCATGATCTCACGGTTCATGGGTTCGAGCCCTGCATCAGGCTCCGTGCTGACAACGCAGTGCCTTCTTGTGATCCTCTCTCTGCCCCTCCCCTGCTCTCTCTCTCTCTCTCAAAATAAATAAATTAAAAAAAAAAAGTGGGTGGCTCAGTTGGGTGAGCATCCAATTCCTTTTTTTTTTTTTTTTTTTTTTTCTTTTTGAGCATCCGATTCTTGATTTGGCTCAGGTTGTGATCCCATGGTCGTGGGACTGAGCCCTGGGACGGGCTCTGTGCTAAGCGTGGAGCCTGCTCGGGATTCTCTCTCTTTCCCTCTTCCCCCCACCCCACTCTCCCTTTGCTCCTCTCCCCTGTTCTCAACCACTTTCTCTTAAAAAAAAAAAATGTAAAAAAAAAACCCAAGAGGATAGTGGGAGCATTACTGAAAAGAGTCATGGTCTGGGCTATCAGAATGGTCCGAGTATATCAGAATAAACTTCATATTTGATAAGACAGCATTTTGCACTTTATGATATGACCCCCAACTTCTATTTTTAGGCTATCTTCCATGACATACTTAGGCAATCCCAGCATCTTAGCCCCTCTGAACTCCTTGCCATTTCCTAAAATGCTTAGTGTATTCCAGAATAATAAAGGAAGGTGTATGGCTCAGGGCATTGATTCCCCAACCTGGCTATGGGTCAGAATCTTACCCAGCACGGTGTAGGGATCAGGATATTTGCTCTGGCCATGTAGTCACCTAGGAACTATAATTCTAGTAGCTTATTCAAGTATTTGTCTAAACAAAGAATGTTGTCTTCTATTCTGGTGCTAGTGATTAAGATAAAGAATGTCACCTTTTTTTAATTTTTTACTAGCTGTTCTCTTGCCTGGCATTTCCTGCCCCCACTTCTGCCCTTCCTCTTCTACTTCTCTCTCTCTCTTTTTTTTTTTTTTTAATTTTTTTGACATTTATTTATTTTTGAGAGAGACAGACAGAGCGTGAGTGGGGGAGAAGTAAAGAGATGGGGAGACACAGAATCCGAAGCAGGCTCCAGGCCCTAAGCTGTCAACACAGAACCCAACATGGGGCTCGAACTCAAGAACCATTGAGATCATGACCTGAGCCGAAGTTGGATGCTCAACCAACTGAGCCACCCAGGTGCCCCTCTCTTCTACTTCTCTTAAAGCTACTTCCTTAGTAAAGATTTCTTGCCCATTCAGCTGGATGGAATTGCTTCCTTCTTTGAAATCCCAGCACTTTTTTGTAGGTAGTTTATACTCTCTGGGCTGTATTTTGGCTATTCATTTACCAGTTTAATGTTTCCACTAGATCACAAACAATTTGGGGGCAGAGTTCATCATCCTTTAATCCTTCACACTGCTGGGTGCTGTTGAGACAGACATCAATAAAATGCCTGCTAAGTCCTTGAGGTGCTCACAACCTGGTGAGGGAGATGGCTTTGCCAGTAAATCTCCTTATCTTCCTTCCACAAGCTGTGGAGAAGCCGAAGATCAGTGTCCGGTTTCAATTTCTCCTGAGGCCCCAGTCACAGTAAGAGGCAGATTCATATCTGCAAAGATTGATCCTCTCCACACATTACTTTGTGTTTGTTACTGTTTCACTCAAGTTGCTAAGTCGCTGAAGCCAGGAACTCTCCAGAGGAAGAGCTCACTTGGGGGAAGAGATGTGGAAGGTAAAATGGCTGATGGGCCGAGTTTCATCCCATCTTTGAAGTTAGCAAGTCTCCAGGGCTTTGGCACACGAAACAAAAACAACATCAAAAGAAAATGTAATACACACACACACACACACACACACACACACACACCCCAAGGACAGGAAAGCAAACCATGTAAAGTGTTGCACTTTCTTTTTCCCTTTAGATTTTGCATTTACTAACATGAATAATATAAATGTGATCAAGACACAAAGCTTTGATTAAGTTAAGAAGCCTACTGAATCTGAATTGCTCATACTATGTGTCCTTTGCCAAGTGGTGTGGGGGCTCTTTTCTGTAGTCACTTTGATGGACACATCAAAATCTCATATTTAAATGTCCATATTTTGGCCCATTTGCTAGAGCTAGTCACATGGTCCCATTAACTGGAAGGTGGCCAGTAAGCAGTCTCCCACGTACCCCAAAGTAGACAAGGCCTAGATATTATTCATACTAGTAATTCTAGCACGTGACCAACCTTGTATTTTTAGATCACAGCTTACAAAAATTTTTTTGAATGTTTTTCTCTATTTTTGAGAAAGAGAGACTACACAAGCGGGGGAGGGGCAGAGAGAGAGAGGGAGACACAGAATCTGAAGCGGCTGGAGGCCCTGAGCTGTCAGCACAGAGCCCCATGTAGGGCTCGAACCTGGAAACTACGAGATCATGACCTGAGCCAAACTTGGATGGCCAACCAACTGAGCCACCCAGGCGCCCCTAGATCACAACTTTGATAAGAGTTATTATAGTACCAGGTAAAATGTAATAAGCATATCTGTGTAATAGATATTTTATGTAGATTACTCTTATGTTCCTTATAACATCTGTATGACTTAATAATTGCTTTTCTATATGAAGAAATTGCAGTTTAGTTGTATTAAATGACTTGCTAGGAGTCACAAAGCAGGGAAGCAGAGATTCTGTTTGAACCCATGTTGGACCCTGGCTGTCCACCCTATGCCAATCTACCAACCTGATGTGAAGGGTCCATTGATGAGCCAAAGAATTGGACCGAGTGAGATCAGCTGAAAATTCAAGTTAGAAATGATGAGATGCTACTATCCAGATTCTAGGTGGGTGGAGAGAAGAAGCATGACAAAGGTGAAGTGACAGGACTCCGGGATTGATTAAATGTGGGATTGTGGGGCAGCAGTGAGTCAACGATGACTCTTGAGTGTCCTGACAGTCCGAATGGGAAGGGTTTAACATGCTATATGAAGCGTGGGAGGAGGTGTCAAGATGGCTGACAAAGCACAGGTTTGGAGCTGGGGAGGAGGTCCACCTGGAGAGGCAGGCTTGGGAATTCTACTCTTAGATGACAGTTTACGTGTGCAGTGGATAAGATCTTCCAGAGGGCAGTCAGCATGGGATGAGAAAAGCGTCAAGACAACTTTTGGGGTGGGGTCAGGAGAGGTATGGGATCCTACAGTTCCCAGGGAAGGAAGAGAATGAAGAGTAAGTTATCACAAGGAGCAGAGCACATCTACCGGAAGGTCTCAGACCTCTGTCTCCATGACAGTATGGACTTCATCCATAAAAATTCCGTTTTATGAGAGAGTGTTCATCTTTGTTGGTTAGAGCATGTCCCTAACTAGAATTTTACCATTAGACACACAATTTTTTTTTAGTTTTTTAATGTTTATTTATTTTTGAGAGAGAGAGAGAGAGAGACATAGCACTAGTGGGGGAGGGGCAGAGAGAGAGGGAGACAGAATCCAAAGCAGGCTCCAGGCTCCGAGCTGTCAGCACAGAGCCCGACGTGGGGCTTGAACTCACGAACTGTGAGATCATGAGCTGAGCCGGTCGGACGCTTAACTGACTGAGGCACCAAGGTCCCCCTAGACATACAATTTTTTTTTTTTTCAAACTGGGTATTAATGAGCTCTGGTGTTCAGTTTTAATCTTTTGGCCTTTAAGAGTGGACATTCAACTGAAAAGATAAAAAAAGCAGTTGGAAACAGTGAATCTAAAGCATGAAAGAAAGAGACTATGCTATCTTTAACATCACAGGAGAGACAAAACCAGGAGAAAGACAACAATTAAGACAGTATTTCAGAATGGAATTGGGGTGGTGCTTTGTAAACTCCAAATTTCTCAACTGGTCTGAAATCCTAGTTCCTCTTCCATTTTTTTACCCTTCTCTTTGCTGGGTTTTCTTAAGCATTAACTGCCCTAGGATGCCTTCCCCGACGACACCGAAGTCAATCCTCTTCAAGCTCTCTTGCTACTTGGAACTTACTTTTGGAGAATTTGCAAGGTGTGTGCGCCCGGAGGCAGATTAATGTTTACACCACAAAGCTAATGAGATTTCAACTTCTGGGTCCCTCACATGCTCAGGCTGCTCTCGGCTGGGAGCTGCTGACAGTTGTAGTGTGTTTCCAAGCATGCAGGGAAAGCCGCATTGCAACCCAGAAGCATTTCTGTGAAAGCATTTCTGATAAATTGCCCAAAGAGATATCAGAAGACAGGGATCTGAATCTCCATGCCTCTAGCATTGAAAATTATTTACTTTCCCGTTCTAAATACTCATATCTAATTTTATATTTCTGATTTTGTGCCCCCAATTCCTCTTTTGCTAAATCTTTATACATTTTAGGCCCACAAAACACGGATCTGCCCTGCACGTACCTGGTGACTACTAGTCCCTAGTGAGTAAATCGTCCTGATTCAAGCCCCTTATTACACCTACAGGTTCAGCAGGGTGCTTTGCTCAACGTAGGCTACAATAGACGTTTGCTGAATGAATACAGGTGGCAGAATAAATCATGAGTTAAGAAAATCCCAGAGTTTGGGAGAGAGAGTGCGATCAGGACTCCTAAGAAACGTGACAGGCGTTGAGGCACACCAACAGCTCTGTGGTGGTGAAATGGGGATCAGAAGAAGAAAAATTCTCAGGACTTTCAATTTCGTCTGGGGAAGTTGGGCCTAGAGGATATGGTAGCTTTCTTTTCTTTTTTATTTATTTATTTTTTAAAACATTTTTTTTTTAACGTTTATTTATTTTTGAGACAGAGAGAGACAGAACATGGACAGGGGAGGGACAGAGAGAGAGGGAGACACAGAATCGGAAGCAGGCTCCAGGCTCTGAGCTGTCAGCCCAGGGCCCGATGCGGGGCTCAAACTCATGGACCGCAAGATCGTGACCTGAGCTGAAGTCGGACGCCCAACCGACTGAGCCACCCAGGCGCCCCTCTTTTCTTTTTTAAATCTCAACTGTGATATAGCAGAAGCTTCAAAAATAATTCACGCATACCTTCCCTTGACTGGCTGCGCTAAAAATTCATAAAAAGGAGACTATAGCAGAGCTAGGCTCTCTAGCATAAAATTTTACATTCTTCATTCAAGATCAGGTCAGAGATCTTCGCTTTAAGAATTTTATGGGATAAGAGCTTAGATCAAGTTTTCTAAATTAAAAAATTTTTTTAATGTTTATTCATTTTTGAGAGACAGAGTGTGAGCTGGGGAGGGGCAGACAGAGAGGGAGACTCAGAATCCGAAGCAGGCTCCAGGCTCTGAGCTGTTAGCACAGAGCCCCATGTGGGGCTCGAACTCACCAACGGCAAGATCATGACCTGAGCTGAAGTTGTACGCTTAACTGACTGAGCCACTCGGGTGCCCCTAGATCAAGTTTTCTATTTAAGGTAGAGGACAAAGATTTTATATGAAAGGTACCTGAAAAGTGGTGTCTATCAGTTTTATGGGAGACAAAAAGCTATTTTCTACTTCAAAGAAAATTCTTCAGTTTTAGTTTCTGTAACTGAGCATCATGTCTCTTGTCTTCCAATTAAGCTTTGTTTTTACAGAGATTTTACTTTTTAGGTTTTTAAAATTTCTTTTATTGTTTTCACGTAGACTTAAAAAATGGCTAGGAAGATGAAGTGAGAAGCATCAAAAAACATGCATTTGAGTTGACTGTAGGTTATACTTGGGTTAGAGACAAAACTTCATCAAAGAAAATAGAATAAAATAAGATTACAAAAAATCAGCCCAAATCTATATTCTTTATTGTTTCATCAACTTTTCACTGTCCATATTCAATTTTTTAAAATTATTTATTTTTGACAGAAAGAGAGAGAGAGACAGAATGCAAGCAGCAGAGGGACAGAGAGCGGGAGACACAGAATCCGAAATAGGCTCCAGGATCTGAGCTGTCAGCACACATTCCGACGTGGGGCTGGAACTCACGAGCTGTGAGATCATGACCTGAGCCAAAGTAGGACGCTTAACCAACTGAGCCACCCAGGTGCCCCTCACTGTCCATATTCAAATGGTTGATAAACAAATGTCTCTAAGTGAATCCTTGTTGGCTTTGGAGTGAAAAGTAGTCTATTAATCTTCAGTCTGTTTACTCAAAATGAGTATGATGATGTTACTTTTATCTCAGGTTAAAAAAAAAAGGAGTGAGGGGTGCCTGGGGGACACTTTCCTTTTTTTTTTATTTATTTTTTTTCTTTTTAAAATTTTCTTTTAAATTTTTTTAAATTTACATCCAAATTAGTTAGCATATAGTGCAACAATCATTTCAGGAGTAGATTCCTTAGTGCCCCTTACCCATGTAGCCCATCCGCCCTCCCACAACCCCTCCAGTAACCCTCTGTTTGTTCTCTATATTTATGAGTCTTCTGTTTTGTCTCTCTCCCTGTTTTTATACTATTTTTGTTTCCCTTCCCTTACGTTCATCTGTTTTGTCTCTTAAAGCCCTCATATGAGTGAAGTCATATGATTTGTGTCTTTCTCTGACTGACTAATTTCACTTAGCATAATACCCTCCAGTTCCACCCATGTAGTTGCAAATGGCAAGATTTCATTCTTTTCGATTGCCGAGTAATACTCCATTGTATATATAAACCACCTCTTCTTTATCCATTCACCCATCGATGGACATTTGGACTCTTTCCATACTTTGGACATTGTTGATAGTGCTGCTATAAACATGGGGGTGCATATGTCTCTTCAAAACAGCACACCTGTATCCCTTGGATAAATGCCTAGTAGTGCAATTGCTGGGTCGTAGGGTAGTTCTATGTTTAGTTTTTTGAGGAACCTCCATACTGTTTTCCAGAGTGGCTGCACCAGCTTGCATTCCCAGACACTTATCATTTTTGATCAGACATTTATATTCCACAAGCACCCGCTAACATTCGCTGAGCATGCACAATGTGCACTGTGAGCAGGCACTTCACTTACATTTTCTGATTTACTCCATGTGCTAGATTGTGTTCTGATTTCCACCTGACAGTTAAGGAAACCGAAGCGTGAAGACGTGTGGCAGAGAATGTGTTACCACCCCCATATCCATTCTCCCCTTTCTCCTCAGCAGTAGAAATGTCCAGTTTTCAGCTGGGCATAAGTACCGGAAATAGAGATTTACATTTCTCAAACACAATTTCTCCACCAGTGACAATGTTAAAATTAAGATATATCTAATACTATATAAACATTAACGTTCTACGCCCCACTCCACGTTGGAAGGAAATAACACATTCCTTGGGAAATTAATTACCAACTGGTTTGCCCTTGCGTGAATTTGGAAGTCAGTGTATGTGGCCCTGGGACGCTTGTGTGGTTCAGTCGGTTGAGGGTCTAACTTTGTACCCAGAGAAGGTACATGTGTGGCTAAACTTTGCTTAAGCATAAGTTATACTGTTATTGGTTGTGGAGTCAACAATGAGTCACCAATATATATTAAATAAATATATGTCTTTGGAGAGAAATACATATAAAACAAAGTTATGTTTTCATCAGTTGACAAAAACGTGTGGCGAGAAACTTGCAGGACTAACCTTGTATTTCCCCTAGGAGCAACGGTTCAGTATTTGCTAATTTGGTGTTGGCCAAACTACCGCAAATAATGAGAATAAATTGTATTATTATTTATTCTAATTTTAAGTCATACAAGGACATTGTAAAATAATGTAAACAATAGAGGGATGTGTGAAAAAGAAAGTAAAAAAACACCAAATCCTACCACTCAGAAAAAACCATCAATGTTACTATTTTGATAACAATTATTTCAACTACTTCTTTTTGCATATACACACATCCTAAGTATAAGTAGGATTGTGATTCTATAATTTCTTCATTCAAATGTAAATTATAATTTTAGGATTTTCAGAAAGTTATTAAAAATATGACTCATAAACACATGGAGGGCATATGCTAAAAAATGTATCTAATTCATTAATAAGAGAATGAGTAGGAGAGTAACACAGGTTCAGAAGAGCATAAAAGAAACGTTGAAAGAAAGAATATAAAATGAGGTTGATAAGTGGAATGCAAAACTGGTTAAGGTACTATTGAACAGTAACACTTTAACCTTTGGGGAAACCTTTTTTGCTGGATAGAAATTGCTTGCAACTTATCAATTGTTTATAAGCTCACATCTAACTTTACAGAGCCTGGGGACAAATCATTAGTCAAAGAAGTCAAATAAAGTCAAATAAAATAAGTCCAGTAAGTCAAATAAAGTCACAGAAAGTCTAATGCTTCTTCGACAGTATTATGACATCATGCACTAGTAAATGCAGTAAACCTTGGATTGTGAGTAACTTATTCTGCAAGTGTCCCGCAAGACGAGCAAACGTTTCTAATAAGTAAATTTTAACTTGATAAATGAGCAATGTCTTGCAATATGAGTAGTAAGTGACGCCGAATGTCACATGATCACAACTGAGCCAACGGTTCTTGAAATTTGCTTTGATATACGAGTGCTTTGGATTGCAAACGTGTTTCCAGAGTGAATTATGCTCGCAAGGTTTTCTTATGTTAAGTGAAAAAATTATAATGCATTAAATATTGACCCCAATTGCCTTAAATTCTTTATTTTTATTTTTATTTTTTAATGTTTATTTATTTTTGAGACAGAGAGAGACAGAGCATGAACGGGGGAGAGGCAGAGAGAGAGGGAGACACAGAATCGGAAGCAGGCTCCAGGCTCTGAGCTGTCAGCCCAGAGCCCGACGCAGGGCTCGAGCTCACGGACCGTGAGATCTTGACCTGAGCCGAAGTCTGACGCTTAACCGACTGAGCCACCCAGGAGCCCCTGCCTTAAATTCTTAAAATATAATCAAGACATAGTTAAACAAACAATTTTGTTAGGGTGAAAAATGTTCCATGTCACTAAACAATATAGTTGTAAACAACAGATGTCTAGCAGGAGGTAATGTCTCTGCATCAGCAACATCTTTGAGGGAGGCCCCTGTTGTTGACACTCAGTAGACTTTTCAAAAGCTTTTAAATGAGATTCTGGTGTTTTAGCCATTGTTTTTAGAATTTAACTCAAGACTTTTTCTGAAAAATACTTGCGGAATGCCAATATAATTTTTTCTTATGTAGACGTTGAATGAAAATGAAAATGTGTTGAGAAATATGTGTGTTCTCATAGGTTTGGTTATTTTAAACTAAGAGATAGTCTACCAGAAAAGCAGTGGAGACATGTTGGCATGGTATCTCTTTAGTGTATTCTGAAAATTCTTGTGTCCACCCCGAATTCTCCAGTAGACAATTTCTCTCCCCAGGGGCAAACAGTGTTACCTTCTGTATCCTTCCAGATTATTCTCTGCATATATAAGTAATATGTATCTAAAGGATGCTGAATGTGATAGCTTTTGTTGCCTTTTGGTTTGGGAGGTCCCAGAGGCCTATAAAACAGTGTGTGCCAAAGGCACACTTACAGGCAAGACAGAGACTAGATCAACTCTGTGGCTCATGCAAAGGGAGCAAATTCCTACATCTGCTCTGTGACCTTGAATTATTACCCACTTCAAGGTGATACAAGAGAAAGCTAAGAATTCCTTAGCGGTCAGTGAAGTAGTAAGAGTAAAACTGATTGGAGGAGAGGGTTGTTGTGTCCTGTGCAGCCCTCTCTCTACCCCACTCTGGCAGAAGAGAAGAGGCAGCTGGGGACTGTCCTTCTCTTCCACTCTAGCGAGGGAGTTTTCAATAAAACCACTCAGAAAGTGTGGTAGGCATGCACTGGAGCTTGGGGGGCTTAGGGTCTGGTGTCTGTCTATGGAGGTCTATGTGAAGCTTGGCTGAGGACTGATCAGGAAGGAAGGGTTTCACTGGGGACGAGCTGGGCATCCTCTGACCTTAGGGACAAGTGTGTATTTCTCAGACATCATTAGATGAGGCTGATTGTAGGTTGTCGTTAATGGGATCCTCAGGTATTTTCCAAGAACATCTGGAGAGATGAAGGGTCCCCCGTCACCCCACCAAAAGAAGCAGCTTTTGTGGGAAGCACGGGGGATGAGGGAGGTTATAATCCATACTTGCAGAAGTTTTCTAAGAATCTGCAAAGGCCCCCTGGGAGAAGAAGGATCAACATTTGTGATCTGCACACAAAGAGGGCCCCTGTATTAGTCAAGTTAGAGCTTTTGTCTCCTTTATTTTCTGGACCTGGAGCGTCCCCCAATTTTAAGTTTTTACTTGTTTTTATTTTTAATTGAAGTGCATTTAAAATATAATGTTGTATAAGGGTGCCTGGGTGGCTCAGTCAGTTAAGCGTCCAACTTTGGCTCAGGTCATGATTTCATGGTTTGTGAGTTGGAGCCCCACATCAGGCTTTGTGCTGACAGCTCAGAGCCTGGAAACTGCTTCGGATTCTGTGTCTCCCTCTCTCTCTGTCCCTCCTCTGCTCATGCACTGTCTCTGTCTCTCAAAAATAAATAAATGTTAAAAAAATTTTCAAAAATATAATATTGTATACATTTAAGGTGTACAACATGTTAATTTGACACATTAAAAAAAATTTAATGTTTATTTTTGAGAGAGAGAGAGACAGAATGTGAGCAGGGGAGGGGCAAAGAGAGAGGGAGACATAGAATCCAAAGCAGGCTCCAGGCTCTGAGCTGTCAGCACAGAACCTGACATGAGGCTCGAACCCATGAACCGTGAGATCATGACCTGAGCCGAAGTCAGGCACTTAACCAACAGTCACCCAGGTGCCCCAGATACATTTATGTATTATAATGTAATTGCCATTGTAGCAGTTGATAGTGCCTCAATCACATTATATAATTATCATTTTTTTTAGTGGTCTGAATAATTAACTTCGTGTCTATTCTCAAGTTTGACAATTGTAATACAATATTGTTATTTATATTCACTATACTGCGCATTAGATCCCCAGGATTTATTTAGCAGTCACTGCAAGTTTGTATCCCCCCAACATCTGTCCTATGAGGGGCCCAAAAGTGTAGCTAGTGACAGAGGTGGGAAGGAAGAGTGAGAAAAAGTAAGAACGGGCTGTTTTCCTGCGTTGCAAAAGCCTGAAACGGGGTGGGAAGAAGTTTTAAGTTGAATGACATTGGGAGTTTTAGGATTATGAGGTTGGATTATAGAACATCTCTGAGTGATGTCACAAGCTACGGCGCCTGCCCCGAAGGAGCAGAAAATAACACAATCAGCAAGGAAGGGCAATGGGAGAGAGAGAATTAAGTTGCTTCCGGCTTGTACGTATCTTATCGTTTCCTGCTTGATATACCAGTCACGACTGTGGGTCAGTGAGCCCCACCTCTGCTGGCCAGTGCCCTACTCACCAGGCTGAAGCAGATACTGGGGGGAGCGGTTGCTGCTGTTTCCTGCTCTGTTTGAGGGGGCCGGCATCCAAATCCTTAGTTTCCCACTGGAGACTAGGTCTGGGTCAGGTATGGCAGGGGACTCAGAATAGAAGAGAACAAAGGGCTCCAGCAACTGCCGAAAGTGAAAAGAGGAAGGGAGGCTGGTTAGGTGAAACCAGTGTCAGGAAGGAAAGCCTGGATTTTTGAAGTTCCTTCTTGCTGGTCTTAGTGTGGGAGGCCGGACCCCGGTGCCAGGCTGAGACCGGGTCGAGCAACGGCTCCCTGTTGACTCAGCCAACCTGGTGGTTCCCGCTCCCCATTCCCCCACTTGCAAAGGCATACGAAAGCCTTGTCAAGGCTGAGAAGGCTAATTCCTGAAGCCTGTGGTCTGTGGGTGTTGGCAGTAATGTCACCCCCTTTTTCTACCCCGGGTCAAAGAGAAACAAACATGGGAACTGTGTTTTGCTAGCAATCTATCAACAAGGTCTTGTTGTGACCCGTTTAGAAAGTTCACAAGGTACACAGAACTAAATGTTTTGGCTGGCAGCGATCATGTGAAACCTGTTTATTCTTAGAATGACCTGATCCATAAGAGTCTTACATTATAAAAGATTGTGTACAGCAACAATAAAGCCGTCACTTGGGCCATCAGCCCAGGGGACCCTCCTGTTCCCAAACCGGCTTCTCTTCTCTTTTCTTTCTTACATTCCCCTACCCTCAGGACCCTGATCTCGGTGTTTCTTGCGCCGGTCGCAACATCTTAGTGCCTCTGCCTGTCCTGGCATCCACGTCACATTTGCGGATCCTTTCTCTCTGTCTCTGGATTCAGAAGACAGCTGGCATCCGGCATCTGGGACACGGCCCAGTGTAGCAAAGAGAGCCCTCTCCCCATTCACATAGTACTCACTGCGGAATGACTTGGCACAGACTTTCTGGAGGGCAATTTAGTCATAGGTCGCAGAAGCCTTGCAATATTTATACCTGCGTAAGAGTTAGGGTTAGGTTCGACTTCAAGTAACACCAAAACCCACAGTAGCTGTAACTTAAGCATTAAGATGGGAGTTTATTTCTCCCGTGTGTAAAATTCCGAGAGAATGTGGAGTGGCACTTGCCCAAGTTTCAAGGAGAATGCAGATTCTTTCTAGTATAATCATGAACCAGCATGAGACGATCCATCGTCCAGGCAGCAGGATGGAGTGTATCCAATGGAGAAAAAAGGGAAGGGTCACAGAACCCCTGTGTCTAAGGAAGGGTCCTGGAAACTGCCATGTAGCTGTTTCACTCCCGCTTCATTGAGGAGTGTCCCCAATCACATGGCCATGCCCAACTGTAGGGGACTCCGGAAAAGGCAGTGGTTCCAGATGACCAAATATCTGGCTGAGGATTGTGGAAGAAGAGTGAAAGAATATTGGGGAACAATTAACACAGTTTTGTGCCTTGCTTATTTCACTTAAATAATGTATCTTGGAGATGATTCTGGATCATTGCTTAAAGAGCTTCCTTATTCTTATGTATTTTATTTTACCTCATTGTTGGGAAGCATCGCAAAGTATTTCGCTAATCTCCTGTTGTTGGCTAGTTAGCTGTCAAGCTTGCATTGTCACAAATATTGCTGCAGTGAGTAACCTTGTGCACAGGTAGTTTTACATATAGGTGAGTATATCCATAAGATAAATTCCCAGATGTGGGCTTGTTGACATTCTGTAATTTTAGTAGATTATTGCCAAACTGTCCTTCCTAGAACTGTAACAGTGACAGTCCCGTTATCAATAATAACCCTTTACGACACGTTTTATCAAATTTTCTATCTTCGTCTATCTGATAGTTAATAGGCAACTAAAAAAATTTTTTTAATGTTCATTTTATCTTTGAGACAGAGAGAGACACAGAGCATGAACAGGGGAGGATCAGAGGAAGAGGGAGACATAGAATCTGAAACAGGCTCCAGGCTCTGAGCTGTCAGTACAGAGCCCGACTCGGGGCTCGAACCCACAGATGGTGAGATCATGACCTGAGCCGAAGTCGGACCCTTAACCGACTGAGCCACCCAGGCGCCCTGGTCCGGCAATTTTAAAATTTAAAAGCAGTGTTACAATTAAAAATTTTTTCCATATATCTTTGCACTCTTGTCTGTTTCTACAAGGTAAGACCATAGAGAAGAATTACTGAATGCCAAGTTATGCAAAATTTTAAACTCTTTTAAAAAAATGTTTATTTATTTTTGAGAGAGAGAAAGAGAGGCAGAGTGCGAGTGAGGGAGAGGTAGAGAGCGAGGGAGAGGCAGAATCCAAAGCAGGCTCCAGGCTCTGAGCTGTCAACACAGAGCCTAACTTGGGGTTTGAACCCATCAGCTGAGATCATAACCTGAGTGGAAGTTGGATGCCCAACCGACTCAGCCACCCAGGCATCCCTAAAATTTTAAACTATCGATCCTTGTCAATTTTTTTTAAGGAAGATGTGTTAATTTTCCCATTCACCACCTACAATGCTTGAAAAGAGATCCCTTAAATAGAGTATAAAGAGATAAAGTGCAGCAGTGAGGAAGATAGTTTTTTAAAGTATTTTTTCCTTCCTTCCTCCCTTCCTCCCTCCCTCCCTTTCTTTCTTTCTTTCTTTCTTTTTCTTTCTTTCTTTCTTTCTTTCTTTCTTTCTTTCTTTCTTTCTTTCTTTCTTTTTCTTTCTTTCTTTCTTTCTTTCTTTCTTTCTTTCTTTCTTTCTTTCTTTCTTTCTTTCTTTCTTTCTCTCCCTCCCTCCCTCACTTCCTTCCTTCCTTCTTTCTTTCTTTCTTTCTTTCTTTCTTTCTTTCCTTCTTTCCTTCCTTCCTTCCTTCCTTCCTTCCTTCCTTCCTTCTTTCTTTCTTTCTTTCTTTCTTTCTTTCTTTCTTTCTTTCTTTCTTTCTTTCTTTCTTTCTTTCTTTCTTTCTCTCCCTCTC
Source organism: Neofelis nebulosa (assembly GCF_028018385.1). Classification (NCBI taxonomy): domain Eukaryota; kingdom Metazoa; phylum Chordata; class Mammalia; order Carnivora; family Felidae; genus Neofelis; species Neofelis nebulosa. The sequence continues at coordinate 54,425,680 of NC_080793.1, forward strand.
TCTCTCTCTCTCTCTCTCTTTCTTTCTTCAGGCTCCATGTTAAGCATGGAGCCCATCACAGGTGGAATCGTGACCTGAGCAGAAATCAAGTAGGTTGCTCAACCAGTTGAGTCATCCAGGGGCCCCGTGAGGAAGATGGTTTTTAGAATCAAATATGCCAGAGTTTGAGTTGGATTCTTATAACATCAACATACTACAAATCTAGAGCCAAGTTTTTTGTATCTCTTCAAAATTTGAGATGAAATTTGTAAGACAATAACAAAGCATATGGGAGAGGGAGAAGCCACCAATGAGATGGTTTCACGTCAAAAAGATGTGATATTAATTTAGGAACCAATGAACTTTAAAAAGTGGAATCATGTGTGAGTAATAGAGTAGAATCTGGAGCCAGACGGGAAATCTAGCCTCAGAAAGTGAAGCATAAACAGAAAAGAGGGTGGAGGGGAGGAGGAATGGAAATTTTCAGGCGTATTGGAATTAAAAGACTTTTAGTTCCCTGCTAGCCCATATATTTGATTCTAAGAGCACCCAAAGAATGTGTTAACCAGGGGCAGCTGGGTGGCTCAGTCAGGCGTCCTATTCTTGATTTTGGCTCAGGTCATAATCTCAGGGCCAAGGGATTGGGCCCTGGGTCGTCTTGTTCAGAGTCTGCTTAAGATTCTCTTTCTTTTTCTCCCTCTGCTCCTCCCCTGCTGGCTCGCTCTCTCTAAAAAATAAATAACTAATTTTTTTTTTTTTTTTTAAAGAAGGTGTTGGGGCTCCCGGGTGGTTCAGTCAGTTAAGTGTCCAACTTTGGCTCAGATCATGGGAGTTTGAGTCCTGCCTCTAGCTCTGTGATGACAGCTTGGAACCTGCTTCAGATTCTGTATCTCCCTATCAAAAATAAATAAACATTAAAAACAAAAGAGAGAAGATGACCAGTTAAAAAAATGACCTTATTGAGAATACAGATAACCATAAAATTTACCCATAAGCATACAATTCAATGATTTGTAGAAAATTCAGAGTTGTGCAACCATCAGGACAATCTAACCTATTTTTTTCATTGTTCATGGGATAGAAACCATTGTAGAGCAAGTTTCAAGGATGGAAAGGGGATTTATTGAAAACATGTGTAATAGACATGTGTGGGCAGTTGGTTTACTGAAAGAAATAAGGAGAGAGGGAGAGTGGCTGGAGGCAGTACAGAACAATGCTTAACAGCTACCCCTTGAAGTCAGACTGCTGGAGCTCAGATGCAGGCATCCTCATTTGCTTTAAAGCTGTTTGACCTCAAACAAGTTACTTAACTCTCTGAGCCTCAATTTATTCATCTGTACCTATGTATAGTAGGTACAGTAGGTATACTAGTACCTACTTCATGGGGTTATGAAGGACAAATGAGATAATATATATGAGGTGCTCGGCATAGTCCTGACCTATAGTAAGTACTCAACAAATGTTAGCTATTTTTATGATTATCACTGGATGACCATGGCCTTTCACGAACCAGACACAAAAGACCACATGCTCTATGATTCAATTTATATGAAATTCTAGCAAAGTCAAAACGATGGTGATAGAAAGTAGAGCAGTGGTTGCCAGAGGCCATGGAGGGGGGAGGGGGCATGAATGACTGCAAAGGAGCACAGGGAACTTTTGGGATGGTGTTTTATAAACATTTGTCATGGAATTAAACTTGGCGAATTTGATTGTGTGTAAAACAAAGCAGACAAAAAATACCCCAACCCTAAAAAATGTAGCTTTTAATTTTCTAGTTGGATAGTTTAATTACTACATGTTAGAAGCAAGAATGAATTTGTAAACTCAGCCAGCAAGTATTTGTTGGGTACCTATTATGTGCAAGGCACTATTCTAGTGCTGAGGATACAGCCTTGAAGTGGACAGCATCTCAACCTTCATACAGCTTACAGTTCAAGCATGAATTAGATACATATGTTTGGGGCCACAAAAGTCAGTGTGGGATGTTATGCGGACATAATCGAGACAGGGGAGTAGGAGGAGGGGTAGAGGAGCTCCAAATTATATAAATATCTGTTCCGTGGATTTTCCTTTATTTTTGAAACATACACAGAAGTAAACACAGCGTGCCTCTATCTGACGTAGTGTTTGGGCACGTGGCGTGACAGAGGCCTCTGGGCGACAGGTGATCTTGAGTGACCCAGGGCTGCCCCCTGGTCCCCATTATCTGTGAGTCTCACGTGGCGACGCAAGCGGACTGGCATCGGCCCACGGACCAGGTGGACGCTTCCACCGGCCTGTAGAGTAGCGCGCCCTCGACCTCGTCAACTACGCGCTCTCTTGCCTCCAGGCTACCAAGAGCCCCATCCTCTCCCGCCCCCACGCCTCGGCAGAGCTCACCATGCTGGGCCCCGGCAAGCACCCGCCCAGAACGTGGGCCAAACCACCGAAGTCTCAGCCTGCGGGATGACTCCGCCCACCAAGTGACCCTACCCACGGGTGACCCCGCCCACTCGGGGGGCGGAGACTCGTTGCGGGAACCTGGTTAACTCTTCAGTTTGAGTCGCGTGGGGGGGCGGGGCGAGGCCTGCGGGGGGCGGAGCTTGCGGCGAGGCGGGCCGCTTGGCGCGGGCTAGGGCAATGGATGCTCTGCTGGTCTGTGGGCGCCGGGGGCGGGGAAAGCACTCGCTCTGCTCGGCGCTGGCCCCGCCCGCGACCCGGCGGGAGCCCGGGGCCGCCCCCTTCCTCCCTCACTGGCGCTGGGCTGAGTCCCGAGTCGAGAAACCTCGCAGGCTCTGAGCTCCCTGTCTGGGTTTTGGGTGGCTGCAGCCTGAGGAGGAACATGGCGCTCGTAGGCAACGGAGCAGAGCTGGAGGCGGACGAGGTACTGGCTGGTGGGGGTGCGGGTACTGTCCCTGGAGTCCGGGAGGGATGAGCGAGCCCGGCAGGGACGGCCAGGGTCCGCCCCCTTGGTCCCCAGTCTGGGACAGGCAGCCTCCGGTTCGGAGGAAGGAGCAGGGGCTGCGGGGTGGGGGAGGGCACCCGGCCTGGGAGGTCTTTCCCTGCGGCCGCGAGGAGGGCGCTCGGAGCGGAGGCGCTGCGGAGTTTGGGGCGCCGGCACCGCGGGGTCGTGGGATAGAGGACACCACGCCGGGTCGGCGGGTGGTTGGGTGCGAGTGCGCGGGAGCGCGGGACTCGCAGCCCTGGGCTGTTCTGAGACTGTTCAGGAGCGCCTGGGCTTTTTGAGGTCTGACCCTGAAGTCCCGATACTGGCCCTCGGGGTTTGTGGAATCTCACTTCTGTGGAAGTTTCCAGGTGGCAGAACCGAAAGGCTTCGGTCAGTGACAGGAGGAGGACAGGCGGGGAAGGAGCCCCAGGGGTGTTTGCACGAGCGGACAGGGCACGGGCTGCCGAGGGGCCGGAGGGCTGCAGGACCGGAGCAGCAGCCCAGGAACTGGTGCTTTCTCCGCAGTCTACAGGGCACGGGCCTTTCCCACGCAGGTCCGCCGTGGCGGTGGTGGACGGGAGAGAACCGACTCCGGCCTCTTCACTTCTCCACTGTTTTTAAATAGCCATTTCCTCCGGTGGCGGGCGCGCGGGGGTCTGAGCACCCTTTGGCGCGCGCGCTGGACCTGTTGATTTATTGATTGTTCCTTTCAGCCGCACTTGGCAGTTCCGGAGAGACGCTCCCTCTTGCGCTGGAAGTTGAGGCCGGCAGCAGCACCCACATTTGCTGCTGCTGCTGCCATTTTACCTGACTTGAATTTTACAAGTGGCTGCTGGAGGAGGTTTAGTTTCAAATGATGCAATAGTGGAAGATCTGGAGGAGGCGGGTTAAGATTCCAGTCCCATCTCTTTAATGTTGGAAAACTCCTGACAACGAATTGTGTTCTCATTGTAGCCCTTAATATAAAAACGAAACAAAAACCAAACTACAGCTCCTTTACACGACTGACCGGCAAGAGGACAAGCCGGGTCATTGAGAACCTTCCTTACAGCCAGTCCCTTGCAATGAGGACCCCCAAGACCACAAAACAATGAGCCACAATTTGCTAAGTTGCATGTATTTATTGTTGAAACTTTTAAACTACACATAAAGGCAAGTGATGAAATAGCATATTTGTTGCTATTTTCATCCATGACAACCTTTCTTTATTTATAGCTTTAGGCTGTCTTTTTGGTATGACCTAGAGCCTCCTGTTTTTCTTTCCTCCTTAGTTCTTTTCTTTAATCAAGGTAGTAACACTTTCATGGCGCTTTGGCCATACATACACTCCCTTCCTCAAAAGTTTTTATGGCTGTCTGTTATATATTAAGTATTTATATATCTGGCATGCAAGTCCCTGGCAAAATGATCTAAATGTGATGTTCCAGCCTGTTCCCAACTGCTTCCCTTTGTATAACCAGTTAATTTGATCAGTGTTATGCCCATATTATAGATGAGGAAGCAAGACTGGAAGGAGATAGTAAATATGGAGTGAATTTTTGAATCCCTAGTCTGCTAGTCTAAAAAGATTTGGTAGTCTTAGGGCTATAGAATTGTCTACACCAGAGCATTGTTGAGAAAGAAAGGGGATGCTATTAATAATTAACACTTGGACAGTAGGTGTGAATTGGGACTGTCCTGGGCTTATAGAAATACACAGCCATCCTAGCTATGCCCACTGCCTACAAGACGGACCGAAGTGTTAAGATACTCTAGCTAGGGAGGAGGACTCTAGTTCTGTGGGGGAAGTTAGGTCTCAGAACAGCAGAGAGCTTGGCACACAGCTTCTTGGTAAATACACATTTGTTAAATGAATGAATAAAAGCAGAAATGATGTTTCTTAATAATTTCTCATTATTTGCTTTATTTTTCTTTTTTTAAATTCAGTGACTATTAGGCTCCTGTTAACATGTAACATACTATGTTGGTCCTAGGAGTTGAACAAAGTATAAACAAATTTTTTTGTTCCTGCCAAATTCATATTTATCCCTCACAGTACCCCATTTCTATCGGTATAAATTTTGCAAACATTAAAAAAAAATGCTTATTTATTTTTGTGTCCGACTTCGGCTCAGGTCATGATCTCATAGTTCATGGTTTCGAGCCCCGTGTCGGGCTCTGTGATGACGGATCAGAGCCTGGAGCCTGCTTCGGATTGTGTGTCTCCCTCTCTCTCTGCCCCTCTCCTGTTCGTGCTTTGTCTCTCTCTCAAAAATAACTACACATTAAAAAAAAATGTTTTTTTAGTTTTGGGGGGGAGGGGCAGAGAGAGAGGGAGACACACAATCCGAAGCAGGTAGAGCTGTCAGCACAGAGCCGGCTGTGGGGCTTGAACTCACGTATGGTAAGATCATGACCTGAGCCGAAGTCGGAGGCTCGACCGACTGAGCCACCCAGGACCCCAAATTTTGCAAACATTTATTGAACATTTGCTCTGTGCTGAAACTTGGTAGGTGCCTTAGAAAGAGAAGACACCGTTTTAGCTCTCTAGGGTTCTCTGTCTAGGTAGGGAGATAGGACATGTGTATAAGAACTCCAGAATAGAGCTCAAGGCAGTGTAAGCAAGTAGGAAGTAGTGCATTGTGGACTGGGTACCCTTGATTTCCTTGTAGAAAGTCCCTAACATTTCATTGGCCTGAGCACTCTACCATGTCTACACGGAGTGAACAAGACCTGGCTCTTCAGTTTTACTGGGTGTGTGAAACTAAAATGGCTTATTTCAGCCGGGGAGCTTTTTAAACACTTTAATATACATTTGATAGGCTTTGTGGCTATTATCTTATATCCTAGGGAAGTAGACGGGGGCCGTGCGGTATAGTTGGAAAAGTAGCTAGGAATTAGACGAACTGGGCTCTCTGTCAGTAATTTGCCCGCTAGCCATGTATTCAGTATGTGTGCGGACATCTGCCCGCAGATACAACGGGGCACCAGACTGATAAGGTTTCTATCTACAACTTAGTGATTTCATTGAGTAAGTCTCATTTTCTTAGGGTTCTTTTAACATCTGAAGAAGGTGGGGCTGGATGAACCCTAAGTGTTCTTCCATTTCTAGAAGTCTATACTTTTGTGGGGGGGATGCTCCTTTTTGGGAGGAGAGCTAATAAAATGGGACTTCCTTTTCTTTCAGAGTTTCTCAGGAGATGATGGTGGTAGAGAAACTGTCATGGTGGCTGGGGGATGGAGTGTTTTCTTAGGTAAACTGGTATTTCTTGTTGTTTTTCCGTTTAGTTGCTAGGAGGATAAATGTGGGAACACAGAAGTTAGGGCTTGCAAACCTCAAGGGTGGCAGAAATGGGTTCTGGAGGGAGGCAAAAACATCTTAGATATTACAATGGTTTTATGGCCCTTCAGAGCTTGATCAACAATATCTTATTACTTAGCATTAAAATTTCTTTCCTTGAGTTTTCTTGGGTATTACGTAAGCAACGTCCACATCAAGTTCATGACAGATACACAGTATGTATGCAAGGTCAGTACTATAAACCTACGACAAATAGATGGGAAGGACTGGAGAACTTTGTATCAGTTACTTGATCTTTAAGTTCTGTCTCTCCTGGTGACCTCCTCCTATGTACAGGCCACCCATTGGCTGCCTTGTGGATGTTGCTTATGTTTGGCCCTGAGTGCTTTCATGAATGACTTGGTATCTGGAAATTAAATAGGAACAGGTTATATTTTATTATTTAATCCTATTAAGGTTATTCAGTCCATCAGTAGTTGTCAGGTACTAAAAAAAGAACATATCAGTAGTATCTGAATGAATATCTGCAGCTACTTAAGTTAAAAATTCTTTTCTTCTGTGAAACAAAAGTTCACTAAAAATAACTTTTTTTTTAAGTTTCCATTTTTATTTTTTATTTAAGTAATTTCTACACCCAGTGTGGAGCTCGAACTCACAACCCCGAGATCAAGAGTCACATACTCTTCTAACTGAGCCAGCCAGGCACTCCCCAAAATAACTTCTTTAAAAAGTGATTTTTAAAAAAAAAATTTTTTTTTTTTAACATTTATTTATTTTTGAGACAGAGAGAGACAGAGCATGAACGGGGGAGGGGCAGAGAGAGAGGGAGACACAGAATCTGAAACAGGCTCCAGGCTCTGAGCGGTCACCACAGAGCCCGACGCGGGGCTCGAACTCGCATACCGCGAGATCGTGACCTGAGCCGAAGTCGGACGCTTAACCGATTGAGCCACCCAGGCGCCCCCCAAAAAAGTGATTTTTAAGAAGACAAATTTTCAATTGTTTTACCTTTGAAAAATAGCAGTTTTGAATGTCTGTTAAAAATTTGGTTGCATTGATATTGTTATGTAGAAATTGGAAATTTGCATGTGTAATCTGATACATTAAAAGCCACTCAGCAAATACAGTTATAAAGTTAAATGTTAATAGCTTTAAAATTTTCAATTTAACTTAAAATATTTATTTTAACCTAAAATATTTATTTAGTTATTCCAAATCCATTGTTGAGTAAAAAAGAAGAAACTTTATACTGGCTTTTTTAATGTATGAAGCACATATACATCTCAGTGTTATTAAACTTTCATGGTGGGTATGGTTAGGAAAAATTGTCTAAAAGGGCTCCTTAAGAGGGCTATATGGAAAAAAGTGAGAAACACCGGTTGAAGAAAGAAACGGCTAATGTGGCAGGTGCTTTTGTGACCTGCCTTTTTGGCTCAGGGTTTCTGAGATCTAATTCTAACTTAGAAAATTTATCTTTGGAATTTTAGATGAAGTTTAGATAAGATTGATTGCTACAGTTTTTTAAAGAATCAGATTCATTTTTTTTTTTTTTTTAAGTTTATTATTTTGAGAGGAAGAGAGAGAGTGCATGCATGCCAGCTGGGGAGGGACAGAGAGAGAGAGAGAGCGAGAAAGAGAGAGAGAGAGAGAGAGAGAGAGAGTGAATCCCAAGCAGGCCCCACACTGTTAATGTGGAGCCCAATGCAGGGCTCAAACCCACGACCTGTGAGATCATGACATGATCCGAAATCAAGTCGGACGCTTAACCCAATAAGCCACCCAGGTGCCCAAGAATCAGATTCATTCTTTTATTCCCCCAGTGTTCACTGAGTACGTCTCAGGTGCTAACAGTCTGTACGTGCTGGAGGTACCCACTAAGATAAGACAGCATTATTGCCTTTGAGGAACATACGCTCTTAGCAAAAGACACAGTTGTGCAAGTAACTAGTTCTGTCTTTGGATCAAGGTAGGTTTTAGGTAGAAGGGTCATGTAATTTATTGTCCGTAGCAGGGCAGTATGAGAGTAAATGGGATGCTTTTAGTAATTACCCTAGGACAACAGGTGCAACACAGGGATGCCACCCTAGTTTAGGGGCTGACAGAGACTTTAAGATAAAGAGATAGATAGCATTTGAACTGGGTCATGAATGGTGAGCAGGCTTGTGCCCGGCAGAGCAAGTGAGATATGGCGCAGGCTTTGTGGAAGTTGAGATGGGCAGGAATGAGAGCACACCTGGGTTCAGCAGGGCCCCCAGCCAGCGGGAGGGAGAGCCAGTGAGGGCTGAGACCACAGAGGCCAGCTTGGATCATGTGGTACCACATCTGGAGCATCATGCTAAGTGTGGGTGAAATCTCCTGAAGAATGGGAATCTGGAAGGTTTTTGAGCCAGGTAAGTGTGATAAGGTTATTTATTTTAGGAAGAAGAATCTGGTGAAGTTAATGCAGCCAGATTGTGGAAGTGGCGGCAGGAAGGGCGAGAGGCTTGTTGCAAGAGTTAATGTGGGAGGAGGTAAGGACAAAAGTGGAGCAGAGGCCACGGTCTTTGAAAGAAGAGGCCAGATGTGAGGGAGAACATGGAGGAGGAATTGTCTTGGGGGCCTTTTCCCCAGTTTGAGGGTCAGCGGATGGGGAGGTGTGGGGAGCTGTTCAGTGATAATTCTGGGTTCCTTGTGTGGCTGGGCTGTGGTGCTGTTAACACACGAGGGGTGGGTATAGAGGACAGGGATGGGGAGTACCTCACGTAGATTATGCTCACCTTTGTGGCTTGCTATGACTTTCTTTTTTTTTTTTTTTTTTTAATGTTTAGTTACTTAATTTGAGAGACAGCACGAGTCAGGGAGGGGCAGAGAGAGAGAGAGAGAGAGAGAGAGAGAGAGAGAGAGAGAGAAGAGAGAGGATCCCACGCAGTCTCCGTGCTGTCAGCACAGAACCTCACCCGGGGCTTGATCTCACAAACAGTGAGATCGTGACCTGAGCCGAAATCAAGAGTCAGACACTTAACCGACTGAGCCACCCAGGCACCCCTCACTGTGACTTTTCATTACTGAGGGACTGTTTATGAGTGCGTGAGTTTGGGCAGGGCTGAGAAAGGGTGTTTACAAATTGGTTCTGCAGATTAGTGGGAGGTAAAAATAGCATCAGCTTATGCCATCGGCCTCCACTTCCTCCTCAGGTTAACCAACCGGCAGTTTTCCTGATTTGTTCAACCTTGAGTCTCTTGAAATCCCGTCTCTTCTTGGAATGCCACCTTCTCAGTGAAACTTGCCTTCACTGTCTCTTCCCCGTCCCTTCATACCTGGATACTCGCTTCCTTCCTCTCAAGTCCAGTAGCACAGGTATGCTCTTTCTAGGCAGGTCTCCGGTCTTCCTGGGGTTAGCTGTTTGCCTTCTTGGCTTAGTTCCCTGCCCACGGGTGCTGTTACTAATTATCGATGGTGTGAATCTGATAGTGTGAATTCTGTGAGGCTCATGGTTTCCACCTAACCATTTGTTGACATCTTCTCAGGCCCGAGTGTTGGGGGACCCGGTGGCCATCTCAGGTGGGTCTCCTGAAGTCACTGTGTGCTCACTTTCCAGAAGATGAGTATCTGGAGACTGCCCAGTGCTTGTGAGGCTTTCTGGGGAGAGCTTTCTGTTGGTCCCCGACTGTGTCAGAACTTTCTTCCCACTCCTTGCTTAGTGGATATTGGTCCTCCACCCTGGCCAGTTGGCCATATTGGTTGGGTCACCACACCTCTCTAAAGGGACTCCTCAAGTGTCGAATGCCTGAAGGTTCAAATGCCATTATGCTACTTATGCTCTTTATTTAAAGACTGTGGCTGTGTAGTAAAGTGCTTCCCTGCTGAGATCCTTGGACATGTCCCCTTAGTATTGCTGATATTATGCTGACATATACATAGGGCCTACATATTTTAAAATATTTTAATGAAATAACGTGACATATATGTATTTGTTGGGTCTGATTGCAACTAGTAAGTAAGAATTATTCAGTCTAATTTGATGTGTTGAATATTGCACTAGGTGCTGTAGAGGCAAACACAGCTCCAGCTCTAAGTTGGGGTCTAGTAGGGAATGGGAGCAGGTGTACAGACAAATAGATGTAATACTCTGTGCTGAGACCATAAAGGAGGATTGCCAGGGTGCTTTGGGAACACAGAAGGAGGGCACCTCATCCTAAAGGGAGGATGGGTAGTCAGGGATGGTCTCCTTGAGGAGGCCATCTCTTAGAAAATCTGGATCTTACAGGATGAATAGGGGTTAACCATGAGGAGAGAGTGGGTAACGAGGGGAATTCTTGAAGTGTGTCCCAGAGAGAGGGAACAGCAGGCATAAGGTATAGAGGTGGGGGGAGAGTTGGTGGTGCTCCGGGTGGCAGAGAATGAGTCTGGAAGGGTAGGATGGGCCGTCCGATTCTTTCATGCCAAATTGTGGGTATTACCATGTGCATTTAAGGGTTTAAGCTAAGGAGAGGTGTGGAGAGACCAACGCTGTAGGTGGCTTTGTCTGGCAGTGCATGGAGGCTGATTGGAGGCAGACAGGACCCCAGGTGGAGAGGCAGGTGCTTTTCTGGCGTTTTGTTTGTCAGTGACCGTTATAGCCCTCTGAAGGCCCACTGTATGCAGGTGTAGCTAAGCACTGGGATAACATGGTGGGTAAGATAAGGAGCAGACACTTGAGAATGTGGGCCCAAACGCACAACTCTAACTTGGAGTAGGGGAGAGGCCAGACAGAGTGTAAGTACCCTGGCGCTCCTAGGAAGAGGAGAGGACACTCACAGGGCAGTCATCAGGATGTCATGCCCCCACCCGCAAGCAGCTGACTTGGTTTCCTGACCTAGTCTTTACTACCCAGCTGTGTGATGGAAGAGCAAGTCCCTTTAACCCTTTTGGGCTTTGGTTTCCTCACAGGTAACGTGAAAGAGTTGACATTGACCATCTATTTCTGAAGTCCTTTTCAGCTTTGACATCGATGATCTAGATGGTGGTTTTGATCTGGATATTGAGGAGTGGATTTCAGCAGGCAGCAGCGGGACAGCTCACACCTTCATTCCTTGAAGCGGAGGGAGCCGCAGAGGAAACAGGCTTGGGCAAGGATGAAGCATGACGGAGGCCATTGCGTGCAAGTGGGGGGCGTGCAGGGGCTGTGTGGCCGAGGCAGGAGGGCAGTGCTGTGTGTGTTGCTGCAGTGCTCAGCTAGGGAGCTGGGGTCTGTCTTTTTCTATTTTCTTCTTTGACAGTGGGGAGACACATGTATCCTCCTGTATTCAGGGAATGTGTTTCCTTCTCTTCTCCCTTCCCCTCGGCTCCCCTCGGCTCCCCCCTCCCCCCCGCCTTTTTATAGAGGAAGCAATGAGGATTCTGTTTCTTGGTTTTGCTTTGTCCTTTCTCAACTTGTTTTGGAAGTTTTAAACAAATGACTGTCCACTGCAATGCAGTGGTTAAGGAGGCAGACAAGCCAGACGTGCCTGAGTAATTCCATAGACTTACGTTTCATCACAGAGACTCTTACTCTTGGCTGAGTTCGGAGATGCAGAACCACATGGCGCACCACTGCTCTCTCTCCCCGCTTCCTTGGACTGCTCCGTCCCAGAGTTCTGGGGTTCCTGGTCTTTTTTCAACTCATGAGCGCAGTCCTTCCATTCAGAACTAAAGGAAACAAACCTCAGATTCTCACGTCATTTCTCAGGCCAAAGAGGGTATGATCTTTCTGAAAGGAGGAGGGCAAGACAGATGACAGGGTGAGAGATTCCTTAAGAGAGGGGAATGAGGCCTAACTGCAAAGCCTCTCCCAGGAGCACTCATTGTGCAGAATCACTGGCTGAGGGCTGACTGCCCAGGAGCACTCCCTGTGCACGGCAGTATCGAGCTTCTGAAGAGGGCCGGCTCGGGTTCAGATCCTGGCTTCCCATTTGCTGTGTGACCTCGGGCATGTATTTAACCTGTCTGATGCTCTTCATTTATAAAACGAGAATAATGGTACCTACCCGTAAGGGTGCTGACGAGGCTGAAGTAAGGGTCTACTTCACAAAGCGCTTGGCATATAGCATTTTCAGAATTACTCTGAAAGCGGTAGTTCTCTTTTCCTTTTGCTTACCTTAAGATGTTGCTGCCACTGCCTACTACTTAGGGGTTTGGTGAAGAATCTGTGTGTTCAGATATATTTTTACCTTATTTTTGCAGCCAACTGAGAGGGAAACTCTCTAAGCATGCATTCAAGAAACAGGAAGTGACTGACCCAGGGTCCCTCAACTCACTTAGGCATGGCATTGGCATTAGAAGTCAAGTGCTCTAACTCTACATTCGGTGCCCTTCCCACTAGGTCAGAGGGTGGCAGACTTATGTACTCTGTACATAGAAGGACAAATGTACTCTGCCCCCTTCCTTTCTGTCTTTGTCAGTAGAGTTATATTGGGACACAGCCCTGTCTGGTTGTGTAGGGGTTGCCCGTGACTGCTTTCACTAAACTGCAGAGTTGAATAGTTGGGGCACAGACTGTATGACCCACGTGGCCTGAATATTTGTCAATTCTTTACGGAAAAATTTTGCTGACCTTTGTACTAGGTGATTTCAGGGCCTATACGTAAGTTGTTTATAATGTGTTGTAAGCCTTTTGAATTCAATTTGCTTGTTTTCTTAATATTCCTATAAGCATCAAAAACTAGGAAAAAATAGGAATTTATTTGACACATCCCATGAAGTGGTACGGTACACGTTCTGGAGTTAGACAGACACGAGTTTGAACTCCTCCTCCATGTACTGCCTTGGATAAATTAAGCTTCGGTTTCATCTGTGAAATGAAGATAATAAAACTTACTTCAGTGGGTTATTGTGGAGATTAAAGTCCTATAAAGGGCTTAGCGTATGGGGCACAAACGTTGGCTCTTGGCTCTTTTGTTATTGAGGCTGCACGTGTGGATGCTTGACATTATTTTCCCAACTGTGTAAGAAACTGGCTTTGTGAGGGTCGGCCCATCCAGGCTCCGGCACAACCCCTGTCCAGCAGTTGGATTCCTTTAGGATAGATGCAGGTACCTCTCAGGCTACTCCCAGGACTCCAGGCCGGTCAGTTCTGCGTTTATAGTCCTCACCCTTTCCTTCCCTGAGGTGGTGGGGGGAAGTCACTTAACCACAAAAGAGAATGGGAAACAGAGGCTCAAAGCAGAAAAGTGTGGATATTTGTCAGGAAGGCATTGGTACTCTCACTCATATTTTGAAAATGGCTTTTCCCTATTGACACACAGTGGTATAGATGGTAACCTTTGGTTTTTCTAGACATTATGCTGTGCAGGACCATCCCCTCTTTAACACTGGTGAATGTCGTGGCATTGTTACAGTCTTTTCAGGTAGCATCTAGATGTTAACAGGAGACCGTGACCTGTAAAAGGTATGCTTGTGTTCAGTTACTTGGTGTAAGAGGTTAAATTAAAAGCTAAAGGAGGGGACAGTGTGTGTGTACTCCTGGTGTGGAGGGGCTCTAGGGTTCTTGCTCAACCCCAAAGCAATGTGCCATGCCAGACTGCTCTTCCTAAAGTTCAAGTCCTACTTAAAATCTGTTCACAGCTTCTCATTGCCTTCGAAGTATTTTTTTTTTAATCTTTATTTTTGAGACAGAGAGGGAGAGACTGAGCGTGAGCAGGGGAGGGGCAGAGAGAGCGGGAGACACAGAATCTGAAGCAGGCTCCAGGCTCTGCACTGTCAGCACAGAGCCTGATGCAAGGCTTGAACTCACAAGCTGTGTGATCATGACCCGAGCCGAAGTCGGAGGCTTAACCGACTGAGCCACCCAGGCACCCCTGCCTTTAAGGTATCATGCAAACACCTTAGCATGACATATAAGGCCTTCCCTAGAATGTAGCTAATTGGTTCTCACACTTTAGTGTGCATACATCACCAGGTTAGGGGAGTGGGTGATTTGTTAAGATGCACATTCCTACGCTCCCCCGCATGAGCCATTCCTATTCAGCAGGTTGGGGCGGCGGTGGCTCCCAGATGTTTGCATTCTTAACCGGACTAATATCAGCCATGCTGAAGTGCTTGTAGTTCCCCTTCCATGCCCCAGCTCCCAGGTCAGTCCTTTCTCACTTCCCAGCTTTGAATATGCCATTTCATCACCTGGCCAGTTCTGCTTCATCATTGAAGACTTGGGGACACCTCTCCTCCTCCAGCCTTCTTAGATATTCCCTCCTTCCGTCCTGTGGAGGTGCTTAATAACTATGCAGCATTCCTGGCTGCCTCGAAGACGAGATAATCCTTATTTGGCATATGTGCCACGACATCTGGCAGGGATGGGATGTAGACGCTCCCTTGTTCCAAAAGGAAAGGGTGGTCCTTCTTCTCTAGAGCAGAAAAGGAATTCCCTTCAGGGGTTTCTAGCAATGAGATGTTTTTATCTTCTCAACCAGGAAGGAGAATTCGCCTCCATATCTATTAGCCTTATTTCAGTACACTTGAAAATCAAAACAGCTTTATTGAGGGGTGTAAATACATACCATAAAATTGACTCCTTTTTAAGTGTACAATTCAGTGATTGTTAGGAAGTTTACAGAATTGTTCATAGATCACTACAGTCCATTTTTTTTTTTTTTTAAATTGAGGCATAATTGGTGTAAAACATTATATTTGTTTTAGGTGTACAACATAATGATTTGATATTTGTATATATTGCAAAATGATCATCGTAGTGAGCCTAGTTAACATCTGTCACCATACATAATTACATTATTTTTCTTGTAATAAGAACTTTTAAGATCTATTCTCTTAGCAACTTTCTGATATGCAACATGTTATTATTAGACATAGTCACCATGCTGTACCTCACATCCCCAGGACTTACTTATTTTTTAACTGGAAGTTTGTACTTTTGACCCCCCCATCATCCATTTTGCCCACCCCCCCCAACGCAATCCAATTTAAGAACATTTCTACACCCCATAAAGATTCTTGTACCCGTTTGCTCTCACCTCAATACACTTTTAATTAAAATAATTGAAAAACTTAAAATTGCTAGGAGAAAACAAAATTTCCCAGGCAGAAATAAAAATGAGGTGCCATTATATATCAGAGGGATAATGCACAAGTGTTAGGCATCCAAAAACAGGACTGGAGAGCAAGGTGCATTTGGGTCAGTGCTTGATTTGGCTTTTACACTATCGATATCATCAGAAGAGAGGTTCGAGGGCTACATGTAATTCGTGTCCAAATGAATAATTTGTCCCATTTGCAAGAAAGCAGATGTGTAGTGTACATGGGTAAAGGTTTTTCCTGATTTTCTAGTTTATTTCCCAAGGCAGATTTCTACCCAGTATGCTTAGCTTTTTATCCAATATGTTTAGTTCTTGCTAGAGGAATAAACAAGCAATTGCATTTCTAAGCCATTCACAGTAGAATGAAAGGGGCTGTCACCACAGCTGAAGTCTCAAGTGGGACGAAGAATCAAATGAAATCAGCCTCTTTTTAAGCATCCCTGAAATTTCGATTTGTTGTGTGTCTTCTCAGGAAGGCACGTGAGAGAGAAAGTAGAAGGAACGTGGGTGGGCTTACAGGTTAGCAGACACGGGTTGAGTTCTGCCACTTGCTGGCAGTGTGACCAGGGGCACGTTACTTAATCTGATTCTCTGTGAGCTTCAGTCTCTCATTAGTCAAATGGGATTCTACTGCCCATCTTAGAGGTACCAGGTGCAACCCTGGCACCTCACCCAGGGCCTGTCATACTATAAATACTTAGTTGCAGCCATTAATTTGAATAGCATCTGTGTATAGATTTCATATTTTTTTTAATTAAAAAAAATTTTCTTTTTTAACATTTATTTATTTTTGAGACAGAGAGAGACAGAGCATGATCGGGGGAGGGTCAGAGAGAGAGGGAGACCCAGAATCCGAAACAGGCTCCAGGCTCTGAGCGGTCAGCACAGAGCCCGACGTGGGGCTCGAACTCACGGACCGCGAGATCGTGACCTGAGCCGAAGTCAAACGCTCAACCGACCGAGCCACCCAGGTGCCCCAGTTTTGTTTGGTTTTTATTTTAAAATTGAAACAGTGGTAAATGTCCTTATGGAGAACTTGCCTAAGCCAGGTAACCAAGGGCAAGGCAGGTGGAACCATAGTTTCCTCACTCCTGCAGCGGGGCTGAGTGAAATAGCATGCGGTCTGGCTGGGGTAGATAGGGAGCATTCACAAAATGAGGATGACTGGAGTTTATTCACACACTTGATGCTTTTAGAAGCTTGAGGTGTTCACATTTCTAACAGTTTGCTTATTTAGTGATAATAGCATATGTGTGTATGTGGTATTTCTCCCGGCTTTTCCAAATAGAAACCATTGAGATTCATGGAATTCATTTTCATCAAAGAATAAATTTTTTTTTTCATAAATAGATGAGATGACTTTACTAAGATGTGAGGCTCCACAAATCAAAATGTATCTAATTATTGGGGCGCCTGGGTGGCTCAGTCGGTTGAGTGACTTTGGCTCAGGTCATTGATCTCACAGTTCGTGAGTTCAAGCCCTGCATCCAACTCCCTGCCCTCTGTGTGGAGCCCCCTTTGGAACTTCTGTCCCACTATCTCTGCCCTTCCCCCACTTGTGCTCTCTCTGAAAAAAAAAAAAAAAAAACATTTAAAAAAATGTATCCAATTATAGTTGACATTTAAAAAAGTAGAGCTACTAGCTTAGAAAGAATCAAAGAATCATTTTCTTCTTTTTTTTTTCTACACTTTATTTTTTAAAATTTATTTTTTACATCCAAATTAGTTAGCATATAGTGCAACAATGATTTCAGGAGTAGATTCCTTAGTGCCCCTGACCCATTTAGCCCATCCCCCCTCCCACAACCTCTCCAGGAACCCTCAGTTTGTTCTCCATATTTAAGAGTCTCTTCTGTTTTGTCCCCCTCCCTGTTTTTATATTCTTTTTGCTTCCCTTCCCTTGTGTTCATCTGTTTTGTATCTTAAAGTCTTCATATGTCATTCTCTGACTGACTGATCTCGCTTAGCATAATACCTTCTGGTTCCATCCATGTACTTGGAAATGGCAAGATTTCATTCTTTTTGATTGCCAAGTAATACTCCATTGTATATATAAACCACCTCTTCTTTATCCATTCACCCATCGATGGACATTTGGGCTCTTTCCATACTTTGGCTATTGTTGATAGTGCTGCTATAAACATTGGGGTGCATGTGCCCCCTCCAAACAGCATAATTGTATCCCTTGGATAAATACCTAGTTGTGCAATTGCTGGGTCATTGGGTAGTTCTATTTTTAATTTTTTGAGGAAGCTCTATACTGTTTTCCAGAGTGGCCGCACCAGCTTGCATTCCCAAGGAATCATTTCTTCTTCTTAAGGCTTACTTGTTTTTACCCCCCTTTGTAGTTTGTGGAGGAGGAGGTTATATTTGAATTTGGCTAAGAGTCAGAACTTCAGGTCTGTATATCTGGGGAAGCAGGTTTCACAGGACAGTAGATTAGGCTCCCCTCAGGGATGTGTGACATGTTCGAATGAACTCCTGTCTCTTTATTGGAGACCACGGAGCATTCCATTTCAGTTGTGGCAATTTGGAGAAAATCGTCCTTTCTGTAATTATCTCAAGAGCAAAGACAAGGCTTTGGGGGAAACAAAACAGTATTGCTTAACCAAAACAACCCTCCCTGTGCCTCATCTGATTCTCCATCTCTGTTCCCTTCCCCAAGTTTCCCCTTCTTTTACTCCCACATTTCTTTCATAATCTAGTCCTGTTGAAACTCACTCCAGAACATGACTCCTTACTATAGCCTGCCCGTTCTCTCCATCCACACTACCACTATGGGTTTCTCATGCCCTCACTTCTCAGAGAGCATCCTAACTGGTCTCCTGGCTTCCTGTGCCTTCTGCTGTCTGTTCCAGTCTGCAGCCCACATGCTCATTCACAGACATAGATACATGTTACTCCCTTCCTTAAAACTTTAAGCTTTCTGTAGCATTTGGAATAAAATGCTTGCTCCTTCCCGTGGTCTATGTGGTCTGCCTTTTGCTTTCCTCTTCTGGCTCATCTGCTGTTCTCCCTGTCGTCCGTCCCTGTGTTGTAGCCATCCTGGCTTCCAGCAGATCTGCTGAACGTACCCTGTACTTTCCCACTATGGTGCTCTTGCATGTTTCCTCAGCCTGGCAGACTTCAGCCAGGTCTTCACATGACCAGCTCCTTCTTAACTTTCCGTCCTCACTTTAAAGATCAGGTTCCAAGTGTGGCTTTCCTGAGGCTCTGTCTTCAAAGCAGCCTTTCTCTTTTCTCTATCATGCATCCTTTTTATTTCCTCTTTGATATGATCACAGTGGGTATTATCTTGTTTATTTTTTTCTCTGTCATCTGTCTGACTCCATCGGGTTTCAGGGCAGGAAGCAGAAATTGCCGTAGGTCATTTAAATAAGATGAGTTTAGGAAGGGAAATAGGTGTTTACAAAATACACAGAGAGGCTGAAGGAGCAGCTCTAGGCTGAGCCTCCAGGGAATGACCTCCCTCCCATCCAGAGCTGACCTGACTGCTTAGGGGAGGTGCTCCTATTCCCTGGCTGATTCTAGAGCCAGGTGTTCAAGGCACTTTGCAGTAGCTGTCATTCAGGGATCAGGAAGCCAGAATAGAGAAGTTTCCGTTGCCCCTGCTTTTTTATACAGGGAACTGGAAACTGGATGCTGGAGCACTGCTTTTGAAACTACCTCGGCTTCGTCACTCCGTTTGACAGCAGAAAAGGCCAGAAAGGGGCAGGAAAATGGCCTTAGCCTTTTGGATCTTGTACAGGGGAATCTTAGTGGGTGTAGCTTCATTTTCACCCAGAGTCGGTCCACTTCCTCTGCAGTAAATCTTCAAGGCTTGCAGGAACTCCTGTCTCTGAATTATACTGAAGTTCTTCAAATGTCAGTTATGACTCGAGCAAAACTCTATTACGATTGATTTCTTCTGTTATTTCTAGGTGCTTTTCAGCTTCTTAATTTTGGCAGTTCTTTGTTTTCAGGTTGGCTGCATATGTTTTGCAAGTTTTCAGTACAGATAGCTCTCTCAATTAAAAAAAAGTGATTAAAAAAAAAAGAAGAAGGTGTTAGGGGCGTTAGGGTAGCTCAGTCGGTTGAGCGTCCAACTTCAGCTCAGGTCATGATCTTGCGGTCACTGAGTTCGAGCCCCTCTCAGGCTCTGTGCTGACAGCTCGGAGCCTGGAACCTGCTTCAGATTCTGTGTCTTCCCTCTGTCTCTGCTCTTCCCCCACTGCACTCTGACTCTGTCTCTCAAAAATGAATAAACGTTAAAAAATTTTTTTAAAAAGAAATAAAGAGACTTAGTCTTAGAGTTTAGATGTCTGTTACTGTGATATAAATGCTGATGGTCTTTTCAGTTCCCCTCCGAGTATTTAGAGCAATGAGTAAATGGCTAAGAATTGGTAATGAAACGGCTTCAGGTGGCAGCAAATGGAGCAGACCTTTAATATTCTCGTTGTAATAAAGCCAATTTTGTAACGTACATTGGTGTGTAAGTCACTGGCTACATACCTCATTTTTGTTAGGAGAATCAGAACAATGATTGCATCTTATTGCTAAAATTTTGATGTGCCTTAATCTTGTAAAATTCCTTGGCAAAACAGAATTCTCATAATAAGCAAGTTCTAGGTATTAGATAGGTATAGGGGATAAAGAGTGAGAAATTTAAAAGTTGCCCAGGCCAAATTGGGGACGATTTAAGCCAGTAGTGTGTGTAGGCATTTTATTTTTATTTTTAAAAAATGTGTTTGTTCTTGAACGAGGGAGAGTGAGTAGGGGAAGGGCAGAGAGAGAAAGAGAGAGAGAGAGAGAGAGAGAGAGAGAGAGAGAGAGAATCCCAAGCAGACTTTGCATTGTCAGTGTGGAGCCTGATGCAGGGCTTGAACTTATGCACTGTGCCATCATGCCCTGAGCCAAAACCAAGAATCGGACGCTTGACCGACTAAGCTACCCAGGCGCCCCTGTGTATAGGCATTTTAAATAACGGGACTCCTTGAGCCTATATTGATGATAACTAGATAGATAAATGGGGATATGGGAGGACTTTCGCTGTCAGTAAAAGGAGGGAGTGCTGGAGTTGGAAAATCAGTCTTTAGCTATCATTAGTAAACATGGAGTCAGGCAGCTATCACCAGTGTGCTAAATCTAGGGGCAAATTTGGATGGGGGGCATATTTACACGATCTTACACTGTCTTACCACAAACTCCTTATTAATTGCAAGACAAAAATAATAAGCATGTAGTGGAGAAATCAGACAACACCTTGGCCAGGTGATCCAAATTACTGTCACTAGTGGGGGCAGATGAATATGTGTGCCTCCAGACACAAATGACCTGACAAGGACACAGTGTCCCTTGTGTAGTAGCCTAACCTGTATCTATCTAATCATGAGGAAACATCAGAGAAACTTTAAATAAGGAAGGTTCTATTTACAAAAAAAGGAGGGGAGTGCTGTGCTCTCTAAAAATGTCAATGTCATAAAAGACAAAGAAAGGTTGTGAAAATGTTCTAGATTAAAGGAGGTGAAGGAGACATGGCAGCTAGATAGATCTGCACTGCAAGGGAAAAAATGTCAGAAAGGAGAATTGTTGGGTCAACTGACACAATTGGAATATGGACAGTAGTTTTAGGTAGTTAAATTTATTGAAGTGCATGACTGTACCGTGGTTTCATAAGAGACTATCCTTATTTTTAAGAAATACACACTAAAGTATTTACAGCAAAGGGGCCACAATATATGTAATTTAGTCTCAAATGGTTCAGAAAAAAATTAGTGGCTAGGTACCTAGGTAGAAAAGATGGACAAGGGAGGTAGAAGGGAGAGGGGAGAGCAGATTATAAAGCAAATGGGGCAAAATGTTAATAATAGATGAATCTGAATAAAGGGCACACAGGTGTTCTTTTTACCGTTCTTATTCTGGTAACTTCTTTAAGTTTAAAATTATTTCTAAATAGGGGCGCCTGGGTGGCGCAGTCGGTTAAGCGTCCGACTTCAGCCAGGTCACGATCTCACGGTCCGTGAGTTCGAGCCCCGCGTCAGGCTCTGGGCTGATGGCTCAGAGCCTGGAGCCTGTTTCAGATTCTGTGTCTCCCTCTCTCTCTGTCCCTCCCCCGTTCATGCTCTGTCTCTCTCTGTCCCAAAAATAAATAAACGTTGAAAAAAAAAAATTTAAAAAAAAAATAAAAAAATAAAATTATTTCTAAATAAAGAATTAAAAAAAAATGTTGTCTAGGGACTGAAAGTGCTGCTTACTTATCCTGGGCATGGAAGCATACAGGTTATAAAACAAATTAGTTGAAATGTCATGTTACTTTACCTTGCAGGAGTTTTTTTCTAGGAATGTTGAATCTGCTTATCTCAAAGTAATACTTTAAGCTTTTTAAAATTGTTCTGATTGGTCATTTTTTACATTATATAGATAATACATAAAAGCATTCTTGTTGTAAAAGATCTAAGTGATGGAAAAGTCAAAGCGTGGTCTTTCCATTGACCATTCCCTGCTTTCTCCTTCTCAGAGGATATCAGCATTGGGTTTTTATGAATATATTCCCTATATCTTTCCAAGGACTAGGCTTTTCATTTAATATTTTGTTTTTTAAATGTTTTATTTATTTTTGAGAGAGAGAGAGTGAGAGAGCGCATGCAAGCGAACACGAGTGGGGGAGGGGCAGAGAAAGAGGGAGACACAGAATCCGAAGCAGGCTAGGCTCTGAGCTGTCAGCACAGAGCCCGATGCAGGGCTTGAACTCATCAACTGCGAGAGCATGACCTGAGCCGAAGTCGGACCCTTTCCCGACTGAGCCACCCAGGCGCCCCTTCATTTAATATTTCTTAGAGATATTTCCGTGGTTTGTTTTATTCTTTATATAATGACTGAAGAGAATTGGGTAATGTAATGGTGCTGTAATTTATTTTACTATTTCTGTGTAGAAGATCATTTAGGTAGTGTCTAACTTTTTCCCAGTATAATATGTTCCATAACAGATGGATTCTTGTGTGTGTGTATGAATGTTCTAATAGCATAGATTCCTACAAGTAGTATTGCTATCCATGTATGTGCATTTAAGTTTTAAAATAGATACTGTAAGACTGACTTCTATATAGACTGTAGCAAAGGTATGTGTTTGCTTTCCAGCATCCTCTGTCAAGTGTGGATATTATCAGTCTTGTATATTCTTGTCAATCATATGGGCATACTGCTACTACTTTTTAGGTGCACATTTCCAAGTTTATTGGCTATTGGATTTCTTCTTCACTAAACAGTACTTTTCACACCCTTTATTGAGTGTTTTGGTTGTTTGTCTCTCATTGACCTGTAAGAGAGTTCTTTACGTATTATGAATAATACTTTTTTGTCTGGTAAAGGTGCCTTAAATATTTTTTCCTAGCCATATGCTTGTCTTGGAAGTTTAAAAACTTTATATAGCCCTATCTTTTACTTTTTTCTTTATGATTTCTGGGTTTTTGTCTTAGAAAGATTGTCCTTGTTTCAAGATTAAAAAAAAATATTCTTCATTTATCTCGTGTGTGTGTGTGTGTGTGTGTGTGTGTGTACTTAATCTATATGGAAACTTGTATATGGGTTTAATTTTATTTTTGTCCTAAGAGATAACCAATTTCCTTAGCATCGCTTACTATAATTCATCACTTATATATAATTCTTCTTTCTTCAATTGAAAGATTTAACTGAATCATAAAATAAATATGTATATATATGTGTGTGCGTATATACATATATATATGTATGTATATGTATATGTACATATACATATATCTTCCTGTGCCAACTCCACAGCTTTAATTTGGCAAGGAAAATTCTGTTTTCCTTTCAGATAAATTTTTTTTTTTTTTTTTTTTTTTTTTTTTAATTTATTTTTGGGACAGAGAGAGACAGAGCATGAACGGGGGAGGGGCAGAGAGAGAGGGAGACACAGAATCGGAAACAGGCTCCAGGCTCCGAGCCATCAGCCCAGAGCCTGACGCGGGGCTCGAACTCACGGACCGCGAGATCGTGACCTGGCTGAAGTCGGACGCTTAACCGACTGCGCCACCCAGGCGCCCCCCTTTCAGATAAATTTGAAACCACTTGTAAGATTACTGGGCATGATGGATAGGAGCTCAGGCTATGGAGTCAGGTAGGCCTGCGTGTAAACCATTTATTAGCTCTGGGATGATAATTACACCTCTTTTAGAGAAGCACTGTCTGGTTTATATGAGACAATATATTAAGATGCAAAGCGTAACACTTGGTGTATAAACATGCGAAATACTTTATATATTCTCATAGTGACATTTGATGTGTTCAGTAACCGTAGGATAGCTTATTAATCAGAATAACTTTTACTTTGACTTAAGAAACTAGCGCGCGCGCGCGCACACACACACACACACACACACACACACACACACAGAGGTGAGCAAAATTTCTATCTACAGTGATGCTTGAAGTGTAAACACATGCGTTTGTGCATTCCTGGACCACTCATTTGTTTCTTTATTCTTTCAAGTAGTAGTTTCGACACAGTTGCCATGTATATGCCTTGTGCCTGGTTGGTATTATGGATATGCCTCACGGAACCTGTGGCCTGGAGGGAACTCAGACACAAAACAAATGACCATGTACCTAAGTTTGCAAGTGAGATCTATGGTGTGGAAAGAAGTTGTATCTCCATAGCTTTGTTTAGGTTTGATGAGGGTCATTTTGTCAAATAGCTCAGTTTGTGGAATTTGCAAAATTTGTTTCTCAAGGAGTTTTAAAGGTTTTAATGACAGTGCATAAAATCACAGATTCTGAAGTTGAACTTTGTGGGTTCAGATCCCAGTTCTGTCAGGTCCATGCTTTGTGACCCTGAGCAAGTTATTTAACCTCTCTGTGTCCCAGTTTCATCATCTGTAAAGTGGAGATCACACTAAGCCACTTCAGAGGGCTGCTAAGAAGAACAAATGAGTTAATACATGTAAAAGCATTTAGAGCAGCGCCTGGTACAATGAAGAGTGCTGCAGAACTGACACCGTTATTATGATAGCGTTATGATATCAGCATCCACATTTCAACACTTCGTATGGAAATTTTTTATATTAGGTCGTTCTCCAAATCTTTAAAGAACCAACTTTATGGAGGTATAATTTGCATGCACTAAGATGCATCCATACTAAATGTACAGGGTAAATTTCATAATTGTGTACACCCATTTAACCACCACTATAATTGAGGTCTTGAACATTTGCATCAGCCCCAAATGCCTCTGCTCCCTGGTACTCCTTTGCAGTTATTTCAGATTCTTTTTAATGCATTAGTTTTACCAGATTTTTAGTATTTTCCTTTTACATGTTTAGGATTTTAAATTAAAAAAAAATTTTTTTTTGATGTGTAATGTGTATTATATTCAAGATGCTATTTAAATGATCTGTACTAATTCATTCTGGCAGCCTCTCCTTTCTGGTAGTTTTGAGTAAGTTTCCATATTTAATTGTTTCTTGTTAGAAACCAAAATGTCAGCATTTCACTTATGATGGGATCGATTCAGTTATTGTCTTAGAATGTGAAGTTTATTTCTCGACATTACACAAATGTGCAGGTAGGCATTTAGCTTCTTGCTGAAAATTTCTTGCTGTTGAGAGGGAAATGTTGGTGGGAGTGAAGGAGAATTTAGTCCAATTTAGTCCAATTCTCCAATTTAGAGAAGTGAATATATTGGAGTTTTAGCCTCGTCTCCCTTAGAATATCCCAAGAGAACAGATTAACAGTTTTCAGCATCTCTGCTTTGCTAGCCCCTATAATTCTCATGAAGGTAGATACCTGCAGAGGGAAGGTGCTGTCTGAGTGGTCCAGTATTTGGTCACGTATAACTTTTCCCTGCAGTAATAACAACAAAAGTAATAATTTAACGAGAGCTGGCATTACCAAGTACTTATGGACAAGACACCAAGCTAAACTTTACATACAGCTTATGTAATTCTTTCAACCCCACATGTTTGGTATTATTGCTATTCCCATTTTACAATGATGAATATGAATCTTAGTGAATCTAAGTCGCTCCCTTATGGCCACACATAGTTAATAAGTGATGGACTCTGTACAGCTCATATTCTTAGCATTACTTCCCTCTCCAATTTAAAGCTTAAGGCTTTGGGTTTTGGTAAATTACCCCTACCATTTTATAGATTTTTCACATCGGTGTCTTACTCTACCTTCAAAATATCCAATGGAACAGGTAAGGAAATTTGATGTTTCATCCAGTTGTGTAAATATAGGCAAACTTTTTTTGGTGAAAGGCCAGATAGTATTTTCAGCTTTGTAGATCATTTGGTTTCACTTGCAACTACTCAGCTGTGAAGTTGTAACAGGAAAGCAGCCATACACAATATGTAAATGATTGAGTGTGGTAGCGTTCCAATAAAACTTTATTTACAAAAATAGGCGGCAGGCTGGATTTGGTGCATGGGTTTGCTGTGGTGGCCTGATCTGTTTGGGGACACCAGGACATGTCAGCCAGAGGGAGGTAGAACCAGGTTTCCTCGTGCCAAGGGTTGTGCTACCCAACTGCCCTGGCTGCAGCAAACCGTGCCACTCACCAGTGCCTTTAGGAGATACAAGTCCCAACGATAATAGCGGTTATGACTAATGTTTTGTATGCAGTCATTGTTGTACCTGCTTTCGCTGTGTCATTTAATCCACGGACAATCCAGTGAGGTGGGAAACTGAGGCACAAAGAAGGACGATAGCTTGCCCAAGGCCCCAAAGCTAGTGTGTGGAGAAAGCGGGATTTGAACCTCTTGAGCTCAAGTACTCCTTCCTCCTCTCTCATGAATTTTGGGTTTTCTTAGTTTGAGGACTCCTTTGAAGCCTTACTCTTCAGGAGCTGCCTCTTCTGAGTACTTATCTTAAGTGACAAGATTCTGTGGCCTACTTTTAAGGCATTTTACTTAAAAAAATTTTTTTTAATCTTTTTAAAAATATTTATTTTTGAGAGCGAGACAGAGCATGAGTGGGAGAGGGGCAGAGAGAGAGGGAGACACAGAATCTGAAGGAGGCTCCAGGCTCTGAGCTGTCATGTCAGCACAGGGCCCTATGTGGGGCTTGAACTCAGGAACTGTGAGATCATGACCTGAGCTGAAGTTGTACATTTAACTGACTGAGCCCCCCGGGTGCCCCTTAAGGCATCTACTTTGGAGCAGAGCTACACAGGAGATGCTAACTCTGCCATAGCTGGGAAATTTGGGGGTCCAGCAAGATGATGTAAGAGGTTTCATTTGGCTCATCCGTAGGCTGCCCTTGAGACTTTTCAGCTGTAGAAACACTTTAATGATAAGAAAAAACATTGTTTATTATGGTCTGTGATCTCGGTTAAATCTCACAACAGTGCTATAAGTGAAGTGGTATTATAACGATTGTACAGATGGAAAAACTGAGGCTTAGCTATGGGATATTGGGTACATTAATTAAATCTCTTGGTCTTAGTTTCCTCATTTGGATGTAGTAATAGTCTTATTTCACAGGGTTGTTATGAAGATTAAATGAGCTAATGCACATCAAGGATTTAGATCAGTGCTTGGCACTCGGTGTTGTTACCTGTTGTTATGAGAACACAGTAGAGGTGAACTGCTCACTTTTTATGATTGTCTGTAAATTAGAAATAAGCATCCAAGAGCCCAGTGTGGTGCCTGGATGTTGTTGGTAAATGGAATTGACGGTTATTTCTTCATAGGAAGAAGCTGTGGTTTCTGTGTCCCTTTTAATTTTAAAGTACCTCTGCTAGTGATGGTCTCAAAATGAGACAGTTGAAAATGTCAAAACTCAGCCTTTTGGTTCTGTTTGCTGCTGTTTGTTTTGTGTAAAATTATTCCTTTGCACAAATCGCATGTCCTAAATATTATCCTGTTGACAGTAGATCCGGTGGGGTTTGCACCAGAGGACTGGAGCGCTTGACATGTTAAGTGGTTGGCAAGGTTCCTTTTACAGCCGTAAAAATAGTAGCTGAGTAGACGGTGTACAGGCGAGTAAAATAATTTCCTCATTTATGTTAAATAAATTTAATAATACACAGTTGTGAAAAACATATTTTGCTTACGTCCTCTTAATTGCACACATACACCACTCCTCTATGAGAGTCTATCCAAAGTCATGTGTACTCTGTCATATACTGGTAATTTACAGGATTTGTTCAGTGTAAATTTTGACTATATACACAGTTTTCCCCTTGAATGCTCACCTTAGAGTTTAACCCCTGTCTTAGCTGTAACTCAGCTCCATAGTTCTAACAAAATGCAGAAAAGGAACTTCTTTTCCCCCTTCATAAGGTTAGCTCTTTCTGTTTTGTTTTGTTTTGTTTTTTTTGGTAACACCCTCATCCATGTGTTGGAAAACTAGAGCCATGCTGTCCAGTTCAGTTGTTGTTTGTGAGAGTGACATCTGGTGGTTTCTTTTTAATTCTCATCATGGTTTCTGTGTGCTTGGCTAGAAGTCCTTAGAAATTCCAGAGAATCATTGTGTGAGCCGCTTTGCTTGATACTTAACACACTAACTAGCTATTGAGTTAGTGCCACTGATTGGGCTCAAACTTTGAAAAGCCCGGCATTCCTTTTAGATGCAGTCTCTCTGACTGCCAGCCTTCCCTGAGGGATTTTATTTTAGCATGTATAATGGATGAACAGCTGCCTTATTGGGGAAGGTTTCTGTTTAATTCACAGAAGCTAGGATTTTGAGTAAGGGATGATATCTGTGCCATCATCTCTGCCTTACTCATGAGGAAGCTTGAACCCTGAGAGGTTGGGTGTATTGGCCAAAGTCACACTGTGTTGGCCAAGGTCACTCTGCTCCCCAGTGAGCTGAGGTCCTGAGCTCTGTGCCCTTAAGTTATGTTAATCATGTTGGGTAACACACTGAATTACTGAATTAAGAAGGATCTGGGCATCAAAGGAGATGAGGTGAAGGCATTTTAAGATGGGAGAAGTAAAGGCAGTTAACGTTTTTGAGCACCTATTTGCTATAGATATTCCCAGATACATTTTTTTTTGTCTCTCTTCCAAAAGAGGGTGCAGAATCTTTAGCGTGACAGGGTTATCGAGGAAATCCAGGGAGGGATCCCAGTCTGTCTCTATGAGTCTGCTGATTCATTCCATATCTGAGAATTTAGTATCCTGTGGCATTGTATTTATTGATTCTGTGTTGAGTCGGACCTGTACGTGCATTATCTCGCTAGCATCCTTGCAACAGTTCCGGGCAGGTGATTGGAATCCCCATTCTACAGGTGGGGAAGTGAAAGGATTGACAGGGTGAGAACAGGCCCAAATGTAACTTCCAGGCCTAAATGTGTGTTTTCCACCTTACTGTGGTGGAAATGTACTACATTGCCCCTGTGATGCTTGAGTGAATGATTGAATAAAACCTTACTCATCGGCATGTAAGAGTTGTTAAGTGAAAATGTGCTTAATTTATTTTTTTGTGTTCCAAGTAATTCTTCCTATGGAATTGTTACTCTATATCCCAGTTTTCACCATCAGATCTGTGATTTTTGGTAAATGTGAAACTTAAAAAAAAAAGGACAAACTTGTGGGGTAGTATCAGAGTACTTTTTTGGCATGAGAGGAACGGAGAGCCATATTAATTGACCATATTTACTGTACTCAGTGTGAGATTATTTTCAATGTCAGGTGACAAATGTGTAAAAAAAAAAAAAACTTTTAAGGCCCAACTTTTTTTTCTTCTGGCAGCTGATTTATTGTTTGTATTATTAAAAATTTTAAAAACTCTATTTTTGAATAATTTTTGAAAACCTACAATTTTTTACTTTGTGTATCCCCCCCAAATCAAGTTTTACAAACCTTCTGGGCAGGTTCAGAAGGTGAACTCTCTCGTGTTGTTGTTGTTGTTGTTGTTGTTTTTTAATCTGTTCTATTGGAGAATTATGTTCATAGTCTGGTCTTCTGAAACCATGGGTAGGTCACATTTTGTTCGCTGCAAAGGCCAGGTGGGAACTTGGAATATGAGTGTGTGTATGGGCCCCAATTGCTTTCCTTCTCTTTGATGAAGAGCCCTGTGGGTCAGATAAGGTTTCACAGAGAACTTGCTTTGATGTTAATCCTCTAATGGGAGTGTGAGTGGTGTTTGCGCCCTTCATACCCAGTAAATGGGATGCTGAAGCTGGGCTTTACATTTGGCTTCAGAGGGTTTCAGGGCATCGCCGCTCCCTCACACAATATGAAATTTTAAAAAATGTAGCCTTGCATATAAAACACAGCTGGCGGTAACCCTCAGAATCCAATGGGGGAGTTTAAATGCTCTGGCAGGCTATGGGCTCCTCTTTGAGCCTGACAAAGGTAAGGAGAGAAATGGATAGCAAGTGTGAGCAGAATGAAAAATTATTGCTGGGAGATGAGCCCAGGGTTTATATGTTTTTTAAAAAAGGTCTTTGCCCAGTCTTTCTTCTAAAAGTCACCTCATTAACACACCAAAAAGATGTTTTTTTAGTGAATTAACCCTAATTTAGAAAAATCAATGCTTTGTTGATGTTATAGTGGGCAATGATGTCACTTCAGTTTATGTATTTCTCATATGATTCCTGTAGCAATGTGCCCCTTCTCCTTTCATGTGTGAAAAGATGTACATCTAGTACCTGAGAAATCCTGGTACACCACTACGATAATGATAAATTCTAACATCTGATGTCAGTCCTGTGTCCCATTTTGAATCTTGTTTTTTAATTAAGTTAAATTAAATTCTGTTTTAATCAGAGTATAGTTTACATACAGTATGATATTAGTTTTAGGTGTACAATATAGTGATTCAACAACCATTTTGAATATCTTAATTATCTTCATACTCATTTTGAATATCATTCAGGGGTGAATGTCAGGCCCAGGAATGTTTGCGGTCCTTGGGATCCCAATATCCGTGGCTATAAATCCCCGCCCTAGTCCCGGGGGAGGTTGGGGCATCCTTTTCATGTCTTATCTCCCTGGGAATGGTCCAGATGTGCCTTAGAGCCAGGGGCAGAATCTGTGACCTGTCAGAGTTGTTGGCAGCTCTGGGGTTCTTTGAGTCCATGGTACCAAACACACAGCTTCATTGGTCAATAGAACGGAACATCGGGTGAAAGCTCCAGTGAGGAGGGTCTGGTGTTATGGGGTGGGGGGTGAGGGGCTCCCACGGAGGAGGAAGGTGTCTACAGAGCCCCATCAAACCTTGTCATCCCTCTCTGAAGAACAGCAGCTCGATGAGAACTTGGTAGCATCAGCTCACAGACCGGTGAAGTCATGCAAATTAAGTTAAATTAAATTCTGAGAGACGCAAAAATGGTGGAAGAGGCAGAGGAGGAGGAAGAGGTAAGGGAGAGAGGGAGAGACCTAGAGAAGTGACTCAGCCTTTTGGATTTGTGGTATCTAGTTTTCATTTCCATCATGTTTCTTCCTACTTCTTGGAGTAATAGTTGCCACGTACTCCTTTTCACACTGCAAAATGAAGTAAAATTCAGATGGAGAGTCTTGAAAGGTTGTCAATCCGTTTGGTCTCTTTGGAAGTTAATATAGAGTATTTACATTACTACTTTTAATAGCTTATTTGGCCGTGCCCCACTAGGGATAAACAGAATGTAAACCTTTTCATTAGTATCTTCATTATTTAAGATTCTTAAATGGACATTTGTTAAGAACTTGCTGCTACTTACACGCACTTGGATGCATTTTGGCTACCCAGAATATGGCAAATATAACAAATTAAGATGAAAATTGCTTAAAAAGCCTTTGTAGTTGATGTAGCACCCCCAGCAACCCCCTCTGCCCCCCTCCCCCAACGCTCTGTTCCCATGATCAGGGTTGTCCATCTGAGGACAGGGGGAAAGTTTCAGGCTTCCCACCTAGCAGGAGCAGGCCCCGGGAGTGCTAGCCTTGCCTCCAGAAGGCCCTCCAGGGAATCCTTCATGTACAGAGTCAGTCCATTTGCTGAATTGCAAAATGAAACCGCTCAAGGTAAGGACCTTTCCTCTCCAGACAAGGGTACTCAGCCAGCCAGTCAGCCAACGGTTATTTGCTAAGAGTCAGTGAAGTGCAAAGTACCGTGCTAGGTTCTAAAGTGGATTTAAAAGCAGTATGATGGCCCTTGACTCCAGCCAGGGAGGCAAGATAGGCTCTGGGAAGAGCCAGGTACCGTGCTGAGGCAATGTGTGATCAGGAGCCAGGTGTGGCTCACGTAAGTGTTTGTTACACCACACCCAAGGGTAATTGCTCCTTAAGGTTCGCCCAGCGTGGCCTTGGGGGAGGCAAATGAGGTAGCCTTCAAGGAAGAAACTAAACACAGGCGCTTTCTGTGAGCACATCATGTTTGTCAGCGGGGTGATCTTTCCTCTCTTAACTGTCATTAAACTTGAAGGACTCTGGATGCTTCCCTGACTGTATGTGTTTCAGCTGGGGTCCACCTCCTGAGCCTACCCAGGCCTGGGAAGTTTAAGGGAAACAGCTTGTGGTGATCACTGGGGGAATAAGAACCAGCTCTGGAGAAGCACTGGGAAGTTGGTGAGTGGAGAAGCAAAGAGACTACAGGTAGAGCAGTCTCATTGCACTTGGTGGAGAATACACGCGAGCGTACTTAGTGCTGGGTGGGAGGCCGTTGATGATAAGCAGTCTGTGCAGACCTAGTGCTGGACCTGGGCTCTAGATGGGAGTCCACGGAGGAAAGGAGCTCCTGAGGCAGAGGCAGCAGAGGGACAGAATTTGAACTGGATGTCGGGACCTAGAGAGAAAGAAGAAAAAGAAGCCATTGGCCCCTGGGTATGTGCTGCGGGAGGTACGGGAGACTTCTCTGACTTCTATCTTCTCCCCCATGGAATCCACATCAGTTCCCCCAAGGATCTGGGAGACCATATTTGCAGGTACCTAGGGAGAGGGTGTGTTGTCAGTGTTCACGTCAAAGTATAATTTCCACAAATTATAAATACAATTCCCAGAATGATATAAAATGAACATGTCAAATGTTTTATTTGACCCATCCGTGGAGGAAACCACTGGGATGGTAAACTGATTAAAAGAATATTTGTGGAACTGGGTATTTATAAAGCAATGTTAGATTAAGATTACTAGGTTATACATAAAACTGGGTAGTATCCTACAGGGTAGTAAAACTATAGTCTTTAAGGTTTTACTACCACTCAGAAATCTAGAAGTTAACATGTAACTTCATGGTATTTGAGTTCTAATCAGATAGTAAATAGCAAAGTCAAACGCAAGTATATTCTCCTAGAGAATGAGCTAATCCCTGGGAGGGCCTGCTCAACCATGCTGCTGTATGACCTTGAGAAGATATGCTGTCCCCTCCTCTCCCACCCCCTTGCAACTTCTGCCCGGGTGCCTTAATATCAAGTTGTGGATGGTTTTAACGGTAAAGAAATACTTTGGAGTTAAAGATCTGAGCTTGAATCCCAATTCCTTTACTTACCAGCTGTGTCATATGGGTCAGGTAATTACCTATGATTTACCCAGATTTACTTGATGTAAATTGGGAGGAGCAAGTGAGATAACTTTTGTAAAATGCCTGGCACATGGTATGTGCTCAATCTTGGTTCTCTTTACCCTTCCTCTTTTCCAAATGAAAACATTTCACCTTTTGTCTGGCCTTCATAGATCTCGCTCTCTCTCCCTCTCGCTCTCTCCCTGTCTTTCCTCTAGTTTATTAGAATAATACTCTAGAACTCTGGTGCATTTTCTCCATTCCTAATAGAGATAGTCTATTCAATTTTCATTATTCATCTAAATGGAAAAAAATAGAAATTTACGTTCTTTTTTTCTTTTTTTTTAATTAAAAAAATTTCCACAGCTTCTGGGGTGCCTGGGTGGTGCAGTTGGCTAAGTGTCCGACTCTTGATTTCAGGTCAGGTCACGATCTCAGTTTGTGAGTTCGATCCCCACATCGGCCTCTGCACTGATGGTGCAGATCCTCCTTGGGATTCTGTCTCTCCTTCTCTCTGCCCCTCCCCTGCTTGTGCTCTCTCACACACACATGTGTTCTCTCTCTCTCTCTCTCTCAAATAAACGTAAATTTCCACAGCTTCTGTGTTGAGATGTAGTTAACATTTAGCATTTTGTCAGTTTAAAGTGTACAATGCAGTGATGTGATATATGTACATTTGTGAAATGATTACCATAATAATAACGCATTCATCACCTCACCGAGTTATGCTTTTCTCTGTGCTGGTGAGAACTTTTAAGATCTATTCTCCTAGCAACTTCCAGATACACAAGGCAGTATCGTTAACTATGGCCCCATGTTGTACAGCGTCCTTTATTTAGAGAACGCTCTGCTTATGACAAAATGGAGAGACGTTACTTAAGTGAAGATGATTTCTTGTGTGAGATTCTTATTTTTTCTTCTTCTGAGGGAGTATTTCTTGCATAAGACTAAAAGCCTCGTCTCCTTTTAAATTGAGAGCTGGCTCCCTGAGTTGTCCTTCCTTAAGGGAACTCGGGAAGTCTTTCAGTGTGTGCTGCGTGCCCTGCTTTGGGTTGAGGTTCACGAGCAGGGGACAGTACGCGGTAGCCTTCCAGGCATGTGATCTCTATGTTCCCCCTTCCTTGGTAAAAATCAGCCCGGGTGGGGTTGACCACACCAGACGGACTGTGAGCTGGTATCTGGTACAGGCAGTGGACCATCACAGCCGGATTGGTGTTCCTGGAGAGCAGAGTTTCTCCCTTCTCCACGGTCTCTTGATGATAACGGTGTGCTGACAGGTGAGATGTTGTGCTGTGATTCAAAATGACAACATCTGTGATACCAACAGCCTCCACAGACTTTTGATTTGGAGAAAGGAGTCTGCTTCTAAATGGGGATTTTTTGATGGAGGCCAGAGAAGCATTTTTTTACTTTTGGCTTAGGTGCCTTTGCTTCAGGACTAGTTCATTTCTCTTCTGGTAGTTAATTGACGAGCTTCCGCTTTTGCTCCAGGAGAGTGCGGTTAAGTTTGACTTGCCGTTGACTCTACCTCCCTCCCAATGTGGATTAGCGGGTTGGAGAATCCAGAGTCTGACCTTCTGCCACTACTTGCAATGTTGCATCTTCTTAGTATTTACACGTTTTTTCCCCCCCTTTCCTGCCTAAATGTAGAGCTCAGGTAGCCCTCTTTCCTCATTTCTGCATCAGAGCTCTAAATGAGGTGATGTGATCAGTGCCTTGACAGTCCGAACTCCGTTTACGCACTCGTTAGGCAACATGTATTTATTGAGCAGCTACTGTGCCCAGCCCTGGTGATTTTTCTGTAGACGTGATAAATAAGAACCTGCCCTGATGGAGGCAGCCTGTAACCAAGTAAGTAAACAAAACGATCGCAGATTATGATAAATGTAATGAGTGAAATAAATCAGATGATGAGAAACTATGAGCTGCTATTCTTAGTAATTTTAATCAGGGTCATTAGAGACAGTCTCTTTGTGAGCTGAAAACTGAAGGATGGGAATGCGTCAGCCCCGGGAAGAGTCGAGCAAAGAGCCTTCTGGGAAGGAGAGAGCAATGAAGAGAGATGTAGGAGGGGTTTGGCTTGTTCAAGGACCACAAAGACAGGCCTGCACATGAAATGGAGGGAGCCAGGGTGCAGGTGGGTAGAGAGGTGGCCAGAGGGAGGTAGAGTTGCTCAAGGCTCTGTTGATCATGGGAAGGAGTTTGGTTGATTCTAAGTACAATAAAGCTTGTAAAAAGGTCTACGACAGTGGGATGGCAAGAGCTTATTAAAGGAAGAGAAAGAAAAGAATATAGTTGTGTGGAGGCTCGATTGGAGGGTATCAAGTGTAGGAGTGGGGAGACCAGTGAAGTCCTTGTGCTCGGATTATGGTGATGGTGGCGTGGATGCAGGGAGAAAGATGCTTTGACAATTGGACTAGATGGGCCCCTGGGTGGCTCAGTCCGTTAAACATGTGACCCTTGATTTTGGCTCAGGTCATGATCTCACGGTTCATGAGATTGAGCCCCAAGTCAGGCTCTGTGCTGACAGCGTGGAGACTGCTTGGGATTCTCTCTCTTCCTCTCTCTCTCTGCCCCTCCCTGGCTTGCTCTCTCTCTCTCAGAATAAATAAGTAAACTTAAAAAAGAAAATTGGACTGGGTTATGTTGGGTCCCACGTATTTGGATGAGGAGCCTGGTTTGATTTTTGTAAGCTTTATATGTATGTACATTTGTGAGTGGATGTGTATTTGTGAGTGTGTGTGTATGACTGAGTTTATGAGTGTGTTAGTGTGTATGAGTGTGAGGTGTGTGTGTGTACACACCTGCACTTGGGTTTTTCTCCTGTTGTAGCTTTTGAACGGGCAGACCAATGGCATGAAGGAAAGGGCTGTCTTTTGTGGACACATTAACTGGGGGAGAAAAGGTGATGGCAGGAAGACTAGCTAGAAGGTTCATGAAGCTAGATGTGAAAGGAAGGTCCGGGGGATGCTAACAGCCACGGAGCAAGAAAAGACGAAATTGGGCAAGTCCAGTTTGTTTTATTCTGCGTGTGGTATGAATGAGACTGAGGAAGGAGACACAACGCCGTTAAAGAAATCACACTCTTCAAACTGGTCCCATTTGGTTGCTAGTTTTACTAGTCTTAATTATTTTAAAAAAAAGATTAACCCTCACCTAAATTCAGTTGCTTGATTTCTCTAGAAGACAGTCCCTTAGTGGAAGTTGAGTGACTCTACTGCATCCCATCCCAGCCACCTGCCGCCCCTGCATATACACACATAGTCTTGATTCTTGAGAAACTCACTGTATTTTTTGTTCCCCTCCAGGACATCTTTGAAGATGCATTGGAAACCATCTCTATGTAAGTAGTAACACAATAAGAAGTATGTAGTAAATAAAACTGGACGGTTTTCTTATACAAAATGTAAATATTTCATTCTGACTTTTTGGGGGGAGTTGTGACTACTGCCAGAAAGCAATACTTCTCTGTAATTCAAGAGTTAGGATGTATTTATTAATACGTAAGAAAGGATCTGTCTAGGGGCGCCTGGGTGGCTCAGTCAGTTAAGTGCCTGACTTCGGCTCAGGTCATGATCTCACAGTTCGTGATTTCAAGCCCCACATCGGGCCCTGTACTGACAGCTCAGAGCCTGGAGCCTGCTTTGGAGTCTGTGTCTCCCTCTCTGTCTCTCTGACCCTCCCCAGCTCACACTGTCTGTCTCTCTCTCTCAAAAATAAATAAACATTAAAAAAAAAAAAAAGGATCTGTCTAAAGTTATTAGCAAGTATATTTTTGAGTATTATTTCTTATAACCTTAATTAAACTAAAATAAAAAATTGTTTTCCAAAAAATTTAATTTTGTTTATACCTAACCTTTTATATCTTGTCCATATTTTTTTTACACGAGTAACCTCATATTGCAGAATTTTGCTTTTGGTTTGCACTTAATTTTATTGCAAGCATTTCCTGTGAGTTTACATAGTTTTTGTAATGATTTTATATGATATCCTATTAGATCAAGTGGAACACCACAATTACTCATTTCTCCACTGTTAGACATTTAGATTATTAACCAATTTAAAAACTTAAAACTAGGTAATGAATATTTTCATGTATTTCGCTTTGTCATATTGTTGAATTACCTCCAAAGATTCTGTGAAGATGAACTTCACAGATCTAGGATTACTGGATTACAAGGGATGGAGATTTTTATTGCTCTTTATACAATATATTTCAAATTGCCTTTCTGCATTAACCAGCTTGGGCCACCGTAACAAAGCAACACAGACTGGGTGGCTTACACAATAGAAATGTATTTTCTCGTAGCTCTGGAGGCTGGAAGTCTGAGCTCAGGGTGCTGACACAGTCAGGTTCCAGTGAGAACACTCCTCCTGGCTCGTAGGTGGCTGCTTTCTCTTGATGTCTTCACACAACAGACAGACAGACAGACAGACGTCTCCTATATAGGTACTAATCCCATCACGAGAGTACTGCTCTCAGGACCCCGTATACACCTAATTATCTCCCATAGGCCTCATCTGCAAACACCATCACGTTGGAGGTAAGGGCTTCAACAGCTGCATTTGGGGGACGCAGTTTAGTCCGTAGCACTTTCAAAAGGGTTTTATCAGTTTATGTGGCCACCAATACTGTGTAAGTGAAGTGGTTTCTTTTGACTAGACTTTCTATAGAGCATCACCACCACTGGGTACTGTTTGAAATGGTTTTGTTAGTCAGATAATATCTAATTGCTTCCGTTTTTAAACTTTTTCTTTAGTGCTCGCTTCGGCAGCACATATACTAAACTTTATTACCATTGTTCACGTTGCAGTTCCTTTTATATTAATTCTAGTTTTCTTTCACATGCTTAACTTTTTTTTCTCACTGTTTCTCTTATGTAACTTATGACCTGTAAAACATATATACTCTTTAATTTTCTGTTATATTTGCTTCAGATATCTCCCCAGTTGTTTTTTCTTTATGTTAGTTAAACATTTTTTATGTTGTCCAAATGTTTTAATGTTTATACTATTGAATGTTTGTTTATGTGGTTTAAAAAGAAAAAAAACTGACTTGTGATTAGGACTGAAAAAAAATAACCTCTTTATTTTGGAACAATTACTGTGAAGACGGTACAGAGAATATTTGAAAATGACTTGAATTGTTAATGTATATTGCAAATTCTAGAGCAACCACTAAAAAAAAAAAAGAGATATATGTAAGAAAGGAGATAAAATGAAATTATATAAAATAATTAAAATCACAGAAGGCAGAAACAGAGTAAAAAACAAAAATATGAGCAAAGAACAAGGGCAACAAATAGGAAACCAAAGAATACCGTAGGTATTAATCCAACTATATCAATAATCACTTTGAGTATCAGTGGTGTATGTATGCCAGTTAAAAGACCAAGATTGCCAACATGGATCGAAAAGTATGTATCAATGACTTTAAACATAAAGACACATCTAGATTAAAAGTAAATGGATGGAGGGGCACCTGGGTGGCTCAGCTGGTTTAGCATCTGACTTCGGCTCAGGTCATGATCTCACGTTTCATGGGTTCAAGCTTGGTGTTGGGCTCTGAGCTGACAGCCTGGAGCCTGCTTTAGATTCTGTGTCTGTCTGCCTCTCTCTCTCTCTCTCTCTCTCCCCCCCACTTGTTCTCTCTCTCTCTCTCAAAAATAAACATTAAAGCAAAGTAAATGGATGGAGAAAAATATACCATGCTGACTCTAATCAAAAGAAAGCAGGAGTAGCTCTATTAATTTCAGACAGAACAGGCTTCAAAGTAAGGAAAATTATTACAGATAAAGGACATTACGTAATGATAGAAGGATCCATTCTCCAGGAAGACATAACAGTTCTTTTTTTTTTAAATTTTTTAAAAATGTTTATTTATTTTTGAGAGAGACAGAGACAGAATGCGAGTGGGTCAGGGACAGAAAGAGAGGGAGACACAGAATCGGAAGCAGGCTCCAGGCTCTGAGCTGTCAGCACAGAGCCCGATGTGGGGCTCAAACTCAAACTGTGAGATCATGACCTGAGCCAAAGTCAGATGCTCAACCGACTGAGCCACCCCGGTGCCCCAACATAACAGTTCTTAATGTGTGTGTATGCATCTAACAACAGAGCATCAAAGTACATGAGCAAAAACTAACAGATGTGGCTGTTATCGTAATTGATGACTTCAACACACTTCTCAGAAATGGACAGATCCAGCTGGCTGAAAATGGGTAAGGAAATAGTTGAACTAAAAACAAAAAGCAAACAAAACCCCCTGAACTTAACCCAACTGTATTTAATTTAGAACCCTGCATCGTGCCAACCCTAAAATTGCTAACCTACCCTTCCAACACCATTTGCTGTCTGTGAAAGAAAGAAAATTTTTGTATGATGCTTCCTTTGTGAAATAGTAAATT
The DNA here is from genome assembly GCF_028018385.1 of Neofelis nebulosa. Classification (NCBI taxonomy): domain Eukaryota; kingdom Metazoa; phylum Chordata; class Mammalia; order Carnivora; family Felidae; genus Neofelis; species Neofelis nebulosa. The sequence continues at coordinate 54,464,716 of NC_080793.1, forward strand.
CATTAGAATAATGGTGCTCTGTTTCTGGGCTTTCTGTTTTGTTCCTTTGATCTGTATGTCCGTGTTTGCATAAAAATTACTCATTCATTCAACTGTTTCAGGTGTTTCATTGTTAGTATGACTGGTTCTTAGAACAGCAGTATCCCAACAATGACCCTGTGATGGAGATGTTTTTGATCCGTCGCTATCAGAAATGTTTTGTGTACTTTTAAAACGTGTGTGTGTGTGTGTGTGGCTGCTCCTACTGTCAACTGTGTTATAATTTTTCACATCCTGAAAACAATAGTTTTTTTTTAATGTTTTTATTAATTTATTTTTGAGACAGAGACAGAGCATGAGCAGGGGAGGGGCATAGAGAGAGGGAGACACAGAATCTAAAGCAGGCTCGAGGCTCTGAGCTGTCAGCACAGAGCCTCATAAGGGGTTCGAACTCACGGACTGCGAGATCATGACCTGAGCTGAAGTCGGATGCTCCACCGACTGAGCTACCCAGGCGCCCCTGAAAACAATAGTTTTTTTTTTTTTTTTTTTTTTTTTTTTTAATACTACCTCACTTCCTAAGTTTCTCACATTTTATTTTCCATTCATTGCCTCTTTCAGGCTCTTTTCAGCTATATACATCTGCCATCATTTCCTGTTTCTTTTTTTTCTTAGAGAGAGAGAGAGAGAGAGAGAGAGCGAGAGAGAGAGAGAATATATCTCAAGGAAGCGCTTCGCCCAGCACAGAGCCCGACATAGGGCTTAATCTCGCAACTGTGAGATCATGACCTGAAATCAATTGTCAGACACTTAGCCACCCGTGCACCCTTCTTTTTTCTTTTAATTTTTACTTCCCTGTCCTGCTCACGTTAGCAAACTTGCAGGTTTAACCATTTTAGAATTTATCTTGTTCTTTTAGATTTCTGGTCTGCATTGTTTCTTGTGTCCCTTAAGACTGTCTCTTTAACAGTTTTGTGTTTCCTTTTCAATGTTGCCAAAATGTCCCTCCCTGGTACATGTTCTTGTAAGTAGCAACATATTATAGTAATGTATCACCAAATGCATTATACTAATACAGTACATTATCTCATAGAGAGCTTCACCTCCTTGACATAGAGTCCAAAGCCAGAATGCGTAGCCAAAGTAGATATTAGAGTTCACGTTCTAATAATCTTGCCTTTTGCTTGTAGTAGTGGCCTCCATCCAGAGTCTGTTTATAATTAATTTTTACCTGATTCTAATAAATTTTGCTTTTTGGCATAATTTTGCCAGAGCTCTGGAAGGTGTTGTGAGGGGGGTAGTTTAGAAGTCAGTTTGTTGATAGTGACAAAAAATGGCAGTGAAAGAAGAAAGAAAATATGGCATATGGTCATGGAACTCCAGAGCACAGCCACCTGGTTTTACTTTTCTTAGGTATTCAAAACCAGATGTCCCTTTCTGGAGAGACAGGCTCTCAGATTTGGTAGGCTAACCTGAGTTTCATTCCCAGCCTGCCACTTACTGCCTGAGAGGCCTGGGACTAGCTTCTCTGAGTGTCAGTTTCTTTCATCCTTGCCTACATTTATTGGGAAGATAAAATAAAATTCATTTAAATGCGGTAATGGGAGTAAAGCACATAGTAGGTGCTCAGCAAATATTGGTACCTTACTATTTCCCCCACCCTCAACCCTGATTTGCTGTTCGGTCTCCAGTGAGAAAATCATGTTGATAATTCTGTCTCTGAGACATTGGGAAAAGGTTAAATTTAATCTAGTACGTTCCATTTAAAAAGGTGGAGTGAGGGGCGCCTGGGTGGCGCAGTCGGTTAAGCGTCCGACTTCAGCCAGGTCACGATCTCGCGGTCCGTGAGTTCGAGCCCCGCGTCAGGCTCTGGGCTGATGGCTCGGAGCCTGGAGCCTGTTTCCGATTCTGTGTCTCCCTCTCTCTCAGACCCTCCCCCGTTCATGCTCTGTCTCTCTCTGTCTCAAAAATAAATAAACGTTAAAAAAAAAAAAAAAAAAAAAAATTTAAAAAGGTGGAGTGTCACATATTGGGTCACGTATGTTGAGGAAATTTTAGAATGAGTAGAAATGTTTTAAAATGACATTTTGAAAGTTAGTAGGATAGACTTCATTCGCAGGGAAACCTCACTTGGATGGATCCTTTTATTTCCTCAACATAGAGTGTGGTGTTTCTGTACCCAGGTCTCCTGCGTTACTGATCTTTTTTGAAATAAAAAAAAATATTGCAGAAGTAGTCCACTATTCGATCCTTTTCTTTTAGCAGATTATTTTCCCTGTGATTACAAATATGAGTTAATTGTAAACAATTCTTCAGTTTTTTTTGTATGCGAACTTTTAGTTTTTTCAGTTTTTCTTGAATTTGTGATGCCATGACATTCCTTCTGTGACCTTCTAGCCGTTAAGCTCAGTAGAGCTCTTTTCCCGCCTGCTGAGTGAACCACATGTTTTGTTTTATGTTTCTAGTGAGTGCCAACAGTGATGCTTCAACTTCTCTGTAGCAAGAGATGGTCCCCATGCCAACCTGATGATTAATTTATTCCTGTGAATATTTTTGCCCGAATTTCCAGTGAACAGATGCAGGCTAAGAGATGAGAGAGGCCTTCAATTATTTCCACAAAAGAAAACTATTTTCTGCTCTCCTTTTCTGCTTAATGGATTTACCACCACAGACTTAGATTTTCCTGCTTCCGAATCTTTGTGGTAACAACTGCGTTATTTTAACTGACTCTGTTGGGAAGTTACTAGGTTTGCAAACTGTTAGATCATACAAACATCTCCACCGTTTAGAACTGAAGGGAAAATGAGAGGCTTTTTTTCCCCTTTAACTGTTAGTGACACATCAAAGAGGTCCTTTTTAAAAATTAGAATTGTGGGGGCGCCTGGGTGGCTCGGTCGGTTAAGCGTCCGACTTCGGCTTAGGTCATGATCTCACAGTCCGTGAGTTCGAGCCCCGCGTCGGGCTCTGTGCTGACAGCTCAGAGCCTGGAGCCTGCTTCCGATTCTGTGTCTCCCTCTCTCTCTGACCCTCCCCCGTTCATGCTCTGTCTCTGTCTCAAAAATAACTAAATGTTAAAAAAAAAAATTAAAAAAAAATAAATAAAAAAAATAAAAATTAGAATTGTGTATGAACTTTCCGACCTGCTGGGCGTAAGGAGCTGACCTCTCAGGGAGGGACTGTCAGTTAGACCCATGTTCTGATCCATAGGTATATGCCAGGGGTTTAGCCGTGCTGCAGTCTCTCGCCTCCTGATTGAACAGTTCCCTGCTGGCATGTGCCTCGTGGTTCTCCGATGACCAGCATTCTTCTCTCCCAGTGTTGGTGCACAGCTGTCGTCTCTGACAATACAGCGGTGGGTGCAAGAAGGGTCTGTGTGTAAATTGACTGCGATGTGGCACGTGAAGAATAAATAGAATGTTTCAGGTTCCAGAAGAGAGCGAGAGCTAGCTCTCGTCTGCTTGGGAGGCGGAAGCCTGGCACTGGCGTTGAGTTTCGAGGGATGCCAGGGTTACCTGACACACCTGTGGACACAACGAGGTCGGGTCACCGAGGATCCCTGGCCTCTGTCAAGTGGAGACCGTGGATGAACCACATGGGATCACTGTGACTTGGTAGTGCTTTTGATGAACCTCCTTCTCATAAAAACCACTAGTGGGCAATGAAACAACCGTCTGATTAACTGGAGGGCCCAGGTCAGGTACTAGTTAATTAAGACTTTCTTTTTTATTCAAAGACGGTGAGAACAGGTGCAGGTTTAATATGTTCTCAGCAGTGATCTCTTATATTCCATAGCCTCATATTACCTTTTTGAATTTATCCTTACCGAGAAATCTGTATGTGTTGAATCGAGTCCTGAGACCGTGTGAATGCAGTGGTGATGGATGTGTTTATGTGCAAGAACTGTGAATTTTTATCCTTACCTCCAGACATTGAAGTAGGCAGACATTTTTAACCAAGTGGTAAGAAGCTTATGGTGGAAATAAAAATATTCTGTAGCATAGCATTTTAAGGGACTTTTTCCTTCTTCCTTCTTTACACCTTTTCTTTTGAACTGTAAATTGTAGATTATGATGAGATAAAGTTTTTAAGCCCATTTTTTTTTTTTTTTAAATTTTTTTTTTCAACGTTTTTTATTTTATTTTTGGGACAGAGAGAGACAGAGCATGAACGGGGGAGGGGCAGAGAGAGAGGGAGACACAGAATCGGAAACAGGCTCCAGGCTCCGAGCCATCAGCCCAGAGCCCGACGCGGGGCTCGAACTCACGGACCGCGAGATCGTGACCTGGCTGAAGTCGGACGCTTCACCGACTGCGCCACCCAGGCGCCCCATCTTTATTTTTTTTTTTTATGAGGTTGGATCCACTAATTATTATACAATAGTTTGCTCTGTTTTAAGGTCATTTTGGGTGAAAGTCCGCAAATGCTAACCGCAGAACATCTAGTTAATGTTTTTCTTCATAGTGGTTAAATTATAAATAGTAACTCCAGGCAGAGTCGGATTTCCTTTCGTTTTTCTCTGATTTTCTTTGGCCCAACTCTCCCGCCTGGGCGATCTAATTATTGCTCACATTGGGAGAGGGACTCTTTCCATACCCCCACACCTGGTTTTTTTCAACCAGGTTGACTATTACCTTATTGGACCTAAGATGGCATTTATGTCATTATCTTATCTGCCACTGAGGAAGAAAACACAAGAATTTTACAGGAGACCTTGCATAAAGGAAGGAAAAAATAAACCTGTAATGCAGGAGGACATGGTAAGGAAGATTGTGTATTTCAGTTTTGGTGCTAGGTAGGGAGGGAGAAGAAAAACCTCTCATGAGATTCTCTGCCCGGATCATTTCTTTTTTAAACAGCCCCATTACAATGCTAATTTATATCCCATAAAATTCCTGTTTTAAGTATATAACTCAAGTGTCGTATAATTATAGAAGTATACCACCATCATTGTAATCTAATTGTAAAGCACTTTATATAACCTGAATAGACACCTGTGCCCCCTTTACAGTCACGGCCCATTCCTGCCCCCACACCTAGGCAATCACTAATCTAATTTCTGTCTCTAGATTTGTCTCTATAGATGCTTCATATAAACAGAATCACACAATACATGTTCTTTGGTGTTTGGATTTTGAAACTCCTTCATGTTGTACCATGTCAGTATTTCATTCTTTTTTATGGCCGAGTAATATTCAGATGTATGGATATTCCCTGTATTGTTTATCCATTCACAAGTTGATGGACATTCAGATTGTTTCTAGTTGTTGGCTACAGTAAATAATGCCATGAATAACTGTGTACAAGTCTTTTGCGGACGTATTTTTGCAGTTCTCTGACATGACTATCTAGGAGTGGAATTGATGGGTTCTGTGGTATGCCCGTGTTTACCTTTTTAACGCTCTTAATTTGAATAGCAAGCTAGTTTGTGGTCTGAATATTAGTTATCAGTGTGGCCCAAACGACTTCAAGCAGGTAATTTCATTTTAAGTGGATCAGCTTGGTGGTGCCCTCAAGTGATTGGCCGAAGCAAATGTACATCCTCTCTCTGAGAACTTTGATCTAGGCCAGTCAGAGCTGCTGTTGGGTCAGCAGGGTGGCTCAGTCGGTTAAGCACCTGACTCTGGGTTTCGACTCAGGTCATGATCTCATGGTTTGTGGGTTTGAGCCCCGTGTCCGGCTGTGTGCTGAGTGTGGAGCCCGCTTGGGATTCTCTCTCCCTCTTTCTCTGTTGCTCCCCCACTCATTCTCTCTCTCACTCTCTCTCTCAATAAATAAATAAACTTACAGAAAAATTTTTTGAAATAGTTGCTGTCAATTTTAAGATGCATCCTGGTTTCAGGCATATTATGTGATGAAAATTTATGTGTCAGAGTTAATGAAATACAATAACTGGAAATAAAATTCCCCCCAGAAGCCCAGACTGAACAGTATCCTTAGTGTCTTTCCCCTGTGTTGTTACTACTTGAATTGCCCTTCTTTGCATTTTCTTTTGTACTGTTAGGTGTCCTTTAATGGCCTGTTATTATATTGGGAACTTCCAAGATGAGTGTATATGTACATTTTCAGTTAAGGTACATACATTCTTTTTTTTTTTTTTTTAATGTTTATTTTTGAGAGAGAGAGACAGAGCATGAGTGGGGGGGAGGGGCAGAGAGAGAGGGAGACACAGAATCTGAAGCAGGCTCCAGGCTCTGAGCTGTCAGCACAGAGCCCGATGTGGGGCTTGAACCCACGAACTGTGAGATCATGACCTGAGCTGAAGTTGGATGCTTAACCGACTGAGCCACCCAGGCGCCCCAAGGTAACATATATTCTGTAAAAGCTCCCTTTCACTCCTAGGAGGATTGACAGGATGTCATAGCTTAAAGGAAAGCTTCTTAAGCATCCCTTTGGTCCATTTGTCTTCATCTTACCAAGGAGGCCCAGGGGCCAGGGGAAGACCTGGTGTTCTTATGGCAGAATGACTGAATGATGAACCCCTGTGGTTGCCACTGTGGTTGCCCCTTCCGCAGACTCAGGAGCCTTTCTGTCACTCAGACCAGCTAGCAATGCCCAGGTTGTGTTTGAAAGCCAGAGGCACACTGCTCCCAGTGCTGCGTTCCTCACCTCCTTCATCAGTGCCCTTCTCGACATGGCAACTGCTCTGTGATGCTCTGTCTGGGACTATTTTGATAGTTGTAATGGGAAATAGGTCCAGTCATTGCTTATGTGATCCCTCGGATGTTTCACAGACACTTTAGTTTACATGTTGCAGACTGAACTCGTGATAGTCACCTGCCTTCTCCATCCGAAACCTTCTCCTCTCCTTGTCTCCTATCTTCTTTCACTTGGTCAAGCCAGATACTTGGGAGACATCTTTGGTTCCTTCTCTTTCCCGTAACTTCCGTGATTCCAGGTCTGATGATGTCTACCTCCAAATTTATTTCCCGTCTGTTCACCCCTTGCTCCCTCTCCTTTCTTTTCATTAGCTCGAGGTAGTCTCAGGTTTGCCTGAATTACTTTAAGAGCCTCCTGCTGTGTTTTCTTGCTTCCCTTATTCTCTGTCCTTCCGCCTTCCCAACTACACTCCGCTCATTCTCCACACAGAGGCCAAAGTTACCTGGTTTTTATTTTATTTATTTTATTTTTTTTTTCAACGTTTTTTATTTTATTTTTGGGACAGAGAGAGACAGAGCATGAACGGGGGAGGGGCAGAGAGAGAGGGAGACACAGAATCGGAAACAGGCTCCAGGCTCCGAGCCATCAGCCCAGAGCCTGACGCGGGGCTCGAACTCACGGACCGCGAGATCGTGACCTGGCTGAAGTCGGACGCTTAACCGACTGCGCCACCCAGGCGCCCCCAAGGTTACCTGGTTTTTAAAAGAAATGAATTTCAAACAAAGTGGAGAGGATAGTAAACTGAACTCACCTGTGCTCATCACGTACCTTTAACAGTTGTGAACCCAAGGCCAATTTATTTCATCTCTAATCCACCCCTGGGTTATTTGGAATCACATTCTAGAAATTATCACTTATTTCTACTTTTAAGTATCCCAGTATGTACTTCCTAAAAACAAAGATGTTCTCTTACATAATTATTGTTAGGATTTTAAGCCAGGAAATTAACATTGATGCAGAACTGTTATCTAATCTGTATGCCTTATATGGTATCCTTTAATCGACATTTTAGTACATAAGGTAAAAGTTAGGTCTCTTTTTAAAAGCATCATGAGACTATTGCCTCACCTAAAAAAAACTGACTATTCATCAAAGATACTGTCAGTGTTCAGATTTCCCTAACAGCATGTTTGTTTGAATTGGGACAGAGTGATCCTTTTAGACATGAAATTGTATAATGTCACTCCCTTGCTAAGCGTCCGTCCATGAGTGTACATGTCTCTGAGGATGAAGTGCCCAGTCTGCCTCAGTCCACAAGGCTTGACGTGGTCAGGCCACCACACACAGATGGAAACCTGGTCCAGGGCAACCCTTGCCCTCATTCACTGCCTTCTAGTCACAAGCCCCTTTCCAGTTTTAGACTGAGCAAGCCCTCCACTGCCCTAGATTTGAGCTGGTGTCTCAGATTGGAGTGACTTCCTCCTAATCCTCCCTGGGCTTCCTCCTGGCCGTCCTTAGTTGTCAGCTTGAATGTCTTACTACCTTTCTTAATGACTCCAACTAAATAGGTTACTCCTCCCCCACTTCCCTGTTTTGTCATCCTGTTTGTCTCTCTCATTTCATTTGTCATGTTGTCGTTCATTGTTGCCTGCTTTCAACCGTCTGTTTCCTTTTTGACCTAAGTTCCATGAGGATGGGACTGGTCTGTTCTGCTCCTCATGGTGTGCCCTGTACCTAACACCATGCTTGGCGTGTAGTAAATGCTCAATTTGTATTTGTTGATTTAATGAATTTCTTGAATTAATGTATTAATTGGAAAATGTAGATGAGTATTCAAAGTAGAGTGCAAAGAGTTTTAGTGCATTAAAAAAATCCCATCATCATTTATTGAGAACTTACCAGCTACTGGGTACAACGATAATTGCTGTAATCGTTCAGAGGGAGAGTGAGTTAAAGAAGTTTTGGGGATGTGTATGTTTCTTTTTTTATGATGATTAATTACAGCTGGTTGGTTGCTCAACCCAAATAAGTACATAATTAGGTAATGTCCAATTGTTTGGGCATAGTGAGCATTATCCAGGATGGTTGGTGTCTCTGCCATTTCTCAGCTAGGGGCTGACTCACTTCTCTTCTGAAGTGTATGTAAATGAGCTCAAAATGCTTAGGGGTATAGGGAGCTGGACTGCCTTTTGTTAACTTTCTACCATCTCTTATTTGCCTTGTTTTCTGATACCTTCATCCATCTCGATAAAAATAGCCTCCTAAAATGACTAATAAAACACTCAGAATGCAGATACTTGAGAACTTTGCCTTTGAAAAAAAAATTTTTAAGCGTTTATTTTTGAGAGAGAGAGAGAGAGAGAGAGAGAGTGAGCGAGCATGAACAGGGGAAGAACAGAGAGAGAGGGAGACACAGAATCCAAAGCAGGCTCCAGGCTCAGAGCTGTCAGCACAGAGCCTGATGTGGGACTCAAACTCACGGACTGTGAGATCATGACCTGAGCAGAAGTTGGATGCTTAGGCACCCAGGCTCCCCGAGAACTTTGCCTTTTGAAATGTGTCAGACGTCTCCACTGCTTACGTGCTGAAAATTAATCAGTCTCTCTGGTTTTCCCTCTCTCCCCTTCTTCCCACTGCATGTTTGTAGAGCATCATGGGTAGAACTCCTCAAAGGGGGAGTGATATTTGCATTGGGTACATTTATGTATCATGTGCAGTTGAGTATAATGTATGATACACATTTAATATACAGTCTAAAGACTTAGCCACTAACAAATCTAAAGGTCTCTGAAACTGCTTAAAACTGAAGAGGTTCTGGGGATTTGTGTATGATTTTTATTGTCATGTAAAGTGACTTTTGTGTTATTTATTTTATTTTTATTGTCCAGAGTGAAAGTATTCAGATCAGCAGGGAGTATCTTTTTACCTGTAAGCAGAATGTTACAGCTAGAACTCAAAATGTGTTAAAGCTCCATGTAACTCTGGTGAATTAACATTTTTTAGAGGTATACGTATAGTTTTATCTCCCCTGTAGGCAATACAGTTATGAGCTTTTAGTTTCTATTTTGGTAGTAAGAATGTTTTCTATAAGGGTAGCTTGACTTTATCTTTATGCAGTTAAAAAAAAACAGAACTGTGTGTGTGTGTGTGTGTTAAGTTCTATATGTCAGATCCCCCATTTATTTAAGAGATTCTTTGTCATTTAAAGTTTGCCTGCAATTTAAAAGAAATTACACTAATAACATATTATTTGCTTTGATTAAAATAATTCCGTGTAGTTACTACAAGAAAATTAATTCCAAGATCAACTCTTTAAAGCATGTATATTTTGAAAGAGCATTTTCAATGTCCCAGTGCAATTTTATTGTTTAAATACATAGATGGATTCTTATATTTTCAGAACTTAGTCACTAATATAGTATAAGGATGCATTTTCAGACAAGTCAGTGTAAGTAAAAAAAAATATTCTGTAATGTATGTCTTTAACCTATGAAGGCATTTACTTGAATGCATTTTATAAAACAGCAACGTGTAAAGTGGATATAGTGTGACCTACATGTCAGTTAATTAATGTACAATGTCACATTGGGAGCACGGCTGTTTTTGTAAAACCAGTGTTGCTGACAATTAGAAGAAATTTTGATAGAACTATTTTCATGCTGCCTCACAATGGCTACTTCAAGACATAAAAGCATTTTTCAAAAAAGTGAAAAAGTAAAGAAGACATTTAGTTAACTCTCACAGATATTTGAGAAATAAAGAGCAGCTGCTACCCTTGACTGTTTCCCCATTTTCCCATTTCCAAGATGTACCTTATCAGACCAAGGATAAGGGGAACATGCCTGGTTTGGATAACTTAACAAATGTTTGCCAAGCACATTCTCTACATTAGGCGGTTGGTTAGTTTGTGCGGTCAGACTCGATGTAGGGAACGTGGGTATAGGTGGGGGCGTCCAGGAAGTTTCCAGTCTCCCTCCTTCACATCATCTGTTCTCTGTCCGAGTTTTGGTGTTGATGCTAGTACAGAGGCTGAAGTATGGAGGGACATGGTGTGGGGACGTACATATAGCCTTACATGGTTCTTCGTAATAAAGAAAAGCATTGGGGGTTTTATCCTTTAACTATTCAAAGCAAGTGAGGGCAAGTGATTCTGTATTCTCTAGGTTGGAAAGTATGTTTTAAGCCTGACACCAATAGGAAAAGAGGGATAGTTTTGACCAATATGACAAAACCCTCATAAACTCAGTTAAAGAGAATTAACTGGGAAAATATTTTGAGCGCATATGGAAGAGGGTTAATCCCAAAAAACAAAACAAGAAAGAAAACATTTTGATGGCACACATTGCAGAGGGATGTTACTGAAACAGAAGAAATACAGGTCTTCAAGGCTACTGTGTTTGTTTTCTGTGGCTACTGTAACACTCTAGGTACTGTAACCACAAACAGTGGTTTAAATAATACATGTTTATTTTCTTAGAGTTCTACAGGTCAGAAGTCTGAAATGGCTTCTCACTGAATCAAACCCATGGTATGGCTATGACTCTGCTCCCTGAGAGACTGCAGGAGAGAATCCATTTTATCGCTTACGTCCAGCCTCTATGGGTGCATTTCTTGTGTCACTTGGCTCACGGTCCTTTCCTCCAACTTGAAAGTCAGCTAGTTTCAAATTGCTCTGCTTCCAACAGTCACAACATCTGCCTTCTATGTCAGATAGATCTCTGCTTCCCTGTTACAAAGATATGTGTGATTGCTTTTGGCGCACTCTCGGTTAATCCAGGATAATCTCCCCATCTGAAGATCTTTAATTTCATTACACCTGCAAAATCTCTTTTCTCATGTAAGGTAACATTCACAGGTTCTGGGGATTAGGACCTGGACATCTTTGGGGGCCATTATTGGGTTTAACACAGCTAAAAATAGCACATCTGGTTGAACAATACACACACCCAATTATTTTGTTTGGGTTTGGATATCTGAACATGATGGGATTATAGGGTATTTATAATTTCCAAAAAAATCCCTTAGGGGCACCTGGGTGGCACAGTCAGTTGAGCGTCCGACTTTGGCTCAGGTCATGATCTCATGGTTCATGGGTTTGAGCCCCGCATCAGGTTCTCTGCTGTCAGTGCAGAGCCCGCTTCAGAGCCTCTGTTCCCCTCTCTCTGTCCCTCCCCAACTTGTGTGCTCGCTCGCTCTCTCTCAGAAATAAACAATGAGGGGCGCCTGGGTGGCGCAGTCGGTTAAACGTCCGACTTCAGCTCAGGTCATGATCTTGCAGTCCATGAGTTCAAGCCCCGCGTCGGGCTCTGTGCTGACAGCTCAGAGCCTGGAGCCTGTTTCGGATTCTGTGTCTCCCTCTCTCTGACCCTCCCCTGTTCATGCTCTGTCTCTCTCTGTCTCAAAAATAAATAAACGTTAAAAAAAAAAAAATTTAACAAAAAGAAAAAAGAAATAATGAAAAAAAGTTTAAGTTTACAGAAAAGTCAAGAGGATAGTACAGAGAATTTCCATATACCCTACACCCAGTTTTCTCCCATTAGCAACATCTCAACATTGGTATCATAACTTATTTTAATGAGTGAACCAGTGTTAATACAGTATCACTAACTAAAGTCCATACTTTATTCAGATTTACGTAGTTTTTTTTTTTTAATTTTTTTTTTAACGTTTATTTTTGAGACAGAGACAGAGCATGGACGGGGGAGGGGCAGAGAGAGAGGGAGACACAGAATCTGAAGCAGGCTCCAGGCTCTGAGCCATCAGCCCAGAGCCCGACACGGGGCTCGAACTCACGGATCGCAAGATCGTGACCTGAGCTGAAGTCAGACGCTTAACCGACTGAGCCACCCAGGCACCCCAGATTTACGTAGTTTTTACAAAATTGGTTGTGATGATTTTTCAGACTTTTCTTTCTTTTTGATGACCTTTGGCATTTTTGAGGAGTATTTGCAGGATGGCCCGCATTGGAATTTGTTTGGTGGTTTTGTCATGGTGAAACTGGGGTTATGGATTTTTGGGAGGAGGACTACAGAGATGAAGTGTCATTTTTATCATATCATTTCAAGGGTACATGTGATCAACATGATTTATCAGTATTGATGTTGACCTTGATCACCTAGAGAATGACATAATTTGTTTGGATGGGTGGTGTTTTGTTTTTTTCCTTAGAATGCATCATTACGGTCACGTCAGATTCACGTCAAATTGTTATTTCTTCTCAAAGGAGTCTTTTAGCTTTTATGAGATTTTGAGCATAGCTACATTAATTTTACATTGAAGATTTAAAAAAAAAGTTTATTATTTAGAGAGAGGACACGAGCAGGGGAAGGGTGGAGAGAAAGAACCACAAGCAGACTCCACACCACCAGCACAGAGCTCAAACCCACAAACCATGAGATCATGACCTGAGCTGAAACCAAGAGTCGGATGCTCAACTGACTGAGCCACCCAGATTCTGCTACACTGAAAATTTCTTAGAAACGTGGTAACTCACAATTTTAGGGATGTCTGAAATTACCTGGGTGGTTTGCTTTTTGTGATTTCTCAAAGATGATGTTCAAATTCACGCTAGATCCATTATTTTCTTAGCTGTTGCACATTATTCACAAAAATATAGCTGGACTTAAATCTTTTGGTATAGGAAAACAGAATATTAGGTAAAAAGATATTCATGTTGATGGGAAAATGTAGGTGTGAAATACACTGTACTTACTAATAATTCTATAGTTGGGCTTGCCACTCCTGGAGAAACCCTGACCTCCGCAAGACCAAGTCTCTTGAATGTTTTTCTAAGGTGTCTTGTAGTTCTCCTGTGAACACAGTACCTGACACACATGTCATCATTTGCTGCATATCTGGCTTCCCTGCTGGACCGAGAGCTCCAAGGAGCAGGGACCATGTGTGTTCTCACTACTGGGTCCCCTGTGCCCGGCACATAGCAGGCACACAGTATATGGTGACTGACTGTCAGTGCATACGTTAACTCTTTTGAGCACTTTTAGGAACGGGTCACATGTATGGGTAAATAATCATAACATAAAGCCATGTGGAAAAGGTAGTATGTAAATACATGTAAAACAATAGTATTAAAACCGTATATGTATATATAGGGAGGAAAAAGACTAGAAATAAGTATTACAAAATATTAACAATGGTCATCTCTGGGTTATGAGATTATGGCTGTGATTATTTCTTCTTTGTTTTCCATTTCTCTAAAAGGAGTTTATTATTTTATAATCAGGAAATACCTGATACTTTTGTAATCAGTGGAAATGGGGAGCCCATCATGAAAAATGGTTCAATTCTAATATGTGAAAGGGCACCTAAAGCAAGACAAGAAAGTTGCAAAGTCACTGGCCATCTCTAAGCCTACATTTTTTTTTTCTTAGTTTCATCAGAACCAGGTCAAATATTGTTTAATATTAATTTTAAAATGCCATTTAGAGCTACACTGGCGTGACTGTTATGTCATATGTGTATTTCACTGTGCTAATTTAACTTTTGTACATTTAACCTGTTAAGATTAAAAACCTCAGAGAATTTGATTTTTCCTTATTTTAGTGTTTTAAAAGAGTTCATGGGATACAGAAGTTAACTCTAACCTGGGAATATCTGCCTGCTCTTAACATTTTCTTTAAGATGAAAAACAGAATTCATTTTATTCCTCAACTGGCCCTGGATGGAGATGAATCCTTGGATTAGGTGAAAAATCATTAAGAGACCCAGGAGGATTGATAAATCCATGCCATTTGTGTTTGTCTTGCTGTTGCTCTAGGATAATTGCACGGTGATGGATCAGAATTAGGCTGCAGCGGGGACTGGGGGAAAAATCTCCCGGCATTCCTTCCCGCAGAAGCGTCAGCCACGGCTGCGAGTGTAGCTGCCACTTTAACTGACATGTCTTAAATTCTGCTCTGGGAAGCTCGGGATGCTGTCTGCCCCCCTCCGCAACTCCTTTTCTTATGACCGTTAATTGAGAGTCTCACTGGAGACCAAGAAATAAAAGAGAAACTGAGGATTTTTGTTGGCCTTTAAATTGAGGAGTGTCTCTTCTTTTTGTTTGCCTTAAAAAATCTGGTAGAAGAGAGGGAAAGGCATCTCCACAGTGGGGCTAGATTCATTCCTCCAAAGTTACAGCTGCTCTGAATCTGTGAGTATGTTGCATTTTTAAAGCTGTTCCTGGGGGTATGATTGCAATGTTCTGTTTAGATCTGCGAGGATTCAATTTAAGGAAAGCCATGAAAATTTAAAAAATAGTTAAATCTCATCGGAGATCTGCAATTTTTGTTAGTTGACCTTGTCTTTATTGAAGGCTTCGTGTCAAGCCTGCCAGGATGCACCCCCCTACCCTCCTTTTTTTGGGCTTCCTGAGGGTGAGTGCTGAAATGGGAGAAAATAGTGAATCTTGCTGCTGCAGAGGATGTGGTCTTCCCGGGGTGCTGTGGCTGGTTTTAGTGCTGCTGCAAGGTGTGCACGGGGCTGCAGAACAATGGAAGGATGACGACGGCTCACTTTGGATTCACTGTGCTTGTCTTATGGCCGTTGCTGGCTTCATGATAGGGTTTTGTTTCGTTAGGGTGATTAAAACCTTACAGAAAGATTAAATACGCTGGCATGCTCTCAGGGTAGCGTGGGTTGATCGAGACTTTACCTCTCACCGTGAAGCACTGCCTTAGCTTCCCCCTGTCTCTCTGGTAGTAGATTACGGGGAATGGGAGTTACCAAAAAGTGACCTTTGCATGACTACCCCTTTTCTAATTGTGCGTTTGAATTGGTGCCATTTTTTTTCTGATGACGTAGATTCTTTAGCCTAAACATCTGTCCTTAGTCATTGTGTCCCACTTTCCCCCTTTGGAATTTACTGGAGGCTAGAACTGTACCCTTGGAGAATTATTACTGGATGAATTTTGAACGTTTTGTAAAGGAAGAGCTTAAGTTGTGGTTGCCATCCAGACCCCCAGAGGTTCTCGATTTGTCTTTGTTAAATGAAAAGTCTTATTATTTCAGGGATTCATATCATTTGGTTACTGATCTCATTCCTTTACCATAAAATCACATTAGCTGAAGCAGTACCTAAAAGTTGATTTGTTCACAGATCAGTAGTCAAAATAGTTTTAAACACTAACTGATAATAGTGAGATTTGTAGATGTAGAACACATTTGACTTAGGGTGACATATTGTATGAGCTTTGTGGGTATCGGTGTTTTGGTTGATTTCCTGCAGTATAAAATAAATCAAGGATTTTGAAAAAGAAACTGTACCACCCAGAGATCAAACATCTGCTGTTTTTATTTTTAAACATTTTGTTATACCTAAATGTAGCAACTTTGAATTTAATTAGGAAGGATTCCTAAAAATAGGAAATTCTGCCTTTTCTAGACTTGTAAAGAACTTGCTTGCTTGCATACATGCATGCATTTGTTTGTTTATTCACTCATTCAACAAACATTTATGTTTATTGCAAAGTCCTTGCCAGGCTCTGGGGCTATGATGGTGAACAAGGTATTATATCTGCCCTCATGGAGCAGATATTTTTAGCAGGGGAGGGGGTCATTCAAAAACTACCTTATTATTTCATTTCAACTGTGGTATTATTCAACTTCTAGGTGGTTTGTGGCCAGATGTGTGTAGGACATACAAATACTTGCAACTAACTCTGCCCCAGATCTTCTGAAGCCACAGATCCTTGGTGGACTTGAGCTGGAAAGAGATTTTGAAAATAATTTAATTAGTTCAACAAGCATGTGACAGGTGCTGTGTAAGTGCTGGTTTCAGATCAGTAAATAAGAAATGGTCCCTGCTTTGGAGGCAGTCAGGTAGTCAGGCAGTCTAGGTCTAGAGTGAAGGGAAGGGGAATTGGTTACGTGAGTATACCTTAGAATGTTATTGATTCATTAATTCCATAAATATTTATTGGATGTCTGCTGTGATGTTGGGTGCTGTCACAGGAACCGTGCTGGACACAGGGATGGAGTGGAGGGTATGGAAGATATGCCCTCTGCCCTCTGGAAACTCTTAAAGGGCCATGGTGGAGAAATGATAGGGTGCTGTGAGCATACACAGGATGGGGGCCAGGGCTTCCTTCTCCTTTACTGAGCATCTGCAGGGGGCCAGCCACAAGTTGGTGCTCTGTGTACATTAATCTTCCCTCCCATCCTATAAACTACGCAACTGTTTCTGCTGTAAGAAACATGAAATCCCAGGTACAGAGAGCTTAAATAATTTGCTTGAGGCCACACAGGAAGGAAGTGGAGGAATTAGAACTTGATTTAAAATCTCTGCCCCTTCTGAGGGTCTCCAAACTGCTCACCAGGTTTCCCTGGTGATCGTGGGCAACTAGGTTTATGGACCATTCTGATACTGCTGCCTCAATTTACAGATGGGTAGGGAGTGAGAACGAGATCACATGAAGAGGGCCAGTAACCAGATTTCCTAATGAAATCCTATTTCATTATTGTATCAGAAGATACTAAGAAACCGAAAGCAGAATTAAAAGCAATGAACAGACCAAAACGAGTAAAACAATGAATTGTTCAAGTAAGAACAAAACAAAAATAACAGCAAAGGCCTGAACCTGTAAAGATGTTTGGCTGGCCTTGGCTTTGAAGAAGAGTCCCTGCCAGACCCGGACCTGCCTTCCCTGACAGCCCTGGGCTCCCTGTGCTACCTGATGGCCTGATGGTTACTTGTGAGTGAACTAGTTGGGACTTTTTTTTTTTTAACAGAAAAAATATCTTGGCTTATGAATGTTCATTTGGGCACTTAGAGTTTATTGGGGGATACAGATAAGAAACTGTCGTTAGTTCAAAAAAAAAAAAAGAGAAAAAGGAAAACGAAACTGTCATTGAGATGAAGTAGGGTAAATAAATGCTGTGGTGCGGAGAAGATCAGGGTTCTGTGGGAGCAAAGATAAGGAGTGAGTAACCCAACCTGGGGTGATGGGCAGGAGTCTGGACAGAGGCTGGCCCGATAGGGCTTTCTGAAAGAGGCCATGTCTGAATTGAGGCAGGTATTGGTAGATTCTGGGCATGATCGACTGGGTATAGCAGGAGGGTTTATTAAGTACGAAGGCCCTGAGATATGAGAGACCGTTAAAGGAGAGGCAAAAGTTTCTCCTCTACCCTCTTAGTTTTATTGCCTGGGCCCTGCAAATTAAATGGACAGAAGACAGATGAGGAAGAGAGAAAAAAGTTTACTTTGTGTACACACAAAACGTGCCTTAGGGGGTGGTTAGGATTTGGGACTTCTATATTATCTTAACAAAGGATGATAAAGTGTGGAGAAGAAGCTAGATAAAAGAAGGAGGGGTTTTAGGCTTCAGGATGAGGGTTAAATTGTAGGAAGGTGACTAGGAAATCTGTGGTAAATAAGAATTGTTTAGTAAGGTCTCTTGTGCAGATAAGAGTCCTCTCAGGTGATAAGATTCATCTCCGAAGTAATTCTCTTCCTCATATGAGAGAGGCAAACATCTTTACCAAAGGGAATTTCTGCCCTGCTTTTAGACCAAAATGGGGAGGGCGAGAGCTAATTGACTTCAGCTCAAAACAATCTTTATGTCAAAGTGACATATTTTGGGGTGATGTAGTCTCATCCCTTTCACGATGATCTCTTCGGATTTATCGAGAAGCTTGGGAGTCCTGCAATTCTGGTGATGATAGGCTGGTCAGAGGAAGACCGATGCCAAAGGTATCTTGCCGAGGAGCTGTGGCAAGGGCAGTGACAAACCACCGAAGTGTCTTCATTGTGAGGACTGCATGGATCGTGTTTGGAGTGGATGGCCCCGGCACAGTATGAGGCAGGGGTGGGGTTGGGAGAGCGGGCCTCAATCCCATGATATGAGACCTCTCTCTCCTGGTTCCAACACTCTGGCCAAAGTTAATAATTTAGGGCTTAATAGGCTTTTATGGCTTAGGCTGAGAATTTGAAGGGTGTGTGTGTGTGTGTGTGTATACATATTCATGCATGTACATATATACACACAGATAGATACATATCAGTTATTGTATAGAAGATATGATTTCCAACCCAGTGATGTGTAAACAAACTTACTGGAAATCCCCACTTAACGCACTTACAGCTCGTATGGTGTTTAATTCCCGCCCCACCCCCCCTTTTTTTTTTGCATCAGACTTCTCATTTGATTAGCAGAAAGCTTGAGGCCTGTCATGAGGTAGAGCATTTTGAGAACCAAGTGGTTTCCTGAACCTTTTTGCTCCATCATCCACTAAGATATCTTAGTGGAGAAGAGATGAACTAGACTCTTCTAAAAACGTCCTGTTTCAGGGGCACCTGGGTGGCTCAGTCGGTTAAGTGTCTGCCTCTTGGTTTCGGCTCAGGTCACGATCTCAGTGTTTGTGAGTTGGAGCTCCGCATTGGGCTCCACGTTGACAGTGCGAAGCCTGCCTTGGGATTCTCTGTGTCTCTCTCTGTCCCTTCCCTGTTCGTGCTCTGTCTCTCTTTCTAAATAAAGAAACTTAAAAAAAAAAAAGTGTCCTGTTTCAGTCCCAGTACCCATGGTAAGTCTGTCTTTGTGTCTCTGATGACAGACAACTGTGCTAATTGCAGTCTCCTTTTATAGACAAGGAAGATGAGGTGCCCCTTGAAGCCCTTGTACCTAAGGGATACCCTTAGCCATAGGTTGATTTGGGGGGTAGGCAGCCCTCTCCTTGTCTGTCTTTTCTTTTTTCTTTTCTTTTCTTTTCTTTTCTTTTCTTTTCTTTTCTTTTCTTTTCTTTTCTTTTCTTTTCTTTTCTTTTCTTCTTCCTTAAAATAAAGCCACAGTGCATTCCTGGAGACGTGTGTCATCAAAATTGATTGGTTGATTTTGTGTGTGTGTGTGCCTTATGCCCAGAGGTTTGCCTAACATTTTGCATGTGCTTTCCACTTTTTAACACCACATTTACACTTCTGTCTTTGGTTCAGATTGGGAAGAACAAACTGCATATATGGGCAGATTCTGTGAACATGAGTTTGATCTGACTTTCAGGCATGGTTTACTTTTCTTTTGATATTTCGTCAGTCCACAGGTGTGGAAAGTGTTTAGTGACCATTCAAGTAGTGTGAATGGATCTCTTTGGTGATTGTTTTGTATTTGTGTTGGGTTATAAAATACCTTATTTCAAGTGCTTGTATTTTAGAAGGCTGGGAAGTATGGGAACAAGACTCAAATTTCTCTCATACTTTGGGATTATAGTCAGTTTCTTTTTGAGTACCGGGTGGGGCAGAATTTGAGCATTTCTGTGATCCAGCAAATCGGGCCCTAATATATAGCATTTATGTGTCATCACCCCTCCTTAATATTAAGTTAGATGTTTTTGGGGCGCCTGGGTGGCGCAGTCGGTTAAGCGGCCGACTTCAGCCAGGTCACGATCTCGCGGTCCGTGAGTTCGAGCCCCGCGTTGGGCTCTGTGCTGACAGCTCGGAGCCTGGAGCCTGTTTCCGATTCTGTGTCTCCCTCTCTCTCTGCCCCTCCCCCGTTCATGCTCTGTCTCTCTCTGTCCCAAAAATAAATTAAAAACGTTGAAAAAAAATTAAAAAAAAAAAAAAAAAAGTTAGATGTTTTTGTTTGTTTGCTTTTAAAGGAATAGCATCCCTGTATACCAAAACCTATTTGTGAACCTGCTTGATATCACAGGCTGGATGTATACAGCACACTATGAAAAGAGCCACACATTGAAAAGTTAAAGAAAATTAAACTTTATTTTTTAAAATGTTTGTTAGAGAGAGCATGCACGTGCATGCGAGCAGGGGAGGGGCAGAGAGAGAGGGAGAGAAAGAATCCAAGCAGGCTCTGTGCTGTTAGAGGAGAGCTGACACAGGGCTCGATCTCACAAATTTTGAGATGGTGACCCGAGCTGAAACCACGAGTCAGACACTTAACCTACCGAGCTGCCACCCAGATACCCCAGAAAATTAACCTTTAATTACTTGACTATCTACATGCTTCCCCTTCTAGTTTGTTTGTCTTACCTAATGTTTACCAAAAACTACTTGTTTGTGAATGAAGGACTCCCAGGATAACATATTCAAGGGTATTTTCCATGGCCTACATGTGTGATGTAAAATATAAGGCATTGAGACTGTATTTGGCACAAGGGTGTTAATATACAATCAGTACAAATGTCATGTATTCATCAAAACCTCAGTGAATATCTCTTTGCTAAGACACAGAATTTCTGTCCTTAAAAAGCTCATATCTACCTACCACAGCTGACAGTGAAGTAATAATCATACTGTGATGAGTTTTAAATTCTGAGCCAGGAACCAAGAGGAGAGACACATTATGTAGCCTGGAAAAACAAAAAAAAAGGCTTTTAGGTAGCCTTTTTTTTCCCGTTCCTCATGGATTGTGAGCCACATGAAAGTAAAACTTTCTTAGTGTTGCTTTTTTGTTTTTTTAAATGTTTATTTATTTGTTTTGAGAGAGAGAGGGAATCCCAAGCAGGCTCTGTGCTGTCAGTGCAGAGCCTGGTGCGTGGCTCGATGCCACGACCTGAGCGGAAATCCAGAGTCGGACCTTCAACCGACTGAACCATCCGGGCGCCCCTTTAGCATTGCTTTTTAAAAATTTGTTGTAGGGGCGCCTGGGTGGCTCAGTCGGCTGAGCGCCGACTTCAGCTCAGGTCACGATCTCGCGGTCCGTGAGTTCGAGTCCCGCGTCGGGCCCCTGTGCTGACAGCTCAGAGCCCGGAGCCTGTTTCAGATTCTGTGTCTCCCTCTCTCTGACCCTCCCCCATTCATGCTCTGTCTCTCTCTGTCTCAAAAATAAATAAACGTTAAAAAAAAAATTAAAAATTTGTTGTAGTTTGTAACGTTTTAGAAGAAATGATGAACAGCCCTCCCCTGCCCCATGCAGCGTCACACGGAAGACCTGCGTTTACTCTGCATCTTGAAAATACCTGCATGCCTACTTTGAGAAAATGAAACTGGCAGAGCGTTGCTTAAGTAACACGGCTGCAGGAAACACCCAGCCGCCGAGTAGCAGGAGTGCAGTGGTCTGTCTAATGGGAAGTTCCTGGCCCCAGTCACTTAAGTCACTTAACTCTGTAACCAACGTCAGCACCACACTTATGTGGTTTTTCAGCTTAAAACGTGGTTTCACAAAATGGACTGCGTTTCCTCATAATGCCTGCGTGAGGCAGAAAGGGTACTGTCGTCCCTCCCCTGGCTCTTTGTCGGCGCGAATGCTCTTTTTGTTCTGTTTTGTTTGTTGCTCCCAGTTTCTTCTTCCCTGTGACAAAATACACCTAACATAGACCTTCCCGTCTACACCCCTTGTTCAGTGGCGCGAAGTACGTTCACACGGTCGTGCCGCCATCACCGCCATCCTTCGCCAGAAGTCTTTCATCCTGTAAAGTGGGAACTCGGTACCCCTTGAACAGCAGCTCCCCACTGCCCTCCCCAGCCCCTGGCAACCACCTTTCTGCGTTCTGTGATTGGTATCCCTTCGCTGTCTTTTGCACATGAGGACACTGGAATCCATAGAGGTGGGGAATGGTCCAGGGTGTCACGGCTTGCAGGTGACTTGCACATCTGGGGCAGAAACCCAGCGTTCAGCCTTGTGCCCCAGCATGCTTCTCCTGAGTCACATGACGGGGCGGTGAGAAAGGGTGACTAATAATAGATTAGGTACTAGCTTTCTGTTAGAAAGAAGAAAACCCTCCAATAAGGGTTTTGGTTGTTTTTTTAATTAAAAACCAGCAAAATGACATTGTAGCTGCCTAGATCTCTTGCCAATCTGACATTCCATCGCTGTTTGTTTTAAATAATGCAAAGGAGTACCATTTGCTTTGCTTAAGGAAAGAATCTGCAAAGATACAGGCTCTGGTTTTAGTTTCCAGCTCTGTCCCATTCGCCGTGTCTGTGAGCAGGAAAAACGGCATTTGTTGGGAACAGTTTGTTTTTTTCCCCCCGAAGAAACCCTAAGTGCTGCTGTCCTCTTTCTTAGTGAGCAGGGTCTGAGGCGTGCTTTATATTTTACATGAAAATGAACTTTTGTTCTTTTCAACTGTTCTCATTTTGCTCTGGAATTCACATCTCCAGTGAGGACAGGAAAAAAAAAACAAAAAAACATTAAGTTGTCAGTGAAAGAGCACATCATCTGTTCACATTTCAAATAGTCTCTTTTGGAGTGACTCTGATTTTTTTCTGGGGCGGGGGGGGGGGGGGGTAGTGGGAGAGGTAAGTGCCCAGTCCAGTAAAAATTTAAACTCTGCATCAGGCCTGTATCTTCCTCCTCAAAGGTTCCCCTTGCCTCTCCTTCCCAGCAGCACCTGAGTGCAGGAACACGATCTGTGGGGACAGAGCCCTACTCTGGCTATTGCCCTTCGGTTAATAGTCTCATCTAAGTGGATGTTTTTGCATTAACCTCTGGCCTTTTGCTCCCTTTGCCCAAGCACCTGTGATGGCCGGATCTGTTGGTGTACCCGTGACCCCGAGGGCTTGGCATTCCTCACTGGCATTGGCTGGTCCCCAGGTGCCCAAGGTCTATGGCCGCCCTCATTTGACCCTGTCTTTGTCCTTTGCTCCAGAGTCATGCTCTGCTGTCTTTTAAAAACATTATTTTGCAGTACATTCAAACTTCTCAAAAGAGTATGAGAATGACACAGAGAACTTTTATATACCCCTCCCCCATTTTTCACAGTTTGTCACATTTGTTTGATTATTCTTTTTCTGTATGCACATTACTATATGTTGTTCTGAGTCATTTGGGAGTAGGATGCGGTCCAGAGAGGGTGGTCTAGAAGGGGGAATCGGAACCTTCTCCACGTGAGCGAGGGAGGGAATGTTTGTTCTTTCCTTTTCTCTGCTTTCCTCCAGCTCTGCTTGTTCCTGAGTTAAGCTGCTCTGCTTTCAGAACTGGCTTTGAGTCCTTTCTTTCCCTGGCTGTCGGCTCCTGGTTGCATTTCCAGTTGTTGGTCCTTTTAGAACAGTGTGGTTCTCAGGCCAGATGTGGTTGTTGGGAGCAGATGCGAGTACTGCCGACCTCCACGCGCTTGTCTCTTTATTCAGGTAGGCAGAGTCCCCACTGGCATGGCAGGTTGGCCTGGGGGACACAGCAGACAGCTTGCTGATATGAACACAGGCTTTTTAGTTGGACTGTTGATCCAAATTTAGGCACTCTTAAGCAGGATAAAAACAACGTGACTTAGCAACATGGTAGCAAAACGTTGTAAGTTATTTAAAGTCTATATTTTCAGATATCATCTTTGAGATCATGAACTGTATGACTTTTATGTGTCTAACACCTGATAGAATGCCTGAAGCATGGTGCTCCCAGATGTTTATGTGTGAAAATTAAATTTTAGTTTACTGAATGGAACCCTTTCATTTAGCGCATTACTTTTTTAGTTTTTATTTTTATTTTTTTTAAATGTTTATTTATTTGAAGGGGGGAGGCAGAGAGAGAAAGAGAATGAGAATCTCAAGCAGGCTCTGCACTGTCAGCACGGAGCCTGATACGGGGCTCGAACTCACAAACCATGAGATCACGACCTGAGCTGAAATCAAGAGTTGGACTCTTAACCCCCGGAGCCACCCAGGGACCCGGTGGATTACTGTTTTAGATTGTGGTCCATTCCCTGCTTCCTTTTCCAGCTTGCTTGCTTGCTTTATTAATTAATTGATTTTTGCTGAGTTGGTTACCTTGTTTTTTATCTTAATCCCGGTTTCTGATAAAAATGTAAAATTAGGGTGAAAGGAAGTACCTTTCCAGTGAATCTATTTTAACGGACCTTCCACTTCCATATTTCATATTAGGCTAAGGGGACACTTGGCATATACCTTGCTGACACCCACACAGGCCCTGTGGACTGCATTTTTCAGAGCCGCCAAAGATGGAAATGGGGCTGATATCGAGAACCCCTGATAGCATCTGCTGATTTCCATCCGTGAGAGCCAGTTCCCTTCAATAAAGGAATAAACCCATTTTCAGCCAATAGGTAGATACATTAAAAATCAGGTGGAAATCATAAATGTATATATAAAATAATAAGTTTGAAAACAATTTGGGAATATAGTATTACAGGTATTTTAAGTTCAGAACTTTAAAATAGCACTGGAGTGTGTTATCAATGTAGGGAATAGAAAAGGTAAAATTAGAAAAACTGCAACATTTAAGTCCTGACTTTTTCAACGTAGTGAAAATTTGGAAGGGTTCTAAGAGATGTAAAACTACATTAGAAACACATTGGGTAGTGATGCATTCTAACTTCCTCACTTGGAAAGGGCTAAAAATAATACACTCTTCTTATATATTTTTCCGGAGAACTGTTGTAAGCTATGTGTGATATAAAAGGGGTGATCAGAAGGTGTTTCCTTAAATTAATATTTAAATGTCCCCTTCATGAATTTGAATTTAAATTGCCCAAAATACATACTTTTTTTCCCAATTACTAAAAATAGCTCATGATCATTTTTGAAAACTTGAAAAAAGTAAGAAAAGCATGAGGAATATAAAAAATCACCCAAGCCCTACACATAATATGAAAGAACGCGAACAGTTCTGATTGAGGGAGCCTTTGTGCTAAGTCTCAGCGAGGATTATTTAGGGGCAGATTATTTAGCTTATCAATTCATTAATACCTGATTTATTAGAATCATTGTATTCTTTGTTGGTGCTTGCCCTTTGGCCTCTTCCAGCTTTTTAGATCTTCCCTCTACAGGAACAGGGCTCTAGTGCAGAGTGAATGTTGACATCCCTTTGCCTTGACTCTGTAACACTGGCGACAGGTCTGGGATTGAGGTTGCCAGTACGGCATATTTGGGGCACCCGTTGGTTTCTGGGCTGTTCTTGCTATACTAGCTGCAGCTGCCGTACCTCCCTTCTTCTTTGATATCCGACAATGAGAGTGGCTATTTGAAAGGAATCCTCCACTGGGCAGAATTTGGTCTGGTGAGCAGTTTTCTTTAGTAAGAAACACAAGCTGATCATATGGTCCAAAATAGTAAGCAGTAGATTTCCTGGAAACCTGGTGGTGACGTCCACTGGAGTTTTGTGTTTATGGCTCCAGTGGACATGGTCCAGACTGTAAATTATATAAATGGTGCCTCCAAGAGAGTAACATTTGGCCTGTTTGCTTTCCTTCCTTTTCTCCCCCAAAGAGAGGAAAAAACATGAAGGATATGAAGTGTCTTTTTATTAGTTTTTGAAAATTTTATTTCTTTTTTATCCTTCTTTTGAAAATGGCATATCTTTTATTTCACTGTTCCGGAACATAGCACATTGCGTTGGATTTACTGGAGAAATTAAATTTGAATTGATTCTGCTAATTATGATTTGAATGAGAGGAAAAAATTATAAAGAAGTAGCTGTAAGCTTTTCATTTGAAAATAGTTTTACCTAGTGATTAAAAATTACAGCAGTATGAAACTCAATAATAAAAAGACAAATAGCCCATTTAAAAAATGGCCAAAGAACCTGAGTAGACATTTCTCCAAAGATATACAAATGGCCATTAAGTAGCTAAAAGATGCTCAACATCCTTAGTCATTAGGTAAATGCAAGTCAAAAGAGCGTTGAAGAGGATGTGTGCTCTTCCTTTTGTGTTATTTCCAAGCCAAGAGTAGCTGAAGGATGAGTTATTCATTGGTGTTGGGATAATTGCCTATCCATGTGGGAAACAATTAAATTTAGCTCTCACTGTATGCAAAAGATTCTAGATATACTCCTGTCATTTTCTCTCTGTATTGGAAGCATTTATCATAAAAAAAGAAGAAAATAGGTTCTTGATGAAATATGATGTAGTGTAGGTGAGTGAATTAGGTCTACATCAAAAAATAGCGTTGAATAAAAAAATCAGTTTGTAGCGTGATATACTTACAGGGATATTAGTACAAATTTTAAAATACTGTAGAGTTTCTGGGACTTCATGGACATGTATACAAAAACATAAAGGACTAGAAGGATCTAATCTAAACTTTTATACCTCTGAATATGTGAATAAAATCTAACATTATTAATAATTAAGTTCTGCTAAATTCAAGTCTATCGTGTCTGGTGAGGACACTGTAATTGTAACTCTCAAACATGCAGCATTTACCTGGCATAGCAGGCTTGAATTTAGCAGAACTTAATAAATTTCAGTGTTTTATATATATGGTATGTCATATATTGTCAAATCACTGGGGCAAAAGATGTGGTCTTTTAAAAATTATCTTGGGAAAAATGCCAAAGATTAAAAGATACACAGCACTCTCTTGTACTATATATTCAAATTATATAAATAGATCAAAAAATTGAATATTAAAAGGTAATAGCACTGGTAAAATTATGGTATATAATGTTTATGGAGGGAGGTTGTTTCTAAGTATGCCCTCAAAATCAGAAATGTTAAAGGAAAATAATTAGTTTTCATTAAATAAAAATTTCAAAATTTGAAATTGAGGAGAATTTTGTAATTAAAACTGAAGGTAAATGGTACAGTAATTTCAGAGACCATGTTTTGCTGGCCCTTATAAATAAATCTGTAATAGAACAGATGGGCAAGAGTGGTCCAAATGGATAGATGACCTTTTGAATAGATCTTTTTCCTTTTTGCTCCTAAGCAGAGGTAGCTGTCACTGCCCTAGAGTCTGGTTTATGTAAGTGCTCAGTGCTTCCTCTATTCTGGTGAAATAGTCTTGTGATGGAAAATAACCAGCCTAAAGTACATTTCTTCCTAGCTGTGGGGTTTTCTTTTCTCCTACCACCCACATCCAACCACCTTTGTAAGAAGAACCTTGATTTTCCCCTAACCTGATGTATAAAATTTTGGGAACTTGATATATTCAAGACAAGATGAATGTTGAATATAAAATATTACAAGGCATTGGGAGGTCTGAAAGGTGGGCTATAATCAAACTCCACTTAACTGAGGGCATTGCACATCTTAGAATTTAAAAAAAAAATAAAGCTTTCCTAAAAGGGCAGTCAATAGCCCTTTTCTCTCTAGGCTTGGGTACAGTTAAGAACGGAAGCAGGAGGCTGGTGATTCTATTACAATACGGGCGTTGGGGGCGGGGGAGCTTATTCTTACTCCATGAAAATTTCCTTTTCTAGCATGGCCCTGCCTCCATGTGTCTGTGGTGGGAGCCCTTGGGTTGATGAAATGGCCTAAGCGTCTGCCAACCAGATCAGTCTCCACCTCCTGAATGTTACTGTAGAACTCTGTGGTGTGTATATATAATGAGAAATGAAGCTGTTTTTAAAAAGAGGATCCCTAACAAAACACACGCTCTTTAACTCAAGAATTTATCCTCAGGAAACGATCAGGCAAGTCAGTAAAGAGCTTATTACAATATTGTTTGTAATCGCAAAACATCGGGAGCAATTTACATGCCCCCAAAATAAGGGGCAGGTAACAAATTATGTTACAGTAACTATAAGAAAAGATTCAGGATAAATTAAACATACAATGAAGGAAACTAGAATATATCACCCCAAAATATGCCTGTTTGACCTGTAAATCATTTTGAGCTGAAGGCAATCTAGAAGGAGCAAACACTGTAATAGCTCTCCCTTTTCTGCCTAAAGGCTGGAAATAAATTATACTTTTACTGGAGAAAGACATTTGTATCTGCAAGCCTTTGAAAGTGACCCTTATCTTCCTAGTTACTTCATCGTTTTCTACCCCTACCCCAGGCCCTTTGTCTTGCCAATTTTTCACAGATTTGAAAACTTCCTGCTTGTCTTCATTCTCCTGTGAAGGCCCTCGTGTACTTATACCAGTTCAACAAAATTTATATGCTTTTCTCCTGATAATCAGTCTTTGTCCGTTTTATCTTCAGACCCAGCCGGGGACTCTAAGAGGGTCAGAGAAAAGTTTTTCCTTCCTTTCAATAATATTCCATTTATTTTTATGGAAAAAATTTTTAAACATTTATTCATTTTTTGAGAGACAGAGAGAGACAGAGCCTGACCGGGGGAGGGGCAGAGAGAGAGAGAGAGAGAGAGAGAGAGAGAGAGAGAGAACACAGAATCTGAAGGAGGCTCCAGGCTCTGAACTGACAGCACAGAGCCCGACATGGGGCTTGGACTCAGGGACCATGAGATCATGACCGTGAGATCATGAGCCAAAGTTGGACACTTAACCAACTGAGCCACCTAGGTGCCCCTCAATAATATTCCATTTTAAAATATAAAAATATCTGTATAGATTTACTTGGGAAAAGTTCTGGAAGGATATTTATATACAAGATACAATGTTGTCTTGTTGTCTTTGGGTGGAGAGCTTTGGGGGAGCCGATTTTGGTTGATTTTTTTGTGTGTGTGTGTACTAGGAAAAAAAAAGGTTATTTTATTGGTGCTGTGTTTCAGGAATGTTCACCATGTAACAGTAGATAGATTTTTGTTACTTGATTTTCCGAATTGATTAGAAATGGAGGTGAGATGTACTAAATAATTGGAGGGCTTATGTTGTATACTTGAATTTATGTGGTCTTTTTCTATAAGACAAAGAAATAAAAACCTCATTCTGCTTTTTTTATTAATAGGTTTTCTCGCACAGATATGGCAGCAAGCAGCCAACCCTTTGCATCACTTGACACAAAACAGTCCACTGGACGGCACGGATCATCTAACGTGAACAGGTCAGGAAGAGGTGCGGGTGTTTTAGGGATGTTGGGAGAGCGGTCCAAGCCGTTGGTGAATTGTAATGTTGATGTTAGAACAGGCTTTGTGTTTTGCTGACTGATGTCCATTTGACAAATTAGGAGGGGCAGACGGAGCTGCCAAGGGACTCTGAAGAGGTGGCCCTGTCAAAGCAAAAGGAGCACAACTAAATGACAACATTTGGGGCATAGCTCTCTTTTGAGTCTCTTTTATTTAAACAAGTTTTAGATCATTAATTTCACATATAAAATAATATAACCACATTGCCAGGCATTGAAGAAAATGGAAGAAAGGAGAAACAGCCACCGTAAATATGACCTCTTAAACACAGACTGTTATTTTGGTGTATTTCATTCTAGTCTTTTTCCTCAGCATGTATCTTTTTTTTTCTTTTCTTTTCTTTTCTTTTCTTTTCTTTTCTTTTCTTTTCTTTTCTTTTCTTTTCTCTTTTCTCTTTTCTCTTTTCTCTTTTTTCTCTTTTCTCTTTTCTCTTTTCTCTTTTCTCTTTTCTCTTTTCTCTTTTCTCTTTTCTCTTTTCTCTTTTCTCTTTTCTCTTCTCTCTTCTCTCTTCTCTCTTCTCTCTTCTCTCTTCTCTTTTCCTTCCCTTCCCTTCCCTTCCCTTCCCTTCCCTTCCCTTCCCTTCCCTCCCCCTCCCCCTCCCCCTCCCCCTCCCCCTCCCCCTCCCCCTCCCCTTCCTTTTCCTTTTCCTCCCTTCCTCTTCCCCTCCCCCTCCCCTTCCTTTTCCTTTCCTTCCCTTCCTCTTCCCCTCCCCCTCCCCTTCCTTTTCCTTTTCCTGCCTTCCTCTCCCCCTCCCCCCTCCCCCTCCCCCCCTTCCCCTTCCCCCCTCTCCTCTCTTTTCTTTTCTGTGTAATGTTTACTTATTTTGAGAGAGTGAGAGAGCTTGAGTGCACACAAGTAGGGGAGGGGCAGAGGGAGAGGGAGAGAGAGAGAATCCCAAGCATGTTCCTTGCTGTCAACACAGAGCCCAACGCGGGGGTTGAACTCACCAACTGTGAGATCATGACCTGAGCTGAAATCAGGAGTTGGAAGCTTAGCCTACTGAGCCACCCAGGCACCCCCTGGGCATATACTTTTTGATATGGATGCAACCATAGGGTTTTCATTGAATATTGTAGTATGATTATTTTTCTACTTAATATTCTTATAACCTTGGCTTAAGGAGCATTTTAAGAAATGTTGAATATAGAAAATTCAGGAAATATAGAAAAACACAAAGGAGAAAATAAAATGTGTATTACCATCACTGTAACTTTTTTGTGTTTTGATATTATTTCTTTTTTTCTTCATATATAGAGATACTGATTTTTTATTAATTGGGATCATATTAAATATCCTATTTAGTAACCTCGTTTTTATTTTATTATTATTTTTTGCCCTGCCCCTCCACCTTTTTTTTGTAGTCTGCCTTTTTTTTTTTTTTTAATTTTATTTTTCCCTAATCTATATACCCAACGTGGGGTTTGAACTCATAACCCTGAGATCTAGCGTCACACGCTTCACTGACTGAACCAGCCTGGTGACCTGCTTTTTGAAAGTTAATATATCATGACATTTTTCCTGTCCATTAATATTTTTTGTAATAATTTCACATTGAATTGCTAAGTAATGTTTTCTTTTCCTGACTATTCTCCAATTAATGTAACTAATTGTTTCTTTTTCAAAATGTATGTTGTTCCTTTATCATTTATGATCATTTATTGAGGCAACCCTGTTAAAGCTATGCTTTAGTACCACGAGAAAGTGCTTTTTATCTGTCCTTACAGGTTTATTGAACTTTAAGCTGTACAGTAGATCTTTAGCATTTCAGAGTCTGCCTTTGAAATCTCAGCTATTTGTGAGTGTGTTCGTAACACTCCTGAAGTTGGCAGCCTGTCGCAAGACTCGGCTCTCACCGTACAGAGACGGGGTGCAATAATTTGAAGATTGATGAATGGAAATGAGGTTGAAAATAACTTCCGAGGATCTTTAGGCATTTATTTTTCACATTACTCTTTCATTCCATATGTCCCTGCTTATGGAAATCTGAGCTTTCTTTAGAAGTAGGAGTTTTCTCCCTCAGAGTTAACCTCTAAGTCATCTGATAGTTTCCTAGGTAACTACTGCATCAACATTTATAGGTCTTCCTTGACTTATGATGAGCTTATGTTCCAATAAACCCACTGTAAATCAAAAATCCATTTAATACACCAATCCTGTCGAACATCATAGCTTAGTCTCGCCTACCTTAAATGTGCTCAGAACACCTACATTAGCCAGCCTGCTGCTAGAAAAGTAACTGAGGTGGGATTTTGTTTTCATGTTTGAAGGCATGAATTTGGAGAGGTTGGTGGCATGGAAATTCGACTTTAAGTACTTTTAAATAAATCATCATACTGCTCATTTACTTGCCGAAATATTTTCCTGTTAAAAGTTGTTACACAAAACATTTCGCAGAGGGCTCTAATTTTAAAGAGCAAAACTTCTGTCAGCCATAAATAACTAACAGGTAATTTTTAATAAAGGGTAAAATCATAATGATTATACAAACATAAAAACGAACGCATGTTAAAGATTTTGCTTAACTCATTAATCAGTGAGGGAGCTAGGCGGATGTTATAATAGATTCAAAGGAGAAATCAAAACAGTACAAATTTATATGGACTTAAGGAACGTTGAAATTAATGTCCGAAGTCAGCAAAACTAACTCCTTACACGAAGGAGAAAAGGTCATTGAACCTGCCTACTGAGTTTACATGTCTGTAGACAACAGTTACTTTGCATTGCTATCAGTTACTTATGATTTACAGAGTTGCGATGCAACACTAAAAAAACACTGATTAAAAAATGGTTGGAGGGGCGCCTGGGTGGCGCAGTCGGTTAAGCGTCCGACTTCAGCCAGGTCACGATCTCGCGGTCCGTGAGTTCGAGCCCCGCGTCAGGCTCTGGGCTGATGGCTCGGAGCCTGGAGCCTGTTTCCGATTCTGTGTCTCCCTCTCTCTCTGCCCCTCCCCCGTTCATGCTCTGTCTCTCTCTGTCCCAAAAATAAATAAAAAAATGTTGAAAAAAAAAAATAAAAAAAAATAAAAAAATGGTTGGAGGACCTGAATAGATATTTTTGCAAAAAGATATACAGATGACCAAGACACATGAAAAGATGCTAAACATCACTAATCATCAGGGAAATGCAAATCAAAACCACAGTGAGGTATCAGTTATACTTGTCAGAATGCCTAAAAAAAGGCGGGGGTGGCGGGGGGGGCGGGGGGAGAAGAAATAATAAGTGTTGGCCAGGATATGGAGAAACGGGAACCCTTGTGCATTGTTGCTGGGAATGTAAAACGGTATAGCCACTGTGGAAAACAGTATGGAAGTTCCTCAAAAAAGTGAAAGTAGAAATACCATATGATTCACTACTGGGTATTTACCTAAAGAAAACGAAAACGCTAATTCAAAAAGATATATGCACCCCTATGTTTATTGCAGCATTATTTACAATAGCCAACATATGGAAGCAGCCTAAGTGTCCACAGATTAATGGATAAAGAAGATGGTGTATATATGTACTATGGAATATTACTCAGCCATAAAAAGGTTGAGATCTTGCCATTTCTAACAACACAGATAGACCTGGAGGGTATAATGTTAAGTGCAATAAATCAGACTGAGAAAGACAAATATCATGATTTCATTTACATGTGGAGTCTAAAAAACAAGTGAATAAACAAAAAAAATGCAGATTCAGACTCATAAATATAGAAAACAAACTAATGGTTGGCTAGAGGGAAGGGGCATGGGTGAATGGGCAAAATGGGTGAAAGAGAGTGGGAGGTACAGGCTTCTACTTAGGGAACAAATAAATCATGGGCATAAAAGGCACAGCATAGGGAATATAGTTTATGATATTATAATAGCATTGTATGGTGACAGCTGGTAGCTACACTTGTGAGCAGTTAGCATAACTATAGAGAAGTTGAATCACAGTGTTGTATACCTGAAACTAATGTAACATTGTGTGTTGACTATACTCAAATTAAAAAAGAAAACACAAAGGGCCTGGGTGGTTCAGTCGGTTAAGCATCCCGACTTAGTCTTAGGTCATGATCTCGTGGTTTGTGGGTTTGAGCCCCACATCCGGCTCTTTGGTGACAGCTTGGAGCTTGGAGCCTGCTTCGGATTGTGTTTCCCTCT
The DNA here is from genome assembly GCF_028018385.1 of Neofelis nebulosa. Lineage (NCBI taxonomy): Eukaryota > Metazoa > Chordata > Mammalia > Carnivora > Felidae > Neofelis > Neofelis nebulosa. The sequence continues at coordinate 54,498,069 of NC_080793.1, forward strand.
CTCTCTGCCCCTCCCCTGCTTGCGTGCATGCACTCGTTCTCTCTCTCTCTCTCTCTCTCTCTCTCTCTCTCAGAAATAAAATAAACATTGAAAAAAAAAGACTAAAAAAGAAAACACAATGTGCAGAGTTGCAAGATAGTTCCTATAGAATCAAAAGCAATCTGAAGGAGTCTCTTCTACGGTCTAGATGATAATCAGTTTTCCACTGAAGCACATTTTTTCCCCCTGCATAATCAAACTAAAAGATAATAACTTTCCCTGTCCTATGAATCAAGGTAGTTCCCACCCTTGTGGTCTTTGTGAGGGCTATCAGCCTTATTTGTTGATTTATTCCATCCTCATGACATTTTCACGAAGGTGGTGGTATTCCCATTTTACAGATAAGGAAGGCTTTAGAAGGTTTCAGAAGGGTTAGAATCCCAGTCTTTCTTTCTCCAAAGGGTACACACACACACACACACACACACACACACACACCCGCAACAACTTCTAATAGTAAAAGCTATTGAAATGCTATGTATTTTTTTCTTGATCCTTAGGTCAACATCAGTGAAGGTGGATCTCAAGTGTGGCCTAGAAGAATGTTCAGTGGCATTGAACTTATTTCTGAGTAACAAATTCACGGATGCCTTAGAGTTGCTTCGACCATGGTAATTAACTTAATTTCTTTTAGATAAAATACATTTTTACAGACGTTTCTGATGAGTCTTTGATATATTGCTTGTCAGTCAGCATATCTGCATTGCCACCTGAATATTTCTAAGCTAATTTGGTTGAGACGCCTTACTTTTGGTCAGTTTTAATATCCAGTTAAAAAAAAAATCTGTTTTTTTCCAAATTTAATCAGTAGAAAGTTTCTGATTCTCATATTTTAATTTCTATATGTGTTCAAATATTGTCGTCTCATATAGTTTTGTGGAGTTTCATTTTGCTCTTTCCAGTGAGATACTTTAATGGATATGCCTCTAAAGCTTAAATACCTTTGACAGAAGTTCCCTTTGAAATGGGGATGGGAAAAATTAGAATATACTAATCTCAAATGTTAAAAACTTTTCTTTAAAAGAAATTTAAGATAGTAAAAAATGTTATTTGGACTCCCTATTTATGTGATAAATAAGTTAAGCAGTTTAATTTCAGTTGATGATACCTGTTAATTGTTCAAATGTGGCAGCAAAACCTGTGCTTAGCCCGTTTACTAGGTGTCACCTTGAGCACTGTCCCCAACTCCACAGTGTGACTGTAGCTGGACAGGAGTAATCATACCTTGTGCCTTCAAATGCAACACTTAACTTGGATGAAACTTAGACCTTCTAATAACAGTTTTCTAGAAGGTTGCTCGGGTACAACAGCAGAAATCTCTTTGGTCGGTAGAGTAATGTGATTCTGATCATGGACCTTCAGTCCTCCTACACTCATTGTGGTGAGTGTTGCATAATGTATAGAATTGCCCAATCGCTATATCGCACACCTAAAACTAAAATGACATTGTGTGTCACTACCTACTTCAATAAAGAAAATGAAATTACCTCCCGAGAAGCTGGTGTGGTAGTTCTATTAAGATGTAGAAGAGCTGTGATCACATAGTATTTCAGGGGTTAGGACCAGAGGATAGAAGAGATGCTACAGCCCGAGAAAATGGCCCAGTGTTGTCTCCAACACTGTCCACCCTGCCTGTCTCCTGCCTCGTTTCCCTCTGTCCTTCCCAGACCCTCAGACTTCTTTCTCTGTCCATCTTCTGTCTCTGCTTCCTGGTCTTCCTCCTCTTTGCCTGCCTACCTTTTTCTGTTTGTCTCTCCTCTCTCAGCCTGCCTGCCTGCCTGCCTGTCTCCTTCACTTTTTATTCACACAAGACCCCACTCTCCTCTGCCTCAGACACCCCAGCTGGTGGTAACATGGAATGACAAGAAGTGATTGAGTATTTTATTTAGTCAAGATTCTCTCATCTTGATGCATGTTTCACTGTTAAACATAGGTTTTCCCACTTGCATACTTTTTTTTTTCCCTCTTGGAGCTTTTGGTTTAAAATGCGAGGTTTGGGGCGCCTGGATGGCTCAGTCGGTTAAGCATCCGACTTCGGCTCAGGTCATGATCTCGTGGTCCACGAGTTCGAGCCCCACGTCAGGCTCTGTGCTGACAGCTCAGAGCCTGGAGCCTGTTTCAGATTCTGTGTCTCCCTCTCTCTCTGCCCCTCCCCTGTTCATGCTCTGTCTCTCTCTGTCTCAAAAATAAATAAACGTTAAAAAAAAAAAATTAAAAAAAAAATAAAATGCGAGGTTTAAGACCACAATACATGATTAACTTTGGGCTGCTGTTACTCTTTGTGGTCTTTTGAACAGCCAGTGACCTTGCTATTCAGGACAAACTGCAAATTACCGAAGGATGTTTAGAGTATTTCCATGAGGGAAAAGAAGAATGTGGCTTGTGTTTATTTTGCATAGCAGTGGGCTGTGGTGGATTATATTTGAATTAAAAACAAAACTGCGCATTAATATTTCAAGTCTTGTAAATAACTAATTGAGTCTTGTAAATAACACGATGAGAAGTTTTGAGAAAAGAGATGGTAAGGTTTTCACAGTCTGAGAGTCTGGGATTTGTCATACCTTAAGACTAATTATTTTATTATTTTTTTTAATGTTTATTTATTTTTGAGACAGAGACAGAGCATGAACGGGGGAGGGGCAGAGAGAGAGGGAAACACAGAATGGGAAGCAGGCTCCAGGCTCTGAGCCATCAGCCCAGAGCCCGACGCGGGGCTCGAACTCACGGACCGCGAGATCGTGACCTGAGCTGAAGTCGGACGCTTAACCGACTGAGCCACCCAGGCGCCCCCCCTTAAGACTAATTAATGCCCGTAAGAGTCTAAGCAGTTCTTCCTGATAATTTAGTAATTTGAATTATCAAGAACTTTATTCAGGAACTGTGGATAATGGGATTAGATTACATACGAAGTCTAGAATGTACTTTTGTCTGGGCCCTTTGTGGCCAACCTAATTTATTGCAAAAGTCTTGCTTCCCTTTGGCCTCCAGCTGGGAGTGGAGATGAACCGGTTTTAAAAATGGGTCTTTATCTTTCAAAAAATGTATCAGAATCTCTCTGTCCCAAAATACATTTCCAGTGGCCTGTATTTTAGTACTTCTGTCAGCACTAAAGATAGGAAGTAGATTCCCGGTGTTTGGGAAAAATTGATTTGCTTTGAAATGTTTTCTACTAAAAGAGTCCGCGGGCTGCCCCCTTGTGCTGAAATGGGGAAAAACAATTGTCAGCTTTTGCTTCAACCTGGAACATTCAGTGCTGCCTGCGTGGGCGTAATTTGGAAAGTCCTTGATACTTGAGTTTTTGTTTTTGTTTTTGTTTTTTTTTTTTTTTGGGACGTGTCTTTCACAGTCTATGTTATTTCAGTGATTATGGTGAAGGAGTAAAATTTATCGCTATACAAGTCATGATATGTTTTTACTAGGATTTCTTCTGGTCAGTATCAGACAAGACCTGAATGCTCTTAAACTGCATTGAAACGTATTAATTCCTTTTTTTTTTTTTTTTTTTTTTGCCCCCCAGGGCTAAGGAGAGTATGTACCATGCCTTGGGCTACAGTACTATTGTGGTGTTGCAGGCCGTCCTGACCTTCGAGCAACAGGACATCCAAAATGGCATTTCTGCCATGAAAGATGCATTACAGACCTGCCAAAAGTATGAACTGAGTAATTAAATACTTGAGATGCAACTACAAACCTTTATGTCTGTGTGACAGAGTGAGTGTCACACTCTGATGGAAAGCTCTGTTTGGAGGTGGCCACAATTGTAGTAAGGGACTTGTACTTCCAAGCCTCCTGGCCTCACGTAGTTGTATCTAATAGAGTTGAAAGTTCCTGTTGGGAATTATAGAAGATTCTTGTTTGGCCAAGCAGTTGGCATCTGTGCCTCCACCGGTTCCCCCCCGCCTTTTTTTTTTTCCCATTGGTAACTTCAGTCACAGCAAGCATCTCCCAAGGGTCTCTGTGGCGCAGATGAATTCAGCTCCTGCCTGCCAAGCCAGGCCAAGCAAGGAACTCTCTTTTTTTATATGGGCGGATGCTGCCTGTTCGGAAGGGAGAGTTTTATTTGTCTAAAAGGACATACCTGGACACTTCTGGTTGGTGAAAATGAGATGGACTTTCAGTTTTATTTTAATCTTTGCTCTGTGTGTATAGCAAGACCCCAGCAACAGCTGTTAACCAGCACTGGTGACACTTAATGTGAAACTATATCCTCATGTAATTATGTTGCAACCCTGCAAATGAAGAGTTTCCCAATATCACACTCTAAGTCGATTCTTAACCTGTGGGTGCCTCTTACCAGAGAAATACTGATTTCAGCATCGTGCAGGTGCTTGGCAGGGCTAGTGTTCATTGTGTTGTGCGAGTTTGTCCACTCACATGTCCAGTAAGTGTGGATGGAGTGCCCACAGGAGATCGGCTCAGGGCTGGGTGCCGGGTACACAGTGTTGAAAAGGGTGCTCTCTGCCCTTTAGGGTTTAGAGTTTGAGGTTTGCAGTTCCTCCTTGGTAACTCTTTGGTATGACTGAGACTGAAATGAATGTCCAATGAAAGTGAACTCGGCCTGATTTATTATTATTTTTTCTTTCTATTTCCCACCACCCTTCTACTTTTTCTCCACAGATACAGGAAAAAATGCACAGTTGTGGAATCGTTCTCAAGTCTTCTTTCTAGGGGCTCATTGGAACAGCTTACTGAAGGTGAGACTCATTTAAAAGATTAATGTTTCCCTGTCTTGGGAAGGTTAAAACGTGATCATACTCCTAAAATTCAATACTTAAGCGTATAATGTAAAGTAAATGGAGTATCTTTTTCTCTTTCCCACCATAACTCACCCTGCAGGAGTGACCACTGTTAATAGTTGGGTTAATGGCTCAAGATTACCCACCTAGCGGAGCGAGGTTCCACCTGCCTTTCTGTTAGCCACAGCTCTTTCCGTTGTACCTCACACATTTTCTTGTAGGCTTGTAGTAAAGGGAACAGAGTGTTCATGTATGGCTGAGAGAGACATCTTGAAAATAGATGGTGCTGCGTTCTTACCTTTTTATAATGTCTTTGACGTGACACTTTAGAAAATCTGGAATAAGGTAGGAGGTTACTTCTTCCTAATTATTAAAAAAATAAAACAAACGAGAAGATGCTACTATACACCTATTAGAATGTCCATAATCTGAAACATCAAAAACACCATGGTTGATGAGAATGCAAAATTGTATAGCTACTTTAGGGGAGACAGTTTGGCAATTTCTTACAAAACTGTACATGCTTTGTTTGGCCTTACAAACCAGTAATCACTCTCCTCAATATTTACACAACGGAGCTGAAGACTTAGGACCAGCACAAAAATCTGCATGTAGATGTTTACAGCATCTTTATTTGTAATTGCCAAAACTTGTAAGCAACCAAGATGTCTTTCAGTAGGTGAATGGCTAAATAAACTGTGGTGCATGTAGACAAATGGACTATTAATTAGTGCTAAAAAGAAATGAACTATCAAGGCACAGAAAGACATAGAGCAACTTTAAATACATATTACTAAGTGAAAGACGCCAATCTGAAAGGGCTACGTGCTGGATGATTGCAAGCATATAACATTCTAGAAAAGGCAAAACTGTAGAGACAGTGAAAAGATCGGTGGTTGCCTGGGGATGGGGTGTAGGGATGAATAGGTAGATGGAGCACAGAGGATTTTTAGGGCAGTGAAAAAACTTTGTATGATATCATGATGATGGGTACATGTCTTTATACATTTGTCCAAACCCATAGAATGTACAACACCAAGAATGAGCTCTAATGTAAACTGTGGACTTTGGGTAATTATGAGGTGTGAATGGAGGTTCATCAATTGTACCACTCTGGTGGGGGATGTTGATAACGGGGGAGGTAATGCATGCATGGGGCAAGGGATACATGGGAAATTTCTGTACCTTCCCTTCAGTTTTTCTGTGAATCAAACACTGCTTTAAAGAATAAAGTCTTAATTAGAATATAATAAAAATAAATGAGCTTGTGACTATAGCATATTCTGAAAAACAGGTTAATTTAGACTTGTACATCCAAAGCCATGTTTAATTAACATTTTAATGCAGGCTGAAGATATTTCCTTCAGTAGACTAAGGAATTTATGATTCAGAGATGTTCTGGTAAGGTACCTACTCATAAATGCCAAATGGCTAATTTTGAGAACTGAGGAATATAAATCAAACAGAGTGAAGGAACAAGACTTTTATAAATTAAGTTGCATTTTATTCCTAATGAGTTTGGCTGTCACTGCAACCCAAACAGACTTTGTGTTCAAGGAGGCATGTCAAAACATTGTAGCTTTGGTATGTGATTTGTTTTTCCTCTTGGTAATTTTCATCTACATCCTTCAGTGGCTGGTTGTCTGCAGGAGTCAGTATATTTAATTAAACTTTTCGTGGGTTTAACATGGAACACACCCATTCTTCTCTCGTGCCTGGCATATTGCCCTGAATGTTTTTCAGATTTCCTTTGAAAATAGATATGTACATGCAGTACTTAGGATGGGAAAGGGATTTAACATGAAGGATACTTACGTATAGTCTACAGAGTTCAAATTTTCTTGACCTTTCAGCTCTGTCTTCTCATTATGTCCTTGAGCTGCTCTTAGATTTGTCCATTTTTAACTTCACCCTGATACGTCTAATCCTTTGGATGCTCATACCTCTGCACGGACTCAGCGTTGCCTACTGAATCAAGCCCAGCCTCTGACGCTTAAGGTTGTCCATAATTCAGCCCCGACTTACCTTTCCGGACTCATTTCACACTCCTGCCTTTACACACCTTGTGCTCTCACCGGGCCTTCCCCGCACATGCCCAAGCCAGCAATCTGGGGTACTGAGTAGGCTTTCAAAGTGGGAAATTCCAAACTGTTCCCACTCTGTTACAAATGTACATAGAAAGAAGAGGAAATTCAGGTGACTGTAAAAATCGAAGACTGCTTTTATTCCTCTGAACGCTGAGTAAATCCAGAGGGCCAAGGGTAGTAATCGTAGCGAAAGTAGCAAACAAAAATGGAGCGCTTACTCTGAATAGTGAGCTCTGCTTGCAGCACCTCACTTGATTCTTCAGCTGTGAAGTAGAGACATTATGAGCTGGACTTTATAAATGAGGTAATGGACGGGGGGTGGGCGGGATGACCAGCAGAGAGAGGAGGGATGACCCGAGGGAGAGGTGAGCTGACCGGAGATGAGGAGGGATGACCGGCAGGGAGAGGAGGGATGACCCGCAGGGAGAGGAGGGATGACCACCAGGAAGAGGAGGGATACCTAGTACACGGCAGAACCTTTCCCCTAGCCCAGGCTGTTAAATGCGCCAAGCTCGTTTCCTTAAGTAAAATGCCAATTTGCATCCCATGGATAAAACAGGAAGCTGCTGATTTTGTTTACCCAAAAACGCAAAGGTTTCTCTCCTATCCTAATCTCTGCAAGTACAAGGTATTGTTTAGGAAGATGGGCCATGTGTTTTGGGGCACTCCATCTGTCCCTGGGATATGCATAGCTTTACACAGTCCTTTTTGTGAGTGCCTTGTTCCTGTGCTAGATCTCTCCATGATCAAAATAGCCTGACGTGGTGCTGATGCTGACTCTTTTTATATCACGTCATGACTTGGCACTCAGGGCCGTACTTTTTTGCAGAACTCCATAGAATTGCGCTCTCTCTTTAAGGTAATAATGTGTCTGATCATCACCATGACTATCATACCTTCGTATTTTGGAAGCTAGGATTCACAAACAGAAGATTGTTTTTTCAATCTTTATAACTGTGTTAAGTTTACCTGTTAGTGTTAAATAATTTTCTTTTTAAGTGCTTTTAAACTTTGGTTTCCTGTTGTGAGCTGAGTTTGGGGCTCTGGCACCAAGTGCCTGACTCGTTGGAGTTCTATTTGAATGGGGCCAAAGATGACTTCCTTAAATCATTTTACACATTCTAGAAAAATCTTGCTGAGGGTCTGAGAACTGAGGTCATCATCCTCCTTTTGTGGAAGTACCAGAACAAGCTAGATTTTTGTGTCTCCCTTGGGTTCATTGATCTATCAGTCTTTTCTGAAATCTCAGAGCAATGACTGTGGACATAGGATTTTCCTTAATATAATTTTATTTGTTTTTAATAGAGGAAATGCATGCCGAAATCTGTTATGCCGAGTGTCTCCTGCAGAAAGCAGCACTCACGTTTGTGCAGGTAATGAATGTTTGGCTTAGAATCAGTATTTCTGGGGAAGCCTGCCAGCACTACATAGAAAAAATGTGGCTCATTCTATGTCAGTGCTTCAGTTCTTTTGACTCAGAGTTGTAACAGAAGATACTTGTCGTTCTGATAAACTTGGGCTGAAAAAAGACCCCAGGGAGCTTTGTTCCTACACAAATGCCCTTAGAGTCTGTTTTGAATTTCAGTCTGTTGGGAACCACTGCCTTGTAAAGAAACTGTTTTGCAACCACCACACCTACTTTCTGGTTGCTTCTCTAGATGAGAAGCGTGAGATTATCCGCCTTTGCTTTTCCTAATGGTGAGGGCTACACGCGGGATGGCCTGGGCAGAAGACACATCTTCATCCTTGGCCGTTCCCTTCTTTACACCAGCTGCTTCAGCAAAGCTCAGGTATGCATGCACTGAGCGCTAGGCTTTTCATATATAACTTTGGATTTTATTTTTCCCCTTTCTATTCTCATTCCCCTTTCTTACTTTTATTTCTTCCTATGGAAGAGTAGATTTAAAAAGTTCTAAACCAAACAATGAATACCTTTCTTTTGGGACATTTTAATTTTATCTCTAAGAACTGTTACAGCCAGTACCTTGCCTAACATTTTATTTTCCACCGCTTGGATTTAACCTCATGGCACCATGGGTGGCAGTGATGGATACAGTGGGGTAGAGGTGGGGTCAACATTGTAAGGGGGAAGAAATGCAATTGTAAAATTGAAAATCTTACTCAATTACAATGTTTTACATTGTATTAAGAGTTGCTTTTCTTTTTTTTCCCTTCCCTTCCCTTCCCTCCCCTCCTCTCCCCTCCCCTCCCCTCCCCTCCCCTCCCCTCCCCTCCCTTTCCTTTCCCTTTCCCTTTCCCTTTCCCTTTCCCTTTCCCTTTCCCTTTCCCCTTCCCTTTCCCCTCCCCTCCCCTCTCTCTTCCCTTTCTCTTCCCTTCCCTTCCCTTTCTCTTCCCTTTCCCTTCCCTTCCCTTCCCTTCCCTTCCCTTCCCTTCCCTTCCCTTCCCTCCCCTCCCCTCCCCTCCCCTCCCCTCCCCTCCCTTTTCCCTTTCTCTTCCCTTCCCTTCCCTTCCCTCCCTTCCCTCCCCTCCCTTCCCTTCCCTCCCCTCCCCACCCCTCCCCTCCCCTCCCCTCCCTCCCCTCCCCTCCCCTCCCATCCCTCCCCTCCCTCTTCCCTTTCCCTTCCCTTCCCTTCCCTCCCCTCCCCTCCCCACCCCTCCCCACCCCTTCCCTTTCTCTTCTCTTCCCTTTCTCTTCCCTTTCCTCCCCTCCCTCTTCCCTTTCTCTTCCCTTCCCTTTCTCTTCCTTTCTCTTTCTCTTTCTCTTTCTCTTTCTCTTTCTCTTTCTCTTTCTCTTTCTCTTTCTCTTTCCTCTCTTCCCCTCCCCTCCCCTTTCCTCTCTCTCCTTTCTCTTCCTGGAGGCTTACCCCTTAAGTTGGGTTCTGGTTTAGTAAAATTGAATCAGTCTGGTCTATGACCCTGTTTTCTAAAACCCTACGTATTCTGAAGGCTGGTTGAAAACTGCATTCTTACTGCTTCAGTGAACATAATGCTGGTCACGGAGGTCCCCAGTTTTTCTGATGTGTTTTCCAAATGGGGATTTGACAATCAAATCTGGGAGTTGCAGGCTTGTTTTATTTGTGGGGACTTGTAACTAAACATCCGGTAGATATGCAGGCCTCTTCCCTCCTCTTCATGCCTCCATATCCAGTTTAATGGTCATGCTTCTCTTACCATGCTTCCTCTTCCTTCTCTGATTGTTCTAGTGGGCGTGTTCGTCAGCTCTCCTCTAGACTGCATGGCAACCCAGCGACCCTCTGGCTCTAATTTCTCTTATCCTCAGCTCATTGTCCATTGTGCAGCCGCGTCCCCTCTCAGAGACGAGAATCTCACCTTGTCACCTCTCTGCTTTAGCATCTCGTAGCTCTCACCGACTGTGGCAGTGGTTCCGTATCAGAATATCAGAAGTGGGGGAGGTTTCAAACTAAACTGGTGTCTTCTCGCAAATTCCCTATGCCCCCCCCCCCCCTTACCATGTGCTCAGATGCTATTGGCAGGTATGTATGACGCATACCTGAGTGGCATGGGTAGAGGTAGCTTTGTTACTCCTTGGTTTTGCGGTCTTTGCAGTAGCTTCTGCAGCAGCGCTGGGTGACGTAAACACAGATGGCCAAGTACACGCCATGATCTTTAACGCCTCCTTGCCTTTCTACTTCAGTTTCCCTTTGCTTGCGAAGCTCACATCTGGTTTGCCTTCCTTCCTCTGGCCCCATCCTAATCATTTTTTGTGCCTTAAGCGCCTGTTGCTTTCTGGAAATTTTATGGGCCTCTCCATGCCCCCCTCCCCTACTTTGTGCTCTCATGACCTCCTGTGCATATCTCTGCCCAGGTGCCTGACTCTAGCCCTTAGCGCCTTTTATTGCTCTTGACTGGTTTTGCATTCAGATGGCAGGTGTAAAACAGGCATTCAGTCAATGTTTTTGGTGAATCATGAAATGAAATATTATTATTGGAGGCAGATTTTAAAGTGGTTTGAGAAATTCTTTCCTGGCCAGTATTGGAACTTGTGTAAGCATAAGGCTCCTTAAAATGAGAAGATGAACATTTATGTTGCATGGTGAATTTTGTACTTATCAGTGCTTATAATAATTTGAATGTTAAAGGTTTAATAATTAATGAAACTTATATACTAAAATAAGTTTTTCTCTTGCTTCGGAGGGATGCTGAAGTGCACAGTGAATAAATACCAGAGCAGCTTTCCATTATCAATAGGCTAGGAAAACATCGTCCACGTAAATGGGAAATATGGGAACTGTCTCCAGTAGCTCCATCTGTTGACTAACTTCCTTTAAGCAGTTTTGGATATAATTTGTTAAGAGATTCTCTTAGAATCCTGGAATGTTGACCCTGAAGATGACATTCATTTAGGCCCCTGCCTCAATTTTATGGTTGATGACCATGAGGCAAGGAGAAGTAAAGTGATTTTTTTCCCCACCAAACAAAATTGCATATTAGTGCCAATCAGTTTAGAATCCAGATCAATAATTTTTGTTTTGGAAATATGTATTAGTGAAATTTACAATGTTAAACAGATTGAATGCTAAAGTACCCTGCCAAAGAAGAACCATCATTCCATTTACTGGAGTATGATGGATTGGAAAGTTTGCCCTTAAAGCATATCCCTTAAATCAGCCGTTTGGATTCTGTTGAGCCCAGAAGAAAATTGCACAGTAGATGATGTTTATTACAGTAGATTTGAACTAACTTATTTTGCCCCTAATTGCTAAGGATTACTTCCTTAATTACTTATTTGAAGTGTTGCAAAGATTTTTGAAATGTTTTCTTTTTATTGCCATCTAACGTGGAAGACCAATTACAGAAAAGCATTTCAAATGTAAAGCAAGAGGAATGTTTCAATTTAAAGATTATGTCCTCAAAAGATAGGGAGGGTTTTGTTCTAATCAAACAAATACCCAGATGTGAGGACAGTGTAAGAATCTTTTGCTAAGTGATCTAATTACTTCATTGAATTGTTTTCAGGATGAAAATATGATCAACTTCATCAAAGGTGGACTGAAAATTAGGACAAGTTACCAAATATATAAGTAAGTTAAAAATTAAGATCTCATTATTTATTTATTTATTTATTTATTAAGATCTCATTTTTAAATGATTCTTATACTATGTCCCCTTTGTACTTTAAAAAATTCTCATTAAGTACGACTAGGTTTTTTTTTTTATTTGGTGTTGGTGAAAATGCACTTGATTTTTTGGCTTACTGAGTATGTATTCAGTGCTATAGGACAACAGAGTTTAAGTTTAAATACAATTTTGAGAAAAATAGCTGAAAAAAAAAAGTGCTACTAACACAATTTCTAATTACATAATCTTAGTTTCTCTCTCCTAAAATCAATTTATAGATTTAAAATTACAGGTATGTCTTTGGTCCAGACTAGAGCAGTGCCCTGCTTGGTAAAGTTTTCTGCAGTGATTTAAATAGTCAATGGAGGTGGGCCATAGTGTTGTTCATATGTTCTGTATCCTTACTGACTTTTATCTAGTTGTTCTATCATTGGTTCACGGAGTAAAAATCTCCAACTTTGATTCTGGAGTCACCCATTTCTCTTGTTAGTTCTGTCAGTGTTTAGAACCTTGGTTATTAGATTGATGTGTGTTTTAATTGTTTTGTCTTTCTAATGAATTAAACTTCAAATTTTTTTTTAATGTCTATTTGTTTTTCTTTTTTTGTTTTTAAAAAAAATTTTTTTTTAAACGTTTATTTATTTTTGAGACAGAGAGAGACAGAGCATGAACGGGGGAGGGTCAGAGAGAGAGGGAGACACAGAATCTGAAACAGGCTCCAGGCTCTGAGCACTCAGCACAGAGCCTGACGCGGGGCTCGAACTCACGGACCGTGAGATCGTGACCTGAGCCGAAGTCGGACGCTCAACCGACTGAGCCACCCAGGCGCCCCAATGTCTATTTGTTTTTGAGAGGGGGGCGGGCAGAGAGAGTGATGGAGACACAGAATCCGAAGCAGGCTCTAGGCTCCAAGCTGTCAGCACAGAGCCTGATGCGGTGCTTGAACCCACGAGCTGTGAGATTATGAGCTGAGCTGAAGTCAGATGCTTAACCGATGAGCCACCCAGGCACCCCTTAAACTCTTAATTGTTATGAAATGTCTCTACTTAACTCCTTATGATTATTTCTTGTCTTGAAGTCTGTTTCATCTGATATTAATGTATTTATTCATGCTTTTTTAAATAATTAGTGTTTACATGTCATATATTCTTTTATTTTAAGCCTATCTTTGTTTTAATATTTAAATTGCA